>NC_140031.1:61435404-62699658 GCF_963513975.1 Fringilla coelebs | reverse complement strand
CCCTTCATTTCGGTGAGAGAAATTTGTTCTGTGATCCTTCCCGTTCACTCACTCCTCAAACACATTCCACTTAACACGATACCTGCTTCGCGTTAGCGCAACTACTGTTTTAGCAGGAAAGTGACTTTCAGTACTTCGACTCTCCGGCCGGCGAGCAGAACCACCCTCTCGCCCAGGGACGCCGGCGGGAGGAGCCGGGCGCCGCCGAGTGCCGCCGGCGGGCCCGGGAGATCCGCGTCCCTCTGCACGTACCTGCGTGCGGCCGGAGAGGCCGGTTCCGAGGCACGGCCTGCTGCCGGCCCCGCGCCGCTCCGGGGGCTGCGGGACACCCGCACCTCCATGCGCGTCGCCTGTGGCCACAGGTGCGGCGAGGGGCGCTCGGGTCCCTTCAGCCCGACCTCGGCCGGGGCGGCCACTCCTCCGGAGACTCCGCGCTCCCCTTCCTCCAAACCAAGCCCGTCCCGACGGGAGGACTCCCCGCCTAGTTCTCGCCTCCGGCCGCGGGAAGCGAGGGCAGTCTCGCCCGTGACGGCTTCGGGCTCCGCGCAGCCCCTGGCCCCCACAGGGGACCACCAGGGTCGACCTGCGCCAGCACATCCGCCAGCCACGGCTCTGCAGCGCGACTCCGTCCGTACCTGCAGCGGCAGACGGGAGAGCCGGGAGAGCCGGGAGAGCCGCGGCTCGGCTGCCCCCGCTCCGTGCCCGTCCCCACCGCTGCACACCTGCCGCCGCCGCTGCCGCGCAGGAGCGGCCGCGGCCGGCCCCGAGCGCTGCCCTCGCCCGCGGGGGACACGCCTCGCCTGCCCGGGCCGGGGGGGCAGGCTGGGCCGGGGCCAGCCCCGACGGCCGCCGCCTACGGCCTCCCCCGCTGCTCTCCCTCCGCGTCCCCCCGGGCCCCGCTCCCGGCGCGGCCGGGCCCGCGGGCGCGGTGTTTGCCCTGCCCTCCTGCGCCGCGCCCCAGCTGCTGCCCCCCGTGCGCGCTGGGCCGAGACCCGCGGGCTACCCCGGGCTCCGCTGGGCAGCCGCGCCCGAAACACCTTCTCCGAGAGCCAGTCCGAGTGGCAGACGGCTCCTGGCCGGGAGCGTGTCCTCCCGCAGGTCCCGGCCCCAGACCCGCCCCTCGGCCCCGGAGCTGCCGGCAGGCCGCGGCGGGGCCCCGCGGTGCTGTCCTGCCCGCCGACCGCTCCGGTCCGCCAGCCGGGCAAAAACCCCGCAGCGGGCCCTGGGGCCTCTGGGGCTGCACCCTGTCGCGACAGCAGCCGGCGACAGGGGAGAGCTGATCTCCTGGGGTGGGTTTACAGACTGTTCACATAGGCGGTGTAGACATCTGGAGGCAGAGAAATCTGTACAACGGCTACCATTTCAATACCATAGATCTCAAACACCGGTGTTGGGTGTTCAGTAACTTTTGCCACTTTCTGTTCATTTTAGAGCAACCAGCAAGGTATCATAGCATATGCAAAGTGTCAACACCATCTGATACTTCCTGCAGTTCTTATGGTAGTAGTACATCTTAATTTTATTTTTTTTAATCAAATGTCTTATTTTTTGTATACATAGAGAAAATGATGATTTTCCAACCTGACAGTACAGTTGGGAAACACAGTCAAACTTTTGGACCTAATTCCTTGTGTCTGAAAAGAAGCAGCAAAATGCAAGATTAAAAGTAAAGTGAAGCTAAGATACAATTTTATAGTAATCCGTTGAGTTGGTTGGGAAGAGAGGTAGAGGACATTGTTGTAGCAGAGCAGGGCAATGGGTGGGTTTTGCATCCTGTTTCTCATAGAAGGTGAACCCTCATGATTTCCCTCCGGTGGTGTTTTACTCACAATCTGAGTTTATGCTAGAAGCTGCAATACAGAAAAGCTAAAAGCACATTTAAAATGTGACCTTTAAAATAACATTTCCATATGAGATAGTCGACTCTGAACTTTTGTTCCAAAGAGTACATAGGCATGCACCATAGAGAAGCATGCTGCTAATTAAAAATTGTGCTAATTTCTAAATTTAGCTACATTTACTTCCAATACATTTTTTTATAAAGCAGTGATTAGGCAAATATATTTTTCTTTATTCCTGTTCTGGTTTGTTCTCTTATCAAAAATCTTTGTATAGAGTAATTTTCAGTATTTCCTTCTGTGCTCTGTTAATTGCATAGCACCATGTTCTTTTATGCAGTGTTCTCACAGCAATTTTAAACATTCTTTTGAAATTAAAAGAAGGCAATTGTAAACCCACAAAACTGACAGAGCAGCTAGTGAGATAAAATCTTCAGGTGCCTAGCTAAGAGGATTTTTAGTTATGCACATGTAGACTGTTTTTCCTTTATGCCTTCTGTAGGAGATGGCTCAGCTGTGTTCCAGGAGAAACTTTGCTGACTGGAGATAGACAGTAGTTCTCTGCTTTTTGCATTGCAAAACTGGCTGTAGATTTTTTACTAGCTGGAAAATTATGTCATTTTTAATCGCCTTCCTCTTGATGTAAGTGGAAAGCAATATGTGCTACAAAAGCAGTCCCTCACCAATTTGCTGCACAACCAAGCAAGGCTTGAACAGACCCCCAGCACATGTGAAATCCCTTTCTGCCTGTGCTGCGCATTACAACTCAGTTCATTTTGGGTGGGAACTGTCATTCAGGCATTTTTCATGGCATAGGCAATATTCACATGTGTTGAGCAGGCTTTCTCTGTTTCCAGTCATGATTAATACAGCCTAACTTTGTGAAAAACACAGAAATTGCTTACTTTAGAAATAACATTAGGGGAACAGTCTAGAAATATCTTGGTCATATATGCAGGGCTGCTACTGCAGTGTCCCTTGGCAAAATCTTTTGAAATGGAGGAAAGAACTACTGAACTAGACTTCATTATTAGAAGAGAAAAGAAACAACAGCCACACAAGGCTGAAAGATGTGTGTTATCAAGCTGGTCATATCATTTCCCAGAGATTTGTGTATGCTATGTGAATGGATACATATCAGGAAGTGCAGATTCCTTGGATTTGTAAAGTATCGTGTGTTATATTTTTACACTTTTTATTGTCCATGCGTGCTGTAATTCTAATGTCTTGTCCAGTCGAAACTAATCCTTACCCTGTGGTAAAATTGGAGCCATACCTGCTTGTTGATTCACATGATATGTGGTGTGTTAGGTGTATAACACCTAGCACAGAATAACAGAACCACTAGGTTGGAAGAGACCTTCAAGACCATTGAGTCCAACCCAGCCCTAACACCTCAACTAAACCATGGCACTGAGTGCCACATCCAATCTTTTTTTAAAAACTTCCTGGGATGCTGACTTCACCACCTCCCTGGGCAGACCATTTTAGTACTTTATCAACATTCTAGTACTTTGTCACTCTTTCTGTAAAAATTTTTTTCTTAATGTCCAGCCCATATTTCCCTTGGAGCAGCTTAAGATTGAAGAACATCAATTAATTTTTTAAATAGTTTTTCTGATATTTCTGTTGACCAAGAATGCTTTCTTTTTTCCCCCTGGATTTGACCAGAAGTGCTTTTTTTTTTTTTCCCTGATTTTTTTCAGAAGCTCATGACAGCCAGCTTTCTCACTTTTTAAATAATTTTGAGATATATCCTAAGCGAAATCCCAAATTAAAACTACGCTCTGTTCTGCTGACTCTTTTTCCCCATCTGGTCAAAACCTGAAAACATTCAGACTACTTAAAACTGCAGATGAAATGGGAAAGAAAAAAGAAATTGAGAGAGGGGAAAAAATTAGGAAGCCATTCTTTACTGTGAGGTGGTAAGACATCTGAATGGGTTGCCCACGGGGGTCCTGGATGCCCCAAATCTGTCAGTGTTCAAGGCCAGGTTGGATAAGGCCTTGAGCAGCCTGGTCTAGTGGGAGGTGTGACTGCCCATGGCAGAGGAAGTTGTTACTAGAGGGTCTTTAAGCTCTATTCCAACCCCTTTTCATCCTATGGTTCTATGAATACACTAAAAGGATAACTGAATTCTTATTCTGAAAACCCTAATATGACTTCAAGAATTGTCTATAAACTGAAGGGCGTGTATGCCCACCTAATGTTTGAAGATGTAATTGTCCAAACCACATTATTTTTAGAAGCACCTACAAATCCACTGACAAAAGCTTTTATTTTGATATACATTGTGGGGCTTGAAATACTGGTCATAGTTCCTGCTGCCTTTTTCTGTTGGAAGTTAAAGCCCTAAAACCTAAATTTCAGTCTCTGTGTTTGTGGGGTGTATAGTAGTGCTACTTTTTCACATCCATGTAACAGTTTTTACTCAAGGATACAACCACTGAAGCAAAAAGTTCTTTGAAAAGTCACCCGCTGTGTGTCTTGTGCAGGTAAGACACAGGGCTCAGTGAGTTGTCTGAAGTGCTGTAATGAATCAGGGGTGTGGTTGGTCAGGCAGCTACAGAAAGACCATACAGGTCTCACTAGCCAGAAAAAAAGGAGCAGCCCGTGGGAAGCGGACTGCTCAGCTCCAACAGCTGCATTTCCTGTATGCTGACCTCCTTCAAAGGCTGAAAACTTCCCTGGTCAAGTTTGGTACTTCTGGGTGGTGAAGAGGGTGGAGGGGATGGCATTGTAAATTACAGTTCTTCCCCTGGTTTCCTGTGTGCATAGAGGTCTGAGATGGTGAAGGGGAAGCTGCTGCTTCTTAGGCAAAACTGGGACTTTTACAGAGTTCTGGCTCTTCCCATCAACTCTGCAGTGTGATAGAAGAGGTAAGGACCTCACTCAGAATTCATATAGTCTAGTTATTGAGCCATGAGGAAGGTAAACATAGAGGAGGTAGAAAAATTTGTTCTGTTGCTTTTCTGGCAATGTGTAACTAGCTCTTTTACCAACATATTATACAAAATGAACTTTTACTCTGACTTTTTCATGTCTTCCTTGAAAGAGAGAAGGCAGCCCAAAATGGTATAGAAAGTTTCTAAGTAGTTCAGCAGTACCATGACATGGCCATTTCTCCCACTTTTATCCTGTAAGATCAGGACTGATTTCCCCTCAAATTTGATAGAAAAGACAACATTAAATTATATATTATATTAAAAATATATCATGATTAAATTATATTTTCCTTAAAATTATCTGTTTGTATGGAACAATTGCTTAGTTTTATCAGAGAATCAAAAATTCTTATTGGTTTAGAGTTATACTTCTGTTTTTCAAGAGCATCCATCTCCTTTTGATCTGAAAATTCTACCACTTTTCTCACCAACTGTGCTATTATATTAAAAGATTTTAATAGCAGTAATATCTGGAAACTAAAAAATATTAAGAACCTTTTCTCATAATGAAAGCATTGTTTCTTTAATCTTGTGTGAGTTTTTTTAAGCGAACCCCTAGATTTGGAGAGGGAAAGGAAACAATCTTAAGATTTTTAAAAGCCTTGGATTAGCAAAAAGGTGCAGGAGTTTATAGTTTTAGAATTCCTGTTTAATGGGAATAATTTTTTTCTTGTATCTCCCTTTTTCTTCTGTTTATTGGAAAGAGTCATAAGTGATAAAAAAAATCCAGTATATACGGAACATTAATAAATTGCAGAATCTCAAATCTATATCAGAAACCCTGAGTTCTGTGGCAGTGCTAGTACAATTTGAGGCAGTAGTAGGTGTTTTTGAGTGATATGAGCAGAACAGCGCAAGCTATCCTGTCTGCTGGCTTACCTGCCCTATTCCTGTGCTCCAATACACTTCACTACCTTCACACAGACCACAGAGGCTGCAAACATGCCAAAAGAAAAAAAAAGAGATCAAGAGAAAGTGTGTGCTTGCACACTCACAGCTTTCATCAGGAAAAACAGAAGATGCATGCAGAGACTATGAAAGTGCTGCTTAACCCTGTACAAGCTGTTTTGGTAAAGTATTTGATAAGCTGCGGCTTTTTGGTACTCTTTTGTCTTTCATTTCAAGGTAAAAGAGACATTGTGAAATTAATTAATTCAGTTGTAAGACAAAGGTGTGAATAGCAGATCTCAGCTATCTCTCAATGACCAGCTCATTAACTCTATCAGCGACAACATTAAAACAAAGAGAACGTCAACTGGACCTCCTGCCAGCCTGAAGAGTGGCAGGTGGTCTCCTCCAGGTTGCTTTTCAATAATAACAAAGGGCCTCTGTCTTGACAAATAGTTTCACATAGGACTTTCTAATACAGAGCATTTACTGCTACTCTTCTCTCCCTCTTTGAATATGTGTAAAGCAGTTCTCTTGTCAGTAGCTGAGCTAAATTGGTCTGACCACCAAATTTTTCATGGCAAAAGAAGTGTAGTTAAGCTTTTCCTTTTTTATTGGATACCTGAAATAGAGAAAATTTCTAGTGCTTTGAAGTATAACAAGACCTAGAAAGCCACATGGATGTGAGAACAGAAGTTGCTCAAAATGAAAGTATTTCCTTCATGTAGAAAAAAAAATCCTCAAAGAAAACTCTCCAAACTTAATTAGCAACCTGTTGACTCTAGAATTCTGCCTCTCCCAAGTGTTACGGTATTGGGCATTCATTTGGTTTACTCTGCTTTACGTTAAAAGATAAACAACTTCAGTGAAAAGCAGGAGTTTTGACTTCACAAACACAAGCTGATTGTACTCCTACAGAAGCATTATGAGATACTGCAGACATGTCAAATATAGAAACAATAATTTGAAGAGCTCCATCTCTATGTTTTCTCATTTTTTTCAGACCATAGTTTGACAAGTTATTGGTGATTTGCTTGTAGAATAAATTTATATATTAGAGCACATTTTATCAAGAAAGAAAGACACATGGAAGATAGTATGAAAGAAAGATATGTATATGTATATGTTTGTAAATATCTGTTCATATGGGCTTGACATGAATAGTTAACAAAGTGAAGTATTGGGCTTATAATCAAATAGATCCATCCACATAAGTTTTCATTATCCATGTCACTGTAAAATTAGTATTAGTTTACTGCTGTTTTGAAAAATAAGTTGCTGTAAGTTCCAGTGCCTAGAATATGAAGGTAGAAATCAGAAAGAACAGGATTTCTCTTCCAGCTGTGTTAGCCTTAGTACTTTTGACCTACAAAGTCTTGGATAAATGACATTAAGTATGTAGTATTATGGCCTCATTTTACTGCTGAGGAAGCTCGGGATCAGACAACACAAGTAATTTTTGTGAGTACATGGAGTGTCATCAAAAGGCCTCTTTTATTTTCCACATTAAAACACAAATCCTGAGAGAGCTGCTCCTGTCTTAAGGGACAGAAGTTTTGTGGTGGGGTGAGCCAGGGTGTGCCTTCCTATCTGCACTTGATGACCACTGAAGATGAGCAAGAGGAAAGAGAGTAACAACTGAGTACACCGATAGGTCAATGATTTTTGTTATTGTTTGACACTGAAACTGTGTCCCTTACTTAGAGCAGCACAGTTGTGAGGGTTACAGACATGCAGAGGCAGTTTTAGAAGAACCCTATTAGTGTTAGGAAAACCACAATACAGGAATTCTCTGATATGAGAAAAAAAGAATGCTAGACTTTCGGCGAAGTCACTTGGTTTAACGGCTTGGATTTTGTCAACTTGTCAGCACCACTGATTTGGAAATTCCTGTTCACTTTTAAACAGGAAAATACTTCCTAGGAGGGTATATTGCAAGATTCACCTGCTTCTTGAACCAAATCAGTTACAGAGCAAATTTACCATCTTCGCTTATGTTGGGCTTTGTCTGCTAGTGAAGGGCTGAGCACTATATCCATGCTTTGTTGGTCTCCTTTTCCCTCCAAACCTGCAAAGCAAATGTCTGACAGGCTAAAAACTGTTCATCTTTCTTTGGATGTCATGGCTGTCTCTCCTTGGGGAATTTATACAGATGGTGTTGCAGGAAATGGTGAAGTCAGAAACAAATGAAAGGATCCAGGCTTTACAGCACAGTTGCTACAGATCTGCTGAAACGGTGGATCTTGGCATATATGGGGTCCAGGTGGTGTAGAAAGAAAGGAGCAGAAAGGTAGCACAGCAGTTGGAACTGGGCAATGGTTGCCCATGGGTGCTCTGTTCTGGGGATCCCCATGGCTTGTGCAGTCATCAGTGTTGGTGCCTTCCCTCAGCTCTGCCCTCAAAGCAGCAATGAGAGGGGATACCCATGAAAAGTAAGACACAGGATTGCATTAGTCTCTGTGCTTTGTGGGTTGTACAGAAGCAGGTGAGACACTGTGGAAGAAAAACTTTGTTGTGTTATGACAGTGTGTGTGCTTCTAGGGTTGGTCTTTTCAGCTCTTCTCTTGTTATTTCTAGTAGATTCAGAGTAGTAACTTTTTCATCCCTAAACTTTCCATGAAGTGCTTGTATAGTTCTGCCCTATTTGTTTTTAAGATTGCATCTGTTTCCTCGAACTCTTGATTTAAGACATCAATTTAATTCTTATATGATGATAACTATTTTCTTTGTCTAGTCAGGTGCTAGCCATTCATAGTGAAGCTAAGGTGCTTTACTGTTGCATGGGAAGGTTGGAGCAAACTGAAAATACCTGATGAGAATCTATTCAGAAATTGTATTTACTATGACTGAAATAAATTCATACAGAGATGGACGTTTGTAGACCAGTTGCTACAATAACCAAGATCCTCACTTTGTATGCAGTTGGAATGTACTAAATTTATCTGTCTTATTTATTTATTATACACTTGCACACACAATTAATAAGGCTGCTTTTGAAAGTTTAGTCTAAATTATGTAAGTCTAATACAGGTATTGCATCTGCTCAAACATGTAGAGATACATGAAGTTTCTAATCAGAAACTCTCCTCAGAGCCTCTGAGGAGTAGCTAAACCACACTTTTTGGAGAACAATGTCCTGTAGAGGCAAGTAATCCAACATCAGCCAGAAAGTGGTTTCAATACACAATACCTGTAGGTGTTGCGGAGAGGGATTTTACTGTATGCTATTGTCATGATGTGAAGCCAATACACCAGTTGAATTTAATTGAATGTGGATTAGTCTTTCTAGAAGTAATTAATGACTATTTAAAAGTCATCGTTTCAGTAAATGTTAAGCTGCCCATTTTTGCCTTTTTTTTTTTTTTTTAGTTGCTGTTGATAAATGATTAAGGAGTCATAAATTCCAAATGACTGAGGCATCTTTTCTTGGTCCTAAATGAAGAAAACACAGAAGCTCTGGGGTGTCCCAGGTCTGTATGTCAATAATGAAATATTCAGCATCTAGACATCTATTCTTAGGCAAAATCTGTCAGGAAGAAATGAAAAGAAGAAAACTTTGGAGATTTTCCTGGACAGTTTATTTTGTTGGGTTTTTTTTTAAACAGAAGTAAATATTTTATATTTTGAGACAACTTATTATCTTGTGTATTGTGAACATTTTATATAGAAATAAGAAAAGGATAAAGAACTTTTTTGTTTGAGAAAATTATATTCTCTTCAAACTATTGACTGGCTGATTTACAGGAATAAAAAAAAGAAAAATAGAGTGAGTGCTTCGCACTGTGACATCTGAACAGTTCCTTTTTTGTCAGCGGCAAAATGTGATGTGCATGAATGAACAGGATTAGTCTCAAGAGCATCACCATATGTCTGTAAATTATATAATATGTATGAGTACATATTACATAATATGTATGAAGTGTGTGTATATGTGTGTGTGTATATATATATATACGCACATAAATTGTGTTGATGATTTAGCAATACTGCAAAGAATCCCAGAGGCAAAACTCTCATAACTCCATGGAATAAAATTCTGACACTTAAAATATGATAGAATAATTTTCTTCAGGCAGTAGTGTTGTGTCAGATCACTTTACTTCATTTACACTGCTTTAGGATTCTTCCTTTACTTTTTCTACAGGGTATTGGTTTTGCTTGAGAGCTCAGACTGTCTCATCTCATTCAGAATACTTTTGACCGATGTATTATTTTTATGGCCAACACGTATTTAAAAAAAAACAAAAAAAAAAAGGGAAAACAAACAAACTCCTAACAACAAGACGAAAACTAGGGCAGTTAGGATTGCATTTTTGAGGTAAAATTTCCCTTTCTTTTCTACTTTATCTCATGTATTTTTTATAAAAAATTCATATATCTCTAATGGAAACTTGTGAGTGCTACTGACTGAAATGAGGTTGCAGATCTCATAAACTGAGTTTTTAATCTGGATATTAGTAATTGGGGGTTTAAAAATTTTATTATTGTTTCTAAGGAGTTCCTCATATTTGTTCATGATTCCTGGTCATAATTGACCTGATCTCAGGTGTCCCTGCTTTGAGGAGGGTGTCATAGCAGATATCTCCAACTGTTGGAGCTCCCTGTTTGTGCAGAAACAGGAAAAAGCACATCTGGGAACAGCTTAAAGGGCTGTGAAGCCAAATCTGAGATTCCTTGCGAAGGCTGAGGAAGCTCCCTTTGCAGTTTGTTGTGCAGACGTGGCAGTCTGAGGCAGCAAAATCAGCCCCACAACCAAGTTTACCCCTGAAGTAACCTCCAAGACTTCAGCCATGGTGATCCTCAATCAGCTTTGCTAGTTGCTTGTGTATACTCATAGACTTCCTGATAACGTATTTATTTAAATTGTGTGTGCACAACAGAATAGATGTTGGATGAGACCCTTTTGCTGCTTGGAGAGTCAGAGAATTCTGTTTTCCTCTTGCTTTCTAATCTTTCAATAGGGGCACAATATTAAAAGTATGAGTCCCAAGAAAGCAAGAAATTTGAAAAGAAGTTCATATTTTTTGTTTATTTTTACAGAACAGAAGCCATATTAATTCCCTCTTATTCCTTTCGCTTTTGATTCTTGTCCTAAAATCTTTGTTTGACATCTGGAGCAGTAGATCTTTACTAGTTCTGATACATTTTCTGTGCATTTACTCTGGCTTTTTGGAGAGTAAGGGTTTTGCCAAATACTGTGGAGTTTCTTACTCTACAGCAGTTCAGTCACACATTTAAATTCTAAAATGGGACTTGAAATGAGAGGTGTGAATGCAGAAAGGTGTAGAGTAACAGCACAGAGGCTCTTCATAACTTTGCACTGTACGGTACAGAACTGTCTAGCACAGAAAGGCATTTGAAATGTAGAGTAGCATTAGATCCTATAGTATGGCTATTATAAATCACAAATGAGAGAAGTAGACATAAAAAGAATTCTTTCATATTAAATGCCTTTTTTTTAAAGCCTGTATTATTTAATATTCTGTATCTGGATGCTCAAGAACTGAATTAGTGCTGCTGTGTATATTCAGGCTATTCAAGGGTGCCTTTTATGGATAATATATCTCAAAATTGTATTGTCTTAAGAGACATTTAATTTAAGTGAACTACACACGTACACGTAGCTGTACAGGTTACATGTATACAGACTTTAAGAAAACGTAAAAATAAGGTAATATAAATGACCAGAATAAGTAATGGGTTTTTTCTTCTTTATGGAGGGTAAGTTTTCACCATCATATATGAAGGAAGTTTTTTTATTTCAATTATATAACTTTTTGGAGAAAGGAGAACTGCATTTATAGCGCAATATGAGTGTTGAATCTGTTTTGATTATTCTGTAAAGTCTTAAAAGAAGCAGATGTTTGAAAAACTGTCAGTAGCAGTTTCAATAATATTGTCTTAAAGAGCTACATCTCTGTTTTTAGAGGTCTTGACTAGGAAGGCAGGGCCTGAACTTTAAGTGCATATGTGTGCAGAATGCAGCTGGAACCTGCATCCTTAAGAGAGCTGACTATCTTACAATAAACACAGTTGTCTTGTGCATCAGTATGCAACTTGATTTGAGCTTGTCACTTAGTTCAGTGGAAGTGGACTTTTTGGAAGGACTGACGGGCGTGTTTACACTGTGGTCGCTCCTACAGACACACCTGAGTTAAGCTATTGAAATGGATGGTGCTGGCAGAGTTGCAGCACTGAGTGCAGTGCAGGCCACTGCACGAATGTTTACTCAGCTGGTGAAGCAGAGGGTTTGCAGTCTGCTGAGTTTCATGCTACCACTGCCACTGGTAGGCAAATATTTCAAGGGATGTGGACGCACAAACACTTTCCAAAACTGTTCTTGGCGTCCTTTGCAGGATGTGGAGGTGCTGAAACTGCATTAAAATGAGTTGCAAAGACCATCCATGCAGCACTGAATGAGTAAGTTTCAGAACTGGTCAGAGATAGAGCTGTCGCTGTGGGACCTTTTAATAATCACTCTGAGATGGAACCAGCTAGCTGGAGGTAGCAGCAGCAAAGTAAAGTGGCTTCTGAGATCTGAGCTAGAGCCTAATCTCAAGTAGTTATACTATTGACCTGACTGGTTATCTTGTTTCCTCTGACAGACTGAAATGTAATCATATACATAGCCTCAAACTAGCTGAGTGCTCCTGAAAATGCTGCCTTTAAACCTTTTTGAAGGCAGATACTGCTTCCATAGTGTTAACACATGTCAAGCAGAATTTAAATCCTAATGCAACCTACCAGATTTAAGTTTTGCAGTGAAAGTTATTGAAAATTCTACAACTTTCTCGTGATCTTCAACGTGACTCTAAAAAGACAGAAAATAGTATTTTGCAATCTCTTTTGACAGGACTCTGCTGGTCTCATGATGCCCACACCCATCATGGGGGCAAGTAATTCAGTTTTTCATTATCAATGTGGCTTCCACAGGTGAATGCCAAAGCAAACATTTATAGAGTTGTATCACTAAATGGAGAGATTACATCTGTAGGATTGCAAACACTCCCAAGTTTGGTGGTAGAAATGATTACTAGTGTCCCACATATGCACATCCTATTCTCTGAGGGGTTTTGGTTTGGGTTTTAAAGCATTTTAGGGGCCTGAGGAGAGCGGAAACACTCATGATAGAGAATTGTCCTGGCATCACTGACATTTAGGTAAAGTGTATCCTCTTTCTTTACCTGTAGTCTTAACAAAATCTGAGCTCTCTATTCATTGATTGAGCTGTTGTTTTATTCTGCAAAGTTCTTTTGGGACGTCATGTTGTTATACAATGTTATATTGGATTCTTGACTGCAGTATGGAAGAAATACAAAAATACATTCACTGTGGAGTCCATTCCAATTGTACCTGTTTGATGAAGGTCTGGTGCATAAACATCAGCCAACTCATTTTTTGGGACCTGTTTCAAACAGTAGCCCAGGACTGACACAAAAGTGTGTGTTATTCTAAGACTATAATAAATAAACTGTTTCAATAACAGTCAACATCATTCTCAAATATGAGTATGTTGGACACCATTAGGTAAGCATTTTGTAAGCCAGAAAATATTTTATTTTACTCTTGTTTCATAGTACCTATGAGAATTTATTAGCTAGACTTCACAGATCATTGGAATATGATAGATATAAATGCAGGATTATTGTGGGGAAAATACCCTTTCCTTTTGGAATAATTTTTATCTGTAAATACTGGAAAAATGGGGGTATCTGGTGGCTAGTTCTTTACACAATATGTCACACCTTTAGAAGCCGAAGTATCTTTTATTAAGATGCTCATGATTTGTCCTAGTTGCAGTAAATCTGTGAGACCCTTTAGAAAACACTGCAGTCTGACTGCATTCAATGTATTTGTCACCACTGGCCACCATTAATTTAAATATCGATTAAAGGAACCCTTGTCAAGTCTCATATTTCTCTTAGATAAGCAGAATTAAAGTACTGAGATTTTTCTTTGAAGCTTTTTTTCCATTCTTGGAAATTAATAAAGAAGCATTATTTTCCATTCTTGCTTTAGTAAGTGTTCAGAACAATTAGAGAAACAAATTCATCATGAGCATTATTTAACTTGTGTAAACTACTTCTGCGCAAATATGCATGCACATGTGTGAAACAAAGAACTTGCTTGGTTTCTTTCAAATAAATTGTAGAGAAAAGTCATTTCTTTCATCAATTTGTTTCCTAAGAAAGCTGGTACAATGTGTATCAAATAATCTCAAAAAAGAGAGCCAGAATTATCCCATGAAAGCGTGAAAGCCAGCATCAACAGATATTACATGTGCACTTCACATTATCTCAGTAATTTCTCATGGTTCCTGGGACACGTTCACTATTTGCAATAACCTGATTTTTCTGTCTTACCTAACTTTCTTGTATTTTTAACCAACCACTAGCTCTAATGCACATCATATATAATGTTTCCTTCATCCATGATAGAGATCCTCTTTTAGTTGAAATGAGATTGAAAACTTAGGAATGCCTCCTTCTCAGTGTCTTGTCCTTATCTTAAAATCCCACTGTAAACTTTTAATCATTTATATATTTGCTCAGTTTTATCTTGAAAATGTCCCACAGTCTCCTGTAATTTGAGATCCAAATTAAAAGTAAGCACAATTTTCTATTATCAGTAGCACGTAAGGTGTGATGAGTTACTAATTAGAGAAAATAGATTAAAATAATTAATTCACAATTTATTGTAATGTATTAACAACAGGTTTGATAAGCAGATGCTGGGTGTGAGCGAGATCAGGAGCTGAAATAAATAGCTGATGCCTGATACTGAATTTTGAATATGTATTTCTTTGTGTATTTCAGGACTTGCAAGTTCCTATATAAAGCAGAAGGTAAGAAAAAGTTAATTTTGTAGTTTTGGAGACCTAGAGACTTTGAGCAATGCTACTTTGGTTACTCTTAGTGTGTTTTCTAGGCATTCCTGCAATTTGGAAAGTCAGTGATGGAAGAGGAGAAAAAGTTGTGGAAGGCATTTATTGTCTGCAATTAGTCTCATTAAGCGTGATTCTAAAAGACAGAGGGTGGGGATCCCTCTGGTTCCTCTCACTGGCTTTTTTCTACTGTCCCTGTTGTCTGCTTACAAACTCTGTAAGCACGTGGACAAAGGTCAGTGACTATTTCTTTCAAAACCAGGGGTAAAAACCTCTTAACACTTTTCTCCTTATGCAATTATAAATATCCATAAAGGGGTTTGAAGAAGCTTTGGAGTGCAGAGTCAAGAAGCAAGGGAAAGGGATGAAATGGAGCAGTCTGGAGCTGAAGAGGAATTTTTCATTCAGCAGCAGATAGAGTGTGTGTCAGAAAGGCAACGGGCTTCTTCAGTCCTTTCCTTGGAGACCACAGATTAGACCAAACCAGGTCAGGAGTCTAGTTGTGACCTTCTGTGGAATATTTTTTCCCCACTAGCTGCTCATGGGGGCACCAATCCATTTCCTGCTGTAATGGTGGGCTGAGCTAAACCTTACTGGGAGTAAATTGGTAGGAGAACTATTTAACACAAGCAGAGTGCAGACTACCTCATTTTGCAGTAGGTTCCCACATAGGCAAGCTATTACTTGCAGCTCAAAACAGCACACGCAGCCAAGTCCTCTAGGTGACTTCAGTGGTGACAGCCTCCTTGATTTATGCTCTCAACAGTGTGGTTCTGCTCTTGCAGTCCTCTGTGTGGAGGAATGGAGTTGCCTCACTTTACTGTTTTTTCTGCTCTTTATATTCAGACCTTTCTGACAGTTTGCTAATAAAAAAGTTGACTGTCTTTCTTCTGGCAATGCTGAACTATCAGACACAATTAGAGGTAATATACCAAGTGCTCTGTGCTTCTGGGGAAGAGGTTTCCATGTGGAATACTTTACATACATACTTGGGGGTTATTCAAGTATCAGTTGTCTCCACTCTCATTTAGATTCTTATCTTCTATAAAATGTGACAATTAGTAGGAAGACCAGAGTCTATTGCGCCTTATTTAAGTCTTCGCTTTTGCATTCTGTAGACTGAGTGATACAAACACCTATCAGGTTTGTGTTATATATAGGGCACAGACACGCTTTCTTATTACTGAAACATGGCATACTTCTTGCCATTCCCTATGTTGCTGCTATTTTTCTTTTATGGTGCAGATTTTATTTCCCTTATGGATAACAAATATGGTTCAAAGTCTTTTAAATTCTGTTGAAGAACATAATCATTCTTTCCTTTCTGGGACCTATGAGGAAAGTCTTGTTTAGTCATGATTATTTTATTTAATTAAATGTATGCTTAGAATCTTCTGGAAAAGTATTTATTTGCCCGTCTGCTGATGTTGATTTGCCTTTTATAATAATTAACATTTTGCACTTGATAACTGGCTATCAGATTGGGGATTTCCTGCTCCCTAGAGGCAAGCTTATCTGAGATTTAAGCTTACTGTTAATATCATATCAAGATATGTTATCAAGAATATTTAAAAGATTTCTGCATCAGAAAAGTGGAACAAGTCTTGCATTTTTACCCTTTAATTACTTATTCATAGAGCCTTTTGAGCTGGCAATGCATGATAAGAAATATTCTCATTAAAATTATTAAATTATTATCTGTATATTTTAAGTGTTGTAGCTACCCTTTTAAAGTTATTTTAAAATACTTGAAGGAGGTGGATGATTTTTTCCAACCCATGAAACAGTAATGCATTTTCTTACTAATACAAATGATGCAAGAAAGGAGTTACTACTGATGCTAGCTCAATCCTTCCTTATCTTTTTTTTCCCTGAAAGACCTGTTTCAGTTTGGGTGGCTGGTTATGTCATTTGACTCATCTGTGTACACTTCCAGCTGAAGGCTTCGTCTTGAGGAACTTCAATACAGCAGCTTTTATTTGCAGCTCATTTGCTGTCATGTTCAATGAAATTCAACAGATTTCTAAATTAGGATCAGGCCCACAGTTTATTCCAAATATTTTTCTTATAATCTGGCATTTGTGAGTCTTGGTGGAAATGCATGCATTTTAACCACCAGCTGAAAAGAAAAATATACTCCACAGTGCTGCAGTCCTCATCATTATGTCTTGGTTGTTAACAGCTTATTATGTATACCTGCAGAAAGCTTTCATTGCACAGTCCATGAAATAGTTTCCAGAGCTGAAAGATAGTACCTGCTTTTTGGATGGATATTGAACATCTTCAATCCTTAGCAATTTTCACAGGACAAAATAAGACATAGGACAAACAGGAGATACTTAATATTTTACAAGGTCAAACTGAATGAAATTAAAATAAAAGAAGTATCTTACATAAATCCATCTTGACATGCGGTATCTCTTAGACACGTTTTTGTCTAAGGAATTCCAAGGATGTCAAACAAGTCAACGTTATCCCAGTTGAAATTGAGATAATTGATTCCTCTGTTACACATTTCATTTGCTTGTGGGTAGAATTTACCCTGCATGTCAAAGAATGTTTTGAGTTTTGCAGAGTCAGTGCCATATCATAGGTGTGTCCTGTAGAAATGACACAGGCCCTACACTGTGAGCAGACATTAATGGATCAATAGTAAGGCTGTCTTTGCTGTACTCTGTAGCTTTTAGTCTCAATAATAATTCTCAGCCGTAAATTCCTTTATGCAGCATCTAACAAAAGGGTTTGGTAGTGATTTTTCAAATACTGTAGACAGACGTTTTCAAAGCTTCCAGATACACTTGCACTGAAAAAAAAAGAGACCATCTGCTGTGGTCTTTTTCATTAAGGGTAGTTTTTCTAAATCACCAAGATTGCCCTGAAAATCATACTAAATTTGATTAATTTTTTGCTTCAAAAAATTTAGTCCGTATTTTAGTTGGATGTAGGTTCGCTTCTATCTACAACAAAATTCTTTTGCACTTCTCTGAATGCAGGAAAGAACGTTATACTAACTGCAAATTAATACTGTGAAAACTCCCTTTAACTGCGGACTGTGTTTTAACTCCCCTTAATGTGAAAAGCAGAAATGGATTTATAGATGTCTTGGTGATTACATCTGACAAGTCTTTTATAACAAGTGCCTTTCCCAAGCTTTTTAGGCCCTTAAGCTTCAGAGGAAACACCATAGGGAGCAACAGGTTGTCAGTGCTTTTACATTTCTTCTAAAAACAATACTTGCTGCCAGATATCACCTAAAAATTAATCTGTACTTCAGGAGTATTTTTACCATTAGCATGGAGTTGTAACATGTTTTTTCCTCAGAAAGCCTAGACCAGATACAGAGGCCATCTAATCTTCTGAAGAATGGGCTTCATCTGAGAAATGCTTTTTGAGGAAAAATCCAGTGGGTTTTTTTTTCCCAAGTGCTGTCCACTTGGGAAAAAACCCAAGTGGAAAGTCACTTATCATGTCTGAACCATGTCTGAGTTTGCAAGGATTTTTGTGCCATCAGAAGTGCCCTTTTTCAGTACAGAAGTGGCATTCCAAATGCTTGCTTTTATGAACATCTTATTGAAAGTATGTTTAAGAGACAAAGTCATACAATTTCATGTACTAGATTACTAACACTTATCATTGCTCTGCTGTCCCAAAACATGGTGTTGTTTTGCTCTAAATGGCTTCGAAGGCTAAACTAATATTTTACAATGTATTTTTCAGAAAGTTACCTAAGTGGCCAAATATTTTAAGAACATTTCTTCTTGTGTCAACAATCTGATAAAAAGCAGTTGTACCAGTGTGAAGCTGCTGAGATTGATCAGTGAGTGATAAAATTCTCTCAAAATACATCAGTCGAGACACTGCTAACCAGGAGAATCTGCCTCCTGAAGAGGTACACTTCTTTTCTGGTTCCTCCTAATGCTGATCACAGGCTACACCTGAATTATCTGTGTGGAACCAAGTTAAAATCTAGGATTAAATCGCAGTTTGCATTGTCTGTTGCACAAATGTCATCCTATCTTGAATATTTTTGAAAATTTTTGCTGTTTGTACTACTCTATAAGGCTCTGCTTTGTTTTTTCATACTCTTATCAGCAGGCCCTGGATTAAGCTATTGCCTGCAAGTAATCAAATATTTTCTAGTTTTAGCTCTGGAGGAAGCAAGGCTTCTGCTGTAGTTGGCTCTCTCCTTTTCCAGTGCATTTTGTTAAGATGACTTTCTGATGAAAATCCCATCTGGTTTTAACTGTATGGCTGCAAGGCAAAAGTCAACTCCTCCTGCTTTTCTTTCTTTTTTCTTTTATTCATTTCCCTCTCACATGCCTCTTTGTGCTCACTAGATAATAGTCCTGGTATGGATACTTCCCCTTTCACCCGGCTGCAGGAGAAATACACTTTAGAGGCAGTGATGTACTCAAGGTAGATTTGTCTTCCTATTAATACTTTAAGATCCTGCCTTTGGCAGAAATTTGGAAAGTACCACGTTCTTGGTGGGGCTAGAGGAGACCAGGGGGAGTTTCTTCATCTGCAGAGTGATTGACGCACATGCTGTGTGAGCAATTACCACAGCGAGTTACCCTAGGGTTGACTACATGGACTACTAAACAAAAAAGTGTTCTAAAAAGGTCTTCTGCTTGTAGATATGGGTTAGATCGGTCTATTTATCTATTTAAAAAATCTGTATGCTGTAGTGAACATATATTGCTCAGTTCAGTTTTAAGCCTGCTTTGATCTGCTAATCATTGTGGCTTTCCTTTGCAGATATGTGTTTTGATTTCTCCATCTTTCATAAAATTCACTAATTCACTCAGCTGCCACCTGCTTCTAATATCTGCCCATTCAGTAAGATTAATTATATTGAGGTGCAAGCAAGGCATCTGCAGGGTGTTTTTAAAAGTGAAGAGTAACAAGGTATCCCTGTTTCAACTGACTTCACATTTATTGCACTGATGTACTGTTTTTATATACATGACTGTCATAAGAAGAATCCCCTTAAGACTAGAGTTGACTGCAGACCATGTGGAGTCACTAAATATATCTCTTATTTAATCTCTATTGGTTTCCTGATTACTGCTATCTGGAGCATAAGAAGTGACCCAACCTGTCTGACATTTCACTGGTAAAGCCTGACAGATGAGATCAGGTGGCACATTTGTGCAACCACCTCAAAAGGCCAAGAAAAGCTTGCATTAAATATTCCTAGGTCTGTTGTGCAGACAGTGTACAACCAATTGTACAACCTCGGGCTTAATAAAGGAATGGGATCGTCTCGTGAATTTCAAAGGTGAAGCTGAGGTCTACAGCTGTACACTTACTACCCTCACAGTAGAGCACTTAAAAACATTTAAGAATAAAAGTGGTTTTCAAATTACCTGAAGTATTTTGAAAGATTTGCTGAACTGATAAATCAGGGTGTAACTTAGCTCAGGTAAAAGTACTGCATTAGCACGGACAGAACTTTTGCTATTTTACTTACTGAAGTTTAAAAACAGCTGAGCAACTTTTTAAAATGTTTGCATTCTCTTGTTTTATTTTTGTAGAAAAAAATTTCATATATTTAGAATAGTTTTTGCTTTTCTATACACAGGTGTGAAGTTATGCTTTTCAGAGTATTTGGAATTCTGCAGCATTGTTTTCGTTTGTGAGTACTAAAATGTTAGTACCAAACTTAGAAGTAAATAATTAATAAAAATGCAGCACACTAGCAGTTGTGTGGGTTTTCTTTTCCTATTTCTTCTCCTCCAGAAAAGGAATCAACTGCCAGATTGAAAATTTTGGTACTGCATGTGTTACTTAATGTAGAAGAAAAATTGGCTTCTGCCTGGGTAAATTTTTCATTCTTTAGGTGTTGCAGTTAGGTTCTCCTGGACTGCTGATATTTGTTTATTTGTAGTTTCATTGAAAACCAAGGGTTTTTTTCCTCTTTTATTAAGCAGACTTTTTCCATGGAAGGACTTCTGCAGGAATTAGCTTTATACATGTGATCACTACAGTTGATAAGGATCAATGTTCATGCTTAATGGAGAGATTTAATTCTTCTTAGGAAAAGGATTCCAGGAATCCATAGTGAGTTTAAATGTACAAATTCATGTTATTTGAAACATAAGTGCCAGAGTAATTTTCAAATCCAGCAGCAAAATGGTAAAAGACCCTGCTGGTATATACACAAAGTCACCATCCATGACATGAAGATGAATAGAGCTCAAGATGAATAAGCACAAAGCACACATCACAACACATACAGTTATCTATTTGCACATGTGAGATGTTTATATTCAATATGCAAATATGTATTCATATATATTCAGAGTATATTATACTGAATTTAGTAGGATTTTTCAGAGGTGAACAACGGCAGTAAACAACATCTATTGTAATTTTTAACCAGAATCACATTTTCTCCAAACCATGGAATATCTCTGAAAAAAATGATCTAACTCTGGGGAGCCTTGTGTTAGAAGTAAGATTGCAAAGTAACTACAATTAGACTAGATCACAAAAGGTAATATCCTACCTAAAAAGGGAATATTTTCCAATGTGCATTTTAAACTAAAGTGAGGATGTGAAATGTGTGAATATTTAATCATTCTGAAAGTACTTACAAATCTGATGTTTTCTGAATAGCATCCTGGCCTCTGAACATGTGTGATTTAAGCAATAAAGGGGATAGATCTTACGTCTTACAGTTAGCATGGATGAGGAAGGCTAGGAAGTTGTTATCATCCTTTAAAAAAATAATCACAACCATGGGCATTTGCTATCTGCTCAAAAAATATCTGTTTTCACATGAATGTTGCAAGTCTCTGCTGTTTAGTTGATGCATTCAAAGTTTATAAGGACCCATTGGCAAGTAACCTTGGATGTTAAATGAGGATAAAGTGAGAGTGGACTGGTCTTAGTACTGTGTTTTAGAAAAGAACTACCACAAAAGGCATGGAAGGGTAGATAAATGAATGGATAGTTAGAAATTAATTCAAAGCTGTTTTCCCATATCACAGAAAATTTGAAAGAGATACTATGCTATATATAAAATTCTCTCAGGTAAAAACCAGTTTGTCCTAAAATGACTGTAATCTTGGAATGTTTACTAGCACTGCCCTGAATATTTCCATTAACAGACATGCTCACATAAATACAACAGTAATGCCCACATGCAAATACACATTATATCAATATTAATATATTGATATAATGTATTAATTCCTTCAGAGGCCCTCAGTGCTTCACTACAAAAAAAAAAAAAAAAAAAATCACTTAAATATTGCCCTTACCTTTTAGTGACTGTTGTTGGACTGTCTTTCAATCTGATGGCATTATTAGTGCTGGCTGTTCCCAAGATTTGCAATATACTTATTCTTCAGCTTTATTTCCCTTTCATGCTTGCATTTTGGCTGACCAGACAAATATGAACCACACATAGAATTGTTCAGGTAGGTTTGAAATTGAGCGGAATGAGTCCATCCATCCACAAGTGAGAACTTTTGAGCCATGGCCTTTGGAGACACGTAATTATTAGTCAACAAATAGTCTTCTCACTGGTGATTGATGTACTGTGATCCTTCTCACTAATCCTTTCTGTGATTCTTCTAATTAATTGATGAGGGAGATTAGTAGGAGTGTTTATGGACCAAGGGAAAACCCAGCCTTAAGGGAATAAATTTCTGCTGTTTTCTGTTACCCTTTCTTTTTTTCCTTTCTTTCATGTAATTACTACGTAGGAAGAAAATATTGACTCATTTCCTGGGTTTGCCAGGTACACCTCACTGCTGTGGTTTTTTACACCTACACCTAAATGCAGTCTTAAGAATGACAAATTCTGAACCTATTGTCCCAGGAAGCATGCCTGTGTGCTGCTGGGTCCAGTTGAGGCACAATCAAACAAGCACAAGGCCAATGACTTTGGAATTACTCGTGAGCCTTTCTTCCTGATCCAAGGTCTTTGGCTGTAATCCTGTTGTCATTCAAATAATCTTGGGCACATATCTGCCTTTTTGTAAAAGTGCTACTCAATATAGTGAGCACATCAGTTTTATGTATCATTAATGGTATAACATAAAATTAGATATAATAATAGATATAATAATTAGATACAAATTGATATAACATAAAATTAGAATTGTGTGGATTGACCATACTTGATCTTGACTGCTGCCTTCTAAACAAAATTAAAGCTACAAAGTTTTCTGAGGTAATTTGAGCAAGCAGAATTGCTTTATACTACATCAGCACTTTGCCACATGTGACTACATGTATTTTTCATGTGATAAGAGAAACCCCAAAAACCACTGTTATCTCTTTACAAAACCACTGTTTCTTACATGAAATGGTTTTTCTCAGAGAGAATCTTCAGCTTACAAGACACATAATTTATCACAGTACATATAATGAGCCCACTTCCATGGTCTTTGAACACTATACATGTATGCTAGAACAAATTGTAGTTACAACAGCTCTTTTACATCCTATAAAGGTTCCATGTTATTTCCTATTCTTGTATCTCCTTTCTAATGTTTCTCATTTTGAAAACTATAAATGGAATATTTTTGGAAAAAAATTAGCAGAAGATTTAATTTTTAAACTTCATGCCTGGGAAACAACAGTTGGGTAGGGAGAACAAGTAATTTTTTAATATTAAGTTTCTCTTAAGAAGTAATTTTTTATGTGTTGTAGTATCTCAGTGAAGTAGGCCTATTCTACTTAAAGCCGAAGAGGATTTTCTTAAGGCTTAAGAAAAGCCTTCTCCCCTCTGAAGGACACTAGGATTTTCTGTTTAGCTTCACATGATTGCATACTAGTTTTCATATTCCAAATTCAGAGTAATATGAACTAGGTGTCCCCAGCAGCTGGTCTGTATTCCCCAAACCAACACGACAGGAGCAAATTTTCTTAGAGTAGAATTTACTACCATTTTGGCCTTTACCTGTGAGATGAGTGCAGGCAGTGGCTTCAACAGTGTGCTATTCAATTTGTTTGTGCCACCAAGAATCCCTTCAGAGAGAGGTAGATTTAAGTTTCTGTCTCAAAATAACTGGTTATTGAGTGTGGCTTGAACCCAGTGTTCCCTGCAGAGAATGTGGGGTATATATGGGGTAACCATTGCCACAGCAGAGATGAAGGGAGTTTAATGATGTGGCTGAGATGAGGCTGATTGAACTTCAGTCTAGGAGGAAGGAAACAGGGAAACAGGGAAATACGGTACAAGAGCAGAACAAGGCTTCACTTCAGACCCCTCCATTTTGAATGTTTTGGGGCTTTTTTGCTAACAGCTTTATATTTTAAGTTGGGCCAACAGCCCTCTGTGCAACTTTTTCCATCTAAGAGGATCCTGAATCATTCATTCTTCTGAAATGATTTTACAAGTTCATATAAGTATATTATTAAATATAGCCGTATGCAGAAATATAAAACTGTCATCTTCTGCCAGAGACACAATGAAACACAATATTTCTGATTGGAAATATTTCTGCTGCCTTACTGAAACCTTTAATATTTACACATTTACAAAGACAGCTATACATATGACCTTGCAAGCAGAAGGATGGATTTGTTCTTGTTACCATTTGGAAAATCCAGAGTACCTCAAAATACTTTCAAGCCTAGCAATGCATGGTGAAATTATGGCATTTTACCCCTTTCAGAGTAGATAGGAAAGCACTCAAGCAAAATCTGAGATACCAGGTATTTTTCTGAAAAAAATCAGAGTTCAAAGTGGTATATCCAATAACGGGGAACTGACTGAGAAATTAGACTTTGCATCATCCGTAGGTCTTGTGTTTCTGGCACACTGGTGTCCTCAGAGCCAGAATCAAAACAATGACCATATAATCTGTCACCCAAATTTCTCATTGTTTTTGCTGTGAGATAATCTGCATGGCTCTATTTCTGACAATCTTGATGCTTTTTCTTAGTTCAGACTCAAACTGTATCTGGAAAGAGAGTCCTGGCAATCGACTGAGACGCACAACCAAAAAAGCCACACAGAATTTTCTGGGAAAGCTGAGTTGGAATCAGTCTGAATCAGAGCCACTTCATATCAAAGGGTAGAAAAGGAACAAGAATGCTGCCAAAGGAAGTGATGCGAGGCCAAAAACACTTGGATTCACTTTGCACACTGAACATTTGTCTTCTCCCTTCAAAGTAATGAATCAACATTATTTTCCCACACCTTTACATCTCATTGAGTTGCTGGGCACAGTCTTATCTGCCGTGATTAAGGGTTGTGCAATATGCTGGTTAACGTGCACTGATACAGGTGGTTACCCACCTATTGTCACTGCCCTTTAGTGTTTGCTTTAAGCCCCTGTTACGTTCAAGAGGAAGCCTATCTCTTTTTGCAGGTATTAATCATCCCTTAGTCAGAAGTCCCGGTGTGGGTGCAGGTGAGCTGTGCTCAGGAGGCATTGCCCTCAGCAAAGGTGTTGCCCCACAAATGGGTGCCAGTTGTGCCACTGCTAGGAGCAATTAAAGATAAGGCTTAAAATATAACCCTGCCTGGATTAAAGACACTTAGGGTTTATGTAGGGTTGAAATTAGGAAATAAAATATTTAATGAGGGATGATGTCTCTCAGCAGCTAGAGTGGAAACAGAGTTGTGCTACCTCTACAACATGCAGCTGGGGGTCTGTCTCCTCCTGTGGAAGAACTGCTTGTCTTTTGGCTTTGGTGTCTTTGTGAACATCTCTGCTTCTGCACTCAAGATGGTGCATTACACATCTGTGGCTGGCAGATTAGTTTTCATTCAAGGATGGCTGTGTGAAGAATATTTGTAGGTAGCCGTGGCTCCTTGTAAGATACTCTTCCTAACATATCTGAACCGTGCTCTGGAAGAGACTCTCTGTCCCCTCTGTCCCCATTTACTGTGTATTAGTGAGCCCTGAAAGACATAAGCAGGTTTTTCTTATTTTTCTGTCCTTGAATACCTATCATGAAAACTGCAGGAATGTGGTATTTCTGAGGCCTCTGTCCCATCTAGGTTTCTTGGCACATTGATTCAAAGGTAGTTTTTCAGGGAAGTCAGACATGCTCAGCCCTTTGCCCTGATTCCAGTGTACAATTTCCTTATGATTTTTTCAGTGCTCTGTGCTGAAAAAATGCTGTTATGCTTTTAGTCTCCCTTTGCATCCATCCTTCCTGCTTAGAAAATGAGAGGGATGGGTGTTTTTTGCATAACAAAGGATCAAGGGATCTTCATCCACATTCATAAACCCTATTTGAGATATTTTAGATGAAAATAAAAGGGAATGTTTGTATATTTTTGTCCTGTAACATTCTTAAGAGGCTGCATTAACACTGCACCTTAGAGTGAGAATTCACAGTATGGCTTCTGGGTGAAAAATCTAGTTAAAAGCTTTTCATCAGACCACTACCCTCAGTAACCTGTGGGGAGTGTGTTCTGTGCCAGTGAAATGAGCTGGGTTGTGAACAGCCTTCTAAAATATAGAACAGCAGCCTCAGCAACTCAGTCTTAACGTGTTCTTGATGACTGACTTGCCCTGCATCACAGGAGTATTTCTTGGTGGTGAAGTGTGTTTTCTAAGCCATTAGAGATCACTGTCACTATTTTTGTTTGTTTGTTTTCTTCCTCTCTTTCAGTCTTTGTTGTGTATGGATTTCTTCGTTACTTTAATTTCTAAATTAAAGAAACCTAATTTTCTTTAATTAAAATGGGAGAGTTACATTGTCTGCCCTTCTCCAGAAAAATACTTTAATTATTTGTATATTATTTTGATGATTGCTTAGTCTTCATATATAGTTAGTTAATATATAAAATAACAACATAAAAAATCCCATCTGTAGATGCTTTGTAGGTTGCTCTCTAGACCAACAAAAGTAATGAGAAATAAATCTTATAATCATACAGTCATAGCATAAAATCTCACAAACATGGGACCTCATTAATTTATTTACTGTGCTCCCTTCCTTGTGGTCATTTATCATTGCTAGACAAACTGCCACACAGAAGTTATGTAAGTTACGGTCTTTGAAGCACATAATAATAACTTCAGGACAGGAATAAAATAATGGGATGTGTAAAGGTATGCAAGCTCCTTATGTTGGAATAAAGAAATTGTTGTAAGTAACAAATAATTTCCAGTTACCTTCATGATTCCTCCTCCATGTCTTCAAACTCTTTTCCATTAAATATTTTCACTGCAAATTGCATGAAAGCAGGAAAAAAAGATGGCAGCAGAACATTTATGTCACAAAAAGAAAGCAGACAAATTTATCAATGGATACCATGTCTTCTCTATCAGGAGTGGCAGGGAGTCTCTGACAAATGATACCTGTCTGATAGCTCTTCTGGGAGACCCACAGCAGATACAGCTCTGGCCAAATGAAATCAGGAGCTCTCTCTTCTGTAAAACTGCAGACCTGTTTCTGTTTAAAAAGAGTCCAACCATCACAGGATAGATGGGTTTTCTGCAGGTGATGTTGTTCCTCAGCTTGTTTATGGAACGGAGGGAATTTGGGGGGTTGTCACCAGATACAGTGACAGCACAATTTTTCCTCTCTGCTCTAGATTTGTTGACTCAATTCATTGCACAATATTCAGAATATCCTCCTTGTATTATGGGACCAAGCCTGAATCAGAGTTTTCAAAATTGTATTCAGGGAGGCCCAAATAGGGAATGGGACATCATGCTAGGGAGTAGGCAGCAAAATGTGTCTGCTCTGTGACTTGAGATGGTAAAGATTTATAAGGTACTTTTCCAAGATCTTGTTCAAGTTCTGCAGGATATGCTTGAAATTCCCTGCTCTCCATCGCCCTAAAGAAAGCCTGCACATTGCAACAGCTTTAACTCAAGGGCATCTGTGTTAAGTAGACAAAATACTCTTATGAATAGATAAGCACACAGGATCAAGCAGCATATGTAATATAACTGTCTCTTCTGGGAATAGGAAAAAAATACTCAAGTTTTAACATTGGATGGGTGTTGTCATTTCTGACGGCAGCAGAGCTCTGGAATTTGTATTAATTGTTAAAAGTGAAATGACTGTACTGTTCTAACAGTTGGGACAAGGAAATCCTCATTGAGAATGAATGAGTCATAAAAAGAACTAGGTTTATTCACAGTAATTAACTTCTTGTTGTCCTTGTGTATGATCTGTTAGCCACTGGCACTAGGCCATCGTGATAGAGGACTCCAAAGTACCTGTTTTGCCTACTTGTCTTTTTTAGTTGAAAAGAGCAGAAATCCTAATATTTTTAATAAGCAAATTTGGAGTGGTTTTTTTTTTTTTTAATTTGTTGCAAAACATTTTTTGGTATTAGTTACAAAAAAAAAACTAATACAAAACTAGTGAAGAGAAGAAATAATTCACTATAATAAAGAATAGTGAAGAGAGCAGCAGAAGCTCAATGCCATATGTGTACAGGAAGTGCATATGTACAGTGTATGCAGTGTATTTCATGAATCCTAACTTATAAGCAAGTCCTGAAGTGTGTGATTGTACTGTCTCCTTCCTTGCAGAAATTTCATTGGCCTCTGTGAAATACCTCTGTGCGCAAGGAGGTAAGAAATCCTTGCAGGACTGCATTGATAAATTAATGTTTGCAAGATAAAGACAGCAAAGAATTAGACTTCATTGTATTTACAGTTTGTTCTGTGTCCTTAGGGCTTGTTTAATTTGTATGCAGTACAAATCATTTGCCAAAGATCAATCCTATGAAAGATACTCCACCAAAGAATGTACAACGCCGAAGTTTTAGAAAGTGATCACTTTTTCTGATTGGCTGTCTTTGTTTGAGTTGTTCTTTGGCTTTTACCCTATTTATTAAATGGATATCTTTGGAATCGTTGTAAGCAAACTTTCTCTTCTGACTACATTTAGCAGAACTGAGGTGCTCTATTGGGAAAGGCAGAGAAAAGGGAAGTATGTGAAATAGGCAGGTAGGTTTTAATTTAAGATGACAATATAAATATAAATTTTCTTATGAGTGAAATATTTTATAAATCCTGTTCATTGTTAGCAAATAAAAACAAAATACATAACATTAAAATGGTAAGAATTTTGCGACTGATATAATTTTGCTGTCAAAAGGAAGAAATAGGATAAATTAATCTCACATGTAAATTGTAAATATTTGTCTTAAGTTTATGCATTATGCTCATGTCAAGAGTAATAATATGTGTGTGCATGCTAAAACACCTTCTTATCCTCACAGTATATATTCATAGTTTCATTATACTTTGTTAAGAAGTTACATAATGTGCTTCACTTCATTATTTTTTTTGAAAGAAAAATCTCATCAGTGTACTTTGATTTGTACCCGTGACCTATCAAAACATGCTGGGAAGAGGTGGGGGAGAAAGGCCTGGAAGCATCCACGGGACTCGAAGGGTGTCCATGCAGCATCACGGTCTGACTTGTGACCCAAGGGGGCAGCAGCTAGGTAGTGTCCATTAGCTAATCCTGTGACACCAAACTGGCTCTTCTCAGACCCTTCTGGACAGACTAAGAGCTGTATTATGCACTAACTGGCATTGCAGCAGCAATCTTTGACTTCAGGGCTTCAATCCCTCTGAAGTGGGTCCTGCTGCCAGCAGGCAGTGCAGCAGCAGGAGCTCACTGGGGGCTGCCCACCCCAAAACTCAGCAGTGTTTTCAGAGCAAATTTACTGCTTGGTTGGAAGAAGGCAGAAAGGAAGTAGTGTTTTGTACTGCCCCACAATGTTCTGGGGTTTAAAAAGGTTCCCTAACAACTTCTTAAAAAAGGGTTGATTTGGCTTCTCTTTGGTTTTGGGGTTTTCTTTCTTGACAAAACAGCGTTGTGTAGGATGATTGTAAAAAGAAGTAAATTCCAGAGTAATCTTCTTTGTGGGTGAGAGTTTCGCAGTGTGTGACTGAAATGTGTCCTCTGGCATGTTGCTGCATATTGCTGCTGTGGTGAGTTGGATTGCTATTGCCTCTAGGGTTATGCACACATTTAAGTTCTTTGCTCAATCAGGGCCCAATTTTAGATAATTTTTGGTTTTTTCAGCTCTTGGTCCACTGATACTGATAATGCCATGTCTGAAAATAGCTTTGCTTGGATTATCTTAAGTGAGCCACACTACGGGCAACAAATTTTTGGAGTAGGTTGTATTGTTTTCTACATGATGGTTTCTCTTTTGCCTTACTCCTTGCATGTGTTCTCTTTTACAATCAACATAGAAATAAAATATTGATACTTGGAATGAGTACAGAATTCTCTTCTTCATAAGTATTCTCTGTATTGTTATTTCCCAGAGGAAATATTTTCAAAAGTTAAGTTATCATAATAACTTCCTGTATATCTTGTTTCAACCTAGAGGCTAAAGAGTCTGACTTCAGTTTTTTTCTTTATATTTTTTTCATTTTGCCAAAATATTCATTTTTTTAGGAGACTGACTGATTTTCCCATAACTGTCCAGTTTTCTCATAAAGTGCGTATTTTTGTTGTTACTCACACTTGGTCTTTCACCATATTCTGGCATTTAAAAATGCCAAGTTAAAAAAACTATTTGTCCTTTGCAGAAAGCTCTGCTTTTGGAAGGATTCAAGGCCAGTCTGGATGGGCCTTTGAGCACATAGTGGAAGGTGTCTCTGACCACAGCAAGGGAGTTGGAACTGGATGATCTTGAAAGGCCTTTCCAACCAAATGATTTTGTGACCTCTGAATATAGAAGTATGCTGTAGCAGCCTCAAACCTCTGACTGATTCCTCTCTTTCTTTTTTTATTGATCCTCTCTGATCAATATGAGCTATGAGCTCATGAGTTATGAGCTTCTCTGTTGTGAGGTTTGGAACCCTCCATTTTGTTAGAAACATTTCTTTCTAATAATTAAAAAATAATGATGCTGCTCTTAGTTAATTCTCTGCTTTATGTTTCTTTCATCTTGAATCTTTATGCACCTAGACATCCAGTCTAAATTTTTATCTACAGTTTCTAGATCATTGACTTCATTGATTTTTATGCATTTGTGGTAGTATTTGCATTGTAAATACTCTGAGAGACTATTTGCTTTTAAACTGGATTTTGTTTTAGATCAAGAAAGAGGTTTTCACTTGTCCTAGGCACTGTAAAATTTGTATTTATTAACTCTCAGTTTTATATAAAGTCTCAACCAATTATACTAGTTAAACGATCACAGATAAAGAAAATTATGATATATTCTTTTTTATTTTCTGCTTCAAAGAAAAAAAAAGAATGTAAGGAAAAACAATTTTTAACAATTTTTAAATCAAAAGAGTTACATTTCTACTGAAATGCACGTGAAATACACATAAAAAGCAGAAGTGATGGAAAATGTGAATAGAGTTCTTGTGAGGTGCAAATACACTTATAAAATGAAAGCCAGTATAGACTTTTATATCTGTACTCTAAGTTTAGAGCACATGTGAGAAATTATGACATCACAGAATGCCAAGTCTGTCACCAACATGGGGAACCCTTATATGAGAATTACCTTCTGGAGTAAAAAATTATTAAGTCATCACAGAGGAAACACAGATTGATTTCTACTCTTCTCTTCAAGGATTTGATGAATCTCACTGAAACTAATGTTGTAAAACAACATTAATAATACCTCCTTAATCTTTAAACTTGTGCATGCTTTAATCTGTGTATTACGCAGTACTCTTTTCAAAAAGAAACTCATGTAGGTTTGGGGTTTACTTGTGACTATGTTGTGTGGTGCTATATATCCATGCCTAATAGTATTAATAACTTGATGACAATAAAGTTATCTTGTGACTGTTCTCTTTGATTAAAAGCAGGTATCCATTGCTTAAGAGTAGTTGGTGTCTATCCCAGACTATGCTAAGACTTAAGAAATAGAAATTTGTGATTGCAGCACCTAGAGCAAACTTCTTGTGTTATATAGACTATAACATCCTACTGGGGATTTGCTCATTTGGTTTGCAGAATATTCATGTACTTTACTAAATTATAAGCAACAACTTTTTTTGTTTTTTTAATACAAGCAACCTGCATGCAGAATAGGAGTTGTCTTGTCATGATGTTATTTCTTCTTGCTGACTTAAATAGTAGACTGTTATTGTGTAAAATGCAAAAGAAGGGAGAGAGTTAGATCTTGAGGTGACAATATTAATGTGGACTACAGAATTCAACATTTCCTTTGAAGTTTATCTTTGTGTAGAACAGGCGTGCTTATGTTACCCCACTTTTTGGAGGAGTATGTGCAAGTGTAAATATTGCACAAATGAAATTCCGTACCCTGCTCAGGCTTGTATTTTACTCATAGTTAGTATTTCAGCTCTGGAATTTAATACTGCCTTTTCTTTATTTTTTTTCCCAAGAAAACATAGCTCATAAGTCAATGCAAAATTGAAAGAGTGCTTAAATTCAATCGTTTTGAAGGGGTCCTTTCCACTGAACCCTGTCAGAATTTGTTGTTGCTGTACAAAGCTAGTGACCAGACAGAAAAATTTTCAATACTATTCTGGAGCATGTTCTTGCCAAGCAAATGTACTAGTAGCATGCCTTTTCATAATAGAGATTTCTATTTCCAAATGCTACTTAATCTGTGTAAGGAAAGCTATGGATCTGTTCATTTGACTTCAATTTCCTAGTCCTCTTTCACCATTTTGTTTTAGTCATAACAGGATTAATATATTTCTGTGAGATAAATGACAGTATGAAGGAATTTCAAGAGCTATTAATGTGCTGTTTCTTTTTTTTTTTTTTCTGTGCCTCTCTACAAGAAGCAAAGTGGAGAGTCCTTTTTTGCAGGGCTATGTTTAACAGAAAGTGGTTATGTCTAAATGCTTTTTATTCATACAACAATCCAGACTCTTGCAGAACTATTTTCTGCTCCTTGAAATGTAACTCTTTGAAAGACTCAGTTTCAGAGATTACCCTCATTCCTCCCAATCTACAGTAATTAATTTTAGAACCGTCAGGAATCAACAGAGGGGTGGGTGCCAGTTAAAAGCAGGGGTGTCCAGTGTTTTTCATGGGAAAGCCCCATGGATATTTTTGCCTTCACATGGAACACCAAGACTCCTTTGCTAAGGAACTCGTGTGAGTGGGTTCTTGGTTATACTAAACAAGATGCATCGCAACAATGATGGTTTATTTATCTCACTCTGAATCCCAAATTTCCTGGAGACAGAAGGATGAGAAGGTTTTCTGATATTGATGGAAAATGACAAGAACTTTGATAGTCAGAAAGAACTAATGATCAAGTTACCTATTTGACGCTCTTTTTCATTAAATGGTCAACTAATAGGGCTTGAATGCAATTGTCAATTAAATTGAAAGCCACCATATACCTCATTTTAGCAGATGAGGAATAGTCAAACTTAAGAGTTCAATAAAACTCAGCTTTGAATTAGGTTCCATAAAGTGAGATGGAGTTGTCTCACATTGTCATTCCGAAGCGTGAGAAGGGAATTTGTCTACTGTTTCTGGTTCACACCCATCTGCCTCAGTATTCATACATTTAGCGGGAGAAGCAGGCGGTGATACCTAACAAGAACTCCCACAGTTTCAGGCTAAAAGCAGCTTTTCTAGCAGCAAAGGAGACGAAGGAGATCCAATTCCTTTCTCTGTCCTGCTTCTCTTTGAGTGCAACTTCAGCAGCTCATGCAGCCAGGCCGTGCTGCAGTCATCATTCCGTGGTATCTTCAGAACACTGATACATGCTCAGACAGAGAGTTTGCTTCGTAGCCCCTTGTTTTTTGACATACAGCCAGTTGCAGTCTGTCCTTCAATAAGGTCTAGGTTTGTTCTATTTGTTAACTATAGAACAAACAAGCTATAGATGGATGTGAACAGTGACTTTTCCTCTTGATTAAGGTCATCTCATACCTCTTCAGTTTGTTCATGTCTGTTTGTTGGAAACTGGGCAAGAGGTTTTACCATTATGGAGACTATAAGGTTATAAAACATCAGGACTATGTGTAATGACTTGTAATAGCATTTTTCTCTTCCTTTTTTTTAAGGCAGTAGTGGTCAAGTTTGGGGATACATTGTACCGATGAATACCAGAAAAAATTCTGCATTTTTTCTGAGTATGTTTTATATGTTGATTTTCTGGAAACTTTTTTTTTTTTCAAGTTGCCTTTGGGCTCCTATCTGAAACCTTGAAGTAGGTGTTATCTAGTACACTACCTACAGCCAACAGTGAGGGATACAAATTTCTAGGGGACGACTTAGACTTGGAGATCTCAAAATCTGAATTTTCAGTCATTTTGACAGTGTTATTGCTTCTCTGCTCTGCCACTCACACATCTCCTAAAATTTTTTTCTTCTCTGTGTCAGACAAACTCTTACTTTCAGATTGCTCCTTGCACCAGTCCTTGATGTTCCCCTCCCTTTCGCCTAGGAGAAAATCTGCCTTGTCTCTGACTCACTGCCATGTCTAGCCCCCTCATGTTGTTGAGTGTTTGTCCCACAGAGCCAAGGTTGTTTCCTCACCCCACCCCTTGTTTTGTGACTGTACCCAATCTATTCCTCATACTCAGCCTCTTTCTCTGAGACTTTTCTATACTTCTTTGAAGATTGCCCATCATGAAAAGTCATAATTAACATAAATGATAAAATATGCATTAGTAGGAGACAAAACTCTTAAGTGCTGTTTCATACTGGCTGTATCTCAGTTTTCAAGTTTCTCCTGCAAGTCCAAGCAAGCAACTCAGTAAGCTCAAAGTATTTAATATTGTGTATGTTGTTCTTTGCTTTGGTTTGCATTATTTGACAACCATTTTGCAGGTTCGTTTGTAAGAAACTTTCGGTAGTGCCAAGTTCTCTTGAAAACTCAGTACACTCCACTGAAGTATTTTTGGGTATGTGTCTGTGCATGTGTGAATATATACATAAAAATATTATATATATACTCCTGTACATGTATTTACCCCTCTATTATGTTAAGGCTTTTTGTATTTCCTTGTCTAAGGTAACTGGTGCAGATATTCAGGATAAATCGAGCAGTTAATAAAACATGTTTTTGTTTCAGAGTGATTGGTGATACATGCCATACACATACTACATATATATTACGTAGTCACTAATATTTTTAAATTAGTAATTATTACTTAATGAGGATATCTGGTGAGAAATGTCCAGAAGTGACCAATATCCATCTTGATTTTTATAATGCAGGCTCTTACGTGTTATACTATCTGAAAATGCTGTAAACTGGAACACAGCCTTCATTACAGAAATTCTTTTCTTTTTTGTTTCCCACTCATTATTTGGGTAAAATTTTCAATACTAGGAGCCAGCAGCTTTTTTTCCCTCTAAAAGGCACAGTTTGGTACCTGCTGACAGTGGGCTTTGGGAATTTTTGCACTGTGGATAGGGTCAGGACGGACAAAGGAATATGCAAAGTTTTGGCTTCAGTGAGATTTCTGGCTTGCTAGGAATCTATAAGATATCCTATGGTATTAAGGTTTTTGTGGTACCGTGATGGTACTGTTTGCTATTGTACAGCTTCTGGTGCATTACTCAAGGTTCTTGACAGGATGCAAATCCGGGTTTGCAAGAAATTGCTCAAGGTGGGAAAGCAGAACTGCCCTCCTTGTTTCCTTCCCTGTTATAACTCATTCATGCTGTCGCAAACTTTTTTACAGAAGCAAGGCCCTTTGCATAGCATCACTTAACTTCAAGAAAAGATTCTGTTGAATCAACATCATCCTTTTTGTTTTCTGTCTCCTTTCACATTCCTTGGTCAAGTGTCGGCTTACTTAACCCAGCATGAGTTAAGTGGATTCAGTTGAAACTCAGCTCCTTTTGTATATCACCTTGCAATCTAAGGAAGAGACTTGTTTTTAAAGAATCAGTCTATTAGTTTTGCATTCATGAACAGTCTTACCTGCAGGCACGAAGTGAAGCTTGCTTTCTTCCTGTGGTTATTCTCTGGTTCATAATATTTATGTGCTATATTTTGATGCTACCTGATAACAATTGCCAGTGTAAATTAAAGTAGCCATGAGATAGTGAAATTAACATTCACTGCCTTTGTCCCCAGGGGACCACCCCAGAAGTGAGAGTAGTTGGATGCTGTGAGTGTCTCAAAGCACATTCACTTTCACCGGCCCTGCCCCGTACACAAAAAATCAGGAGGGAATGTTTAAAAATTTCCTTATGCCAAAGGCAAAATTTGATGGGTAGCTGAGGTAGGTTTTGAAATGTGTAATACCACTGGAGCTGGTGCAAAGCATGTGGAACAGACCCAAAATTAGCCCACAGATTTTAATTGCATGATGACTCAGGTAATACTCCTTGCAGATGAGGTTTTTCTCCTCCTCCTCCCTCCATCTGCTTAAAAAAAATCCATATTCTTATTTATTTACCAAACCCCAATTGCTTGCATTGAGCCATTTCAGGCTCCACTTTATATGATTTAGATTTTTATTTCATTTTTATTTCTGTTTTTCTTGGCAGGTGTCTAAACAGCATGTTGGTGCTGAGTTAGGGTGGAAGTGTAATAGTGAAATTAAGAGTTCTGTCTGGCTTCTCTTTTAGAAGATTTCTAACCTTCACCTTGCAATGACAAAGAAGTTGTATTTGTCTTTGTCCTTTAATAGACGAACCTACCTCACCTCATAGCATTTTCTAATCAGAGGATCAGGAGTACACCTTGCAAGTGAACTAAGTAGCACTTAACTTCTCCCAAAAAGAAACTTATGGGTTGTTTTTACAAATAAACATTGAAAAGCAAAAATTATTTATATCATTAGAGATGCTTTCATGGGAACTCTCCGTCAGGTTTGACAACTTGCACACTAAAGATTTTTAAGTTTAAAGAAATTCAGTTTCGTTTTACTTAAAATATAGACTTTTCTCCAAATTAAATTATCTTAGGTTCAAACTTTTAAACCTAATGTTCTGGAAAGCTGGGTGAAAACTACATGAAGAGACATCATTTTCCTGGCAAATATTTATTTGTCCTTATTGAATTGTCAATTTCTGATGAAACAGAAGCATTTTGAAAAATTCCCAGCTTGATGCTTTCTTGATCAACCTGCCTCACAATTACATGTAACCTGTGTGTTTTTGAAACCATCCCTTAATAACTGGGAACTCCAAATTTCCCTTTGTGTAGTCAATAGGCACCAAGCTATTGTATCCATATTATAACACCTCTGCCCTGGAGATATCATCTCATCCCATAGCACCTTATAAGTCCGACACTTTTTATACTTGGGCCCTTTCTATGGCCTCCCCCTCTTTTTTAAAGATGCTGGTTTTGCTGTGTGAACTCCAACAGGTTTATGGTTTCCCGCAAAGCTGTTTTTCCTCACACAGCTGGTCTATGTAACAAAATCAAGAAAAGCCATAGATTTTTCAATGTCCCATGGAAGGATTTTAGTACTATAGAATGTACTTTCCCATGTCCTCATGCTGCAATGCATGTAAAATTCTTGTCTCTTAAACACCCTTTTGCAAGACTCTCAGCCTTCCTTGGTGACACAGTGACTAAGCCCATTTGAGGATTTACTTGTTAGATGTTGCATGCCAGGGATTTTCATGGATATGAGTCACCAGGAAATCTTGTAGTTACTGGGTCAGTGATTTGTCAATAATGAGTAGATGGCCTGGGACAAAAGAAGTCCTGAAGTTCACCCAGCTCTTTAGATTTAGATTTCATGGTCACTTTCCAATCTTGGACAAATTTATTTGCCTATTTCAAATAATCACAGCTGAGAAGCTGTTGTTTCTTCTTTTTATGTAATTTCTGTCTTCAAAGAACACCGACAATTGCATTGGAGCAGTTCATGTGTTGTCTGTTGGCAGCCAATAACAGTCCTACCTGCTGGATACTGGTGGTGGAGAGGGGATGAGTTTGTTAACCCTCTGATTGAAAAGCAAATCACATCAAGAACATTTGTGTCTCTTGGCAGTATTTAACTACCAAGATATATTGGGATGCCATAAGAAGAAAATCGTCCCATTTTACAATTGTTACCAGATGATAAATTGTCTACACCTGGTGAGCTAATACAATCCTTCTTCTCTAAAACTACTGACCTATGCACTGCACAATACCCATTGTGTAAGAAAGAGAACTGGAAGTCCACCAACCCCAGTGCCCTGCCAGCTCAGCCAGGTCAACTGGAACGCTGGGGTCTCCAGCCACCAGGGACCCCAGAGTGACCCTGAGGACAGAAGAATGCATGTGTAAAGGGGAGGGAAAATACATTAATGATTTCAGGGAAATTATTATCATATATATGTTTGGTCTGGGACAATCAATGAATATGTATGTAGAATATATAAAACCAGCAGCTTTCAGGTACGCAATATGCATGGATTTGGGAGGAGCTATTCCCCCATGCCTCTGGCCAAATATAGAATGCTGTCTTAATACTACATTAGTGTTAAGGAGGGGGTTTTGTTTAATTTTACCAAATTTTTGGTAACACAATGAACAAGTTATGTGAGAGCCTAAAGCATGAAACAAAAATCCTAGGATAATAGATGCAATCTTATAGAAAGCCCCACTATCTACTAAATGTTGTTTGCTAATGGATGTTGATAGAGTGTTTTAAGGGACACCAGAGGCCCATTTCTGCCTTGCTAGGCTTTTTACAAATAAAATTGTATGACTGTCCTGTCTGAAAACAAGAAGTATCCAAAATATTTACTGCAAAAGAGATTCAGCTGCAAGTAAGAATTTTTTTTTTCTGTTACAGTACTCTGAGGTGTTGGCGAAATGCCTGGAAATAAGCAAGTTTTTCAGATCTTCCCCTCCACATAGGGGTTTTGAAGTCAGCCTGTGGGCAGCATGTCTAAGTGCACCTAATGACCTCCAGACAGCTAAAGTCCATCTGTCACATACCAGACAGACTCAAGGAAAGCAGTCCTTGCCTGCTTTGGGACTGCACTGTCAGGTTTGTTGCCTGCATACACAGCTGATCTGGCCCTCTGAGTGGTCTTGCAGTGCTCTTGAGGACGTGGCCCACAGATATTCACCAAGTCCAAATCAGGATTTGTGCTGCTCCTTCACTGGAAGAGGAGTTGGGGAGCTACACAGGGCTGCTTTTGGTACTTCCAACTCAGAAAGAATAAATTACATCTCCAGAATGGTGGATATGTGCCATGGTGTTCTTTGGGTTAAGCCATGCACCTTTTGGAGTGGAATCTATCCCAAATTGGTCTGTGTCCATATATAACACTACATGTCTCACATGTATTACTTTTCAAACAACAGGTTATCAGAGAGGCAATTTGCTCTTCAGCTAAGTTAGAAATTTCCAAAAGTAATTTAATACAATAAATATGCTTCTGAATATTCCAGCATGTGCAAAATGTCCTCCTTATCTTCTTCCCTGAATGGCTGCTAATCAGATGAGGGGAGTAAAAATTAATATAAAGCATATTTCAACTCACCTTCCTGTCATCATTTAGTCATGGCTAGCCCTTATGAAAATAGCAAAAAACCCCCAACCTACCACCACCAACAACAACAACAACAAAATGGGTTTCAGTAACACAATTGCAAAGATTGGACAATTTTGAGGAAAATTAAAAGAAGAGGACAAATGGAACAGATGTTTTCTCTGCCAGTGGAATGACAAAATGTTTGTCATCTCATCATTAAAAACCAATGATATTTTGCATTTCTATAGGAAAATAGATATGACGGTATATAGATGAGGAGACAGTATATGTTGGTAAATTAACTCTAGAAGAAGCAGCAGAAAAAATGTGGTTTACTATCTTCTGTAGAATTATGCAGAAGGCTCTGCTGATTCTCCCATGGAAACTTCAGTTGATTGTCACATTGCAAATATTGCAGAATGGAATCTTAGCCCATGGAATATATTAAAAATGGAAGCGGGAGAAGATGTGCAAGGATTTATTGATAAAACATAAATAGAATCCAGCCCTTCTGCCAAGGATATCTGTAAGGTGTCCCATCACTGTGCACTAGCTTTGCCATCGGTTCCAGGAGCACTTCCAAGCCCCAGTGTACAGCACTGGAGTTGGTTCAAAACAGAGAGGAGCCCAGGGCCTTTCATAATCCACCTACACACAACCACGACGAGGAATAAAAACACAGGCTAGCTGTAATTGAAACTGGGTGGGGTTAGAGCAAACCTCAATACCAAAGGGGGACTGGTGACAGCAAAGCACCGAGCTGAGATGCATGAGGGGTACCTGAGAAATGGATGGGCTGCTCAGAGTAGGCAGCAGGGACCATGGGAGGCTCTTCTCAAGTTGTGTGCTGCAGTAGGACTGAAGACATCCCCCAATAACCAGTACTTCTGCTCTGCATGTTTGAATGGAAAGGTCTGTGTTTGGCAGCCCTGCTCTGATGGACTGCCTTGCTCTCATTTGGGGGGACCAAGGAATTGTTATTCCCCACTCACATCCCATAGGGATCTCCTCCTCTGATTGATGGCTCTACCTGGGGCCTCTGTGTGGGAAGGTGGATATATTATATAATAGATTATATGATTTGCATGCAGTTGAGTCTGGGTCTCTGCATGTTCAGACTGAAGACCTGCAGTTGGAGATGATGAATGGAAGGTTTTATTTCATGTCTAAACAGATGATTCTACTGGACCTATAATCAAGCTAATAGGCTACTGATGAGAATGTCAGAGACATCAACAGACCTTGAGTTTAGCTGTAGGTTGAAGTAAGGGAGAGCAAGCATCTGCTTCATCTAAGAAAGATCTAAATTAGAACTGAAAGAAAATTTTTTTTTCATTCATGAAAAGTGAACTGGACTATGCCTTAGGGTGGGAACACATTCAGGAGGTGGTACTGTCCATAAGGAGGCCAGGAAAGGAGTCATGACTGTCCAATGTCCTCAAAAGCAAAAATCCACAGTGGCCTTATCCTCCTGCACTTCCACTTGGCACCACAGATTCTCAGAATATCCTGAGTTGAGGGGAACCTGCAAGGATCATCAAACCAACCTTTTTAGCAAAGGGCTAGCCAGGGATTGAACCCACAACTTCATCTATACTGACACCCTGCTCTAACAAACTGAGCCAGTCTCAGCTGCTCTTCAGTGTGGTCTAGTCTCCAGCTATGCTACTCAAGGGAAAAGGGCCCAAAAACTGATTTAGCTTGTTTCCATCCAGTCTGCTTTCTTGCATTAAATGTGCACACTTTTTTTAAACAATAAAATATTTGCACAATCTTTTGGCCTGCCTTGTTGAAATTATTTTTCTCTCTGCAAAGTTCTGCGACAAGCTCTTCTTCTTCCATGTTGTCAAGAAGGTTCATTATCTCCTCTTGAAAGTCTGATTTTCCTCATGTGTCGTTTTATTCTCTACACAGTAAGTACTTTTCGTATTCTTCCTTCTTAGAGTCATCTATTGCAAGGTTTTTTGGAAACTATGACAGTTTGTGTTATGTTTCTCTGTGATTGCTGTCTGTTCTAATAATACATTTCTGTGATAAGGACATGTAGCTGCTCAGCATTTTGGCACTGCCTTTCCCCTAAAATCTATTACTGGAAGAGCAAACTCAGAATGTATCATTCACATTCTCAGCAGGCCAGAATAGATTACAATTTTCTTTTTGTACAGTTGTTAATGTACTGATTACAACTCAGTACCTTGTAATATTTCTTTGTGGTTTTGTAATGCTTCTTAGAGGGCCTTGCTGACTGAAAGAAAAGTAATAATATGGTGATTGCAACTATCAGTTGCTTTTGGTACCTTAAGATTTTATTGGATGTTACAAAGTCACAGAATTGCCCCTTCACAGCTGGGAATCTGATATTTGTAAAGGACACAAACGTCCTCCCAATCTGAGAGTAATATTTGAATATACACAGGCTGAAGTGGGCCATTAAAACAGCCCAGTTCTATACGTTTTTGATTTTAGAGGAAAATACACCATTGGGATGGCGCAGCACTGGTTATTCTATTTACTTTGAATTAATTAAATAACTTGCAATAAAAAGACTATTTCCTTCCGTCATTTTTTTAAACCTCTGCCTGTAGTATGTATCCAAAAGATGTTAAAATAGCTAAAGATGTCTAAGTAATTTTCATATTTAAAGTCAGTTAAAGCAATTTTAGATGCACTACAGAAGATAAAGCTATAATACATAAATATTGTGTACAAAATGGGGCAAGTACATGTCTATTTCCTACTTCTTTTGCATAGAAGTGTCACAGTCATCATCACTTGGACTTTATTTACAGAGCACTTGGAGAGCAAGACAGGATTTGCCTGGACTTACCTTTCTGTAAATCGGAAGTGTCTCAGCTTTGATTTGTTTTTTGTATTACTTGTCAGTTTGTGAAAAAATCTGTATTATCTGTGCATTGCAGAAAGCCTGCAGAAAGCCTACACTTCAACTGCTCATTCTATCTCTGGTAAAAATGCACGTAAACATTTCCAATTGGAGCACTTTCGTTTTAAAAAATATAACAGTACCATTTCAGTAATTCCCCAATTTTTCCCCTTTACTTGTGGAGATCAAAAAGTACTGTCTGCTGCTAAAATTAAAACTTTCTTTCCTTTGTGTTCAATAGTCTTTAATTTTTTAGCAAGGAATAATTAAATCATTTACAGAAGTTATCTACCAAAAGCTCCTGAGCTTTGCTATTTTATGTGGCTTCTATTTTATCCCTACCTCCTATTCCACAAAAAGATTCCAGATGAATTTATTTTCCAGCACTTAATTACCACCAGAGATCAGATGTTTGGCTGATTCATATACAAACTTAGAGCCTTCCTCACAGCTGTGGTTTTTCAAGTAGGAACTAGCTTCCTGATTTCACCTTCTTCCCTCTTGTGATCTGATTCTCTTTATGAGTAAGGGCTTCACCGCTCTTCGTTCTTATATGACTGCAAGATTTTTCACTGTAGGTAAGGCTGGGGTTTACTATTTTATATAAATACATTAATGTATCTAAGTGTGTATTTATATATTTTTATATACACACAGAGGAATTTTTATAAGACTATATTATTGAGTGCTCTATAGATTTTTTTAATTAGTTTGTGCTTACTTTTAAGGTGGTATGGTAAAAATATATAACAATCTTTAAAAGTAACTGTGGCAATATTTTTTCAGTGAATTCATTTTAACAAAGGGCACTCTTATCCTTCACATAGTAACTTTTGAAAGAGTTGACAAGATAAAAGTTTATGTAAAAAAACTGCAGTTTTTCTACTGTTTCCACTTTTTCCCAGCTTTTAATATTCTTTTCAAATATTGTTCGAAGCTGACATTTTGTTGTTGTGAGAAAAGTAAATAAGCACTGTGTTCTCCCCAAGGGAAACTGGGGGTAAAATGGCTTTTGAAAAGATCGCTGCCTGCATTGAAGGGTTGTATAATGTGTCCTCTGATCAGACACCCTGATTATTTATTCTTCAATAATGAGCTTTCAAAGTGATAATCTGCAAAGGGTAATTTGATGAGTTGAAAAATATAGCGCTTCTAGTAAACTTGTACGCACAGTTATGCAGAAAAACAACATATAAACTCTGGAAAATACAGTGAAATTCACAGCAGCATGCATTTATTCCATTCCACAAGACAAAAAGGGATTGCATCTCTAAACCTCACAAGGTAATCTCTAAACCTCGTTGCTCTAATGGCTACCTTTTTACCCTACTTCTTTTCTCCTTATTGCTGTCACTCAGAGGTTTCTCTCCTAAATATCAGACATTCAAGATTATTCCTAACAAGCTCCTACAGGATTCCTGACAGTACTGTGCAGGTATCAATTTTTTTTAATATCACTTTGCAGGAGGTTTGTTGGTTGGGGTTTGGATTTTTTGTGTTGGTTTGTTTTTTTTTAAACTGCAACAGACTTTTCAGACTTCAGCAGAACCATGAGTTAATTACAGTTATTACTGTTGATAAGTAAAATAGGGCATAGTTGGAACGTCTCAGTCTTCTGTAGGCGGTATAAATGTCTTTTGGTCTGGTGATTTTCATATCCAGAAACTCTCACTTTAAATAAGGGGTGGAGTGCTTTATGGCAGCTTTGCATTTGTTGTAACAAGAAAAAGAAACAAACCTCTCTCTTCAACACACAGGATCAGCCATTTAAACACTAATGCTTTTCTTCCTTCATTTAAAGCATTTTTTCCTTGTATTTTCCAAGTACAAAGTAAAGAAGAAAACTGCGTGTCCAGTTCCCATGGAGTATCAGAGCTTCTTCCTTGAAGAGGTAGCTTAAACTAGACAAATAAAAAAAAAGTTTCACAGTCTTATTCTGGATATAAAAATGTCTGGTATTCTCAGAAACTTATGTTTTTCAGTTTATTCAAACCAGCAACTGGACAACCTCTGTGAGTTTTCTGTTGGCTGTAAAATTTGGTCCTGCTCTGAATTTGGTGAATGATTAGCTGTCACATCTCCAAATTACACAGATATCTCTGACTCCTGCCGTCTTCCTCTGGTGCTCAACAGTTGTTCCCTGAAATAAACTCAGCATGTCTCCCCTTTTTCTGTCCCTTCACCTTTGTTCCCTCCCACCCAACACTTTACAGACCCTCTGTGCCACACTGTCCCTTCCTGCAAGCGTCATCTCTTCACACTGTCATTAGCTGACTTCCTTGCTTCTTTCAAAGTAAGGGCCAGAATGATCTTCCCTCTGCTGTCCGTGGAGATTTGTTGTAAGAATACCAAAGTTTTAGCCAGGAGAATTATGAGAATTGTGCTTTTTATGGGCCTCATCTGAAACAATGTTTTTCAAGAATTTCAGAATTTCAGCACAAATATTCAGAAAGAAATCAGAAAGTAGGATGTCAGGGACACATTTTATGGTAGCAGCAACATTTTGCCCTTCCTGCATTTTATATAAACAATTTTCCTCCGGGAAGGTGTTTTTCATAACCAGATAAATTAAATCTTTGTGACACAATGGGAGGTTTTATTTTATCTGTGTTTACTGTGTAACTCAGATGAGCTTCCCTTGGTAATATTTCCGATATCTTTTCTCCTCTGTCACTGCTGAAAAAAAAATGCCTGTTGATAGGCATCAGTCAAAAAAATTACTTTCTCCAACCTAAAATGGTAACAATTGGACATCTGTGGATTTGTACACCTAGATGCGAAATCCAAATGTTAAATTAATGTATTAACAATGTTTATAGTTTTATTACCCTGTAATTATAGCATACCTCCTGATTGTTTTTCTTTTCATCCCTGTCTATAAAAGGTAGTTGCCTGAACCTGTTGTGAATGTCTGCACTTCTAGTGTTAGTCCCAGTGATGTTTTGCCAGGTTCAGTGGAAGAAAAAGCAGTTGTAGGGATGGAATTGTTATACTGGAGGATCTATCAGATGGTGAACTAGAGACAGCTGGAGACTTGATTTGGCCCTGTAGCTATGTTTGGCATCCTTTCTGCCAAAAGTCTACGTGGAAGGGGTCATTAAATGCAGTCTTGAACAGTGGTGGCTGGGAAGTTACAGCAAGGCTAAGCTGTGTGGTGTCAGGGAATTAACTGATTGTAATAACATGGGGAGAAGGGAATCTAATATTAGAGTTCTCTGAGCACACTGTTGACTGACTTAATGCTGTTATTCTTTTTCTGTTAGGTTCCAGGAAAAAAACCCTTTGTATGCCTCTATATTTTTTCATCTTCCAATCAAAATAACTTTGCAGAAGTAAGCATATAGGCTAATATTGGCTAATCACTGAAGCCTAAGATGAAACATTATCACTGTTTGATTGTAGCAAGGGAGTCCTTCTGATATCTTCTGGGCTTAACTTTGTTCACACCTGTGGTACAATTGCTATTTCATTATAAAACTATTTTCATGACATGGACGATGCTTTGTGTTAATTATTCCTTATTTGTTAGTTTTAAATGCCAATTTGCATTTTATTTTTATTAATGAAATTAAATATTGTTTAAATTAAATTAAATTAAATATTAAAATACAGGTTATTCACTTATTACATTGGATAAGACTCTGAGTTTTTTCTGTTAATTTTGGACAGCAGTTTCTGCAATGAATGTTGGGAAGAGCTTCATGGAAAACAATCCCATTATCCACATAATTTCACAGAGGCAAGGAAGCATTTTCCCATTGCTACATCTATCTGCTTCAGCTGTCTGGGGGATGGAAAATGGGAGGGCTTTGGCACCCATGGTAATTTTTAGGAGTACAAAGCAGTGTTTTATGCTGAAAATAAATGCAGGATAGTTGGGCCAACAAAATAACAGAGGTGTTCCAAGGTGCAAGATTTCAATGATTATTTTTAAGCAGCACTTTGCTTTTCTGTTACATCAGATGGTCTCTGAAATGTTTATGGGCAAGTTTTACGACTTGTGCTATATAGTTTATATAAGATTTCCAAAGCATTGTCCCACCAGATATAATTGTCTTCAGTGAGGACAGCTGCCTCCAAGTGGGTCATTTAACAGAGCTGGAAGGTGAATCTCTGAGTTCTGGTTGAAGTAGGACAATCCTGAAGCTGGAGGATACTTGGCTTTCTAGATTGAATATGATATTAGAAATTATGTAGTGGGAATTATAGAAAAACATGTAAACAGATCAAATTCCTCCTCTTCAGCTTCAGCTCCCTTAAGGTGTTTTCAACACCTTAGTTATTGGTTAAGTTTTTCCTGAAACTGCCTTATCATCAGCTGATTTCTATTTTAAGGGAGCCTATGGCTGAATTTAGTGGAAGATCCTGACTTGTTGGAGAACTGGAGAGAGTTTTAGCTAACAACTGGTCAACTGATATATTCCTACAAGCTAAAATTGTTGTTGCTTAAGTGAAGGTATGCCAGCTCATGCTGTCACTTTTGGCTTATTGTAGACGAGAGAGGTCATTTGCACTTTGCTGGTGGCAGAACTGTCACCTCCAACTCTTATTGCCAATCAGCACTTTTTTCCTGATGCCTTTCAGGAATTACCCACTTGAAGTTTAGGAATGGCAGAAATAAAATGTTGAGCATTGGGCAAAACTTCTGTTGAGTAACTTGACCATGGGTGTAGAGGAAGGATGGGTAAGTAGACAATAAGCTACATCAAGTGAGGGAGGCCTCATTTTTTCATTTCCTTTTACCCTTTGTTCTTCAGACAGTCCATTAGAGTCTCTTTAGTCTCTCTAGGACAAAATGCAGAGAAATATCAAGATATGTGTGTAGCTATCTGCTGTCCACAGAAGACTCAGCTCTTCACACAAATGGCAGAGCTGCACAGATCTTAAAGGTGGAATTTCCATTGCTACCTGTGGGAATTTTACCACAGGAAGAAGAACAGGTCTGGGCCCAACATGTGAGATTGGTCTGTGTTGGTTCTGTTGACACTCAAGTTCCTAAAGAGAGATAACCATTATGATGGCCAACTGATACTTAACAGTGTCCTGTCTGGGCTTGCCCGAATGAGTGATTCACTTGAAATGCTTTTTACTTTGAGTCAATTGTATGGCTTTTGGCACTGAAATTTTTAGCAGAAAGATTTTTAGCATTTGCTGATTTCGAGATCTTTTGAACAGGCAAGTAACGCATTGTGTTTTAGAGTCACAAACATGATCTTGGCTTAGTGTGATGGGGCAAATTTTGCACTGTCATCTTAGAGGTGTTCTTCTTCATCCTTTGACCCCGTGTGTAATGAATTTGAAACCAACCATGATAAGTTTAAATGGTCCAGCTTAGGGTTGACATTCAGGAAGCTGCTGCTGCCTTGACACCTCTACTTTTCCTCTGACAGTGCTCCAGTCATTATTGTGGAATTTCCTCTCATTCCTTTCCTCCATCTTATAGATGCGATTCTTGGCCTCAGCTCTATCCACACATTTTGCATGGGAGTTACTGTGTTTGCTCCCATTGGACTACTCATGTATACTTAGGGAAATGCATGAAATAAGGGCTCTGAGTCCCCAAAATCTCTTACAAGGCTGGCTACATAACCTTACCAATCAGAACAACTTGAGAGCTGCCAAACAGGGTGGCTGACGTACCACTATTCAGATTTTCAAAGCATTGGATTCAGAAAGGTTTCTTCCTGGAAAATTAAAGAGATAAAAGAGAATAAACAGATTAAAGAGAATAATGTGGGCAGACTTCACTACACAACTGGGGTATTATGCATTTTGCTTGATCTTTGATCCACCTTCCAGTTGCCATGTTAAATACAATTTATGCTGAACACTAATATGAGAGATCTCCTATTTATTCCTTTGTTATTTCAAAGTTTGGAATGACTGTTCAATTAGTATCTTGGTTTTCAGGACTGTAGTCATAAAATAACTATTGTCAGACTTAATAGATTAAGGATAAGAAATGGATGTGTGCATTAAATATGAAGTTTATATGTAAAAGGGGGCACAATTCTGGTCTTCTCTTTTGTCCAAAACCCAACCCCCAAATTTCATACACATTAACGTATAACAATGAATGGATGAATTAACATGAATGACATACATATTTATAAGCTGATTTAACATTATTTTATTGCAATACAATTTTTTATAATGCTGTCAGCTGCATCCCAGTTTCTCCATTTAAAAAATCTTATGTGACATCTTGCAGTTGAACCTCCTTTGCTGTGTAACAAGAAAGAAAGAATCTGCTTTTCTACTCTTATATTCGGAATGTGATTCATGAGCAATTTATTTGCTCATGTGATTTTGCTCATGCAAAAGTCTCACTTGAAACTAGTACATGTTTAGGTAACTGAGGATTGTCCACATGCAATCAGATTTGCAGGAGTGAAATTTTACCGTGTCCCAGGTAAAAAACAAAAGAAAACAAAACAAAATAAAACAACTGTTTTAAAAAATATGTTTGAGACCAATTTCCCTATAGAGAACGACTGGTTAAAATCACTTTTCCGTAAATGAAGAGGTGCTTCCCTGGTCACTAACTAGTTTTTTAAAAAATGTTTGGGGAGAGGTTGAAGAGGGGAATAACTGATAAACAAAATTCACTATTAATATTTATTGGGAAATTATTGCATACGTACATACAGCTCAATTTTTGTTGTTTTAATCTTTAGACTGGAGTACTTAGAATGAAAAAAATTTAGAAATATATATTTTTTACTTTCTTTGAATTGAATTTGTTTCACTGGCTTGAAAAAACTGAGACCATGAACAAGAAGCATTTTTCCCTGTTAGGTGTTAAAATACACAAGCACAGTCTTTTCATGCATTCAGATCTTGAGCCAAAATTAACTGAAGCCTACATCAAGATTCACATTTTCTTGACTGGATTTTTCTCAGATTTATCAGTGGAGGACATTTATAGAGGTCTAGCAAATTATGCAAATGGCACCCAAGCTGTGCTGCTGTAACTGTAGTGATCCTTATTGTGTTCCGAGAATCTCCCAGATAAAAAGATTTAAGATGCAGTGACAGAAACATAAAGCTTAAAGTCTTTACAAGAGACTATGCTTCTGTAAATTTCTGTTAAAAGCCTCCATGGCAGCTGATCACACACTGCTTTAGAGAGCTTGATTGATCTCATACAGATTTTTTTGCTGCTAATGAAGCCAATCTCTTCTTTCCCAGCACAGAGAGTAATTGATCACTGCATTAAACACTTCTTTACATAATCTCCCATCTCTGTACTTTTATACCAAAGTTAAACATATCCACTCATCTCACTTTTTATTCTGTAGGGCTTGTTTTCCCAGTCTGTTACCATTTGTAATTTTGGAGTGCAATGCAATTAATCTCACTTTCAAAGTCAGATCCAAGAAAGGATACAGGACTAAATCTGTAGTGAATATTAGAGTAATTATCTTCCAAATCTGCTATATACCACTCCTCTGAACAACATCCCAGTACAGGTTCCTTTTTCTCATTCTTTCTAAGGATTCTATGCTGTGCTCCATCTGATTTTATATGTGCCATTTTTTTCTGAGCAATTTCTTCTTATATAAATTTGTCAATTTCAACCAAATTTGATTGAAGAATACATGAGGATACATAGTTCTTACGAATTTTGTGAAAATCTGTGTCTGAACAGGTGACAGAGAGCTCAGCTACCTTCCTAGATGCAGACACCTGACAGGCTGGTTGGCATGTATGCCCTGTCTACTCTGTCACTGAAATCCACATCCAGCTACCTCTTCCTCTGGCACGTGAGGAAAAAAGGGGGATTTCAGAGAGAGAGGAATTTGACAAGAGTGAGAGTATATTGCAAATATTTTTGAGGGAAGTTGACATTTAGGAAGAAATAGCTGTGGGTGTTGATCTGGAAGAGGGTAAATGCAAGTTAATATTTCATTGGTTCCACCACTGACTGCAATTTAGAGGGAACTTTTTTGTTTGTTTTATTTTGAATTTGAGTTTGGTCATTTGTTTGCTCATTGTCCAAAACTTTGTCCTGCTGGCTAATTTTCAGATTTCCATACACTGTAATCCTTATATCATTTCCTTCAATTATGCTCCTGGATTCCTGGTGTTTTATGCCTTCTTCCCAGGTGCAGTTTGCACTTTGAAGTATATACTCTCAAAAAAAAAAACAAAAAAAAACTGGAGGGATTACACAGGTAACTGAAATACAGCATTTAGATGCACTTAATGGGAAATTTCAGTTGCTGTACATAATAGGACAGAAAAGAAAAATGTTGCAAAAAAATCATCTTCATATACTCTCACTTTTTCCCAGAGGAAATCTGGGCATCTTTTCAGCAGCCCGAGTTTGCTTTGCCCATATTTTTATAAAGTTTGTACTGAAATGTTTTACGCAGAGCATTCCTTGCTTACCCCAAAAGTCATGCTTACTGCATGAAAACCCTTCTGCAATATGAATATGTTAGATCTGTCTACTGAGACTTCTCTTGTCCTGAGGAGTGGAACCAGCTGGGCAGTGAGAGAGAATGACCATATTCTCACTTCTCGACAGGGACCCCCTTTAACTCCGAGGTTACCTGTGCACTTGGTGCTGGTGAAGAGTTTCACTTTGTTGTCTGCAAAGGACAGGTTGTTTGGATAGAGAATTCCAGCCTGCAGAGCTCAATATTTCCAAAAGGGATGGGATAATTCAAGTGTTAACAGCAAAATAGACTATAAATTCAACAGTTGCAATAATATCGCTGTTTAGTTGATTAGCCTTAACATAAATCAACTGCTGGTTCATCTGACTTATATTCTTCTTCATTTTCCAGTCTTACCAATCTGATGCTGTTCTCGTAATTCAGACAAACTAGAATACAATAAATGACAAAAATTTAGTAATTCCAGCTGTAAATATTAACATGTGGGAAAGCCGTATACAGCTACAATATTTGCATTTACAGTGCATATACAATGTCTCAGAGTAGACAAAAGGTGCACAGGCATTCTATTCATGGCTTAATTTTGGAATGATAACAGAGCATTTCTTTGAGTTTTGGTAATTTTTATTGTAGAAAATGAAAATATTTCTTTAAATATTGGCAGGCAAGACATCAGTTGAAGAGCAAAAGAAAATTTTTTATTTGCATGACTTGAAATAGTCATTCTTAATTATATTAGGTGCTCAGTTTAGTGCAAAAGTAGCTGCACTTTTCACATTTTTTAATGTCAAAGATAAATTCAAAGCATGTTACATTGTTAAAGGTGAAGCTCCTGCTGTTTTTAAAAGAGCAGGCATTAGTTTAAAAAATAACTTTGAAACCAGGCATCATTGCACGACCTGTCTACCTTGAGCAAAACTGGGAGGATGTGAATGGCCAAAGATATCCATCACTGAAAATTAGGTCTTCTACATGTGCAGTGTCATAATAATTTACAGAACTTTCACTTTATTTGTTAATTATGATGGATAGATGAACAGCAAAAATATGTGATCATCTAAGACTTATGTAAGTAATCAAAAATCAAAACAGATATTAATATTTGGTAAGCAGAGTGGGTATGCTGATCCTTGCTCCCAGGCCAAATTTCCCCTTAAAGAGGGAGTTACACGGATGAGAATGTTGCCTCTCCTTTATCTAAGCACATGCACATGTGCATGCACATGTATAAATATGTGTGTGGGTATTTCTTTCTAGATACCAATTTGAATGAAAGAACTAAAACCAGACTTATGGTAAGAAGATTTAATAGCTTTATAAGCTCTTATATCAGCATTTTGTGAATGAGGAAAGGAGAGGAAACCAATATGTTCCTGAGCTGATCTATATGTACCAAACACAGAAATATGCACATGAAAGCATATGTATTTACATATAAGCATATGTAAAATGGGAAAAAGTAAAGACTTGACTGTAAAGCTAAAAATCTGAAAGCAAATGTGTCTTTTCCTTGAAGCAAGATTTTGTGGGCTGCAAAACCACTTTTTGTCATTTTTGAGTCATCCCATGTCATAACATTGGAAAGATTGGATTCACTTGTTACCTTTCCCCTTGGTTCTCAGGTCTTACACAGTGCTGAGAGGCGCTTGGCAAAGAAAAAGGCAGCATATAAATCTTCAAAGGCATGGATAGAATCTGGAGTGGCAAAGTGAACCATAGCTTGAATAGAGTGACCTTCAGGGGCAGACAGTGGCTGTGTGGGACCCTCCTCAGTAGTCTGGTACAGATGTTATCTACAGCTGTTTGTGTGAAGCTACTGCTCTGCATGTCTCAGAGCCACCAGGGGCTGTTAGGTTTGGACAAGAGGTATTTGAGATAAAATTGCTCCCGCAGGTTTTTGGAAGCCTCGTTCTGCTCCCAGACACTTTCCTTGTTCTGGCCCACATTTTGTGTCCCAAAGAGCTGTATGATGGAGCCTGTGGTTTTTACCCAATAATAGGTTGTGGTGTTTTCTCTGAAGCATCACAGCTGTTCCTCTTCTTTTTCTTCCATTTATGCCAATGCTCTTCCAAACTTAACGTATTTGAAGCAGATTATTCCTTATCCCAAATTCAGGACACCATGTTCTGGAAGAAGTTAATTTAGGTAGTATTTTTGTTGGGTTTTTAGTTTGTTAGTTAGCTAGCTAATTATTGTTTGATTCCTTTTTCTGCATAGACCATTCAGAATCACACACAGCAATGCAGACTTGTGAATGCTCTTACGGGGGAGGTCAAAGGCTTGGCAAAAAGTAAATGTACGTTCTTCTTTTCTGACGGACTTGGCATATATTTTCATTTGCACTTTAGGTCTTCCTTATTTCTCACTTTTCCAATACCACAAGTGGAATTATTTATTATTTTACATGCTCTGTTGTAGTGAAAGAGGGTGTTTCTGTGCAGGTCTGATGAAAAATCCCTAGTTATTTTTTAAATTTGATAGCTCTCCATAATTGTCTGTAAGGCTATGTAATACTGCAGTTGAACTTCATATTCCTGCTTTTTATAACATTTTAGGACATATTCCTTCTTAGCTAACAAGTAGCACACAGTATACAAGGTAGTAATTTCATTTTTAAAAAATAGGTACAATTGTAGTGCATCTGTCTCCCATCCCTTTACGCTAAAAACAGGTTGCTTGGATGAGTAAGAATGACTCACGAGAGCATACTGATGCTTTAAAAACCTGACATTACATTTAACCTAATTTATAACAGACATTAACAGACATTTCAGAAATAATTCAAGTTGCTATGGGATCCTTTATAAAAGCAGTCATGGTATGTAATGTCTGGGATTGTAAGAGACTGGGTTATATAACTTGCTTAAGTCTTTTTCTTCCCTCCTGTTTATAAATTATTGGTAGGGTGAGATACAAAAGTCTCCACAAAATCTCTGGCCTTTTTTGGGGAGCTTGTTAATATTTTCTGAGTAGTCTGTATGTGTGAATATACTGTGACCTATCCACATAATCATGTTTACATTGCCCACTCCGGCACCACCAGCTGCTTTCACTTCTTCAGTGAAATTCTGTGGAAGATTGAAAGAGGTGTTCTTCAATATAAATAACTTTTACATGCGTGGTTGTTATCTCACACAGCTTTTGAAAATTTCTTTACAAATGGGTACGTTTCTCTTTCCCAATTATTACATTTTTTATTAGGCATTGAAGCAATGTTTATATAAGGAAGGTGGGTATATTGACTATTGTACTCATGATCTATTTTGGGACATAACAAAACCAACATAAAGCAAATTTTAAAAAATGGGATGGAAAAAATTGTGAACTGCATATTTGTAGGTCTGCTTGGAGTAAAAAAAAAGGTGGTTTTTATTTAGTCATTCTTAAAACCGTAAATCAGAAGGAACATTACAGGAAAGCTGAGTTTTGACATACTAAGTCTGAGCACCAGAAATTGCACCTTTTTTTTAGGCAATGTAAAGAAAAAACTCTCTAATTTCTGAAGAAAAACACTTAGAGGATTGTAGTTTATCTCTGAGTTTCCAAATAACATCCTGCCAGCCAAATCAACTGAGAGATTTTGCAAAACAATCAATAACATGACATGAAAGCAGGTTATGTAAGTAGGAGTGCATGACTTTTAAACAATGTTTATTAATAAGCAGTAAGAGAAGCACGGGCAAGTATCAATTCTGTTTGATTTCAGAGGGGGTTATTTCTGATGTTAGTCAATACATATTAAGTTCAGGCCCTTTGTAGCCAGATGCTTTGATGCTGCACAGATCTGGTTTTGAGGCTGTTTCTACAAACTATAATTAAAAATCAGAAAAGCAAACTTCCTTACAATTAGGTAAAATGTACTGTATATGCTTGTCCTAAAACAGCAACAAGTGCATAAGAATTCCAAAACTATCAGACTATTATGAAAATAAATAAATTTTTTATATTGTTACAGATTTTTGCACTGGTTTCTGGAAAGAGAAATTTATAGTGTTCATTTGCCCAGACATGCATCCAGAAAGGTGATTTTCAACAAGCCAGAGAATTCTCTCCTCTCTCTCATGAGTGAATATGCTTTGCCCTCTCTAGGAAAAGAAAAAATCTCATGTACTCTGGAATTTCATGCATAGGACTTTTTCAAGACCGATGACCATCTTTGCAGATTTTCTGCAAACCTCAAAACCCGAAGAAAATAAATCCTTTGCAATGTTATTAATGTTAAGTATGACTCAAAAGAAAATAAAGATGTGGAGGACTGATTTAATAAAAATAAAAAGCAATCAGCTGAAAAGAGCTTTTTGGGGTTATCAAGCATGGTTCTACCAAACCGTGCATCCTCGACAAATAAAAAATAGATAGCTCTGATATACAGTGGTGGTGATTGAGAGCAAAGGTATTTTTGTTTGTATATTACCCATTTTATTAAATTGATCAAAGACATAAATATATTGACATTATCTACATTTTATACTTAATTTTTGTACTTAATTTTAATAAATCACAATAGCATTGGGGTTAAGACATCAAACACATGTGAGCTGATTTAGGAATCTTGATTTTGGTTTTAGGCAGATAATTTGTACTCTCATACCTCAGTCCAGTAAAGCATTTAAGCACACCTTTGCTCTGAGCAGAGCTGCCTGCAGCACTTGCCCATTTGTTTGGGTCTGTCACTTTTACTGCTCTTTCCTTAAAACAATTTGCAGCTGCTCATCACAAACCATTGTGCTCTAACATGAGCAAGAGGCTCTTCCAGGCTTTCCTAACCTCCTCTTGGGTGCACGCTGCCAACAAGAATAAAATTTTTTCTGAAGATGATTGGAGAAAAACTTAATAATCACTGTAGGTTTTAAAATATTCACTTGGTTCTCAAGCAACAACACAGCTACTCGTAAAAATCCCATTAAAAGCTGCTCAATAGAAATTAGAAAATTAAATCCGAAGACACCAATTTATTGTCTAGTTCCCAAGGCACTTGCAAAAAGTTTTTAAAAACTGCTAGTTAAAAACATAAAATAATGGATTTTTGTCTTTTCTCCATTTTTCTCCCTTCCTGGTCACAGCAAACTGATGGCACAAGACATCCTGTGAGCTCGTCCCTGACCATATATCAGATGGCCTCAGCCAAAGGTGGGGTGAAGTGGTGGAGATTCTCCAGCACTCTTGGCAGCCCAGCTTGGAGACTGCTGTTTGCAAGAGAAGGGAATGTGCCAGCTTTCACAGATCTGTACTTGCAGGAGGAGACCTAGACCTGTGAGGCAGCACCCTGCCATCCGGCTCCTGGCTGGCACCCAGACGCTGTGAGTAATCCTCCAGAGGGGGAGGCATTCCAGCTGCAGGGAGCCATCTCTCATTCCTCAAGCCCCCAGAAAAAGCCCCAAATGAGCCTCTGTTTCCATAGGAAGAATTAGGGGCTCACCAGGCACGTGGGGCTCCCAAGATCTGTTCTTCAGAGGATTTTGAGGAGCATGGGTATCCCATGCTCAGGTAGAATGGGAGAACTTCCTCTCATGTGAAGGAGCCAGGATTGCAGATCTCCTGGCCACTCTTGGCTTTTTGGACCCTCACTTGATTTCCAGCCCCAGCTGGATGTCAAAGGCAGGTACCCATTCCCCCTTGGCAGCAGGCTGACAGTACAGAAGTGTAGACAGCTGTGCTAAGTCCAAGAAGATGGGAAACCCAGTTTTCTGGTGCTCACCAGCAATGTCACCTTGGTGTTCAGTGGGCAAGGATCAGGGCAGGCTCACAGTGGTCATGGTGCCCCACATCAGACGTAGCCAAGCCCAACACCCACAAGGCACACGGGGCAAACCTCAGGGCTCTGGGCTCCAAAGGTGAGCAAGCAGTTTGGCCGTGCCAGCACTCATCCTTGTGCCTGCAAGCAAAACTCTTTTTCCACATATTCTTTATTCCACTGCCAGTCCTCTGAATCACCATGTCCTTTCCCTGCTTCCCCCTCACTTGTACCACATCTAGCTTGCTTATATATTTTAAAAGATGAAAAAAGTGCAAAGTTTTCTGCCTACAGATGTTTTGGGACACTCCTGCCTTTGCCATCTTCATTGGGCAAGGCACACGGTGCAGCAGAAATAAAAATGTGATTTTTTTCTTGATCTTTTTGCTAAAAATTTCATACTAAACAGCAGAAATAATTTCAAAATACCAGGAAAGCAATTAAAAGAAAAAAAACCAACTTGACATGTAATAAATAATTTAACACCTCACCCTAACACAACCTGCAGTGTCTTTCAGTCACGTTATGGATGTACACTCATCAGTTTTTGTGGTGCTTTGCATAAATTTCATTAGTATGAACAGAGTAATATTAAAACACACACATAGACACAATTTTCTGGCTTTTCAGTTCATTATGAAATACTTTACCTCTGGGCAGATGACTAATCTGCCCAGAGGTAAAGTATGCTATTAAATTTCTCTATCCTTGAGTTGTGTCATAGCCAAAAAAAGGGTGCAGTCACTCATAATCTTTATTAAATGAGCTGAATACACCCACTCAGGGAAAATGCTGTTGTATGACTTTAATGTGTCCTGCAGCAGCATTAACATGCTTTTAGGTCATTCAGCTCCATGTTGCGGAGCTACAATAATAAATCCATGGTGAAAACTGAGGGAAATTCCCTGCCTGTTCTGAGTAGTTTGGGAGGCATTACCCAGAAGGTTTAAATTCCTGCTTAGCAGAAGGAAAACTTCACCCTGTGTTGGATTGTGAAACTATGGAGTTCATGTATCTGGGGATATAGTGAACTCGCAAACTATTTGAATGGGACAATATAATTCTGAAGAAAGTTTTAGTTTCACCTATTAATGTGTGTTTTGTGACACACATTAATATAAAATTGTAATCTTCTTATGGATTAATCTTTAGCAGAATAGACATTAAACTTGAATTGTTTCTTATTGATTTTATTACTGATTCTATCTAGAACTAGACATGTTTTTTGCTTTTAAACTGAGGAAGAAAAACATGCAATCACTATAAATCATAAATAGGAAATCCAAACGGCTCATAAAACATAAAAATATGTCACAAAACTTTTTGGGAATGTAATTTTGGTCAGAACCAGCCTATTATCAAGGTGGAATAGGAAACACTTTACCAGCCATTAAAACCTCTCTATAGATAAGGTACTAACTGGATTAAGCTAGTAACTTCAACTGGAAAGGAGTTTCTTCTGGTAATTTGCAATGAAGAAATTTCCTTGTCACTGTAACTTCTTTGTCTACCCTTAGAGCTAGTCCTATTGAATGTTGTGTGAATGATTCAAAGGCATTTAGAAAAACAACACATATCTACAGGAAATTTGGGATATATTCTGGTAGTAACTGGCAGGGACCATACTGGAAATGAATTCACCTTATAAACAAACCTGATTCAGTGTCTTGTTATAAATGAAGAATTATCTGGTTTCCTTGTATTTAGGGATATATGCTTGAGTAAGAAAATTATTTTTAAGTTAAAAAAGAGGTATTCAGAAAGCTATTTCTAATATTTGACATTTTTTATCTTTCCAAGCTTGCACTTTTTGAAATTAACTTGGAATATTTTAGACATTTTATTTTGTAATTACAAGTTTCATTATTCTCTCATTGAGTCATATTCTAGAGATAATGTTGTAAATTCTAGGAATTCTAGGAATTCTAGTAACTCTAGTGATACAATATGTAAACTCTAGTGATTCTAAGAAATATCTATTGCAGCAAAAGAACAATATGAAAACTAAATTTTGACTCTTTTCAAGAAAGAAAAAGCAAAATTCTTTTAATAACTTCATCAGTAAGACCTCCTTCCTTTACCCCTACTTATTGGTACGTTGGATTACAGTAGAAGTACCTGAATTGATGGAATAAAGGAACATGAAAAGCATCAACAAAGGAACAGCTATCGAGATGATAACAAATAAAAGGCCTTGTTAAAAATTGTTCTTCAAGATGCACATTTATTGTGAATGCCTTGGCTTTATGACTTTTATCCTAAGCCTGAAGGTGATGTGTAATAAATCCTTAATTTTATGTGCAGCAGCATTTCTTGTCTCATTTCTTGGACATAAATGGCCTATGGTTCATCTTTAAAGAACTTTTAAAGTGTCTAAATGCTTAATGGGGAAGATAAAGAAATATGACTGTGACTAGAATTCCACCAAGATAAAGATTAAATTGCCAAAACTACTCTATTAATGAAAGGCAAAACCACCATCTTTATCTCATTATGCTTATCAAAACAGTAAAAATTCATACCATCTATCTATTTTAGGTTATTCTTCTGTTTTTCTGTTTGCAACCTCATTCAAAACAGATGCGATCAATACCAAACCAAACCAAAACTGCAGAAAAACAACAACAACAAAAAAAAAAATCACCCCAAACACTATGCCAATTAAAACAAAGTAAATATTTCAAACCCTTCTTCATGAAAATCACTCGGTCTTAAGGGTTGTTAGTAAACCTAAGTAATTAAAAATTAGGGTCGTATGAATAACTGTTATTTCATAATGCCAGGCTAAAGACAAAGACAAGACAGCAATTGTACAATTATACAGTTCTTATTAAGGTAGCAAACCAGCAACTCATAAGCACAGTAGAAAAAATATTAATAATTTAGATGTCAAGCTGACACATACTGGACCAGCTTCCCTGCCTCTTAAAATTCATAAGTCTATACAGGTCTTATAGTATGATTCAGATCTCATAATTTAATGAAACAAACTTAATCAGAGGCATTCATTAAATAACAATTCTGATAAAGAGATAATTAAGAATGACGAATTGAAGACCTACTTTCTTTTCCTCTGCCATTCTGTGAAAAGTTCTACAAAGGTGTAATTTGCTAATTAAATTGTGTGATCCAAATCAATGTTTCAGGCACGTAATTGCATGGTGTTTTGCTCTTCTTGAAGAAATCATGGAAATTTCCATGAGAATTGAGGATGTACCTCCTTTTTATTACTTTTTAAAACTATCTTCTCATTTAAAATGTTGATACTGTCTTTTTCTGTACTGTTAAAAAGGAACTGACTAAAAGCAGAAAATACTTAGATTTTGGAGTATATAGAGATTGGATGTGCTTAAAGTTTTGTGTGTGTGAGATTCTTTCAGGAGAAAGCTGGTCTTTAGTTTAAGTGGACTTAACTGCACACTCATTTCTGTCCCTGTTCATGGAAGGACAAAAACACATATTCTATGTGAAGGGTGTATTTCTGCAATTTTGCACAGCTACTTACATTTTGTTTTCCCCCCCTTTCCTCCTTGATTTTACGTGCAAACTAATGCCTTAAAAATTAGTGAAGATTCAGCTTAGATGTTTTCGCTGCTTCTTCCTAATGCAGATAATTTCTGTGACCATGTAAAGAATTAAATATTATTTTGTATTGCATGCTGCTGTGAATGGAAGTGACTACTGTCTATCTTTGAGTAGCTCCATCATCAAGACGATAACTTGATTTGTTAAAAAATAGAGAATGTGTTTACCATCTTTTCATAGATGGATAGAATTTATCCTTCAAAACTGCAAATAAGGCTGAGTGCAGTGCATAATTCTTAATGATAAGGGAAATTACAAACTAGAAATAATCCATTCTGGTAAAAAAAATTCCACAATCCCATTTTTATAATTTTTTTAAGGGCTATACCTAAAATTCCTGGTTTATTTCAGAAGGTTTTCTAGTTTACTCAATACCAGACCTAGATTTCTTGCTTAAGGAGTATACATTTCCTGTGATCCATACACTGTTCTTCTGTTTGTCTGGTTTGCTTTGGGTTTTTTTCATGTTTCTAGCATTATTGTCATTACAGAAATCTGACAGGTGTGATATGAAATGTCTTTATGACACCACCGAGATACTAAAAAGAAGAGGGGGAAAAAATCAATTGCACTCTCATTTAACTAAAATTGAATCTTTATTACAGAATTTATTTACAAATTGCCCAAATGCAAACTATTTTTCCATTTATCCAGTTCCTACCATCCTGTGTCTCAGCTGACAAATGGAAAAGCTAAGAACAAGTGGCACAGAGACTGCCAAGTTTCTGTACTTCCCCCAAAATTTTCTCTTTGTTTTAGTGCCCTGTATTAATACTTACTTTTTCTGATTTGTGATTGACTACTTGCACACTCCATTAGTTTCAGAATTTGCTTAGGTAGCCACAGCTTGAGATTAGCACATCCTTAGAAATGTGACTAGTAATTCAGTTGTAGTTATTTAGCTTCCAGCTGGTAGCAGTGAGTTAACCATTTCCTAGCAGCACGACTTCAATTCCGTGTGAGGAGGGTGCTGTGGATTTTCCAGTTTTCAGAAAAATTTTCCAGAGACAATACTGCCATGGGCTGCAGATATTCAGATATTCACCACCGATGTTCAGCCTTTCAGCACTTTGGGTGGCATGCTGATTTCACATGCTGCCCCATAACTCAGAGACATTTAGCACCTACCCACCACAACTTTGCTCAGCCTGTGTTATTAATCCTTGTCTGGAGAGTAGCTAAAATCACCATTTTTGTACCTGTGTTTTTGTGTACTGTGGCTACTCTTCTCTGATTGCTCTAACATGTCTTGGTGGCATCCGTAATCCCCTGACAGTTGGGAGTAATGGAATAACAATGCCTGGACATGCCTCTCCTCCATGCCTATTCTCCTGACAGTCTACACAGGTCTTTGTCAAGCTCAATTAAGCAGACCCTAGGACAGAGCATTAGACTAGAAATCCATGAAACTGGAATATCTCCCAAACTGACATTCTGACTGCTTTACAGCTTTGCATTCTCTTTATGCTTCTTAGCTAGATGTAAAGACACAGACAAAAACTCACTAACTTTATATCTCAATCTCTCCATTACTTTTACAAGAAAGGTGACATGAAGACACAAAAAAATATTACCATCATGGAAAATCCCAAGAACTTTGAGTCATGACAGAATGATAAGTATACATGGCCTCTGCATAGGATAACTACTTAAGTATCCGTTTGTAAAATTTTCTTATCTGAAACTGTTTAAGCATGGTCCTATGCCCTGAAAAAAATCTATCCCGGCTATCTCTGAAATTTCTGGGGTTAATATGAGGATGGCAAGATTTACGATATCAAACCATCTCCTGTTTTGTATGAACAATGATAAACTCCTAAGTACTACTGGAGCACAACCTTTATTAGGCATGACCTGACCAGGCTTGTTCTTCTATTGTAGCTCAAGATTAAAGCATTTGTTGCAACATTTTCTAACGTAATCCTCTCTCTGGCTGACTCATAACAGCTGTTAAATAACTAGGTATTTAGCTTAAGATGAACTGAACCTATAAATTTAAAAGTGATATAATAACCAACCCCTATATGCATAGCAAAATGCTTCTGTCATCATTTGAACACTTCATGCTGATGTCACTACCTGCATTTGATTGAACTGATCTAATACCATAGTTGACAAAAGATTGTACCAGTGGTGAATATATATTTCTGATGCACTATGGAAGAGGAAATACACCACATAGGAGCAAGAGGCACTGTGTGGTGGGAGATGGAAAAGTTGACATAATGTTGTTGACACGTCCAAAAGATTGTTTAGAGTTTGTTGCTGAGTGTTTCAATGGCAACGCATGCAAAAAGTACACATGCATTGTTTTTCCTTATTTTCTTTACCCCCTTTGCCAGTTATCTGGTGGTGACTCTTTCCTCCCACAGGGCTGCCCATGAAATCATAGCTTTGTTATGAATGTAATGGTGGTATATTCACCTTTTTTTTTTTTGCCCTCTTAGAGGTTCTGATTTGTCAGAAACTTCTTAACAGTAATACTACCAGGTGCTCCTGCAGCAGCTCATTCTTTCTTGACCATAGTGCCTCAAAAGCATTGACTTTTTCTGGTTGGAGAAGTTGACATCTAGAGAAGTAAAATGACTCATGTAAAGCAGATTCAGTCTTTATATTCATAGCCCCCTCGTAACACATCACAAGGAATCCTCATGCCTTTTTTTTTCCCAGTGAAGAGACGACACGCATATAAAGGCTTTTATTAAAACAAACTCTGTAAAAGCTCAACCAGATGAAAAAAAAGCTTTTCTTTTCTCTTGTTGAAAAAAGTAACTTGCTTCCTTTTCACATATACTCTTGGTTCAATTTGCACTGGTCCTAAGATCTCCTTTAACCTTTGCAGTAATATTTGAAACACCATCATCTACTGCTGGAATTAACTATAGGAAGTGAAAGGAGTTTTTTCTGTGTCCACCAGTTTCATGAAGACTGAAGTAAAATGACAATTTTGAAGATCACAGGCACATTCCTGAAATCTTTTAAAAAGACTCTCAGCTTTAGGCCTGTGTAAAATGCCTTAGGACTTGAAGAATAATTATTTGAGTAAAGTGTTGTCTCAGTGCAGACCTAAATTCATGAGATAATAATTCATACTCAGAAGTTTAAAATGCTCAGTTTTGTTCTTCTCACAGTAAACATGAGAGCACCAGTGTTTGTGGGCACCAGTGGCCTCAGGACATGTAATTTCCTTCTGTTTTGAGCTACATTTGTATTGTTGGGAAGCCTAAGAGTGCTTAGTCACACTGTACTCTGTGCAAACATGGAGGTTTTTTGAGACCTGATAGAGCACAACAAGGCAGTGTCAGAGATGCATCTGTCATGTGAACCAGCTGATAGTAACTCTCACTAATGTTGTTCTCCTCTGAGTGTAAGGGGCAACCAGAAAGAAAGTCTGAAGATGTTCACCAGAAAACGAGGTGAAGGAAATTCTGGCACTGTGAACTCCTCTGCACTATCAATCACCTTATTGATAAGAGAGAAGTAGAGACTGGTATGTGAAAAACCTTGACAGTGACAAGAAGTTACCTATATTTGGTAAGAAAGACAGGGAAAGAAAGAAGCGGTGTGGTATTACAAAACCTGAAGTCATCCAAGCTGCAATATGAGAACATCATATTTTGCAGCAGCAAAGCCGGAATGGAAATACTGGTCTAAACTCCTGCTTACCAGTCACAGATAATAATGTTGTGATGAATGAGTGGGATTTTAAGAGTTGAAGAAATCAAATGTGTTGTTTGGAATAGCCACATCCCTGAGAAAGAGAAAACAGACAATAAGAGAGGCAGGTAAGTATAAAGAAAAGAAAGTAGGGAAAGTCTGCCAAAACAGAGGTTCAAAACCTCCTGAAAAGATGTAAGAGAGACAGGACAAGCCTTTTTTTTTTTTTGGTGGTGTTTTTTTTTGTTTTTTTTTTTTTGAGAATAAAATTTGCCTAGAGCAGTCTGTGGTTGCCTTGTTTCTCTCATGTAGCCTTTTTTTTTTTTTTTTTTTGTAACTTTGAGGATTAAATAGGAATATCTCATATAACATTAAAAAAAAACTCAGACCTCTATCAGGTCAAGAGAATTTATATTCCTCTATCAGCTAATCAGACAAAGTAGTTTTTGTACTCATTTAAAGAGTGTGTGAAGTAACCCAATACAAGAACCCAGTGATGACAAGTCTCAAGTGCTCAGTGATATTTTAACCAGGGGAAAACTAACCTGAATGTTACTGGAAGCAAAACCACTTAACAAAAGACATGGTCAAAATGGTAGTGGGGATGGAGAATTACATTCTGTCCTGGTCACAGGAGGCCATGCCTGCCCTGTGAGCAGTGGATAGCCTCACAGGGACATGACAGCTCTCTGACCTCTCCTTGCACAGCCTCTCATTTTAGCTGCGCAGGCACTACTTCTATATACATAGCCTGGTTTCCCTTGGGAAACTGAACTGAAACCATACTGTTTCAACTGTAACAATTGTGTTAGTTCCTCTCTTTTCCCATTCCTTAATAACCTGTTGTGAAATCTGAGTCAATGCAGCAAATGCAGAGATGTGTTTCATGCAGGCAGAGGAAGGAGGCTGACAGTGAGGCTGCAGAGAGGGGCACCAGCCATCACTCGCAGTTGTGAACGTAATGCTCAAGAGACCTCCTGGCCGTGCACTGTCCTCTGCCCAAGCTGAGAGCAGGGATTCCATCAGGGCTAGGGGTTTCCCCTCCTGGAAGAGGATGTGATGAGATGGGAAGGGGCAAAGGGGATGTAGCACATTGCCCCACATAAAACTGGCTTTTATCGGCTGTGCTCCTCACAGGGCAACTGCTCCAGAGCTGCAGCTTTACAGCTCAGGGTGAGGATCTCCAGGGGCTCTGCTTCAGGGCTATGAAGAGTCTGTCTGTGGGGTCTTCAGTTAGCTGTCAGAAAAAATAAACAGCCACACAGTATCCAGTGCTTCTGGAAGAGGAGGAACAGTTTTCTTACAGTCTTCTCATCTTTCACCCTCTCGCTCTGCACACCTTTATGTTCTGCCAAGTGTTCCCTCTTAAACAGATACACATCTTTGTCCCAGACTTAATTCCTGTCATCAGCTTCGCTTTCTCTGCAATCATCATGATGTTGAAATCACTAGTGAAATGTACAAAAACTTTTGCAGTCAGACACGCATCAGCTTGGCTTACAAACACACACTTGGAAAGTGGACATTTTCAGCTCATTAGTGCCTCCCATTTTTGCTCTGTGTAGCAGCTGTGCTCATGTCATGGTTGCTTGTGGCTTTGGAAGATAGAATAGTTTTAGATTATTGGCACCAGAAACACAGGAGAGACGGCTCAGAAGTCTAAGCCAAGCTCCATGCTGAGCACAACTCCTTTGGTTTCGAAAGTGGTGTTTACTTCTGGCTCCTGCTCTCCCCTCCATGCTCCAGTTGGAGAACTCAGTTTTTCTACCTCAGACAAAAAGCCAGGGGGAAACTGATGCAACTTTTTTTAAATTTAAACATAATTATTGATCAAATTCACACAGATTTTAAAGGTCAGCCCTGTGTCCACTATCCCTCCTGAAAGCCATGCCCCTTTCACACTCACTAAATTGCATCTTGTACCTGTTTTTTAATAGGCACATAACGATACACAGCTGGTGATGAGAAAGGTAAACAGAGGCAGAAGCAATGTCAGCCCATGCATGAGCTTGTAGTAGTTGTTCTTCCAGAAAATCTAATACCTCTCTTTCTTCTTCAGGAAGGACTTTCTCTCAAGACAGCCCGTAAACACGGGCAGGCAAAAAGGCAGGGAAGGACTGCCTTTCACAAGCTGGAGAAGTCAGATGAATCAGTAGAGGTTTTAGTAGACAGTAAAACACAGCACAAGCTGTATGCCCTTAGCATGTGCAGCTTCGAGAAGGGTGTCTAGCCCTTTCTCTCTGATAAGACAGTGTTAAGAGGGTCCAGTATTAGAGAACAAGAAAAGGGAAGCAATGCACTTCAATTCCTAGCTCGTGCCCTAGGGTATGCCAGAGGTGAGGCATGGGTTACTGGGGAACATGTGGTTTACAGGAAAAAATACCTGAAGATGTGTGTTGTGGTATAATAATGGCCAAACATGAGGGACTTGTGAAAATCATTCACTCACCCTCTTCTTCTACAGTTTTACAGAGGAGAGGGGAAAAAAAAACCCAAAGGGCTCATGAGTTATAATAAGTACTGTGAGAAAAACACTCTAAGGGCAAAAAAGGTTCAGATTTAAAGGTAGAAGGTACATATATTACTAACAGAGTCAGATGAGAATAATGAGAAATAAAAGAGGCCTTTAAAACACCTTTTTACCCCCCCCCGGCTCCTCCCTCCTTCCACCAAGAGCGCAGGGAGACAGGGCACAGGGGTTTTGGTCAGTTTGTTATTCAAGATCTTTTTCCCTTCACTCAGGGGTGGAATCTTTCCTCTGCTATGCTATGGGGTCCCTTCCACAGGGACAGGACCAAACAGTCGTGCCAAAACTGTTGTGCCATGAGTCCACTGGGTTCAGTTTTTTAGGGATAGGCTGCTCTAGTTTGGAAGCAAGGGCCCTGTCCTTATCTCTGGAAGCAGGGGCCCTTCTCTCTCTATTCAGGTCTCCCACTGGATCACAGCTTTCTCGAGCATCCACTGGCTCCAGCATGAGCACTTTTCCTATGGACTGCGAGTGGATCTCCTCATGAACTTCATGTATTACAGAGGGACAGTTTGTTTCGTCATAGTCCTCACTACATCTTGAAGAGGAATCTGAACTCTGATGCCTGGAGCACCTTCTCCCTCTCTTTTTTTTTCCCACTGACCTTAGTGTCACCATGCTTTCTCTCACATGTCTTAACTTCCTCCTTTTCTCTGACCAGAAGAAAAACTGCTGCTCGTAGGTACCATTGCCAGCAAGTTTCACCAGTTCAAAGATTCCTGCAGAATCCTGCAGAGCCAAGAGGTCCATCTCATCTAGGCTCTGCCCGGGGGAGTTGTCTGCCACCTTTGCACTATCGGCCACGTGTGCCTGCTCCCTGTGCAGTGCAGCCACCGCAGTGCTGGCACTACGTAACGCCTCTCTTCACGCAGGGTGTCAGGAAGGAGAAGTCACTGCCACCACCCCTGCCCTTCCACCCGTGGCACTGCTGTCCAGGAGGGGCTAGGCAGGCCAGGCCCACCACAGGCTGTGCAGCCACAGTGGGACATCACCGCAGGCTGTGCCAGGATGGTGCTGGCAGTGGCGCCTCAACATCCCTGGGAAAAACTGTGCTTGCACTGTTTTAATTTTCTTCTTAAATTTGTCAAAACAGAGGCATTACCAACCTCTCTATTTGGCTCAGAGGCATGTCCATCTTTAGGGCCATCAGGGTTTGGCTCTGTCAGACATGGTGGAAGCTTCCAGCAGCTTCTCACAGAGAGCCTTCTCACAGGCCCTCCTGGGCTACTGAAAACCAGGCTGTGCCAAGTAAAGACAATGTGACATGTATGATATTGCAAACCAAGAGATATTTCAAACAAACATGATATTTTTGAACCCATGTGTACAAAGATAATCCCCCAGTTACAGATGATCCCTTTGGTCTGTATGCATTGACACAAAGCCATACACTGATGTGTGCGTACATGTGGCCATCAGGTACTCTTACAAGGGCCATGGGGCAAACTTCCCAAACAAACTACGGTGTATATTTTGGCATCTGCTGCAGTTACCAACTCTACTTATGTGTAGTCATCATGCTATTAATGCGCTCCAACACAACCCAAATGCTTCCTCTGAAATGGAAACACAGGTTAGCAGGATAGAGAATTTTGGTTTATTCCACTTACTACATCTGATCCAGCTGATAATCATAACTAGTGGTGCTTTTAATTTATGATATTGTGTTCAACAGCTGCAAAAATACAGATCACAAAAATTCAGATATAAATCGGACTAAACACTTGCAAAATGTGAAGTCATGTATTGCATTTTATGTCATGTATGTTTTGTGAAGAGTAGACTGTCTAATAGTTTGAACACTGAAGAGATAAACTCTGTATTAATAACTTGTGGTATTCTCTGACACACTGGAGAGACTACTTAACTGTTAATAGGACACCTTATGTATCCAGGAGAATTGCAAATGAACATTTTCTCAGTCAAGGGTTTTACATGTTAGTCATGTGATGAACTTTCACAAGCATTCAAAACTGTCAGGAATTTTGTTCCCCTTTTTTTTGTCATTGAAGAGGGGAGAGCATCCCCAAATATTAACTTGTCTCTTGTCTACAGAAGGCAGAGAATGTGGGGTTTCTCATATTTTCAGCACCTTACTGCTCCATTATCATGATGAAGCCAAGATTTCATGACAAGGGTCAGAGATTTGGTTGGGGAATAACTCAAACCAAAGTTTGAGCCCTGGCCTTCCCCCTGTGACTCGCCACTCTCCTAACAGGCCTACAAAACCAACCTTCTGCCTCACTAGGCCACCTCCTGACAGAAGGTACCCCAACCCCACTAATCCCTGCCCTAATCCTAATCCAAACAACAAGCCTACTCATCCACCCAGTAGTCCTAGGCTTACCCCTAACAGCCAACCTTGACCTTACTCATGAAATAGTCTGTTGTTAGCTTTCCTCATCCCTTCCACCTGATCTGTGTCAGTACTAGAACAGAAATTTCATTCACATGTCCTTGGGTTTTATTGTCTCTCTCAGACAACAGGAAACTCAGTGAAGACCACTTTGTTCCTAGACTAAGAACTGCATATTTGCTTAAAAATCTCAGTTTGCTACTCAGTGAGCTGTGCTACAAGACCAATGTATTTGCCCCCAGACTGTTATGCCAGAAAATAGTTGGGCTAAGAGTCATTTAATTAAATGCCACGGCTGTTCAAACTTCTACTTGACAAGGAGAAAATTTTCCATGTTATTGCAAATTTTTATTGTCTTTGTGCATCAAGTCCTTCTTTATAACTAGAGAAAATAACATACTAGTCCAGAGAAGAAGCATTTGAATATTGTGTTCATGCCAGTATTTTCAATTCCTCCATCCGAACAGGTTCCTTTAGTTACTTATAATTAGTTGCTAAATTTAGCATGCCACAAAACAGAACAGTAGAACCATCACTGGTAAACACAGCACATCTTCCACCACCCCTTTTGCTTCATAATTAAAAAAAAAATTCTATTAATTTACATCTCCATTTTTAGGCCACCTGGAGCATTTTAGACAGGTGGACCTTGCTACAAACTGTTTACCCATTCTAGCATGTTGAATGTCACTGTGTGCTCTAACACAGTATTAGAGGTATAATTGACAGATGCCTCTGGGGATGGGTGGAGGGAGCACAGACAGGAATTTTTAGAGAACTCATGCAGAGGTAGCAAGATAAGCTCTGGAGGTGGGGAGGTATGAGCACGAAGAGGTGTTGCCCAGAAAGGGAAAAAGGACCTATTGGTATGCCAGGTCTATATGATGGTGTTTAATAGCATGTGCAATGTGACAGTTTATGCAACTGCAATATATGAATATAATGCAAGCATGACAACAGTGTTTACAGTTATGGTGTAGCCCTGTTCAATTCTAGGATAACTAAGAGATGACTTTGATGATGGCAGTGGGTGTCTACAACCGCCTTTGCAGCATCCAGTCATGGAAGAGTTAGAAGTAGCCTGCTATGGTTATGATTGCTGCACCCAAATTCCTGGATTTTTTTTGGTGCTAAACAGTCTGCTTTTGTTCCTGAGCAACCCTGTTGATGGCTTAAGGCCTCAGGATGTTGCATATGGCCAGGGTAATCTGCTAAAAGGCACAGCCACCATAGCAGCAGATGCTTACGACCTGGTGGTAACAATGCTGGCCCTCTTCTGCTGACCCCACCCTTGTCATCCTTGATTTTTCCATTTATCTGCTTAGACAACATGACCTATGGCTCTCTGGCCTTCATTTACTCAATTTTCTGGACAGATTCATGATTACTGAGTCACTTGCTGAGCTGATCCAAAAGTGACAAATCATAACATCTTCCCATTACCATGTCTTCATCTTGCAGCTCTTCCCCAGGGGAGACCATTCCCTGAAATCACTCTGAGGTCAGATGTAATCTCTGCTTTCATTGCTCTATGCATCCTAAACATGCCATTTTTGCACTTTCCGTCCTAAGTTCTACAAATCATGTTAAATGAGCAAGAGAATAAATCTTTTCATCCCAATATCAACAATTTAATTGTTGTCTTACAAATACAGTGATAAGAACAGTAGAACAGAAAAAAATTTTACTCTGACAGGGACAGAACAAAATAGCACAGCTGTGGAGAAACAAAGCATGTAACTTAAGCAAACAAAAGTCATGCAAAACACAAACAGGGTGCTAGCTTAGCTTTGCAAGGCTGAGAAAGCAGGAGGTATGCAAAGCAATGATATTGCACTTACTCAAAATGAGAGTTGAGGACCAGGCACCTAAAAAGGACGCTGGACATTAAAGACAAACACCAAAGAACCATATAAGGACTTCCAATAAGAGGGTGTGACTATGTAAAATAAAGAAATACATGCCCATCAAGTAATCAGGGACAGCCAGTGTGTATGATTAAAAACTCACAGTTTTGAGCATTTACCCAACATTCAGGGCACTCAGTTAGAGGAAGGATCTTCTGAGTGACCAGTACACTGCAATAAAGAATGCTGCTTTCTAATACTCAGACCTGTGTTACAAAGTTTTTATCTGGCCAATTTCTGTATCAGTGTTAAGGCTTTATAGTTTGGCTGGGACAGTTTGGCTGGGACATTAGCATACTAGTCTTTCACCACAGGCAATTCTAATCTGTTTCTTACGTTAACATAAATGAAGTTACATTAAGGTTTTATTGTGTGTCAGTGGTACTCTCCCCTGCAGAACACAGACCCCTAAAGACATTGTGTTTTCTCTTCCATATTTATATAAAGACTTTTTCTTTGTTTGATTCTTCCTGATATCATTTGCAATTTACAAAGTATGTCACCTTATGAGCTATGTGACATAGCATGGACCATTTAAAGTGGGCCAAGATGGGGTTTTTTTTGACTAAATATTGATAGGAAATCTGAACCTATCTAAGTGGTTGCAAAGTTGGGGCTGAGCAGGGCAAGACACCTATACCAGTGTATATATAACTCATCAGGTTGGTTTTGCTAGGACAGGAGCTGGTTATTGTTGAAGGTACTGAGAAGGAGGACTCGGGATGCAGGACCTCCATCCCTGTCACTCCTACAGGACACAACTGACTGAGTTCATTAGTGCTTTTCCTCTCACCCAACCAGAACCCAGTGAGGCCAAGAACATTTTAAGCCTGATTTCACCTACTTTTACATTGTGCTTTGTATGCACTTATTGATATTTTCTAACAAAAAATCTCACCCTTATTTGAATGAAAAATATCTTCCAGATGATCTTACTAGGAAATAATACTAAAACAACAGCTTCCCTGTATATGACCTTTCAGCATTCACATATTCATTTTCTTGTTCTTCCAAGGCTCTGGGAATGAGTGACATTCCAAACTGTAATTACTAACGATCCCTCTGTGAAGCTAAATACAATTTCCAGAAGAGCAGTTGTATATCTACTGCCTAGTAAAACATATGCTATATATTATATCTAGTACATTGCATTATATAATACAAGCTAATGCATTATATTGTACCATACAATATATTGTAGTTCCTACAATATATTGTAGTTCCTACAATATATGGTACCATATATTGTATTGTACAATATATTGCACTTAATACAATACATAGTATCTTTTTCCAGGTGTGTGTTTATCAAGACATTCGGAGTTTTTCTTGCTAGTGTTTTTAACAAAACTGTAAAATAAAGAATGGTAAATTTTCCCCAAACCTTTTTTTTCCTTTCCATTTCTGCAGAAACTGAATGTTTAGTCCAGGCAGAACCTGTAATTTAGCTGTTCCATGGCTCCCATCACTTTGAGTCACATTCCCAGAGGTTACTACCACTTGCATGATTGATTCCCGCTATTGCCTAGCTGTCTTTTAAGTAATCTTATGTCTCCTATCCTACATCACAAAAACCTTTTTTCCCTGGGAAGCTGACTCTAAAAAAATTTGGTCCAAAAAATCATCAAATTAAACATAAAATTGGTAAAAATGGTAAGGTATCTTAACATAGAACAGGGTGGAAAGTTAGGCCTATCCCAAAATATATTATTGATTAGATTTTAAACTACACATATGCTTCAAACACTTATTGGCTTAATAAGGTACATTTGATGGAAGTAGCCATTTTTTCAGTATGAGGACTTTGAACTTTTTTCTCACTTTTCTGTTACAGAGTATTGTGTCCTTACTGTGTTTTAATTACACTTGTGTAGAAATATCTCCCTACAATGATAATTTCTTCTTGGGAACACTGGCATTTGCATATTGTTGAGTACATTCATTAAGGTATGTATGTACGCAATTTTCAGAGAAGACATTAGCAGATCATTAATCATTTGCGCACATTTACTGCTAGTTTGGTGACTGAACTTATGCCAGCCTTACTAGAATGAGCTGTCACACAGCATTAGTCATTTTTTTTCACCTTACATTGGTGACAGAGGAAGCAGAACTTCTGGGAACTATCCAAAGCTCTATTAGCGGTGGTGGCAGGCCTACACCTCTTTCAAATACCTCAAGGGATGGTGACTCAACCACTTTCCCTGTTCTAGCCTGTTCAAGTGCCTGACCACCCCTAAGCAGAGAGATTTTTCCTAATATCCAATCTAAACATCCCCAGGTAAAACTTGAGGCCATTTCCTCTCATCCTGTCACTTGTTACTTGTGAGAATAGACCAACCCTCATCTCCCTACAACCTCCTTTCATGTCCCCTGAGCCTCTTTTTCTCCAAGCTAAACAACTTCAGCTCAGTAGCTGTTCCTCAAACCCTTATACTCTAGACCCTTCAATGCACTGGCTCTTAAATCTGAGTTTACTGGTTTGGGTTTCATTTTTTTTTAAATTATATCCAGTACTTTATCATTTACAAGACTCAATAACCTCAGTAACTAAGCTGTCAATAAACTGGATAAAATCAGCATTATACCACTTCTGATCCTCTTTTACCCATTTGTAAATAGGTCTCCACCAATAATTTCAACCTTTAGTCATTGAAGTCTTGCTAACAAATCTTGGTAGTAACAACCATATATCTGTGTCATGTAGGAAGACTTCCACATTTTCTTGAGCTTTATGCATTAATATGGAGGTAGCTTATGTTAATTTAACATTTTGCTTGTAATAGTCTTACCATTCAATGATGATTATATTCTTCCTTCACAGTTCTCAAGCTCCATCAATGCAATGAAATCATTTCTGCCCGGAAAAGTAATTCCAGATTTGTATACAAAAGTAATGAGAGTATCATCTGGCAATTATGAGGCAAATGTTTTAAGTAAGTTTATTGGGTTTGCACGGTCTGGTTTTGGTAGCAGAGGGGCTACAGAGATGTCTTCTATGAGAAACTGCTGGAAGTTTCTTCCATGTGCCCGGAAAATCCCTGGTGGCTCCAAAGATGGACATGCTGCTAGTCTAATTAGAAATTATTAGTCTAATTAGAAATGATTGACACTTCTGTGATAATACATTTAAGAAGAATTCAAAACCAAAAGGGGTTGCAGAGCTGTAATTTTGACTAGAGAAGAGCAGAGAGAGAACATGTGAGAAGAACAACTCTGCAGACATCAAAGTCAGTGGAGAAGGAGGGACAGGAGCTGCACTGGAGCTGAGATTCCCCTGCAGCCCGTGGTGCAGCCCATGGTGATGCAGCTGTGGCCCTGCAGCCCATGGGGGTCCATGGGGGATGCAGAGATCCACCCACAGCCCATGGAGCTGCCCATGCTGGAGCAGGTGGATGACTGGAGGAGGCTGTGATCCTGTGGGAGACTCAGTGGGGAGAGGGGCCCTGCCCCCAGGCTGGAGCAGCCTGTCCTTGGAGCACTGCACCCCGTGGAAGAGAGTCACACCACAGCAGTTTGAGGGGGGCTGGTGCCCATGAGATGAACTCACACATTACAGCTGTTCACAGGGAGTTGTTGCTCCTGAGGCGGACCCACATTGGAGAAGTTGATGGAAAACTGTCTCCTATGGGAGAGTCCCCATAGTGCAGCAGGGGAACAACTCCTCTTCCTGAGCAGTGGGAGAAGCCTTGACCAAAATCAAAATAGTTAAGTCAATTTTCTTTTATGGAACAGTTTTCTTTAAAAAAAAATTTTTCCTTAAAAATTGTTTTTCTCCTTGTGCACAAAATGACATAACACACATTTCTGAACAATAATAATGTCTTACATTTTACAATCTTTTGTCAGGAAATACTAATTAATCAAACAAACACCTACTACTCATTCTGTTTTGCTTTATTATGGTGATGGCATGCAGCTGACAGCTAACTGGAGAGATAGACAGAATATTTAAATATCAAATACATTTCTTCAGCCTAGTTGCTGAAGAACATTTTCAGAAAAGTTGCTCTGCAATAAGAAGCATTTCCCAGGCGGAAATGATTGCCATACAAATTTGCTGAAAATTTGTCAGCCAGCAAGTACTTTATTTGGCGTCAGTATGATCAAATACCTACACAATGTTAACACAGAATCATGAAGTCACAGAAACTATACAAATTAAAATTTATTCCAGTGCATAATTTCTTGGAAAAATCTTGTTGCACAAATGTATTTGCCACAGTACTGGAAATAGAGTAAGGCACTGTGCATCAAATTGTTATCAGGAAATCTGGGGGTTTTCCAGTTTTCTTTGGAGTTTATTTTATTGTTGATGTTGTGGTTGTTTTTCCAGAAACCTCAAAATAAATGTGAAAGAATTCACAAGGCAAACTGGAAAGATGAAATGAGATGAGCAAAATGGAAGACTAAAATAAAGGAAAAGGGGAAGAATGGCTTAAAGGTGGCAATGTTTGACGGTCATCATACCATGGTGATGCTATGTTGATGGTTGGACTTGATGATCTCAACGGTCTTTTTCAATCCTAATGATGATATGATTTTGTAAGATAGGAATATATGATCTGAGCTTTACAATGAAAGTGAAGGGAAAAAGTACAAAAAGTAATGAAATGTGCTAATAGAAAATAAAAAAGTAGTGTGGTAAATCTGTACTCCTACTGGCCATTTTTCCTCCTTTTATCTTGTGGGTTAAGTCAATAAGAAAATTTTTTCCAGACTTTGCATTTTATTTTATGTCGTCCAGCCATTACATCCTGCAAAAATGAAAAATATTATCACTGCTCAGAAAGGGTACCAGTTGCTCCTTTGGCCAGAATATAACTAACTAAAAGAAACCTGAAGACTGGTTTTCAGTACATTTTTTTTCTTTAACAATAAAATGGCAGTGCTTTAGCCTTCTCTTTTGGAAGGTGTTGGAAAGAATTGTTTATTAATTGTTTCTCCCTATTCTACTCAGCCACATGTTTTCACTTGTTTGAGACTTCTGTCCACTTGGATTGGAATGGCATTGGACAGTAATGTAAAAAGTCAATAGGAGGGAGTGAGAAAGATGGGTGCAGAAGCAAAGAGGCATAATGGTCCAATATGTTCAGTTGTCTCCAGGAAAATCCCCTAAAATAACTATGTGGAGCAATACTTAAATTTTTCCTATCCCCATATGTCTTCTTGCTCTACTTTGCAGAGAAATATAGAGGCCAAAAACTATTGAATCACTACATTTGTCTGTAAAGATCACAAGACACTTTTCTCGCTCTGTACAAAGTGCAAAGATCCTTTCACATGAAATGAGCACTTGCTCTGTTTCCATATGTCTTGTCATCTTCCTTTATGGTCCAGGACATCAGAACACATGCAATGCAGAGCATGAATTCATAGCAAGAATACTTTGCTTCTTTTCAATTTCTTACTGGCTTACAGAGATAACAGAAGTTTTCCCTAACAAGAATATCAGCTGAAAAAATAAATTAGATTATTAGCTCAAAGTAGCTCATCATATTTGCTGTGTATTCTAGCTTGTTGGTCTTCTTCCCTTCTGCAGCCAATACCTTTTGTCTTATATAACAAGCTATTATTATTAGGCTAACGTCACTCAAAAGTCTGACTCAGCTATTAATAATGCTAAAGATAAAGGAGCACTTACTGCTGGCTTTCAGATGGGTTTTAAATTATTCTGTTCCCACTGAGTCAGGAGCTCTTCGCCAAGAGCTTTTGAAATCTTCCACTTCTGCCATTTGAACTTGTGCCTTTTTCACAGTAGTAAGCAGCACATTCAGACCCTCAGTATGTACGCCCACACACCATGTCCTGCTCATACATCAATTTACATTTACTTTGTTATTCTGCCAATCTTTCTTAATTCTACCAGTCATCCTTCCTTTCTGCAATTCAAATGAGTCATGGAATCCTTCAACCTGTTGTAGCATACGAACTTTTCCTACATTCTTGTTGAAAATGGTTTTCTGAGAGCCTCACTACAAGCAGCGACTTTAAGTGTTTTCTTAAAAAGGTCTTGAGAATTGTTTCTGTAAATATGTCTTCATTTAGCAGCTGAAGTACCCTAGCTCCATAATACATTTCCCAAAAATATTTTTGGGGAATTTCAGCTCCTACCTCAATTGATAAAACATGGCATATCCTGTTTCAGGCCTGGGAGAAATGCTCTTCAACTGTGGCCCTTAGACTGTAAAACTCTGTATTTGGTCTCGCTGAGATGGAGCTAATTTTGCCACAGCAGTCCTCACAGCGCCATGCTCTGTATTATTAACTGGAAAGGCACTGATAACGCAGCACCTTGGCCACTGCTGAGCAGCGCTGGAATAGCACCAGCCTCTCTTTTCACCATTAGGCTGGGATGAGCAAGAGCTTGGGAGGGGACAGAGCCAGGAGAGCTGACCCAAACTAGCTGAAAGAATATTTCATATCATATTATGTCGGGTCAGCAATACAGTTAAATAAGCTAAGGAAAAGGAGGAGAAAGTGTGGGAGGCGGAGAGAAGATTTGTTGTTAAGATGTTTATCTTCCAGAACAATTGCCCATACAGAAGCTTTACTTCCCAAGAGGTGGCTGGACATTACCCACTGATAGGAAGTAGAGAGTAAATCTATTGTTTTCCTCTGCTTCCACATTCAGCCACTGTTTTTACTTTATTAAACTGCCTTATTCTTGACCCTCCCATCCTCCAGTCCTCCCAAGAAAGGAAGAAACAAAGTGGCTTGGTAGGCACCTAGCATCCAGCCAGGGTCAATCCACAAACTCTTAATTTTGCACAAATTCTAATCACAGGCCTTCTGTGAGCATACCTAAAGGGGTCTGCAACATTTAGGTATGCTCTGCATTGTTTCCTTCTAGAACTGTTTTTTTCTCATGACAGGACTAAACACACAAATCCTCTTTACAGCTGCCAAGTTGTATACAGGTAACAGCTATTCCATTTGCTAAAGCTTGTTAAACTCAAATGGTCATTCATTACAGGAACAAGACACATCAATCACCACAGCATAACTCTGCCCTTTTCTAAAGATTTCAATAAAGTGCTTAGAAAAGCAAGTTGATCTTGTTAAATAAATCTACTCGTATTAAAGGAGAAAATAGGGAAAAATAAAGGAGAAAATAGGAAAAAATAGAGCTCAGAAACCTGTTAACCTGTTAAACAATTAATCATGGGGGTTTTTAGGCTCCTGTTTCATTCAAGCAGATCAGCTCTAGAGATAATCAGTCTTCTGCTGCTTCCCTTCTGCTTTCCAGAGTTGTTTGAGAATTCTCTGAAGTAATTGAAATTTAAATTTGTCTTATACCTTGTCCCAGGGACCATTAGGGAAGGTTTGGCAAAGTTCTCTTAGGAAGGGAGGGGTGCGGATGGTTGAGCTGATTGGGGCAGGGGGCGGGGGGGAGTGCAATGAGTGCACAGCAGCATCAGGGTGAATCCTAATTTTAAAATTATTTCAAAACTAGGATTTGGATGACTACTACTTGTCATTGCTTAAGGAAGCTCAGAGTCTGTAACTTAGTCTGGCTCAGTGGAAGAAGTGTGGGATTGGGAGAGATGAGACATGGGATTTTGTTTCCACATTTTCATTGCTCAAGTATCTTCAATTCCTTCTGTCTCTCCTCCCGGTCCATTTGGATCGCCATAAACAGCAAGCTCTTTGAAGCAAAGATCATCTCAACACATTCTGTGCAGTTCCAAATCAGGGTCTTAACACTTTTGCTCATTTACACTGAAGATTTTCCCTTTCAAAGATACACTAGTGGCTACAGCACAGCATACTTTCAGAAGAGAAACATCATGTACATCAATACTCTTGTTAATCATGTTCAATTTGTTTAGCAGCTAAAAAAACCAGAAAAGGATGTTGATCCCAAGAACCCTGATTTTTACCTTATATGTGCCTCTTAAATCTTGCTCAAAGACAAATAGAGAAAATTAGATGGATTTATCTTCATAGACAAAATTTTATCTGCTGAAAACCACTGTCACAGGAGCATCTGATGAATGTTAAATATACTCAGTGCAGGCAGTTCAGTGTGCAAGCTGCAGCACAGACTGCAGACTGAGCTCTGCCAGGACATGAGCCTGAGCCTAAGCACGATGCAAGAGACTGTGGACTGCCCACCCTTTGCACTTCAGAGGTCACAGGCACCAGGTGATGGGACACTGAGACACAGCAGGAGCTGAGGGCTCTGGATGAAATGGAAGACTTCGGTGTGCTTAGACTGTGAAGGTACAAAAGCCCAGGGGTTTCTTTTGTCAGGGTCCCTCCTCAGAGGCACCAGCTTGAGCTGTTATCTTGTTATTTAGTTATCACACCAAGATTAAACTGTTTTAGGGATTTTGACATGTGAGACTTTGTTACAGGAAACTTGGGGTTGAGCGAGTGAGGAATCCTGGTCTGACTGTGAGCTGGGGGATGTAGCTGCAAAGGAGCCCCAGCTCAGGTGGTGCAAGTGTGACTGCCACAGTGACTCCTGGGTGGTTGGACAGGGAAGTTTCCTTAGCATGGAGATTTCTTGTTACAGTCAAAGAGTTTTTTCCTTGTGCCCTGAAACTGAATGAGACTCATGCCTGGGCAGTGATGTCTCAGGATGCAACTTGGTGATTAATTGAGAACCAGAGAATTCTCCTGAAAAATGATCTTGAGAAATCCTTCCCTTCTCTTTGCAGATGTGCAGGCCATGGCAGAACTACTTGGTGTGATACCACATCTCTCCTCCTTAGGTTTGCCAAATGACTCACACTGTAAGAGGGACAGCATGAAAGTTACTCCTGATTACTCTCTTGACATTTGGGGTACTTTGATCTCACTACAAGGTGTGCAGCTCTCTCCATTAACTGATCACCTATTCAAAGACATGATCACCAGCCGAGATCTTCAGTATTTTAACACACTGACCTATTTTTTTTTATCAACCCTTTAGCCTATCATTCATAAGTAGTTTTACCATCTCATTTGGGTGTTGTTAGGAGATGAATTTTAAAAATATTGTTTATTCCTAAACCACAATAAGATGAATGCCATAGACAATAGATACCAGGAGACATCAACTCATTATTCAAAGCATTACCCCTTTACTCAGCTAGAAAGTATATGTTCTCTGATCAGGGGATTTATGTTACTCCTTTTATGACACTGGATCAACTTAGATCAACTAAAATACTAGGTATAAAATTTTAAATACCTTTTTAGCTTCCCTCCAAATATTGTACCCTAGTTAGTGAATTAAATTGTATTTTAAGCTGACAGTTTCTCATCTCAAGCTTCCTTTGAAGATGGCAATATAAAGAAGATGTTTTAAAAGCCTCTTTTTTCATTTTACATGCACAGAACTAATATTTAATTGCTATTTAAACCTGAATGATGAGCTAGAAGATGGCATACACCACAGTTTAGCTAACATTGCTACACAGGCTACATTAGCAAAGTGGCCACCCACACAATAAAAAGGAGCTATTCTGCTTCTAGATGTAAATCACGTTGCTGAAGGACATCATCTGTACCTACAATGGACACACATGTAAGAGTCTTGTGGATTTTATTTGGCACAGAACCACTGTATGTTGATTAGAAGCACTGGCAAACCTCAGAACAAAGCATTAAATGCTCAGAACCTATTCACCTCCACAAAGGACCTGCTGGACCAGGGATCTAACCACAGGGAAATGGTAGTGCAAGCCCATTAAATGGAAGCAGGCAGAGGCATCAAAAAGGTGAATATCTGGTCCCATCCAGGGCACAGCTGTGTGGGATGGGTATGCAATAACAGAAGGATTCATTAGGTCAGCAGTGAGTACTCACATGCCCATGGCCAGGAAGAGGCAGAGAAGCAGCCTCTGCGTCACTGTGCCTCCTGGGCCAGGACCTAACTTTTAGTCATCAAGACCATTCAGAAGTGATGCCTGAACAGAGCCAAGGAAGGCACCTGAAGTCAAGATGCAGTCAAAGAGGGTCATGGGAAAACAAAACCATACCTTGGCATTAACCAATGAAATACTTAGGCCACTCTCCTTCACTCTTCTCCTTTTAACACCAGTGTGGTGGGAGCTAAGCTGATATGTATGTTAGAAAAAACTCTGAAAATAGAAGCATGTGGTACAGGAGCAAGTTCCAGCCAAGCCACATGGGAAGGCAGCTTTTACTCTAGCTACCTACATTAGTTTTATAAGCACTTCTATGCACAGGTGATATGGATGCACTCATGTATTTCATGAACAAAAACTAATTAACTGGTATGTGCACCAAATTAGAGAGAAACACTCACATCTCAACACTAGCAGAACAATGCAGCTATTAATTAAAATAATGCTCATATTCTGTAACCAGTTCCTACATGATCTGAGGTTCCATTTTCTCTGTAGGATCACTGAAGAAAATGGGACTTTGAGTCCTTACATGATAATCAGTAAGAAAAGTAGGTCTGCATAATTGCAGCTTAGATTTTATTTTTTTAACTAGCTCATGTCAGTAATATCAAAAGTCAAGTTTCTGAACTCCACTATTGAATCTTGTGGATTTGATATACCTGAGCTCACAGTGTATGTTTCTTTGCATGGAACTATTCTATCAGTAAATTATCTGTAAAATGAAAAATTCTCTTTTGTAAATGCCAGAGTTGCTCTGTCTGTGGATGCTGCAATCTTCATTGAATTAAGGTTTTTTAGTACACAAGAAGCACATCTCTCTCTTTGAAGATGATGAGGTCATCTTCTTCATGGTTCTTCTTTGTGAAAAAAAAATCATGCTAGAGAAGGAATTTTCTGGTGTTTGTTTTGCTAAAATGGTCCCTTCCACTTGTTTCAAATTAGGGAAAGCCCAGCTGCTCATTTTACAAATGGATGGACCAATGTAAAGTGTTACAATCCCACAGCAGAGTCAGTGTGAAGACAGATGTTTTCAGCTCCTGCTAAAGGTCTATTGAACTTCCTCAGTTAGCCTTTTGCTGGCATGCTTCAGAGGGTTCACAGACCCCTCTGCTCCACATGACATCTGTAGAAACAATAAACTAGCAGCTTAGGGAGTGCATCACAATAAAGAGTTGGAAACTAAAGTTTTCAAATATTCCTGAACCTGACTCAGATGCCTATGTACACTAGTCCTTAAGCTTATTTATGATTTAAAAGTTATTTTTCCTAACACCAAACACAGAAATGAATTTTTCTTTGAAGTCACTTGAAATAATAAATCAGTATTTTGGGGACAGGGGCCAGAAAACTGTTTCCAGTATAAGGAGCAAAGATGAAAGCAACATGGAATGTGAAAGAGAAAGCCAGTTTCATAGTAAGAGCAAATGGCAAATATGGGCTTCCTTTGTGGGTCAGATTTTGTCTGACACAGAATACTCTTCTTTTTAAGGTGTGCAATATTCCATCACTATTTAAAACATTCTGTGAACTTTTAGGACAGAAACAACAAAGTCTACAAGCAGTACAGCATAATGGGAACTCTTGACAGTGAGATCGGCAAGAATGAATAGAGAAGGTAAACTGGACTTGACTGAGGCTTTATTTTCCCTTCTTCCATGCAAATATTGTTTCTTTGAAGTAACATTAGCAAAAGCAATTCAAAGCTCAGCTATGTGTACACAGCACTGCTATTTCTTTACAGAAACTTTTGTTGTAATAAAAAAAGTAAGACCTTTTACCTTGATACAGAGCTTTTCATCTTCAAAGCATTTTCATGGATACATTCTAGCTAATCTGAACACCCCTTAACACAGTTGAGGTTGATTACTATCACAATTCTGACTTCAGGAGGGACAGGGTATAAATTACTTATATAGATGAAAGTATTTAACAACTGAAGAGGCATTAAAACTCAAGGGTCACTACATCCCAATTGCCCACAACAGACCTTTTCTCAGCTTTGGTTTGTACTGTGAAGAATGATCTTCTTATATACAAACTGCTTTCTATATTTACCTAAATAATATACTATTTTTTGTAATTAAAGTGTTTCTTACACTAACAGTCATGTTTCTGTTCATGTGATCAAGGTCTCCAAGCTCTGTCAGCCCTATGACCAAAACTGTTAAAATAGTTGTGGGGGACTTAAATTGTCAGGTCTTCCCAGACTTCTAAGGACTTGCAGGGTTTTCTGGTATTGACTACATGTAAACTTCCACAAAAATCCCCTTGAGACATAGAAAAATTACTCTACATTTAAGTTTGAAAGGCATTAATCTGATATATTAACTACCTATTTTCATCTAAAGGTTCTTTTGTACTTTTTTTTAAATGGGATAGTGTGTAAATTATTTTTACACATTCTTTTAACTTCAGCTAAGGAAACACCATCCATGAGACAAAGCCAACGGAAATACTGCAAAATCAAAGCAGAGAGATTCCAAGTAATTGCGTATTTATTTTAATTTTGAAAAAATGAAACATCATTTAACTGTTCCTTTTTATTCAGATAAATGGATTTACAGTTCATCATTTAGAATATGAAGTACAAAATGCAACCTCAGGGAAAATACAAAGCTATCGCTTTATTTTAAGGTGCTCTTTTCTGTAATCCCATAAATGGAATTGTGAACTGAAATTGCAACCTCTCTAGTAATCCTGTAACAAGTTTTTTATAAGCAATACAGCCGAGGAAAATTGTAGGATTAAACAGAAAAAATTGCCAAGAATTATTAATTAAAAGATTCTGTACACTAAAAGCAGAATATATGCCTTCAAGAGAACAAGAAATACATGGTAAATTTCAGTGATAATTCGGTATTATGGCTACACACTGAAGCCATAAAAGAAGTTAGCTACAACTTCACCTGAAAAACTGTAACTTCAACTGAAGAAGTTAAGATGTAGCATCACTCATGTCCTTCTTTCTCTCTTTATGTCAGGATTTTCCAAAGTAAGTATGCTCCACATTTTGACCTGCAGTAAGAAAGGTTCAGCCTTTGTAACAAACATCCCAGCAGCGTACCAAGATCCCTAACGCACACCAAAGACAGAGTTAAAAAAAAAAAAAAAAAAAAAAAAGCGTTTTAAACAAAAAAAAGTGTTTAAAAGTGTTTAAAGCTGCACAGAGAGCACATTCCAGCTGAAGCGTGAGTTCAGCACTAGCTCCTACTGCCTTAAATTATTGGGAATATCCATTTCTTTCAGTGTACAAGGACCTACCTCAAGATCTTAGCAGTTATAGGGTAGGACATATGTCCAGTGACGAATCTGAGCCTGCATTTACTAGCAGATGTGTGACAGTTTTTTAACAGGCGGGTTAAGTGGCATGTGAGAATAGCATGCCTGGGTGGCAAAGGTGTCTCCAGTCAAGGAAGTTGCTTCAAAGAAAATCTCAAACACTTTTACAAGCAAGTACTTCCAATTAACAAGATAGTGGCTGGTTTTGAAAGCTATACATTTAATAATATACATATATATAATTGTTTAATACCTATAGATGCATAAATATTGATGTGTCTCAAAATGTAGGATTATGGTATGGTAAAACAAATGTTCCTCCTAAATGTATGGACTGGTAGCAACAAGAAAAATACCACAGATAGGAAAAATCTTAATTATTAATACACAATAAAAGTGTTTCCTTTTTTCTATCACTTGAAGCTCTATTTAGCTTGGAGAGCTAAACGTGTAAACTTTCTGTGTCTGTACTCTCTATTTAGCTTGGAGAGCTAAACATGTGTCTGTACTTCAAAAAGAACTATTTTCATTTTTTGCAAAACGTGCTCCAGTTTGTTCTCAGACCTCTTTTTGGATATTGAAAAGACAACCCTTAATTCAGAGTCCATTAAAACTCTAAATACTCTAAATTGATTAGATTTTTTTTTATTTAAAACAAACCTCTTTTACTTAGTTAAAACTATTCTAAATTAGTTATTTTCATGAAGGTTAGAGCTAGAATTTAGGCCTCAATTTGCCTAATTTGTTCTGGTAATCCAGGGCTAATTAGCACTTTTTCGCTTCACGATACTGGACTTTTTTTTTCTTCATGGATTTTGTGGCTCTGTTTAGCTCCACCTCTGTTGGCAAATTCAAGGAGTTTAATTGGGGGGGGGGGGGGGGGGGGGGCGAAGTCAAATAAACCGCTGTGTTTCCAGGAATATGGAAAGGTGGTCCGACTCAAATACAGACCCTCTGCTAACTACGTTTTCAGAGAGACCGAGCCAGGGCTGGGCAATCTGAGCACACAGTTGCACCTTTAAGTGGACCAACTATTTCCATCTCACCCCCCGCAGCACCACTACGGCTCCACGCAGCGGAGGCTCCCAGAGTGGCCCTGGAGCGTGAAGGTGGGAGGCATTAAGGAGCAGGCAAGACGGGCTAGCGGCGTCAGGCACCACTTCCCCTCACGGCCCGGCGCGGCTCCGCTTCCCCTCACGGCCCGGCGCGGCTCCGCTTCCCCTCACGGCCCGGCGCGGCTCCGCTTCCCCTCACGGCCCGGCGCGGCTCCGCTTCCCCTCACGGCCCGGCGCGGCTCCGCTTCCCCTCACGGCCCGGCGCGGCTCCGCTTCCCCTCACGGCCCGGCGCGGCTCCGCTTCCCCTCACGGCCCGGCGCTCCCGAGCCCGCGCCGCCCGCGGGCCACAGCGCGGGCGGGTACTGCCCCCTGGCGGCGGGGAGTGCCCTCCCGCGGCGGGCTGAGCGCGGCCCCCGCGGCACCGCCCCGCCCTCCCGCCAGCATGGCTGCCGCCGCCGCCGCTGCCGCCTCCGTGCCTGTGAAGGTAAACGTGCTTCCGCCTAGCGGCGCCTCAGGAGGGAGGGGGTGGCGTCCATCGTCGCTCGCAAACCTTTCCCGCCGCCGTCTCGGGGCGGCTGCGGGAGGCAGATGGGAGGCAGATGGGAGGCGGCCGTACCGCTGCCCTCCCGGCGCTGCCGAGCGCGTGCCGAGAGGCGCTGCTTTCTTTGCTTGCTTCCTTCCTTCCTCCTTCCCTCCCTCCCTCATGCCCGCTGTGTCTTTCCCCACCCTCCTGCTGCGCCGCCTGTCGGGAGCGGGCCCGGGAGCGCGGCGGTCCCGCTGTGGGGGGCGGCGCCCGCCCGAGCGCTCCCTCGCCCAGGCCCGTGCAGGGGGGGCGCCCGCGGCCGTCCCGGAAGAGAGGAATTTTTTTTTTTTTTTTTTTTTTTAAATTCGGTAATTCGGAGAAATCTCCTTTTCCGGTTATCACACCGTGAGCGGTGTGTTGTATTTGTCAGTAAAAGGGATCGTGGCGGATCTGTAGCTCTGTGCTCTTTTTAAACGTGCGCGGAACTCTAAGCTTTGGCAGAAGTAAGCAGTGCAAAACTCCCTCTCTTAAGACTTATTTCTTGTGTGTTTGAAGAGCTGCTTAGAGCGGTGATGGCACCAAGGGCGAGCAGGCCGCTACTCAGGCTGAAATTTGCGTTTTCACAAACTGTGCATTATTTTTCTGCCATGAAGTGAAAAATCCCAGTCCTTTTGGGTGTAGAAAGCAGTTAGAACCTGTCTTCAGTGTACAGATTGATTCTCTTAAGTGTAACTTATACGCAGCTGAGTGTTTGTCTCTTTTTAAGCAAAATTATTTGTAATACCATCCTCGTCCCTTTCTCAGTATCCCCAAAATGTAAGAGAGGAATACAGAAGGATTTGTGTGTGGTTAGTTGTCAAAAAGACCCATAGGTGATCATGATATGTACTAGTGTTTAAGACCCACAGATGAACAAGTGTAGGCTGTTACTACACAGATACCTCTATGTCTTTCACTTAAACCTTGAAGAAGTTCATCAAACACCATATGAAGAAAGGCATGCACTTCGGTGTGATTGTTATTTGGACTTTGATGAGAAATGGGTTTGATTTTTGTAGTTACTGTTGTGATAACTTTTTGTTAGGTTTCACTTCTGTTGCTCTTCATCCCACTGTTTGAGATTCACTGTATTGTAATGCCATTTTACTTGAGATTTTAATTCCACATAACCTTTGATACAGGCTCCATTAAATTTTGCAAGTTACCTACTTTCTGTCCCTTTGTAGGATGCAAAGTCTGGAATGGATAATACAGTCTTACATCTTTCCATTCTTGAAGTCATTCCTAGGTGTGAGGTCAGTTCTCTGGCTTTTGAGGAAAGGTGAAGCTGTTCTTCCTTGGTGACATCCTCTCTGCCTTCCCATTTGTTCAGTTCCTGGGCTGGTAGCTGGGAATAGAAGTCAGTGCCCCTGACTGGGGTGTTGTGGTTTATACATGACACTCTCCAATTTAGTGTTCCCACTGGAGCCACTCCAAACCACACATCTCCCCATCCCTTGCAGCAGTATGAGAGGAGAGTTGGAGGCACAAAAGGTGCAGATCATGGGTTGAGATAAGAACAATTTACTGGAAACAACAATTATATATGAAAAACAGTAACAACAAGTATATAATCAAGAGAGGTGAGCAGCTAATATGCAACTGCTCACCACTGTGCACAGCCCCAAAATACCCAATTGTCATGCTACCCTGACCACGAACCCCTTCCCCTGTTCTTGGAAAATGATACAAAGTCATGTAGAATAACCTCCAGGTCCTAGACATGGCCCTCCCAGACTACTGCAAAGATTAATCCTGTCCTGGCTGGAGCCAGGTTGTAGACTCCCACTGAGCCTAGAGCATTTGCATTCATTTTGATAATTCACTCCAAGGTTTGGAAATCAAAATTTAGTATAGAATCAGATTTTTCTGTCTAGTTCCCAGATACAAATAGTATTTCTGGAGATCATGTAAACTGAAGGAAAAATAATTGTCAGGTAAAATTAATTTTAGGATTAGAGCTGCCATCTCCAAATTGACCTTACATGGTTGGAGAAGTAGCTAGTTCAGAAATCTCTGCTGCCTAACTTTCTCTCCACCGAAGTAGCTCTCCAGGGAATTATATGTGAGCCCAGCATTTCTCTAACCAGGGTTGTCTCAGGTGGCCTGAGGGTTGTCCAGACTGCCACTGTGGTAAGTTTGCAGTGGGTAAGAAAGCAGAACAAACTTAACATAGTCTAGGTATTCTGTGCTTTGGGTTCTGCACCCTGGCAGCTGTGAATATTTTGCAAGCTCATTCCAGTCTGCAATTTCTGACTGCATGGCTGTTGGTGTAAAATCCTGCACAGGAACTGAACAGTGCAGTTTGCATGCCAAAGTACATATTGATGCTGCTGCATTGCCTGGGTCTTGGAGCCTGAGAGCAAATTTGAGTGCGACCACACCAGGCCTATGCTGCCACAGGCCAAGCGTGCTGCTTTCTGTACAGGGACGGTCTGTTACTGTGGTGGATCTGTGTGTTTACAGGAACCTTAAAGCACTGCAGCTCCAAAGTACCAAAGTAACTTTTATGTCCTGCATCTGTAGCTGCTGTCTCCAGCATTGCACATTTTTCCTCAGTCCCAACAACTTTCGCTTTGCTAGATGTAAAGGTTTGGTTCCCTTTTGTATCCTAAGTCATAGGCCACTAGTGTTATATCCAGCTAAAACCAGTAAAGTGACTGAAGGAATCTTTGGTTTTTTACCTAGATTGAAAAAATAAAAAAGGCACCATTTTGGTCCTGCCCTCTGGCAATGTAGCAATCATCAGTGTTTACTGAATATATGCATGAACAGTGTTAAAGACAGTCTTTACTTGATTTTGAATTTTGTGGTTGTTCCTGTTGCATACCTTTCACAATTCTTAAGGCAATTTGTTATTCATCCTGAAGTGTATGTAGTTTTCAGGATTTTCCTGAGCAATCCGAGACAGAACCTTTTTGATAGCTGAGCAACACGAGTAACACGGGAACAGACACATCAATATTACTGCAAACAGTGGTCTAGGTTTTCCCTAAAGCTTGTGTGTGAATTCCGGGTCGGAGTACGTGGGTTAGCACTGCTGTTTTCCTTTGCATTCCTCTCGTGCTCCACAGGGGGGTAGCAGAAGGAAGTAGGAGGCCGGTTGAAACCATCTCATGTATCATCGCTAGCTGTGGAAAGCTTTGTTAAAGAGGTGTTTATTTGTAACCAAGACCACAGAGCCTCTCTTTGTTGAAAAGGAGCGCTTAATGAGCCAGCTAATACAGTGGCTGAACAGATGGGGTCTCTACGAAAGTGAAAGTAAGAAAAAGCTGGAGTAAGAGGCAGCTCTCTGTGTGTTGTGGAAGGAGGGTGTTGTGTGTTGGAGTCTGGAGGTTTTACTCGGGAAGTTTTCAGTCGTTGTGGTAATAAATATATCACAAAGGTTTAGATTTTGAAGCAAATCAGTCATTATATATATTCAGCTTGAAAGTGATACGAACTTTGCAACAACTGATCACACTGAAAAAAGAGGCACTTATTTTCTCTATGTGTGATAAATGGTGACATAACTTTTAAGTACCATTACTAAGCTTTCAGTTGTGAAAAGCTTGACAATAACAATTCTGTCCGAAGAGTTAAGTGTTCTAAACTCCAGAAAAATCTTTACTTGATTGAAAATCTAATTATCCCTAGAGAGACAAAAACCTAGTTACTTTTCAACGATGAACTAGAAACAAGAAAAATCAGATGCATTTTTCTTAGCTGAAATATGCAATCACAGGTAAATCAAAACACGACAGGGATTTTAGTTGGGAAAACTCTTAGATTTTGTCGAGTCAGCACAAAAAACTTCCCCCACACACACAAAGTTTTCTTTCTTTTGGAGGTATAATACCATATAGAAATGTCTGTGTCCTGGTTATGGCTATAGTAAAGTTAATTTCCCCTCAGTAGCTGTTCCTGTGCTGTGTTTTGGATTCAGAATGAGATTGGTGTTGATAACACACTGATGTTTTGGGTTTTGCTGAGTCGTATTAATGCTAAATCAAGGACTTCTTTCTTCCATGTCTCATGCTGTGCCAGGGAGGGAGTGGAGGGGGTATGCAAACAAAACTGGGAGGGAGCATAGCTGGGACAGGTCACCTAAACTGATTGAAGGGATATTCTATGCCATAGAACATCATGCCCACTTTATAAACTGAGGGAGTTACCCATAGCGTGGCCATTCTGGATTTGGGAATGGGGTCTGGCATTAGTCAGTGGGGGCAGAGCAATCATATTGTGCGTTGCTAGTTTTTTCCCTTTTTTATTACTATCATTTACCATTATTATAATGTTTTACTTTATTTTCAGTTATTAAGCTTTTCTGATATCAGCATACAAGTTTTAGTTTGATTGCACTCCCTGTTCCACCAGAGTGTAGGAGGAAAGGAGGGGGGTTTGAGCAAGTGGCTGTGTGGTCCTTAACTTCCAGCTGGGCTTAAAACCATGACAGCCTGATATTCAGTATGGTGGTTATATGTAAGATTTTTTGTCTGTATAAACAAAAGCCCTTTGTTTTACTGGGCTTTCTACATGCATTTCTCACTCATTACAAGCATTCCCAAATAGTCTTAACTTATATATTGGAAATAAATGTTTAATGGCTCATCTTTGTGCATTTTTTTCATGGCTTTTTTTAATTTGGTATCTTAAAGAGGAGAACCATGGGGTAAGAAATTGGCAAGCTAAATACAGTTGTTTAAAATCAGGTATTTGAAATTTGCATTCTGGAAAAGTGTTGAGGGCATATTATGCTTTGTTGATCTGTTATCTATCCTCATCTTGAGAAGAAGATACATTTTGTAGCTTCCTGGTTAGTTTTTCAAGCATGCAGTTAAATGTGACTTGCAAGAAGACTAATATGTACTTTCTGTGTAAGATTGGAATTATCGGTGGAACTGGCCTGGATGATCCGGATATCTTAGAAGGAAGAACAGAAAAATATGTTGACACTCCTTACGGCAAGGTCTGTATAACCTTTTTATTTATTACTGAAAGTTTTTGCCAATTCTCAAGATGTTTGTGTGCTTTAAGAATTTTCAGACTGGTAAATGAATGTATAAAGGAGGTGCTGGCACAACTGGTTTTAGTTGCTATGTATTGTGGGATTCTTAGTTTGTAAAAATAAAGTATTATTGCAAAGATGATGTGCAAAGGAGACTATACCTCTTCTCATTTGTAGATTGAATGAATTTAGAAACTCACTGCTGAATTTGCAATCAAGGGATAAACCCTCTCTTTTGATTTTGTACTGGTACATGACCTGTATTATCTATCAGATTGGTCCAGGAACCTTTCTGAACTGCAGAAAACTCCTTTGAGGTGTATGAGACATCATTTTCCCTGTAACTAATGAATTATGTTTTACATGCCAATGTAAGATCATGCTCATAGCCACATAATTTGAAAATTATTTTTAAATTAAACTCTGAAACTGTGTTTGTGAGACTGGTACACCTGAACAATTCTCCTTTACATTGCTTTGGCCCTTTTCCTCAGCAGAAGGGAGTGGTGGCTGGGGCTGTTGCTCTATACACAGCGTTGGGTACGTTTTGAAGGATAATTCCTGGCACAAACCGTTTATAGCACAAACAGGCGAGACAAAGGATGAGGGAGTTTTATAGGCAGGAAGTCAAGGGAAAGGGATGTTCTAGTTGTTGCATGAAGCTCATAGAAGGATTGGATCTTAGGTAATCATGTCATAGGACATGGGGAGTCTGGGTGCTTTGTAATTGGCCATTGGAATTATATATTATGCAGTCTACCAGTGTATGCTGGTATACATACAAAAAAAACTGGTATTGGTAGCAAGTGCTATTTTGTGACTGGAAGCTTGGCAGAAAACTCAGTGGTATGGTGTGTGATTGAAAACCAAATCCATGCCTCCATTCAAAAATGGTTTAAAATGGGGTGTAAAGACCAAGAGGAGTTTGTATCCACACCATTAGGAAACTGAAGTATATTAAAGGAAGTGAAAACATAATCAGAATAATGCATTTGACTTTTCTATCCTCTTTCAGAATTAGTTAACAAATTGTAGTAGAATGAGGGGAACTTACCTCCTCTGTTTTCTTTACTCTGGTTTCCAAAAGTAGCCAGCTTTGGTCTGAAGGAGAATCCGCTGGCTAAACCAAACAAATTGTCATTGCATTTCCTGTTTCTTGAGAATCATGGATATTCATCACAGCATGAATGTGTTTGGAAATTGCTTACAAAGCAGAGGTAATACTATGCTTGTAGCAGATAATAACTGAAGCTTTCCTGTCTCGGACAGATGGAACACTTCTGCCTCACAGGGTTCTGTTCAGACCAGAGTTGAGGGCACAGTGGTAGCACAGCATTTGAAGGTCTGTTCCATCACAGCATTGAGATGTCACAGGATTTGGGGAATGCAAATTCTGCAGTGCAGTAAGTGGCCTACAGTAAGGTTCAGTATTCCTGAGAAGAGTAGGAATACTTGCAGGGTGGCTCCTGCACAAAGGAGCGAAATAATCTTCGTCAGCCATGCAGCTTTGATCAGTACAGGAGGCCTTTTTACTCTATATATTTTTTTTAACTAGTAAGTAGCTTATCTAGTAGTTTGTTTTTTTTATTGTGTTCTTCACAGAATGCAACATACATAGAAGAAAATTGATGTTGGTGCCTGTTGTGGATTGTGATGGACTTAATCAATGGACTGTCTGTGTCTGAGCCTTCATGTTACACATTCAGCATAGGCTGAACTTAAAAAATAAGAGCTCATGAATATTTTTTCTTTGTGTGGGGGGATGAGAATAGAACTGAGATACCATGGTATGAATCCAAGCCTGAATTTAAGAGAATGTCCTGAGTTGAACTGGGAATGTTAAGCTGTCCTAAATGGAGTCAGGACACAATCAAAGACAGACAGCACAGCCAAACAGGAAGGTTTTGTCCTTTTCCCTGTTATGGCTTGTCTTCCTTCTTTCTCTCTGTAGATCTGAACTTCTGAGAATCAGGCCATTGACCTGATGGTTGTTTCGTGTAAATTTCCTCCTGTATAGATTCACATTAACTTCAGCAAGTGAAAGCACTTTTCAGTTCAGCGGCTGATGGATCAGCCTTAGCGTAAGATGCGCAGAACTTAGGCCACAAGTGCAATGGATTTTGATTGAAGCAGAAAAAACCTCCAATTCAATTAGTATTATTAATTATGAGGAGATGGAACAATATTCACTTACTTTGCTGCTGAGACTATTTAGTATTCAGGAAGGAGATGTTACACAACCTGCCACTCATTTTAGAGCTACATAGTTGAGAGGAACAGCTATTGCTGTATGCAAGAGAGCAGTTTTATTTAAGTGTGCCTGGAAAAGTTTAGAAATTTATGGTTTGTTGCTATTTTTTCCTAAAGCTATGTTTTGTACTTCGTTGTTTCTGTAAAACCAAATTGGGACTTTTCTGCCATAAAGATACTTTTTTATAGAGCTATGAAATCAGTGGGAAAAAAAATCCGCCCGAAATTTCAAGAAGTCAATGGCTTAATTTAAATTAACTTTAGAACACTGAGGTCTTTGATTTCCTGTGAGAAACAGAGATGAAACATCAACCTATTTAGTTCAAGCAAAACTAGGAAGAATGAGAATGAATGAATGTCAAAAGGAAATTGCAAGGCATAGTTATTAGAATGTATGTCCATTTCCTTCTGTCATGTAAAAATGCAAAGCATGCAATTCCACTTCACTTAAATCTTTAATTATTAAGTTTCTAGACAAGGAAACTTGTACCAAAAGATTTTTGACTGAAAAGCTTTCTGGGGTAAATGTTCCTTGGCACCTTTCTCATTTGGCGGCAGCAAAATAGATTTTTTTTTTATGAAAAATGCTGGTTTTTTCTTTTAAAAGGTGACTAATAACTTGCTTTTTCTTCATACAGAGTCCTTGAATTATCTTCTGCTTTGGCCTTCTTGAATCCTAAGAATCATTTAACTACAAAATTTAACATTAGGGAATGTGGGGAATATGGAAAATTTTAAAGAAAATTATTATGACAATTTTTTGCTGTTCTTTGTGTTGACATTGGTCCTCTATTATCTATCAAGTTACATTAATAATAGTAAAAATGCAGAACAACAGTTTTTTAAATAAACTAAGTGTACTTACAGCTCTTAATATTCCAGCTGTCTTTTCTCCTTGGTATCCACCATTTTCAGTACATCAAAAATTTGGTATTCTATGTAAAATATCCCAAAACCTTTTGAGATTCTATTTCCAGATATGGAAAATATTAGTCTCCTACAGGATAATAGATGCTGTTCCAAGCAATTTTATCTTCATCATTGAATTTTGAAGCTCTTAAAAAGCCTTGTTCAGAATATATTTTCAGTTAGATTCTCTTCCTTTCTGAAAGACGGATTTTGATTCTGAATCACCTTCCCTGGTGGGCAAGAGATCTTCTCACTCTAGAAAATTATTCTAGGGGTTCTGTGGTTTTCTCTGGTCATAAATATCTGGCAAACAAAGCAGGGGGTAATTTCACCTTTCAATTGAGTGTTTTTGTTTGCATCAGGAAAACCTGACCATGTAACATAATACTTAAGCTCCTCTTCTACCTCCCCAAAACAACGTACATTGTTTGGTTCCTAAACTGGCTCACAGGTTGAATGGAGGCTTGCAGAACCTCAGAAGTACTTTTTCATCATGAGTCTCCCATATTCATTCTGTTTTCTGTTCCAACTAGCCTCTGAAGTGAGATCAAGGGAAAAGTTAATTCTGTAGACAACGCGTGAACGCTACTTTATGCATATTTACGTGAACGCTACTTTATGCATATTTACATTATAGACAAAGGGGATTTATTCCGATTGTTATTATAATAGTTTGGGATTAATTGCCCAGGTTTCTATTATTTCTTTTCTGTTTTGCAACAATGAGTAATATATATCACATATTGTATTTTTTTGAAGAGGGAAGTAGTTAAAGACATTTATGATTTTTTATGTTTGAGAAATTTTATTGGACCTTTTATTAAATCATCCTTTAAAAATACAGTATTAGAGCTTTGATTTCAAATTGTACCATTGAAAGTTTTTATTATTTTATCATCACTCCTGGCTATGACTAAGATAGTAGTAGTAGAGAGGTACAGCACTTGGAAAGAAGTAGTGGGAGAAAGAAAGCAGAATGGAAGTATGTTATGTGCTTAACACATAATTTGAAATGTCTGTTTCTGTAACTGTATGCACATATCAGTAATTGGTCCAGCTATTTAATCTCTTTACAAGCAACCTATATAAAGGGATAGAGTGAACCCTGAGCCAGTTTGCAGATGATACAAAACTGGGGGGCGTGGCTGACACACCAGAAGGCTTTGCTGCAACTCAGAGGGACCTTAGTCTGAAGAACTGGGTGTAGAGAAACCTAATGGAATTTAATAAGGGCAAGTTTAGAATCCTGCACCTGGGGTTGAATTCCCACCTGGGGTGGGAATAACCCCAAGTACCAGCACAGCTGAGGGCTGACCTGCTGGAAAGCAGCTCTGTAGAGAAGAACTTGGCGTGGTGGATGACAAGTTCAGCCTTGCAGTCAGGAGGGCCAATGCTGTCTTGGGGTTCAGCAGCTAGAGTGTGGCCAGCAGGTCAAGGGCTGTGATTCTCCTTCTACCTGCCCCTGGTGAGGCTACATCTGGGAGTGCTGTTGAGTTCTGGGCTCCTCAGTGCAAGAAATACAAGGAGCTGCTGGAAAGGGTCTGGCAGAGCCATAGAGGCGATTCAGGGTCTGGAGCGTCTCCCTTTCCGGGAGAGACTGTGGAAGCTGGGCCTTCTTAGTCTGGAAGAGGGAAGACTGAGAGGGGGTCTTGTCAGTCCATATAAATATTTTAAAGGTTAGTGCCCAGTGGATCATACCAGACTCTTCAGTGGTGTTCAGTGACAGGATAAGCAGTAATGGCCATAAACTAAAACAATGTATGAGTAAGAATTTCTTTACATTGAGGGTGGCAGAGAACTGGAACGGACTGGCCAAGGAGGTCATGGAGCCTCCTTTGCTGGAGACACTCAAACCACCTGGATGTATCCCTATGTAACCCTGCCTTGGCTGGAAGGCAGGACTAGCACATCTCTACAGGTCTTTTCCAACTCTAACAATTCTGTGATTGTGTGATCTTTATTTAATGTCTTTTAATGAAACATGATGCACTATCTGCAATTCTTTTCTTAAGCTGTCCACTTATCATTTAGCATTTCTCTCTTTGTTCCAAGTGTTTCTTTTTTTCTTCCATTTTTCTAGAAATCATGTGCCAGAAAGATACTCAGTATATCACGTGGAAAATGTGCAGAATGCATTTTGTGGAAATCCATGCAAAGGTGTCAGCCAGACTGTTACACAGCCATCCTGAAGCCTTTTGAAATGCTAGGATATGAGCAGATAGGGAAGGAAGCCCCTGGCTACAGCAACTAGATTTTGAAGCCTGTGAATTTCAAAGCTGTTATGTTCTTTCTGCATTGTCAATGTTTGCCAGAATTCAGTGAAGTTCTGTAATGGGAATGAATATCAAACTACCCCAAGTCTTTTGAAAATGGGTATAAACTTAAATCTACCTCTTGGAATAAACTTTAATCGTTATTTATAAAGCAAAGAGCCCAGTCTTCAATTTGCTGACCTTTTTAATAGGAGGCATGATTTTTTGCTGGAAATCCTCTTTAGTTTATAAGAGTATTTTTGTAGTCTTTTGGGGACTTAAGTCCCCAATTTTAATAAGTGTTTATTGCTTAATGCAGCAAATGTGTGTAAAAGAAAGAAAATCCCAAGTGCTGATTTTTGTGAACCTTCCTTGTTTTGGAATGTTGCAATGGCAAGTTGCTGTGGCCACTAGACAGCAAGGCTTTTGCCCTTTGTGAAATTTCACTCTTAAAGCCATATTTGTTTGAGAAAAGTGTATGCAAGGTAAAGATTAAACACTTAAATATCAATAGTTTAATATTAAATGGATACTTGAAAAAAAAAGAAGCAGTCAGAATAACTACTATTCTAAACATAAATTTTCTGGAATGTTATGGGTTTTTAAAAAGTAGTAGTAAATGTCTGGCAGAATTGGTGATTGAGTAAGTTATGGTGCTTTAGAGAGCTTTCAAATGAATAATTACCAAAAAGAGCAGTGCAATAGGAAGTAGAAGGCAACGGCTTTTTTAGAAATGGGTTTCTTTAACGTGGGGCTCCCATATCACTTTTCTGTCAACCTCTGCAAATTAAATTTTCAAGTGTATAATAAAATCAACAGCTGTAAAATAAATGCTAATTGAAATCTTTCATCTAGCATTATAATTTTATTTCTTTTCTATGAAGTAGCTGGCAGTAGAACATTTCTAAATGCAAGTGTGTAAGTCAAGACACTTGCAAACTTGTGATCAGTAAATAAACCATAGTTTTGTTAGTAGCTGTTTTAACAAAAAGGAAAGCTACAGCATATATATTTCAGATCCCTGAAGGCCAGGAGCAGAACACAGCCCACAGATCAGTCACTTTATTGTAATGATGACTGATGACTTGGAGGCTGCCTCTGCCTCTCATGGGCACGATGACCTGTCTCTGTGGCAAGGTACACGTTCCAGCTGTACAGCTAAAATCAAAATGCTATGTTGTTCTGGCTGGCTTCTAATCAGGAAGATTGTATTTTCTTGTTGTGTAGCTGTAAGAGAAATCCCTGGGCTGAGCAAATACAACACTGTTTCTGCCACTTATGTACCAGAATTTCTCTGTTGTATCACATTTCATTTCCCAAAAGCAGGACTCCCAGCAGCAGGGGAGAGAGTTTTTCAGGAAGCTGGGGTTGGGTGAGGGGTGGGTTGGAGGAATCCTACTGCGAGCCCAAGTTAGAAAGGGGACAGAGAAGAGAATGGCAAGTGTTATGGAACAGCACAGATTAAATGGTTTTTATGTTGGAAGAGGACTTTCGTAGAGAATGGCACCTATTTAGCAAAAAGAAACTGAAGTTTACAGGAAAGTGTGAGTCATGCTAACCAATTTGATGGTAACATGTGCATGCTACTATTTTTGTGTTTGAAATACTCTTTTGATATATTAGAAAGTATTGCAGTTTCAAACCCCAAAGTAAAGAGTTCAATGCTGATTTTTGTATGAACACAGAAAATTTGTAGTAATCCTTCCTGTTTCAAGTTTGAACTTCCTGTTCCAGGCTGTTTTACTAACCAGCCCTATCAAAATACAGCTCAGGAAAATGTGAGAGTATAATGGTAACCACTATTTTCTTCTGTAACTATTGCAGTTATTTTTAGGTGGTAGTAAGGTTTGTAATGTGATTGTCAGGCAGTAACTTATTCTTATGTGCTTGTTTTGCAGCCATCAGATGCTCTGATTTTGGGAAAGATCAAAAATGTGGACTGTGTGCTCTTGGCGAGGTAAATGAGCATTTTAAGTGGGTTTGTATTAAACATCTTAAAGTCTTCTCAGAATTTTTTCTCTTTTCATTAGGTGAACTGAATTTCTTCTCTGACATAATCTTACTCTATATTGTTGCTAGCAAAGTCCAGCACAAGTTTGGGTTTTTTCATAAGCAAGTTTGATGCTGCAAGGACTGAGAGTATTAAAAATGCTGTCTAGCTTAGGTAAAAAAATCTAGTGGGAGGTATTGCCCTAGTAAGAATGTCAGCCTGCAGGGCCACCTGCTCTGATGATGGATAGGTAATGCTGATAACCTTACTAATTAATTCATCTGCTCACTATGTTTGCAAATTTCCTTTGTGAAATAGAGAAAATGTTTGCTTCCAGATGAACTATGTCTCTGGTACCACCGTAAACTCTCCAAATTATTCCCTTAGATTATTGAATCCTCTTGCTGTTACAATTATTGCTTAGGGGGCTGCATCACCTGTAGTGTCCCCTCCCTATATAATTTTTATTCAGACATTTTACTATACTTGAAGATACTCTGGAAGCAGGATCTGCAGATGAATGTGTGGAAGTTTCCTACTGGTGTAATCATAGATGTCTAGGACCAACATACTACTGGATTAAATGTATGAATACTAACACAGTTTGTGGCACCTGAGCAGAATGGGCAGAGCAGGTGCTGATGACAGTGTTTCTCAGCAGGCCAAGTCAAGATAATTAGTCAAGCACAGGATCCATCCAGGGAATCCAGGCAGGAACCTTAGGAGGTAAGAGACGAGGCTGTAGTGTGTGTCTAAATCCCATCCTGCTCTGGAGACAAACTACATATAGGTCTGAAGGCTGTGGGGGAGACTCACTTGGTGACTGGCACACTGTGAGATAGCTCAGGCCAGGGGTGAAGACTGGGGCCTGAGCTTAGAATCAGGAGCACCCAAGCTCACAGGGATCAGGATTTTCTGTGGAGGCCCAGGGTGTTACTGGCCAGGGCACTTAGGACCCAGTGGTGCACTCAGGGGCCCGATTCTTTTCATTCCAGTGTTTTTCCATTAGAGCTGCTGACTGCTAACCATCTCTACAACACTTCTGTCTGTGGTTTTACCTTTCTTATCTTCCATGGACTTTGCTGATGTATTTTATTACACCTGGTCAACATTTTTCTCATTTTCTCAAATGAACTAAGTCAAGTTCTCACCGCTGTACTGTTTCAAGCTAGACCTTGGATGATGGATGTCTGAACAATTTGGCTGTGGTTTACCTTCTCCCTGGGATTTATGACCATTCATATAGAAACCTCCTGAGTTTACTTTTAGGGCTAAGGTACCTGCAAATTTTTCTTTGTGTTTTGGCTTCTGAATCAGATTGGAAAAGAAAAGTCATGTATATGCCATAAGAAGATTATGACAGCAACTGCAATAAAGCAGTCGAACTGTGTGCCTAGTAGCTTATCAGAAATGCTAATGACAGCATGGGAATCCTGACTGACAATGCTTGATCATGTTGTGTGTAGTTCCTGAATGATCAAATTCTTAGGTCTTTTTGGCCTCTGAAAAAAATCTGTTGAGAAATTAAGTTCCTTCTTTTCCCTTACATGATTGAAAATAATTTTCTAATGTGTTTAATCATGTAAATGATGTGCTTCTGTAACAAAGACAGAGATAGCACAGAAGCTTGTGCTTTAAGACCAAGTATTTCCTGTCTTGGTGAAAAAGAATACTGCAGCAGTGTGAAGTCATACTTTTAATTTATGAAAGCTGTCAGATCGCTTAAAGATCAAAGAGAAAAATGTGATGATTCTACTGTTTTCTTTGGAAAGATGACAGATTAGAACACAATGTTCTGTGATGTGCTGCTCTTTGTGTAGGAGAATGCAAGCAATGCTTCTGGGCAGAAAATTCGTGGAGGTGCATATAAATCTTCCCTGTAGTGTTTGGAAAAGGGGTTTCAGAATGTGTGGAACTGACTTAGGATATTCAGAGAAAAATGCTCATTTTAATCTTGAGGCTGCTGAAATATATTTGAATTGTATTTTTAAGGTCCTTTTCATTACAGTCTTGAACTTAAAATTTTCCATTTAAAAAGAAAATTATATCACTGTTTCTTAAATTGAATTCCAGGAGAAGCTCAGTACATTTAGGAAAACAAAATATAGCCGAAGTAGCAGAAATGGTCAGTTCCACTTCCAATACTGTCAGGGGAAATATGTTTCCTGAAACTCTCCTTACCCGGGAGAAGGAAGGCAATTTGAGTCTGATTTGTTTTACTCTCTTGCTTCATGTGTCTTTGCAGACATGGAAGGCATCATACAATTATGCCATCAAATGTCAATTACCGTGCTAATATCTGGGCCTTGAAAGAAGAAAATTGTTCCCATGTATTAGTGACTACTGCCTGTGGTTCATTACGAGAGGAAATACAACCTGGTGATCTTGTCATAATTGACCAATTCATTGACAGGTGAGTAAGAAGAAGGAAAAAGAGGAGAAATGGGGTTACGCCATATAATAACATGTTCATCTTAAATTAAGTTTTTGTAAAATAAGATGATAGCCTCAGTTCTTCTGTCAAAAAGTAAGATTCATATGAGAAAATATGATAGGAAATGGGAATGTGATTATAAGAAGTTCCATTCTAACAGACACAGAAATACTAGGCTTTGAAGAATGGCCATCAATTATCTAAAGTGTAGCTCCGTGGGAAGACTGTTCAGAAGTAAAAGAAATCTTCCATTCTCAGATGTGGGAGAGAAACATTAATAAAAGCACAGGCCATTCTTCTTTATGAAGAATCTGAAATGAGATAGAGTGGTACAAGAAAGGATAGTAGGAGTCAGCTAGGTAAATATATGTCATAATAGTGAGGTCCTGCAGAAGAGAGATAAATGCAGCACAATAGCAAAAGAGAGGAGGTTGTTTTAAAACTAGAATAGATGCTTACATATCTTATTAAGGAACATAAGGAAATAAATTTGTTTCCAGTCTCTGTACACCAGCCCGTCCTATCCTCCTTGATCATCTGACTAGAAAAATTCAAGCAAAGCTGGGGGCAAAATAAAGCTACATTTAAAGATCACCAGCAACACCAATAATTCAAATATCTGGTTGCACATTTTAAAGGTAAATTTACTTTTAATACTTGGAGGAGTATTATATCTTGAAGTCTTATTTTGGGATTCCATATAGTTTGAAGTATTTAAAATGGCTTATGCAGCTTCATTGAGCATTTGTGGTGCTGCTGGTAGTATTTCATTGCCAACTAAGCATGTAAACCTAGATTTGTTCCCCGCACTGCAGTGCTATTCAAATTTTGATTTACTAACTTTTTTTTTCCATGTGTAACTGAAATGCTTTTTTTCTTATAAGAGTAGGTTTTAGGTACAGTGTATCTAAATTACTAAAATTACTAAGTACCCTGCAGGAGCAAGCCCCATATAAATTGCTTTCTGTTATACTAGAGTTATACTAGAGTTGATTTATGAGTAAATATGACCTATATTGCTGACAATACTTTTTTTTTTTACTTTTTTTTTTTTTTTTTTTAGTATTGATACTGATTTAAGTAGGAAAGATATTAAACAGATGTGGGGACATGGTTTGGATGATTGTGAGTCAAGAAGCAGTTATTTTGACTGCATTATCACCTGACAGACTCCTGAGTAAGTGATGGGAGCCTCTATTTGCCATTGGTGAACCACACCTGGAGTAATGTATCTAGTTCTGGGCTCTGCAATGCAATTTGGACATGGGCATTGTAGAGAGAGCCCAACAGCAGACTATGAAGATGCTAAAGGACTGGAGCATCCCTCCTAAGAGGAGAGGCTGAGGCAGTGGGACTGTTCAGCCTGGAGAAGACTAGACTCAAGGGGAATATCATTGATGTGTATAAATACCTGAAGGGAGGGTGCATAGAGGAAGTCAAGCTCTCTCCAGCAGTGCCCAGAATCAGAGGAAATAGGAACAGACAGAAACACAGGAGATTCCTTCTGAGCATCAGTGAACACTTTTGCTGAAGGCTACTGAGTACTGTCACAGGTTGTCTGGCAGTCTACATCCTTGGAGATACTCAAAGCCATCTGGAACAGGACAGCCCATTCTAGGTGGACCTCCAGAGGCTAATTCTACCTTCAGTTGTTCTGTTCTGTTTGGGCAAGTAAGTTTCCGTTTTGATGTAGGCAAGTGGAAACTTGTTGTGACTTGTTTAATGACATCAGGAAACCAAAAAGCTTCTCAGAAAAGCATGTGAAAATGTTTCAGTGTGGAAAATGATATGTAATATGAATTTTTAAATCATCCCCTACATGCAGTTTAATTCAGATAATGGACACATTGTAATAGTCTGTCTCTTTTGACAGCTGAATTTCTGTGTCAAGTCTTTTTCTCATAATGTTCTATGCCAGGGAGTGTTAGACTGCCAGGTCTTTGGAGACAGGGTCTGCATTTAGCTCTTCACAGCAGTCTAAGAGTGATTGCATTATATAAGTCACTATGCCAACAGTGCTACTGATTGGAAGATATTTTCATGGGACAGAATATTTTAGTTGTCCACCAAAGTCTGAAAATATGCAGTTTTTCTGAAATACCTTCTAATGGAAGGTCAGGGTCATGATCTTTCAAACAATGTTAATAGTCTTGGAAAGATGGTACTCGTTGATTTTGAAAAACAGTTATTATCTTAAAAGGTATTCTGGCTTCTATATAGTGATTAACCCATGCCTGGCAGTACATAGAAAAGCATTCGTGGTCTAGGTGGCAAGGCTTTACTCAGCCCACTATTAAAACAGTGATTTGTGGTGTCCAGGTACCTTTTAAAATCTGGGCTCTCTCTATATATATTCTCAATAGGGAGAATTCCTATTCTCAATTCTCCTTATAGGTGTGAAGCAAAAAGAAGAAATGGTGAATAGGAATTGGAGAACAGCTAGAACTCAGCAAAAAACTGTTGGCAGCTGCTGTAATTTGCTCTCCTTGGGCATGTGCACCGTGGAATTAATGACAGGATTGCTATATAAGGAGTTGTGTGGGACTTCTGCCTAGCATAGGTTTGCTTTTCAGCGTGAAACACTGAATAAGTATAATTAGAACTGTATAAGATTTCCAAACTATTGAGAGCCTGATTCTGCAGGTCATTACCATACCTAATGTTTGATTCCATATATAGTCTCTTCTTTCTTTATGCTTATTATTTTGTGTTTTTCAACAATAAAATATACATTTTATTAAATAAATACAAAAATATGTATATTGTGTTCTCCTTGCTTCCAAATCCAAGAATAGGCTGCAAAAGTTGTTTTCTTCTTTAAAAAGGTACTTTAAAAATATAAGATAATTTTTTTCCACTTTTGACTCCTGTTAGTTAATTGCAGTACTGTTAGTCCGTTGACTTACATCAGGCTAATTTAGGGCTTTAGAATACTTTCTGTTTGGTTTGCTGCTGATATTTGCTAGGAAGAGAAGAGCAAGACAGTAACTACTTACTTGAATGACTGAGCTCAGTTGGAGAGATGCAGAAAATAGCTTCCTGCAACAGCTGCCAGTTTTATTGTTTCAGTTCTCTGTGTAACAAACACAACTACAATTACTGCACTATTGTCACACCTTGTAAATTTTTTTTGTAGAATTTTCTTTCAGTGTCCCTGAAGCTGCAGAGCATACTGAGATTGCTTTTTATATGCTTATGCCAGTCTGAATTTACATTTTGTTCTTTAATTACCAGTAGTTTGATAATTCAACACTACTGGAAGAAGAATGAAGGTGATGATGGAAATGGTAGAGGGCTCTTTGTCACAGATGGAAATGACTGGTTTGTTTATTTGTTTGAGTTGTATTTTGCTTCCTAGAATCAGTCACAGTCAGAATTGCCAGAAAATCCTGTGTTACTGTGATAAAACCAAAATGAAGGAACAAAAGCCACCTTATTGTCAGAATAAACTGTTGCTGCAGGTACAGGGGCTTAATGGGGTTTAATTTCCAGGTGGGTTTAAACTACAACAGATGGAGAAGAGAAATTATCTAAGTGTGAACACATGTGGTCTATTGCTCAAAGCAAAGTTGTTACTTAGTCCCATGCAGTTTGTATGAATGATGCTAAACGTAGTGGGATTTCTTTTTGAGGCCATGTGGCCAATCTCTTCGAAGAACATAGAGTATCTGAAAGTCAGATAATAATATTTATGCATATGAGATCTTTCCTTGGGCTTTTCTGATTGAAAGTGCCTGGCTAACAGCATCTGAAATACCATAATGCAGGAAATGGATTGTGGCTTTTACCATTTCCTCCGATTCTAAATAATTCATTAGCAGACAAAATAGAAAAGTGGGAAAAAATGCATATATTCCATTTGCAGCTTTTTAGCATCCCATAAAGGTAGAATTAATTTCAGGGTTTCAACTGATTTTAACAGCTCTACATTTTCCAGATGTTTTTAATTTCTCCATCTCTTTACTCTTTAATAATCTCATTCTTAAGAATTGGTGGTTGGCAGTACTTCTCATTCTTAATGCATCCTATGGATGCATTTTTGATGCATTTTTTTGTCCAAACCTACTCTTAACGTATAAATTGTATTTGAAACCTTCTTTTAAAAATTTTCATAGTGACTTTACTGGGGAGCTGTTATAAAAAGTATTACCAGCAGATACTTTGTATTTCAACTGCAGATGGAATTTGGCTACTGTCTTTATTTTCTCCTCTGAGGCACAGTATGTGATGCACTTCAGGGAAGAAGGGAGTGTCTGAGAATATTATTCCAGATGGTTTGCACCATCCAATTGTGTGGATTAGCTTGAGGAAGTGCTTTTGAGAGTAAAGTAGTAGTGGGTAGCAGTTCCATGTGTTCCAAAATGGTATGCTGAATGGTAATTTCAACGTTTGACCATTTCCATCCATTAAAAGATAAGAGAAAAAGGATTCTTTTACTTGGAAGCTGGCACTGCAGATGTGTGTGATCTTTCTGAAAACATGAAGTTCTCAGAACATCCTGTTCCAAAGTTTTTTCTGTTTGAATTCACGCTCCCTTCATACAAGAAGCTGCTTCTGTAAGTTTCCTATCCTTTGGGATGTAGGAATGCAGTCATACAAACAAGTTGTATTTTGACTAGCCTTGTGGTAGTTGAGATTTTATTCCTTCCCTTTCTTAAAGATTACTTATACGTTTTTCCAGAGGTTACATGTCCGGCTAATAAATTAGCTGATTGTTTTGCAGTAGAATCACATCACAATTGGGCTGTTTGTGTCATTTAGGAACAAATCAGAGTTTCACTGTCTTGGTTAACAAAAGATTTTCATAATGAATTGACAATGGATTAGTGGAGTCACAGTTTTATAGTCTCCAGCTCAATTCTCAAAGGTTTGTACAGAGGCAGAACAGGATTACAGGTGGTCATAATATCATCCTCGTTTTTTCTTCTGCTCCCAGGAATGCTGTGGTTTTTTATTTGTATCAATTTGTTGCTTTCTCTTTTTGTTTTCTCTAAGCAAGTTTTCTGCTTTTCTAGGACAACTAAAAGACATTGTACTTTATATGATGGACAGCATTCCACTCTCTCAGGAGTATGTCATATTCCGATGGCTGAGCCTTTCTGCACCAAAACCAGAGAGGTTAGTGAATTCTGTAATACTATTAAGAAATCTTGTTTTTATGGCACTTATTTGTCACATATTAGTCTAAGTGTGCATTCTTAGAATACAGACGCAATATGCACCTCTTTATCCTGTTTCTCAGATACATCATGGTATTGAGGACGAATGTAACATTTAGAAAGCAAGGGAAGTAAAAGATTTTGTACCTGTCTTCCTAAGTCAGTTGGCAACATATTTTCCTAGAATCTTAATAACAGAACGAAATATCTTTATTTTAATCAAGTAACCAGCCAAAAAAGCAATGAACTGAACAAAGCAGTTAGAATTAGAAATTAGTTCCATTTTTTTCTGAATAAAGCTGAACCTATGGTAGAGGCACTCTACATACTCAGATATTTAAACAAGTGGTGCTTTCATATTCACAAAAATAGCAGTATTGCATTTGCACTTTTGTATATTGTAGAGGTTGGTGGTGGAGAGCCAAGGCTTGGGATGTTAAGCATTGAAACAAGCCAAATTGTACTTGCCATTTATTCTTAGTTGTTGCTCTCATTTGCATCACTTCAAGATTTTCAGGCTTCTCAGACTACAGAGTATGAAACACTTCTCTATTTTTCAGCATCTTTATAAGCTTCTGGAAGGAGTGTATCTGATTAAATATGTCACCTTAGTGTATTCCTAGAGTTGAGGAAAAAGGAAGGTGAAGATTGAACTGCATATTTTGTGGTGTTGTGGAATGCTCTGATCAGTAGCTTCAAGGAGGTACATTCTTCAGAGGAACAAGAGTACTTACAGAATCAGTCATAGTCATCTAAGAGACCAGCTCTCTGCAATCAAGACAAAGCTAATTGTGCAGCAGGTGGCACAAATAACGAGAGCATGTACAAACATTTGGAGCTATTCTGCTTTTGTCACCAATTCACTTCAGTGTCATTATGTGCTATTTTTCTTAATTTGCCATGTGGTGGTTTAGAGATATCTGCATTGGGAATCAGGGTGTTTTACAATGACCTAAAGATATTCTAAGTCTCATGAAGAAAAAAACCACTGCGTATTATCCATGTGCATGCTTTTGCCCTTCTTTCAATGAGCAGCAAATCATGCAAAATACTTTGCATTTTTCTTGCAAAAAGAGCCTAGCTACATGCTCTTACCAAAGATTAGTTGGTATTTAGTTGCTTTCTACTGTGAACATGATGTCATGTTGCAGCAGATGCAAGGAATTTATTAAGAAATGGATTTAAAAGTGTTATTACTTTGGAGATTGGCAGTACTTTTTTTAAGAAAATAAGTACTCATACATAAGACATTTCCTGAGACTGCAGGAAGCAGTTTTCTTTCGGTTGTTAACTAGCTAGAGATGTTATTTGGGTTTTTCATTTTTTGAAAAGCCAGCAGAGAAATGCGCCTTTTCAAACTAAGAAAAAACATTTAGGTACTTCCCAGTCTCACATGTGATCATTATCTCATTAGTTTGTGCATTCTAATCAGCCTGAGAGATGTTTTAAAGAATGTGTGGGTTTGAGCTCTATGTGAGACTGAGAAGGAGTATTTTCACTTCATTAGAAAATACCAGATAAAAGTGATTTAAATTTTTTCATGAAACTATGTCTGAAAATTGTTGGGATAATTTCAGCCCAGTTTATCCTAGTTCAGAGGAGTTTCATACATAAGTGCAATAATAATAAAAAACCCAAAATCATGAATGTAACATATTTAAGGAATTTTGCAACAAAACATCTGAAACCTTCATATTATATTGCATTTGTGCAAATACATTTAAATTATCTGGTTTAGTTGGTTTATGCACTGTAAGTTAAATGAAAATCTAAATGGAGTTGTATCTTTTTCTCTCAGAAGTTTTGAATAATATAGAGTATCTTGGGTATTGCTGCTTTTAGAAACTGAGGCTCAACTCAACATCCTATAAGCTGTAAAGTTAGAACTTCGTAAAGTTTCAGAAAGGTACTGCTCGCCTGTGGTTATGTCATGTCAGTTGATCTATTGACTTATTAACAGTGTAATTAGTCTGTTGATTTGTTAACAATGTAATTAACTGGCATTCTTCTAAACATATATTCAGAATTAATAGCATCCATAAACCAAAATATTAGGTGTGATTAATACTAGATCAACTTACAGCACAGAATCATTATTCACGAAATATTAAGGGGTTGTAAAGGACCTTGAAGATTATCTAGCCCCAGCTGCACTGCCTGGTGCAGGGGTACCTTCCACTAGAGCAAGTTGCTCAAGGCCTTATCCAACCATGCCTTGAACACTCCTAGTTTTGAGGCATCCACAGCCTCCTTGGGCAGCCCGTCGCAGTGTCTTACCACTCTCACATTAAAAAATGTCTTCCTAATATCTAACTTGAATTTCCCCTCTTTCAATTTGTGGCTGTTATTCCTTGTTTTATCACTACAGTTCCTGACAAGGAGTCCTTCTCCACCTTCCCTGCAGAGCCCTTCAGATATTGGAAGGCTGCTATGAGGTTTCCCCACAGCCTTCTCTTCTCCAGGCTGAACAGCCCCAACTTTCTTGCCTGTCTTCATAGGGGTGGGGTTCCACTGCTTTTATCAGTTTTGAGGCCCTTCTCTGGATTTGTTCCAACAGTTCCATGTCTTTCTTACAGTAAGGACCCTAGAGCTGAACACAATGTGTCACTAGAGCAGAGCAGAGGGGCAGAATCCCCTCCATCGCCCTGCTGCCCACGCTGCTTTGTATTCAGACCCCATTGCCTTTGTGGTCTTGGAGTGCTCATGGCTGGGTGGGTCATGTTGAGTTTTTCATCAGCCATCACCCCCAAGTCCTTCTCGGCAGGGCTGCTCTCAATCACTTCATCCAACCTGTAGGTGTGTCAGGTGTTGCCACCCAGGTACAGTGCAGACTTACCTGCAGTGGCAGATGCGGGTGGTCCAGGTCTATTTTGTTGTGCTGCTCCACAAAATCCACTGCTCCACACAATCCACTGATGTACATCAGGGATGCCAGGGACAAGGCGCCCTACAGGGTCGTGTAACACACTTGAGCTCTTGCTGCTTGTTGCATATATTTGTGTTGAGTGTAGGTTTCTCACAGTGTTTTTCAGGGAAGCTGCTCCACAGGGTGTAAGTCATGACGTTAAGTTGCTTCTAGTGGTGTCAGACAATTTTTTTTACTGCTGCTGCATTATGAAGGTCCCTCCTGTCCTACCACAATTTTTGGAAGTGCTTTTGCTTTCTTTTCTATCTTTTATTTTTTTGTTGATGGCCATTTTAAAGAGATGGCATCGTGGTTCCTTTCACTTTCCTACTCAGGACAGTGGTGGGCATCCTAGTCCCATTTATCTAGGCCAGTATCCTCTTATTCCAACTGTATCACCTGGCATTATCCAGGCTGATTGCCAAGAGAGAAACTGAGGATTATTCTGCCATGTATGAGGTTCTTGTTAGAACTTAAAAAGCTGATGTTAAGTTGTCTTGGCTTGAAAGACAGGTGTCTACTAGGGAAGGCAGGAGCTTCCCTTGGAATGGAGAATATAAACCCTTTCCCTCTGAATTATTATAAGTTTGAAATTAAGGGCCTCTCAGGCAAAAGGATATGAGAATAGGAATAACAGTTCACTCCTGGCGTGTGTAATAAAGCAGACAGCGATGCCTGCGGCCCTAACAGCAAACAGGACCCAGTCCCGGCCTCTCGGCCGCGGCGCTTCCCCCTCTGCTGCAGTTCCGGGCGCGGCCGCTGGGGGCGGGGCGGGGGCGGTGACTCCCGCGCGCCTGCAGGGGGCGCTGTGGCGGGGAGCGCGCGGCAATGGCGGCTGGGCCCGGACGGGAAGGGAGGGGGGAGAGGCTTCGCTTCACAACCCTGGGACAGCCTATCCCGGTGCCCCAGCAGGACTCTCAGGAGCATCGAGCCCACACGAGAAGAAACAGGACCGAGCTGGGCTCTGGCGGCAGCAGTGAATTGCCTTCCCGAAGCAGCAGTTAGGACCATCCTCCTCTGAAGCCACAGAGCAAAGTCGCAGATCAGGAGAGCTACCAGTTGCCCCAGCCCTCCTTTACCTGCCCCACCTCCCTGAGCCAATTCTTTTGTTTTTCTTCAGTACCCTGTTTTTTCCTTAAGTACTCAGCCGTTAAAACTTCCTAGCAACTTAGGATAAAATTCTGTAAGTAAAAAGGAGCAAAATGAAGGATACCTAACCCCCAATAGACTCCATGCTAAATGTCCAGTATACAGCTCTGCTACTGGCGTGGGAAAATGTGGTAATAATTTCTGTACAGATTCTCAGGGTACTCTTTGAAGTATGTGCTTGTAAAGTTTTACTTTCAAAATATAAATTTCTTACTACTGTTTTCACTGGCTCAGCTCCACTATGTGATAATGTAGTGCTCAGTGGAATGCTTTTACCTGCAGCTCTGCCTGCAATGTAGGCATGGTCTAAATGTGCAAAAAATTCTGTTTCCCAGTCTTCTTGGTCTGCATTGAAAGCAGTAATCCAACTGATACCAATAAAATCAGATAAGTTCAACTTCATCCCTGTTGGTAGGACTATTAATTTTCCTTGTTGGGTGAGGAAAACAAAACTCATTTTTGGTTTTGGACAGCTGTAGTCATATGAAATATGACTACTTTGTATAAAGCGAACTTCTTTTGTGTGCAAGTTTATGATGGAATGCAAAGGCAGTGCACAAAGGGAATTATTTCCTTTCTTTGACGTTGGCACGTTTTGCAGGTACTTATTGAGACTGCCAAGAAGCTGGGCCTCCAGTGTCACTCCAAGGGGACAATGATCACAATTGAAGGCCCACGTTTCAGCTCTCGAGCAGAAAGCTGTGTGTTTCGCAGTTGGGGAGCTGATGTTATCAACATGACTACAGTGCCTGAAGTGATTCTTGCAAAGGAAGCTGGAATGAGTTATGCTAGTATTGCCATGGCAACAGATTATGACTGCTGGAAGGAACATGAAGAAGCTGTGAGTGAAACTTTTTTCCTCTGGTGTTGCTATTGCATTCATTTTCATGAACCTTCCTCGCTACTTGCTAACCTTTTGTTTCCTGTTGTCTGAATCAGAGGGTCTGTGAGTATGACGCTCATGAATTCTGTTTGACTTGTCTTTTTTGTTACTGCGATTGGTCTGGTGATTTTCCTTTTGCAGCTCTGTGCAAAACAACGTATGTGCTTTAGTTCTCCTATTTGTTTACAATACACAAGTATAAACCATAAACACACGGAGGAAAAAACATTTGCACTATCTAAAAACACTGATATTCTAAGGCTTCGCTTTTACATTTCTGAGTTAAATTTATTTGGGTTTTTAAAATGTGTGCCGTCAAAATTGAGAGACACCACTCAGTTGTACTGTATTTCCAGGTTTCAGTGGATAAAGTTTTAAAGACGCTGAAAGGGAATGCAAATAAGGCTACAAGCATACTCCTTACTGCCATACCTCAAATAGGCTCCATGGAATGGACCAGCACCCTGCAGACTCTGAAAGTAAGTATGCAAATGAGGCTGACGAGTACTAGAGACAGTCTGTGTGTGCACACACAACACAGGTGTATGTTACAGGATGTTTTTGCTTGAATCTAAATGTTTCAGAGTAAATGCTTCAAGAAACCAAATTCATTCAAGAAGGGTGGAGAGATTCTACACAATTCTTGCAAGATTTGTTGCCAACATCTAGCTTCAGTTTTACAAGAAGTCTTGGAAAAGCTAAAAAAACCAGATAGCTATATGTGGTTGATGAAGTGAGACATCAACCATAAGATGTTCATAAGATACAAATAAATGAGATACAAAGATACAAATATATGTGAGTATCCAAATAAAACCCTGATCTTGGATCTTAGCACAAAGAAGAATCAAGTGGAAGAGACTCAACCAAACCAAAAATATTATGCTCACTTTAATATGTAGAACTGGAAGAGTCTTAAAAGGTATGGGCAATAACCAATTTGAAATTACTAGAATTGTGTTCTCCATAGGTTTTAAGTCCAAGGTGCATGAAAAAAATAGGGAAAAGAAAAACATTTCAAAATATATTGGGGAGGGAGTTCTTAAGGAGAATTTTTCGTAGACAAGGTTTACTTCTGGTTTTTATCATCTGTATTTCACAGGCATACTTGAGATTCATTTGTGGATATAACAAAGAGGGGGGAAACAATGTTAAAACAGTTGGGGAGTCTATCCAGCTTCTCAACAAGCTTTTTTTGCCTGGGTTGAGATAAGGACCCGGAGGTATCATTCATGAGCAAAACAGGCTCAGCTTAGAGATATTAATTGAATTTATTACTAACAAAATCAGAGCAGGATAATTCCACCCCTGGCTTCTATGAATATTTCAGAATTATTATCAAAATTGCACTCAACGTATAACACTTAGTTAGAACAACAAAAAATTACTAAACTAAACAGAAGAAAAAAAATCTCTACACTTAATCTAAGGTACAGTCATTACAGAGAACCAAAAAGACAAATTACACAAAAAATCCACCCCTAGATTTTCACTACAATTACAATACAAATTTCCCTCTATCATTCTACTTAATTTTGTGATTTAGTACTTGTTTTGCCTCTTATTTCTCCTAGTTAATATCCTTATCTCAAAGTCCTCATATTTGCCTGCATTCTCCACCAAAAATGTTGCAATTTTGACACTGGCCAAATGCCAGTGCACCCATGAAAAATCATTCACTCATGCTTCTCTGCTATAGTTGAGCAGAGGAGGGGGAAAGAAAAAGAAATTAAAAGTCTCATGGGGTGAGATAGTGATTAGGAGAAAACACTCTAAGGGCAAGACAGACTCAAAACTTTAAAAGATATAAGAAAAATTTATTAACAGAATTAAAAGAGGATAACGAGAACTAAAACCTTTAGAACAGCTTTCCTCCCCTCCCCCAGCCCTTCTTTCCTTCCCACCAACAGCAAAGAGAGACAAAACATGGGGTTTTAGTTTTAGAGTTTGTCACCTTTAAAAATCTTCAGTTTGCTTAGGGAGGGGAATCTCTTTTGCTTTGCCACCCCTTAGACTCTTGCTACCATATCCAGGCCACACAAACCCAATACATCATACAAGTGATTTTCATCTCTAGTTTAGTCAATGTCATGAAGGGAAGGCATATTCAGTAAAATGCACCTCAGCCACTTCTTAAGCATAAATGACAAGGTCAGGTTTGCAGAATTCTAATTCAAATTCTTGAAATTATTCTTTTGCTAATTCTTTACTGAAAACCTACTTTTCTTTAGGAGTGCCTGAATTATCTTTATGAATCTTCCTCACCTGGTTATCTGAAACAGTTATTTTAATATTCCCTCTGTACATATGAGAGAGGTAACTGACTTTTTCCTTTCCTTTTTGCATTCATTAGGAAGTTGTATCATCGAATGGATAAGGGAGGCACCAAAATCACTATTGTTTCTTCCCTCTAATCCACTGAAAACATTTTCAGAGAATGGGACTGCATTTTTTAATGCAGATGCCTAGCTATACAGCAAACTCAGGAGTTTGAACAAATAATATAAAATGTGCTAGATATTCCTCAGGCACTTTTTTTTTCATACTGGCACGAAAGGAAATGGTTCCCAAGTATATTATGCTGCTAAAGTACTGATGATTCTGCCTTGATTTCTGGCAGGCATACTTCAGTGAGCAGTGTCCTCTTGTGTTCCTTTTTGTGATTGCCTTGAATCTTCTTGGATTGGGAGTGAAAGAGAGCTGGCACTACATTTGCATTATTCTCCTTTAATGAATGCCAGCTGTTTTTTCAGCTCATGGTCAAGTGCGTCTTCCAGCTCAGTCCCCTAAATACTTAAAGAAGAAAATGTGATGCACCAGAGGAAGATGCATAATGGTGCAACAGGTCCTAATGTCCCTTCTTAACTCTTTTTCTCTTAAATATCTACTGCCTCATATCAATGATGAATAATGAAATAATTTCACTTACAATTCTTAGGTGTTTATGTTCGTTGCAGACAGGTGTGAGTGATAAGTGTACTGAGAGAGAGAGTTGATCTCAAGGCACTGGAAGAGCTGGAAACAGGCAGTGGGGATTGAAATTTTATAACAAGAAAGTAAGAGCCACAAGGGTTAATGACTTGAAAGAACAAGAACTCTGGAATAGTGAGAAATTCTGAAGCTCCAAAGGCTTTGGAGGTTTCCTTTAATTTTACATAGGATCATCAGGGAAGGCTACAAATGTTCCTGTTTGGGGAATTCAGTGGTAATAAAGCAGAGGAAGGACTGGTGTTAATGAATGAGAGAGGCAATTCTGCCGGGAAGCAAAGAGAAAGATACATGTATGTGCCTCTGTACAAGTATGTAATTGAACCAAAAAGAGTTTTTAAAACCTATTGTCTTGTATTGTACTACGGAATATTTTATAGTGTGAGTTTTGAAGGCCAGATGATGGAGTTTTGGAGCTCCTTTCCTAGAGCTTGAAGGTAGCAGCTCTTGCATGCGCTGTGGAAATGTGTTAAGGAACACAGACAAGGAGCAAGCTGAGTAAGTAAGACAGGGAGCAAGTAAGACTGCAGCTGGTACATTCCTATCAGTGACAGAATATATCCAAGCCATAGCTGTGCATATCAAATGGGCAAATGTCTGGTTTAGTGTTGGGGAAGGTTGTGAAACAGTAAAGCTCTACATAGACACAGTTTTTCTTCTCCAAGATCTGTAATCTGTTGGCTTGACAGGAGGAATTTCACCTGGCAGGAGAAAATGTGCTGTCAGTCTCTGCCCACCTTTATTTCTCTGTCTCCTTGTGTGGAAGTATTAATCCCAGATCAACACACATGCCAGTGGTGTCACCTCTGAATCTCACTGTAATTTCAAGGAGAGTCTTTGGTGTTGAAACAAAATGTCCAAGGGCTGTTTTTTGGATGAAGGATAGGCTGCTTGTCATCGCTTCTGTTTACTGTATCATTTGATCTTTGATATGTCAGTGAGTGTAAGTGTACTTTGAAAGTTACTATTTTTTAACTCTCTAAGATGAATTTAGGCCAGTATTTCATGGCTTTCTTGCTGTAAAGAGATAATTTTCCAGTGTCAGATTAAAGCCCTCACTCTTTCAGAACAGCGTATGACCATGTGCTATTTATGTCATGTCAGGAAACACAGATGATGCTTTTGATGACAGTGGTCCAAGTGATTTCTGGTTGGTGTCAAGGAAATTTCTGAATAGGCTGGTCAGTCATGGGTGATATACAGCTGGATATGCTGTTAACTGAGAAGAGTTGTTTAGTGAGGTGATAATTACTGACAGTTGTTGCTGTAATCTTCATGAAATTGTGGCATTCAATATCCTATGAGGAGCAAGTAAGGCAATTAACAGTACAGGTTTAGGGGAGTAGGGCTGGAGTTCAGGTGAGTATACTTGTTTTCAATCAATGAATTAGGGTGTATAATCTCATAGGAGACTGCTCTGAAGAGTAAAGGAGCTCCAGAAAGTTGGCAGGTCTTTAAGGGCAGCGTTCCAGTCCGCAGAAAGACTTTGAACAGGAAACAGCTCTAGTGCAAAAATGCAGCAATCGAGGGTTGGAAGCAGAAACAAGCTGCAAAGAGAGAACCCAGATGGAAGTGCAGGTATGTTAGGGATATTTTCAGGACAATGGGAGCTTGTCTGTAGTTGACAAGATATCAAAGTTGGAAGAGATGTCAAAGGCATCAAGAACTGCAGCCAAAGCCCTGATAACAAAAACTTATTGGGTAAAATATGGGCTCATTGTCCATAAAGTAAATGAATTGGTGGCAGCAGACAATTTCATACATTTCAAGACTTTTTTTTTTAATTTGCTAAGAAAAGTATGAGTTCAAAAAAACTGTCCTGTTGAAAAGAATTTTAGCTCATCATAACTGGGAATTGAACTCTGTACCTTTATTACATTACAATAAGGGTCAGCTCCGTGAGTATCAGAAGAGAATGTGTACTATAATGGTAAAAGGAATGTCCTGCTAGAACTGATTTTTTTTTACAATGTGGCTGTAAGATGATCAGCTTGTGGTAAGGTGTCAGACCTTTTGTGAGAGCTCCTTAGGTAAATTTCTTGACTCCTTGGGGATACTTGCTGGTACTACCTGCCTTTTCCTTGAACTTCTGTACTAGCCTGTGAGAAATGTACTTGTCAGATCTCTCATACAGGCAATAATGCTGTATTTTGAGAGCTGTGGTAAGTGAATACTCTGGGATAGTTTTGATTGGGTAAGGTAACTGTAGATGTATTTCAGTACACTTCATCAGGGAGTCACTTGGACATTTATGTGATTTGACAAGTAACAAGTTGAAGGACATAAAGCTTAGTATTTTTTCAGTAATTTTTTCTAGTCTATCTCAAACTGAAATTTACATTCCTAAGTTCTGTATTTAGAACTCTAATCTTGTAAATATCTTTGAGTAATTTTCTTCCTCAAAAAATATCTCATCAGTGATACTGGTCAGTGAATAGTACATATGTGATCACAGTATATTGGCACAGGTGAGTAAAGTGGAGGAGGAAAATTCATCAAGGCTTCACTTCAACTATAATTGGTACAGGGGTACTTACAGGCCAATAACTTCTCTCAAAAGCTGAGATTAAAATGTTTCTTAGACCCTGCCCTTGAATATGGCTAATGTCAAAATTGCCTGTCCCTACATAACTTGAGTATTTCATTCTCTCACAGTCAGTGCCATCTGGTTGGTTTCTGTTCTTGATAGCAGTATTTCAGAATTGATAAAAGTCATGTAGAAGTCACAGAAAGCATGCTGCACAATTTTTCATTTGCAGTTTGTAAGTCCAAAGTTCATAAATTAATGGTTTTGCAATATGGTTGTTCTTCTCCATACCAATAATTGTATCACATAGCTTTGCAAAAGTTGTAATGAAAACTCATTGTGTGTGTATGCCCTCCTTGTAATAATATTGACTTCTGTGTTGTTGGAAAAAGTTGGAGATACTATGCACATGAAAGGATTTACACGTTTGTACCCAAATGGAAGCGACATAATCTGCCTTTTCAATGAAAAGTAATTCTCTCTGCATTGCCAAAAGAAGCACTTATCTCCTCTGACTTTGTATTTCAGACAACGGTGCAGTGTTCGGTTATCCTGCCAAAGCAGTAACAACCTGGATGAACCTTGACTTTTCAGTGCTTTCAAGGAAGAGTGGATCACTTTCGAGCTTTCAGAGGTTATAATATCTTCAAAAATTGCTACAAGCTTAAAAGAATGGACTAAACATTGACCAATGATCATGTGTAAGGCTGCTGTTAAAATCTTTGTTGGTTTGATCACATATAAGATGGTTAAAATTAGATTTTGAGTATGTTTTCAACTATAAATAGCCTTACTGACAAACTATATCTGACAGAGAAAAAAAGTCAGTATCCTCTATTCAGTGGTACCTTTTAACTGATGGTAGAAATGACAGTCTAAGTTATATGGTTGTTGCAGTTTCATAAAATAAGGTCTAAGAAAGCAGATTCACAGGCTATTTTTGTTGCTACCTCCATCTTTTCCTTCAACAAGGCACATGGTTACAGTTCACTTCAGAAACATAACGGAAAAACTGAACAAACAATTTCAAATTAAAATTATACTATTTTTATACATTATCCATATTTTTTATTCCAGTGATTTTTTTTAAGCAGTGTATTTGTTTTGTGCGCTAGAAGACCTGGTTCAATAACTATGGTGGTTCTGTCACAGCAGCAGGTGTGTAGTGAGTTAGTGCTGGAGACTGAAGTAATGCCTAAACCAAATTCGTGCCTGAAGATGTACTTACATGACTTACAGAACCATACAGAAAAAAATACTTTACTGACAGTGTCCCAAACACACCCATTTTCTGCTTTATTGAACAGCTCCAATTTTAGTTCCTGTACTAAGTGATGAATGTGCTCAAGTGGTTTGAATGTATGCATTTCAATTTTTTAATACAGTTTTATTTTAATAAAACTACCTGCTACTTCTTGTCTAGAAATAAAATGAATGAAATTTATGCTTCTCCAAGATGTGTGGAAATCAGGGCGGGGCGGGGCGGGGGGGGAGATTATTTACTTCTAGTCATGTATCACAATGATTTTTGCCATTCATGAAACAGGTTTGTGATGATACCTTGTAAACAACACTTTCAGAAAGACACTTTTTAGAAAATACTGTGCTGCTCAGAATTTTAGGTTCTAAGTCCCTGAATAGCAGGGATTGCTGAGGCAGAAGTAGTTCAGAGTGCAAGAAAAAAATCAAACATGAATGGTAAGGATCCTCATAGTACTGTAAAAAAAAAAAAAAACAAAAAACTAATCCAAAGGAAAATAGAAGAACGCATGTACACAAGCATTTTAGCTTCCTAGTCTTTTTCTGTTAGACACCCAGTCTCCTGCTGTGAAAGCCTTTAGATCTGGATGTGTTATTTCTAAACCAGTGGAGGTGCTTTTCAGGTACTGGGGAAAATAGCTTAACCAATTTTCTATATTTGTGGCAATTTTTAAAAAATTCGTATTGCAGGAGCCAGAGCTTGAACATACCTTTCATTGCCTTCCACTAAGCCAAATCATATATCTGGTCTTAAGAATGGTTTCCATTTTTATCTTTCTTCCATTGGCACTTTTGGTGAAATGGATTAGAGCCAGAAATTCATATCTGAGTGTTTTAAGAGAAAGTTTTTTCTAGGTGTCCATTCTCAATCCCCTTGGGTTTATCTTTTTGCATTTGGTAGTGACATATAATGATAATTGTTATGCTAATTCTTTTTGTTTATATATACTGGGTACTTAGTGTCACAGGAGTGTGGCGCAGAGCAGGTCCATAGGTAGTGGGTTCTGTTATACATTTCCGGTACATATTGTTCATATGTGAGGCTTGGTGAGAACATAGATAAGAATGGCTGCATCCAAGGAGTCCGAATCAATAGCTCAGTGTCCAGGTGGAAACCAGGAACAGATGGTTTCCCTGGGACCAGTACTGTGTAGTATTTTCATGAAGTAAGTAAGATAGTGGGATTGCGTTTGTGGAAGTCAAAAGCACCAAGCTGAGTGGTGAGTGAGGGAAGGGACCTAGATGGCTCAAGGTGTGGGGCCCAAGTTCAACAAGGCCAAGCAGAAGGTGCTACATTTGAGCTGAGGTGAAGATGGTTGAGATCAGCCTAGTGGAGATGGACTTTGGTGTGCTAGTGGATGAAAAATTGAACGTGGGCCAGCAGTGTGCACTTACAGCTCAGCAGTCCAGCTGCATCCTAGGCTGCATCAAAAGCAGATTGAGGGAGGTGATTTTACCCCTCTGCTCTCATGAGACCCTACCTGGAGTATTACATCCGGTTTTGGGGTACTTTGTAAAAAAGATGTGTTGGAGCAAGTCCAGCAGAGCACCACAGAGATGGTAAGAGGGTTGAAGCACCTCTCTGAAGAGGACAGGCTGGGACAGTTGGGGTTTTTCAGACTGGAGAGGAAAAGGCTCTAGGGAGGCCTTAGAGTGGCCTTTCAGAACATAGAGGGGGCTTATGAGGAAGAGGGGGAGAGACATTTCACCGCAGCCTGTAGTGACAGGACAAAGGGCAACAGTTTTAAGTGGGTATTTTTAGGTTGGATGTAAAAATGTCTTTGTGACGGGGCTGCTCATACAATGAAACAAGTTGCTCAGAGAAGTTGTGGATGTCTTTAGAAGTATTCAGAATCAGATAGAGTGCAGCCAAGACTTGTGGAAGGTGTCCCTGCCCATGGTGGGAGGATCAGGCTGTATGTCATTGATGGTTTGGGCTGGAAGAGACCTTTCCATCATATTTACTTGCTCTGTCAGCATAGGCTTGGTACCTAATGGTATCTCATGCAGAATTTGTATATAAAGTCTATAAAACTCTGGTAGTGTGTAGTGCGTTTTTTGCAAAGTTCAGTGTACATTTTATGGTCTGAAATGTGTTGCAGGTAATTTATCCATAGGACTACAGACAGATGGCAGCTGGCAAGAAAAGTATAGCATAATGTTTAATTATGTAAAGATAGGACCAAATATAAGTGATTTTAATTGTCTTTCTAAAGAGTCTTAAGAAATGTATTTATTGTAGGCAGATATGCAGGTGTAATAGGACAAAGATACAAATTGTATGTATTGCATTACTAAAACCAAGTAAACATTCTAACAAAGAATCATGGCCCTTTCGTGGACTCAGAATGTGTCTGGTTTCACAAGAATGAGACAGTGATGGGCAGAGGGCTTCACTGATAAAAGTTGCCACACTTCAGTTTGAGTGTCTCTCCATGACTTTTTTTCTTTTTTTCTTTTTTTCTTTTTTTTTTTTCTTTTTTTTTTTTGCCACTGTTTTTCAGTCCATTTGCTGTGAAGGATTTGGAGTACTGCCTTCTGGTGCAGAGTATTGACATTGTTTCTGTATCATAACATCAGAATCAGTGTTAGCAAGTACCATTTTGAGGCTCTTAGAAAATTGCATCTTGGTGTGGTAAATAGCTTATCAGGATATAGGGTGATAAACTGTGGCTGTTGTCTAGTTTTCAAACATCCCAGCTTCCATAGTGTGGCCTCCAAGCTTGACTGCTATTGCACATCTTACAGAAAATTCATGGTTTTGGGTTGTTTAGTAAGACACTTCTGGTTTTACACTAACATGTCTTACACCAAATGTTGTCTCCTAGAAAAATTAACAAAGCTTTCGGCAGGAAACTTGTCTCCTTTCTATGTGTATGTTTCACACACCTCTTTAAAACCTCTAAATTCATTCACTTCAAGACAGGCACATAAATAGTGAGCACTGAAGCAAATGAAGTAGCTTCTCTGTGCATAAATTACATGGATTAGAACCATGGAAAGCTTAATAAAGTATTAGCTAGTGGAATTTTACTGTAAGTTTTCTAGGTCTGCTTCTCATTCTCCAGCAGAATTGTCCTAAACTTACTTATTTATATGGCCTGAATGCTGTCTCAACTTTGAGTTGAAGAGAACACACCTAGACCTTGCAGGAACTGCTGAAGAACAGATCAATCTCACATGCTTCTCTGCAGGATATGCTTTGGGGGCATAGAGAAATGCAGCTGGGAAGCAGTGGGTATGTTAGAAATAAATGCTCGAAGCCTACTTTTCTTTCCCACATACAAAGAGGGGAGACTGAGTGGACCTGAGTGCTTGCAAATAGCACAGATACGCAAAGCAAGAGTCAAGCCAATATTAAGCAAGGACCCGGAAACACAATAAAAAGCCAACTGATTTCTTACTGGACTTTTCAGCTGGCGTCCAAAGGCAAAGATCGGAACTTTATTAAACATCCAGATCTACACAGACCACAGGCAGAAATGTCACAGCAGGGTAAGTTCAACACGCAAATGATGTGCGAGAGAAGACATATACCCAGTCACAGGAGCTTTTGTCCAACTGTCTCTTCAGTGATGTTCTTTAGGGGTTCTGCTTCATCTTGACACAGGTGTCCCAGGCAACAGAACTCCTTCTGCTTTGAGTGAAGATACTTCTCTGTTTGGACTCAGTAGGATTCAGCTCCCTGTCTATATTCCAAGCACACACTTACTTGTATCATGAGCACTTGCTCTCTGAGTGTGTATTGTCTTGCTATTATCTCCTACCCCACTCTTCACTGATTGTTTGGATGTTGTATTTTGCTTAGCCCAGCTATCTATGGCTTTTGACGTCCTTTTATCTTGGATAAGATCTCCCTTTATTTTGCTCAGAGAATCCTCCAGTGTGCGTATTGGCAGTATAATGTACTGATGGCAATACAATACTGTGGATTTAAATATGGCACAAACTAGACCAGGAGGCAAGCCATTAGATTTACTCATTTTCTCTTTTTTTTGTTTTCTGTAAAGCATTGTTTGTGCCCTAAAATTCTGCTAACATGAGATTGTCCACTCATATCTCATTTTCACTTATCTAAGACTTAAAACTCTTTCATGCTAATATCCAAAGCATTTGGAGAATTTGCATAGGTGGCATATGACATCAGAATTGAGTTTTTGTATTAGTATTCAAAGCAGATCTGAGAACAGTTGGTGTTCCTAGAATTAACCAGCAAGGGAGTATTTTGTGTATTGAAACCAGCTGAGTATCAGTGAGAGGAGAAATTAATTCAGGAGGTGCTCGGTACTGGATGGGATCCGCCTTCTAAGACGGAAATTCTGGCTTAACTGTTTTAACAACAGCTTATTCTCCCCACTGTCATTGCAGTGTTGGCTGAAGCAGGACGGTGCAAATGAATTGAAATTAACATTTGATCACACTTTTACAGAAGTTTGCTGTTGTTTATTTTTATTTTATTTTATTATTATTGTCAATTTCTCCACCACTTTTGCTATGACTTGGCTCAGGCAATTTGTGGTGCTAAGACCTGTACACATACTTTAAAGTATATTTTCAGTCTGAACATCTGGTCATAGATTAGACCCAGCTGGAACTAAGAATAGTGCCTGTTCTAAGTGAAACATATGCTGTCCAGTTGATTGGTTTCCTTGGTATCACAAGAAGGAAGATATTTCATCTGAAGTCTTTTAATTTGACCTTAGAATCTTAATAGTTAGTGCTTTATAGGGAGAAACTTTGTATGGGCTTTTATCAACTGTATAAGAAGGCTCTGAAATACATTTTTTTGTGTTTTCATAACATAGTCAAACATTAAAATCATTCTTCTGCATCCGCCTCAAGGTAAACCAGCAAGATAAGCTAGTAGGAGGATGGTGGTGGTGGGAGTTTCTTTCCCCTTAATTGCATGTGAGGACAGTGAAATAATCTCTGTCCTTGGATCGGTTTAGTACAAATTCTCCACTCCATGGTGTTACTGGTACCTTGGGTTGACTCTCATTTTCTTCTCTGGCCCTTAGCCTGCTCACCATCTAAAGAGAAAACAAATGTAAAAAAAAACAAACAAACAAACAAAAAAAAAAAAAAAACATAAAGCCAGCAATGTTCAAGTGTATGTTCTGTATAGGCAAGGAATGCCATCACCCATGCCGCCAAGCAGGGCCTGCTGTCTGATTTTAAGTGCCACTGCTCATCAGCCACATGCATTGGATTTCTGCAAGGATGACTGTTAAGAAGCCAATCAAAACCATTGGTCCAGGCTGACATGGAGGGGCATAGGGATATATGTCCCTGCTGCATCCTTTCAGGCACAGGCAGCCACGTTTGTCTCTGCTTTCCGCAGGCACCTCTTTCTTGAGCTGGACCTGTGTCTTTTCTCCCTTGTTCTGGATACTACGTTTTGTTACTAGTCAACAACCAGCCCCGCGGAGAGAAAAAGGTGCCGATGCTGCACTTTCCCCACCTGGGAGGTCAAACTCTCATTTCTAGATTGCCACTTAATTCCTCAAGTAAGAATGTTTCTGTTTTGTAATCAAGAGGGAGGCTGCTTCCAGAAAGGAGTGACTGGTTCTTGTTAGCCACTCAGGCTCAGGGCGGGTTTTTTCCTCCGGCGAGCTGCAGGGCGATTAAAGGAGGGCTGTAGGGAAGCGGCAACCCGGAGCGGACAGACGGGCATGGCACGTTCACGCAGGCAGGGTTGCAGGTTCCCTCCTGCTAGTGAGGTTTTTCGTTTGTTGTTTGTGGTGATTGGTTGGTTCGGTTTTGCTCTTTTTGTTGTTGTTTGTTTTGGGATTTTTGTTTGTTCGGTTCGTTGGTTGGTTTGGTTTTTTTGTTGCATCAATGGCAGCAAAAGCTCCCTAGTTCAGTTGTAGGAAGTAGGATATGTCTAATACCATGACCTCTGCTGATGGTCTAGCTAAACCCTAGATGTTGTCCTTATTTGCCTGAAGCTGTAGGTGTAAACAGGGCTTCTCACAGCCCACTCTCAATCCTGAACTAACACTCAATAACAAGAGTAATGCCAGATCCAGTGGCAGTTATGTGTCTACCTTTCTGGGAGGCAGCCTGACACCTTTAGTTACAAGATTCTTAGTTTTCAACTCCTAAGGACCACCTCTCCTTTCACTACACCTTCTTGGACTTTTTCCAGCACATAAACACTTTGTTTACAAGTGTTTCTACCAAAAGCATACAAATACGTAGTAAGAGACAAGAATGTGGAGATATTGGTCCTCTGGGTGCAATAAAAAGATTGTTCTGTCTTCTGTTCATACTGTATTTTAAACTTTTAAACTACTTCTGCCTCTTTTTCCTGTGAGTTTGAGGGGAAAAAAAATTAGGAAATGCTAATTACTTCAGTGAGTGTCGGTTAAGGATTGGTTGAAATCTGATATAAAAATAATAAAAATAGAATGACTAGGTGTTTCATCTCTTCCCTGGGAGTGATTGCCTCACCAGGGCACTTAAAAGACATAAATGTCTTCAGAGGTTCCCTCTCCAGCACTTGGTACTTTGGCGTGCCTTTTCCATCATCATATCCTCACTTTCTTCTGTAAGGGCTCTGAGCACTTCTGTTTTCTTCCTGAGATTTAAAGTACATAAGGCTTATTTTCTGTGTAAGTAGGAAATGAAGTTAACGTTATTTCCACACCTTTGTTCCAGGCTAGGTGGGATGATTACTTCCTTTTCTAAAACAGTTTTTATTTTTTTTTGTTTTCCCTGAAGCTTTCAAAGACTTTGAATGTGGGATTTAAAGCCCGTGGACCCTTAGACACAATAAACCTGGGTGAATTTGGAGGGGATGTTGCCTGTTTTAAAGCTTGGGAGTCATGTTCTAAAAAAGTAATTTTTTGTAGTTAGTAATAGCAAGCTGTTTTTCTAAGTGCCATTACACCTGAAGGTATTTTATTAAAGTTTGGCAGAGGACACCACAATTGAAAAATATATTGTCAGATTATTCAGATGCTGACATTTGCATGCAATTGAGGTGTGGTTTTTGTAGCTCACAGCACTGCTGGCTCCTTGTCCAAAGAATGAACCACATTTTCACCACCTCTGAAATCACCATATGTAACTCCATGCCTTGAACTCTCCCTTCTCTTCAGGCAACTTCCCAAGGAAGTTTTGGGCTTTGGCCTCAGAGCTGCCAAAGCCTCTGGGAAGTTTACACTCTTTTGGCACAGCTTTCCCGAGTGGGTAGAGGCTGGTGAAAATCCCGTGGGCATCCCGGTGTGAATGCCACTCCCCCTGCCATGTTTTGGAGGGAACTTCCCGGAGCTCTGGCCCTCCTTCCCACGGGATGGGCAGCCTGCAGGCCGGAGGGCCGGCGGCAGGGACCGGGACAGCGAGCCCAGAGGCTGGCATGGATGATGTGTGAACGGATGCGCCGCCGCCGCTGCAGCCGGGCTCTGCCAAACACCTGTCCTCAGCTCGAGAGGTTGAACTGGGCTCCTCTGAACTGGCCCGCCTGCAGGGTCGGAAGAGAAAACGAAAAGCTCCTTCTCAGAATTACGGGCTATTCTGGGTTCGAAAGAGAGGCACCAGCATTATTGGGTCCAACTTGCCCCACCCGCCCTGCCCCAGATGAGTTTTCTCCCAGACGCCAAACATCCTCTGTGATGGGGCACGCCCTCCATTTGTCCCCCAAAGAGGTAAGAAATAAACAATTTGGCTATTTTAAACTCTGTGTATGTATGTGCTTAAATCATGTATATCTACAAAAAGTGCTGGTGTCTGACCTGAGCGATTGTGCTGTGTGTATCCATATTTATTTATGCAGACACAGACACAAAAATTGAAAGCAACGAACGAAGTTGAAATAAATAACACCACTCAAAATAAGTAGTGCTGCATGCAGAGCCACTAAATACTCAAACACGAGGAGTGAATTATTTTTAAGCCAATGTTTTTCATGTTTTGTTACTGAATAATAGCAGGTATTTAATCACACATAAGTGGTATGAACATCGGGTAGATGATAGAAATTACACAGGAAAAACAGAAAACAGTGTGCAAAAATCCAGATTTGTAACCAAACTCGGTCATTTGCTGATATTTCCAAATATCTGGTTTAGAGACCCAGGAAGCTGTCTTAAAAAATAAGAAGCTCGTTGTTAATATCTTCTGAGCAAATAGGGTCTCCAAATGCAAAAAACTATGCAGTAACTAATTGATTGCCAATTGTTTCCTCCCACGATTTTCCATAAATACAGCTACACAAAATGTTTGTAGTTCCCAAACTGTAATGCTCATCAGCATTAAAATTTTTATCATTCAATCACTGTTACACCTTGGTAAAACTGTATGTTGAGTTGGTTGGTGAGGGGAGAAGCTCTGGGGATTAATTAAACTTATAAAGGATATGGCTAAAGTGTTCACTATTTTGGAGTGCAAAAACATAAAAGGATCTCAAGGAATAACTAAAATACAAAGCTTTGCAGGGCAGTGAGCAAGCCAGTAAGGGAAACATAGTGTTCTCACTTCTCTAAGCAGCTTTATTGCAAAAAAAAAAAAAAAAAAAAAGAGGAAAAGGTGAACATTTACTTTTTTTTCCCCCCACTAGAGCACAAAAGGACCGTCTGGCTCTTGTGCTCTGCCCGTCGAAGAGTATGAGAGGGATAAACAGGAGCACTAGTCTTGATTGTGTTTTGGATTTTTTTCCTCTTTTTTCTCAGGAAACAGAAAAAATCTCGGCACGTGTCTTCTCGAAGAAGCCGGAGCCGGAATGGCAGGACCCCTGGAGATAAAGCAGCAGACGGACATCGGGAGCGCCGCCATCCGCGATGGCTCGCTGATGACCCAGCGGCGGGGATACTCGCGGGGGAGCTGGGCTGCAGGGGACGCGATGACAGGGACTCGGCGGGGCGGCCGGGGGCGGTTCAGCGCGCAGCCTTCTAGGCGGCCGTCCCGGCTCCCGGAACGGGCGGAGGGTCGCGCAGGTACCGCCCCACGGCTCCGTGCGGGCCCCCCGCCGCCACGTCGAGGGGCAGGCGGCCGCGGCCGTCGGGGAGGTCGAGGCGCGCCCCGGCCCTGTGCAGCGCCGCCAGCGTCTCCAGGAAGCCGGCGCGGGCCGCGTCGTGCACCGGGAGGCAGCCGGTGCGCGGGTCGGGGCGGTTGGGGTCCGCTCCGTGCCGCAGCAGCAGCTCGGCCACTCGCGGGCTGCCCAGCATCATCACCTGCGGGGAGAGACAGCGTCAGCGCCCGCAAGCCCCGAGCACCGCCGGGCGCCGGCTCCGCCGAGAGCCCAGGGGGCAGCCGGACCGGCTTCTCTTTTGGGGGGTAATTCTGCTGTGTTGGCTACTTGTAGTCGAGACCTGCATACATTGTGACAGCCGTTTGCGATTATCCATACGGATCCCTTGCAACTAGAGAAAGTCTATGATTAGATGATAAATTAAAAATATTAGCCTGCGGTTTCCAGACTAGGTATAACACATATGTGTGTTCTGCTTCACATTTATATAATTTGTATAATTTATATGCATCATGGTGTAAATGGTACTTGTGGTGTGTGTACAAGCACATATATGTACACAGACGTTTATATGCAGATACAGACCAGCTGTGTGTGTGTACAGATATACACATACAACACAAACTCCGTTGTATTTATGTAATTATATAATAAATGTGTGTTTATTATATGTTTATGTAACTATATAATAAATAGTGCATGTATCTATAGTATAAGTATACTTAGAGATACACATATATTAAAAATATATTAAATGTATTTATACACATGAAAAGTTTGTAAATATTTGTATGCTATATATACAGACCATGTATTTTGTGGCAGCAAAGGACTGGAGGAATCTTGCATTAAGGTTGCTGTCACTTAGAATGCATTATTGATTTATCAGCGGTTAGCACAGCAATGGGAAAATGCAGCCACAGGGTGTGGCTCCTTTCGGCATTCGCTGTGGATATTTAAAATTTTCCCCTCCTGAGTTTCAGACCATGATGTTTTTTCTTTTTTTTTTCTCTCTCATCTCTGTCTTCTTCTCAGAGGTGTGAGAGAGTGGCTGCTGAGCACTCACAAGCAATGCACAAACCTTAACGGATGGAAAATTCCGAATTATAGTGTCTAAATGGCTAATTCCTAATGACAGTCTGCTTTTTTCCCAGTAGCAGAAAATTTTGGCAATCAACCAAAAATCAAAATAAATTTGTACGTGGGGTTTTACTTCCCTTACTGTTCTGGTAATTTTCAATGGAATTTTAACTGCTGCGTAATAATTAACTGCCACTTAATTTAATACTTTGAAAAATATCTTAAGACAATAGATTTTTCTATCAATTTCTATCTCGGAACTTTGGTTTGTCCACTTCAAATAATTGGGCTTATTTATACTACAAGTGTGAAAATACTTATGAATGTCATAATATCTAATTTCCCTTTATTAAGCATTTTTAGAAAGCAAGAGAGGGTCAGCCATTTTGTGAGTTGCTGACAAGAGAAAGAGAACTTAGTCTGAAATAGGGAAAGGGAAGAGATAATTTATAAGAGTTAGGAGTTTCTTTTCATCTACAATTTGAACATAAAACAGGAGTAAAACGAATAACTATCTGAGAGCCTTTCTCGGTAATACAGAAAATATTTCATTTTTCATTTAAACAAGGACCAAAATAGCTGTTTGATGAATCATCAAATATACCTCTTTAAATAACAACTCGAAAAATCTTCGTGAGATACACGGCTCTAATTTAAATCACAGAATATTAATCTTTCAATGAAAGGTTAAAAAGTGTCTACTTAAGTATGTCGATTAATATAGCACATTTTTACCTCTCAAATTGCCTGGAAAGCAACTCTACATACTCATACTTCTAACATCTATCGATAAATATTGCCATTATTGATGAATAGAGAATTAAAATTACTACTACTTAAATTAAAAAAAAGAGGTGACTACTAATATATACCTAGTTTCAAGTTACAATTTTTATCAGCATAATTTCTAGGTTCTTTGCTCGTGAATATACTAGAAAGGGACCCTGCTTCGATTTCCTTGAGGAAAAAAAGATCTGTTTGGGCTATATTTTAAAAATCAAGATCTTTGCTCGAAGTGCAGATCATTCCCCAAACCTACGTGGGTAGGGTATCTTGAAGCGAATTTTGCAGTCAAACTTCTCCTTTAGAGTATCTCTGAGAAAAATTCGTTTGTTGCCAGCGGTTCCCCCCACCTAGCCTCCATCTTGTGCTCTCAGGACGGCTGGACTTAATAAAAAAAAGTAAAGGTCACATTTGAATTCCAACAGCGGCCGCTGGAGTACGGTTCCGATCCTAACAATAAAAATTCAGTCTAAACACGAAATGCCCACCCTTCTCCGCCGGCAGAGCGGGGCAGAGCACAGCTTCCCCCTGCCTCACCACCCAGCGTACTCTGTACCTGGAGCGGGGTTCTCCCAAAGCGGTTGGTCCCGTTGGGATCTACGCCTGCTTGCATCAGCCCGCTCACCTCTTCGTGGTCCCCGCGGGCGGCGGCGCTGCACAGGCGGTCGCCGTCGCTCCGGGAGGACCCCTCCATCGCCCCCGGCCGACCTGAATCGCACGGGCGCCGCTGGCTTTCCCTCTCCCCTGGCTGCGATCTCGCCCACGGGTGAGACAGCTTGTCGCTGTCGCCCTTTCTCGGGGGCCGCCCCTCGCACCGCTCCCCCTCCTGCCCCTCCCGTACCCTCCCCGCTCTGGGCGCTCGTCCAGCGAAGGACGCTGCGGTGTCCAATCGCGCTCCCCCGGCTCCCCCCGGCTGTGGAAAAATGCGTGCACCCGCCCAGGGCGAAGGGCACCGGTAGGGCGACGAAGGACGGCGGGATGGCGGTAGCCTGCTCGCCTGCTCCTCAAGCGCGGCACCTCGGAGGGCAACCCGTTTCATCCCCACCTCAAGCACGGGCGGTTCTGGTGGGGTTTGTCTCTCACCGGGGAGAGAGGATGGGGGCGGCGGCCTTGCGCCCCCAACCTCTCCCCATATCGGGGTGGGCTGCGCAGGCAGGGGAGCGGGGCGCCGACCCACGGGCAAATATCTTCCACGGCTGCTGCCTCGGGAGGGGCAGGTGGGACGCGCCACGCGAGTATTAACGCAGGCGGGTCGACGACATGACGACGGGACGGCGGACCTGCACTTTCCCAGAACAGAGAGGGATTCTTTGTGCGAGTGATGGCTCTGGTTTCTGTCGCGACCCCCCCGCGGCCGTCGAATGGGAGTGGGTGGTCGGCAGCCACGACCCGCGCAGTGAAGCTCTTATTCTGCTACCTCGAAGTTCCTGCCTCTTACGAAGGAGGCAGGAGGTATAAGGGTGTTTTTCAGGGTTTTATTTTCCCTTTTTTTGTTTGTCTTTTTCTTTTTTCTCCTCTCCCGCGCCGCCGCCCCCCCCCCCCCCCCCCCCCCGCCTTCCTTCCCAAATGTCAGTTCCCTAATCTACTTTTTTTTTTATTTGCAGGACACCGGTGCGACGCGACGGAAGTATTTGCTGTGCATATACAACCCACGAAGAGCTGTGCATAACTAGAAGAGAAAGGGTGATTTCATGTCTGTTTACTATTAGCCAAAAGCAGAGACATCCTCGGATGGGGAGAAATAAACACAGATTTATCCCTGAATAGACGAGTCAGAGGTTCACTAAAATGTGTTTGTTTAGTGGTTTTTGGAGCCTCCCTTGCGAAGTTTCTGGGGCAAGTGGCATTGCGAGATCAGGGTCCAAAATTTGAGGTGAGACCCTCGCTTGCCAGGGACTGGTGGTGAACTCCCACCACATTGTGTTTTTTCTACAATGCACGGTGCAAAGCAGCCCTTGGGACAAATAGGCAGTTAAAAAAAATAAATAATGTTTAAAAAATAAAAAATTAATATATATTGTTTTAAAGAGTGGATTTTTAGAAGTCTGTAAAGTCTAAGAAAGTAAGATGATCCCCTACCCAAAAGGCAAAGTATCTTCCAGTTCTTCTTGTGCTCTCTAACATTAATGTTAGCCACATAGAGATAAATCCAAGGAGAAAACCTCGTTGGTTATATCTGTCAGGTGTCTTAAAATTCCAAATTAGTAGTGATGTGTGGCAGGGTTGCAGGTATCCCTGCCTAGCCTTGTTTTCTGTGCAATAGTATTGATCGTGGATTTTATGCATCTGTATATATAAACATAGGAATACATATATCTTTCTATGTATATAAGCATAGAAACAGGTGTGACTCAATGACTTTAAAGGTCTTTTCCAATCTAGTTAATTCTGTGGGAAAAAAAAAATGCACACTGACATGTCAATGTGTTTGCAAACAAAGATATGACTTCAAATCAGAGGGCCTGTCTGCATCTCCATCTCCATCTCCATCTCCATTATATTATGTTAAAATAGTGTAATAATAGTGTAATACAACAATAGTATAAATAATAATAGTGTAAAACAACAAATACTGTCCCACTATTATGTTCCAACATCATTCACCCTCCAAATCACATATCAAAATACTAGAATATTTTTAACTCACAACATTTTAAATTACATGATTGAAATAATGTGATTTCTTCCCCCTCTAAAAGCAAATCTTATATTATACAATTCTAGTACCAACAAAGGATCTCAAATTAATCAAAACCTAACAACACAGAGTCATATCTGAAGTTAGGGTAAAAATAATGCAGCTAGTGTGTTTTGAAAAAGAACCTTGTATTGCACTTGTATCTCGGGGGGAGGGAGGGGAATCCACCTTTTCCCTCCAGCAAACCTTACTGCAAAGATACTTTCATTAATAATATCTTTGCAGCATAAAAGTAAACAAAAAAAAATCATGTTAAGAATAACATGATTTATTAAGAGAAGGAGTAAAAAAAAATATATAAAGAATCATGTTAAGCAGTATCCCTATCCTATATTTCCGCTCTTATTTAATTTTAGAATCATTATTCAACCATACAGATCTTTGACACTGAAAACAGATCCATTTTAATACTACAGTACATCACTCCAGCAAATTGTTCTGAGATGTTTTGATAAGAGCATAAAGGACGGAAGAGGTAACTTTCAGTTAAAAAAGCCTCCATCTTAAGTCCTGTTTAAAGCTTAGCAAGTATCGCCCTTTCAACAACAGCAACAACAAAAAATCAAAATATTTACATTTTATATAACAAGTATTTGGATAATAGGTTCAGAGGTTAATGAAATACTATAAAGAGACAGATTATAAAGAACATAATATTGGGATTTCCTAGCTTGTAAATAGGTAAAAAGCGCACAAGAGAGGAAGGGGTAGGAGGGGCACTGGAGAGGTTGCATGGAAGAAATCGGTTTTATATCTAAGGGGAGTGGGGGAAACAGCTGTTCCGAGTTACACTAAAAATGAAGTAATACACGTTTACAGAAATAATTTAACATTGTCATTTTTCTCTTCAGTTTAAAATGTCAGAATATTTGTAAAGATATTTATTCTGGTGACACATATTGGTTAAAACCAGAAAAATCTATCACCTTAATTTTAGTCGTTCAGAAGTTGTGCCATGGGGGTTTGTATCAAACTTAAAAATGACGAAAAAATTATCCTGAACAAACAAAGCCAAAACCAAAACACACACACAAGCTCAAACATAACTCAGAGAAACTGTGGTAATAATGAATAAATACTTCACAGAGTATATCTTACAATCAGAGATTGTTTAGGGTGGGAAAGGACTTCACAGACCCCTCCACCTTGCCTCATCCAGCCTGGTCTCAGACAGTTCTAGAGATGGGGGCAGCCACAACTCCATTATGTGTTACCCTTACAGTTACAAAACTATCCATAGATACTGTATTTTTTGTAGGGTCTTTTGGTTTCATTTTGTGTTGGTTTTTTTTTTTTTCCTAAATTAAATTTAGCACACACATGTGTTTCACTCCACCTAGGACCTTCAAAATGCGATTTGCAGTCTAGAGTTAACTGGCATTTTAGAAAAACTTATTCTCCCCAATTAAAAGGTCAGGGGAAGGGAATAAAAAAAAATAGAATTATTTATGGCAAGTGTGTAAATAGAGTGAGAAAATAATAGCCATACTTTCAGATCCATGAGGCTTTTGTCCTTGCTTCGGAGAGTTTACTTCGAGGTGATTAGCACACTCATACTTATGATTGCATTTGAGATTTGTGCTTTTCAGGTCGGACAGAATTCATAGCTTCTTTTCTCCCCATTTAGTGTAGAATGAAGAAATGAGGCCTACTACAAATGCAAAAAAAATGAGGCAATTTGAAGGCAAGGAGGAAAACTGTCTATATTTTCTGATTTATATATTTATAAATATATGCATAAGTCAGGTGCACGTATCTGTGTGTATGGCCCCACACTTTTTTTTTTCAAATGGCATTTGAAGCAATCTAAACAGAGAGTGGAGCTGGGAAAAACTGAATTACTTTATCTCCACCCCTGAGTCCTATAGCTTGAAAGGTTAAAAATTTCATACATCTATTTATACACGTATAAAATAAATTATGTCTATTTTTGAAGTAATTTTGAGGCAAAATTTCTATTTCTCTTCCACCTCTGTTCTTTCCAGGCTGTGCTGTGTATTAAAGGAGGTTGTGCTCTAATAACTTTCTATGAGGATTTTGCAGAACAATCCTCACGTTCTCAGCAAAATTAATATTCACTTTCATTTCATTGTATGTCTAATTATTATTGTTGTTTTTTATGTGTGATAATCAATGCCACAACAATCCGATTTTGCACTCTGCAATAAGGAAGAAGTCTCTAAAACTACCTGGGCCTCAGATGTCTCTCAAGGACCTTCATACGAGTGTGTTTTAATTACTGTTTCTGACTCTGCTCGGCTGCTCTGACCCTTCTTTCCCATATTTTTGTAACAGCAAGGGAAGGCAAAGTAGGCCACTGTATTTCACTGTCGTTTACAAGGGTGGAAAGGGTGGAAAATAATACACGGTCCGAAAGCAGTGGCCATTTTCTCTCTTCAGAGCAAATAGCTATGTTCCTTGTTTGCAAGAAACTGTCTGAAGAGGATGGGAAGGGGTGGTGGGTTTATATTTTCGTAATAAACTATGCAGAAAACATCTCAAAAAGTGGGAGGCAAGGCAGAAATAAATTAGAGTAACTTTTCAACCGGACATTTTCTACTGCGTTAAAAAAAAAAACCCAAACAAACCAAAAAACCCAACCAACCAAAAAAAAAAAAAAAAAAAAAAAAAAAACCCACCAAAACAAAAAAAAGAACAAAAAAAACCCACCCGCACAGAAACACCTCGCCTGTAGAAACCTAACGTGCTTCCCGGTGCCACCTGAGTATGTGGCGCGGAGGGGTCCCCGTGGCGCGGAGGGGTCCCCGGGAGCGCCCGCGCCGCCCCCGCTCCCGGTGTCCTACCTGGGCCGGGGGCTCCTGCGGCGCCTCCGCCGCAGGACCAGCTGCAGGGCAAGGCGCCGCGGCCAGCGCCGCCCCAGCGCCCCGAAAACTCTGCGGAGGATGTGCCAGCCCAGAGCCCAGGCCCGGGGCAGGCTGCGGGCGCGCCGAAAGTGGATGGTGCACCTTATCCGCGGGGTCATGGGTGCGGGGAAGCCGCCGGCGCGTCACGCTACAAATACCTCCCCATCGGGGCCCCACCGATGAATCGGCCCTCTCAGCCTCCATTCATTGGAGAAGATTTTATTTCTCTCTTTTTATTTGTTCTTTTCCGTTTAACTAATTTCGACTCTCCATTTCACTTCACACCCCCTCCCTCCCATGGGTCCCCCTCTCCCTCCCCTACACCCCGCTCTAAACTCCTCCCACGATAATGGAGAAAAGCGGGCAAAGGAAGATTGGTAGCGGGGGATGGGGAGGGGGAAGATCGCCGGGGAAGAGCACCGCCACCAGACGGGCGTGAGGACCGGCCAATCGCAGGGCGTTCTGAAGCTTTCAAAAAAAGCCTTGACGACATCTCCTTGCCCTCCCCCCGCTCTGTCCCTCCAAACACACCGCCTCCCGCTCGGTTTGGGATTTTTTCTTGCTGTTCAGTTGCTCCCGGACCGCACTTCCCCCAGGAAAACCCCGACGGGAAAGGCGGCCTGCGGCGGCTCGGAGCGCCGCGCTGGCACTCGTGAGAGCCGGCTAGCGGATCGCCGCCGCTTTGAAAGCGCGGGCCAGTGTTGGCCCGGGCGAGTAGCTATTTCCTCGTCACATGGCCATTTGAACGCGACGCGGGAGCGTTGCGTAGCGAAGCGGGGGAGGGGGGGTGCCGGGAGGGGGGAGAGAAAAGAAAAGAGGATCTCTATTTCCCCGCGCCGGTCACAGAAACGGTAATGAACGGTTCCCGTCCAGCCCGGGCCTTCTCCGCGGCCGTGCCCCGCGCTGTCGGACCTCTTCGCTTTCTTTTTGAAGGGCGAGGCTTTGGAGCGGGGGTGGGGGGAGCAGCGGAGGGTCGCTCAGAAGCCGCAGTCCACCTGCTGGTGCTGGCCTGCCCACCCGGCTCCAGGAAGCACCGGTGAGCTGCCGAGACCCGCTGCTGATGCTGAGCCAGCTCTGCCGCCCTGGGCAGAGGGGGTTACTGCTACCTCCCCGTCCCACTCCCCACCCCAGGAATCCTTCTGCCTGCGCTTCCTCCCCTCCTGGGTGCGGGGTACCTCCGTGCGAGGCGTGAGAAGAGCGATTGGAAGGGAGAGAGCGTCATTTCTGCTGGCACATCTTCCCCCTCCCGGGCGCGGCGTGTCCCGGCTCGGAAGGTCACGGCTAAAGGCGGCTGAGAGAGGGATCGGGGCAGCTCCGGGACTGCGGGGAGCTGCGGGAATGGCGCCGGGTGGGGAGGCAGGGTGGCAGTGCCTGAGAGGGATGGTGAACATAAGCGTGTGCTACACCTTGCCACAACAAACGCCTTCTTCTCTCGGATGGGCAAAAAGTCGAAATGTCAACAGAAGGTTTCTCCTGCCTCGGCACGGAGTAACCCTAACAACAATGCTGATAAGGAAAAACCTGTAATTGTTTATTTTCAAGTCCGATTTCAAGCCTGGGAAACTGGATGAGCAAAATCGGCCATTTCGAAATGAAAGTACCTTTCGAGAGAAGCTTTTTTTTTCCTCTCCCGCGTTATTTTTTCCTCCTCTTCTTCTCTGTGAGGACTACTGCTTCTCCACCGGCAAGGCAAATTCAGAAAAATGAATGCCTACCTGGCTTTGGGATGCAGGCGCCGGAGCAGTGGTGAGAGGATGGACCGACAGCTTTGGCAACAGAAACCGAACACCCACCAACGCTGAATGCATGGCCGATCCGGGGCTCGTCGTGCACAGGGTGCAAACCCTGCTGCAGAAGGGTGTACGTGGGCTCACACATGTACTCGGTTACAGCGGCAATACTAAAAAAAAAAATTGTGAGTATCTGCCACCTTAAACATAATGCTTTTAGGGCTTTCTTGATGAAGTGTACTGCTGCTGCTGTTTGTTGTTAATTGTTACTATTCTTCTTTTCAAGGAGGACTCCAAGCCCTGGAGCCGCTGCTGCTGCCAGAAGAAAAGGTGTCCGTGGAAGTTCCTGCAGCCAAGTGGGACCTTGCCGGTGATCTCCATCCTTCCATGGAGTGAGTAGTCCCCACCATGGGTCTGTCCTGGGAAAGGGGCTCCAGACTTACTCCATAAGGCAAGATTTATAGCAATTAAGTATTTAACCTTGCTGAGTTTTGAGGGCACACTCTGCTTATTTGGTGCAGTCAGCCTAGCAAATTGTGTTGTTTCCCTGCCAACTTTATAGACAATAACACTAGTAATATAATATTACTATTTTTGTTGCTGTAGTTTCATAAGCCTTAATGGAAATGCTAAAAAATTGAAATAGAATCTGGTTCTTGGAGAAAATGACAATTTAAAACAGGAACACCGGTCCAATTGAGGACCGGTGCAGTTTAATAGAACCTTACTGTTCTGTAAGGAATGTGGTCAGGGCTCTAACTTTCCCCCATCTCCACATCTGGTCACGGCTCCATTCTGGTTTCCGCAGGCATGGAATGCAGGCACTTAACAGTTACATGCCCAGCGTTGGTTCAGCTATGCCATGATCTAGGGCAGAGTGAAGAGCAAATTAAAAAAGTGTCATAATCTCATATGTTGTTATTATAAGGTTACGTGTTTTCTATTTATAGCTACTTGTAAATTATTTATAGATACTTATATGTTTTAGGCATTCTTATAATGAAAACATGTGAATATAGACTAACGATAACATAAATGTTTTGTATGTGTTTTATATACATATAATTTCGTTATAATTAAACCAAGAAGCATAACTAAACAACTAAGCATAATACATATAAAAATAATTAATAATCAAATATATCACGTTGATGCATAATGATAACGTTTTATATATGTGTGTTCTATATGTGTATCATGTATATTTTATATAGATATTACATAGATGCATTATATACATGAATGACAGAACTAAACATTTTATAGCATGACAAGAGATACAAAGTAATTATAAAGCAGGCATTGTATGAAATTACATTATAATAAACAACACGTTAAAAAAAGGTATATACATTATTTTTCATGTTTCTATATGAAATACCTAGGGGTTGGATACTCAGTAGGAATGTGAAACCAAGATAAATCTTTTGCACCTTTTCTACAGCTAGCTCTGCAAGTGCCCAGGATTAGCACAGGGGTACGAGACATGAACTCTGTCACTGCTTCGCCTGGCTTCCCTTTCTCAGCCCCTGAGGTGCAGGACGTGTGAGCACAACCCCACCTGTGTTCCAGGGAGGGAGGCAGGGTCTACCGCTTGTCTCGCACCGGCTGGGAGCGCCGTCCCTGCCTCACTGCCCGGCTCGCTGCTGTCTGTGCACTCCCTCAAGCACACCTCTCTGGGGGCTTGGGGACTGGCTGTCCTGAGATCGGGTCTTCCCACCTCCTCCTTTCACTTCGGCGGAGCCTGGGCTGCCGCTGTATCTTTTTCCTGGAGCGCTCGTATCCAACTCCACCGCGCCGAAGCAGCCAGTGAAACATGTATCGGCTGTCATATAATTAACAGCTGCCCTCCTCGTTCCCCCGCCAGCAGCAGAGCTGTTTCAAAGTTTTCCTTGTTTCTTCACCAAATATGTCACCTCCGAGCGTCTTGGAAACACTGGAGTTGAGCTCAGATGTATGATTTTTAATTTTTCGTTTATAGCTGCCTTGGTTTCACAATCACATGATTTTTTAGAAGTACTGTAACTCAGAAGAGGTTACTTACAAATTGTTAAAACAACGAGGATACTTCAACTGAAGATCGTATCAGGCTTGCAGAGACACAATTTCTCTTTCCAGCTCCTATGGTTGCAGCCTATAGAAGGAAAGCTACAAATGCGTAGCTGTGAGTACGTGTACAGACATGCACAGCATCCTACGTGCCTTTAATAAGGTATTTACCAAAGCTGCAATCATACCAGGAAGCATTTGCCAGAGAAAGGCAGATTGGCTTCATCACCCCTTCAGATCGTTATAACCAAAATCAAACAGGGAGCTGCCAGAACAGGGAGGCCCTGAAACCTCTCCCATCTTCTTCAGATGGGGGGCTAGCAAGCATGAGTGGGGAGCCACCGGGGAGCAGAAAGTCCAGATGCAGCCCCATCAAAACAAAGGAAGGGTTTATAGTACCATATCTCTGTGCGTGGATTTCCGTTCATATTTAATATTCAATATCTGCTATTTAATATTTTCACATTTAGTATTTTCTCGCTTCATATTTCATACTTCATACTTCATATTTTATATTTCTCCTCAGTGTTTGGATTCTTGTGTATGACCCCCCTGCGGAGGGTCATAGCATTTCCAGTGCAGGATAATATACAGTCATGAGCAAAGAATATTGTCCTTCGTGCATCCAGCAGGGAAACGCGATCCAGGGTTATTCACAATATAGCATGAGTACTGTTCCATACGGTTTCCCCCGAGCTGGGCGCGGGCAATAAGTTTGTGGAGGGGATGGCCCGGGGAGAGGTTAGGCACAGGGCGGAGGGTCGCGCAGGTACCGCCCCACCGCTCCGTGCGGGCCCCCCGCCGCCACGTCGAGGGGCAGGCGGCCGCGGCCGTCGGGGAGGTCGAGGCGCGCCCCGGCCCTGTGCAGCGCCGCCAGCGTCTCCAGGAAGCCGGCGCGGGCCGCGTCGTGCACCGGGAGGCAGCCGGTGCGCGGGTCGGGGCGGTTGGGGTCCGCTCCGTGCCGCAGCAGCAGCTCGGCCACTCGCGGGCTGCCCAGCATCATCACCTGCGGGGAGAGACAGCGTCAGCGCCCGACACAGAGCTACAGAGCTCACACTTTCTCGCTCGGCCTTGAAGGAACAGAGATCCACAATGGAAAGGAGAGGAAAATCCGCCGGCGAGGCATAGAGATCGGCTCTGGACGGGCCACGAACCGTGGAGAACACGTACTCGTCGGGGGAGTTGTGCCGTATTGGAAAACTCTCCTTTACCCACACTAGGGGACAGAAGAGAACAGATAGGGCAGAGAAGTGCGGGGCTCCTGTCGGTGTTGGGGGGTGTGGATGCACACTGGGGTTGCCCCGCGACAGCCGCGGGAAGTCGTCAGGCTCGGAGCAGACGAACCGGGGAAAGGGGCTTGCCCTTCTCCCGGCGCGCTCCCATAGAAACCCAGGTCAAGTCCCAAGTCTCTTTGCACCGGTCCCGCGGAACCGTGCGGGTGCAGCGGCTCTCAGGGACCGCCGTCGTTCCGGTCGCATCCGTGACACTTTCCCAGAGTGTCCTTGGCAAGGGGAGAGGCGTAATGCAGGGAACGCACCGCATCTTCCCTCACCGTTAGGAGGGAATGAACTTTTTGCCTCACCCGCTTGTCCAGGGCAGTAACAACGTGTCCGGCAGCCCTCCCCATCGGCCTCGCCATTTTCTTAGTTGGGCTTCCCCTAGCGCACCCAGAAGTGCGTCAGCACAGGGGATAAAAAACCCCCAAAACCAAAAAAGAAAAAGCGCTGCAGGACGGCAACAAATACCTGTTTCGAGTGAAATGCTCCACTGACATTTTGAGTCGGAGAGTGTTTCGCAAGCACTGGCAGCAAAACTTAAATATAGCTTCTCAGATTATTCCAGTTTCGTTTTATTTTGAAATTTTAAGAAAAAGCCGTCTAGAACTACCTCGAAAACGAACTCAGCCTTTATAAAGGTAACCTCTACTACATCTCCGGGTGCTACGTCTACCCACACGTTCAGGGGAGTGTAAAATGTGGGCAGACTGAGCCCCACAGGGATTGCTCGTTGTCTACCTTCAGTATCACCTGGGCAAGGCTATCGCCGGGTATTTCTGTTCGTGAGAGCCACCGAATATCTTTTTTTTTTTTTTTTTTTTTTTTCCCCACGGGAGAGGAGACAAAACATACAGTCATATAAAGCAGAAGACGAGGTATAACGAAAGGGAGATTATTTCTACAAGCGTGACCTGTTACGTTTTATTGCACGTTTATTGCGAGATAAGCATTAAAGTTCTCGGATTTGAGTCATCCTATCTCAGATGGTTCAAATAAAGTAGAGGGTTGCTAAGACTAAAACCTCCCTGTTGCGGCCGTCACCGGAGAAGACTTTTTCGATCCCAGAGAGGCGAAAAAAACCCCTGTGCCGCGCCACCTCGAAAGCGGCCGAGCACAGTGACGGGGGGCGGCCGCTTCCGGGGCACCGGAGGGTCCGCTGCTGCCCCGGGCCGCCGCCGCCGCCCCCGTCGGGCAGGGCACGTTAGGGCCGCTGCCCTCGCCCAGCTGCCAGCAGTCCGTCTCCCTACCTGGGTGTGTGTCCTGCCGTAGGAGTTGGCGGCGTTAGGGTCGGCCGCTCCGTCCAGCAGCTCCCTGAGGCGCTGCGGGTCCGCGCGGGCGGCGGCGCTGCCCAGCTTATCCGCCACCGCGCCACGTCCCGGCCCGCCGTGCCCCGCACGGCGCCGCCGCCGCCCCCCGGCCGCCCGGCGCTGCCCGGGTCTGGCGGCGATCCCATGGGAGTCGGGCGCCTTGCCCATGGGAACGCCCGGCCCCACCCCCGGCGGCGGCCCCGGCCCAGAGGTTCCCCCGCGGTGCTGTCGCCGAGGCCGCCTCCATCTGCGAGGATGCGGCGGAGGCTCCCGGCTCCCATTTTGTCCACCAGCTAGTGCCGCCCGGCCCATCTCGGTGTCGCCGCTGGCCTCACCCTGACAGGGCGGAGCGACTGCGCAGCTCCTCGACGACAGGGAGGGCCGGGCTCCCGGGCAGGCCGCGGGACGGGCCCTCTCTCTTCTTTTATGTTAGCCTATTATTTTTTTTCTCTTGAGAGCAGCAGCGTCTAAACCAGTGCCTGATCGCCACGAGGGGAGCAGGGGCAGGGTAGGAGCAAAGGTAGCAAAAAACTTTAACGAGAGCGGGACATAAGGAGAGTGGCCCCGGGACCGCGGCCCTAATGTCCACAGGGCCCCGTCCGGCCGGCGCTGCCTCCTCTCGGGACACCCATCGGCACCCGAGGCGCAGAAGGCGGAGGTGGCCGCCCCTCCTTTCCTTCCCCTGGGTGAGCTGCGAGCTCCTGTCTCTGCTTTTTAAGTTGGCAGGGACTCTTGTAAAGACAGCGGGCTCAGCGGTGCCCACAGCCTTCACTGAGACACAAATCGCGGCTGCGACGTCTTCACTCCACCGCCTAAACCGCCTTTTTGTTCTTCTTCTTATTTTTTTTTCTTTTTTTTTTTTTTTTTTTTTCCTTAAAAAAGTTACAAGCCAAACAAAGGCCTCTGGGAACAAGCAAGCTCAGCGCCTCCCGGGCCGGGATTCAGCGCACGCCTCCTGGGCGGGCCGGGGCGGAGCGCTGGGGCGGGCGGTGCCGGCAGCACCACGGACAGCTCCCGCCGCCGCCCCGCAGCCCACCGCCTCCGTCCTCCCTCGCTCCGCGGTATCCCCCGCCTCCGGACCTGTCCCTAAAAGCGGCCTTTTTAAACGCCCCGCATGTGCGCACCAGTGAAGTGCGATGTCCTCCCGCGTCCGGCACGTTCCTAAAACTGTAGTGGCCTAGTGTCAAATTCTTCTTCATCTTCTTCACTTTGCTTAGAAATGAGTGAAGTTTCACTCACATAAAGAGCTCCTTGATATAAATTGTTGGTTCTGGTTAAATAAGTGAGCATTTAAACACGGTCTGGAGATTTCCTTGTGTTTGGGTTTGGTTTTTTGGTTGGTTGGTTTGGCTTGGTTTTTTATTTGCTCTTTACTAATGAGTTTTCCATTCAAGCTCCAGATGCCATACAAATGTGAAAATAATGATAGTTCAGAACTCTACATTATATAAAAGGAAAAAGTGGAAAAGTTTAATCTATACGCCTTGGTATGTAGATCACTGTACAATGGAAACACCCAAGCTGTAAGCAGTATAGTTAAGCCTTGAAAACACTGCAAGCTGATCTTTACAGCAGCAGCAGTAAAGAGCAATATTATAGAATCCGTTTCACAGAGATAGTGTATTGGTCCTGATTCTCAGCTACAGGACAAACAATAAAGGAAAAGAATTCTGACAAGGCTTTGACACCAGTGAAATATCCATAAGGTAAAAAAAAAAATTGGTTCACATATACTGGAATTGTGTGAAAGATTTAGATGGGGCACTTTATTTTAACTAAGAAAAAGCAAGAAAATTATATCTAAAGAAAGAAAAGCTTTCTACTTATTTAACTTGTTACCAAGGCTATGTGGTAAATAAGATAACCAAAATATTCCTTTACACTACTTTCAGAAAAGGGTGGCATTTCCTACCAACCTCATTAAGTAGCTCTGTCAAATATATATGAATGACAAATTAAGGACTCCTTCATAATTTTTCTTGCAGATCAGAAAAACCCACTCTGTGCCATTACGGAAGAATTCCCTCCAGCAAATTCATAAATGTTCCCTTCTCCCTTTTGCAAATTCATAAATGTTCATTTTCTTGACCAAGAAAGGAAACCCTGCCTATTAGCAAAAAATTAGATATTTTAGCTGGAAACTGCTTGCCTTGGAGTTGGAATCTCAGAAGGAGTTTTCCTTTTGTTCTGAATATGTGTTTACTGTCTGAAGGACAATTTCACTGTCCAGTTGATGGTAGCTTTAAAGAAGTTGCTACGCAGTTGGAAGTGACATCTTCCTGTTTCAAACTTAATATTGGAACAGTAAATTGTACAATCATGACCTCAAAACAATCCTTTAGGGAGGCATCTCACCTTTCTGTGCTGCACGGTTATTAATTATGTATATAGAGAGTGACAAAATGCCAAATAAATACAAATCTCTTGGCAAGTAGAAAGACCTTGCAAGCACTGCAACAATACAATTTTCTACAATCAAAAAGAGGAAAGAGAGACATTGAGAGATTCAAGAAGATACTCATTGGTACGCATAATGTATAATCAACTTAGTATTGCTCAAAAACACCAGCCTAATTTTTCCTGCTAAGGAAAAAAATTATTGGCAGTTTGTCCCACATATGTTTTCTTCTAACTGACACCTTTTGAGTAGTTACATTTGGAATAGAAGGTTCTGTTCTTCCTTAGCTGGGTCTCTTTCTCTGGGAAGTGGGAAAATAGACAACACTAACATTCCTTTTCTGGATCAAAAGAAATATGCAAATAAGCTGGAACAGAAAAACATCCTAGTTTTGCACTTCTTTCAAGTGGAAGCATAAAAACACTAACTCTAATTTAGTTTGTCTCTTTGTTATGGTGTTGACAGTATTTTGGAAGTTTATTTCCTCTTTCTTACCCAGTTGTTCTTTATGTGTTATTTCAAGGGAAATGGACATCAGCACGACAAAACATAGAAACCCTTCTGGAAATTTTATGGCTATTTGCCCAACTGTATTTGCAATGATCTCTCTGTGTGCGCTATTACTGAAATGGTAAGTTTTACAGATGAAACTTGAAACTTTTTTTTCAAATTTACCTTGAAACTTGCTCCCATGTTTGCTTATCATGTTGTATATGTCATTTGGTTTCTTGCGGCTCTTTGATAAAACATTCTCCCAGGATAGCCTAATCAATGGTAGAAAAAGTACTCAGTTAGAAAACCAACAGCAACAAAACCAATGGCACCTTCCCACCCACAAAAAAACCAAACAGAAAACCTCTAAAAAAAACCAACAAAAACATCAAAACAAACGAACAAACAAATGCAACCAAAAACCCCAAACAAACCAAACCAAACCAAACAAAAAAAACCTGAATCACTTGTTGAAACATCACTATGTTGAAGAAACATCACAAACATCGCTATGTTGAAGAACTTTAAGCTACCAAAACAGCAAACCAGATGCTAGCCAGCTACCTTGTCTGTGAACTATCTCTGATTTTGTTTTTTGAGACTAAGGTTTACTCTCTACCAGAAAGAATTCCCTGATCCATGGATGTCACACTGGTTTGGTCCCATGGTTTGTACTACGGAAATCCTGATAAACAACAACAACCAAAAAATATGCTATCTAGATTTAAGTTTTTTATTTATTTTTCCTTTTTAAACTTTCGTTTTATATGGCTTCACATTCAGAGATTCAGCTGGCTGCAGAGAAAGACATGAATGCAGAATCTAGGACACATTATTAAGTCCACAAAGTCTTGCACAACCCCAGCTTTACATCTGTGGCAATTGCAGCAAAAGTTCCTAGAATCTAAGTAATAATTTTCATGTCCCCGTCATTTTAACTGTACAATGCTGAGCAAATCCCTCTGTCTCTTTGGCTCACATATACCTACCTGTAAGGATTGTGGTCATGGACCTGAAGGACAGTGGGAGAAAAACACTGAATTTGATATGTTTTTAATATAAAAAGTAAAACTAAAATCTTCCATACACGCTGTCCATGGGCTTTGTGATTCTGCAATTCCAGGGAGCAGTCATCCACTGTCTGAAGAAGAGTGTGAGTCAGGCACTGTGCTAAGGGCTAAGCCAAGCTTCAGGCAGGTATCAGGCAGCTTCCATAATCAACAACTATGTTGCAAAGTTACATAAAATTCACAATTGGCATGAATTAAGCATTTAATCAGTTCCCCAAGTGTATGTACTGATATAATCATTGTTAATGACAAGACTTCTGCCAAAGTTGCAACACACCAATCAGCTTGCATTGGAGATCAGTCCCATTGCCCAAGCTTTTTCCATTTTGATCAAGAGTATGGTGGCCAAAATCAGCAAAAAGGTATTGATTTCTCACTACAGTTGGGCTGCATACAAGCACACTGAGATTCTGTATGCTCAGTTTAATCTGCTGGTAAACTATCCTTAATGATTTTTGCATCTTTGTTGCTGTGTACTTATATCCCCACAGGGGACAAAGGAGAAAGATTTCCTAGTTACAGTCAACTCACATTCAGATCATGTTGAATTGTTCCAAATAGGGCTGGGGGGTCAGAGGCAGAGCAATTTAGTACATTATTACAATATACAGAAATTTTATTTACTTGAGACAAGAGACATCAAAGATTACTTACTTTTTTCAATCTTTATCCAGACCATATGTCAGCTGCTTGCAAAGTGAGCTTTGCTGGCTGAGTGTTTAGTGAATGTTTCTGAACTTTTTGGCAGCTGTGCTTGTTCTGCATTTAAGTAAGGAACTCAGGGAGAAGATTAAGATGTCTTTTAGAAGCTGACCTGCAAAGAATTTGCATTAAATTAGTTTTGTCCCACTTTTTTAAAGCCTGTGAAGTTTGAAGAAGAAGAGAAGCATTAGGAGTTTTCTTTTCCTCTAGCCCAATTTGCTTTGTAGGTCAGCTTGAACATTAGTTGTTAGGAATACCAGTCTTGATCTTCCCAATCTGTTTGGCAGACTACTGAGAAGAGGAGGAGTCTCTATTCAGTACAACTATTAAAAACCCAAGGTATGAGTTACTATATAACATGCTTTTGATTCTCACACTATAACTTCAAACAATTTAGGTGATCTTTAGCTTGTTTCTTAATTTATCATCTCCTGTGTTCATATTTTCAAACCTGTATCATAAATCTAGGATCTTTCTTTTACCTAATCACATAGACCTATAAACTGATTATCGAAAAAGCAGGAAACAGGATAATGTCACTGCCCAGACTTGTAAGCAACAGAGACATGAACTCAGACTGGCAGGGCATCTGAATCACTCATTGATAGACAGGAGCTGGTTTTATACAGTAATTCAAGGCACAGTATTTCCTTACAAGATAATTCTCACTACGTGATCTATCCCATGTTGCCACATTAGCTTTCTAAATGTCCTTCTATGGGGTCATCACACCCTGTTCACCCATCTGTCACCTTCGGACAGGCTCCTCTCCCATAGGGATCTGCCCAGTGGCATTTCCCCACAAGGTCAGGTGCAGACAGGCCTCTCTGTGCTGCCAGGTGCCTCTCTGTGCCACTGTGCGCTCCTTTGTGCTGCCAGGTGCTTCTGCAGAGGTGTCCCACAGCCCACAGCGCAGTTCCTATCTCTTCCCACACAGACTGGTCACACCAAAGCAGGTAAAAATTCATCAGAACGGCGGAGTGTTGGCTCTAGCCATGGCATTATTTCTTCAGAACATTCATTAAGTGCTGGAAGCAGGTATTTAGCTGAAAACTAGAGTATTTTCAAATCCATAAGCAGTTTTCTTCCAAATATTGAATTCTCTTGCTTCTTGTCATGTCATAATTTCCCCTATTCATCAGGCTTCATACAATCTTCCAAAATAAAGGAGGTGTTTACTCTGATAAAGCAACTTTACCTATGTGTCTCAGACATCAAAACCAAGTCTTCCCACTAGCTTGGTCTTTTGTTATTTGCCATTCAGAGCCCTTTGGCAATAGCTGGAAATGGAAACATGGATATGCAGATGATGCCTGAGGCTTTAGTCAATCCTCATTCTTATGCAGGCAAAAATCTGAGTTTCTGTGCTGCAAGAGGGATGGTACTGTAGAAGTTGCTTTAAGACATTTGTGTCAAGACACTGATCTCACTGAACTTACCGTAAACTATTTGATACCTAAAACACACTTATTTTTCCGCCTACTAACTGACTCTTTGATAAATTACAAGGCAAGTCTCTTTTGCCTTGGAAAAGGAAGCGTAGGCTGGAAGTTTAGATTCTATCTAGCTTGCATTCCACTTTTGAATATGGACAGCTTTTACTTACTTTCTTATGATTTTTTTTTAAAATATGAATTATAGTTTCCAGACAGGCTGCCAAAAATAACATCAGGTAGCTCCAAAGTGTCAAGAGATGAGTTTTGGGTGTGAACCTGGACCAAGGCCAAACTTGGGGATATGGTAGATCTGATTGAAGATATTCATTATTTAGTAAGACTGATGATGGAATGGTGTTTGAGCTTTGGATTCCTTGACTATTTTGCAGCATACTTTTTATGTACAGCACCACCCAGGAGGACTCATTATCCAGTTGACTTGCTGCAAAATGTTTACACAAGTAAAATAGTCTTCAGTAAAATGCTGAATGCATGTTATATGTGCAGTATTGGTCCATTTAACATGTGCTTTGTAGAGTGCGTATTTACTGCAGAAATGTTGATAAGGGGTGAATCAGGTAGTAGAAAGATATCTCCCCTAAATTTCTGAAATGCTATTTAATCTTGGTCTGTAATCCACTTTAATGTGTTCACTGGTGTTTCTGATTCCTGTCTTGTGACCTGAAGTGTATCCTTTCTGTGATTCCTTTCTAGAACCTTTCCATGGTTCTACAGTTTCAACTGTTAAACACTCTGTTTTATTGGTAAGGTTCTCTTCTCTTTAAACAATTTCAGGGGATGCTTGTGTTATGTTTATGTCTGTAGACACAGCTGATGGTGAAAGTTAATAGCTTCCACAGAAAAACAGGACTAATAAGGTGATCAAATCTGGAGTTACACGTGTACAGTTATTTTAGTATTTACTCACAGTGTTTTCTGTAAAAGAATCTCAAAATACAAAATTAGTCTATAAAACACTTTAATTATTTGTAGCTTATTGTTTATCCATAGATAAATAAGGAGGCACCATGTGGTCAGGAAAAAGCCTTGGACTGAAGATAAAGTAGGTTTATTTTTAACATGAGAACACAGATGCTTTCTCTAAATAGAATAATGAAAGAGATTTGCCTTTTAATTTATCAAATGGTCAGTGAGTAGATGGGATAATAAGTGTCTTTTAAGTATCAAGTGTTTTAAAGCAAGCTCAGTAAAATCTGAGTGTTTTGACACAAATGTTTTAAAGTAACCCCAAATTTATAATTTGGCAGTGCTGAAATTCTTGTGCACATATAATTTCATCAAATAGAATGGCATATTTTGTAAGACATACATAGACTACATGATTTTAAACAAAAAAGAGAGCTTGTATGGTTTCAAACTAAACTGTTTCTACCTGAGGAGATCTCTGTTGTCTGTGTTTTATCTTTTTCTTATTAGTGTGGTTAAGCTGTAAGATTTCCATCCTTAAAACTCCTTTTTGTCTATTTAATTTTTTTTTTTATTTTAGTGGTAAAGCCCGTGAAAGCCTTGTGTCCCATGGCATTTTAAATTTCTTACGTATGCAGCATTTTCTAGAAAAACTTTGGTAAGAGTACCTGTCAAAGAACAATCCTGTAGAAATTTATGTTGAGACATTTTTATTTATGAACAAGTACAGTTTTCTCATAGTCAAGGAGGCACTGTGATTCTGGAGATTTTATGTGCAGAGTGATAGCAGACTCCTCACTGCTTGCAGTCTTAAGGTGCTCTCTTAAAAGATGAGTCACCTGACTAACCTTGTTTCTCATGATGCTATATTTCATTATTTCTCTTCATATTTCTGTTTAGTTTGGTTATGCATAGTCACTGTAGCACCACAGCCTCTGGTGAAATTAATCCAGCAAAAGCACAACCGTCTGTTTGTGAACCACATTAAAAAAAAAAGAGCAAAAAGCAGCTCAGGGCGATTTTGCGGCCAAACAACCATTGGCATCTCATTTCAGGGGCAGGAATAACTTCTGAATCCTTCATTGCTTTCCTGCAGAGGCTGAGTAGTTAGCCATGCAGCAGCTGCTGAGCATAGCAGGAGTACGTACCCAATCTGCTGCTTTTGCCTGCTCTGTGGATGCTGCAGTGCAAGCTGCTGTGTGTGGTACAATGAATTATCACATGCTATTTTGTGGTGGACTGGGGACAGCCTAAGATGGCACAATGTCAAGCACATTTGGACATGTGTTTGTTTTCAAGTTACATATCCACAAAAGGCCACTGCTTAGGAAACACAGGTGTTTTGCTTTCTCTTGCCTCTGGAATGGCACTGTGCTCTCCTGTCATAAAATACTTGCACATAAGTTACCACTCCTATAGTCTCAGATACCCTTAACCACTGTGCAGTCCTCTATAAATTGCTATTTATTAACTCCCAGTTTTATTTAAGTACGAAATGTGATTGAAAGTTTCTACTGAAAAGGAAAGAAGGTTTTATTTGCAATAAGGGCAAGCAAGCTGAGGGTTTGTTTTTGTTTTCCTTCCCTTTCAGTTACTGATTTATCTTGTTTTTAATGCATCTTCCACACGCTATGTAATCTTGCAGTGACCCATAATGTACTAGTGCAGTACATCTGCTTGATTGTGTTAACGGCTCCCTTCAAGTCTAACATTTTACAGCTCAGGATCCCTTCTTCTATTACTCACACAGCAAAACTTCATTATGTGAAGTGCAGCTTCCTGTCTGATTCCTCAGGGTAACGAGACGGTTTCTGCAGCTGGCAGGACAGCCTCCTTTGCAGAGGAAAGCCATTAAATCCCAGCCTAGGACCTGCTTGTGTCTTCATTCATCAGGCTTGCATCAGCCCTTCCAAAGCAGTGACTGTGCCAAGCTGAGAGGCAGAAACCTTGGGGGCAGGAGTGTACCACCTGCTGCAGCAGGCGCAGTGCTGGCCTCCCAAGAATGGGTTAGTTTTGTTTGGTGTCGTTTTCAGGTCTCTACAGTGTGTATCAAGCATGTGATTTCCTCCACGTGTGCTGAATATAGATTTTCCATCCACCCAGTTGAATGTGAGGGCTTCTGACTAGCAAAGCTTTATGTGGATTTTGAAAAAGCAAATTTTAAAACACAGAAGAGTTGCTTAACAGTCAGCACTGAGAAACTGGAGAATTTTGGAAGTCTTTGAGAATTGTACCTTACAATCTTAAGTTCATCCCTTTGCATTTTCTGATTGTATGCATACCTTTATGGCCCATGATGGTAAATGGTCTGTGGCCACCATAGCTTTATGTGCTATTATATCTCTGGTGTTGCTTGGAGGTGACAGCAAAGCAGACCACCATTACTGATAGTGTTGTATGAATAAAATATAATATGGCTGTTTGCTTATTTGTTTGTCCCTTCTTCCCCCATAACCCAAATATTTTTAACAGCTTATATTCAAACATCTGTAGTAAGCACCAGGACTTCCAAACACAGTGGAAGCGATTAACAAGATTACTGCAAGACAGGAACTCCCAGTGGTGGAGAAATGGGGTGTGTGGTCAATGTGACGTTCATCCATGGGTAATGCCTGCAAGCAATGGGATACTGTTTTTAATGGGCCTGTGACAAATGCAACCACGGGCCATGTGGGCTGCAAAAATAGATCAGGCAGGGGCAGCACATGTAAAGGGGCTTGGCACACTCTAGTTCTAGCAGACATGGCTCCTGCTTTTGGGGCCGATGGTAAGCAGACATCCCCGTGTCTGTGGGAGATAGAAGGTTGCTCTGAGGCAGCTCTAGGGCAGAACTAGGCTTTCCTGCATTCTTCACGTGGTTATATTTTAATATCCATGTTTGGTAAGACGGACTTGAACTTTTTTTTTTTACTTTAACAGTCCAACCATTTCCATGTCCTACCCCCAGACTTCAAAGCCAGCTGCAATTTTTCAAGCATATTCTTCTTGAGGAAGACCTTTATTCTTTGCAATCATTGCTTTTACCAGGGGATATCCAACAGGGTACCTCATACCACGCCTGCTGGCCTGCTGGGGCAGTGGAACTGCCTTTGTTGCTGCTCTCTTTTATTTGTTTTAAAATTTTGCAGTAGCAGCTAGAAAAGCTGCAAAGTGCCGTGTCGGAGGCGAGTTTTAGCAGAGTTTTAGGAGAGGTACGTGTGCCATCTAGAGGAACCCGCGGCCGCCTGAGGGGAGGCGGAGGAGACGGGACGCGCAGCGCTGTGGTTTTGGAGCAGCCTGAAATGAATATGGGAACCCGCAAAAAAGCCCCCATCACTCATCGGCGATCAAATCCCTCTGGGAAACCTCAGTAAATGGCGTGCTATACCTCTGCGTTTGCAAAGCTTTTGCATATCCCGAGAAAAAAAACACTAAGAATGCTGTATGCTTTTCTATTCCAGTAAAAGAAGGAATGCCTGTTTGCATATTTTAGTAGCCCTGCTGTTTATTAATGCTGTCCAGCTCCTAGGATATAGCAAGAAACAGCTCCAACCTGGCAAAACTAGATTTCATCCTTCCTTCTTGCCATGTCTTTGTTTTTTGAACATTGCACGATTGGAGGCTTCTGGCATGTATCAGCTTTCATCAGTAGACAGAAAGTTCAGTGATAGTCAGTTGGGAGGGTGTGGGCACCTTGAAAGCAAGAGACAGAACCTCATAACCTCATTCCCTGTACTCCAGGTCTTGTAAGGCAGCAAAAAAACCCCCAACCCCAGCTTTTTCAACCATGCCAGCAAGATGAATCTCTGTGATGTGCACAACACTTCCTGTGGGTAAGAAACCCTCAAATACTGCAGGTGTGAATCTTCAGGCACTGCCACAACTGCAGAGCGAGATTTCAGTGTGGCCGTCGTTGCCTGACAGGGTCAGCTGTATATTTTCTAATGACATGTTTTAATGAATTTACCTTGTTAAAGGAAAATGTCCCATCCCGTCGCCTTATATTATGAGGGAGGAGAGAGGAAGCTAGGTCCTGTTAATTCGAAGTCTGCTAAGCACTGGTTCCTTGGAGACATGTAAAAGCTGAGGCACAGTGAAATTGATTTTTGATTGTTGCTGCAAAATGTACAGACAACCAGCTTGTTGTGTTCAGATAACTTTCTCCTGAATTTGTTGTCACATTAGAAGATTTCTAAATTGAAAATATTGCGACTCAACGGCTTTAAAGAACTGAAAATTTTCCCCAAAGCTCATCACCATATTGCTTGCAAAAAAAACTTGAATAATAGCTAATATGAGGTACAGTCTATTCACATTTTGAAACCTATTATGACTTCTCTGATAATTAACTAATACTAGGGGATGACTAACAAGGGTCAGTGTATATTTGACTTTTTTTTTCAGTGACCTCATTTGAATGACATCAACCTCATGACAAGGGTTCCATTTGAAAGGACACTTTATAACATCTCAGTGACTCTTTGATACCATGAATTTTCCAAGTATTTACTGCAAATCACAAACCAATTAACAACAAGGAATGTGAAGTACTTTGTCCTGTAGGTACTTCCCTTGCTCACTGTCAGAAGCTGAGGAAGATGCAAAAGCAGAAGGACAAGCTCAGGTGCCAACTCGTGACTTGTCTTCTAGTGCATGATACTTTCTAACTGGCACAAATGTGATGAAGGTTCTCCATCTGCATAAGAGGAACAAACAGCCTCCCCCCACCCCCACCAATTTACTCTGCCCTATTTAATGAGGTCACTGTCCACTGGGGCAGGCCAGATCTGTGGCTGCTCAGTATCATCCTGTGCAGCAGCAAAAGTACCTGCATCTGGGACACTGCACAGCAGCAAGGAGCAGTACTGGGGAGTTGTTCTTGCAAAAGCAGATACCGTGTGACGGCATCCTGGGACATCTCTGCACAGCATCAGGTGGCACATACAGACCACAGACTTACTTGCACGACCTTGGAGCAACCTGGCTTGCTTTTTGAAGTCAGTGTGAAAGTGCTTTTCATTGCTAAGTATTTCATTATGCTTCTGCCCTATTCATTGCTTCTCATACCCATATGAGGCAAAAGCCATGTAAAGCAAGTCTGAGAGCACGTACACACAAGTGGTTCCTCCCTGTATGCAGCATAGAGTCTGTTTTCTGTTGTGTGTAGGGCAGATGTAAAGTTCAGCTTCCTGCTGCAGAGAGGAAAAATGCAGCCTCCCCAGCATGACAAGGTGACAGATTCACTTCTTAGAAGAGAATGTAGGATAAATTTACTTCTTAGAAGATGAGTGGTCAAGTCACAAGTAAAGGAGTTATCAAAACAAGAAGAGGTGGCTACAACACTGTATTTCTTCCCAGAACCTCTTTGTCAGATGTCATTGCAGATGGAGTCACCTCTGGGTCAGGTTTAATATTAGAAATTAGATTGGGAGGCAGGGAAGGGGAGGTGGGGGATTGGGGTATCCCTATTTCTTTTTGACATACAGAACTTGGCTTTCCACACAGGGAAATGGGGTTCTTCTATTAACCATCCTGGGTCCTACATCAGCAGGCAGAGTTTTCAACTCAATCACTTTGATCCTATATCTTCCTGGAGAAAAGACAGTTTTGACACTGGTCAGTTCACTTCATTATTTCCAAGCACAACTCCTGGGTGAACATGGAATTTAGCAGCCTAGAGGAGGTGCTCACTAGGAACTGAGGTTGGAGTTTGGTTTTATTTTGATTTGCAGTAACAAAAGAGACAAAGCTCAGCAGAGAAGTAAATTAAAATTACATTAATTTTAAAGTCTAAGTAATGCTTTCTGTTTGTACCATGTTTGGTTTCAACAAGCCAGACTTGCTTCTGCAAGCAAGATATGTGGGGCCTTGTAGGACAGTAAGAAAAAAAAAAATTGCAGGAAATGTTTTTTGCAAGATCAGTGGCATAATTATCTCTAGGTCTGTGTGCATCTCAAAGGTAGATTCTTAGTTGAATATGTATTAAGTAAAAATATTTTCAAGGGCATGCCACAGTTCCCATTTAGAATACACAATGGTTGGTCTTAAAAAAAACCACCAAAATTCACAAGGAAACACCATAAAGAAACCAATGCTTTAAAGCAGCTTTACACGTACAGACATCATTGATTTACTTTCTATTCTGAAAAAGAACCTATCACATTATAGTAAATGGGATTAAATATGAAAATCTGCTGTGGACAAAAATATTTACTTATCCCTGACTGGTAATGTTTAGCAACGTGGGGTGGTTTAAAAATGATTAAGCATTTAACGAAAAAAAAAAAAACGTTGCACATCCAATACCAAACTTAATATTATACACAGTGTATCTGCAAAGTGTGACTAAAGGTGAAACATTTTTTAAATACCTCTGATAATGAAAAGATTTGTTGTAAAATATGTCTTAAATGGCTTGAACAAAATACTCATTGTGTGTGCACAAAACTGCTTTATTCAGCAGTAATTCTTGGATTTAGTCCTTGGTGGGGTTGAGGTGCAGGAAGAGTGAAGGATTTCACAGCAGGGGAGCTGGAATCCATAACAAACACCTTTTTAACATGGGGCCATAACCACAATGTGATTTGGAATGGGAGAGCTGAATTAGATTATTTTTTTCTGAATGCCTGGAGATACCACCCCATGTGCTAATATTCTCATTAAAAAATGTCTTTAATGTGCAAGATGTTGAGGACAGATACTGCGCCGCAAAACTGCATGGCAGGTCCCACCTCAAGATTTGAGAATTCCCTTTTGTTGAGTGATCACACAGCCCAGGGTGTTGTCTCCTTGCTTTCTGTCAGCAATTATATCCTACTGTGTTTCCTCATTCTTTGCTGATTTGTACATGCTCAGGGCTCCTGGAAAGTCAGCCTTGCAAGCACTCCAAAGAATGATCAAATACCTTTACCAGATGCCTCTGGAAAAGCTGCACATAGCAATTTTGCTCCTGATTCCCCAGAGTCTGTCTCATTTTTGCTCATTCATACTCTGAAAAACATCTGAAAACAAACCCCAAAATTTGTCACTGGGATTAGCAAACAAGAAAGAAGTTGCTTTTTGCATGCTTACTTTGAAAGTCATCAGTTAATTAAAAAAAAAAAAAATCGTGTTTCTGAGCCATGTATTAAAGCCCTTTTTCTTTTTTAAAACTTTCTTCTCACATAATCTTGTTCTGAAACTGCGTGCTCTTATCTCTCTGACAATTTCTTTCTTCTTTTTGCTGTTTTCTTTTTGTGGGACACATAGTGGTTCAGCTGGAAGGAGAGAAACTTCAAAAATTAGAAACTAGATTAAATAGATTATAGATCCAAAAAGCCCTAAATATGATTTGGAATAGCAAATTTTGGCCCTTCTCTCCAGAGAAACAACCTTAGCAGTTGCTTTAAAAATTTCCCAGTCCAACTAAAACCCCATTTTTTCACCCATTTAAGATACACCTGTAGTCCAGACAGGATTGTTAAAAGCTGCATCACTCAGTGGGCAGATTACAACATGACTTAGACCAAACTTACCTTTGTTTTCATTTGGGTGGCTTCAGTGGAAATGAGTGGTACTTTTTGTGCACCTTTGTGTTGCTTACTGGCCGATATTCCCCAATCAGAGAGACGGGAACTGGCACGTTTCCTTGTTTCTGTTGTCACCTGGGACTGCAATGATAGCTGAGTAAATACTGTAGCAAACTTGATCTGGATAGCTAGTTTTTATGTATGTATGTGCCAGGAAGAATCAGTTGCTGGGATGAGTAAAATGTGTCAAGGCTGTGCTTGTAGGTAAAGTGGAAGTGGCACCACAGAAAGCCATGCAGACCATCAGCTGGTGTAGCCCCTGGTGGAAACTAACACAGGCCTAGGTCAGTGCAGACTAGCTAGGGACCCAGCCCAATGTTTCTCACATCTGGACTGAATATATCACCTCTAAAGCATAAAGTTTGGGAAGATAGAGCCTACAATTCCAATTCTCTGCTTTTTCTGTTTTTAAAGTGTCATAGACACATGTGTCAGAAAAGGCATCTTAGATAGAAAAAAGACACCTTCAAAACCAACACATACTGTAGGGGCTTAGATCATTCTTACTTGTGGGTCATTCTACTCGATTTTGTCATGAAGAGATAACAATTAGATAACAATGAAACTAAGTCCTCCTGTTGGTGGACGAAATTCAAGTCTTGCAGACTACTCTTTAACCTTCTGCAATCTGGCGAAAACTATGGTCCTGTGAATTTGGAAATGCTCTCACACTTCCTTAAGCAGTAACACACATGCTGGAGGAAGATGTATGTCATCTTGACACAGCCCACTGTGTTCCTGTTTCTGTCCTTCCCAGAAAGACAGCTGGCTTTCATTTCCCAGCTTTTCCAGCTGGCTGTCATTTGAAAATGAGCACAGTAAGGTGTCATGGTTACTTCAGTGACAAATTTATGTTTTTGTGATGCTTGCATATGCATTCTTTAGACTTAGAGGTTAAGGTTAAAGACCTTGGAGGTCCTTAGCTGTTCTTATCTCCCAGCACCTAGGTTCAATGACAGTGCCTCTGGTACTGAAGGGAAAAGCTCCATCAGGAAATGAGACAGGTTCATATTTTCATTAAGCAGAGCAGCACCCCTGGGAGAGATTGAAATGTTTCAGGCTACTTAAGTTCTAACTCTGTCTCTGATTTGTGAGGAAAATAATGGATTTTTTAAATATGTTTAAGGATCTTTATGTGGCCATGATTTGTAAGCTGAAACAACAAGGCATTCAACAACAAGAAGACACTGATGCCCTGTAGGAGGGGTACGAACAAGATGAGGATCAGCAGGGGCCAGCTTGAGTTGACATAGCTTCTCATATATCCCTACAGACTAAAGAATTTTCTTCCAGAAAAGAAAATTTAATGCAAGTTCAGACAACAGAAAGGAACATTAAATCAAAAAAGTATAAACTGAAATTAGGATTCATAGAAATTCTGAAGTATAAATGCTTATAATTACAAGAACTGATAATAAGGTTTTCTAGTACAGCAGAAAAAGAGGCTAAAACCCAGTCAGAGTCTTTTTTTGCTTATTAGAAGATAGAGAAACACTAATAGAGTACATTCATCCTTTCCTTTTGCAATGTTTTTTTCCTGAGTAAGTTTGTAGACATACACTCCATGCTTACTATCTTTAAGCAATAGACATATTGTGAAAGGCAATTCCTATGAAATAAATAACTCGTTTATCTGTACATGTCAGGTAAGAAGACAAAAAAGGTAGATAGGTGATGGCATTGACTTTCAAATTGAGTCTATTTTTTATTCTGTTAGTTGCACATATTTATTCTCCTTTCAGAGGAGTTGTTGAAACGATTCGCAAGGAATTTATAAGTATCTTTCCTCTTTCTTTCTCTGTGTTGGAAGACATGATTCTGGGAAGAGATGGAGTCTTATTTTAATATTTTTTTTCCATATATTTTCATGAGGAAATCACAACCGTCCCTAATTTTCTCATCAATTGGGAAGTCGCCAAACACCACTGGAGAAGTAGCTAACAATTTAGCAGTTTCTGACCAGGTTTATTCCTGAGCTTCACTAATTTATTTGTACTCTGGTTTGATTCATCCCACAACAGGGTTATAATTTTTCATGCAATTCTTTATGAAAGAGTTACAACATTCTTACTACAAAATAGGAAGCAGTCTCTTAGGTTACAGAACTCCAGATGTTTCTCTCAGAAGATTTGGGCATGAGATCAAATGTTCATATGATGGGGTCTCAGCCATCAACCACCACACTTCCTGCAAACTGCAGCACCTGGGCAGTTTTACTCGTAGGTACACTGTTTTGCCTTGCCAGTTGTTGCACTCTAAATAAATAGAATTCAGAGGGATTGACTTCATTGTTACAGCCAGAAAAACCACAGGATTAAGGGTGTGTGTTCCTAATCATTTCCCCTGCATATTTTTGAAAATGATAGTCATGAAAGGACTTGAGAATTTGGGTATTACAAGCTCTTGCTACCCATGGGTTCAGCATAGGGAGGGTTTGTATTCTGCTCTTCTGTCAGAGAAGGGGTTGTGCAGATAAGCCAAGCTGCAGTGTTGATTAACAGGTAAATGTGAAAGAATACGTCATCAGTGCTTCATGTATGTCATGAGGCAAACATGAAAGAAAGGGAGGGAGGTACCTGTCAGGTGATGCTACTGGAGAGGTTCAGCAACTGAATATATCTCAGCAGAAGTTACCATGGATAAGTATGTACCAGTGTGAAGAGCAAATCTTACTTTTCCTCTTCAGCTGCCATATAGATGTACCTGTCACTCTTTTTTATCTCTACAGAATTTTACAGCACCATGAATTCCTTCTCCTTCTTACCTGGTATCCCAGCTTCATTGCCATCTGTCATCATACCTGAAACAATTAGCATATCACATGCTGAGCTTCTCCCTCTCATATTGGCTAGAAGACAGGACTGATATCCAAACATTTTTAGGCATATGTTGAGGCACAGCCATATTAATCTGACACAAATCAGGGTTTCATGGAATCACAGAACCATAGAATGGTTTGGGTTTTAAGAGACTTTTAAGACTTTGCAGTTTAGACCAGGTTGCTCAAAACTGTATCCAAACTGGCCTTGAACACTTCCAGGGAGGAGGGATCTACAATTTCTCTGCAGATATCTGTGTCAGTATCTCCCCACTCCCACAGTAAAGAATTTCTTCTCAATCACCAATGTAAACGTACTCTATTTTAGTTTAAAGCCATTCCTCCTTGTCCTGTCACCACATGCCCTTACAAAATAGTCCCTTTTCAGATTTTCTTGTAGCCTCCTTTAGTTACTGGAAGGTGTTTTAAGGTCTCTCTGGAGCCTTTTCTTCTCCAGGCTGAGCAATCCCAGCTTTTTCAATCTTTCCTAGTAGGAGAGGTGCTCCATTCCTCTGATCACCTTGGTGGTGTCCCCTGGACTCACTCCATTAGGGTAATGACTTTCCTTAGGACTTAGGACTTAGGGTGTCCTAGAACTCTGTCTGGTTCTCATGTCTGGTCTCATGTCTAATTCCCTTACTAACACCCATTTAAAAATTTGATGAAGTCTTGAGTTGGAGTAACAGGATGCAGAACTTGAAACTGCTACAAATTACCTGGGAATAGACCCAAGTCCAAACATTTTCTTTTACATTTTAGTAGCAAAATGGTGACAGTTGCATTTTACATGTATTTGAGGCAGAAGGTCTTTCCTCTATCAGGGTTTTATTTGCAATGTTAATTAACTTGAGTTTTTGGTTGCACATGTGTTAATGCAGTCATAATTTGCCTCAGGGGCAAAATGACTAAGATTTGCACCTGCAAAATATAGAAGCTGATACAAGACTGATACTAAAATTAAAGAAACAGATATATAAGCAGGTCAACTGTGTAAAATATATCTGACTTGCCAAACCCAACATTACTGCTTTTAGAACTATGTAGGGGAAATTTCTGTAAATTGTTTCCTGTTGTGAACCTGGTGGGCTGTTGAATAGTGTCAATTTATTGTTTTTCACTTTCAGCTGCTATGCTAACCTCATTAATAAGAACTGTGTTGGGTGAACATCACTGGAAAAGAAAGAAGAATATTCCTTGCTTCAAAAGCAACTGAATGTGCTCAAAGAAATATGGGCTCAGACACTGAGGGGTGACCTGATACCTGTCTAGACTCAGAGGAATGAACAGAGAACCTTGCAGCAGAGGTCCTGAAGGGAGCAGGATACATCCATAAAGTTCTAAAGGGTAGTCTAATGGTGAGTTAATTGGAAGAAAAATGTCTCAGCAAGTTTACCTCAAAGCTTGAGATACCATCAGGGTAAGGGCAGCTGAGACTGGTAAGGCTGCATCCTTTCAGATCTTCCTCCTGTGTTTACAAAAGAAAAATCAATTGTTTCACAGAAGAAAGCCTAGTCATAACCAGTCATTGCTGGGCCAGCAGTGTTAGAGTAATGCTCTGTCATTACTGGATCCCAGAGCCACCTAAACCCCTGATGAAGACTTCACATGGTCAGGTGAATTCACAGACAGGCAATTCACCGAAGCCAGTGACCTGGTGAGACACCTCCAGGAAATATCTGCAGAGGAGGAAGTTTCAGGAGGTAGAAGACTCTAAAAGCTGCCAGACAACTGGAAAAGTACATCTCTTCACAGTTCACAGCCTCAGATTTCTCCTGAAGTTAGAAGCAGGTTAGGTAATACCTTTTAGGTTCCACGTCTCTTCCTTCTCTGTCCAAATACTGACCAGAAGTGTGAAAAACACTGTTCGAGTGTTCTTCTTACTTCACCTGATTTTAATTGAATCTTGAAATAGATACTTGTCTTCCTTAAATATCTCCTTTTGAATGTTCTCTGCTTTGTTGAAGATATGGAGAATCTTGATGCTGTCCCAGCCTGTGCTCTTTTTCTCAGTCCTGATACTGTGCCATATTTTGCTTCTCTAGGAAAAGGGTGAAAAACTGGAAAACATTGGTTTGCATCTCTACTTTCCTGCTCTCCTTGCTGCTGTGAAATTAACATTTCAGTATTAAATACTGACCAACATTTTTATTTAAGCTGTGTTTTTTTCCCGATAAAAACACCCACAGTTTGCATGCCACCTATAAAGATACAGCTTCATCACTTCTCCAGCACCACCGCAAATGTGTAGTAAGACCGTGTGAGGGAATTCTTGTAATGTTCCTGAATATGGAAAATATGAACATTTTCCATAACATATTCTTCCCTAAATGACTTGAATAAAGCTGCAGAGTTTAACGGCAACAGAGGCAAGGACTCATGGGTACTGTAAACATTCAGTGTTGGCTTGTGTTAGCTGATGAGAAAATTCTTCTGAGAATAAACTATGAGGTAGTTTTTTAATTTGTCTTTTTTTCTGGGAGAAAACCAGATTAAACATTTCTCATTTGTTTGCTTTCCGGGTATGTCTACCACTGCATCAGTTTATGTATTTGTTTCTATTTTAACAGTTAAGAAGCTTCTAGTGATCTTTGCAAAATTAAAACTTTTGCCTGATAAAAGATACGTTTAAAACGCATGAAAGAGGTATGCATATCTCATATATATCTTGGTGTATATTTGCACAGCAAAGTGTGAAACAGGAAGTTTCAGAGGTGGATAGATTTAGAAGGGATTTGCTCTTTAAAATATTCAGTGGGAGAACTCCTGGCCTGTTTTAGTCATCCATGTCTCTGTGAAGCTATCACTCACTGCAAAGACCACAACCAGATGGCCAGACATTCTCTTTTACAATCAGTTATTCCTTTCTCTTTCTGACCTATGCCCCCCACACAGCACTGTCCATGTGGTACAAACCTGCAGTGCCATTACCCCTTCCTCAAGAAGTTTTTTATGTAGACGCTTTTTCTAAGCACGGGACATTACAATGTCTACACTGCTCCGGGTAGACTGCTCTAAAATAATCATTGCTTCTCAGCTGAACCACTTTATCATCCATCAGGCTGTTATTCCTGGTGATGTGTTTGTCATACAAGGGTTGGTGTGCCCAGCTTCCCTGGCATGACGTCAGTCCTTGGAGAAATTGTGGGTTTATACCACTTAATTGAGGAGCTATGCAAACACAGACATTGTTTGGATGTTTGGGTGGGAGAGATATGGGTGGGAAGGGAGGACAAGAGAAGTAGGAGCTGGAATCTGTGGTGGTAGCATACACAATGAGGGCAGGAAGGCCCTCCTTTCTGTTTTACACATACTCCATTTATACAAGCATGCCAATCACATTCACATCTCTGCCAATTCAAAAAACTCTCAAAGCTCCCACCTGCTGCCTGTTCCTTGGGACTGTAAAATAAAAAGTTGTCTCAGCCTCCTATCTCCAAAAGCCATATTGCCTGAGCTATGGGCTGCTGTCCGTGTTTTTGGATTTCCCCAATACACACAATTTTATCCCAGGGTAGTAGAATTGGAGCATTTCTGGTTCTGGTCCCTCCTTTGCACTACTTCTCACTGTTTTATCTTGTTTCTTCTGCCTCTGTTGAGAGGGTACTAGCATGCTTGCCTTCCTCCCAGCAGACCTGAGTTGTAAAATGTCCTTGAAAGGCTGTAGGGTGCTAACCTGGGGATGGTGGCCATACCACTTTCTGTCAGTGTTGACATTACCCAAGTAGATGGGTGTAAAATTACATCAGAGGGCTGAGCTGGTATAAAGACATGAGTTTTAACAGCATAAAAAAATATTAGTACTTTAAAATATAGGTCTTAAAGGAAGAGTCCATCACCTAACTTGTGTCCCTCCAAGGAAACATGATAAGACCAGTGCACATAATTTCCCAGAAGTACCAGATCTGTCTGGGTTTGAGACACTGGGCCATTTCTGTGACCAGAAAGCCTGAGTGGCAGCACATGAAGCAGGGAGGTTTGTTGGTGTTTCCCCCTGGGAAAAAAAAAATTGATACAGGGCAATACATACTCTGCTCACTGTTTTGCTGTAAATGTGTAAAGGCTGCTGCCTTGTTTTCTCCTTTTGGTCAGTACACCTGGCTTTTGTTCTCTAAAAAAGGTTTTAATCTTGGACTTCACAAGCTCTCAGTTTGGACTAAACTGAGGATTTGCAGATAGTTCCCTGAATAAGGATACCAATGGCATTTGCTTCCTTGACAAGATTGCCTTCCTTTGGCAAAAATTACTATTTTGCCCAATCTTGGAATAGTCATGAATGTTAGGCTTGTTGGAGGAGACAAAAGCAGAGATGGGCACTGTGAGTAACAGGAACAGTGATTTTCCTGTTACACTGAACATACTAGCTGTTTCTGAAAATGTTTGAGGAACCTGTGTCACAGAGTTGGGTCTGCAAGGAGACTGCATCAGAAACCTCACAAGGGAACTAATCACACACAGTCTGCTCTTTTGATTCCAATCACTGTACTCCTTCTCTTATAAAATAAGCTTCAGAGTTCATTCTCTGCCCACCAGGCTACAATCATCCAGTGTATGAATGATTTACTTTTCAGTACTTCTCTACCATGCGGTCTGAAATTATCTGTAATGAATTGTAGCAGTTAGAAGGCACTTTGAAGGTCTCTGGTCTAACCAAAATGTCCAAGGTGCTATTCTGGCTTGAGTTACACCATATGTACTCAGCTCCGTCTCCTGTGATTTTGCAAGCAGACTCCCTTCAAGGACCCCAGAACTGACTTGTTACTTCATCTTGTTGTCAGCAGCAGGTATTACTGGTCCCTGTCAAAAGCCTGATACCACTGTGAGCATTGCCAGTGTTGGGGGCACAGTGTTTGTGTGCACCATGGAGCAGCCCCATTCTTACTGTGCCTTTCTGACAATATCAGTGAGGAAGTTATTGAGAAGCTGCTCCTCAGAGCAACAGAGAGCCGGAGAGTGAAAGGCAATGGCCATAGACTGCAACAGGAGATGCTCAGTCTGATGAGAAGGAAAAGGCTTTTCCCCATGAAAACAGCCCAGCAATGCAGGAGGGGCCAAGAGGGGCAGTGCCATCACCATCCTTGGAGTTTTGTCAGCCCGATAGTATAAAAAGCCCTGAGATACCTAGTCTGACCCCACAGATGAATCCGCTCAGGGGAGAGGTTAGGCTGGAGTCTTTCCAAGTCCCTGGTGGACTGTATGAGTCTGTGGTCCTCAGGCATGTAGGCAAGGTGTCTTCAGACACTCTGCTGTGCTTCCATCAGGAGCAAGAGTGCTTGTGAGTTCCTGCTGAGGAAGTCAGCACATTCCCTCTTCTCCTGAAAGCCATACTGTGGTTTCAGCAGAAGCCTCAGAGTTAGTGAGGATGTGGATAAACACACCTTGTGGGGTTGAGGAGCTGTCTATCCAACATGAACTAGCAGCTGCAAGTTGAAACGAACATGAAATTTTATGCTTGAGTTATTGGGCCATAGCAATAGAATTATTTGTCTGATATCATGGAAGAATGACGCCTATTGCATTTTAACTTTGTGTTATCCTTGTTGTTCTTGGTCTCATGGTTGGTTTTTACAAGAAGTTTGGTCACCAAGTGAATTAAGGAAAGCCCTCCAATTTTCCTGAATACCAGGTCAGTTCTTTTTTGCAAAGTGATCAGGTAGAAACAGGCTTTTGCAAGCATGTGAAACTGAAATTAATTTTTTTAAGATGCAGCAACTGAACTAGTGACAGGAAACCTCAAGCACTGTATTACTAAGCAATTATACCAAGTATTACTTTCAGTAATTCCTGGAACTCATTCACAGTATTGCTACATTTCTTGGTAATTTTATGAAGGTATTTCCATCTGCCTCTCTTAAATTCTTCGTACTGGGTCCATTTGAAAAACAAAGTACTAGAAGAATATTTGAACACAAACAAAGGAAACAGAAGAGAAGAAGCCTGAACATTAAAAATTAGATAATTTAAATGCAAAAGCTGTTGGGTTTTCTCAGAAAGTCCTTGGTGATCCAACCTAAACAAAACAGTTTTCAACATAATGACAGAATGGGATACTGACAGACTAGTAATACTCTTTCAGAGCAGGAGTATAGAAGTCTGAAATGGAAAGATAGCTGTGAGAATGCACTGTGAAGAGCACCACAAGATGTGGAGCTCGTTGGCTTAGATGAGCCTTATGTTACTTACAGGTTGCAGATATTATTTCTAGTTGGCAGGATGAAAAACTGGAAGGTGTTTGCCTGCCTGTGGCCACAGCTAGATGCATGTACATATCCAGGATTATGGGAGCTCCTGGTGCTTTCCCAGCTGGTGACCAGGGAGAGCATCTCCTGAAGCTTGCTGTGAGATGAAATATCAAGGAATGGGAAGGAAAATAGTGTGTTAATCTAAGAGACTTAAACATCAACCGTGTAAAATTGATTCTGGACAGGTTTCTATGAACCAGTGAAGGTATGGCTTAAATGCAGAGCTTCCTCTTCTGTTAGAAGGACTGCACTCATGTAGCATTTGTTGGAGAAATTTCTTCTCATTCTGAAGTGGATTTCTGTCTCCTCTGATTACCTCTCTCTTCTTGGTGTGAGGACTGGCCTTTTTTCTTATGTATATATGGTGGTTAGAAATGCAAAAGAGCAGAAGTTTCTATTCTAAATTTCTAAGTCCAAAGACTAAGTAGGTGAATTGCACGTGCATGCACACACACACACAAACTCACACACACACACACACACACACACACACACACACACACATATTGGTCTCATCTGTCACAACAGGGAAAAAGCAGTTTCAGGCTCTGGAGAAGTCTTGATTTTTATCAGTCAAACCTATATTTTCTGAAAGAGACAGTCTGCCATGGGGGAGCACAGTGGCAGCCTAGGTGAATTGTAGGGCTCTTGGTAAGGCAAGAGATGTAACTTGCAGTATTTTAAATTAACTCCCTCAAGCTTGAAGGAATTGCCCTTTACTGATGGAGAGGTGCTTTCTCTTCCTTATTATAATATGTACTGAGCTGGTGATTTCAAAGTGTATTGCATTGTAAATTTCTTTATTTAAAATTTAATACTGAAGGATGTGTGTTCAATACTAAAGCCAGTAGAGGAGATTTCAGTGAATCTCTACAGTTTTTGCAAGTGAGTATGGGAAAAATGCTTCCATCTGGAGCAAAAATGGACCTGCATACATATATTATTATATGAGGAATAGCAAAAAGCTATTTTATACCTTTTGCATTTTCAGTATTGAGACATATGGAAGTAAAGATGTCTCCAGTAGCATAAAGGAGTGCTGGGACACTGCTGGGAAAAGTACTTAGATGCAAAGTCTCAGAGTAGTACTGCCAGATTACAGCCTTGCCAGCTGCTGTGGAGAGGGCTTATTAAACTATCTGCTTAGTTTTATATTGGTTTAATCTGGTCTTCCTGTGAAAAAGCTAATGTTCTGTTTGGAAGATTTTGGATTTGAGTTTTTAAAAAGTCTTAAGCTTTTTCATAATGTCATGCCATTGAAATGGAATGTCAGTGCAGGGAGCCTTAAAAAGAAGACTTGAAAAAAAAAATGGAATTTTAGTTTTTTCTCATTTCCAGACAAAAAAAAAAAAAAGATTGCTTTGAGATGATCTTAGAAGCAATAATAGAAAGGTATTTCCACAGGGAAACAATGTAATTTTCTTCCTCTCTCTTATCTGTGTTTCAAGTATTTCTTTCATTTAAAGTGCTTTTCTTTTTGATATTTCTGTAGTTTCTCCCTGTGATTGGGAATATTTTCTTCTTTTTTTTCACACAAAAATTCTCCCTACTTCGCTCCATGATGGTGTCTGCGCTTGGCTTCAGGTGTTAATTTTGGCAAGGAAATTCCCAATTATTTGGTATTTTTAAAAGCAAATACAGGTTTTGCATTTCTCAGATGAGGAACGCAAAATGCTGGCTGTATTCCAAGACAACTAGTAATGCCTTTAACTGTAAGAGTGCTCAAATACACTCTTGAGAGCAAGGTGCTCAAATACAAAAATATTTCAAACCTGGTAGCACTGATAAAATAATTTTTATTGTGATGTGCTCCAGGTTGGCTTTGGAGAAATGTATACAAGTACAACATATGATCTGTGTATCATTTGCATGTGGCCTCTAACATAACATATTCTGCTAAGCATCCAAGAGTAGACTTGACCATTTTGTCAGTTATAATCTGGGACTGTGTAAGTTGCAAAATTTCAAAGCTTACTTGCTGCAATAAAAGCAGAAACAAAAAAGGAGCGTTACTGCACCCAGGAACCCCGACTTTCAGTTTTATTTCAATAGCAAGTGAGCATTCAAAAGACTTCTGAAAAAGAGAGCTTCTCAAAGAAACTTTCTTTTGGCTTTGTTGTTTTTGTGCAGAGGAACAGAGTGAAGTGTGCTCAGGAATGGAAACCAATTGAAAAAATATACCTGGGAGGACGGGGCGAAGAGAAGGGGAAGAGGAGTAAGGGGTATAAGCTGCTACTGCAACATTCTGGGATGAGTGTGGGAAAAAACAGGCTTGGGGGGAAGATGGTGGTGGATCACCTGAAAGAACTCTAGGGTTGTTACTGCATGGAGCTGAAACATGATGAGGTTGATCAGGTGAGGATTGACCCATGGCCAGCCTTCTGTAGAGAAGGCAGTTTCCACCCTTTTGCACTTCGGGTCTCGGGCTCTTTTAAAGAATCACAGAACCACTAGGTTGGAAGAGACCTTCAAGATCATTGAGTCCAACCTACACCCAAACACCTCAATGAAGGCATGGCACCGAGTGCCACATCCAATCTTTTTTTAAACACCTCCAGGGACGGTGACTCCACCACCTCCCTGGGCAGACCATTCCAGTACTCTTATCATCATTCCAGTACTTTATCAATCTTTCAGTAAAAAACTTTTTCTAATATCCAACCTATATTTCCCTTGGTGCAGCTTGAGACTGTGTCCCCTCGTTCTGTCAGTTGATGCCTGGAGAAAGAGACCAACCCCCAACTGACTACAGCCACCCTTTAGGAAGTTGCAGAGAGTGATAAGGTCACCTCTGAGTCTCCTTTTCTCCAGGCTAAACACCCCCAGCTCCCTCAGCTGTTCCTCACCAGCCTCATTGCCCTCCTCTGGAAACACTCAAGTGTCTCGATGTCCTTCCCAAACTGAGGGGCCAGAGCTGGACACAGCACTCAAGGTGTGGCCTCAGCAGTGCTGAGTACAGGGGAAGGATGAAAGGATGACCTCCCTGCTCCTGCTGGCCACGCTATTCCTGACACAGACCAGGATGGCACTGGCCTTCTAGGCCACCAGGGCACACTGCTGGCTCGTGTTCAGCTGGCTGTCAACCCCCAGGTCCCTTTCTGCCTGGGCACTGTCCAGCCCCACCATCCCCAGCCTATAACATTGCAGGGGGTTATTGTGGCCAAAATGCAGGACTTGGCACTTGGACTTAATAAACGTCGTCTTATTGGACTCTGCCATCCATCCAGCCATTCCAGGTCCCTTTGCAGAGCCCTCCTACCTCCCAACAGATCGACACACACTCCCAGCTTAGTGTCATCTGCAAATTTGCCAGTGAAAGACTCAATACCCTCATCCATGTAGTCAATAAAAGTATTGAACAGAACTGGCTCCAGCACAGAGCCCTGAGGGACACCACTGGTGAGCAGCCACCAGCTGGACGCAGCACTGTTCACCACCACTCTCTGGGCCAGCCATCCAGCCAGTTCTGAGCCCAGCAAGGAGTGCTCCTGTCCAAGCCATGGGCTGCCAGCTTTTCCAGGAGTGTGGCATGGGAGATGGTGTCAAAGGCCTTGCTGAAGTCCAAGCAGACAACATTTGCAGCCCTTCCCACATCCACTAGGTGGGTCACTTGCTTATAAAAGGAGATCAGGTTGGTCAAACATGACCTTCCCCTCCTGATACCCCAGCCATCCTGTAAGCACTGCATGATGACACTCAGTATAAACTGTTCCATTACCTTACCGAGTACTGGGGTCAGGCTAACTGGTCTATAATTACCAGGATCCTCCTTCTGACCCTTTTTGTGTTTGGATGTAACCAGTGAGCCAGGACTGCTGGTAAATTACGGAGAGCAGCTTTGCAAGCTCATCTGCCAGCTCCCTCATCACCTAGTTCATTTGGCATAACCTTTTAAGGATGAGCTGTTCTAGTTTGGAAGCCAGGCTCCTCTTCCTCTGCCTCTGGAAGTAAGGGTTCTCTCTCTCTGTTCAAGCCTGTCACAGCTTTTCAGCATCCACGGGCTCCAGCGCGAGTGCCCTTTTCTCACGGGCTGTGGGTGCGGGGCGCATCCCCCCATGCACTCCATGAATTACAAGGAAACCGTTTGTTGTACTACAGTCCTCGTGATGGCTCGCAGAAGAATCCCAGGTCTGATGTCTGGAGCACCTTCTTCTCCCCCTCCCTCCTTTTCACTCACCTCAGTGTCACCATGTTCTCATGTGTCTTCATTGTTTCCCCTTTCTCTGCCTTGGGAGAGACTTGGTGTTGGTAGGTTTGTTTGTTCTCAAGGTCTATCAACTGAAAAGTTCCTAAAGAGTTGTGCAGTGCTGAAAGATTGATTTTGTCTGGGGTCTGCATCAGGGAATTGCTTGCCATGACTCTTGCTACTGATCATGTGGTCCCCACTGGCCCCATGTGGTGGGGGGATGCTTTAATGATTGAATTTTAAGTTGAAAAGTCTTTATGAAGAACAGTTCAGTAGGCACTGAGTCTCCCAAAGAAGGGGTCTGCATAAAACTCAGAAGAGATCTAGCCAGCCACCATGGCGCCAGCTCCATTTAGTGACTATCTTTGTGCAGAGTGCCAAAAAGGAGAAGCTGCTGCTGCTGCTTCTGCCCTTCTGTTTGCAGTGCAGCAAGTAAGAAGTGGCCAGGTGTTGGGGAAGATGAAACAGGAAAGCCTTATAAATATGATTGTCTGGCAAAAGATTTTGAGAATATAGAAACTATAAGTGAGATTGAAATAAAAGCAAGCTTTGAGATATCTTAGCTACTGAACAACTGGAAACAATGGTGTGGCCGGCTGAAGGTAATCCCCTTTTGATGAAACAGTACCCTCTGCTTGCAGACAGGTCCAAGGGTCAGAGCAGACCCTACTAGCTTAGCAGAAGGGGTCTGAAGAGTAGTTTTTAGGGTTTAAAATGTAACACAGTATGGTAATGTAATGATTCTTACAGGCTGTATGTAAATGCTATAGGATTTGTATATTGTACTAGATTGGGTAGTGAGAATTAGAATATTCAACACGGAAGAAGATTTATTGTATTGTAAGGGGAACTTCGCTCTCTTACCTTTTTTACTCCCTTACACTCTGACCCTTTTTACTCCCTTACTCTTTTACCCTCTCATCCTCTCTACCCCTCTTTTCTCTCTGGCCTGCTCCAAGCTGCAGCTGGCAGCTCCCAGCAGGGCCCTGCACTCACACTCTTTGCAATAAACCACAAGTTCCATGACCTGGCTTCAGAGATCTCTCGTCTCCGTCCTTCCTGACCGTCCTACCCCCCGGTGCTCCTACAGCCAGGCATGCGAAATCCATCGCTGTCCATGCCAGGATGGCAGCAGCCACACGGCCACTTCTGGCCTGCCACACTGCAAACAAAAGGGCCAAAGGGAGGCAGCGACTTCTCCTTTTTGGCACCTTGCTGGAAGAGAGGTGCTAAATGGAGCCAGCGCCATGGTGGCCGGCCAGCAAGGCCCACATGGCTGCTCGCGGTGCCAGGACGGCCTCGCCACAGCGTGATCTCGGCATGCAGCAGAAAGGACCCCAGCCCTGCTGGAAAGGGGCCCTGGCCTGCTGAGAAGTGGTTTGACAGTCCCCTCCCCACTCCTCAGAGGCAAGGAAAAAAAGAGATTTTTCCATTATTTTTTTCCTTTCTTAAATATATCATCATAGAGGCGTTACCAGCTTTTCCAGTTGACTTAGCAGTATGCCTGTTCCCAGAGCCAGCCAGTGATTGGTTTTGCCAGGCACAGAGAAAGCTTTTAGCAGCTCCTCCCAGAAAATTACTTCCATGGCTGGCTTCTTCCCTCCTCAACAAAAATTAAGCCATACCAAGACCAACAAAGAAAGAAACCAAAACCTGCAGTGGTTCAGGTGCATGCTCCCCGAAATACGTTCTTCACATACAGGGACAAAACAGCTTGTGTTGGCAGTCCTTGGCATAGCACCTTCTTTCACTTGCCCTAGTCCCACCTACTTCTGATTTTGGGAAAGAGAGGCCATTCACACCATGTACCAACAGCGTAACATGCCATGAAAATTTTGGTGGCTGTGGAGACCTCTGTCTAGCCAAGGAAGAGTCCAGACAGAGGGGCACCAATGAGGTAAAATAGTTTTAGCTGAAGGCTTTTGGGGCCAAAGTTTGCTCTTGGGGATTCAGGCTCTTCTTTCAATCTTGCCACATATGGTTTCATTAGAATGCAAACATTAATGCATTAATGCAGTCCTGTTTTAGTGATTTAAGTTGAAAAGTCTTTATGAGGAACAGCTCAGTAGGCACCGAGTCTCCCAAAGAAGGGGTCTGTAAAACCAAGAGATCTAGGTTCCATTAATGCCAGGGAAGAAATTATTTTTACACTTACTGGAATCCTTGCTTTTTAAAAAAGAAATAACCATAAACCCATAGCTATTCTACTCTAGTTTTCTAAATGGTTATTGCTGGTTTTTTGTAGTATTAGTTTAGGTGGCTGAGTTAAAGTTAAGTTCCCTCTACCTGTGTGTATTTGAGGCAAACCTCCCCAGGAAAGCATTTGCAGAAGTGAGGCCTTTGCTCTCTCATAAGCCACTGAACCTGCCTGTATTAGGGACCCAGCTTTTTATTATAAAAAAATTACCTTTCCAATAGTCTTCTCCCTACAATTTTCAAGTGAGGAGGAGGAAAACAAAACATGCAGAAGCTCTACAGTCTTACATACTGCATGATTTATGTCTCACTGCAGCAGAAGTGGTATGCGTATTCTGAAATACATATGAAGTCTAAATCACTCAGAAATCTCTTTTCCAGAAGGAATGCAAGTCCACTGACTTACATCCGCTCTCAGTTGGCTCCATGACCAGGGTGGAGCTTGCATTTGTTTATCTGCTAAAATAAACAAAGCCTATTTTGGTGGACCACAATGTCTCAAGGCTTGTGGGGTCTGAATCAGTAATTGAAAATTGAAATCTGAATCAGTAATTGAAAATAATCATTTGCTCAAGAAAAAAGGCAGTTAAACCTCACAATTTCTGGAGTAAGCCATACTAAACAACATTACAGCATCTTTTCACTGCTTTCATAGGTACACATACTGTTTTCTTAAGACACTAGTTTTCATAGAACTACATCAGTTCTTATTGGATTGATTCAGAGCTCTGTTACTCAAAGATAAAATCCTGAAAACTACTATTTGTCATGTCCTTTTCATTTTGGCAGTTACCCACTACAATTATGAACGCTCAAGAAGTTTTAAATAAATAAAGTTGCTGTGCCTTGTTAAAGCTTTGAAAAAATCCTTAAGTAAAGATAATTGCACTAGATTTGATATAGAAATGAAAATAGAATTTTGGGCCAGGAAAATGATTTGTCATTGTGGAAATCATGCCACACTGTCTTAAAATATATTTCTGAGGACAGAGAGGGAAGAATAATGTTGAAATAGAAAAAAGTACACTCCTGAACATAGAAGAGTAGAGAAGATATGGTAACATCAATCTGTGTGAAATAAAATAATCAAAGATTCTTTTTAATAGGTATTATTTCAGGCTATTTGTGCCATCAATAGTGTTGTTTCTAAATGCATGCTTAGACCAAATTTTAATATAAGCAGGACTTATTTTTTAACAAGGGTGTTTGTCAGACTGTCTTAGTGTGACACTGCCAAAGCAATAGAAGTCAAAAAGCATTCTGTAGGATATGTTCACCTAAAAAAGTAGCTGCTTCTCATCCACAAGCTAAAAAAGCAGACAAAAATGCATTTTCAGGATGCTTGCTCTCAGCTGCTACTTGCAGGGATTCTTATATTATTTTGGGTGAAATGCTTACTCCAATGAGGTAACCAATAATTTTGGTATTTTTTTAAATGGGGTCTGTGATCAGTTATCTACATTTAGGTACTAAAAATTTTGGAAGTTGAAATCCTTGAACTCAAGTGTCATAGTTTCTTGGTTGCTCACAGAAAGCTCAATTTAGAGGGCACGAGTGATTATAACTTTGAAAATAAATATTGCATTTTTGAATTTTTGATGTATTTTTATTGAATATGTTTCAAACACATGTTTATGTGGACAAGTGGGTTATTTTTTTTTACCTTTTCACATAAGAAAAAGCCTTGTGAGTCCTGACTACAAACCTCCCTCCTACATAATTTTTTCCCAGGACAGTCAGTGGTCCAATCTGCAAGTGCTGTGCTGTCAGCAGAAGTGACCAGAGCTCCAATGTCCCCCTCTACTATTGACTCAGGCCTGGCTTATTTCACAGCCCTGGCAACCAGTCTAACACCCTTGGATAAGCCATTACCTGGTGTAAATTGTCATGGTGCCATGTGAACCATTAGCATCGGTGGTGAGGCTCTGGCCCGATGTGCCTTGTTTTACTCTCGTGATTAAATGAGCTGAACTGGCTGCGCTTGCCAAGTGCATTGCACTGGGTAAATAATGAACAGACGTCAAAGGCTCGGTGCTTCTCCAGTGGGGAAAAACCCAATCACCTACCAACAAAAAGAAGGTGCAGGAGTGGATAGGAGTGGTGTTTTTTTCAGAAATCTTCATAGAGATGGCAGGTATGTTATTAGGAAAATGACCTGTGGTAAACACCATTTACGCTTAATTCCTCATTAAATGATTTTATTACAGATCTAAATTTGAGCCATTCTTTTGGAGTCATGGTACATTTGACTCATGTAATTTTTAACTTTTGGTATTTTGTTTGTTCTAGATTTGAAAAGCATTACAAGATCAAATGTGTGTTGTAGGCAAGAAACAAAACGCATCTGCAGGCTTGCAAGTGCTCAATTTTAGTAATTGCTGATAAGAATATAATCTCTTAAAGGAACTGTGGTTTTAGGGTCATAGGAGTTTCAGAATTCTTCCTCTTTCTCAGAAGGCTAGACATGTTCAGCGAGGATATGTCTTTGTCAAAGTCACCCAGCAGCCACAGCAGGAAGCAAAGAAATCATCACTGGGGTGAGCTTGTGGAGTGGGGCTGCTTGATGCACTAAAAAGTGAAAGCCTGCAGTGCTGTTACTCCACCACAGAGAGGAATCACATTCCAAAATAAGAGTCAGGGAAAGTAAAGCACTCCAAATGGGTGGTAGCAACTTGCAACAGCTGCTGTTTGTCTCCATGTTCTACCTTTTATCTGCCCCCTCCTCTGGCTATGGTCCTGCTGGTGCTGCAGGGTGCCCTCTGATTGCTGTAAGCCCTGCAGGAGTGTCCTCCTTCTGCACTAAGAATTAATATGCAGGGCTGCAGCTTGTATGAGTAACTCAGGTGCCTCCCTGTTTGCTCCCTCTCAGCCTTGTTATATCTAAATTTTGTTAAATCATCCATGCCAGCTTTTCTGAGAGTGTATTGTATTGCTTGACAGGGACTGCTGGCAGGAGGAACTTTGTTACAGCTGCCAGAAAATCTACACAGTTTAAGGTTGTTAAATGATTGTTTGACTACATGACTATTAATACCTTGTCAAGGATCTTGGGAAAAAAAATCAACACTTCAGGTGAAAATGTGTTTCCATGCAACCTGATATATATTAGATGTGTACTCTTCTCATGAATCCAAAGAAATAATCTTTGCTATCCTTATTATCCCCACCTCCTAAAATTAAAAAAAGTCTGCTTGCACCTAAACAGAAAAACAGAAAGAGGAAATAATTCTACTAATTTAATGAAGATATTTTAGACTTGAACCAAATGAGATCTCAGTTGAAGAAGAAAAAACTCCAAAAGCCTGAGAGAATATTTGATATAGCAACTAAAGAAACATGTATCTGCCCTGATGAACTGTACAAGGCCCATGCATGGTTCACTGGATACCAGTATTTCTATAAGATAAATAGGACTCTAGCCCTTGCTCTGGAAGGCTTAATTTCCACCTGTGAACGAGATGGAGAGGGCTCATGGGTAAGGAGGAACCCTTTCCCCTCTGGTGTGGTACCAGACATGGTGGAGGAGCCCATCAGTGTTTCTCTCTCTGTACCATCACCTTTCACGTTGCTCCAGAAAAAACCTCCTCTGGACATTGAATCTGTGGGGAGGCAAAAGCTGGTGAGCACCAAACACACACACACACAAAAAAAGGCAGAGATACTAGATGGACATAGGGGTGCTGTAACCTGATTTGTATCTGCTGCAGCAGAAACTTGGTGAAGCATTTTCACCTCTACCTACCTGCCCCTCCTTTCCCATCCTTCCTCCAGCCTATTTAGAAAATGAATGACTTAGGCCATGGCCTGTCTTGACAGTGTGCATGTGTACAGTGTCTACTTATGATCTTATCTGGGATTACTGCTCCAGCTCCAGTAGCACCCAAAATACATGTTTAAGAGCCAAGTAATTGAACTCTAAATCTGTTAGTGAACAGTGGAAGTCGCCTCTTTTATACAGCAATCACAATTTCTGTTCTGAGTCAGTGCTTCCACACCAAACACTTAGGGATCTTTGAGAAGTGCAAAGGGTACATAGAGAGCCGTTTTTGCTTTGAACATGTCAATATGAAAATATTTTGCTCCTGTGCATGTATGGCACGCTTCCCTGATACTCGACAAATTCTCAAATTCTCTTGTCAGGGATTATTTGATAGCAGTTTGCATTCCCGTAGTGTTTGTTCAATTTCTCTCACCTTCCCAGCAGTACTGGACTAGACAGAGGTATTTAAAACAACTACCACTGTGTTTTGTTTTTCTCTAACTATATTTTATCTCACATTTCTGAAAAATTTTGATGGACACCCTGGGGATACATGTCCTGTGCACTCCCTCAGTGAACTTCCCTTGAGATGGATGTTAAAAACATTTTCTCTGCATTGCTGGTGGAAAGTTGTAGACCCTGGTATGGTGCCATTCCCACTGAGATGAGATGGAAACGAATTCTTCAATGCCAGCAGTTAACTTACCTCCAGCTTATTAATAAATTACAGTACTAAGCCTGTGCTGGAAGTTCCGAGCCATTGGAATTACAGCAGGCCACCCAGAAGTCACACACAGCAACAGCAGAAACGCAAATGCTGCGGGGCTTTCCTGCTTCTTGTGCTTTGTGCTGCCATATGGCACATGTAACACAGTGCCTCCCAGAAACTCTTCCAACCTCCCCACCAGGACAGAAACAGGATTTTGACTGGAGAAATGAAGGTATTGTAAGCAGAGTGAAGCTAGTAATGAAGGGTAGCTGCAGACACAATCATCACTGGAGATACACAGAGGTCAGACTTTCTCCTTGCCAGGACATGCTCTGGGAAGATAAAGTTTTTGCCTGTCTTAATACGGAATAAATGTAATTTTCTCCATTCTTTAGTTTACAGTAGCAAATGGAGGAGAACTACTGTCCTGCTGGCAATATATCTAACTGCTAAAGTGTAAAATCTCCCAAAAAATATTTTCAATTTGCCATGGAGTAACCATAAAGTCTGTCTGTATGAGGCAGCAGATCATCCCAGTGTGAATTAACTGCATGAGATTGTTTTTGAACTCCTGTTCGCAAAACTGTGGATTAACCAGGCATCAGGTACATGACCCGACCTGCCATTACCCCAAAATGATGTGATGTTCAGCTTTCCAGTGAAGCATGGAAAAATGGGTTTGTTGACATCAAAGTACAGTACAAAGAGGGGTGGTCAGACTGGGACAGCAAGAGGAATGTCTTGCATTTTTATGGGCTAATGTCACATCTGGAAAGCTGCTGCCCTCTGGTGAGTCAGCATCATGCGAGCCTGATCCTCCAATCACTTGGACGGACGAAATATGTACTGTTCCTGCCAACAGACTCATTATAGCTAAGGCTGTCTATCAGGGAATTTTGAAATCACTGGAAAGAGACCCTTTTTAAGCTGCCACCTGTTTTTCTTGGGTGTAACCTTGGTTACTGCCACTGACTGTAACCTCAGTTACTGCCACTTGCAGATTTTCTAATCTAAATAAATGTGTGTTGCTTGATGAACCTTTACCAGCTGTACTCTCACTGGATTGGGGAAGGAATTTTTTTTTGGACTGATGATCTATGTGGTCATGTTCAACCTGAAGCACCACAGCCCTCTTTCAATATGAAGTGTAATGGTGGGAATGATGCGCCTGGCATGCTCCTCTTTGGGACAGTCTAGATCTAGTTCACAACTCCTCTGCTGAGAGGAAAATCAGAAGTTCAGAGAAAATGGGTAAAAAGTAAAGTTTTACTTTTCACCACTTCAATTTTTACTTTTCAAACCACCCCCCTGTGGTTTGAAGCCTAGAAAGGTTTCTTGCTTATCTTTTAGTGCTGTCTGCCATAGCTCTTGAGATGCCAACTAAATTTTTGTTGCTGTTTCTGAGCATCTGTTCTCTTATTCAGTACACATTTTACTAGTAGGGAAAAAATTAGATACTGCCATATCATAATGATTGCAAATATCAAACAGGGTCGCATCAAACAGGTAAAGCATCTTTTTGTTGTGGTCTGCTTCAAGAACCCTGATGTTTTCTTCTGTAAACCAATTAGAGAATTACTCATTCATTGTTATTTATCAGTGTCTCACATACTCTGTAATACTTCCACCATGTTCCTTTCTCTTCCTTTCCATCTTCTGAAATGCAAGAAGAACTCCTGCAGAGAGAGATTAAGACGAAGACACAGAGATTATTGCACATCTGGGGAGAAAAGCGGGTAACTACCACCATCTCCAAACAGCATGGACTATCAAACTTGCTTAGTAATTTATGTATTAACCCCAAAGTTGTGCTTCAGTATGTCTGTGGAAAAATCAGTTTTATTTATCAGAAAATTTTCCCTGGCAGACAACCAATCCTCATCTTAATACCCAGTCATCCTCATTTTAAAAACTATACATAATTTCTGTAGGTTTGATTCTGTTCAGTTTTAACTTCCAGCTGTTAAATGGCATGTCTCTTTACTTGTTTGATTGAAAGAAGCTGATAGTATCGGACATGTGCCCTAAATGTAGGTATTGACAGGCTGTGACCAAATCACTCTTTAGGCTTTTGTTGTGGTAGTTGGTGAGATTTCTTGTTTGTCTCTTACTGAAAGGAAAATCTTTGTGATTAGGAATTGCCATTGTGGCTTTTTTTTTTTTTTTTTTTTTTTTTGCCAGAATGTGCTCTGAAGCATAGATGTCAGGACTGGACAGAGACTTCCAAAGTCAGTCTGCAACTGGTGTAGTAGCTGCAGAAGCAATATAGAGCTCCAGCCCTTGCTAACAGATCTGACAAACCTCTTGTGAGATCTAAGCTCTACAGCCTAAATATTCATATTCTGAAATAAAAATATATTTCACATATATTTTTATTAGTAGTAAAAATTGACACCACTATTTTTGTGTGAGTATAGCATCTAGTTCTTAGCAAATCCTTACAAAGCTATTTTAAATTGAGTGGGACTTACAAATGGGAATTGACAGTTACTGAGAAGTACATTATTCTAGTCTTAATTAAAAATTAGAATCACCCTCAAATGAGTGTTCAAGACAAATAGGAAGAGTTACTTCCTGAAAGTGACTGTCTGTCAATGCAGAGGAACCCAAAATAGCTGTTGTAGCCTTATTTCCTGATTTTCAGACAGCTAAAGGTGAAAAACTTCCCAAATAATTTTACTGGTCCCTGTTCTGTGATTTGAATAGGATTACAGCTTTACAGATAATGGTGTTGTTTCTCTGGTGGATTGCTCTCAGGGACTGGTGTTCAAGCCTGAGAAACTGAGACTCTTTCAGGGCCTGGCAAAGCTTGCAGGCTGGGACCATGGAGCACCTGGACTTTAGATGGTGAGGCAGCTGCTTTTTCCTGAGGTGGCAAAGGGATTTCTCAGAAAAATCCTTCTCCCACTATTCTCCTCCCTTTTTCCTGAAAAAAACCCAAAAATAAAACCCACAAAACAAACAAACAAAAAAACATCTAAAAAACCAACACTGCCAAGCTGAAGGCTGTCCACAGAATTTCAGGGAACAGGCTATTTTTATCACACTTGCATCTTAATAGTATGCTGGGAGAACCACTTCAGCTGAACAGGAAGGGAAAGAGGTTACAGCGTAGCATTATCCCAAAAAACATTGCTGACCTGTGCTGCTATGTCCTCGATGGCTGCTTTAAACAAACACCTCCTTTTCCATTCTGCCTACAATCTCCTGGCTCACTCAGCTCTCTCAGACTTTCACACAGCCTTGAACTTTCCCAAGGTCTGAGCGATTCTGCCCAGCCATTTTCCAGATAAGTCTGAACAGGCTCTTGGCAGAGGCGCATCCCTGCAGATCTCCAGGACGGTTACTGCTCCAGGGCAAAGACATGCACAGGTGTGTCCCAGGCAGCTAAGTGGGTATCAGAAGGGGATTAGGGATGTGGAAATCTCTGGAAATTGGCCTCTGTACCTTGCTTTCTTCACAGTACCACATACAGGCTGCTTGAGATATTTCTGTCCCTAAAGGAGCTTAAGGTGAGTTGTAATGAAAGCTGGGTGGTGTTCATACACACTGAATTTTATAAAGCTATTCTGCACTAAAAAAGACCCCACCAGAATTTGGAAGGTGGAGAAAGAGCTGTTTGGAAGTATACAGTAAATATTTTAATTTTTGGGACTTTTCTCTACGAGGCTGTTGAACCTCAACATGAGAGAACCAGTTATGAGCAAATCATGTGTGAAAAATGCATGTTTGCTTTTCAGATTTAGCAATGGTATTAAAAGCTTCTTTTACAAGGACAGTGGCATAGGCGAAAAAACCCTCCAAACAAACCCCAAACAGGCTGTTTTCAAAAAGAGCTATGAATTTAGTGAAAGCAAACTCTACCTTTACTGCAGCTTTCTGGTGAACTTTGTGCTGTCAGGGAATAGCTGGGAAGGTCACTTCTTGAGTGGGCAGGAGGTATGGAACACAGACACAGCCCACTCCTTCCTACCACTGCAGCATGAAGCACCTGAAACTCACCTGCAAAGGCAGGAGCACTTCCAGCCTGTGTTGCCTGCAGCATCAGGAAGGTGGGGATGCACACGGTGCCAACTGCATGAGCATAGGAATCCTTCTCCTGCATACAACATATTAATTTCATCACAGACACAAAAATAGAGGCAGCATTGCAGACTAGACTTAGAAGGTATTATCAGATTTTGGGATACCCATGTGGTCCCACTGCACAGAGTAGCAGATATCTTTGTTTACTCTTCAGAAAGTTTGTGTTAATGGCTTGAAGAATGCCAATTATTTCATCCCAGTGAATAAATACTTTATTTGATACCACATCAAAGATATTCCAGGGTAGATTTATTTTCATATTGTTTGAGAAATTGTGGTTATAGACCACCAACATTTGTTGGACATCTATCAGACAGACTTCTATGCACATTCGACAGAAATGTGCATAGAAAAACATGTAAAGTTTGCTATTACTGGCAAAGCCCTACTCCATCCTATTAAGTGTGGGTAGCACAAAAAAGTAGATAGTAATAAATACAGTATGTGGGTGTATTAAGCAGGCAAGTGTTTAGAAAAACAAAGACTAAACAAAAACCTATTCGAGAATTTTACAGCTTTAACAGGTCTGAAAAATTTGAGGCAAAGAAGGGTAAGTTGCTGTTTCCAGGAGTTGGTAGAAACAAAAACTAGAAACCTACTTAAAAAAAAAAAAAAGAACCCCAAAAAAGACCCCACCATAGAAAAAGGGTCATATCCTGTAATTTTGTGAGTGTAGTTTCATAGTAGTTGCCATCCAGTCTAGCCATTCTGCCTGCACATAAATCACATGCTTACTTCTGTGGCCTGGAAATGGTGTATGGCAAAGTCCTGCTGCTCCTAAACATGAATTTTCACCTCTGTTTTCGGACCTACATTATCTCCCTTTTAAAATACTGGGTCTCTGTTGAGGATGGGAGAACTTCTTCCAAGTCCAGGAAGCTCAGGACAATACTGCTGTAACATTAGTCTGAACTGTTGGAACACCTGTTTAACTTAAACCTAATTTCTACCACAAAACCAATGGGTTTCAGTGGTCAAGGCAGAAGACTGGAGACAAAACTCTCCTATCAACTGGTGCTGTTTAATGCATAGCTTTGGGATATTTCAGTTAATTTCTGCAGGCAGTGTCCGGTTGAAAGGGAGAGAAGGGCTGAATGCTTCAGGTAAAGCCTTAGCTTAACCACAAACCTTTCCCAAAAATGGTTTCTGTGGCATGAGGAAAGCTGGATCAGTCCTAGAGCACCTTGCCTGAAGGCTCCCTGAAGGCAGGGACAACTTCTGCTTGGGTCAGTTCTTTTTGAAGACAAGTACTCAACTGCAGGGGAAGATCCCAGGTTCTGTGCCTTTAAGGAAGCCTAGCTTCTGCTGGGAACCTGCAGGCTGCTTTTGAGAAAGGAGTGAGCTTGCAGTCACACCCTCTCTACTGTGTTTGCCAGGCTACAGCTGGCTTCCTGCACAGTAGCTGGTTTTATTGTACTCCTCCTATTCACCCCTCTGCTTCAACGTGCAGGGGCATTTTGATGTTGCTGACCTTTTGGATTTCACTCTAGGGACCAGGTGCTGGAGTGTGAGGTAATCTGTCTTGAATTTAGGTTTTAATTATCCAGCCTTGTCTGAAGTTAGTGAGCCAAAATCTCCCATGTTCAAAAGCCTGTTTTTTTGCAGCCATGGAAAAAGAGCAAACTCCTTTCCCTCCACAGAATTTTCACTTAGTTTTTCTCCAATATTGAATGAAAGATGAAAAGAGACCTACATCTAACTCATCAGCAAGTGTCTGAAAAAAATCTGACAGCCGCTGCCTGCCCCTTGCTTTTTCCCATGAGGTAGGATATCTAGAGGAAGATGGCAGAAGACAATATCAAGTGAATCTACTGCATAGTTCAGACTCCCAAAAATTAGAGGCACGGTCACAGTTCAGCTTCTTGTGAGAACAAAGGAATTCTTTACAGTAAGGCAGAAATTTGCTTCAGTTATTTTGGGGGTTCTCTTGAAATACTGATTTATTTTTGATGCCATTTTCCTGTTGTCTTCAATTTGTTTTCTTAGTAGTTTTCAAACTTTCATAAAAATGAAATTATGTCTTCTGTTTCATATTCATATAGCACTTGACATTCATTCACATCATATTCAGAAAGGGCTTGATTGAGCACATAAAATATAGCTATTTATTTAGCTCAGAAGAGATTTGTTAGGATAGGTAAGGTGTCCTCTTAACTCTACCACTTCCATCCTCTCACACCCTGATATCAGGGGTTGGAAATTGCTAAATTTAATGAAAATGTGGGATGGTTTTGGCTAAATATTGAAATGTCAGTTTCATTGTCATCGGACAAACTTTTTACATGGGACCTAGTATTGGGAAAATGAACATAGAAATGGTTGCTCAGAAATGTATGTATAGGTCATTTTTTTGAGCAGAAGATTATCTCACTCTGAAGTCTACCCAGGGCAACCTGAAGCTGACTTACTACACTTGAAGTTATAAGAAAATATTTTTGCCTCTTCTCCTACCCTCCTCTTCAAAGAAGTTCTATTTTTCATTGGCCCTGCAAGTTTAGGGAAGTGACAATATCCCTTTTGTGTGAAGGATAAGGGTAAAAATCTTAAAAATATGTTCTTAACCACGTTTCTGGAGGAGGTTAACTGAATTTGACCCAAATTCTCCCTGTGTCAGTGCTTGGAGAAATTCAACACTGTAGTTAGTACGTTGTTGGCTCTTGACATAGGAGATGAGTCATTGCATCATTCTGGCAGTGAATAAACTGAATAATGAAACTTGCACTTAAACAATCAAGGAAGGATTTTCTTGTTGTTTTTGATGACATACTCTTTTGAAACATGAATTTGCCTGCTACCACTGGCAGCCTGTTTGTAAAAGCAGGTGACTATGGGTGGGGAGTGAAAAAGAAAACCTAACAGGTTGTTCACATGGCATTTTCAAACCACCTCCTCAAGCCCATTAATTTTAACTCTTGACCTTTATAACATGGACCACAGAAATCCCACAATTTGTCACCCTGACTCTTATTATCACATAAGGGAAAAAAAAAAAGAATGCCATACAACCCTTCTGAATAGAGAAGGGTTGTGAAAATAGCTATATCCTGAACTGGCCATTGAACACCTTCACTCAGTGTCCTGTCAATAGTCAGCATGTGAACAGGTTCTACAAAGCCTAATACATTGTTCTCTGCATAAATCTGTGATCGTTTCAGGTCACCCTTCCCCAGGCTCTCCTGCCAGCCCAGGCCTGCAGCATCCTTGTCTTGTTCATCACAGACCTGATTGTAGCTGCCATCTCAGTCAGCTGTCCTTTATTCAAGGAAGAGAACTTAAGAACTTTACTGGCACAGGGATCCAGGGTGAAAATGGCTGTGCAAAGATCATCCGATGGCTAGAGATGAGTGGGAAATGTTCAGATTAGATATTTGCCTTGGTTAATTGTTATGGGGCAGAAGAAGAAATGTAAAGTCTTTTGTCATATCTGCTTTCAGGACTATAGGTCTCTGTTTTTCTGTGTACTTTGGCAGGAGATAATACAGATGATCAGCCACTGTTTACAGCCTACTCTTGAGGCATGGAAAGTTTGCTTTGCTCCAGGTCAGTGATAGATGGGCAGAGACTGTGCCCGGACCTGCAAACTCTCAGTGAACAATGGCTCTGAAAACTGGTACTCAGTGACAGCAGATGAACAAATTTTCCTTTTCTGCTTCACTCAAAATGGAACCAAAGGGACAAGGATTATTCTTTAAAAATATCTTGTTTGAATTTTGGGGAGATATAGCCGGACCTTCAGGTTTTCAGGTTCTGAAGAGCATGATCTTCCATATAGCAGTCACTCTTAGGACCTTCCTTCATCTAAATATTTAAAATTTATTGCAGTCAGTCAGTATACTCATCATAAAGATAAGCACTGTAATTAAAATTATTTCTGGGTTTTTAGCTGATAAAACATTTTTTGGTCCCATAAAGTGAGTTACAGTTCCTTTCTCTGTGTCAGCTGACGAGACAATGAGCACAGGAAGGAGATTGAACTGTGAGCTTTGGTTTTATTGCATTGAATAATCTCTTGTTGATTGTTTGAATGTTTTCCCCTTCCCCTAAGCTACAGGCTGGGCAGAGATCATTTCTGCATGCAGGCATGATTTTTAGGAGTAGCCTTACACTGAACTGTCTGAATGGCTGGGGCTCATCCGCAGAGCCACGGCAGGTAATTCTGCCAGTAAGTCTGCCAGGGCGTGTAGGAACAGCCCTTTTATTTGAGTTCCTCAGAGTCAGGCAAACACATTCTGATTATTAATAGCCAAACAGTAAGTTACAGCCACCCCTGCAGCCAGGAAATGTTTGCATTTCAGAAGGGCAATAAGAAAGTCATTTGGTTTACGCCTATGAGGGGTTATCTCACACATCATTTATTGCTTTTTTGTCTAAGGTGAGAAGCTTAATAGTATTAAAGCATCTCTTGAGAGCAAAAAAAAAAAAAAGCATCTCAAGCATCTTGTAGAGAGAAAAATACTGCTTTCTCTATATGAACATCAAGGCAGAAGTGCTTCAGAAATATTTGTGATGTGAACATTAACCTTTATTTGAAATGCCTACTGTGACACATGGCACTTACTGTGGATTTGTCTCTAGAAGGCACCCACAGGATTGTGTGTCACACATGGCCTTCTGAGGCCATGTGGAGGTATTAAAATGCTCACACCTGGAAAAGGTCAAACTGCCAAATGGTACTAACATTTTCTTGAGTCCACTAACTCAGGTTCATGTGGTAAAGATGATGAGGAAGATGTGTCTCTTCTGAATCTGTCATGGATTCCATGTTTGAAGAAGTAATTTCCAGAGTGCCAGAGTAGATGAGCAGGTGTAGCATTAGGAAGGAGGAACAGGTTCTCAATGAGCATTTTTCAGATATCCTGCAGAGGGCAAAAGCCCAAGTCACAGATTAAAGGGAGAAGTGAGGACATGGAGGAGCATAGACTATCTTAGAGAGCCTTGGGATGGGAGCAGCTGAAACCTTGTGCTCTGTGTCAGCAGCAGATAGACTCTATTCACTCCCAGGCCTGCAACAACTAAACAAATATCTAGGATACAGGCGAGGAGGAAGTGTCACAGCATTGGTCAATGTGTCTCTTGACAATGCAGATGATGAGATGAATGGCAGACTTGGAAATATGGCAATAATACCAGACTGGGTGGGGCAGTCAATGTCCAAGGACTGCTGAGCAGACACACCTGAATCATAGAATGGTTTGGGTTGGAAGGGGCTTGAAGGTCATTTGGTTCAAAGCCCCTGACATGAGCAGGGACACTTCCCTCTAAACCAGGTCACTTCCCTCTAAACCAGGTAGCTCAGAGCTCCAGACAGCCAGGTCTTGAACACTTCCAGACATGGAGCACCCACAGCTTATCTGGGAAATCTGGCCCAGTGCTTCATCACCCTCACAGTGAAGAATTTCTTCCTGGATTACTCCAGAGAAGGGTCACTCTGAGGGTCAGGTGTGGAACACAGGGCATTCAAGGGCAGGTAAGGGTCACTGGGCTAGTTCACCCTGGGAAAGAGGAGAGCATGGAGAGAACCTTTTTCCTGTCTACAAATGCCTGATGTGAGGGAACAGAGAAAATGGACCAAAACACTCCCCAGTGGTGAACACCAACAAGATGACATGCACGGAACATGACCTGGAACGTGGGAAATCCCATTTTATTATATGGAAAAACCATGTGAGAGATCAGGCATTGAAACAGAGCCAAGAGAGTGTGTGAAGTTGCTGACCCTGGAGAAACTAAAATTTGACTTGACAAATCTCTGAACAGCCTGATCTAACTGTACCTGCTTCAAGCAATGACATAAATCAATTCCAGAGGTCCCTTCCAACCCTGACTATACTATGATTTTATGAAAATAATCTGGAATTAAAAATAGCTACATTTTAGAATTAAATCATTCACTGCCCATTTGTTCAGTACACAAAATTGAACGGGTTTTTAATGTGCTTTTAAAAGTCCAAATGTTCCTACCACCCCATTTTTGCAAGTTTTCTTAATTATGCATATATATAAAAGAAATTGGTGGGACATTATTATTATTATTGTAATTTGTACCCTGTTATCATTATGTGTTATTAAATGCAGTAAACAATTTCCATTTAAGTTATCACGCACTAGTTACATTTTAATTATCATATTTAGGACCATTAGAATGTGACAATGTGACCATGTATTAGAACGGTCACAATGCAAGGTGCAGCGCAATTCAGGTCCAAAAAGACAGTATATGTCACAGGGAGATTCTGAGCTCAATAGAATGAATGTACTTACATTCTTGAAAGTTTTCAAGTGTTTTTGTTTGTTTGTTTGATGTTTGTTTGTTTGTTTGTTTCACTGAAGGTTGGGACAAACAAGGAAGAGGGAGAAGTGATGTGAACTCTTGGAAAGACTTCTTGAGTAAGGGAGATTAGAAGCAATTATGAGAAGTTTCAGATTATATAGGCTTGTTATGTCATAAAAAACAATAGTAGAGTGCGAAATAGTTGAAGAAGCACTACTATGGTAATTCAAAAATAACCACACCCAGGCATTATCTAGCCTTTGACTTTTTCACTGTCTTCAACAGTTTTTTCTCAATGTACTTTCTTCCATATTTTCTGTAAAACGAGGCAAGTCATGGGGGCTTTACAGTAAATGCCCCAACCTAAGCCTGACCACTGCTGCCTGCCGCTCATGTAAAGCATCTTTCCCCACTGCCTTTCCATTTCCATTCACCTAGAAGATGCACATAGTGACTTACAAGGTTTGTTTGTGCACACATTCTGTGTGCAGCCTGAGATTGCCTTTACTTTAGCCATATCCTACTCACACAGGTGAAGTGATTCAGCTTTCCAAAAAACTGGTTCTCCTTCTTTCTGCAACTAGACTCCCCATGTCACAGAGCAAAAAGGGAGTCCATGTATGATTTATATTCTTTTCTTACAGCTCAGTGGCAAGGCTCTGATGAAAAAGAGATACAGAGGACTTGCCGAAACACTTAACAAACCAGGCTGATCTTCCCTTGAAATCTTTCCTTCATTCCCCAGCAAGAGCATTCTTGACTGTAAATTGCAGTGTCCTTCATGAGGCACTTTTTCACATCACTTCTTCATAAGGGCAGTTCGGATTAGTCAAGTGATAGAACTTAAAGGCTTAGAGGAGGAAATGTGTGAGCAGAAAACAACATACAGCCCTTGTACTCCTAACTGGGTCATTTTGAAGCTAAATAAGAATATTTCAAGTTCTCTTTCTTCCTCTGTCCCCCCTCCCACCCCCATACTCCCCCCCAACCATTTTCTTAAAAGCCAAGGCTTGTATTCTGAAAGATGGTAGTTTGTTTCTTTTACAAATCTTGTGACTTTACTATTCAGTACTTCAGCTCCTGCTGAAGTATTGACTACCTAAAATGGTTTAAATATCCCAAAGACTTGGTGTTTGCTGTATGTGGACTAGAGAATATTTTCCACTGGTGACTAAAAAACCTTAATCCTGTTAAGCTGATCATCTGGAGGAGTCACAATTACAGAAAAGGGAAATAATAGCTAAAAGGCTACAGTGTATTTGGTGTTGTGGTTACGTGTGTTGCCACAGTAGATAATTCCCATACTTTTTACAAAGTTGCACATCCTGTACAGCATCTAAGGCAACTTGAAGCAACTGTATTTGCCAGATGGGAGGCAAACACAAATAAAAAGTACTCCCACCTTCCTTGTCCTTAGTGCTGATGTTTACAAGTGATTGAGTAGTAGCTATAAATGAAACAAAGAGCTGCTATCACATTAACTTCTGTATTTGTCCGTGAGCAGTTACCATGCAGCTGGAGCTTTTATGTTTGTTGATGGAGTTACACCTTGCAGATATTTCTTTTGCATTAGCTGCCATATCATATCTTAGATGCCATAAATGCACTTAGAACAGAGATTAACTAATGGTTATAGGACACCTAAGGCAGGTGTGATTGGTGTGCAGTGGTGTCCATGCATCTTTGTTCCTTGAAAACTTGTTCTACTGTTTATCTCTAGCTTTTTTGCTTTTTTTCCCCTTGAATTTCAGACAAATGTAAAAAAAAAAAAAAAAAAAAAAAAAGTTGTTTAAGTTTTTTAAAAATATTATCTCATTATTTTTATAGGCAAAGATATTTATTACTATTCATCTTAGAAGATGTTCTTAGCAAAATGTTCTAGATAAAATATATAAGAATTCTGCAAAATGCTGAAGGAGAAAGAACAACTTGGACAAATATTATGTAAAGGACAAACATTTATTTTGTGTTTGCTTATACTCTTGTGTATGTACATGTGATTTCTGGTAAATTCCATTCTAATTGTGCTGGGTACATTTTTTTTGACTAGCTTTTCAGTGATAAGCTAGCTGAACTAAAGAGGTGCTTTCCGCACTAAGTACAAGACCTCTAATGGAGCTCAGATCTGGGGTTTTTCCATTAGGGAATAGGAAGGGTCAGTGAGACACCTGACTGGCGGTACACAAAATTCAGCTGTGGATTTTGTGTACCACAGGTCAGGTCTTTCATTTCCCCACAGCAACCCCTTCCAGCTGTCTGTGTTTTGGGCATATAAATATAAAGGGTTGTTTGCTTAGCTGCTATGAAGGAGATGTTTTATGTATTTGAACGGAGTCCAGATTTACAATTCTACCCCTTGGCATCGGAAGTCAATGTTTGAGAATTTATTTGGTCAGATTATCTATTAGTTAAGTTGGTTACTGGATATTTTTCCTTGAATCTGGTATGATACCAATACTGAGAAACATCCGTTAAAACACATGGTTTTTAATTCTCTGCTCTCCACCCACTGCTTGATAGCATTGTGTCCCTGTTTGGCCAGACAGTATGAGTCAGCTCACCACCTTTCAGGGTGGAATTGCTGGGAGGGAAAACATTCCGCTGAAGAGAATAGGATGCACTGAGTGAGGCACATTTTGTCTTTTTCCTTAAATTATGAAGCCTATTCCTAAATCAATGACCCTTATGTGGTAAACGTGTGTCCTGCTCTTTTGGCCCTGGGGTGTTCAAAAGCACCATTTTTAGGCATGTTTGATGTTAATGGAAGACAATATTATTTTATCTTTAATCTCTAATAAATGATGAATCTGAACACAGTGTGTATTTACTTCCTGCTCATTCCTGAGAGGGGCATGGAAAAAAAAGGATTAACTAGACAGACAGCTGCTCTAGCTGTCTATAATACTTCCTTTCCTTGTACGGTAGCTCAGTACCTGATGGAAAATTCCTATTGCATGCAATCAGAAAGAGACTTTCGGTTGTTTTATGGACCTGTCCCACCAAATTCAATAATCAGTTGCAGTCCTCCAAGTTGGTAGTGGTCTTTAACAAAGCCCACATCTACTAAGTTCTATGAACTTGAAATTTGTGGGAAGTGTCTAGAATTAAGGTGTCTAGAATTCTGGTCCATTATAGGAGGCAGTTTTGAAGAGGTATTACTCTGAGAGGATTCCCATCCCACAAAGAGGAATTAATTAAATGTGCAGGACAGGCAGGAGGACATGATTGCTGACCAGAACATTAGTCACTTCATAGAGCGGTGAGGTCTTCTCCTGCTCACTGTGACACTTGATGGGCCTGCTCTTAGAATCTTTCTCCCAGTGAAAACAGACTTTGTCAACTCTACGTGAGTGGTAGCACTGACTGGGTTCTTCTGGAAAGAGAATTCATTCTGATCCAAGAGACACACAAACTGGCTGCTGGGAACAGGAAGCACCGTAGCACTTTACCAGTGGAGATGTCTCAAGGGAATAGCTTCAGAGAATGCTCAGCTGGGCTTTGTGCATGAAGCTGGTTTCTTCCAGAGCTGTGCAGGTGTCTCGCATGCCCACCCTCTGAGCATGAATCAACAGAGAACACGTATTTAAAAATGTGCCTTCATGGTGCAAAAAAGCACCAGAGTGACTCAGAGGGGTGTCAGACTCCTGTCATTAGTGCTGTCTGAGGGTAAAGCTGTATGAAAAGCTACATGTTAGGACTCCTCTGAACTGAAAACACCAAGAGGTACAAATTCATCACATAAACTTGTTCTGATAAAAGTGTGTTTAGTACAAGGTGCTGCAAATTAGATTTTTCTTTGTTTTCTTCAGTCACAATGCTATTTGTTGTCTGTTAGACATGTAATTTTTTTTCAATCTGTCAGGTAAGGGAAGCCTAGATAACTTCAATACTGGCAAAAGTTACAAGGCAGGCAAACTCTGATTAGGCCTCTTGAGGAAAGACTTCTTTATCCTGTGTCGGAATTTCACAGTTTAATTTCCATTCCCCAAAATACTCCAGGGCTTTTTGTGGAGAAGTAGGAACCCAAATTAGGCATGAAGCAGTAGCTTATCTTTGGAGAATCACAGAATCACAGAAAGAATAAAACTGGAAGGGTCCACAGTGGGTCATCTAGTCCAACCTCTGCTCAAGCAGGGTCATTCCAGAGCATTTGGCACTGGATTGCATCCAGATGGTTTTTGAAAATCTCCAACAAGGCAAACTCCACACCCTCTCTGTACAATCTATTCCAGTGCCCAGTCACCTGAACAGTAAAGAAATTCTTCCTTTTGTTCAGGTTGAACTTCTGTGCATCAGTTTCTCCCCATTGCCTCTTGTTCTTGCTTGCTGCCTGGCTCCATTCTCTTGACACGGTCCCTTCAGATACTTACAGACATTGATAAGGTCCTCTCACAGTCATTTCTTCTCAAGTCTGAACAGACTGAGCTTGCCCAGCCTTTCCTCATAAGAAAGGTGCTCCAGTCCCTTAATAACCTTTGTGGCCCTCCAATGGATCTGCTCCAGTGTGTCCTTGTCTGTCTTGAACTAGGGAGCCCAAAAGTGGGACACAGAACTCCAAATGCAGCCTTGCCAGCGCTGAGCAGAAGGGCAGGATCACCTCCCTTGACCGGCTGGTGATGCTCTTCTCCATGCATCCCAGGACACATTGCTGTCTCATGGACAGCTTGTTGTCCACCAGCACCCCCAGCTCCTTCTCCTCAGAGCTGCTTTCCAGCAGGTCGCCAGCCTGTGCTGGTGCCTGGGGTTGTTCCTCCCCGGAGGAGGAGCAATACTCGCTGTACGTGCCTTTGCTGAATCTCAGACAGCTTTTCTCTGCCAGCTCTCCAGCCTGTCAGGCTCCTTCTGAAGAGCTGCAGAGCCCTCTGGGCCATCCGCCACTCCTCCCAGCTTTGGGTCACCAGTGAACTCGCTGAGGAGGCACCTGCCCTCCACCAAATCATTGATGGATGGGACAAACAAGGCTGAGCCCAGCATGGAACATCAGTGACAGATGTCCAACTTGACCCGGTTTCACTGACTCTCATTCAGCCAGTCCTCATGGTCCACTCATTCAGTTTGCCTAGGAGGATGCTGTGAGAGACAGTGTCAAAAGCATTGCTGAAGTCAAGACAGACAATACCCACTGCTCTCCCCTCATCCATCCAGGTAATTGTCTCATTGTAGAAGAAAATTGGATTGGTAAAACATGATTCACCTTTATTGAATCCATGCTGGTTACTTCTGATCATCTTCTCGTTGTCCATGTGGATAAAGATGACCGATAGAATCGGGCACCAGCTCTCTCAGGATTTGAGGTGCATTCCATTAGGCTCCATGGACCTGTGGATGTCAAGTTTGCCTACATGTTCTCTTAACCAATCCTCCTTGACCAAGGGAACATCTTCCTCTCAACATTCCTTTACCCTGTGTCCTGGGTCAGAGATTCCTGATGCCTGGTCATAGTGAAGACCAGTGCAGAGAAGGTGTTCAGTAACTCTGCTTTCTCTGCATCCTCTGTTACCAGGGTTCCTCTTCCATGCAGTAACAAGCTCACACTGTCCCTGGTTTTCCTTTTGTTACTGATGTATTTGAAGAAGCCCTTCTTGTTCTCCTGGACATCCTCAGCCAGATATAATGACTTGGCCTTCCTCATCTTATTTCTGCTTACTCTGACAACCTCTCTGTGTTCATTCCAAGGTGCCTGACCCTGCTTCTTTCTCCTGTGTATTTCCTGTTTACAGCTGAGGAATGACAGCAGTTCTTTATTCATCCACAGTTGTTTCTTGCTTCCTTTGTCTGATTTCCTGCTAATTGGGATGCATTGTTCTTGTGCCTTGCCTGAAGGAAAAAGTGGTGTATATGATTTTCAGCAGGCAGTTCCTGTGACCTGGCTCTCTCCAGTTGCCTGAGAACTCCAAATAAACTATTAACTAGGTAACAAGTGGCGGAAGGGTTTAAAAGCAGAAGGTGGGACAAGAAGACAAGGATTTGCAAGTTGTCATGGTTTCACCCCAGCCCGCAACCAAGCACCAGACACAGCCACGCACTACCTGCCCTACCAGCGGGACCAGGGAGAGAGCTGTAAGGATAAAAGCTGGAAAACTCATGGGTAAAGACCAATTAATTTGCATGGGGAATGCAAAAGCTGCACACAAGCAAAGGAAAACAAAGAAGTCATTCCCTGCTTCCCATGGGCGGGCAGGTGTTTTGCACGCCTCACAGTGACTTGGAAGGACAAATGCCATCAGTCCAAATGTCCCCTCCTTCCTCCTTCTTGCACCTATCTTTAAATCCTGAGGAGGTGTCAAATGGTCTGGAATGTCCTTTGGCCAGTCTGGATCACCTCTCCTGGCCCTGTGTCCTCCCAGCTTCCCATGCATGCCCGACTCCCTCACCAGCTTGGCATTACAAAAAGGAGAAAAGGATTTGGCTCTGTGTAAGCCCTGCTCAGTAATAACAAAAATGTCTACATATTATCAACCCTGTGTTCAGTGCAGATGCAAAACACAGCCCCATACCTGACACTATGAAGAAAGTTAAATCTACCCCAGCCAAAAGCAGCACACAAGTGCATTTACCATTACTCCTATTAGAACAAGTAAAAAATACTGCTATATAGACATTCTACCTAACATTTTGTTTGCCTTAAACCAGTCCATAGTTCATTTAAAGTATAATTAAAAGAATTTTATGTGTTATCTCTGACTGTCCAATTACAAATCCTGTCCCTATGGTATCAATGACCTCTAGTGGTTTTAGTAGTCGGGCCCTCTCTCCCAGGATGTCATCAGCCATACATTTAGAAATCTGATTAAAAGTGGAAGTCAGCAGCTGGTCACAAAAAAGATGGCAAGCTGTGTGTCTATGGCAGTGAAGTAACTGCATACATATATGTAGGTGGAAAGCTGAAAGCAAACCTATTTCCAAGCAAAGATCTGAGGCAGCATGGATGCTACCTTGGCTTGCAAACTCTTGGTGCACATCAATCTGATTTACGTCCTTCAGCCTCTGCAGTCAATAACAGTCACAACCTTTGAAGCAGCACACATATTGCAGAACTAACTGGAGGTTGTTTCATCTTTGAAAGGCAAAATTTTTATCATGCAATGAAACAGCCTTGTGATAAAAGCTGTTATATTTAGCCTTGGGACCATACCAATGTTCTGGTCATTAGTACAAAGTCTAAAAAGATTATTATAGTGAGCACACTAATTTTTTTTTTGAGTCATTCACTGCTGACAAAATTGACATAGTTTCAGCATCAACCCCTCTTCAGCACTGCCCTGCCTGCACATACACTGTTAATGACATTCCTGGGGCTCCATTAGATTCACAGTGGTGAATGACAGCATAAAATGACCTGAAATGGAGAAGCCTATTTGGGCAACTTGTTCAGGTATACTTTATGGAAATCAGACCATTTGAACAGGCTGCATTCACCTTAACAGATACCTTCTCCCTGCACAGTGTTACAGTCTGCAGTTAAGTTTCTCCAAAGATTAAGAGTTTATTTGAAAGGGATGAAATGCCTACACGCCTTTTCCTTAATTTACATAATGCAAAAAGAAAGCTGAAGTAATTGTAAATTGATTCTAGCTTGCTGATTTTTTCTTAAACTTATGTTGATGGATTTAATGAGACAGTAAAATCAGAAAAAAACCATACATACCAGTATTTCACGCATGCATACAGTCTGGAGGGTAACTTCTCAGGAAGTGGAAAAGAAAAAGAAGCTGTTTTCTTCCAACCTCACAAAATTTTAAAAGAGAAGAATATCAGGAAAGTGAAGTGGTTTGTCTCTAAATCACACATTAAGCACATTATGGCTCATAATTTTTTTTACAGCATATGTAATGACATCACAAGTCTGTATATTTCAAAAATGAAGGAAAAAAAGAGAAATTAATATGAGATGACATTGTAACCTGTCATATTTTCCTTTTTTACAAGTCTTCTAGTTGCTTCAAATTTGTTCAGGCATCACATGTTCTTGGGTATATCCCATGACCTAAAGAGAAATTTCAGTCTCTCACTCACACATGGACTGCACACCTCCTTTCAGAATTTCCTGAAATATTTCTGGGATGTTCTACCAGAAACAATGGTGGGGAACCTGTCTTGTTGTGTCCTAACCAGGCAGATGGCTTCCTCACTGTCTGCAGTAAAGCCGTAAGACAGACTAATTTGTACAACACCAGAACGATAAATTTGAAAATATAAAGACTTGAAGTCTAAATTTATTTAAGAAAAATAGTTTATAGGTACTAGACTACAACAGGCATAGACCTATTTCCCACATAATTTTGATATAGACTACAAGACCCCTATTTTCCCTGTTATTAATTTTCAGAACACACCCAATATCTGCCTACCATTATTATTTTGTTCTGGCCAGGGCTGTAAAGGGATCATGTGTGAGATTTTGAGAGTATGCACAAATTTGGTATGCACTTTGAGAGGTCCTCTCATCTAATTTCCATAAGGATGAGGGAAAAGCTATAATCCTCTAATCTGAGCAAATGTCATTGGCCCATTCATTTTGGAGACAGAGGGTTATGGTTGTGCTTTGTTGAAATAGCCAAGATGAGCTTGTCCTCATGTAGGTCATGGTGGCTGTTAACAGAGAATTCTCAAGGGTCTCGCCAGTGTCTTGGAGGATAGAAGGGCTTTAGAACAGAAGTTGTTTCAGCAATGCCTAAAGGCAGAGTTCCAATGGGAAATAACTTGACACAAAGCAGCTGATTTCGAGGAGCGGTGATCATCAGCTACAGAAGGGCAGTGCCTGAAGGCTGAAGTTAAGCTTCTAAAGTTAACCACCTTAGAGTAGTTTTGATTTGTGACTTATGAACAGCTGAGGTTAGTGTAAGAGTGTTACATTTGGTTACAAGGCAGGAGGAAGACAATACCTTAATAAATTATTTTTAATAGACAATCAAAAAGTTGGCCATTAGGCCAGAAACCAGATATCAGCCTGGCTACAGTTTTTTCACCTTTCTCCAGGTATCAGATGGAATAAAAGATTTAACCAGATTTTCTTCATGTGGACAGATAGAAGAGCAAGCCTTTCCCACAGTCAGAGGAGGATCTGTGGAAATACATTAAGATACTAAGGATCAGGTAAAATAACAAAAGGGATAGACAGCTGAAAACTGAACTAGATGTGATCAAAATGTGTGTCTGTGTGGACATGAGGAGGGAGGGCACTGCTATTCTGCCTGCAAGACAGTAGCCTAGTGGGGTATGGAAGAGGAGGCAATGCTTCACTGCTTGTTCCATATTGACAACTCAGGGACTGTGGCAAGAAAAAAGCTTGTTTGTCCTCCCTTTTAGACTGTGTGATGACTACCTTCAGGAAGGCAACATGTACTGGACTTAAATGTGTAAAAGTTATTCTCATAATACCTGATATTCTAGTTAAAATATGACTAATGTGTGGAAGCAGAATAGGAACACCTGAGTATCAGAAATTTCAATAGCGAGGCCTGTTATGAAAATTCTTGAGAAGGTGACACCTTTTTTAAGCAGTCAGATTAATATATAACATAACTATCCCATAGCCCAAGATAACGGTGAGGTGACTCAGAGTAGAGAATTAGAATCTCATGAAAACCTGAGCACTGTAGCAAAGATATGAGAGAATTTCATCAAGATTATTTAGCCATTTTGGCAGTAATTTTACATACTTAATTTTAAATAAGTTTCTTCTCTTTTATTTCCTGAATGCAGTGTTATAAAGGCTGCAAAGTCACCAGTTAAAGTTTTAAAAGAATAAATTTTTTTCCCACCATAGCAATAACTCCAAGTCTAGAAAACAAATGCTGCAAGTAGCATTGATATTCTTAATTAGTGTCATGGCAGCACTGGTGTGTGCATCCCACTGCCTTAGAATCTAATTGAGATTTAAGTTTTCTGTAGGACTGACATCCCAAAAGAAAGAATGTATCATGAAATAACCTATGTATCTTTCTCTTTGTAATACAGTATTTAGCAGCTTTGTTTTGAAGGATCTCAACTCCTCTCTTCCTCCCTTCCATCCTCTTCCTATTCCCCCAGTTCTGGTTCATGAAAATGTCTTCTGGTTTAAGACCAGCTTTGAAAATTTGTAACAGAATTTTGTTTTCATTGTATTTTAAGATGTAACCCAACAATTTTTTGTATGCCTCCTTTAAAAAATCATTAATGTCTCAGGTCTTCTGAATTCTTACACATTCTTGCTAAGTTCCATTATTAAAACCATGTAAATGTTTCATTGCACTTTGTTAGCATAGAAGACACGATAGGATTAAATAATTCCACATTAGGTGCAGCATGTATAAAAATGAGATAGGCAGTAATTCTCTAACATTTTACTCAGAGCCTGAAGTTCCTCTTCATATCTAAACTTACTGTTTAGAAAGGGATCTTCTGTGGACTCCAATACTTACTGTTTGACAATTACTTTGTAGACTAAACTTGGCTCATGGGAAGCAAAATATTTTTAAGGTTAATTCCTGTAAAACTGAATGAGGAGATGGGTGAGTCAAGATAGATTCTTTCACCTATATGCAGAACCATGTTCAACTCCGGGACTGCAGCTATGAATCAAGCTGTCTAAAAAGTGTGCACCTCTGAAGACAGTAAACATCTGAGTACAAGTAGGAAGCGTAAATTTATGTCCTGAAAATTTAGGAAATTTTTCCTACGGTGCCATTCTACCCCACTCTTATCAAAGGGAGCTCATGACTGATTTCAAGAGTGACATAGTGAAGGTGGCTGTTAAACACTCACCCTTGTTCTGCAAAACTGGATTTTGTGTGCTCTCAGAGGACATAGAGAAGCTGTATTAGGTTTGATCTGCAGGATGCCTGAGTGAAAACAACTGTGGTGTCTAGAGATCATAGAATAATTTGATTTTGAAGGGTCCCACAGGGATGAACCAAGTCCTACCACAGGCTTTATACTTAAGTGTACAGGGCAATAATTCAGATTTAATCTTGACTTAAGTGAGCTTTGGATAGGACAATAAAACTGTTTGATAAAGGCCAAGGGGGGAGGTAGGGCAGAGTGAGTTTCATGAGTTTTTGGATTCTGGCTCTGCACTGAGTTTACCAATGATTTGTCTCCGATTTGTGAGAAAACGGTTACATTCAGATAGGTTTATGTACAGGAAGGTGTTTAGAAATATAGATTGAGTCTTGCTTTGTCATAGACATTCAATGTTCACATTCATTTTAAAGTTAGCCTGCTTCCTGGAGTGTATCCCCTCTGCCTTGTACTGGGAAAGATCGTTTAAAGCAGTGTTTCAGAAATTACAACAATATGATTGAGTTTTGCACTTTGCTTCAGATAGTCTTGTAAGCTTCAGCGCCTCTTATTTCCTCCATCTAAGAGATGTGAGATCAGGGTGGAGATCATATTACATCCTTGTTTTGATGGCTAGTCTGAAGAGAAACAAACCAGACATTGGTCTTCAGTGACATGACAACAGAAATGTACCCATATCTCAATAGAACTCAGCTGCATCTTACAGCAAGCCACCTTTATAACCAAAAACTGTCCTCTTTTCCAAATGAAAACTGTATTAGAATTTTTAAAAAATGTTTATGCATTCAAATTATTCCCCTTTATCCTAAAATTACTGGCAGTATTTGATCAGTAAGCAAAACTGACTGTAAGTCAGTGGCAATGTTTATTTGTTAGTATTCTATGTTTGGAATATAGGATATGTTTTAAAGAAGTTTAATAAGATCCATTGGCTGCCTGATTGACAAACAATGACTTTATAAGCATTCTTTTCATACTTTACAATTGCCAAATAAAACATTGCGATAAGAAGGGGAGAAATTTCAGGAATCTATGAAGAATTTGCAATGAGGAAATTTTTTTTTCCCTGTTTTTTTGCCTGGTATAGCAAGACACCAATCCTCTTCAAAGCACATCATAAGCTAAAAATAAAGCAAAGCATTTAAAAGCTCATCTTGATAACATTATAGAAGGCAGAATATCACATTAATTTTTAGTGTTCAACTTGAGATGGCCTTTAGCTGATGTAAAGGGCAGACGATTAAAAGCGTGTGACTCATACGCTTTTTAATTGATCTGTTGTACTTTGCATGTAGGCATGTGTGCTTGTAGGACTCATTTGCTTCCAGCACAAGTATTTGGGAACAACATGTGCCAATACATTAGGATTTTGACACTGCTACTCTTTCAAATTTCAGGGCTCTAAAATCTAAGACATCCCAACAGAAAAGGATTGCATCCCATTAAGGAGAATGCAATTATCATTTCTAGGCTAAGTAAGATGCCTTCTTACAGACTTATTAAAGAAAAGGAAAAAGGATTTCATGAGCCAAGCTCATAATTTCTTTCACAGGAATCTGCTAAAAGAAGTGATAAAGCCAATAGTGCATACACAGATCACATTGCTACAAACATATTGACTTCAATAGGTCTTACATTAATTAAATTCCTGCCAATCTCAAGTTTGAACAACCTCCAAAAGAAAAAAAGGTCTCACTTTTACATGGGTGCTTAACCTACTCAGTAATTAAGCTCCCATTAGAGGAGCTTGCTAATCAGTAACTTGGCCAAACAGCAACTATTTTAGAATGAGTCATCCATCCTGGGTAATCCCCCCATGAGGATTAGGCTCCCTTTTCACCTGAAAATTTTGTTGTCAGGCCGGGCAGCCCCTGAGTGCATTATCCCAACCCACGTCAGTGAAACCTGAAGCAACTGAAGTCACACAGGTCCATGTGAGCAGCTGGGATGCTCCCAAGGATGGAAGGAGTTGGCCACTGTCATTACAAGTGTGTTCTCCACCACTTCCATCTCTAGCAGCTTCGTCTCTGTCCTCTTAGATTACTTACATTCGTGATGATGATGACAGAAAGACAAGTGTTATGTGAATTTTCAAGACAGGCAAGACAGGATAAAGGGATCCACATGCTGGTCAGCCACAGCTCAGTTCCTTGAAAGGTGCTAGAAAAATTCCTCCTGGAAGCCACTTCCAGCCATGGAAAGAGCAAGAAGGTGATTTGGAGTAGTACAATCAGACAGATGTACCAGGAGGAAATGGTGCTCAACCAACTTGATTGCTTTCTACAGGGGTATAAAGGAAGGAGTCCTATATGGAAGTAAGGCCCTTGGCATGGTCTTCCATTGACTCCTTGTAGCCAAACCAGTGAGATACAGGGTATATACACCATAAAATGCATGGAAAACTGGTTGGGCTGCCAGGTTCAAAAGGTGATGATGGCAGCATGAGGCCCAGTTAGAAGTAGTATTTTTCAAAGACCAGCAGTGGGACCAGTAAAGTTCATTGCCTTCATAATGACCTGGATGATGGGTTGGATGGTAGCACTCTTGGTGTGCTTGCAGATAACATCAAATGTGGGTTTGTGCCAGAATGTGCTGAAAAATAGGGCTGCTATTCAAGCAGAACAGGTTTGTTGAACAAACACCAGTGTAAATGTGTAAATGTCCTCTGGAATGGACAAAGCCCTGCGTTAGCCAGCTGGCAACAGCCCAGCAGAAAATTCCCAGGGATCCTGGCAGGATGCAATCTGTCCAGGAGGCAGGAAAACATTGCAGCAGCAAGAGGAAGGGATCCTCCACAGGTTCTTAGCAGCAGTAAGACCACTCCTGGTGTGCTATTCCTGGGCTCACAGCAGAGAACAAATGGTGACGTACTGGAGGGAGTCCAGTGGAAGGTCCCCTGGAATAGCTGGAACAGGGGGCATATGTAGGAAGTGGAGTTCAGGGACCTCGTTTAGCCTTGTGAAGAGCAGGGAGAGGGCAGACCAGGCTGTGGTTACTGCCTGGTGGGAAGGTACAAATTCTGCTCAGGGATGCACAGCAACATATTTAGAAGCAACAGGCATAGAGTGGAATGTGGGAAAACCCCATTAGATATGAGGAAAAACTTCTGCAACATGGTGACGTTAACAACTTTGGAACGAAGTTCAGGGTAGACCTTGGAGATATTCAGACCTTAAATTTACATAGTCCTGGCACAACCTGTTCTAACAGGAGCTGTTTCAAAATGGGAGTTGGAGCAGACTGCCTATAAAATCTTCCAATCTAAATTATCCTGTGATTACTTTTTAATGGTGAATTACTTCAGCTAAAAAACCCTCAACTTTGCAAAACATATTTAGAGGAAAACAAATTCTTTTGTGTAAGTTCTAACTGATAAGAACACATTTGTTGTTAAGAATACAAATGTTTTGGCAGAACTGTTTTAAATACATCAAGCCAAATGAATTTGATTAAACTTACAGGTACAGAAATGAGCTTTGCTGTTGGAATAATGCCTTTTGCTAGAAGGGTGGTTTTCTCTTCAGCTAACAGTAGTGTTGCCCTAGGGTTGTGCCTCACAGACATCCAGAGAATCAAAGTACCCTTTTAGAGTGCAGCCAGGCAGACAGATGAAGGCACATTTTATCTGCTTACAATGATGTTGTACTTTTGTTTTTAACACAAATTATACATGTTAAGAAAAGCAGATTCACCTGCTTAGACAAATGGAAAATGCCAAACAGACTTTGTAAAAAGAAAACAATAATTTGTGCTGAGTTCCATCAGCATTTCTCCAATAAGGGTTTCAAACCACACACGGAATATACTCCAGCTGCACAAGAAGGAACAGTGAACAATTTCCTTATCAATGTTTAGAGGTTGTCGGAAATTAATCTTCATAGGAAGACTGCACCACTCTCTTTTAGACATCTAAGGTATCAAAGTAATATAACTGAGTTTGAGGAAGCTTCATTCTGCTTTGCTTAGACTCAAGGGGGAGCAGAGAGGACTGGATAAGGGAATAGCCTTTGGGAAAATGCCCACAGCTAAGAAGGACTGGCATTATCACAGCTTCCCTTGCAAGGGGAAAGAAAAAATTTTAAGTGGTTGTGATGCTGAGAGTAGCACAACAGAAAAGTAAGTCAAAAGTTGTCATTGCAACAGTCCACAGAGAGGAGAAGTCTTCTGTGGCTCTGTCAACCCAGGTGTCACTGGCAATGAAGCAGGGATCAGTTGTGCTTTATCCCTTCTCATGGCAGAAAGAAAGGATGGTTGACTGTCTCCTGAAGATAAACCTGAAATTACCTCTGCCTGTGTAACAGCTGTGACCAGTGGTGTATATTAAAAATTACACTAGTTTATAATTTTGTCCTTGTTTTTGAGTCACGATGGCTGCAGGCCATATTTTCTGCTGTGAATAAATATGATACAGCAAGACTTGAGACTTCTAGGGTGCTTATATCAAAGGGACTGTAGTTGAAAGACTATATAGTCACTGAGATGCTCAGCAGTGGCTCAGCAGCACGGTTGTGCACTGAACCAGAACCTGAGATGTGAGAAGAATACTGATAAACATGCAAGTCTGTCTTTCTGAAAAGCCTTAGGATGTGGATCAGGGCGTATGCTTTTTCTCATTTCCTTTCACATGACACTGCTCCATTATTCTTGTATTTAAAAGTCATTTATTGGCATAATGCTGTGTATTACTGCATAGTGTGAAAGTCACATCACTCTCAGTATTATTTTATTACTTTAGTAGAAATACACTTCTGCAGCAAATATTCTTGTTTGAAGAGAATGTCAGTGAGTCAGACAAAGCATTGGGAGCACCAATGTACTGATTTACTTTCACATCTTAGCATCTCATCGTCTTTAGCATACAAAAATAAATGTTTCATCTGCTAGGTTCACATGTGAATACCTGACTTTTCATCCCAGTGCATATTTTTACTTTGATTTTATATATCAGTTTCAAGGGGTATTTCTATGGCCTGTGCTGGACTCTCTAGACTGATTTTACTGTGATACATCTCTTTGTCCTATTAATTTTTTTTTCTTGCCACAGAAAGCTAACCTAGTATGAAACAACTGAAAATAACCCCCTCCAACCCTACGTTGAAGGAAACTGGTAATCCTATTAGAAACACCTATTTTTAAGACCATGCTGACAGGACAGATGAAACAGGTCCTGTTCTGCTAAAGAATGCACTGCATCGTGCACATTTGAGATTTTGGAAGGATCTTGAATGAGAGCCATGGTACTGTTGACCCACTGCCAGCTCCCTCTGTATGGGGTGTCTCAGCCTCCCCTCACACCCTGTCAGGTTTTGCCATCCCAACCATGCTCGGCAGGCGCTGGAAGAGGTGAGGGCTCCCTGTGCCTCTGCAGGGTTCTCCCTGGCCCTGGATGCTGCAGGCCTGACAAGACAAACAAGGAACCTCCATCCCAGGGGCCGCGCCCTGCTAAAGGAATTTGCTGTATCTGCTGCCTTGTACAACCACCGGCATTGGCGGCTGCACCACCGCGACCTACGCAAAACCAAGGGCGCCAACCTCAGCCAAAGTCTCATGTCTTTCACTCCCAATGGACTCCTGTGCACCTGAAAACTTGCACAATTTCCTGCAGCTTTCCTCCCCCAGGTCCTTTTTTCTAGAGCATGCTACCTGAGGCATGGCAGCACCTACAAGTGAAGAGAATAGCAAGATAAAACTTGTGCCACGAGGTTGGATGACTCCTTTGTACAAGTTTGCTCCCTGACGCGCAGTTTGCCAACCCAGAGGGGTCAGGTGGAGGATGTGTGCGCAGCCCAGCAGGTCTGATGGCCGCAGAGAGCAGAGCAGGTCACGCCGTGCTTTGGAGGAGTGGTGGACACACCGCAGGCCACTCAAGCTCAAACAGCGCTGACACAAAACTGCCGGCAGGAGTGATTCCTCCCCAAGCTCCCATTAACACCATCTGTCCACATAAACCATTTTATCTGCGTCTCGTATGTGGAGGAACACACATTGGTCTGTTTCTCCTCCTGCTGGCCGTCAGCTAAATTACTGCTAACGTTGAGAGATCACAGCACAGGATTAAAATAAATTGAAAGGAGTAGAGATCTGGGTTTTTGAAGTACAACTAAGAAACAGTGAAAAATACCTGCAACAACTCATCTGATTAAGGCAGAGAGACAATGATCTAGAACTAAAATTTTCCACTTTTGAGCACTTTCTGAACAGCTTTCTTAAAAGAACAGAATAGTGATGATAATAACAATGACAAAGCATTTAAGTTTCTGCATATAAAATGCTCTAGTGCTGTCAGAGAAATGAAAAGCATTTGCCTTTGTTGTTGCAGAAAGGAAAGGGTTTGTTGGTCACAGAAGTCAGGAGACCCATGTTTTTATTTCCAGCTGGGTTGCATGTTTCCTGTATGACCTTGCAACTCCCCCGTACCTCCGTTTCCCATTTTTTATGTTGCATAATAAATATCTTGATGAAGCAAGGCTGATACTCTGCTCACAGAAACTATTTGCAACTCTTTATTCACAGGGTGCCAGAAAAGTCTGGAGTTTCCTTTAATGACTTGATAAGATCAGGAGTAACGGCAGAGGGATCCTTGCCTGTGTTGCACAAGGACTTTGCCGCTCTCTTTTTCAGTGACATTTGGGAGGCTGCTTTTGGAGAAGTGTGGTCTTCCAGGCTCTTTGGGGTGCTACAGAAATCCAAAGTTGGGAGGAGCTGTCAAAATTGCGTGGTAGCAATGGGACATGAATGAAAGAAATAGTCCCCAGGCCACTGAAACTTACCAGATCCTTCACAAGCCAGGTTTCATTTCTAGGCTCTTACCAACACACCCTTCTGCCTTTTTCTGGAGACAGAGGAACATACCACCTTTATGCCTTATTTAGTTTCATTCTTCTGAAGTGCATTTTTAAGGGACGATGTCTTGCTGTCCATGAGCACTTGTGGACACTAATGCAAATTCTGTTACATCAGCACAAAACTTTACCTTATCACACGAGTCTTCATTTTGCTCAGGTGAAAACATTTCAGTTCCAGGGGAAGGAAATGGGAAGGAATCCTCTCAGCTTCTCCATCTCAACCTACATTCCCACGACTTCTAACCAAACACCACACATGGCTGTACTTATGGAATACAGAAGACCTGGTGGGATTCCAGGGATTTCCCAGAAAATTTTTTCCCAGCCTGAGCCCAAACAGAATCTCCTGAAGCAAGTCTGGCAACCTGCGGTATATATGCCAAAAACAATTCAAGGGCACTTTTCAAATGACACTCAAAATAGCAAATCCACAGCCAGCACACAGCTGGAGGCATTTCAACATGGGAAAGGCATTGTCTCTCACAGCCTCTGGGATTTCCTTCTAGAGAACAGCAGGGTGTGTGGAGGCTGGTGAGGACATTCTGAATCCCACTGGGATGTGGCTGGGATGTTTCTCCTGCTAAGCAGCATGGATGTCCCTGTGGAGGTCCCAAGGCTGAGGGATGGGCACAACTCTCTGGTTTAGGAAATGTCAGGCTCTCTCAGCACCTTGGAAATTAAGGGTAGCTGACAGAACCCATGCCATCCCAGAAAAACAGAAGGTCATAGCATGATAAATAAAACCTAAGCAATCATTCAAGTCCACAAACCCTCTATTAGGGTCACAGTTTGTGTTCATGAGTTTTTAGGAATGTCAGGCTGAAAAACTGAGTGAAGATGTCCAGCTCTTTTCACTTTTTGCTGGCTTTTTGCTGGTTTAAAAAACCTGGCAAGGGAAGGATTTTTTTTTTTTGCATTAATTTATGAGTACAGGAAGCAGTTTAAGAAAGATGCAACCTGTAAGTTCCTGTGTTTCTTCCTCTTAAGCAAGGATCATGCTTAAAAACAATGAAACTGAAGTTCTGATTCACCTTTTTTAAACTGCTCCTGTCTAAGAGTACAGATAATTTTTTTGTGCCAGAGAATTTATCCATGAAACCTGGCATTCTCACCCTTTGCCATTAACCTCAGTGTTTCACCACATCTGCTCTCTGCTGCTCAGACACTGGCATTTGTGAAACCTCCTGGTAAAACGTGTAGCAAAGATGAAATCTGGAGTTTGTGGTGCACTTCTGCTCCAGGAGACACAACTTCCAAAGTGCACATGCTGCCTTTGGGGTGTATTGATGGGAAAATTGCTCAGGGGGACTGTGTGCTGTTTTCAGAAAAGTGCTGGTGGGCAGGACACCTTCCTTGGTTTGACACACCCAACCTGTCACAAAGTGCTAGCTGGGACCACCCTGTAAGTTAAGTGCTGTTAAGTAGCTATGGTATCAACACATGTCACTGCCCACCTCCTGTGTGGATGTTTAAAAGGCAGATAGTGATTTTGCAAGCAGGCAGTGCTAAACAATGCTTGAGTGTTCTTGAAAATTTAGTGCCACAAGCAATACACAGGATTGAACAAGAAAGTGCCTGCTTTGGGCTCCAGTCTCCCTGGTGTGAAAAATTTGCCAGCCAGGAGACGTAAAGAGTTGGACTGCCAGTGAGCCTAGGCCAGATTTTTCACTAGATGTGTTTTGGTCAGTCCTGTAAGTTAGGTAGGAGCCCTTGGCAGTAGAGCACTGCAGTAGAACAGGCTGTGCAGGAGCACAATGGCCATACTGTTTCCCATAGACTAAAATAGTGAATCATGGCTTCCTCTTGCTACTGTCGTTCATGTGGCCTTTACAATAATTTATAATTAGATTAGTTGCCCTTTGGATAGGTGCCTGTGCTTTTTTTTAAAGGGTTGCTAAGGTAACTGATGATTTCCTTATTTCATCCTGTGTTAGAGGAAATTTTACTTCCTAGTGAGTCTGAACTCAAGACTCATTGAAAACAGATACTTGTTTATCAGGAGTTTCAGTGCTTGTATAATTATCAAGCAGAGGACTCTTAATGTGTATTATGGAGTGTTGATTGTACTGGTTCATTTAATGGTACAAGAAAACCTACTGTAACTCACATGAATTTTTGAATCTCAGTGATAAGGGAGTGGAATTTTTGGGATTTGAATCTTTAGAAGTCATCTGACACTTTAAAAAAAAAATTACTCAGCCTGTTTGTTTTGCTCTTTTCTTTCCTCTGGTTATAAGCACAGTTACTGCTCTGCATGTTAAAAAGAAAAAAACAAACAAACCAAAACCCCAAACAAAACTACCAAAAGAAGTTTGTGTTGGCGGATGGCAGTGTGCCTCTGCTTGACCTGACCAATTCTCTCTTTGAAGACCAGGAATTGAAGTTTTATAAATCAAACAGCTGAAGGGAAGAATGATTCCTAGATTTCTTCTCTTCTCTCCCACTTATTCAAATTCAGAAGCCCAAGAACTAAAGCCATGCGCTTGTCTCTCAGCTGTAGGAAACTTAATACCCACCTTAAAATAAACAGCAAAGTTCACAGCGCCCTTGCCCTCTACCACTTTGTGGCACATGACAAAAGTGGGAAAGTTCTCTGGCTTCTGTAAAAAACCCTAACATGTCATCATCCTTTATTGGGCGGCCAGCTGACTCCATGAACCCTCTGAGCCCCAGTGAGCTGTGTAGCAGCTCCACCCTGCCTGCACACTGTGAGCAGCCTGCTGGTGGTGTGAGCAAACAGCCCACAGGGCAGCACTGCCCTGGGACGGGGCCAGCATCGGGTGCCAGATGACCTGACACTGGGAATTTCCCTGCTCTCACTGAAACTCCCTTGTGTGCCCTGCTCTGGCAGATTTATCCCCAAATGCCCTGGCTTGTCCTCAGCAGTGGGGTTGAGGAAGTCAGCCCCAGACAGCTCCCCACTGCCTATCCAGAGTGTGCACTTGTGCCAGACACCAGCACAGCACCAAGGTCCAGTAGCCAGTGCTTGGCATCCATGCTGGTGTGTGGAGGTAAAAGAAGTTTCTCCAGGAAACACTGGTTGTAGGTTTAAAAGTAGTCTCTAATGTAATGAGTTAAAGGACAAAGGTGAGTACCTTTTATTATTTAATGTGTCATAAAGTTCAGTACAATTCAAGGCTATTGTAAAAAATAGAAAAGTTTACCTAGTCTTTTTCCATCTGATTCATTGTGAATTGTGTGATATGTCCTCAGCAACAGAGGAATGTATAACTATAACTAAGAAACAAGCATATAAGAGTTTTAAAGGGTATATCCCTGGTTTTATATAAAACAATGCTAAAGACATGTCCTGGAATACTGGTTTATATGTACATTCCACTGACAGTGTGCTGCTCTGATGTATTTACCCACAGCAAAACCCTACAGAAATTCCTCAGACTTTCATGCCAAGAACTTCCACAGCTAGCATTTCTATCTCTCTCCTCACCCCCCTTTCACTGAGGGAATTTTATAATACTCTTGGGTGAGCGACACCACTCACTCGAAATGGTTGATACTGTTCTCCTATTTGACCACAGCAGAGGATGTTATTTCGAGTCACTATAAAGAAAAAGTTCCAGTTCTTCATCGAGAGTAAAGGTTTGTGTCAGAAGGTGTCTCAAACTGGGAAGTGTGAAATGTGAAGTGTGAAAGTCTACACTGTGCCTTTCCTCAAGTCTAATTTGATTGGTAAATTGATGGTTTTTGATGAGAATAATCCTTTGAAAAAAGCTGTATTCTAATCAAAGCTTTCCATATGAAAAAACTACTTATATGAAAATTTTTTCCTGTCAATACTATTTAATTTTCTTTGTAGTTGACAATTTAAAAAATTGTGCCTTTGATTTCCAAAAGTATTTTAATTCAAAGATCATTTAGAATTAAGTCTATGGTCAATCATTTGACCATATTAATAATAATAGTAATAATAATAATAATAATAATAATAATAATAATAATAATAATAATAATAATAATAATAATAGAGAGGAGTAAGTCTATGGTCAAAATTAAACCAAAATTCATTATGACATTTGGATTTTCAAAACTTTTTGTTTTTAAATGTTTTTCTTACTTTTAGGACTTTTTGTCCTAACTAGGTTTGGGACTTTGTATTCCGCATTGAAAACTGGACTTGGAGGCAGGAACTATATCCCTCTTGAGATTTCCAGTTTAAAAAGGAGGTATTTACCTGGTAAGTGCACAAAAAGATACAAACACAGAGCAGGAGTAAGCAACTGGAAAGGGACTGAAAACATCTTGCAGATCCTGAGTTTATTCCAAGACCTCAATCCTTTTCTTCTGGATATTTGCCCTGTTTTACATAAATTAATAGCTGGTCAGGAGATCTATGAAAATTTTTTCTTGGAAAAGCCAACTCTTTCCAAATGACCAGGGAATTTTAAGCCATTTTTGACTGCCCATGGGAGCAAGGTGCACCTTTGGTGTCACTATGGTTTCTCCAAGAGCAGTGGCAGCACTCTGACCGGGAGAAATCCCGGTGGTTTGTCACCTCCTGGAGCACGGTGGGGCTGTGGAATGCAGTGACCGCTCCAGAGCCAAGGCTTTCTCTGTGCTAGGGTAGGACTTGGGGTGTGTGCAGAGTGCATGGGAAAGGGAGGCTGCTCCTGGAGGAGGTGTGACATTCCCACACTGGCTCAGGTTGGCAATTGGTCTGTTGGAAGGCATGTTGGAGCATGTTTGCAGCAATTGTTTCCCAACCAGAGTGGGGAGAGTCACAGGATGAGTAACTGTGGTTAAACCCCTGCCTGCCAGCAGGGAAACAGAAGATAACACATTGCAAAATGAGCACCTCATTATTTATAGGTGTATCTTTTAGCATGAAAAAAAAATAAATCAAGAAATCCTTTTAAATGTAAGAGTTCTTTCTCTGAAAGTTTGAGTTCATCTGTAATACTAGGAGGAATTAATTCTTTAAGTGATTTGAAATTATCAAGAAGCTAAGCTGCAACCTGTGGGAATAAGGTGGAATTTCAAGTTTTTTACTAGAAACAGATTATTGGATTTCAGAGTGCTAAAGTGAAAAGATAATTTTTAAAGGTATGAGGAACAAATTAGAAAGATTCAAAACAAAAGCGGCACTCATTGTTGCATAACAGGACACTCCAGCTTAGCTTTTTGAGGTGTGTTGAGTCTTTACCACCTCAGGTGTTTCAGGTCTGAGAAATAGTACAAAATTGATGACCTGTAAACATCGATGTTCTGTGGACCTGTACAACCACAGTCTTTAAGGTGGCTATTCCCTTTCTTCCTATAAAATCAAAGTAGAAGTTAAGGACACAGCCATTCACACAGAATTCTAGTGGCACATTAACACTGAGGAAGGAGATGAAGAAGTAGGATACTTCAGAAAACTTAACCAAATCATGACATTAATTTTGCCACATGGCTTGTGGAAAAGATTTTATAAGTAGAATGCTATGTATCTATTCCACCTCAGTTGTCTCCTCTATTTCAGCACTAGTACACTACATAGCATGTCATAACATACACAGAAACTGTCTGTGTCAAATTAACACTTTATTAATTATTTACATGCAAAGATTAATTAACATTAAAATTACACTATTTACAATACTTTGAAATGTCATAGGCATCTACAGACATTCTGCTGGAATAGATTATACATCAAATATTGATGCAAGCTATCTAGATCTGAATTCATAATGCATCTGCAGACCTTTATTTTGGCTTTGGTACTCTCACACAGAAAAAGGAAATTCCTCCTCTGAGTGTTTCAAATAGAAACTTACCGATGTTAGCTCACATGTGAAACTATGCAGTCTATTTGAATAAACACTTCTTGTGTTCACTTTGGTTTTTGCAAGTGTTTGATCAGCTACTTCTCAACCAACAAGGTTGGTAACAGTACTATCATCTCCTTTCATAGTATACAGACAATATGCAGTCACACCCAGAGCAGTGTTAAGTTAATGCCAACCATGACTGCTACACGGTTTTGTAACACAAATAATGTGATCACTCTGCTCTCAGGGGTTATGCCTCAACCATGCACAACTTGAATTCCTGCCAGCTCTGTTTCACCTGTACCTTTGTGAGCAAGTGCCTGGTCAAATACACTCCTACTTGCTTTCATGACTTCCTATCAACCACACATGAGCTGTTCCTCAGCTTTCTCAACATTGGGAGCACTATTTTCACTCCAGCAAAGTGTTTCTCTAGGACAAACTGTTTCTCTAGGACAGACAGTCTTTTGAGGATGCTGCAGAGATACACGTTGCTGCTGCTTCTGCCAAGACACCAAGCCCTCCCCCACAGCTGTGACCCTTTCCTGCACCAGCTGAGTATCACACTGCCTTTGGGTAAGAGGGCAATGATTTTTCACATTACCCAAGCACAGATTTCATCCTCTAGATTTGCAATGCCTGTGGTGTGATCACAGTTATTCCTGGCAAGAAATAGGGGAGTTTCCGCAATAGCTGTACACATTCTGAATCACGAAAGGTATGAACGTCTCACAAAGCGCCTAGTTTGCTCAGACCTTGGTGAACTGGGAAGTGCAGGACATTTGTGTCCTCCTTGTGCTGTGTTTCACCTGGCAGAGGCTCAAGGGGCTGAAGCAGAGCCTGTTTGTTCAAAGGGAGGATCTACCATCTGGTCTGAGGAACGTTGCATCTTTAAGAATTTGAGGTGAACATTGTACAGTAAGAAACTTTCTGACTCAATATTCTTGTTTTGTCTATATGCACAAAGTTTTCGGCTTTAATCTCTGCAACTGAGACCCCTCTTCTGCAGAGATTTGTGAATTTCCAAAAGAAACTTCTGGTGGGGAGAATGTGCACTCTGCTGTGGTGGTGGCTCAAGCCTAGGTCAAGACCATGTTGAGGTGAAGAGTGACTGGTGGCTCGCTGGGGCAGCAAACCGTGCGTGGCACTCTCGCCTCTGCCTTTTGAGTCTCAGCCCAGCGCTGCCAGCAGCACTTATGCAGCACACTGGTATCACATCAGCACGTGTTACCACAGCCTGCCCATACTCAGCCTTGATCAAAGACTGCTGTGTTTGGGAACACGGCCTCTGTGCATTTCCCCCAGCCACTTCCAGCTCCTTATGGTCTTTAATTAATGAAATAAGTACAAAATTCATCAGCATGTAATTAGTGACCATGCTTCGTTTATCAAGCTTCATGAATTTATTAGTTTCAAGTGGATGGGCCTCTTTTTCAAAGGCACTAAAAGCTTAGCTTGCTGCTCCCGTGTGTGTTGGTGGGATTGAGAACATTTTAAATCATTAATTAATAGACTGGATTTTCATTCACTAGATGAACTAATGAAATCTTCCACTGGTAGGTGACACAGCATAAACAAACTTCTGAGCAATGTGGAGCTGAGATGTGTAATGCCAAACAAGACAAACATTTGCTTTCAGAAAATCTGTAGGCAAAACTTTTTTTCTCCTGTTAGCACTTCAGCTATTAACATTGCAACTTCTTATTTTTAGTATCAACTGCAGTTTTTCTTCTGCTTACATGTTCTGATTTCCCCCTGGCTGATATTAGCACTGCCCCTCTAATCAGGCATTGCAGTTTACTAGAAAATGGGATTGGAAAGGTTCATAACATGTAGGCATTTATGAAAGAAAAGAATGACTCTGATGGACTGACCGCAAGGCTGTGGGTGGCTACATCCGTTTGTATCATTATTGAGAGACAAGTATCCAGAGGTTTCAGTGGAAAAAAAGAGTCAGGAAGAAAGAGGAAATTCAATACATTCAAAAGATCTCCTAAGCCCCCAAAAATTGTAAAGGAATGATCCTACAAACAGGCAATAAAAAGGGAAATGAGAACAGTTGGGGATTTTTAGTGTATCCTGTGATTTTGCTTATAAACATTTACTTTTAGACAATTTTGCTATGCATTTTTCTTTATGATATACAAAGAGTTTTTGTCTACCTCTGACTTCAGAAAGCTTTTTATTGCCAGATCAGAATTTTCTAGATTCTGTCTCTGGGTGCATGATCTTTTAGGAAAGACTGAAGATTCTGTTCTGACATCATACTTTTCACTGGGGCCCTGTTGTCCAAAATCTCAAGGAAGCCCCTGTGCCATGAGTTGAATTTAGAGTTCTGTGGATGGGAACAAATAATTTGTGCTCTTCAGTTAAAATGTTTTCCCTTTCCTAGTAACTACACAATGTTTTCATGTTGGTCATTCAACATAAGCAAGAAGAATCCATGGATCATGATCCCCAGTCTTACATTGTGAGACTGAAATGAGAATGAAAAAGATACTACAAATCTGGAAATCTAAATATTTAATGACTGAATGACCTAACCAAAAATATTTTACTGCTGAGGTCATCTACAGGTTTAATCACATGAGCTTTTTTCAAAATTAATACGGTGTAATGACACCTAAGCAAAATGCATGCAGGCTTGAATTTGAGATTTAAGTAATTGGAGCTATTCTAAGAGTATTTACTCTTTATTAACAGTACTCAAATTAAGACTCCTGGCCCCAAAAACTGAGAGGAGATGGATGTCAGTGGACTAAATTAAAAGAGAAAAAAAGGAAGCAATTTCTTATGTATTCAGAGCAGAATAAACCAGAGATTTACCAGGAAGGGGGGCAATGATACTAACAACAGTTGAGAAGTATATCAGACATTTCAGAAGATGAAAAAGAAAACAAAATTTCTGTCTGGAGCAGAGACTAAGTCAGAGGTCAGAGGTGCTTATGGAATCTACAGATTGACAGAACTGACTTTACAGGCTGAGAAAAATATTGGCATAGGGAAGATAAAACAAAACAAGCTATAAAGAGCAAGTGCCAAAGGCTTTGGTGTGAAAGTTCAGCCCATCACGCAAGTTAGAAAGGAGCAACAAGATGTCTGAAAAGAAAGGACTGAGTCATGAAAGAAAAAAAGCAAAATAACTAATGATTGATAATGAAAATAAAAAATCATTTGGAAAGCTTTCAACTCAGAAGTACACAAACACCATTTAATTATAGTGAGTAACAGGAAGAAAAATCCCAGGACTCTCTTTAAATCCAAAATAGGTTGTAAATCCAAAACATAGGAAGAGGAAGAAAGCATGAACAATATTGTTTCCTAAAGCAATAAAAACTACACACATGAGATACATTGAGTGCAACAAGGCATTTGTCTGAATGAATTAAATTTGAATAGGGCATGTTATGCTTTCTACTGAGTGTGAGAGCTAGCTAGCTAGTGCTTTCTTAACTTTCCTTCCTGCTGTGCTTGTCTGTTCACACAAGTGTCCCAGTCACAGAAATTTTGCGTTTTGCTGTCATATCTTGACTTGTTCTTGACTGTCTTTGTGTCTGTCCAGGTCTATATTCAACTCTGAGTTTCACCCAAAAAAGCCAGTTGCCAGCAGAGAGCTGAGCTCAGCTCAACATATGCTTTTTTTTTCCACAAACATAAATGCTTGAGATGACACACCCTTGTGTAGCAGTAACAATGAACAGCCCTTCTGAGAATCCACAGAGGTGGGAAGAACACTGCATGTATTTCAGCAGCTAGAAACAGGCAGGAGTTTGATAAATATGCTTTTCAGTGGATGGTTAGGGAGGGAAGTGGTTATTGGGGCTGCTAATATTAATGACTGTCACTTACACCAGGCTCTTAGTCTAAGACTGATTTCTGAGAGTTGATTTCTAGCAGGATACCCTTTCAAACTCAACAAAGCTCAATTTAAAAAATCTTGGGTGCACTGTGAATTGGATGCTGAGGGGGAGTGTCTGTGACTCTTGGCCACAAGGCAGCACACCCATCCCTGTACCAGCAACAGGCACACAGACCTTGGAAACCTCGCCCAGATGAACGACTCCCACCACATCTCCACCTCCTGCCCCTCTCCATGCTGGGATGAGACACGATATTTTCAAAGCAGTGATGGAGATTGATGAGAAACTTGGTTAGAAGAAGCGGAGGCAGCTTTAAATACAAGGTGCAAATACTGAGGGAGAAATTATGTCTAATCAGAAGGCTAGGGGATGTGGAAAGCCTGGTATGATGAGTATGCAGAGCAGGATGAGCCGATTGCCAGACAGTGGGATTCTTTATGTTTGCTTTTTACAAAAAATACAGTCCTTTCTTAGTGGCCCATTCATCCTCAACTACTAGTAAATCTTGATTTTGTAAGCAAAAGGTACAGCTTGAGTCAGAGGCAGCCGTGCTGCCTCGTGGAAATGGTCAGGTTTAAAAATATTCCTTGAAGATACTCACCTTGCCTGATCAGAAGAGCAAGTAAGATAGTGCAAAACACCCTGCATCCAGAATTGAATCTGATACAGATTAGCAGAGATCCTGATTCTGTTGTACTTGTTTTGTGCCAACCAAAGCACCTATCAATCCCCAAGAGTTTCTCATACCTGCATTTTCTAGAGGGCACACAGTGGTTATAAATAGTTAACAATTGAATAGACCTCTGTAATGAGAATAAGCCCCAGCACAAATTGCCAGGAAACACAGATGTTTGTTTTCATCTTGGGGATAATGCTTTTTAATAAATTTTGCCAACTTTTGGTTTTGTTTTGCTGTCAAAACATCCAGCATATTTCCATGTCTATTGCTCTGAGGTGTATATGTAAATTAAAAAAAACCAAAACCACAAGAAGCTAGACCCATCTCTAAGTATAAACTATGTGAATTAACAGATTATGTTTTGGCATTGTCCTTGGTTTCCTTTGTGCCTGAATTATTAAGGTCATTCTCTGAGTATTACAGTGAGAGAAAAGGGTAGATCTCAAATTAATCTGTAATGCTTCTGAAACTACCTGTGTTCCGAAATGCATGGATTATTTCCTTGGAATTGATCACTTAATATTGCCCATGGGCCCATCTATTAATGGGAAAGGAAGCTGCATGACAACACTTATTTTGAGAACACTTGTAATTAATTGGGAAGTTCTACAGACACATGAATAGAGACAGGTGATAAGCTAAATTTAAAGTGATGGAAACATATTGTTATTATGGATATTTGCTTAATCAAATTTTAATACCTTTTATTGCATTATTTTCTTGTTGTACCAGATGAAGATTTGGAAAGTCAGTTGTGCGAGTGTTGTCTGAGTCTTGAGCTAATCTATTGTTCCAAAATTCATCTGAATCAGTAATTTTGTCTTTCTAAAAAAACCCCAAACCTTTAAGTTTGAGGAAGTTTCATTCATTGCCAACATCCAAATATTTGAATTCATGCAAAGCATTTAGAGGAAAAAAAGGAGACAGAATCTCTGAAGATGCTTGAAAGACAGCTCTTTTGTGACTTAGCAAATATTGTTAATTTTCAGTAATTCTTTGCATGTGTAGAGATGTGTATGCTCTGACAGTGAGCTTCATTTATTTACTTCAGTATTACTTTTTCCTATGAGCTAAAAAAGCATGCATCAGAAGACAAATAGTTTGCAATGATACACAGGGAAGGGTCTCTAGACCTGTTGTTTGTATCTGGTGTAACAGTTCATGGAGGTGCCAGTTGGGTAATTTTTTTAAATTACTCGTAGGTGACAATACTAATATGATACAGTCTCACAGATTTCTGTGGACACAGGAACACTGAAAGAAGAAGAAGGAAACATGGGAGAACACAAGAAATCATATTGCCATTAACAACAACAACAACAACAACAACAACAACAACAACAACAACAACAACAACAACACAGATTTTGCTGCTAGGTGTGTTGTGGACTTAAAACTTTCAGATAAAGCATTTGGGGTCTGATGAGAAGACTTTTCAAGAAGAAATGCTGTCACTGAGCAGTATTGCACCAAGTAAGTCCTCTGAGGTAAACATGAAATCAATGGGGCAGCAGTGTCTCATGAGGCTGGTGGGATTGGCCAACTGTGAAAAGAGGAAATTTTGCTATCCCTCAACACCCACACACTTCCTCATCAGCACTGAACTTGATAACACGTTCTGTAAAAGACTGCTGTTTTCCTGCCCCTTGCTGGTAACAGCATGTACTCCACACCTGGCACTGAGCTCTGCAAAACATGAAGATGTGCTCTGCCCCAGGAATTGTCTTGCCAACCCCCCCCCACCTCACTGCTTCTTAGCAGTGATTGTCTTTGCTGTGGAGTCCTGATGTCTGTCCTGAAGCACTCAAGGAGACACAGGAAGGAGCCCAGATCTCCTGTTTTGCAGAAAGGGAGACTATGTGGGAAGACTTGGAGGCGATTGTGGTGTTTCTGTAGGGTGGAAAAGGGAGCTTGAAATAAGAAAGGTGAAAATCAAAAAAAAAAAAGTCCCTTCAGTTATTCTGGAGATGGAGAAAGTACACACAATGGTGGGAGCAGTTTGGATTTTCCCATCTAGACCGTGCCCCTTGGCTTTCTTGCTCACCCATGCAAAATGCTGTCTGCAGATGTGAAAGGGAAACCTTGATGGTCCTGGGGGATTAAAGAAACATCTGTCAAGTTTACTGTGGTTGATGTGAGCTAGTTAAGAGCTACACAGGCGAAAAGGATCCAGTGGGGTCTTCACAGCACCTGGTGCTGAGAGAGCAGAACCCATCTGTGGTGCGCTGTCTCCGCAAGGTGCCAGAGAGGCTCTCCAGGGAGGCAGGGTGGGAGTGGAGGTGCAGGCTGGACCGGGCTAAGCTCTGCACATCCAGTGGAGCTTTCCTTCCCCAAGAGCTCCTGCTGCCAGCAGACGTGTCCTGTTTGCAGCTGGAGGAGCTCAGCTGGCCGAGCCCTCGCCCGGGCACGGGGCTGCTCTGCAGGCGGGCGCAGAGGGGTGTGAGTCACACCGTGCCAAGGCTGGCCATCCGCATGAGTCACTGCTTTGCTGCCATGCTTTACAGTTCCTTCCTGTTTTGCACTATCTGGGGTTTGTTGTCCTTCTGACCTGCCCACAGCGCTTTGACAACTGCCTGAGGTTCGAATGTGGGAGTTGGCTGGGAACAGTATTTTTTGTGTCTGAGGAAATCTGACAATTACAGAATGCTTCAAAGAAGAATTAAATTTAAAAAACCCTTAAATACCCTGCAGGAATAAACTTTTTGAAAGGTCCTTTGTTGTCTGGTTTTTTAATAAATCTTTAGGCCTTTTTGATATTAAAATATTTTTCTTCTGCTTTAAGTTGTTTCTAAAATTATTCTAAATAAACACTGAAAATTGCTTGAAATGAGAAATCAGTTACCTTTAATAAAATGCCACTAGCAAGTTTTGACACTACCAAAACACAACACTTTCAAAATTCTACCAATATGGGCCCTGTTTTGAAGTGTGATTTTGTCCAAAAAAAACCCCAGACAAAACCCCTATTATTTCTGTCAAAAGGATCAATCAAAATATTTCTGGGCTATCTCTTCGTAAACAGCTGTATACATGCAGGGATCGGCAAACACAAACATTTGCCAGAAACAAAAGATGAAAATTCAGAAATACAAACATCTAAATTGAAAGTTATAATAATTTTATACATTTTGAAGCCAGTATTGGAATGCTTTCCCCATTTCCATTCCATTATGCTTAAATTAATGCATTTGACACTTGGCCAGTTACTTAAGAAAGAAAAATAAATAAGATGGCTAGAATCTAAATTCTTCATAAGACAAATATTGGAGAGTTGCCGATCTGTGAAGAGATTGCATTGTGGATTTTGCAATCAAATCTAAATATTTAGGTAAGGGCAATAGCATATGTAGCTCAGGGAGATTAAATAGGAACCAGTGAGAAGATATTTCTGGGTAGTATGTGAGCAAGTTCCCCCTGCAATTCCAGTATTAAAATAGTCAAAGAAATGTACTGGGAAGCATTAAGTTGAAATGTACTGGGAAGCATTAAGTTGAAATGTACTGGGAAGCATTAAGTTGAAATGTACTGGGAAGCATTAAGTTGAAATGTACTGGAATTAAGTTCCCCCCCTTACTTAATACGAGCCACCAATGCAACTATTTCTGCAGCATTATTAAAGATGTTGGTATAGTTCACAGGGTTCATGGCAGAGCCACAGGGATGAGTAACTACTTCAAAAACATGTCCCACACTAGGAAACTCAAAATTGTTTGCTCACCAAAAGGAAGTTAGGAGATGATCTGGTCCCGGAGGTTCAGCACAAATAGAGTGAGCAAGCCTTTGACTGCATCTCTTAAGCCTGGCAGATGAAAATATCACAGCAACCAGAGAATGAGTGAAAATTAGAATTAAATCACATATTTCCAGCAGCAAGTCTTACTAACCATTGAAACAATGTTTCAAAAAAACGGGACAGGTTTTTTGGTTGCAAGTTTTAATTTGGAATTTAGGGATTTAAAAGAGCAAGAAAAACTCTTTCTTCAGATGAAGAATACCTCAGAGAAATTTATTGATCTATGTTATTTAAGAGGCTATCCAGACATCAGGAGTGAACCCTTTTGGCCTTACACTCTAGAAATTATTGGTAATTGCTTACCATCATCTTAATTTGGCGTTCTTTCCATCAAGAAGGTGCAATGGTGTTGGTGTTGCTTGAGTGTTTACAATGATATATTGTGTTCCATGAAAAAGTGAAGAGGTTGGATTCAACCCTCCAGAAAGAAAAGGAGTATAGGCTGCTCTTTCCTAGGGAGAGATCTGACATCCAAGAGGATTGGAGGAGAAGGGCAAATTTCCTAAAGACTATTGGAAAAAATCTACTGTTGCTCAAAAAGTCAATGAGTTGCCACAACCAGCCATGGACTTGAGGATCTGCCTGCAGAGAGGCAATGGGCTAGGGAAGAAATTCACACCAACCCTCCTATTTCTAGAGTGTCTGAATTAGTTGCTGAGAGTTTTCCCAATTAAGAAAGTGAACTGTTCTAATTTTATTTCCATTATAACTAAGTTCTTCTCATTAAAATTGATTTTTGGTGTTTTCTCAGGGCCTCTTTTTAGACGAGGGTCTAGACACAAGGCCTTAAAGACTGACCAAATTAAGACACCCTTGCACCTTTTCTTTGTTTATTTAATCCCCTCAACCCTTCCAGAAGTACTAAAAACTTTGATACTGTTTCTCTACTGTGTGGTGCCCATATGACGTTTTGGAAGATCTAGAATGTTCAGACTCAAATTGTGGTGATTTTCTTCCCCAAGACAGTTATTAGTGAGGACTATTTGTTGGCCATGTTTACAATGATGTTTTGTTAGAGAGACTTCTCAGACTCCCTGGGTGACCTGAGACATCCACACCTGTCTGATCTTCACATCCCTTAGGGCAGTTCCCAAAACTTGTCACTCCCACTTGCCACTTCCTAGCCTCCCCTCCATCCTCTCTCAAGCAGATGACTCTATATGTCCCAGTTTTTCTTTACCAGCTGTGTTTTGTAGCCTTATGATCATCTTCATTCTCTCTCTTCTCTTAAGGATTTGTAATGTATGCAATTCTAAGTGTATTTCATCCTTCTTAAGACAGGATGCCTAAAATTGAGCACAAAAATTATTTGAAGATAGATCAGCAGAGCACAAGCAATTTTTTTCCTGGGCCTCAAGTTGGCCACCTGATCCCGTGTCCCAGTGAGAGCTCTTTGGTTTCAAATCCCCTCCCTGCAGATGCCCTTCTGCAGAGCTACAACTGACAGCACTTCGTAACCTGCATTTGCATTATTTTATTGCCATATTTTGTATAGAATTTTGCATTTTTGACCACTGAAAACTGAACCCAGTGTTTCCAGACCTTTTCTTTGATGTTCAAAACTGCTCTAACCTTGCTTTCTAGCACATCTAACCTTGCAGCTCATACAACTCTGAGGGTGCAATAAACACATTCACTCTTCCATCAGCCAAGTGCTTAGAAGAACATTGAATGCCTGCCTGGGGTAGACCCAAGGAAAACTTACTTGATACATACATCCTGTTTGACATGTTTGCCACCATTACTTGAAGTGTGCTTTCTAAAAATGCTTAGCAACCAGCCAAGAACACTACAGTCCAAACCATATTAACCTTAAAAAATGTCATACAGGACTGTGTTTAAAAATTCTTACTTAAATCCAGACCTCTAAAAAATTGAAATGCTTACCAGTGTACACCTAGCATGCTTTTTCTTTATTTCCAGGACCTATTGTCCCCATTTCATGCAAATACCCACTTTTGCTTTGATATTAATTTTATGCTACCTTCAAACACATAGAATGATGCAGATTTTTAATTACTGAATGGTACATAGAAAAGAGAAAAGTACCAGCTGTCTCTGCAACCACTGATTTTCATTATCTTAATGAAAACCAGGTTATGATTTTGGTTTCTTAGGAGAAGTTTCATAAAGGGAATAGTTTGGATGGAAGCTTAACACAAACAGGATAAAACCCCACAGTGTTCTAGTAATAATACCATGCATTTATAAAATTATTTTCTTTAAGACCTTCTATAGATCTTCTATAGTAATTGTATCTAAATGTGCCCGAACAAATAGAGGAGAAAGAGAGATCCATCATAACTTTGAATGGGGTGGGAAGACCCAAAGGTGAGAATTGCAATAGGAAAACTCCTTTAAATCTTTGATGAATGGTATTCCATATGCCCTGAATTGATATCTTGGGAGACTAATAATAACCATCTGTATCAGTTGCAGTGTTATTAGCTACAAATGCAACTGATAGAAGGAGGAGAATGGGCACAGTAGTTCCCTGTGGGAGCAGCAAAAGCATAAACTGTGGGATGCACTCATGGCCCTAGGGAAACCGTTGTTATCTGCTTTCCACACATCATGAATAATGGGGCTGTGGACTGGGTGGATAAAATGGTTACTGTCCTCCTAAAGGGTAAGACCTCCTGCTTCCTGTCCTCCTTCTACCTTTGCAATGCTTGCATTCTGTTCCCATGGAGGCTCCCAAAAAATACATATCCTACTGCACAACTCACCAATCCCCCTTGCTTGGGATCCCAAATGCTCTATTCCTGCTATGAGGAGTGCAGTCTGGTTGCTCCAGCATTTACCTCTCTCCTCAGTAATGCAGCTGCAGTCAGTCAGGAGCTGGTACCTGGGATCTGGGAACTATAGCATACATACATGGACTTCAAATTACTGAAAGCTCTGCACTTTCAGCTGCTGAGGATGAAATTCACTTAACAAAACTTGAGAGGTGTTCCGTAAGTCCATTGGCCTTGCTTTGCACTTCTGAAAACAGCTCAGCATCTCAAAGTTTTGCATGGCTCAGTCACATTTTTTCCTCAGGGCAGGCATTCACTCTCACCAACTAGTTTATGAATTTGAGAATGCAGGTCTTTCACTGGCCCCTGGTGCTTGTCACAATCTGAAATTTATTGATTTGCAAACCATTCACACTGATTTGCTCTATTTTCTTTTCCATCAAAATCCAAGCCATGGTCTGAGAAACTACCTAAGTTCAGCTAAGCAGGATATCTAGAGGTATTTAGCCTTTGCTCTGAGAAACATGTGGCTGAACAGGCTTCATTGTTCCCCTGCAGTGTTAGCTGGGTGTTCAACAGCAGGTGAATGCCTTGGCATGGCTTCGGAGAAGCTCTGGGAAAAGGACAAATAGCTAAATAGCTTTACTGACAGCAGCAGCCTCAGACTGCACTTTCAACCTGGCTATGTTTTGTCTCCCCTTTCAGACCCCTTTCCTCTGAAGTTTTCCCATATGGACTCCCATATTCTAAAGCAGATTGAGCTCAGTATTTCTCCTTTGGAGGAGAGGTGTTGCCTCAGCTGAAGGATTTATCTTTACATTTCCAAGAAGAGAGACCTTCACTTTAATTTGCAGTATCCTGGTGATGTTAGATCAAGAGCTTGATCAGTTAGGAGCTTATTGAGATAAAAGTAAAATTAAGATATAATGCATTGCAGGTCCTGTCCAAAGAACTGTCAAGATTTCAGCTCAAATGCTTTTTCTGCTGATCATCAGCGAAGTGAGGTATTTTATCCTTGCATCAAAAAAATCAATATTGCACCTTTCTGCGCAAACAACAGCAAAAATCACAAGTGTTTTTGCTTTAGCTGTGATTGTCAGAAAGGAAGCGTCAAACAGGATGCAATCAGACAGTTCATAAAATGGGCATGGTTGCCTCACCGGAACAGTTAGAGTGAGGTGAACTTTGCCCAAATATATTCATGTATGCTTAGTCTGGGGCTTTGGCAGGAAGCTTTAATGCAGAAACAGCGTGCCCTTCCGTCCTCCATGTGTTTGAAAGCTCTTTCAGCGTGAGTCATCGGAATCCTGTGGTTTGTGTATCCTGAGAGAAGAGGAGTTCTCTGAAAAAAAAAAGAAAAAGCAGCAGTTTGGAAATAAAATGATAAGGAAGTTCGTTATTTCATAGGAAGTGTCTGCTAATGCGTTTTTTTCCCTAATTTCTCCTACTGGCTTACTGTCATGTGTGGACATCTTGTGAGTGTACACAGCCCTCTCTAGTGTGGCTTCAGAGACAAGTGTCACTTTCCAGAAGTGCTACTGATTGACAGAAGGGGGCTTTGCTTATGAGCTGAAAAAATTGAGATTTAGAAAACTCCATTCCTGAATGATGGTCTAATTCCTGAAATGATGTGCAGATGTGTGCCACTGTGTGATACTCTTCAGTAGTCACCAAGGTGTATCTTATCTTACAATATCTGATGGGAAAGGTGTCCATTGTTATGACCTCTGTTAGTGCCCCAGAGACACACAACAGACTGAGCCAAACACGCTTCCCCAAAGTGATGTGGATTTCTTGTTATGCTTTCTCAAGATGGCTCTCAGGAATTTTGTCTTTATATCCTCCTAAAATCACTGCCCTGTCATTGTGTTGTATTGCTGTAAAAGAAAACATTAACAAACTGTTCAAATGGGATGAAGAATTAAAAATCTGTCTTTTTCAATCTCCTGTTATGCCCAGAGTGAAGTTGTCACCATGTGGGATCTCCAACCTTTTACAAAACTATTTCACAAGAGAGCTTTAAGGGAATGCTCTCACTGACACATTTGGGACGTATTTGCCTGATGGGCTCATTGAAGCAACAGGAGTACTCTTGAGAAAACTCTTATCTTCCTGGAAGAATAAAAAAGGAGTCATAAAATAACCCCATAAAACTAATAATTGGTGACTAGTTCAGCAAGCTTGTGAAGCTGAAAAACATGTAGGAGAATTGTGGTTTGTGAGTTTACTAAGAAAAATAAAGGTCTCATAACCTTTCCAAAGATCTTTAATCCCACAGGAGGTCTTCTAATAATAATAATAATTCAGAGAAAATACAAATTCTAGGAAGCATCTGGAACACGTGGAAGGCACGTATAATATTTGAAGAATGACCTACAGAGTCTGTAGGCTAAACTTGAACTGATGTCCTCAGTATTCTTTTTCTGTATTTAAAAGCTGAATAGAAGTCGAGTTGCTGTTTTAGTGGAGAATGTGTGCATGCCACCTCTCATCCCCTGTCCCAGCACAGAGGCTCACTAGCATCAACAAAAACTCTGTGCAGGATCTGATGACCACAGGCGTGTTGCAGTGCTATGGACTGCAGCTATACAGGTATTTAGACAAAAACAACCAAGCCCATGGCATTTAAATGGCCACTGTGCCATATTAATAAAGTAGGAGCCTCTTACTGCGTGAATAAGATCAATAGTCTACCCAGTGGAGTAAAGTGTGTTGTAGCTTGAAGTAGTAACTTCTTTTCTTTGTGTTCTGTGCCTCAGAAGAAGCTTATTCTCCACACAACCTTTATCTTGACAGCCAGTTTATCAATAGCAATAAAAATGCACGTCGCTTCTAGAAAATATGATTGGAGATGCAGGGATATAAATGACTGCCAAATCTTTTTATGGCTACAGGACATCAATGAGGTCAGTCTCAAGTAAAGTAAAATATAATTTATGAGAACATATGGGTGACATGAAAAGTCTTTGGTTAAACAGAATTACATGAAGAAGAGAGTTGCAGCCAGTAAAATACTGGTAATAACAAAGTTAGGTACAGTTGGTGAAATTCTTCTCAGATGAGGTAAAAACAACAGACTACCCTTTAATTTTCCTTTGGCCAGTGTTTAATTCCAAACCCAACAATTTAGGGATGCGAAACTTAAAAGATGGGTGATCTGGAAAAAGGCAAAAATTTGCATGAAGCATTACTCAGGAGAATGAAAATGAACTCTGTTTAACCCAGGACCCTGTGTAAGGGATTCCATTACAGAGGACGGAACAGTTATTTACAGGATATTGATTCATTCTTAAATTTGATAGGGACTCTCCACAAAATTCCCAAGACATATACAGAAAACCAGTCATGGTTTCTGTAAGAAGAAGACCGCTATTGGTTTCTGTAATGTCTTCTTCAGTAACATTAGAAAATATAACTCAACATCTGATTTCCCACACAGAGACTGATGTACTCAAAATGTACATCAAGATTTGCTGTGGCTTAGTTGTTTATTGTTCTTCCAAACATGTATGACTCACTTTTGCAATCTTATTGACCATTTGGAAATCTTGTGCCAATGTTAATCACCTGCATCACGTACACTGGGGAGGAATTTGGCATGATGTGGTTTGCAAGCTATTGTAGATTTTAGAGTAATTTCAAATTACAGGTTACATAGCAGCTCTAGAAAATAAAGGATATGTGTATAAACAACAATGTCTGATCTTGTCATATTTTACTGCTATGCAATTAATTCTAAATTCCTTCTGATCTTGCATAAATTATTTTCCTACATTCTCTTTCTAGTACTGAGTGAAATCAGGAAAGAAGCCCTCGCTACTACATGGAATTTGTTTCATTGTAGGAAACTAATTAGCAGAATGTCTCAGAAGAATTAGAAAACCCGTTTGTGTGCTGACATGAGTGTGCAGATATGTTTGATTCAAGTTCACTAAATATTGCAGTAAGTCATGGTGTTTTATCAAAACTGGCCTTGGTGTTGACAGTCTCAAAGATTAATGAGAACTACTCAACCTCTGGACCACTCCAAACAGCTGACTTGTATTGGTGGGGTCCTTTTTTCCACACCTCCACCAGGCTGACATTTTTACGACTCCTTGTTCCACTCAGAAATAAAATTCATGGAGGATATACTTCCCTCCTGTAGGTTTTTTCAAAGAGGAAAACTGGAACACGAGTTACAGACATCACGTGTATTGCTGAAAGGAGGCAAATGAGATTTTACTGCAAGCTCTCTCCTTCCTTACAAGCAACATAACAAACAGGGGAATTATTTGTGTGCATGGCATGATTACACAGGCCTTCTGTTGTTAACAAAGTGGTGCAACCCACCATTTAGGGGTTTTATTGGTAGCAGTTGAAAGTCTGTACAAATTGCCAGCTGATGCAGAGCTCCTGGAGATAATTTGTGTTCAGAAGGAGTTTAGAAGGACAATACACTACATTTTATGGTAGTTTTATTATACTCGCTTTTATGTACAACATACTATGTCCCATTCCTTTTGGAGGATTTCCTTCATAATGAGATTATATTCCTACCAACAAAGATGCTTTTCTCCACATGCCTTGCAGATGATAAGTTTTGCTGAAATCAGAATTTCTTATGTTTTTAAAAATAAACTGCAGGTAGGAACATGAAAATCCTACTAATTTTGAAACAAGCCCAACCAGGCTGGAATTCCTACAGGGCATATGTATTTATATATGTGGTCACCTGCTATAAGCAGAGTGTCTGGTGTTCCTGTCAATAACCAAAGCAAAACTTCAATGGAAAATTTTTTCAGCCTTTGCTGGAATCCTTCTTACAGACATTCAGCTTCATTCATAGAGTGCTCTTTAATCTATCTTTGGTCATGGTCCTACAAGATCCTCTCTCAAGGCTTCTCACCCCAGGCCTTTGCATTTTTGTTAAACAGAGAGTCTTTCTACTGCCAGCACCATGAATATCTCTGACTTGGATTTGGATCACTTGTCCTCCTCACAACCTTCAAATCTTCTTTCTTTTCACTAGACATACCAAATTCAAGAGTTCATGAAATCCTTTTCCTGTCTTTTCCTACACTTCTTCCTAGGTGTCTGACCAGTTTCCCCAGCAGAACATTTCCCTCCTTTCCTCCAAATGAACTGCTTCTCCAGGCTTTTCATCAGCTTTTTCAAAGCACCAGTCTTCCTCAATAAAAGGCCATCTCCAACTTGTTCATTTGTGCATTGGACAGAGCAAGGGTAGAGCTTGCAGTTAAGAATGGCATAAGACATGCAATGTCCAGAAGGATGAGCAGAGACAGCCCCAGGTGCACTCTGTAAAAGGGGAGAAAGGAAGCCAGGATATTCAGAAAAGTGCAATCAAAGCGTGAGGAGCAAAACCACGTCCACACAGTTAATGTGAAGGTGAGTAAAGAGTTAAGTTTCCAATTTTGCCCTGGTGTCTGAGTGGAAACCAGTTTGCTTTATGATTAAGAATGTTCTTTTCAGGTGTCTGTGAGAGGAATGTGAAATTCAGCAATAGAAAGATGAATCAGAGTCTGCTGCGGTTAGTTTGTAAATTCCCAGTGTATAGCACAAGATAACAACACCCCAAGCCCTGAGCTCCTCCACTTTGAGGAAGCTCAGCAGCACCAAGGCAAGCTGTTTCTGCACATATGGATGTACATGCCTTGAAACATGGATAAAATTCCCTGTAAAGCAGGATTTGAAAGGTTTTGTAAGAGAGCAAATGGGCCACAGAGAAATTATTATACAGCTCGGTAACTATGGAAGTGCCTTATTGTGGGTTGCTTGGTACGTGACAGTGGGTTTTTGTGGAAGATAGTTCTTGTGAATAAGAAGCATGAAATGTATCTACAAGAAGGATTTGAAGTGTATAAAAAGACTTCTGGTGAGATCAGTCACTTGGTCCAAAAATATTTGGCTTATGTTCCCATAATGTACATAGGAATTCTAAGACACATAACACAGTATTTCTATTAAGCTGTGTTAATTGGTGCAACAGATGACAGAGTACATTTTAGTGGGTTTAAAATCTTGTCACTAATTTAGGTGTTAGTGATCACAATACCTAGAGACTTGTGAAATACCAACGATTTCCCTCAAGATAACTTCAGACATTCAAGGGAAAATGACAAAAAAGAAATAGTGCATTAAAGACATTTTAGGAGGGTAGTACAACAAATGAGATTATGAAATATGGGAAAGCTACCTACAGTGAGCTAGATTAATAACCACTGACTGTTTTCTCTTGTGTTAATCTAAAAATGGTAAAATTTCTTCTTTTCGGTTGTGTTCTGATGCATTAAGTTTTACAGTGTTTACAAGAAAGCCTCAGTTAAAAGTTCAATACACATTAATCCTTCTATGTTCTTGAATCCCCTTGGCCTCAAATTTTGTTATGGATTCTGCCTTACAGTCTCCTTATTTCCAGTGAGCAATTCCTCCAGGCAGAGAAGGAAGACTTTGAGGTTGGAAGGTGGTGATAGGTTGAGAAGAATTATTTTGGTAGCTAAAGTGGGAGCTAGAAGTCACTTACATACTATGTCCTGTCTCTAGAAGCCAGGCAGCAAGTTCCTTGTACATTTTAACCTGAAAGTTATTAGCAACCAGAGTTTGCAGCTCTGGGCTGCCCAGGACCAGCCTCAGTGAGAAGTGGGCTCTTTTCCATGCATTTCACACTCCACCTGAGCCCCTCAATGGGGCCTCTCTGCTTTCCTGGGGGATCCTCATTCAGAAGCTGCACTCAAACCCCACTGGAACATGTGCTGTTGCATGTGTGCATGCTGTTATGGGCCAGCCAGGTACTCTTTATTTTCCACTAGAACAGTTTTGAGGCAGCATTTTCATTTAAGTGGTGCAGGCAGTAGAAAAATAAGCCATTATAATATTCCTCTGTTCACGACTGAAATGTTGTGTCCTCTGCCTTTGATTTGAAGCTGGGTAAAACACATTGCACTCTTTTTTACCCAGTGCATTGGTTTTGCTGTTGGCAGTGCTCACTCACACAAATCCTCAAATAGCCATGTAACAAACAGTCTTTGGTTTGACACCACACTCTACTTTCTCATCTGTTCTTGCTTTCAATGCCAGCTTTTCTATAACATACCGATAACTTTTTACTGACCTAACAAGATACTGTCTGCCTGGCAGCAACATGAGGCAACAAAATTCCTTCCCTCATGCAGCAAGATTTAACCTGCTCAGCAAAGGAAAAGAGGATGTTTGTTTGAAATGCAGAAGCAGGGCTCTGTGGAGGCTGTGTGACAGCTCAGTGGAAACCTGAAGTGCATTCAGAGCCTGTAGCACACTCACGGCACTTGAAGTCAGGGACACACAGCAAATTCAGTTATCACCTCTTCAGGGCATGGATCCCTGTGTTTGGGTGTGACAAAAAAATTTCAATCATAATCAGAAAGGTTATTCCAGGCTAGGACTGGGTGATTAATTCTCTTTTGTCATGCTGACTGAACGGGAAGAACTGCTGACTGAACAAGGAATAGAAATTTTAAAAAGTCTGACTGAAACAGAACTACTTTCTGCAAAGAAAGCCAAGAACTAACTCAGATTTATTTGGGTTCTTTCTAAAACAAATATTTTGCATATTTCATCTATGCATACTATGGTTCTTTTTCGCCCCTTCTTCTTAAATTGTCCCATTTTCAATTAAAAAAAAAAAACAACCAAAAAACCAGACCAAAACCACACCACACCACCAACAACAAAAAACCAAAACCAAAAAACCAACCAACCAAAAAAAAAAACCACGGGAAAAACCCCATGAAAACCCCACAAAAACCCCACAAAAAACCACCAAACAAAAACCAAAAAACCCAACCATACCAAAAAGCAAACTGTGGTGAAGTTTTAAAAATCTTCCTGTGCTCTGTTCTTAGACAAGTTTTGATGAATTAGTGCATGATTTGAGAATAGCTTTTTACCCTTTGCTACTTCTTTTTCCAGTGAAGTAATACATTATTTAACTGTTTTGTCCAGCTCTGTTCCAGCCACTTGCTTGTCATATACAAAACTGAAAGACACTTCAGTATTATCTGTGTGCTTTGTTCCTTGGATGTGGTGCACAGCAAGAAAAGAGAAACCATCATACTTGAAGAGCTATGTGTCAGTTGCTATTAATTTCCAAAAGCGTGGCTCAAGCCTATCCATGAAAGCAGTCTTGATTTCCAGTACTATTCCCAGATCAATTAGCAGTGCTCCTGCTGCACAGTACCTCAGAAGATGCTCAGGCAGCCTGTTGATCTTCAGGGAAACCCCTAGATTTCCTTCCGTATTATTCATGGGGATTTCCCGGTCTGCTGCAGAAAAACAAGGATCAAAGTGTTTTACGTGCTGTCTCATGTCTCCAGATTCTTCATCTCACTTAAATGCCTAAGGAATTGAGTGACCATAAATAGAATTCTTGAGACACTGGAAGTGGGAGCAACACAAGCATATTTTACAAGCTGTTTTATTAAAACAACACTAAAAATACCTTAAAGTTTTGGGGGTCTTTTTCATACTACAGGGAATACCGGGGAGCAAAAGAAAGCAAATCTGTAGTTTTATAATGACACTTTTTTTTTTTTATTAGCAAAGTAGGAGAGAGACAACAAAGCTAGGAAAACATCTTATAGCAAGATGATTTAGAGACAGGCCTGTGTGCAGTCTTTAGGATCTGTCTGTGTGATCAGCCTGTTTAATTACAAAGTGTTCCATAACACAGATTGTTCAAAGAAACAGGGCATTGGGCTGAGACTGGATTTCTGCCTATGTTGCTTGTTAAATCCAGCAGGAGAACAGCCCAGGTTTGCTCTGGGTTTTAGGAGTCACAGGTCTCCCACTGACACATGCAGTGTGGTGGTCCTGCCTCCTACAGTTGACCAAGCTGGTTAAATATGGGCCACCTCTAATGCAACATACACTTTCCATAAATGCAGTAGAAAATAGTGTGGTACTCAGAGAAGGCATTTTCACAGGTAGTGGTTGGTTGATGCCTTGTTTTCCAACAATGACTATGTTGAAAATGCTGACTTTCAGTCACTGCCTACAGACATTACATGTGCTAGGTAAAATAAGACTCAGACACAAACCTTGCCAGAACATACCCTTCATACCATTAACCAGTCCTTGACAGCTCTGAATTTCCATTTACCTGTTGAACCTTGTATTTGAGATAGGCATTAGTTATAGTGAGGGTAAACAGGTATTTAAATATTTAAATTAATATGTGCCATGGCACCATTACAGTCCATTGGAGACAGGAACTCCTTTTAGCTGTAAAACTTATTTGCTTATGTGTTTAGAACAAATGTGAAATCATGACAAAAGAAGTTAATTTCCCACCAAAGTCTGATGTGAAGAAGTTAATTTCCCACCAAAAAACATCTCTGTCTAGCAATATAGTGTTTTTATTCCCTGCCAATTTCAAACCAGGAGCTTTTCTTGATGGATCTCATTGAATTTTGGTATCAAGTTAAAAGACAAGAAACCTGTGTGCCCACACTACTGATCATATTGATCAGTTTTTAAGTAGTATAGGGTGGTTGCAGTCCATCTGCATATGTGCAAAACCCCCCTTGTTTGCCCTTATGTGCTTGTAATCACACCTAGCTTTTCAAAACATGAGGAATTTGAAAATGAAAGAAAGGTAACAACTTTCATAGTAGATGAAAATCAGTCATCATAAGGGTTGAAATTTACTGCAGTCTGCTGAAATATGGTGAATGAAATTTTAGAAAAGCAATGCTCATATTTAGGAATAAAAATAGCAAATATTAAATAATTATGGTTTTGTATATTTTGAGAATAATGGGCCAAGTAAACCTTAGTAAGTGAGATTTTAATGGAGTTCATCATAGGCTTGATGACCATTTTCCTCTCAAGTTTGATTCAGCTGAGCTCTAAATGAAAAAACCCAAAAAATTACACTCTGTGCTAAAGAATTAGTGGAATTACAGAGGAGTTAATGTATATCTCTGGGGAATCTGAGGGCTTGGACTACTTGGGACAGAGATGCCTAAGAAATCTAACTGCACAGCATGTTCCCAGGCTGTGGAGAGACGCTGGAATAAACTGCCTCCACCCAGAAGTGCCGCAGGAGCAGAGGGCTCTCTTCTTTGTTTCACTTGTCTTCCTAACAGAGGAGAAGACTCCCACCTAGACTCCCAGCACTCTGTGCTGATGAAGTCAGCAGAGCTGCCTCCCTGGTGGCCCCCTCTCAGGCCACTGTAGTGGACAGCAGGGATATTGCCAGGCTTCCGTGCTGCAAGGGGGACTGAGGCTGGGAAAAAACCTCTCTCTTGCTCTAATGGTTGCTGCTCTGTCCAAAAATGAACATAGGAAATACACTGCTCACGTCAGATTTAGCTGTGAAATATGCATTCAGGTGACATTTGAACCCTCCAATTTCATAAATTATGAAAACAAACTTCACTTCTTTTGAATAACAGAAGTGGTGGAAAAAACTCTTATCCTTAAGACAAACCCTCCAGCGTGACCAGATAGGACAGTAATACAAAACTTGAGAAAGCAAAGCTGCCCAGCTGCCTGATTTGCTGAAAAGTGAGCACTGAAATTGTTACAGCATTGTACCTCATTTCTTGGAAAGATGGGCTCTGATATGCTTCATTTGTTGTCATCAAGCTTGTTCACTTTATCCTGATGAAGGATGTAGCTACAGTTTCGGCAGCTTTTCCAGTCACCCTTTGTCCTGTCCTACCGTAGTGGGGTAAAAGTTTAAGGGGTTGGGACACGATGTGCTTTTTCCAAATGACAACGCTAGATGGTGTCCCTGCGCTTCCCAAAAAACCCACACAGCCTAGCCTCCGCTTGGAAATCTCGGAAACAGTGAAAGAGTGGAGTGAGATGATGCGATATGATGTCATGCGCTATGTGTGCATGTGCGTTTTAATCCTCACACGCTATTTATGTGCTTAGTTAATGATATGTGAAGCTATTTTCTCTGTTAGTCTCTGCTAACAACTATTTTAGGCACATGCATGCTTCTTCTTTCCTGTTTTCCCCAAACACCCACACAGATCCGGAGGACAGTTAATTTGAGGATGTTAATGGTAATTCCAGAAGACGGGACAGATGTTACTGGTTCTGGTCCCAATCAAGTGAATGCCCTCTGTTTAAGGGGCAGCTGTCCTAACCCAAGTGACCTTGAATTCCAATGTAGTGTTTGTGTGTGCATGTGTCTCTGCCAGACTGACACCTGCACCTCCACAAATGTGTCTATAATGAAACGTTTTCTACACACTGTGCTGAATGTAAAGCACCAAAGATTTGACTCTTTGTTCTCTCAGAGAACCATACAGAACTTCATTTGTGAGAGAAAAATCCAGTCTGAAAACTTAGATATGAAGGGCTTTTCACCTTTGTTTTATAGTGCTTTAAGTATTTTGGGGGTATTTTTGGATTTCAACAAGGAGCGTGGAAATTGCAGGAAGACACGAAGATTGCAGTGTGGGCAGATGAGGGGCAGAAGTACTGAATGCCTCCTGCAAGCATCCTGCAAGCTCTTCCTCCAGGGCTGGATCTCTTCAGCTAAGCTGGATCTTGCAGCTAGTCTGGTTTATTCATCTGGGAAGCTCTCTGCTGCTTGCACATCCCTGAAGGAACTGATGGGAAGAGAGTGACGGATGCTAAGGCACAGACAGGTCCTGGGCAGTGTCTTGCTGTGAGCAACACAGAGCAGATGACACATCCTCTCAGGCTTCTCTGTAGCTGTGCTGTAAATTGCAGGGTCCTCTCCTGACAGGGCAGTGGTGGGGCTGGGTGACAGCCTTGGAGACCAAGCCAGAATTGTGCTTCCAGTGCCCAGGAAAAGCAGCAGCCAGTGGCTGAGTTGGGTGTGTTTAAGTCCAGTTTCAGTGCGTGGCTGGGACTGTCAGGTGTGCTGAGGGCTCCCTCCCCCTTCCCACACACCTGGGCCATACAATCCCTTTGCATGCCTGTGCCGGGAGCTTCAGAGGGTGGTTAATTCCCCCCTGTTTGTGGTCAAACAGTGAGCTCTGCTGAGGCCAGGGCTGGTGCCATCTGATTTCAACCCTCCTGCTGTTCATACAGCCTTGCACTTGGTGCTCTAAACTTCCTTCACGAGGGTTATTTGAATGAGATGATTGCTCTGGACCCCAAGGGGACGTGAAGTTACTGCTGCAAGGAGAGGATGCTAACGAGCTGTGCAGCTGCTTCCCCTGGCAGCATTCGGGGCTGATGTTAGCAGACACCACCTGTTTGTACCTCTCTGGTTAAGGACATGGTGAGTTTTAGGGTTAGGCTTTTGGGAAGATAGAAGGAGTGAATCTGGGTAATACATTTTCATTTTAGATGGTGGATTATCAGATTAAGGTTGCAAAAGCAACGTGATTTGTTCATAGTGTACTTAGGGATAGAAGGTGCTGATGTTTTAGGGGAAGTGACTATGTATGCTGGTCACCAGCATATTGGTAAAGATTGGCAGCTGCCTTAGGGAAGGAGAAGGCATGAATGAAGAGCAGGCTTTGTTTATATCCAGCTGTCTGTTTCCTTGTTGCCCTTTTTTCCAACCGAATAGGTAACCTCTAAGGCTGGGACTACAGCCTGGGTTACTAAAGTACTCTGAAAAATAGAGGTAACCCTAATTCAGGACTATTTTTAGTTAGGAACTAAAAATAGTCCTGATCGGTGTCAGACCTGGGCTAAAATAACTCACGAGTGAACTATTTCTTCTTTGAAAGGGAATACCATGGGGAGATGCAAGAAAGGACTGGCATATCTGTGAGATTGATCTTCTCTGTTGTGCTGAAAATTTCCCTGCATATGTCCCTGGCAATCTTCAAAAATGCAATTCGAAGCCTTGGTAGTTGAAACTAACTTTACTTCTTATCGTTCGAGCTCTTGGCATGCTCCAGGTGCTTCTGTAGAGGTCCACAAAGACACAATTGTGAGCCAAGGGCAAATCAAAATAATGAGTGAAATGTTCCTAGTTGTACATTTCTGCAGAAAGTCAGAGATTATCTCCTTATTTTGTCGACTGAAGCACGTGTAAGTAGGATTGACAGGAATTTTCTCTCTCTTTAGTCCCCATTGCTACAGATTTGCCTTATCCATGTGTGTCTTAACAGCAGAGGACAGATGTATATTCTGAAAATTCACCAAAGACCTATTGGGACGTGTGTGTCTGTGTGTCTGTGTGCCTAAGTACAGCCATGCAAAAAGCAGTGACTTGTTTAAAGGCCTGAAAGGCCCTGACATCTGGATTTCCAAAAGTTAGATGAACAAGGGAAGGAATAAAATAGAAATACCAAGCACTCTGCAATTGTTATATTGAATGCTCAAATGGAAAAAAACCAGCTGGGATAAGGCAATGTTTTGTAGAAAAAAGCACCGCAGCTTGCCTTTTGCTGCTCTGTGAGAAATAAATAAAAATTTAGAGGGATAGCTGGTTAGAGATGCAGATAAAGAGCCAGACACTGCCCATCAGTGCCCAGTGAAAAGACAAGAGACAATGCACACAAAGTAAAAGAAAGGAAATTCTACTTAAACACAATTACTATTTTTTGCACTGTGAAGGTAATTCAGCACAAGGGTCTTCATTCTAAGAAATATTTAAAAAACTGAGTGGAAACAAGCTTGGACAACATAGTTGACCTTATTTCAAGCAGAGAAGTGAACTAGGTAATTTCCAGAGGCGCTTCCAACCACAGCCATTCTGTCATTCTGAGAAATAATTTTTCATATAGAATAACTTCTATGATTTTAGATTAACCACAGCAACAAAAAACAAGAATGCTCAATACACTAACAGTAAACTGTCACAGGAACTGAGAACATTAGAAATTTAAAAATCTATGATGGAGATTTTAAGACCAATGTGTCAGAAGTCTGTCTTGAGACCTCACCATATGACCCATCTGGGTCTGTATTAATTTGCAAATCTGGTGTTTTGGTCCTTGCTTATTTTGAAAACTTGATCACTTGGCTTATTTTGAAAACCATAATTCAAAACTCCTGTTTTCCTGGAGTTGCATGGAAACTGAGTTTTGTGATAAAATTCCACTCTGAACTATTGAGCACTTTTTAAAAGTAGGCATGCTTTAATGGCTTGGTGTAGTACCAACATGCATAAACTGCAACTTGATTCAGCATTAACTCTGACAGAAACCATTTATCTTCACAATACTTTATCACCTGGTGTAGTGAGAAGCTTAAAATTATTAGCTTATGGTTTTAGGCTTTGTGATTTTTTTCAGAAGAGCATTTAGGGCCACAAACTTAGTCAAAAGGGTCAGACTTACTGTATTTCAATGTTTTCTTCTAGAATTGCTTTCTTAGAAGGATAACAAACTGACTCCTTAATTTCATTTTCCATTAAAACCTCAATGATGTCCACTCAGCACATTAATAATTCTTGTAATTATAGTATTACAGAGTGCAGGAGTACTTTCCCTTATAGAGTTATGTCACTGTGAGACTGATCAAGAGCTCTGTGCAATGATGAGCTCTGAGGGGTTTTTCGGTTTGTTTTTGGTTTGGGGTTTTTGATTTTGGTTTTTGTGATTAGAAGTATTACATTTGAAAAAGACCCCTTCTTCTCTGCCACAGGATGTACACTCAGCAGTGTCTGTATCAATGACACCATACCTTAAACAAAAAGTGTATTTTGTTGCTTGGTTCATGTTCCCAGCAGAGGGAGGTCTGGCCCCTGTGGGCCATCATGTCCTCAGCAAGTGCCTTTGCCAAACCCTGCAGGTGAACTCCTGGCCCACACCCCTGGAGAGACACGGGCCAGCAGTGCCTGCACCATGGGAGCAGGGAACATGGGAGCTGTTGCCTCCTCTTTCCTCACAAGTCTTTAAAATCTCCACACTCACAGTCAACTTCTTGAGTTTTTTTCTGTGGGGAGGACCTTGTTAAAACTAGCTATGCACAAGCCACTGAGACCAGTATGTACCATTGGTTTCCTAGTTTCTGAGCTCATAATCCATGGCATATCACAGATTTGTCCATTGTCCAGAACATGATTAGCTATTTCTGAAATACACTAGCGAGCAGAAGTGGGTCAGCAATTACAGATTGATGTCAACAAAATCCAAATGCCTTGTTTTAGCAGTGACACTCCTTTCACTGAGTAGTTAGCCTTCATGCTGTGGCACTCCTGTGAGCCACCTTTTAGTGACTGGGCAGTAGGATCATGGGGGAATTCAGGAAATGTGAGAAGTTGCTGGGTGTTGTTAATTCAATGAGAACTAGCCTTCCTGCTTAGGTGAGAGATTTTATTGGACAGCACCAGTGTACGCTCTCAGGGTGGAACACCACAGAGCTGGTCACTGCTGAGGGATTTTGGGATTGCTCCTCTGCTTGCTACTTCATTACAGGTCAGGGATACATCCACTGAGGTCAGTGACCTTCATTAGTGGAAACAGCCTGAGAGGATAAACAGGGGTTAAAGGACTTGAGAGAGCCCTGTGAGTCATCCTGTGCTTAGGCCAGTGGCTAAGGAATTAAAGGACTTAGGAGGAGAGGCTGAGGGCACTTGGTTTGTTCATCTGGAGAGGAGAAGGCAGAGGGGTGACACCATCTCAATCTACACCTTCCTCAAGGGGGACAGCCGAGAGGGAAGTGCTGATCTCTCTCTGGTGACCAGCAATAGGACCTAGGGAAAGAGAGTGAACCTGTATCAGGGGAGTTCAAATTGGGACATTTTTCTGGAGCCCTTTGTGCTTGAGTAAACATCTAGCATGCATGCTCAATTTAAGCATTTTGCATTCATTCATTCATTCATTCATTCATTCATTCATTCATTCATTCATTCATTCATTCAATCATTCACCCAAAGATGAAGCCAAAGGAGAGTCAATCAGGCACAGTGATGCTGGTGCACACAAACTTACTGACATGAACAGTCCTATCGTGTGAGCTCTGCTGTGCTTGAGAAGGGTGGTCGAGCTCCCACTGACTTCCACAGCAGCAGCTTTAACCCTGAATCCAGCTGGATTATCATGTGAACAAAGTTTGGTGCAGACAAAGCCCCACTGTACATGACCCCAGTGGCTGTGGCACTGCAGTGCACCTGAAGGCTGTGTTTAGCAGCTGAGCACCTGCTTTACCTGTGGTGTGGAGGAACCAAGTATTTGCATGGGTGCAGATGGGCTTCAATATCATGGAAACACTCAGTGTGCAAGAAACTTAGCTTCAGAACACCCATGTGGTCAGCAAGACTGTGCCAAAGGGACACCAGACTGAGAGGTAAAAATATGACGCCCCACGTACCAGGATTTACTTAACAAATTGAGCACCCATCAAGACACAGGGTTCAGGCTGCTCCTCTACACATCTGTCTGCCAGTCTGCACTGCAAAAGGAGATATAAATCTTTCTTAATGGACTCATGTCCTTAGACTGAAAATGTTTTGCAGTTTTTACACTAATTCAAATTCTCATTAAAAAAGATCATTTCATAACATGGGAATGTTATGCATGGTTTCTATCAACATGCTTATTCTAGGTGGAACCTGACAGAAATGGTATTTATTTTTCTTCAGCAGACCTTATCCTCAAAGACACTTACTGGGATGAATGTCCCACTGTGTGCACACACATGACTTTGAGAAATTTCAGAGCATTTTCTATCTAAAGTCTACTTCAGAAAACAATGAGGTTAGCAACAAACCCCACCCAGCGTGTCCTACAAAGTTTGTTTCATTGCTCCTTTGCACATCAGGCATTATGCACTTATTTTTACATTTTTGCTAAGGCCACAGGTAAGTTCCATGATATTTGACTTGGCTGATAATTATTACTATTTTCTATTCATTACCTCATATGGGAGGGAGTCCTTCTGGCCAGTCAAGCCTGTATGTAAAGACTTCAATGCACACCAATCAGTGGAACATAATTTCTTTTTTGCTACCTATGGGACACGAGTGTGCTGAATACTATGGGGAATGCACAAGATCATTTCGGAGATTTGCTTTCCAGTATGAGCCTTGTAACAAAAAATTAGACATTAAAATAATTGAGATAATGATGACTTGGGCATCTTCAGCTGCTGTCAGTCATAAATGCCTCTTATGATTCTATTGCACTAGTTTCCAGGATTTAAAAAATTTCCTTGGGCCAAGAACTCTTGCAATATTTTGGAGAAGAGGACTGTGCAGTACCTGTTGAAAACCAGGACTGAAATATCATACATGTTGGTCGACAAAGGCACATTAGAAGTCTTGTGAAAAATAAATTTAACTCCCAGATGGGCAAGGTTTATCAGTGAGCAGCACTGAACAGCCCTGCTGTTCATAAGACACAAAACATTAACAACCATTGTCAGCTGCCTCTGCTCTTCCCTGTTTCTTTGTATGTTCAGCTCTTGAGTCTAGGTGCAGTTTCTGTCTCGCTGTAAAGTAACACTTGACCTGAAGTACTTGAGACAAAACACACTAGAATAAAAACTGATGCTCATTTTACAAGGAAGGGCTGAAACCATTACAGGGGATTCAAGCCTACTTCAAATGTAGTAGTATCTTGAAGATTTGAAGAAGACAGTATCTTGAAGATTTTCCTTAAGCCAAAGATAAGAGTGTCACAATTTCTCTGTTACAAAGCTACTTATGCACTGTGCTGAGTTCCTGACACAGAACAGGCAAAGGTAATTTAAATAATTTTTTCTTCTATTCCTTGTCTTTTGGCTTGCAAACTGTAAAAGTAAACTCTAGCACAATTTTAGTGTCTTCTAAGATCCCTGCAGGGTGTCTTCCCATGCCTTTGTGAATGGGACATAAAAGTCCTCAGAAAAGAGAAAGAACATTTTAAGATGAAGAAAAGCATTTTAAATAGAGATCGTGTTTTTTCTCAAGAGACATAAAATGCCATGCTAAATGTCACTTTGAAAAGACGCCTGCTCTCTTCCCCAAGGGAAGGTTCAATGGGATCAGATGGAGGAGTCACCAAGCAATGAGAACAGCAGTGTTTGCTCAAAAGGTGTATCAGACCCTTGGTTTAGAGACAGAGACATGTGGGGATTTTGCAAGAGAGGGAGTAGATACTGCAGTGAAGCAACCAGTCCAGCACCTTATGCTGTTTTGGGGCATAACAATGCATTCTGCAGTAATGAAAGAATTAGGAATTGCAGCTTTCCTCGTCTGCTGTTTTCTATCAAAAACTTTATGCATTTCTCCTGCCACAAGAGAACCATCTGGTCTCACACAACATTAATTACAATTTAATAACTGCATTTAATTGTTTTATAATTTTTTATTCTCTGCATGATGGATGATTATTGAGGAACTTACAGAAACGGGCACTTTTAAAGATCAGCTTAGATCCCTTCTGTAGAAATAAAACTACACTCAGAAAGCTGCCATTCTCTTGACTTTTAGTCAAGTGTGATTCATGTCTTGATCAACAGAGGGAGATACAGTATAGCCTATCAACACATTTCTCAGGCCAGTATACAGCCAAGCCTTCCACACAAAGCTCAAGGGATTTAGCAAATCTAATTAATTTGGTATTGGTGTTCATAGTTACTGTGTCCTAACCAGTCACGGTACATATAATATAACACTCTCAGGACATCAAAGAGCTACTTTGGGCCTCAAAGCCAAAGCAACCCTTGCTCTTGTGTATTTTACTTTATTCAGCATTAGGCATAGAAAGCTGAAGCAGGAGTCTGTGCATGTTGCAATCAAGGATATCATGAGAAATGGACAATGCCTGGCAAGTGAGGTAGGATGAACGCAAAGAACAATCCTGGGAAACAAGCACTCTGATTTCCACAGGGACCTTACCTGCTGCCAGGCCCCCTTGCCCTCAGCAGTCCCACTCCTGCAATTGGAGGCAATCTAGTCCTTAAACAGAGGCATCAATCCACAAGCACCTTTCTTGCATAAGGATGGAAATAAGGTCTCTGAAGTGCCTGCTTTTTAAAATTGGGATATATCAATATCCTCTTGACTTACAGAATGAAAATGCAATTACCCATGGAAATCCTACTGCCCCTTGCCTACTGTACTGCAGCAATCCACATGCTGCTTGGGCTCATGCTGCCTGGCATCAGGTTTACACAACAAACCGCACCAAAGGCTTTTGCAAAGCTCCCTAATGACCTTTACAGCCTTTTGAGAAGAACAGTACTTTCTGTAGGGGGATACAGTAGGGGTAAATGAAGGTGGTATAGAAGGTAATCTTATCTCCCAATGAGTTGCAGCTGGACCAATTACTAAATATTAGAAGCAGGCCTGATCTTAATGGGCCACACCTGCAGCCAATGAGAACAAGTGGTATAAAAGTGGATTGGTGGGATCTGGTGGAGAGGAGTTAGATGAGTGCTGCAAGGGCTGGGGATAGGCAGTGCATAGAGGAGCTGCATTGCTGGAAACTTTGAGGAGGTATGAAGCCCTGGGGATACGAAATCCTTGCACTATAATGACGTTAGAACTTGTGCTAAGATGACAACTTTCCTTATTTACTGTGAAGCCACAGAATCACAGAACAGATTAGGTTGGGAAAGACCTTTCAGATGATTGAGTCCAACCTCTGACCACCTTGTCAACCACACCATGGCACTAAGTGCCACATCCAGTCTTTTCCTAAACACCTTCAGGGGTGAGTCACTAGAGATGGTGATTCCACCACTTCCCAGGGCAGCCAATTCCAATTCCAATAACTCTTCCAACAGACAGAAGACATAAGAGAGAGAAGGATATTAGATACTTGAGAGTAAAAGTGGACTAGAAAAGAGTAGAAAAGTGAAGAGGTTCCGATCAGAGAGTCAGCTGAGTAACGAGAATCACACCAAGGTGGCTACGTGTTGTTCTACTTTATTCAGCAACTTTGGTATATTTATCCCTCCCTATACATTGTCTCATGCCACTAATGCTTGATGCTCATCGGTTAAGCAACTATAGTTACACATACATGTTAATTACTGATTGGTTGTCATGCTATAAGCATCTTTAGCTAAGGTGTGCCAAATTAGCAATTCCCACAATGTGCATGGCATCTGGTCTGGTCTTGGCACAATGCTCATTCTTCCTTGTTGTATCCATTCGAGGACAGTACATGGTCTATCTTGTTCCAAGGACAGTACATGGCCTTCAATGTAACTCTGTAATCTGCAGGCCAGGGTTGTCCAACTCATGCAGGAGCATATAATGGCCTTATTCTGCTAAACATCCTTTACAGAAAATGAAATGCCAATGCCTTCCTCAATGCTCCCCCTTCTGCTCCTCCTACCCCATCTGTCCTGTACAAGCCCGTGACTCAGTGGTCTTGTGTTGGCAGGCTTTAGGAAGCAGGAATCTTGTGTTGGGCCAGTAGCTGTCAGTTTTCTGAATCTGGCACATTCACTCAGCACATGGTGAGAGGGAAGCTTGCATGTGGAGCTGTCATGTTTAGCAGCACTTCCGACGGTGGGTGCTTTCTGCCCTGCAACAGGATTGTCCCCTTGGTAAGACTTCTCCTTTGATGTTCACCTGCCTCATCCATTTTCTAAACACTTTTAGAAGCGCTTCTATCTTTAAAAAACAACAAAACCCCCCCAAACAAACAATTAAAAACCACCAAAAACCAGGATGTAGTCCATAAAAGGTCGTTCAGCTTTTTCTGGGGACAAGAGGGAAGAGAGTGTAGGATGATGCATTTACTCCTATTTTTCGCTGTGCTTTTTCTCACCCTGCAGCCGCAAAAACGGGCTGGTTACAGCCTTTCCAACCGTATGCATGCGCATCCATTAGTTGGGCTGGGGCGGGGGCAGTCCCCGTTTTCTTTTGCTAAAGACAGACGCAATAGGAAAGCAGCGCTCCCCTTCCACATTGCTTTCAGTTTCCATTCTTCAGCGGGACTGCAGTTCCCTTTTCCGGTCGCTCCCTGCTCGGGGGCGGTTCACTCCCTATTCACCCCCTACCAGCTCTCTCCGTACCGCGGTCGGGGCGAGCTCCGCGCACGCAGCCAGGGCCGCGGCACCGGGATCGGCACCGGGATCGGGACCGCCGGCGGCGGTGCTTTGGCGGCCTGGCCATGACGGCGGAGGAGAAGCAGAACCTGCGGTGCTACAGGCGCTACATCGAGAGGAGCCTGAACCCCGTGTACATCCTCAGCAACATGACGGAGTGGCTGTCCGACGGTGAGAGCGGCAGCGGCGCTGCCCCCGCGCCCGCCGTCCCCCCCCCGTCCCTTCGCGGTCCCCTCACTGCCTGTCCTGTGCTGGCTTCTCGCTAGAGGTGAAGGAGAGAGTTCGAAAGGAGGAGGAGAAGGGCGTGACGGCGGCCGCCGCGCTGTTCCTGGATGCCGTGCTGCTGCTGGAGGCGGAGGGCTGGCTCCGGGGCTTTCTGGATGCCCTGGTTGCAGCAGGTGGGTGCCCCCCAGACCGGCTTTGTCCGCCGCCCCCCGCGCTGGCAGGCACGGCCGCCCCGCCGCCCGCCTCCTGCGGGAGCTGCGCTGAGCCGCCCGGCGCTCCCGGCCCCGGCAGGGGCGCTCCGTGGGCCGGGGGCTCAGCCGGCCGTCCTGCCAGACCAGGTCAGATGCTGTGGGAAAAGGCAAGCTGACAGAGTCTGGAAATAGGCCTGTTAGGAAGTGAAGCATCTGGAACAATTCTGAGGACGGAGGAAGCCTCATTGGCAGGAGACTCGCCTGTCTCAGAGCCTTTAGAGAAGAAACAAGACAGCCATTGGTCTTACCAAATACAATGAAAGGAGGCTAAATCCTCTGAAGCAGAAAGGCAAATGGGTCAGGAGGTGCGTGGGGATTGACTGGTGACGTGGAATAACTTCACTCAACGACAGAGTGTTAAATGACTTTAAAAAAACTTTAAAAAATACTCAGTGGCGTTGAAAGCCTTTTGTTTCAAGAAGTGACAAACCATTAGTAGATTATAAGGGTGATTGTTCCACAGTAGCTATAGCTACTTGATGTGTAAATTCCTAATCCAGTTTCCTTTATTAAATGGAACAGAAGAGATTTTGAAGGTATACAATTAGCAGCATCTGCCAGCTTTCCTATGTACATGTATATTGTGTCATAGATCTTTGTTGGTGATTTATTAGATACGTTGAACCCCACAATCTCGTTCCATAAGCTTCTTTTGCTTTCATTTCCTCACCATTAATTATGAATAATTATCTCAGTGAACAAATATTCCAAAGTTTCTTATCGCTTGGATGTAGCCCACTCATCCCTTAAAGCAAGTACTAGGTCCAGAGCAACGTTATACCATAATAGTCATCCTGATGGTCCATGTGATAATCATGACTTCTGAATTGCAGAACTGAGCCTGGTAGTAGTGTTCAGTTTGGTGTATCTTCAGCAAAAAATTGGTACAGTTAGCCCTCTGATTTCCAGTGCTATCCCAAGTAGTTGTTAATTGGGCTGGAGACTGGAATTTAGTATTACTCTTCTTTTTGGCAGATGCAGGGATAAGTAATTCTTAGACTAAAGACATTATGGTGGTAAGTATCCATGCCACTCTCCTGCTCTTCTAAAAGGAAATAAGAAGTTAGGTGGATTCCTTCAGTTTGCCCAAATTCCTCTGGGACCCTGATGTGCATTTCTCCACGTCAGAAGCCTACACAGCAAATCACACAGGTCCTTAAAATAAGCTTCCCTGCCACTCTCTGTTCCAGGACAGTATTTTTCAGCTGTTTGATGACTGTCTAGATGGCAGGTGTCTATACTGGTTTCAGTCAGGGATTGGCTTGAATCCAGTGCAGCAGGGATTTTTGAAGGAGGGTGGAGCCAAGGACAAGACTAAAAGATAAAATGCAGATAAACCAAAGACCACCAGAGCATCTTGTGATTCTGTGTCATGTCCTTTGCTCTGGCAATCCTGTGGAAGACTATCATGGAATTCAAGAATTCCAAGGATTGTATGACTGAAAGACAGAAGTGGATATAGTTGCTTGGTGATGTGGTGATTTGACCTGTGACATAGTGTGGCTCTTTTTTGTTTTTGCAGGTGCTACTGCTCTTTTAGGATAGGGTTTTTCATCTTAGACATACAAGTGCTAAAAAGGAAAATAGTCACTTATTAGATAAAAATTGTATGTGGCTCACCTAGATTTTTTTCATTTACAGGAAAAAATAATTTTAATTCCTCCAGTGGGGCTGAGAAAATGTTTTTTTCAGCATGTTCCTAACTATTCTAGCTAGAGATTGAATTTACAGCAATGATTTGTCTCTTTTTTCTTAAAGGTTACACTGGACTGGCAGAAGCAATTGAAAACTGGGACTTCAGCAAACTGGAAAAACTGGAGCTGCACAGGCAGCTGTTGAAGCGGATAGAAGCAACAATGTTAGAAATTGATCCTGTAGCAATCATGCCATACATAAACACATGCCTGATAGAGAGGGAGTGTGATGAGATCCTGCAGGTATGGTAAAATCCTGGTATTTGCCTAGTTTTGCTTCAGAGAAGTGCTGGCTGCCTCGCTTGTGGGATGAATCCGTGCCTGTGTGACAGGTGGCTGGGTGAGGAGGATGGCTGGCCATAATTTTATAACTTTTTATTTTCCTATTCTGAAATGGAAAGCCTCAGAGGTTTATGGCAGATAGAGTTTATTAGAGAGACTTTGCCAGACAGAAATTGACAGAATAGCTCTGTGATGTTTCACACCATTTACAAATATTCAAACAAATAGGCGACCTATTGTTATAGTCCAGCTAAGTTTAGTGTGTAATACACTGCCAGAATTGAAGCTGTAGTGGGTAAAGGGCTGAATTTTATTGTAAAGTTTTGATTCATTGAGAAGGAAGGGCAGTTTTCAACCGAACATCAAACATAACAAATTCACCTACTCAACACAGAGCTGTGGGTTTGATTGCTCAGAACCTACAGCAGTTTCTGTTTGTGGTGTGTACAGATCAGTGAATACAGAAGCAAGGCAGCTGGGATAACTAAACTCATTGAATGCCTCTGTCGCTCGGATAAGGAAAACTGGCCCAAAAGTCTTCAGCTGGCATTGGATAATACAGGATATTACAATGCAAGTGAACTGTGGAATATAAGAGAAGGTAAAATGTGAATTGTTTTTATGATGCTCTTTTCCCATTCTTGTACCAGACAGTAATTTTTTTTTTTTTCAGGAGAATCAGACTTATTTAAAAGGATACCATCAGACTACTTTGTGATCTAAAAAGAAAAGCATTTTGAAATTTGTTTTAAATGTCTTTTATATAAAATTAAATACAAATACTATCCTACAAACAGGCAGAAATTAGTTTTTTACTATTTTTCCTCCCAAGTAGTTAGGCATGTTTTTTTTTTTTTGGTAAACAGAATCAGGCAGCGCAGGCTCAGAAAGCATAAAAATAGCCAAATAGTTTTTTTTTTTCTTCTCTTCTTAATTCAACTTTTGCCATCTTTTTGGTATCTTGAGTTGTGATAGATGCAATATTTTCTGATAAAATATGATTAGCAATGTGATAGTCTAGAGAGTGATACACTTCTATGATCCCCAGAACAGGTCACTTACCTTTTTCTATGAGAAATCGATAAGCAGCCCTTCCCAAGTTATTATGTTCGTGTTTTGTAGAAGTGCAAAATTGTCTGTCTTAGATTTTGCTTTTGTCATTGAAATTATTTTGTCATTATCCAATTTTGTCATTGAATTTACCTTTCCCTCCTTGATATATACTTGTATAAGTAACTTGCAGCATAGAAGAATTTAAAGCAGAATACATAATTTTGCCACTAAAAAAGTGACTTTGGATAAATTGGACTGTATATCTTCATATCTACATTTGCTCTCTCCCTAGGTGCTTGTTTGAATTGTTTTTTTACTTAGCAAAACAGATAAGCTATATTTAAGTGCCTTCTTCAACTATATTTCTTATTTTGAAATTTTTTTATTACTGCAGTCAAAGGGTGTAGTTTCTTGTCTGGAGAACTAATTTATGCATAAAGTTGTATGCATAGTTGATATATTTATTAAAATATAGGTTAAATAATACAAAAGGGTAATGCCTATACGTATATAGATATTATTTTGTGTAGCTGGTGGCAGCACACATTATATGTTCACAATTGCATTTTTTAAGTTAAAGTTATTACTGTCTTTTGGGGCAGCTTCCTTTAACATCCAACTCAGCGAAGCCAGAGTCAGCCTACTGAAGAAGCATTGTCCATATTGCAAACATTTTACTGCTGGCAGTTACAAAGAGTTGGTACCAGAAATTACCTGCAGATATTTTGTGCTTTCTGGAGCTGGATTGATGTGCAGATGTGCTCTTTCTCCTACTCCAAAAGCAGTGCTTTGTGATCATATGTTCTGTTTCCAAAGAGACTCCTCATGCAGGGCCCAGGGATGGTTCTTTGTGAAAGTGTTAATTATAACATCAAAGAAAATTTCTCTTTTGATCATTGTGTAATATAAAGAATATATTCTTACAATTTCTAGGTCGTTTGAGAAGGTGGGGAGTAAGGGAGACTAGAATCTTGAATTTCCAAAGCTTCTTTGAATTCCTAAGAGTTTTTCATGCTTGTGGTAAAGTCCATGTTACACAGTGATTTCTTGTCACTGAACACAGAGGATAGACTTTCCTCCCAGTCTGTTGTCTCCATTGTTTTTTGGAAGTTGTTGCACATGCATTGAGCACATGGTTCTTCTAAACCCAAGATTCTCAGTGCTGTCCATCTTTCTTTGAAAAGGAGCCTGTGTGCAGCATCGTTTTCTGCCAGCAACCAACTCCTTCACCTTGTTGTCACAGCAAATGCATTTTAAAATCATAAGGATCAATAACATGCCTTTTTTTCCATTTATACAGATAATGGCAAAGACATTGATGGTGAAATGACAGATACCTCTGAGAATTACTTTGAAACCATGATGACATTTTCTGAAGAAGCAGAATGTGATAATCTGAGCCAAAATATCTCTTCAGTTTCAGGTAAGTCTTAAGAACTTAAAAGTTTGCAGTTAGTATTTTCCATTTCCTTAGATTCCCGAAGGATGCAGATGTAGTGTACCATGATAGAAGGTACTGAGGAATTTGTGCAAATCTCTGACTTGATTTAGCTGTCTTCTGTTTTAATGTTGAAAGGATCTCATGCTGGGCATTGCAAATATTAGGGCTTGCCCCTCATTTATCACATCTCACGAAAAGTTGTTCTGTTAGCACGTTATCAAAAAAGGTCCCCAAACACCAGCCTGTTGTTTATGCACCTCTTCTCTGATATGATTGATTCACACATGACCTGATATTAGCGAGTTTAGAGAACTGAATGTGACTGCAAAGGACTGTCATGGCAAATTTTGCTCCACTAGTTATTTCTGGTTCCTGTTCCGTAAGTCCGAACACTCTGACAAGACCACAGTTCAAGGGGTTAAATTTCAAAAGTCTGTAGAGCAGAAGGCTAAAATAAATCATGTGCATGTATTTGGGGAAAAAATAATTCCTTGTGTTTTTATTCTGAGTTGAAAAAATACCAGATGAAGCGAGCGTTGTCAGCCAAGACTTTAAATGATTTCATTTTATGAATCACAGTTGAGGGGTAACAAAAGCGTGCCATTAAACTCACACAAAATTCTTGTTTGGTGCATCTGTCCTGTTAAAAGGTTTGTCAGTCAGAGAATGTTCTGTGTAGACTGCAAGAATTCCTTTACCTTTATCATTTTAGATTACAACTATATGGGGCACAACATATTTTTTGCATTTTTATTGCAATACTCTTCACAAAAACATTGTTTTATCCTAGAAAGTATCTATGAGTCTGCATCTGTTTATGAATCAAAGAAGGCTCGGAGCTACCAGATTGAGCTTGCACAGCCTGCTGTTGATGGGAAAAACACACTAATTTGTGCCCCCACAGGTAAGGAGACAGACATTTTTTCGAAAAATTCTCTTGGTGCATATGGCTGTTAAGGATAGGGAATGGTAAAGGTTGAATCAGACTTCTTCAGCCATTTATTTTACAGCTGTAGATCCAGACCTGCCCTGCAGTTAATGATCATGGGCAGCACAGAAGCTGGCAAGACAGACGTGTCTGTTGGCATGTCAGTGCTTGTATCCAGCACATTCAGCATTCATTTCCATGTTCTGACTTCTGCTTTCTTGCTCCTCAGAGTATATTTTTCAGTTTAAGCCAGTCACTAATCTTGATATTTAAGAAATTTGTCTTGCAAGTTGAAGGAAAAATAGGATAACCTAGCTTGAGACGCCCCTCTCTTCTCTACTGCAATACCTACAACATCCAGACAGCCTAATTTTCCCTGAACCCTGGAGGCAAGTGGGATAACAGAGGCAGGGACAGAGAAGAGCCCTGGCACAGCGAGCCTGCGGGCCAAAGGAAAATGAGTGGGAGAGCAGCAAGGCTGCCTGGGGAAGGATGGAAGCTGAAAGGGCCTGGTGTCCATACATAGTCTGATTTGATGTGAGAGCACATACTAAGAGTAAAAAACAGACTCAGTGATTTCAAAGAATTAAAATACAACTGCAGATGGATTTTAATCCTCAGTGACTGCTTTACAGACCAAGACTCCGAGAGAGAAAGGGATGATTCCCCACCTGCGTAAGCAACATGCTTGTGTTCAAATCTGTTCCAGGTGTGTTCAAGTCTGGAAAAGTAATGGCCCCATTGTCAGCTCCCCTTTGTTACAAGGCATTCAGATGAGATGAGCTGCTGCTTACAAATGCACCTTTTCATACTAGTCTGTCACCCTGATTTTTTAAGATTTTCTGAGCCTTCTGATGCTTACATCCTTGTAGCGAACTTTCTCACGCACTTTCTATAAATAACTCATTGTTTTGCATTCTTTTATGGAGGAGGAGAAATTTGATGGACTGTTGGTTTGTCCAGTGTCATAGGAGAGGTGGCACTGTCACCCTCCAATCCACTGTCACTTGTGGAAAACTATAAATGCTGGAGTCAGAAAATAAACTTCCCTTTTTCTTCTTCATCTTGAGCGCAGCGGTGTGTGCTTGTGTTCTTTCGTGTCCTATAGTGACACTAGTCCTTTTCATGTTTTTTGTTTGAAGGATCTGGAAAAACTTTTGTGGCACTAATGATTTGTGAACATCATTTGCAAAACATTCCCTCAGGACGAAAGGCAAAAGTTGTCTTCCTTGCAACCAAAGTGCCAGTGTATGAGCAGCAGAAAAATGTATTCAGGCAGCATTTTGAAAGAAGTGGGTAAGTGTCATTCTCCCTGGTGGCTTCCTCCAGGAGATAAACTGCCTCGTAGGTCAGCTGTGGCTAGGGCAAGATGTAATGTGTTTACTGGTGAACAAGAGTGACAGTAACATCTGGATGATGAGTACCTGCAAGAATGGCATTGCCACGGCAAACTTTGTTTGGAGAGTCTGAAATCTGGTTCTGGAGAGTTTAAGCCCTCGTTGTTGCACACCTGTGGAAATGGTGAAAGTATTTCTGTACTGAAAGAGTGAGGTGTGTTTTCTCTTGAGGATCCTTTCACACCTGCTTTCAAAGCTGAGGCAGTTCCAGGCAGTAGCAGTGGGATTTCTCTTGCCATTCTCAGAGTCTCTCTTTTCTAAATGGAAGGACCCAAACTTCTTCGTTTTTTCAACGTCTAGTCAGATAATGTTAGTCCACCTCTCAGATGGGACTGCGAATTGCTTAGAGGGGCATTAACAACCTGTATCTTTGGATTTTGAGGGAACTGGTTACTCAACCTCCACTTATGTATCCTTGTAGCTATGGAAAAAGGAGGCTGCTGAGCAGAAGCAGTCCCATGATGCCAGACATGTACACAAAAGGGATGTTACGTGTGAACTGACAAATGCAGCCTAAATGTACAAGTTAATCACTCCTCAAATATGATATATTTTTGTTAGTGGTAGTTGAAAATCCAGTTATTTGCCCTCAGCTCTTTTTTTTGTTCTCAGCTTCTGGGGTTAAACTGCCAGCTCCAGCTCTTTGACATTTGAAACTTAGTAACTGCCTTTCAAGCTTGCTGAAAAGCCCAATTTTCTAGCTTTCCATGACCTGCAAGATATGCTTTTTCTTACCCTGTTTCTTGCATCTTCTTTCCAGATACTCCGTTCAAGGAATTTGTGGTGAAACAGTTGCAAATATCTCTGTAGAAAATGTTATACAGGACAGTGACATCATTGTGCTAACGCCCCAGATTCTTGTGAATAGCATGGAGAAAGGGATCCTTAGCTCCCTCTCCATCTTCACTCTGATGATATTTGATGAGTGCCACAACACAACAGGCAACCACCCTTACAATGTGTTGATGACCAGATACCTAGATCAAAAATTTGACTCCTCTGCAAACCAGCTGCCTCAGGTAAGGCCCAGCCCATCAGTAGTGGAAACATCAGAGGAAAGTGTTTTGCAATGCAGTCAGCAAAGTCTTGCCTTTTGTGCTGATCCAGTTCAAACTCCCACTTAGCAACAGCTGCAAATGGAAATGGTAGCAGCATTTTTTCATTCTTGGAACTTCCAGGCTTTTTTCCCATGTTACATCATCCCTGCAGCTGCCAAGGAAGACCGATCAAGATAACAAAGACTGGAGTACTTGAGGGCAAATGGAAGAGCTGAACTGGGAGGAAAGCATGTAATTTAGTAATCTCCTTGCTACCTCTCTGTTGCTTTTTCCGCCCTATAAAACGGGGCCACTGCCTCTGCTGGCATGAGGTTTTCATTCAACTGAGAAAACATCTCTGAATGAATCAAAGGATGGGTCTGGGTGTGGGTTTGCTCTTCCCCTCTATGATAAGCACTGACAGATACAGCTCATTATGGATTTAAGTGGCTGGAAAGTTTATTTAAAGTTTAAATCCTCCAAGTTTGAGTGCCTTGAAGTGTGCATGAGTACATACAGGATTTGGTTCTTAAGTTTTTGTGCCCGCTTCTTGTATACTTCTCTTGCCTGTTTTGTTTCCATGTTTTTGAAGATGGTGGCAATTTGGTGACTGGTGACATCTCCTGGTTTTATTCCATTTGTGACGAAGGAGCAACCACTGCTATTCATGTGTGTGCTTAGATTGTAGGTTTAACTGCTTCTGTTGGAGTTGGTAATGCCAAGAGCACTAATGAAACTGTAGAGCACATCTGTACCCTCTGCTCCTACCTTGACATACAGACCATATCCACTGTCAGAGAGAACAAAGAAGATCTGCAGAGGTTTGGAAACAAGCCAGAAACACGTAAGTAAACTTCCTTTTTATTTTCCTGTGAGTTGCAAAGCACCATGATTGTGGCAGCTACTAAATTCCCCTTTATTTAGATTAAGATAAAAGCTTAAAACTAAGCTGGAGCTTTGCTTCCTGCTAGCTTGGAAGAAGTTTAGGCTTGCAGTCTCTTGTCCTGCAGTAAGGCAGTGCCCACTTGGGCATATTTTCTCTCTGCTGTTGGTGAACCATCTCTAGTTTTTATTCAGGTCTGCCCGTGAGGACTGGGGGCTGCTTATTTCTGTGCACCTGCAGTGCTCATTAACAGTAAACTTGATTGTGATTGCATGGAGCACCATGTGTAGCATTCATCTGGACAAGAATTTGTTCTGTGCTTCCCAAGGAAATGTTTTACTTATTCAGCACATTGACTTGTATTTCTCTTCTCTAGATATCAGATGGGTTAAAATGCGAGCTCAGAATCGCTTTGCAGACATTATCTCAGGTCTGATGTCTGAGACAGAGGTGTTGATGAGGAAGATTTATACAGTGGGTAAGATGCTGTAATATGCCTGTATTGCAGTTCAGTATTTGATTAAATCAGTATGAATCCTTATAGCTGCTAGAACAGACGCTATTTTTTCACTTCCTTTTCCCTTAATTTTTAGTTGCATTTAACCAATATTTCCTAAATAACAGATTACGGATTAAAGAATCAATATTTTCCTGTTGTACCTGATTAGGTTGACAATCATAAACGTTTTTACTTGAATTTCAGTCTGTCACATGCAACTAAAAACAGTGTGTTTTTGATACTGTCAGGTCCTTCTGAGTTTAAAGAATCTGTAACAAAAGGGCTTGTATTCAAAATGCAGTGGGCTGGATTTCATTGATGAGTGATACCTGTATGTTCTTATTTAAACATTTCTCCAAATCTTTTACACCTGTCTCCGTTAGGAAAATAAAAAACTTCACAGTGGTATTACTCTGAATGTTGTAATTTTTCCCTTACAGCAAAAATTAATTTTTACACTTCCTGCTCTGACACTTTTTGTGTTTTCTCTGGTCTCCAGGTTGCACTCAGTATTATTTCTAGGGTTGCCCTTGCCACCTTCTCTGGTCAGCATTCTGTCCTCTTCATGCTTCTGGGTACTCCTGTTTCCACTTTTTACCAGGTCTCCATTATTCTCCTTTGAAAAGCCTTTCAGAGTAGGATCTGTGCAACATAAGCATCACTGGAAAGAGGATATGGCTGCTCAAGAAAGGAAACAATTGTTAGTAGGGTTCCAGCTTCAGGAGCTACTCTGGTGGGAAGGTTTGCAGAGAGGAGATGCATGATTGTGAAAAGAAAATGGATCTCGTGATAATGAGATTAATTCTATAACCCTTCAGAAATAAATTGTTCTTTTCTGCTTTTGCAGAGTTCCTAAGTGATGTCCAGTAAGTGGCCTTAATAAAAAAAAAATGGGAGAGCAGCAGGGGGTACAAAGCAAAGACCCATGAATGGATATGCTCAGGATCAGCCTTGGCGTCTCCAGCTCTGGATTAAAGGACATTGTCTGTGTTTAGACTGGTTTTTGCACACTGACTGCAGTGTCTTAAACTTGTTTACCTCAGTTCTAGGTTTACCCCCTGCCCTCCACTTCCCAGATATTTGAGAGTGAACTATATTCTGGGGCAGGAAGGAGAATTAAAACCCCCACACAACCAAAAAAAAAAAAAAAAAAAAAAAAAAAAAAAAAAAAAAAAAAAAACCAACAAAACAACCCAAAACCCAAGAAGCCTGATCAAAGAACAAAGAGAGTTTCAAAATGCATGTTACATTAAGCAAACACTTCTGAAGCTTATTTTTCATCACAGTTCTTGCATGAATGGCAGTGGCTTCCCTTCTGTGGACCCTGTGGTTACTGTAGCCCGTGAAGCACTCAGGCAGAGTGTGTACGCAGCAAAGAGGTGCTGCCTAGCTGTGCCTCAAGGACAGCCCCTTGGACAATATCCTTCTGGACTGTTTCATGAATGAATATAAACTATTGAGTACTGGTAGTTCAAGGAGCAATGTACATGCAGTTTTTTGAATACCAGAGGCTTCTTACAGGATAAGTGAGCTCTTATTTTATTATTAAGTCCCTGCAGATATGTGTGTGTACCCAGATCCTCAGTGGAATTGTACTGGGTTAATTTTAGGCTAATGTCTGGGTATACATTGAAACAGGGATTGAAGGAGACAGAGTCAGACTCTTCACAGGTGGTTCCCAGAGGTGGGGCACAAACAGCAATGGGCACAAACAGAAATATTTAAACAACAGGAAGAACTTTTTTGCTACAAGGTGGTCAAACATTGGAACAGGTTGCCCAAAGAAGTTGTACACTCTGTTCTTGGAAGTACTCAAAGCCCATTTGAACTGAGTGACCTGCTCTAGGTGATCTGCTTGGAGCAGAGGGTTGAACTAAAGACCTCCAGCCTCAGTAGTTCTGTGATTGTATCATAAAACTGTTCTTTTGCATAAGCTTTTTAGAGCTGATATTAGTGGGAAATGCGTTATCCTCTAGCTAATGCTTTTTATCTCTTATCAAGAGGAACAATTTTTTTTCTCTCCTTTAATAGATACCATCTCCCAAATCAACAAGAATTACTTTGGAACACAGAGATATGAACAGTGGATAGTTTCCACTCAGAAGAAATGCAGACTATTGCAACTGGAAGATAAGGAGAAGGAGAGCAGTATTTGTAGAGACCTTTTCATTTGTACTGAACACCTGCGGGTAAGTGTGTATCCTCCTTCCTGCCATACAGAGGTAGAGTCATTCTGTTCCTTCTGATAAAGGTATGTTCACCTAGAAGCAGATTTTGAGCCAGTTGTCCTATTTAGATTTGTAGAATATATGCAGAGTTGGAAGGGTCCCCCTAGGATCATTGAGTCCAGCTCCTGTCCCTGCGGAGGATATCCTCCCCATGACCCAAGAGCATTGTCCAAGCACTTCTTGAACTCTGTCAGGCTAGGGCTGTGACCACTTCCCTGGGGAGCCTGTTCCAGTGCCCAACCACCCTCTGGGTGAAATCCTGATATCCAGCCTAAACCTCCCCTGAACTCAGCTTCAGGCTATTTCCACAAGTCCTGTCACTGGTCAGACAGTGAAGAGATCTGTACCTGCCTCTCCACTAAGTGAGGATGTTGAAGACTGCAGCAAGCTGACACAGGCTAAAGCATAAGGCATGTAAGAGTTGTCTCTGTCATACTCACCAGGGAAAGATTAGTGCAGAGGAGACTTTGCAGTGCTTGTGTTGTCATGGAAATGGAAGAGCACCACAAGTTTGTAACACTTAATCTAGCTAAATAAAATTTGTGTTCATCCCACCCCATAGAAAATGAAGCCTAAATGCTTGTGTCTCTTTCCAAGCAGAAATTCAATGATGCTCTCATTATCAGTGAAGATGCCCGCATTGAGGATGCTTTAGCCTACCTAAATGAATTTTTCACAAATGTAAAAAATGGACCATTTACAGAGTTAGAGAAGCAGCTGACGGAGAAATTTCAAGGTATTTCCCACAGTACCTGTGACAGTTGTAGGGGAGACCTGAGCTTATGGTAGGATAGTGTAGATGTTTTCTTCAGAGTAGGTGCAGTTGTTTTTCCAGAAACTGCACTTTCCAGAAGATGTGGTGACTGCACGGGTCCGAGTGCTGTGTTAGGGCAGGTTGGGGGGGGGTTGCTAAATTTCTGGGAGTGTGAGCTTCTAGTGCAGAAGCTGATAAAACAGTAATAATTGGAGCTGGATGCTGTAGCAAGTTCTTACATGCCTGTCTTGGAGATAAGGCTATAAGTGCCCTCATGGCTGTGCCCCACAAGTAGGGGCTTGGTCTATGATCATGGGTGCTGGTAGCATTAGATAAGCCAACATACGCTGCTCAGTGCACTGCCTAGCCTCCTGGCCAGTCCCAGTCTTTTGGGGAGAAGAAGTGGGCCTTGTACCTTTCTCATTGGAAGTCAGTGGTTGTCACTGTTCTCTGACCTGATTTAGTTAGCAGTGGGCTATATTCCAGCCTGTGGTGTGGTGTGTTGCAGTGTTGACTGCAATTTTAAATCACTGGTCTGTCTTCCCTTGAGTTTCAGCTGTTTTCTTAGAAGAACTAGCACAAGAGCTGAGTTTGTTTTGTTGCTGTCTTTTGACACACAGTATATCACAGAAGTTTCTCATGTCAGTTTGCTACAAAATGTGAGATATTTATAATTTGGTTTTTTTCTGGGGATTTTGTTGCATTTAACCAACAGATTTCCCTGCTTGCATATGAAAGAACAGAATAGAAAATAAAAAAAGAAGCTAGAGAGAATGTGTGTGCTGTTTGAAAGTAGCTTTGTGTGGGAGTTCTGCTTTTTGCATTAAAAAAGGTAAAATTTTCAAGAAAACTTTTTTTTTTTTTCCTTTCAGAGAAAGAACTAGAGCTGACTGCCCTTTCAAAAGATGAGTCAAATGAGAATCCAAAGTTGGAAGAGCTTGCTTGCATCCTGGACGAAGCATACCACTATAACCCACAGACTCGCACTATTCTCTTTGCCAAGACAAGAGCCTTAGTAGCTGTATGACATTTGTTTTTAAAACTCCTAAAATGGGAAGTGGGAAAATAAAATGAGTCATCATATTACCCTTCCCATTTTGATCTGAAATAGAAAAATGTGCATCCTTCTAATTTATTTTACTGTGTCTACCTAAGCCCTGATGCCTTGAGGCATGATGAGTGAGGTTTTTTTTTCCTTTTTCTGAAAACTACAGTACAGCTATGGTGTCCTTCATGATGTCTAACTACATGTTGTAGTTGATCATTAAGCCATCAGATTTTGATTTTAAGCCTAAAGTAAGTTACAACAAGATTTGTTTTAAGGGTTTTGGCTTCAAGGTAGTGGTGTTATGAATCAGCAACTCTACTCCATTACTGACTGCACATCAGGAGGTACTTATACATTTCTCAAAGGGTTCCTGTAGACTTAAAGAAGGTCTGTGCCCTAGCACCTGTTTTTGTCAAGAAAAAGGAAAAACTTTGTGCAGCAGTTGTTCTCTGGACTCTTCTTATCAGTGGCCTATTTCATACTTGCCTATGATCAAAAATCGAGGCTGGATGGTGCTTTTTTCCCTTACAATGCCTTGCTCCCAGTAAAGGTTCATGCTTGACGTTAATGTGCTGCTAATCATTAGCATGAGTAGATTAAAACATTAACTGCAAATATCAGCTCTGTCTACTGTAAACAGATTTATCAGCTGAATGACCCAGCCCCCCTTTCTATCCTTTTCATTCAGACATGCTGGATGAATTGCAGACCAGAAAAAAATTTAAAGCAGGATAAAGTCCAAACTAACAACACCAAGCATCTGCTGGCAGCTTTCCATTTTAGATTTAAAAGCCTACAGTAGCTTGACTGATTTTTGTTCTTCTGTAAGAGCAGTTTGAATGTGCTACTGTCCCTGTGTAGTGGAATCCCCATTTGTAAATAGCAACTACTTTCCTTTGATGCTAGAGGTGTAGCATTCAGTTCCCTGTTAGTTTATAAGAGAAAAATACAAAATTTTTAGCAATGAAAGGCTGCTTGCTCTCTAGCCAGCCTTTAAATTGCTACCTATCACAAACTAGCATTTCATCTGCATAGGGAATCTAACTCACTGATTTGCTCTCCAGGCTTTGAAGAAGTGGATAGAAGGAAACCCTCTTCTTAGCCACATAAAGCCAGATGTGTTGATGGGTAAGGGAAGAAGAGATCAGAAAACAGGTATGCAGATTTGCACTAAGATATACTAAACCAGTGGTGGCTATGCTGCTAAAACTGTTCTGCTTTTCCTGTGTTCATGTTCTGTGCCCTTAAGCAGAGGAAGGTCATGCAGGTTTGCGCTTGCATTCTTCCATATCAGGAAGACCTTGAATAGATCCTAAGGAGATGCTTGCATTTTCTGTCCAGAACCTTTGGTTAAAGCAGCAGTAACACCGTCAGCAATACTTTTCTGCACAATTCTTCTTCTGCTTCAAAAGCAGTTTAGAAACTTCGCTATCATAGTTTCTTGTGATTAATTCTTGTATTATCTCTGTTACTTTTATAGGTCTCCCTCTTATTTTGTGTTTGATGGCAGAAAGACATTTTAAGATAGAATGGAAGCTACAGCTGAAATTAATTACCTATTCCTTAAGTTCAGGGTTAGATTGATTGCAACTAGCTAAGCTGCATAAGTGCATAAAGATCATCTGGATGTTGTGTCTAAAATGGTGTTTCCCAGGTTGAGAATTCCTGTGACACATCAATAGGAATCCCTGGTCAGTGGGGATAATATACACCCAGCTGCATATTAAACTTGAAGTAGTTTTCCAGATCAAAAGGATGTGCTAATTCCTAATCACTTAAGTAAAAGCAAATGTGGGTATCTTGCTCAAGGAGCTCTTCAGTGTGTTTTTTTGCTGACACAGTTTCTTGGTACTGTAGGTATGACCCTGCCAATGCAGAAAGGTGTACTGGATGCATTCAGAAATGACAAAGACATCAGACTGCTAATTGCTACATCTGTTGCTGATGAAGGCATTGATATTACTGAGTGCAACCTTGTGGTGCTCTATGAATACTTTGGAAATGTCACCAAAATGATCCAAGTCAGAGGTATGGAATTTCAGAGCTGTTACTGTAGAAACCTGTTTTGGCCTAGAAATGGACATGAAATGCTACTAAATGGCACATTGGAAATACTGTAGTAATACGTACGTGCCTTGCTGTTGGTTCTCTGTGCTTTAGAGCAAAGTCAGGTGAATGGTGGGACATGATAAATTTGTTCACAGAGCCAAGTCCTTGATGTTGTGTGACTGACAACAGGCAAACTAGCCATGCTGCATAAGGTTATTGAACTAGCCATGCTGCATAAGGTTATTGAACTGTTGAGGACTGATACCTCAAGTTGACAATTACATATAAATAGAACTATGGCTAGAAGACCTGTTGTCAGAAATACTGCAGATCATTCTGTGACAATTTACAAAGGACTGCTGCTTTGGAATTTCTTGTATTGCCTTGGCTTCTGAAGGCCTTTCCCAGCCTGGTGGATTATTACCAACCCAGTTACTCCCAGGTACATGAGGCCTTCGCCTGTGCAGATCTCTAATATTTAGGACCAAAAGAAAGATACCCTTTGTCTGTCTTCCTTGCTTGTCCAGAGAGGTCTGTCGTGACTTTCGCCTTAAATTGGTGATTTTACAGTATGGCCAGTAGAGGGGAATGAAGAGCCACGCTAAATACTGATTTCTGCTTCACATTCCTAAACGGCATAAAACTGCCTACTCTTTTAAGGGTGCATCTGCAATATTTTTTCCTATTTCCCAAGCAGTTAACATCATAATTTAATGTGATTTTCATTGTACTTTATACTCTGCTTTCAGGGTTTGTGTGTTGTGACCTTCTTATCTGTGTTTTATAATGAAATAATTGGGCCAGAATTGACTTTTATGGATGAAAAGAGTGTTTATTACTAAAAAGCCAATAAAGGCACAAAGAAGAGAGGTTATGTCAGTTTCAAACCACATACAATCATGATTTTTGTGGAGTAAAAGCTCAAAAGAAAGTGTGAACACTTCTTATAACCGAAATACTGCTAAACTGATGTGAGATCTCTGAAGTTCTGGGTTTGCCTGTGTCACAGTTTTAATAAACAGGCACGAGGCATAGTCGGGTAGAAGAGAAGGTGCTTGCTGTTGTTGTCTGTGTTCTTGTCTGCACAATATTTCCAGTTCCTTAGGTTTTTGTGATATATGGGGTTTTTGGGTCTTTTTAGACACCAATTAGCAGGGCTGCAAACTAATAAGAAAGACTGAGATGAACTTTTCTCCTTTACATTTTTTTTTACATGATAAGAAGACAGCAAGATGCTACACAAAAATGGTGTTTTAAAGCATGCCTGAACTCAGCAGCATAGGGAGGGCATAGAAGCAGGCAATATAGTACTGGCTAGGGTATATCCATGAGGATACCTGGGAAGGGGGCATCTTGTTCTGGTTTGTTATTGAAGAATGCTCTTCAGAATTGTCTGAATCTGAACATTGCAAACAAAAGCAGCCATACGGAAGGCCCTTAATAGTCTTATGGCAGACCTGTCACTTCTGCACGTTATTAAGAATAACTAAAGAGCATGAATGTGTTGCTATGTAGGTCGTGGAAGGGCAAGAGACAGCAAGTGCATCCTTGTGACAAGCAAAACAGAAGTGGTTGAGAATGAAAAACAAAACAGTTACAAGGAAGAAATGATGAATGCAGCTATTGAAAAGCTACAGAACTGGGATGAAACAACATTTGCAAAAAAGGTTTGTGATTTGTGCAGCTTTCATACTCAAATTCTAAAGGCATAATCTTTATCAACCTTCACCTACTAGGGCTCTATGTAGGGCCAAGTGATAACCCAAGGGCAATGTTCATTGTACTTGATTTCTGACAAAGGCTAGGTCAGCAGAGAAGGGATACTGTGTACTGCCAGTTTGTGAATATCAACTATACAGTAACTGCAAAAAACTTAAGAGTGAGAGGTAGAATTTATGACTTGTTGCTTATGAAAATAGGAGGATTCATGGGTGATATAAGAGTTTGAGGCCATCTTGGGCACAAAGATATTGTGATGTTTTGCTGCTGAAAATCAGAAGGGCCAAAGCCCAACTGGATGTTCATATGGAGCACCACCAAGGGCTAAGGAGAAATCCCCCCTCTTTATTGGATTTGGGGGGAAACATAGTGACAAAGATGAAAAGTCTGAGTCTCTTAATGCCTTGTTTGCCTCTATAAGACTGGTTGTTCTCAGGATATCCAGCCCCCTGACATGAAAGACAGAGATAGGGAGCAGGATGAAGGCCCCATAATCCAAAAGGAGCTGGTTAGTGACTTGCTACACCACTGTGACATACACAAGCAGATGGGATCCACCCAAGGGTAGTGAGAGAGCTGGTGGAAGAGCTCATCAATCCACTTTCCAGCCCTTTCCAGTCCTGGATAATCAGGGAGATCCCAGGTGACTGGAGGTTGGTCAGTGTGACCACTCCTCTACAAGAAAGACCAGGAGGATCCAGGGAACTACGGCCCCATCAGCCTGACCTCAGACCTCAGCCTGGGAATGTTAGGGAGCAGATCACCTTGAGTGCTATTACTCATCACATACAGAACAACCAAGGATCAGGCCCACCTGGGATGAGTTTATGAAAGGCAGGTCCTGCCTGAGCAGCTTGATTTTCTTCTGGGACAGTGTGACCTGCTTAGTGGATGTGGGGAAGGCTGTGTTTGATGTCTGTCTGAACTTCAGTAAGGACCTTGACACCATTTCCCAGCATTCTCCTGGAGAAACTGGCTGTTCATGGCTTGGATGGGTGCAGTCTTTGCTGGGTAAAAAAATGGCTGGGCCCAGAGAGTGGGAGTGACTGGAGTTAAATACAGCTGGTGGCTGGTGTCAGTGGTGTTCCCCAGGGCTCAGGGAAGCCTGGAATAAGCCAGTGGCGGGTACTAACAAAAAAGCTTTGTTAGTAGTAGAGCTCTCCTATACCCCCTTGGACTCACAGATCATACTGTTTCCAGACAAGCTTTCAGAGACTGAACTGTGCACCAAAGGGTGCCCAAGGCCCCCTAGTCTTTAGATATTTCTTCTCCTACCTCCAAGGCTTGGTGCAGCTGCTCCTACTTCTTCTTGGAGGATTCCATTTCTGCATTTGGTTCTCAGCTACAGGCTGTGCCTTGTTGCTTCTTTCTCTGCCTGCAGTTTCTGTGGTCTTTGTAGCTTTCTTTCCAAACTCTGAGATTCCCAGAGCAGCAGGGTTAATTGTGCTGTAGGGTCATGACTTAAGGGTTCACATTGACATACCAGCCTTAAGACCACAGAGGCTGCTGGGGGCTAGAGGGGAGGAAGGAGCAAACAGCATAAATGCTGTTTATCACACAGTCTCATTCTAGCCCTGCATTCTAAATTGACAAATGTATCCTGTTCTTTCTTGGTATGATTTGACAGAACAAAGTGTGTTTTGTTTGGCGTGCTTTAAGTAATAGGCTCCTAGATGTTACATGCCCAAAGTCACATTTAGGCTGATGTTGGGACTTCATTTCGTAATGATCATGATTTTTATTTATTTATTGCAGATACGTGGCCTGCAAATGAAGGAAAAGATGCTACGAGATTCCAGGAAGAACAAAACAAAACATGAAATAGTGGAAGGGAAAAAAAATCTTTTGTGTGGAAAATGCAAAGCATATGTCTGCAGTACAGATGACATCAGAATTATAAAGGTATGTTTCTGTACAGGAACCTAAATCCATGATCATCAGGGAAGTCAGCATTATCAAATTAACTGCATTGTTTATCAGTGTGGAAGTGGGCTATTTGGTGCAAACTGGAGGAGAACAGAAATTCTGAATAAATCAGTAAACCACAGGAACAGCTGAGAATACTTCTAGTAGTATGATATTATATGATATATGATATGATGTAATATGACATTGTCCAAGGTGTGCACATATGGGATGTGGTAGGAAGAATTTCAGTTTTCCTGAAGCCCTTCTGACAAATTTTGTTAAAAACCCCATGATCTTCAACTACATAACCTTCTCGAGTTACTGCTGGATATTTACTTTCCTGATTAGCATCAGATGGAAGTCTCTCTGCTGTTGAGGTATTTCTCCCACAGTTTCTGTTGACTGAAAATTATCTACACAAAGTACTGGGATCAGCTTATAAACTCATCTTATGGGTCAGTTTGAGTTTTGAAAAGCAAGGTAAATAATGGTTTCACAAGAAGAGCCCTACAGTTCTTCAGTATTATTTTGTTTTCCATTCTGTAGGTATAGTTCACATTGCTTCTGAGTATATCCTAGGGACTCTTTCTGAACATGAATAGTTTCTTTGTAGACAAAAGAAGGCAATAATCTTTACACACGGAAAGTGGTGATCGTGGAAGAGAGGCTTTTCTGAGCACTTTGAGCCTTTATAGTTCTGCTTTTTTGTTCTTTTGATGCTGCTTCTATTTGTGCTCTCTGAAAAGTGCAGTTGCAATGGGATGAGGGGCCTTGAGCCACAGCTGAGCATTACCGTGTCAGCCTTCAGGCCCTTGCCAAATTTTTGTTTTTACCAGCTTTTTTTGGAATGTAGATGGTGCTCACTATAGCTGAGCTATTACCAGCTCTGCAAGGAGTTGGGAATATCTCAGCTTTGTGAAAACTTGGATACATTTCTTTGACAAAAAACAAGGGCTATCTAAAGCACCTTTGACTTCTACTCTGTTTTGTGCTCCTGGCTTATACCTATACCTGTGCAAATAGAGCCGAGAGTTACGAAAACTCTTCAGTAAGTGGTTTCGCTTAGTACTCTGCAAATAACACCTCCGTTTTTTAAAAAATCCCTACAAACTGCATTTCTGGAGGATCTATCATTTTCAGACCTAGGCTCAGACTGTAAATATGCTTTCAAATAAGGCTGTTAATTTCCTTAATATTTTGTTATATATGTTATAAACAAATAACTGTAGCTCCTTCATTTTTTTAGGGTTATTTTTTCTGCCGCTCCGAAGTAATTGCATGACCCCTCATGGGAAACAGAAGTTTCTCAAACTTGTCCATTATCTGAATTACTCTCTTAGTTTCATGGACATGGCTCAAACACTGCAAACACAGTTTTTCAAAAGCTTACTAAGTTCAAATATGTGTAAGCTGGTGACTGGGGATACACAGTAAATTTTTTTGGTTTTGATAAGCCCAGGCCTGGATCCTTCTAGTACCTGGTATTTTGTGAATGGGGGGAAAAAAAGAGCAATGAGCCAAAGAGGCTGGAAGGTGAGCCTCCTGGATAGCAGCAAGTGCCTTAACAGGGAGAATATGTATTTGAGAAGGGAAGGGAAATGACAAGAAAAAATGAGGAATGTTGTTTCTAATATTAAATGTTTCTGGCATGTGTTTCAGGAATCTCATCACACTGTCTTAGGTGACGCGTTCAAGGAACGTTATACAACAAAGCCCCACAGGAAACCTTTTAAGTTTGATGGTTTTGAGAAAAAAAGCAAGATGCATTGCCGAAATACTGAGTGCCAGCATGACTGGGGGATCACAGTCAAGTACAAGATTTTTGATAATCTACCAGTGATCAAAATCAGAAGCTTTGTACTAGAGGATGTTGAAACTGGGACACAAATGGATTTTCAGAAATGGAAAAGTATTAATTTGTCTTTGAAGAAGTTTGATGAAGAAACATCCAGCTGAACTCAACCTTTTAATGGATATATTGTTCTAGGACACTATGCTGAAAGAGCAGCAATGATTAATGATGAATTCTCTAGAAAAACTTTTGTTCTTTATGCTAGGCCCCTCACCTGCATCTGGCTAGCTTATAAAAGGCTGGTAAAGCTACTAGAACCAGCATTTGCTATATAATGAAATATTTCACCAGAAGTTTCACTAGAAGGACAAATATGTGCCTAGGTGTCTAGATACAAAAAATTATGGCTATGAGCAACCTTGTCTGAAAAAAATAAGATCAAGTTGAATGACTAACTAAACATCCCACTTTAGGTAACAGGCTACACCTTCAAGAACTGAGGTGTGAATTGGCATCTTCTTTGATACTACTAACATATTGGATTACACATCCTTGTGAACAACATGGCTTACTAGCACTTCAGGCAGTACTCTAGCTACTTTTGAAACTTTTAAAAAAGTTACTTTTAATGTTTTAGATGTTGATATATAAAATTGAAAGAAAAATGTCCAGTAACTTTTTACTACATCTCCTAAACCTATCTTTAATAGGAAATGCTTCTGCAACAGTAAGATATGCAGTAGGGCAGAGCCCTCTTGGGGATTCATTCTTGTGATTAAAATGGTAGCACTTTTTTATATCACTGCACCTTGATCAAGTTGCTGTTGCTCAAATTAGGCACCCTCCTGTGCTGCTGAACTGAACAAGTCCTAATAGGGACAAAGTGCCCTGGATGATTGGAGGAGGTTCAGTTTTGATGGGGATGAGCACTTACCTGGATGCCCTGTTTCATGGATTGTCACCTAAAATCTCTCAACACACTGGAAATACTGTAAGCTTCCTGTCAGAGCTGATCTAGCATTCTTACAAAGCCTACATTTGTGTGATCAAATCTGTCCTCTTTACCCAGATCTCAGACTTCTCTGGGACAAACAGAAATTCCTACCGTTATGAAATGTTGTACTTGAACACTTAAAAGCACCTGCTGATTCCACACATCTTCATTGAGCTTAGTATTCAGTATTTCTTGAACCAAAACCAAATGTATTTTAAGTTCACTTTGTATTTGAAAATCTGGTAAGGTATGTATATGCAAGAATTATGTTACAAAACACTGGAACCGATTAAAAAAATCCCAAAACCAAAACACAACCCCCTCACCCCAAACCTAATTTAAGAGTTAAAAAAAATGAACCTAAATTTATGAGTTCAAAAAATTATTTAAACTGCCTAAATCCTACTCAGTGAGGCTGGTGGTGTTCTTGTAAAGTGTTGTGTGGCATTAAAAGCAAAAGAACTTTGTAAGCACTGCTTCATGTTCCACCTCAATCCATGGCTTTTACTGTGAAAGCTGTATGCACTGTACAGGAAGGCTGAATCTCAGTCCTACAGCAACTTCCTCTGTACTTAGTTTTTACCTAAAGGAAACACAGAACAATGAATTAAGATGATTTATGTTTAGATAATGCCTCCCCTCCAAAAGTACTAGGAACAAAATACTTTTGAAAAAGGCTAATTTAGGACTGTCAGATTAAAAGTACATGGAAAAATCACAGTTCTTAAATATCAAATTACTCTGTGAAAGGACAATCTGCTTTGGGACTCTTGGCATTAAAAAAATAATCAGTCCACAATTCCATTTTATAGTAGTAACCACGGGGTAGTTGAACTTGAAAGGTTTTGATATTTTCCTATTCTTTAAATACAAGAATTTCAGACCAAAACTTTTCAATTCAGCCTAAATGAGTACTAAAGGTTGATGAGATAGCATATTAATAAGAATTTAGGTTCATACAAGAAGCCTTTCCTTCAGTACACTGCTTCAGTGAAGATGGGAGGGTGGGGAAGATCACCAGCACTCTCTTTGGCCTTTGAGAATATCTGATTTTTTAAAAAAAACCTTGAAGCTGAAATTGCAAACTTCTGACAAGGATTACTACCATATTAACTATGTTCACAGAATCATAGAACAGCTATGGTTGGGAGGGAACTGTAAAGGTCATCTTGTGACCCAAGGGATTGCCCAGGACAATGTCCAAATGTCCAGACAGCATGTGAACATCTCCAAGGATGGAGACACCACAACCTCTCTTGGCAATCTCCTCCCATTGCTGCTTGGTCCCTCAAAGTGAAGAAGTGTTTCCTGATGTTCCCAGGGAACATCCTGTGTTTCACACTGTTTGAGCCCCTGCTTCTTGCTCTGTCATTAAGCATCACTGAAAAGAGCCTGGCTGCATATTCTTTTATGCCCTCCATTCAGATATTTGTGCACAATCAGCAGAGATATCCCTGAGCCTTTCCATCACTGGACTAAACAGTCCTGACGCTCAGCTTCTCCTCATGAGAGACACTTCAGACCCTGCAGCATTGTGGTGGGCCTCTGATGGATTTACTAGAGGTGTCTCAATCAAGCAATAGCCTGTTTCAGGTACAGTGCCCTCCTGCAATCTCTTCTTTCGTAACTGTTTTAATAGTTGTCTTTTATCCAGAAACAGCCAGACTTGACTGCACTAAAAACACATTAGGAAATTACTTTGGAGTAATTTCTCCACTATGTTAATAGTTGTGGCAGTTGCTGTAAATACAGTTAAGAGTGAGAATTGTTTATCTCTGAGTAAGAGTAGTTTGTTATCTCTGTAAATATATTCACATAGCACTGTTGATTGGGCAGTCACTTACTGCATTGAGTGCATTAATGTAATTACTGGTTGCTAACTGACATAGAAATTGCTGATGAGGATCTTGAAAGTGTGGAGATTGTCTTCTTGATGGCACAAAAGAAGATGGAATTGTATCATGCCAGGATTATGTTTGGTTACAGAAGACTGCCAGTATCTGACAGTATTTGTATTCATTCTAGCTCATGCAAACTTGTAAAAGAAACTAGATGGAAATAAATGGAAAGTCAAGATTCCTATGATTCTGTTCCTGCAGGGACACTGAGAAGAGTGCAAGTCAAAGTTTTGCTCTGCATCACAACACTAAAGATAAAATGACAGAACCACCAAACTTTTTAAAAATAAATTTAATTTTATCTATTAGAAATATCCCCAATAAGTCCACCTTTGCACAAAGGTTTAGATTTCAAACAGACTTCACATTTTTTAAAATTAATAAACAACTAAATAATTTTAATATTAGATTCAGATTCTGTTTAACTGAATAAGAAAGCAAGTCAGTGGCAGGTAATCAGGAAGGAATAAAAATGTTTTTATACTGTCAGTTAATTTCTAGATCACATATGAGCATAGAACTTAACTTCAGAGTCAAACAAGGTGGATCAAATACATGAAATCAGCACATGATCTTCAATGGTTCTACAGATGCCAGCAGTATTTTAATGACTTTTGCACTGTATTCTAAGGTAAGTCAAGCCAACTGCCATACAAAACAGTTAATAAATGCTGTTTACTTTATATGGGTGTGTCCAGTTTCCTGATACACAGAAAAATTCAGCACTGTAAACAAGCCTTCTAATACAATCCACAGAAAAAAATTGTTCACTTTATGGTTCACACTTTGAAATGCATGATTACTATAGTTTCATTGTGCTCAGGAGAAGCAGGTTTGTACCTGGACCTTTTTGCTTAATTGTTTTTGATTAGGATGACATTTTCCGGATCATGTAGTTCAGAATGCCGCCGTTGTGGAAGTAAGTGAGCTCCACATCAGTGTCAAATCTCATGATGACATTAAACGTCTTCCCAGTGTCCAGCTGTTAGGGTCAAAGAAAGTAATTCAAGAAGCAGAACCTTGCACATGTCACTTGACATCATAGTAAAATAAAGACTGCTAGCATAGTTTTGCTATCTTAAAAAATTGTGATAGAAAGCTAAAGTTAACAGGTGCCAATACTTCTATCCACACTGGACTACAGGAAGTTGCTTGAAAGTGGTTTAAAACAAACCATAATAAACACAGTATGGAGTCTCTTTGCATTTGCTGCTTCATTTATAACTGACAAATTTATAGTGGACTTTGAATGACTGGCTTTGTGCTAATTAAAACAGTTTGAGCATCCTGCTTTTATAACCTGTCTTAGTAAATCACAGAATAGTTTGGGCTGGAAGGGACATGAAGGATCACCTAGTTCAAACCCTTACTGCCATGGGCAGGGAACATTCTACTTGAGAAGGTTGCTCACAAAGCCTTATCCAACCTGACCTTGAACCCTTCCAGGGAGAAGAAATCCACAGCTTCTCAGGGTAGTAGTTCCAGTGCCTCATCTCAAATTATTCCTTATATCTAACCTAATTCTACCCTCCTTCAGTTTAACCCCTATTAGAATAACTGTTTTAATCTCCTTCACCATCTCAATTCTTCTCCCTATTTTAAGCAAATTTGACTGCCATATGACACAGCATATGTTTTGAAGAGACAATTAATTTTGAGTAAAATTACAGTGATTCAGAAAATTCAGCTCTTAGGTGTCTCATACCTTAATCTGGACATTCATCTGTGGTTTTAGTTTTTCAGGAATGATAATCGTGTAACGCTCCCGTCCAGTGAGTCCTAAAGTTCCTGCATCCTCTCCAGGTAAATACTGCAGAGGAATCACTCCCATTCCTACTAGGTTGCTTCGATGAATTCTCTCATAGCTTTCAGCAAGCACAGCCTTGACACCCTGGGAAATACACAACAGGTTAAGTTATTTCATAGTTCAGAACAGTCTTTCTGTACTCACAAGAAGAAAATTGGTTTGTTTGTGGTCCCCTCCATTTCATTTACCAGCTACTGGTAGAGTCAGCAGGTCTGTCTGACAGCAAACTGTCCAGGATGACTTGATTGTATATTAACTTTCACACGTCTCTCAAAGTAGTGTGACTCAGAAAAGTAACACATTTCCTCAGGAATTCTGCATCTATTTTAACATGTCTTATGCAGTGCACCACTAGTCATTTCCATTACTCTTCCTAATTCAGTGTTGCCCTCCTATAACTGCACCAGCGTGCAGTTTAATTAATTTTGAAAATATTACATGTTAATACATTAAACACAAAAACTCAATGTCAGAAAAAAACCACCAAAAACCTAGATGAACTGAAACACCAACTCTCTTGTGTATTTTTCTAATAATGCAAGAAAGCTTGAATCAGAGTTCTTGCTGTAAACAGTGTAAGACTGGGCAGACAAAGAAAGAAACAGGTATTCTACTGTATATGGATCTGTATTTGGCTCCCATGGTGAAGCCATGCTGAATTTAATTTTCACTGATACTCTTCTCTTAGGCTTTCTAGTTTCCTTGCTAAGTGAGCTTAAGGATGCTGCTGAAAGCAGACCTATGGTTTATGGGGCTACTGAAAGTGGAAGTAAAGAAACTGGCCTTCTTAGTGTGGTCTTCTGGACTTCTAGATGAAGATCAGTCAAGCCTTCCAGTTGGAACAAAATCTATTAATATTAAATAGCTTTTGCAACCCTACTGTGTCTCTTGGAGGCAGCTGAGATTTCAAAATATCTCTTGCTACCAAAAGTGAGAATGAGCTACCCAGGATTTGGTGATAAGCTTGTCTTACTGACAAATAAATGCCCTGTTAATACTGTCCTCCTCGTTTACTGTAGCAACTCACCAAGAGGAATGGTCCTTTAGCAGCCCAGTCTCTGGAACTTCCTGCACCATATTCCTTCCCAGCCAGCACAATCAGAGGATGACCAGCCTGCTTGTATCTTTCTGCAGCATCAAACACGTCCAGCTGGAATAAAAATGCCAAACGCTTTATAAACTTTTTGCAAGTGGAATCACAGTTCCAGGGAAAGGAGGAGAAAAAAAAAAAGAGTCCCCACATAAACAACTGAAGCCCACAACTTACACCAAGCAGCCCTTTAAGGATATTGTGGCTTCTAGTCTGATCTTCCTCCCAACACAAACCTGCACTTTCCATTGGTGCTTTTACAGTGGTTACATTCTCCACGGGTATGCCAGAAAGAACCTCATTGCACACGTACATGTGACTGCTTCCCTGAGTCAGCTCCTGCCCTCTCAACTAGCTTTACTTAAAAGGTACTGAAGCAAAATACCTAAGCTGGTAAGAAGGAAAGCCAGCACTAATCCCCTCTATTGTCAGTGAGCAGCAGTTTAGAGCAGCATGTATACTTACAATTTCCCCAGAAGGGAAGTGGATCGTCTGAGGTCCTTGTTTATCAATAAACTTGTTGACCAAGCGAATGTTTGCAAATGTCCCTCTGGCCATGACAGCATCATTCCCTCTGCGGGAGCCATAAGAATTGAACTCTCGAGGAGTCAAGCTATTAAGGAAAAAGAAGGAAAGGAAACTCGGTTGGTTTTAGACTAAAAGCACTCTGCTCTAAAAAAAGAAACTTATAAACTGGTGTTTCTGAGGCAGGTATATATGTAGTTCCTACCCTGGCAGTAGCACCCAGTTAGCTAATACTTCTCCTTTGAGATGTTTTGAAGGAAACGAAAATTAATTTACACACAGCTACAGTTTGGTCAGAAAAAGCAGCTTCCATAATATTCTAAACTCTTGCCCTAGAACTAGTATCCAACAGTGATGCAAGGATATAATTCACATTAAGTCAGCAGATGCAACACCGTTTTTTTCTTAATAGCTGGTGCCCAAAGATTCTCATTACTTATACTACTACAGCATCTAGAACAATGGCAGAACACTGTGCTAAATATCTAAAAGGCAGCAAGAAGCTCTGCTGCAAGTTAGAACTACAGAAGAAAAATTTCATTTGCAAACAGAAATATGAGACCGAGGGGACACTGCAGCCTAACCAGCAAACAAAAAATGCACTAGAATGTGACAGAAAATTATACTGTTTGCACTGGGCTACATCCAAACTGCAGCTATGACATACAGCATCTGTTTTGTAATGCATGTAGGACTATTCAGATTTCCAAGTAATTGATAGCAGGGGGTCAGAGAGTCCAGAGCAGTCAGTTTTCAGTATATCAGGCTGTTTTAATCCATTCTCTTTACAAAATTATTAGGTCTAGTGAGGTAGGACTTTTTATGTCAGTGCTGTTGCTCAAAATACCACTGAAGTTGTAAGAAGTGCTAAAATCCGAGAATAAAAGCATTATATTACCTGTGAAGTCTGAGTAAGTCACCTTGGTAAGTCCTAGTCTTGCCTTAAATTGAACCCCAAGTACTAAACTGACAGACTGGCCATCAAAAAAGATGAACATTTTACAAGACTCCAATCACAATAGATTTGCCAGTTATTGCAGCTGCACTGACACCTAAACTTCTGGATGTTCTGTATTGCCTAAGAGCCTAGATATATGAAATAGTTGCACACGCTAGAAGAAATTAATATAAACGCCATTTTTGGCACTAACAAAAACAGTAATTTTGCTCTGATAGGGAGACAAATGTTGATTCTCTTATTTATGAATAAACGTACAGGATAGTTTTCTTCCCCCATTTCCATAGAAAGGTCTTTAACTCTACTGGGATAACAGATGTATACACTCTATTCTACTTCTTACACTTAGTAAGAGCTGCTGAAGTAGCAGAAAGAGAAATGCTTTTCTTTCTTAATTTACATGTTGTCCAGACAGCTGTCAAGGTATACAAGTGTATGTGAACAGACAGAAGGTATGTGTGCCTGTAACATGGCATAACAGTAGTGGTTTATTTTCTCTTCCCAATCCATGACAAGAAAAATAAGCAGTGCTTACCCTCTGCTGGTCAAATAACGGGCTGCAGGACTATTTCTTGCTATGTTCCCAGCTGGAGATATGTGGTCAGTTGTCACAGAATCCCCAAAACTCAACAGAACATAAGCACCTTCTATTGTTTTTGGGGTCTGAAGAGCCAAAGTCTAAGCCATCATAAATACAAACAAAACAATTAATGTATGAAAAATAATTCCTTTACCTTTCTCCAAAAAGGAATTTTGCAAAATAAAATCTCTCTTTTTATACAGGTTAGGAGAAAGAAGAAACCCAACACTATTAAAAATCTTTATGTTCTTGAACAAATATGATGCCCTGGCTGTCTGCCAGCAAGTTCATGCATGAAAAAATACAGCAGACAAAAAAACCAGCCAAGGCTTCCTGTGATACATGAATGAAAATTGAGAATTCCTAGACATGTGCATGCATTAAAGTCTCCATTTACTTTTAAATGGCACTGAATTACCAATTCAAACACTGAACTATTTGGTGCAACATGCAAGCCGACAAAACAGTACATTTAATTTCCTGCTATTTTTCTTCACTTGCTTTGTGACTGTTTAGAAGTATTTCAACTTAAAAGGAAAAGGAGACTTTTCAAGAGCCCTGAAGTGAAAGGGAATACTTTGAGAATCACTCATGCCTTTGTATTAAAATGAACACAATAGCACAATATTAACATTTAAGAACCAAGGCCTCAATAGGCTTTTATGAATCCTCTCAGACCCCTTGAAGTGGCTTTACTTCTCCTTCAATATGAGTCAAGATCACTGCACACTTTGGCTTAATTCAAAGGGAAAGCACGTACGTACCAGACCATCAAAGAAAGGAGGAGACTTGATATAAGTAGACTTGGGATTCCAAGTATACAGTTTATCTGAAGGAGCATCTAAGGCATTCCAAGATTTGTTTACTGTCTGAAAAACACACAAAATCCTTTCATTGATTTCTAAGTTTTCAGAAGCAACATAATTATGTCAGAATCCAGATGAAATTACAAATTAGACTTTAGCAAAAGCCTTGTGTATTTCTTGGAGCACTTTGGAAAATGCACATAACTCTCTACATTACTTTTGGGGGTGTTTTTTAATGATTCTATCTATTAAAAGATTTAGAAAAATCCTAATTTCATTACAAAAGAAGACACATTCATCCTGTTTTTTGAGAATAACCTGTATTATGTACGCAGGTAACACTTTATAAATGTCTATTGTATTTTTAAGTAATCTTAAGAAGTTTCCCTAACATAAAAACCATAAGAATATTTTATTTCAAAAACTGAGAATGATATGCAGGAAGACATTATCAAGTACAAGTCTTTTTTCTGATATTAATCCTATTAGTTAATGCAAGTGAATTTTATGTCAGCTGAAAAAAATCAAACAACTGTGAAGCCAGAATATTCCACCTTCTGTTATCAGCTGAGGGTGGCTGTTGAAATCACATCATCAACATGTTACATTAAAAATATCATAAGGAGCAATTTTCAAAATATGTCTATCTGAAAGAACGAGTGAATTATCCAGAAGATTTAAAAAACCCCTTATCTGAATATCTGTCAGAACACGATCAAAACCTAGACATGAAAAAGGTTAATTTCATTATCATGATCATCTTATTAATATCTTCAGAATAGCATAGCACATCAATCAAACTACTGCCAAGAGGATTAATTCACCTCTATTTTTTCGTAGACCTCCTTGAACATCCCAGGAATAACAAACTGACGCTCAACAGCCTGAATCTCATTTCTTGTTGGCCAGATATCTTTCAGGAAAATCTTCTTGCCCGAAGCATTTATTCCTGTATAAAATGGTATTGTCAATTTTGTTGCATATATTTTTCATTAAGAAGAAAGAAAAATTTACCACTGTGTTCTGTGGCAATGTGTTCCTTGTAACACTCACAAGACACACTTTATTTCACTTGCAAGGACCTCACAGAAAACTGAGTCACACACTTGGTAATACCTGAACATAACCTTTCTTTTGTGACTTCCAATGGCCTTCCAGAACAATTTATAGAATCATTTATGCTGGAAGGGCTCTTTGAAGGTCCTTGAAAATCTACTACCTCAGGCTGGCTCTTGAAAGGCTATCACCCAGATATAACCAAAATGATGACCCAGTGCAATCAGGGGGAAGCCAGGCCAGAGCATTATTCTTTCTCCATCATCTCTGACTCCTTGTTGCTCTGACTTAACACTTGCATAATTTGTCTCCCAGAGGCACTTAGTACTTTAAAGCACTTCCCTAGGACAAATGTTTCTCAAGTGCTTAATTCCCAACAGTTTAGTTCCTAAGCTGTGAAAAGAAGCACCCCAACACTGTCTTACCTAAAGGCTCTTTCTCAAAGTCAATCCGGATGGTCCCCGCAATTGCATAGGCTATCACCAGCGGCGGGGAGGCCAGGTAGTTAGCACGGGTGTTGGGATGGACACGCCCTTCAAAATTCCTATTGCCAGACAACACACCCACTGCCACAAGGTCTCCCTGTAAGATGGAGTTTGAGACAAAGATAGGTCAGGTGCTTGCAGAATCCACTCACACAAAAAGTCTGCAGAGCCTCACCGCCCTGCAACAACAATGAACAGTCACAGAACTGTCTCCTGAACAATCCCAAAACACTTCCCACAGAAAAGAATATAGACTGAATGTACTTTGTACAGAGCTGAAAAGAGTCAACACAAAGAATAATACAGCTCAGAACAGCACACAGCAGAGAACAGCTAACATAAATGAGCTGCACAGGAAAAACTGCATACCTGTGTAATGGCCTCAACAACAGACTCTGGGAGGGGTCCACTATTGCCAATACATGTCATACAGCCGTAACCCACCACATCAAACCTATACAAAGTATAAAGATAATGGTGAACAAAAAGCTACATTGGAGCAAGACATTTAACCACTCAGCAGATGGCAATTGTTACTTTCAGGAGAAACACTGTTTTAACAAATGAAATGCTACTGAGAACAGCATTTTTTAAATGCACTATTTTTACCACTACAGTGACTGTCCATGGAAAATGTGTTACCTAGCAAGAGGAACAACAATATAGTGCCATTTACACTGTTTCAAAACAATTAGTCTTCAAAATAACCCATTCTCTTGCTTAAGAACGTTAAGTCTTCAAGAAGTTACAGCAGGCCTTCATCATTGGTACAAAGCCAGCCAGCACAACAGCAATGTGTTTACTCATGCAGGATCACACCATAAGGTAACTGCAATATCTTTTAAGCTGTACAGAGAAATAATTATTCTATTGCATCACTTGTCTGTAGATATTAGCTTGGTCAGGGAGAGAGAAACAGCAATTGTTTCTCACAGTAGCTTGTGAGAATTTTAGGGAGTTGTAGGAATGTGAAAACTTGTTAGTACGAACAATCTGCAGGCAGGCGGTGTTTTTTCACTTTGTTTCTTGTTCTTCTCAAAGACTGCGTGTGAGAAAGATGTTTTGTATTAACTAGTTAAATAAAATGTATCAGTTTATATAAACTGGAGAACTCTTTGTTATAAAGCTTCTTTTCTCTTCTAACAATAGAGTCTCTCATCGGTTCTGGTGTCATTCTTAGCTCAAGAGTAACACTTGTTCAATGCTTTTAGTTGAGCAGCCATAGGACAACAGTAAGAAAAGCACCCCTACCCTAGCTGAGAAAGGTAAGGCATAACTCCACTCTCCCTTAGATAGTAAGTGACGACCCCGCTTCCTGGAGACAGGCTAGTTTTAATGTATGGCTTCACTGTCAAACCAGCTTCAACAGCTTTCTTAGCAAGCAATCCTGAAAAATACAGAGAATAGTTACAGATTTTCCTGGAAGTGAGAAAGTTTGGTGGATAAGCATGTTCGGAGAGATACCATTAAATAACAGGGAACAGAAAAGGCGCCAGCAATGAAACGGTACAGCAAGCCAACAGCACTAATTCCATGACAGCCAGCTAGAGGACAAGCGATCTGTTGAACTGTACCAATCCAGCCTGCAATTTCTGTTCCACTATAAAACTGATGGAAATTGCTTCCAATAAGATGCTCTCGCTGTGGCAGCAAGAAGACATTCAAAATTCAGAGCACTATTTGTAAGACAAATGTCTCACAAAAAATGCAATGAACAAAGAAAACCTGTTAAGTTCCCATTTACCATGGTATAGTAACCCAGAGAAGAAACTGCCAGCATAGGACTTGCTGCCTTCAGGGGAAGAAGGCTATAAGAGTACCAATACTGGTCCTTGCCACAAAAAAGCCATCTCACAATTCACAGCTTGTTGCACGAGTGCTGTTTTACCACTCCTGGATTTGTAATATGCATAGAGATACTTCAGTGGTCTTACTAGACACACATTTATCCTGAATTCTTTCCTTTGAAATAAATTGTCCATACCAAGATGCATGTTCAGAGAACAAGTCCTCTCCAGTTCTTTTCCAGAATGAACATAAAAGAAACAGCAGATAGGCAAACTATGCAAAACTTCACATTCCCATGCTACATTTTCCCCCTCACACATGACATTCATTTAGATAAGAAAATAGACATAAGCTGTGCTTTGATCCAACATGATCTCCAACAGGAAAATGTCATCAAACTGGTTTGTCTTTGCCAGCTGTCTGGCACCTCTGTTAGACATGACCTGAACCATGACACTTTTAAGTGTTGTGTGAGATGGCTTATGCATGTGAATTTAAAGAAGCAGTCCTATTCCTGAAGTTGCTGAGCTTCCTTAGCTACTAGAGGAATCTGCAGAAACTGGAGCTCTTGGATACTTCTAAAAATGAGACCATGAACAAATGGTCATCCTAGGAACTGAGAGTTTGACGCCTGTTTGAAAGTGTTGGCCTCCATCTTGTGGTTTATACCAGTTCTGAAAAGATAGCATAGTCAAACTCTCAAAGTTGGCAAGGAAATGCCAGAACTTCAGTTCCTCTGAGCAACCTTAATCCAACACCTTTTTACAGTCAGATTAGGCTATCAAAGTTCCTACAGAACATACCCACTATCCCCACAGACACACAGCCCCTGCATAGTGCACAGGATATATAGCAATAGTTTGAAACAACTGCTCATATCCTGGATTTTTTTAGCTTGCTTACTTAATTGGGAATGCTGTATGTTTATTTACTTTCATTTGAAACTTCATCCTGAAAGCCAAACTATTGCGTTTCTTGCGGGTATCTCTTGTGGGTACAACACTGCTGTTTACAGTTATCAGAGACTGACAGAATTACTTTTTCCTTCCTTGTCAAGGTCAAAACATAAATACTGCTGTACAGAAAGGCAGCAAAGGTGAGAGTAGTCACTAAATCTGAGCATATACACCAAAATCCTTAGGACTACATTCTTGAGTGTGCTGAGCATTACATAGTAGTGAATGCACTCAAAGTGCATTTAGCATCCCTGCTGCTTCAGAGAAGGTTAAAAATGCATGTCATTAGCCTGGGAGCCAAACACTAGAGGAAACTAGTCTCAAGAGGCACAACTGAGGGATTCATCCATCTAGAACTAAGGGAATAGACAAGGCAAACAGTCTGCCTGGAGAAAACCTACTTCTTGATCCTTGAAAGAAAGAAATACAGATATATTTCTGTGATAATGCAGAATGGACCTGAGGAAAGAGGTATGCTGCTCTAGCTGTCCTGTTAAAAGCAAGTTGATTGGAACAACTTGTTCAATTCTGAACTCAATTCAATTCCTCTCAAAGTGGTAAGAGAACGAGCAGGTCTCTCCTCTGCTTCTCTTTTGCCTCACATCTTAGTTTATGATGGACTTTGAACCTGTTGCTAGAGTTTAAAAGACCTTTGGCCTGGGAGGGAGTGAACTGCTGGTATGTAAACTATGCAAAGATAGGTGCTAGTCTAAAAACAAGGGATAAATATCACATCAAAATGCCAAACACAAAGTGGCTGTTGACAGAGACTGCTGTCCCAAAAGCTTCCCAGCACCACATAGGAGCAAATAGAAATTATATTACTTTAATCAGGAAGTAATCCTCTCTGGTGAAGGGCCTTTGTACCGCCCAGTGCACACCCCTTCTGACCTTTGTAGGAATGAAGTCTGCATCGCATGAACAGTCTGACAGACTAGTAAGCCTCTATGCAGCAATTATCATACAGTGACAGATACCATCTATGTATATGTTTGCAGAGCAGAGAAAGGAATATGTAAACATGTAAAACTGGGAAACTGGGCCAAACTTGTCGAGTACGCATTGAACCCTTCAAGCTGACATTCTTCATTCCTATTTTGTTGCCAGAAGCACACATTAGGAATAAAAAATTTCTGCCTGGACTAGTCATGTTAAAAATGAACAATCTCCTGACCTGAAATTTTATACAACCAAGTCAGACTAACTGTTCTGTAGTGGTGCATACCAAGCTCATCTCTGGCTTCCTTTTGGATGCAGTTAAGATGTAAATGAAAAGGCTCTGAAACTGGCAATCCCTGAGAACACAATTGCTTCCTCTAATCACACCTACCATGCCCCCAGACTCTTATAACAGCTTTAGAGTTCAACCTCTAGCTAAATGTATGTTTTTCACTCTGCTAACAGATCAGAGCACCTTTGGACTTGCCCCAAAAGACCATTTTTCACTGTCCCTCTTCTGGCAACAGCTTCTTCTTATCTCTATATATCAGCTTCTGTGCATTTGGAAAAGTGTCAAAAGTGTTGCTTAATTAAGTTCCAGCTTGCCTTGCAGAAAAGACAGTGCAGGAAGAATACATTTTTGTCAACTTACATTTCTAGCTACCACTTCCACAAGTCCCTCACTACCCTTAGAAACTGAGTTCAGTTTTAACACTCCAAATGACAAAACCAGCACTGTACACCTTGAATTACATCAGTGTTGCTGTTGCTGTCTTTAGGACACACATTCAGAGTCATAGAGAAGCTACTGCACATTAGGCAAATCAGCTTACCTGCACCCAACATAACTGAGGGATTACTGGTGTTTGTACAGCTTGTAATGGCAGCAATCACGACTGAACCATGAGTAAGCTCGAAGTCACGCCCCTCAAAATTAAATTTTACTATGCTGTTGTGGTGGTCTGGTGCAATTTGGAATCCCTTGAATCCTTGCTGTGGGAGGAGAAAGTAAGAATCAAAATGAGTGGTTAACATAAGCATTTTAACTGAACATTACTATGGGCTGTTAGTTACACCCATGCCTGTGCTTTTAGATCTGACAGTGAAGGTCTACATCTCTGGTCAACCAAAATGGCAGACAAAAATTATTCTTTCTGGAAGTTTCTCCTCTTCTCTGTTTACTGGTAAAACAGGCAGCCTTTGCAGCAAAACATATTTGTATTTTCTTCCTGTACGAATATATCCTTCTTTGGATTTCTCAGATGCTTCTTACTCCTGGTTGTTAGACATTCCTGACCACACATAGTCTTAGCACATGATCTAGTCCTGAGATTTTAGCATAACACATAAGACTTTTAAGCCAGGATTATCAAACAGCTCGAATGTATACCAGGAGCTGGTTTGAGAGGCAAAGGTCTGATAGTTGCAAAAAAAGCAAAGAGCAAGTAGGCACTGTTCATGCCATGAAAAATTACATTTAAAGATCTGAAAGCAAAAGATTACCTAATGGAGTTTGGAAAATGTAACAAACCAAGAATTATTAGGAACTGCTATAATTTAGATTTCTTTTAAATCACTGGAGTTCCATAGTGCCTTTAACAAGGGTGGTTACTGTATCAGGTAAGGCTTCAAACTGATTTAGAAAACTTAAGTATCCAGGAATATTCATTCAATATAAATCTAGCTTCTCTTTCAATGACCACTTTTGACTGGATGATGCAGAATGCAGTAGTTTTCTGTCTTTACCACCAACATCCAAGAGTCACAGAGACACATACAGTTCTGCTCTGCTGAACAGATTCAATACTTAGTGCAAAATTACATTGTGGATTCAGGGCATAACCTGCTTGGAATGCTTGGAGAGCTGAAGAGTAGGGTAGTTATCTGAGAACTCAGTGCAGTGGGTATTTTTTCCCTTCTGTTAACAATACCCCATCGTGGCAGAGTTCAGAAATTCTAGTCTATGTCAAAACCATGTTAGCCCTAAGATCAGAAAGAAATACTACTCCAATAGGACATGAACACTTTCATGAAAGAAAAGCAACATCACAATTTTAAACTACCTGTTGCTTCTGTCACCTTTGAAACTGCAGTCAAATATCCTCATTTATTTTTCAGTAGGCAAACAAACAACACACAACCACAGAATGCAGTTCCTGAACACCAGGCAGCTTTTTATAAGCATGAATTGTTTGTTTAACCAAATGTTCCCAGTCCTTACCTTGGCTCCCAGACAAGTCTCAAAGTCCTTCTTCATATCTGACACAGCAACTTTGTCCTGAGGTCTTTTTGGTCCACTGCAGCAAGGCACAACACTATGGAGATCCAACTCAACAACCTGTTCAAGTAAGATAAACAGAGAGTGGTTGGGCACTGCCTGATAAGTTGAAACCAGGTAAGACACAGGTATGCTTACCTCTGCTGTTGAATCAATGTTAAGTCTGCTCATCGTTATTTGCAAAAATTACTGAAGACACATGAGAATGGGAAGAGCAGAAAGAAAAGGAACACTTCTAATTTTAGATGCTGCCAGCTTACAGGTAAGGCTATCAAAAGTACTAAAGTTACTGAAAAACCCAATGTAACTAAAGCATCTAAGAATTATAAATTATTTTTTGTCTTTTTACACGCTAGAAGCAGGTTAAAAAGTGATGTGAAGAAATACTGGAATTGATACAAAACAAAGCAGACTATTAATCTACTCCTCACCCATTTTCCAACTTTGTTTTTATAATGCGCTACATCCTTCCAAATCTAAGATTTTTGAATAACCATGCAGACCCAAACACAAGTTACAACATAAAATTTTACAGCAGAGAAATCCAGGAATATTCTTGACTTTCAAGGACACAGAGTAAGGTCTTAATTGTCTTGCATAGAAAATTGACTGTGCGCTCTGTGGTTACCACAGAGAGCTTCTAAGGGTCCTGATTCACACAGTAAAATAACTGACAGAACAGAAAAAAACTGCAAACAAGGCTTACACACACAACATCCACATTATCTCCATAGCTACAATTCAGAGTATCCTTCAGGCTGGAAGGCCTCCTCAAAGCTCCATGAAACAAAACTGAAAGAATCTGCACCAGCTGGAGGTCAACTGAGAGTCAATCTATACCTACATCCAAGTTTTCACACCTGAAGAGCCAGCTGTCTCATTCCATTGGACCTTAAAATAAGACAGCTGTGCAGACCAAAGCAAAGGACAAGGAATCCCTTGACTATTTCTTAGTTTCTGTGAAAAACAGATAATTGTCACAATAAAATAGGGCATAAAGCAAGGAGCCAGAAAACAGAATAGTTTCTAACCTGTGTGAAGTCTGGATCCTGAGAAGAGTTATTGAAATCTCTCAGCATTCCCACAGCCTCAAGATACCTTTTTGTGCACATAACCTTCTCTTTGTCACGGCCTAAAATGAAAGCCAGATACAGCAAAACCAAAATGCAAGTGAAACTGAGGAACCACCATCTGACAGAATAGAGCAAAAAAAAGTGCATAACAGGCACGCTGTCAATAGACAAGCGTCTTTGTCTATTGACACAAGACCCTTTCAAGACAAATATTAGAGATCCACTAAAAACAAACCAATGGAGAAGACTTAGTGGCTTTTGAAGAGCAACATCTTAGCTTCCTATTTCTGTCATCTGGACAATATAGTTTCAGATTTTTGGCAGGCTGCCATAAATCCAACACTCAGCTCTTCCTAAACATGCATCCTAAGTGCAAAAACTAGTCTCAATAAGTAAATACCAAGAGAAAAATGAACTGAAGCTTAGAAGGCTTCACCTGATTCAATCCCACTGCTAATGTAGACTTGGCATACTTTCAATTACCCCTTAACTAGTGGTCTCTTCTTATACTCACCAGTTTGTACCAGGTACCCAATGCTAATATCATCCACTGGAAAATAGGCAGCTGTTGCTCCATACTCTGGACACATATTGGCAATGGTGGCTCGGTCAGCAATCGACAGCTGGGCAACACCAGGACCAAAAAACTCCACAAATTTACCCACAACTCCAACTTGACGAAGATGCTGTTATAAAAATACAGTGCCTGTGTCATTGTTATGTGTGAAGTGACATGAGCATGTCTGTTACAAAATCCAGCTTTTGACTCAGAGAAATCTCTTGTGAAGATTTCTACAGCCATTTGAAACCAAAAAGTTTTTGCTAAACTAAATCATGAAGACGAGGACATAGAGATGTAAAGTTTCAATAATAAGGTAAACATAGGACCATATTTCTTCTAAAACTTGCTCTTCCTTTCATTTAAACTAGACTGCCTTACAATTGTATTTTTCTCAACATGATGTTCTAAGAAGAGAACTGTGCGGAGAGTCTTCACACAGCAAACCCAGGAAGAAGGAAAAATAGGGAGAAACAACTGCACAAGTACGAGTCAAACTGAACATACTCAACATTTAAATAAAATGATGAAAAAAAAATGTTGGCTTTCCCCTTTTGAAGGTCTCTCTGTAAACAGCATTCCATAATGAACTTCTGCACCAGATTTCTGACTTCCAACAGCACTAATGCTAACCCAGTAATACTCTTAATTCAGTGACAATGCAGAGAGTGAGTAAACATATTATAAATATATGACAAGAGTCAAACACCTGCACATGGAAGAAATAAGACTGCAATGCTTACTGCCTGGTTTCCAGATTTTATATTGCCTTATTTTAAGTGGTGACCTCAAAAAACAAGTCATCAGAGTTCTTTTGAGGCAGAGGAAAAAGCACTGCTGCACCAAAACATTACTGAATTCCAAAATGTCCCAACATATACTTGTGTGCCTTCTGGGAAACAGATTTGCCTAAAAAACTGTCCTTAATGAGCTGAATCCAGTCCACAGATAGTGATAAAGGTTTTTAAAAAATCAAAATGACTACCTGGAAGCACACATAGGGTTCTTACACAATCTGTACAGTGGCTCTGTCCTACAGAATGTGTTTACCTCTCAGCAGTAACATCAAAATATCAAATCTTGGTAATTTACCTTGGTAATGGTGAGCACAATGTCAGTGGATGTTACCAGTGGCTGAGGGTTTCCTACCAGCTTATAGCCAACCACCTCAGGAAGCACCATGCTGATCGGCTGTCCCAACATCACTGCTTCTGCTTCAATGCCACCCACACCTGCACACAACAGGAGGATGCAATGCAAATATTCAGAAAGATACTAACATGTCAGAGATAAACTCATGAAGTCAATTGCCTTATAAGTACTCTATTTAAGGTGTGAAAGCAGAGAGAAAGCACACAGTCTGAGTCTTCTGCTAAGAGATTCCTCATCTAGCTGCTGCTCCTCCAAGGCTGGGTTTTAAATTTCATTTAGTTTCATATTTTCATCCTTGTTCTAAGCCATTGGATGGTGAATCTAAGCCATATTAGGTGAATCTAAGTAACTTACTCTAAGGATGCTTGGCTTTTACAATAACAGATGTAAATTTTTTTTAATATCTTAAGCATGTAATGCAACAAACCAAAAACCACTGACATGACACTGAGTATGTCCTGTGAGTGAAACATATGCAGACCATGATTGCTGGTCACCAAACAAAAAATCAGAAATTATTTTGAAAGAAAGAAATGTTACTAAAGAATGCTAACATAAAAGGTACTTGTTAAGACAGAAATATCTTCCCTTACGTCCACTATGTTTCAACAGGGTTTGGGAAGTGTGTAGGTGGAAACCATTGCATAAGCACACCTTCACTATCAGAATTCCAGCTACTACTGAATACTGCTAATTTATTAAGGTAACATATCAAGATGTCATAGTCATATGCAATCTAACAAAGCCATGATGTTTATTATCTAGCAACTTAGCATTAAGCAGCCAAGCCATCAAGCAGTTTTATAACTTTCTGCCAGTAAAAAGTCCCTCGTATATTTATCTTCTTCTCTGAAATCTCCTTCTACCTTTTGTTTAGCTCAATGAATACTAAGCTAGAAAAAACTGCCTGTAATAGCTGCTTATGAATACCAAATCCCTACTCCAATCCTTTTTCCCACTTAATCTAAGTATGGTTCTGAAAAATAATTTCTAATTTCTTTCATTCAAAATTATATACCTCTGTTAATTTAAAAGACAATGCTGTGACAGATCCAATCATGTGGCTCCTTTCACTGGGTGTTGAATCATTTTTAAACATTCAAGTAAGTCAAAATAGCTGACTGACTACCACTGACAGTCACAAACCAAGTTCAACATCATCAGCCTCTGGAAAAAATGTTGGATCCAAGAATATGCAAGAATTTGAGCCCATAAGCTATAGACTGTGTCCAGCCATACTTTTCATATTCTGGAGAAAAACTGAGGCTAAGAGTCACACTTTTCCAAGCAGGCTTTAGTGCTACTTCTAAATGATGGCTCCATACACATGCTGCAATAGAATAAGAGATGTCATGCTTTAGATACATTGAACCTTTGTATTCTAAGCCAGGAACTCTTTCACCCTTGATTCAGAAAGTCTCACTCAACCAATACTGCTGCAGTACAATAGGTGTGTTATTAAAATCAGAAAGTCCTACCATATGTGGTGCTCAGAACTTTATAAGCACATTCACGAACAGCTAACACTCTTTAAAAACACAGTGTGTCCCATATTTGTACAACAGATGTTTCAATAGTGCTCCTATCACCATATCACAGGAAAATAAAGGCTCAGCTGAAGTCTTTGCTACTGTATGGGATGACCACAAATACTTCCACTCCACAGTTACCTATTTATTCAATAATTCAAGCACTTCAGTTCTCCACTACAAGTAAAAATAAATTATTTATATCTATTCCTGTAACAAATATTGTGCATAGAACTGGTATTAGAACATCACCGTTCTGTTTTGCATAATGTCCTCTCCAGTCATATTTAAGTCATTCAGATTTAATTTTCAGCACCTTCCACCTAATAAATTTTTATCTTCAGTACTTTTTGGACAATCCAACACTTTTAAAGTAACCAAGTGACACAAGAAAAACTGGGTGGTCAGTGATAGTTCAATTCTCTTTTTTTATTTAATATTTTCCTTATCTACTTCCTTGTCATTTAAATGCAGAATGGAAAAGGATATAAAAAAAATCCAAACAAAGCCAACAAAACATGTAGCAGAAATCATCTGAGGCAGTTATCAGAAAGGGGAGCTAAGTTACAAAGTCTTATATAACTGTAGGAGACCTTATCAGGTTACTTGCACTTGGGGTTAGGCTATGTAAGTGTGCCTAGCTGGCACAGAGATCACTTTTCTTCACAGCAGCCCATACAGTGCCATGTTTTAGATTTGTGACCAAAGCGGTGTTGATAGCACACCAGAGTTTTAGCTATTGCTAAGCAGTCCTTACACAGCATCAATGCTTTTTGTTTCTCATCCTGCCCCTCAGCAAGTAAGCTGGGGTGGGAAAAACAGTGTAAGAGGTACAGCCAGGACAGCTGAAGAGAGGTGAACCATGAGACATTCCATGCCATAAAACATCAGGCTCATCACCAGGTGGGCTTTCCAAACTAGCCACTGCCCAGGGATTGGCTGGGCTTTGGTGTGCTGACTAGAGCTGGCGAATGTCTTTGCATAACTTCTTTCATTTTCTTTCCCTGCACTCACTTTCCCTGCATTCCCTTCACTTAAACTGTCTTTGTCTCTACCCATTACTTTAATCTTGCATTTGGACTAACATTCTCTTCCCCCACTGTGCTAGCAGGAGGAGGGAGGAAGTGATTGGGTGGGGGTAATCTGCCAACCAGGATTAACTCACCAGAGCCCAAAACACAGCTCCCTGAGCAAAGAGACTGCTCACGATACACTGCTGTACATACCCCAGCCAAGCACCCCCAAGCCATCTATCATGGTGGTGTGCGAGTCAGTGCCAACCACGCTGTCTGGATAGTAGTAGCCATCCTGATCCATCACCACTCTTGCCAAGTACTCCAGGTTCACTTGGTGGATGATCCCAGAGCCTGGCGGAATAATCCTGAAGTTTTTAAAAGCTTGAGAGCCCCACTGAAACAAAAGGAATTAAAGTAAAATATTTTCAACATGAGCGCTGGAAGAACTTTCATTCGCTGAACTTTTCTCCGTGCAAATAAGATTATTTTTGTTGGTACCTTTAAGAATTCAAATCTTTCTTTGTTCCTTTCAAATTCCAGCTCCTGATTTTTTTGCAAGCTGTCTGGCCTGCAAAAAAAAACCAATCAGCTGTCAGAACCAAAATTACCACATAAATTTTATATCTAGTCAAAGGTTGAAGTAAAAGAAGATTTATTAGCTAATGTGAATGCTGACCCATTGTACCATTTTAGTATCACTACAAGCAACCAATGAAAAGGATTTAAGAAATCTTAAAAGATAATACCTGAACTCTGCTTCAAATGTTAATACTAATCTGCATTTGGCAGGCCTAAATGTTGTAGCCTGAGAAAAGCAACACTGCATGTTAGCAAAATGTGACTTTTCCAATACTTAAATCAGAAGGAATCAGCAAGGCAGGAAAGTGGAACACAACTGTCCTGCAACTTCATTTGTTGTCACTATGATAGAGTGCTGTCTGAAGACTGTGTTACAAAACAGTGTTAATAAATTCTTCACTTCAATCAGCTGCCTAACTTAAGTCTGCAGAGTTTGAAAGAACTGAAGCATAAATCTGGCCTGTGTTCTTTATATGAGAGAAAAATCTCTATTTTCTTGCATATGTTAACGAACCTAATAAAAATAAAATAAAGCTGTGACAAAAAATAATGATTAGTAACTGCATACCAAAAAACTTCAAGATGGAAGGAAGTCACCACAAAATATGTGACTGCAGGATCTGTTTGGAAGATTAGGTCAGTAGGTCAATATTTATGTACCTTGGAGGGCAGAAGGACCTGTATATGGAGGACTTTTATTTCACTGTAGGTCTAGTGAATCCTAGTGAGTCTTTGTATCTTTGCCCTCAGCATGTTGAGGACTTAATAATCTTATGTTTCTTTCCAGAACTCATAGGGGCCATAGTAAGCAGAGTCTCATGCTCTTCTGCTTGGAGGCACTGAAGCAGAAAGCAGTTCCTCAGAAGTGAGCCTAGTGCAGATCACCTCTATTCTTGGAGAAGTGAGGAAGAAAGGAAACATTCCCATTCATCCTTTCTAAAAACCCTTATGGGGTCAAAAAAGTGCACATGGGAAAAAATGCCATTTCTGAGCAATTAATAATAATGTATCATTATTAAAGAGAAGTACAATAAACACAGGCCTGGAATGAGTCTCCTATCAACAGTTTAGTACAGACTTTTGCTACTGATAGATACAACACAGATCACCACAGCTGATACAACATTCTAACTTTAAAATTTCTTAAAGTCTGGAATGTTGTAGTACAAATGCTAACAGTATAACCAGTAGAACTACCTTGAGGACCAGTAACTGGATTCAGTTGACTTACTACCATTAAGAAGTAAAGAGTTTTTTATTCTTACTGCCTGTTAAAATCAACCTGGATGGAGTGATCTATCACAAGATCAGCAGGACAGATAGGATTTATTTTTTCAGGGTCCCCACCAAGTTTCTTCACAGCATCACGCATTGCAGCAAAGTCAACCACAGCAGGTACCCCACTACAACAGAAACAAAATGAGCATGGTGAAACAATTTGAAAACAGAAAAAAAAAAAAAAAAACAAAAAAACCAATCCTGAGATAGAGAACAGACAGCTACTGTCACATACAAAGCAAACTGTGCTCCATTTTCAATGCAAGCAAATAAGGAGTAGCAACCAGAACATCTGACATTTCAACACTTGACTTGTCTAAGACATCATACACTTTTCAATATTTATTTTAACACAGCTTCTAATGCTTCTCTGCACACGCACTCTCAGTTTTCTACTGAGGTATGTTCTACCATAATATCTTCAACCGACTTGGAAAACCTTCTTACATACTTACCTATCTGATTTTGCTGGGTGCTAAAACAAAAAGAGTTCTCTGATGTGCTCATAAGGATCTGGCATCAATGAGCAACCCACTGAAAAAACTACATTTTTCTAAGAGCATCCCAAAGTAGTAATGGTTTATATTTTTAACTCTGACTATAAGGAAGTTATTACAATTTTTTTAAATATCAGAAACCATGCAACAACAGCAGTAAAAGGCTTTTTCATTCCTACTGAATTTTACCTTGAAAATCCTGAATAATTACCAAAAAATCAACAGGAAAAATGATCCACATTATCTAAAGTGGACACAATTAACTGATATTGTTCAACAGTTTGACATTCCAGGATAAGCTTTTTGTAAGAAAAATATGAAATTCTGTGTTATTCTACCTGTGGGAATTTGGTGTTAGGGGGGGTGGGGGGGTTGGAGGAAAACAGAAGAATTTTGCCAGCTTATGAATGTTATACAATTAATGTGGAACACACATAATATCCTTCTACCATCTTAGAAGAACTTAAGATAAATACAGAATAATCCTAACTAGGAAGTTAGATAATTCTAAACCAGGACAACCTGAACGTAATTGCTGCATAGCTTTTGGAAAGTTGCCAAAGCTGCCTTTTTGAAAAAGGTCCTCAGAGGCCTGTCCAAGAGCTCATTTTCCAGGAATGCAATTGCTCTGCAAACTTACAGACACATTTTTAAAGCTCAGCAGGAGTAGTGGGCAAGAAAGAAGAGCAGTAAGAGAAGGAACAATGTTTGCTTGAAAGTTCAGCTTCCTCTCTGCTCCAGTTTTTCAAAACATTAACAACAGCTAGTGGATGAAAAATAGCTAGGAAATCAGCACTTCTTTCATTTAAAGTTTTGCCAATTTTTTCTAATGTCTTTAAGTTGAGCTGTACTGGGTCTCTAGCACTTTGAAAACCTCTGACAGCTTAGGCCCTCTACCATTGAGGAAGAAAATCAACTGGCAGCATAGCTCCACTGAACTTACGGTGGATGTACTAAAATATTTTATAAAGACAGAGGACAAAGATACAAAAAACATTGAGTAGACTTGCAAGTCAAATGCTGTATTAGAACAATAAGATGCTATTGTTTCACCTGAAAATTGACTTTCCACATTGAACAGGGACTATTATATGATTATTACTTACACCTGAGGACTCACTGCAATAAGAAGGCCCATTTTTTAGAGTCCATTAGGTAGGAATCTCAATTTGCATTTCTGGGAAAAATAACACACTTATTTTTTCAACAGCAGAGAAGTCTTAAAAAATATAATAACACAGACTTAAAACAGGAAGAAATGATGTGGTTATAAATAAGAACTGAAATTGGTAGAAAATTGTAAGCAAGAACCCCTGGGGAACAAAAACAAACAAAAACCAACCAAACAAAAAAATGTGAGAGAGAGAGAGAGAGAGAGAGAACTGACAATACCACCTCTTCAAAGAATAACTTCTAAACACCAAACTTCCTCAATTGGATGCAATTTATCAATCCCATTTTCTTCCCCTGTTTTGAAGTTTTGTGAAGGTATTTACTGCTCCATCTCAGAAAAGTTTTTTTCAATGCTCTTATTCTGAGTGTTTGCCTCTCCAAGTGTTGTCTGTAGCATGACCACCAGGAAAGCTGAAAAAGGGTTTTCCATATATCTCACTGCTATTCTTCCCCTCAGCTCACCCCCCCATCCCAAGCTGAGCATTGTTGCACTCTCAAAAGACCCTGTTCCTTGCTTTGGAGACCATCAGACTCACGTGAAGTCTTGCAGAATAACTCTTGCAGGCTTAAATGGCACTTCAACATTCTTGTGTTGCATCACTTTCCAGTTGAGAATATTCTCAACATCTCCTTTCTTCACTAGGAACTCATCACAGTTGCGGATCGCTGCTTCCAGGAGGATTCGAATGGAAAATGGCAGGCGAGCTGCATGGGCAAGAGGCAAGAAACAAACTGAGTTTTTACCTTAGGGCATATGTCAGCAAGTGCAAAGTTCCATGCCAGGGGCAGACAGGGCCCCATTTTCTCACAAGGGTTTATTCTGATTATCCAAACCCCTCTTTCCACCTCCAGCTTTGCCAGGAGGTCAGTACTAACTGACCTGCTCCCCTTGATGCTTTCAGCAGGTTTATTATCTCAGCTCCTGTGACACAGCAGACATCTTTGCTGAGGGACTGTTCCATCCTCTAGAGCACAGCAACCCTGAAAACATGCTGTGCTCATCTTGTTTTTCTGAAGTTTGCTCTCACTCTTATCACTGAATACAGACATATAAATGCACCAGGAAAAGAATAGTTTTCTACCTGCCATGTTGAAAAGCACAGCTTTAGTGGCCTATGCAGTCTCTTCATCTCAAGAGATGGAAACTGAATGAAAGTCAGACTGTGCACCTATCAATCTTCTTTTACTTCAAATCAGAAATATTTAAAGATGATGACACAAAATACTATTGGAGCAGTCCTGACAGCTGTTCTACAAGGAATGGGTGTGAAGAAAAAACCCAAACATGTCTCAGTCCTTCCCCCTTTGGTCCACTTTAATAACAGTTGCTTGATTGCCTCTCAAAACATTCACATTTTAAAATCTTTTGAGAAGTTTTTTCCAACTTTATACACAGGGCTGGCCTCAAGACATAAAAGTCACTTAATCTCAGTGAGACCTCATTAGCACTATTGTTAAAAAAATAAAATATATATTATTCAGGACACAGTAATTCAGAACAATTTGGGTTGGTTGTTGTTGGGGGTTTTGTTTCGGGGGATTTTGTTTATTTGGGAGTTTTGGGCGCTATTGTTACTGTTGTTTTGGGGTTTTTTAGAATCTTCTCCTGCCCTTCCCTGCTAAGCTATTCCCTTTCTATGCTGAATAGCGAGAATTGCATCCTTCATCCTTTAAAGAATCTGGAGTTTATCACTCTTGGAATCCTGGAATGGATCAACTGGTAACACTGAATGTGGATTTGTCTATTCTTTAAGACTCTTCTCTGCTTTTCACCCACCAAGACTGACATTCATTGACTGGTGACATATTGGCAACTGTAATGGATATGTGTTGCTGACATTCAGAGAAAACGTTCCTCCTCTTGCTCCCTGAATTCTCCTTAATCACCTGTTTCCTTCTGAAACACCAAACACCCACCACAGATAACTCTAAGGTACAGATACTCAAGTTTTAAGCCACAATCAATGGTACAGACACTAAAATTTTTAGCAGCATCACTGAAAGATTTGGGAAATGTCAGAGGAAATAGGCAAAAAGCCTCCTCAGAAAGGATTCTCTACCCACTACTGTTTTCAAAGCTGAAAAATCTTTCTGATTAGTTCATACATATCAGTGTTAGATCCTTTCCAGCCTTTAGCAGTATAAGAAAACTTGTGCTCTTAGTTTTGCCTAGCTCTCCTCGCCCACTCAGCAAAAACAAGACTGCTGTGTGCACAGTATGCTGAGAAAATACTGTGATTCGCCAATATTTCTGTCATTCTAAATTTCAATAATTACATTTTGCTAAAATTTTATTTTCAAGATTTGCCTTTTGAATTCATAGTTCTTGCCAGAGACCAAGTATCATCCAAAGTGGCCAAGTCTGTTTAGGTTCTATTCATCGGTATTAACAAAATTCTTCTCTTATGTTGTCAACATACCATATCTCGCATCTTCCAATTTGCTCAGATTAAAGAATTTTTTCAGAGGCTGTTTCGGGTCCAGTGGCTCCACAATCTGTACGAAAGGGTTGCTCATGGTTGTCGAAGACCCTAGTTAGTGTCTCTAAAACAAAAGAAAAATCAAGAGCATTTTCATGACATTTGTCCTTCATGCTAAGTACATACATACTAAGTCTACATGTACCTATCCAACACAAAAAAGGTACTGTCAGTCATTCCCCTTCCACCATAAATCCACTTGTAAAACATCATCAGCTGAAGAAGATAGCAGTATTGTGAAAAATATGGATACACTACATGGTTTAGAATCATAGAATCTTAAAATCTGGAAACAACCTCTGAGACCATTGAGTCCAACTGCTAACTGAGCACCACTGTCCACCACTAAACCATGTCCTCAAGTGTCACACCTACACACCATTTGATGATGAACCCATCACTTCCCTGGGCAGCCTATTCCAATGGCAGGAATAAATTTTTCCTAATATCAAATATAAACCTTCCCTGGTGCAGCTTGAGAATATGTTTCATCCTATGGCTGCCTGGGAGAACAGACTGACCCCACCTGGCTACACATTCCTTTCAGAGCATTGTAGAGAGTGATACGGTCTACCCTGAGTCTCCTTTTCTCCAGGCTAAACAACCTCATCTCTGTCAGCCACTCCTCACAGAACCTGTGCTCTGGCCCCTTCACCATCTTTGTTGCTCTCCTGTGGACACAATTTCACAAAGGAAATTCAATGTCTTCATTGTTCTCTTCTTTATGCTGTTTCTAGACAGCAATTTGTGCCTCTGTGATTTACAAACCACCATGACAACACAGTCCCATTTCTTAAGTGAGTTGTGGTTTAACCCCAGGCAGCAACTAAGCACCCAGAACCACTCCCTCACCCTGTTCTGGTGGGGAAAGGAAGAGAATCAGAGCAGCAAAATGAAAAAAATTCACGGGTTGAGATAGAGATGGTTTGATAGATAAAGCAAAATCTTAGCAAGCAAAGCAAAACAAAGGAATACATCCACCTCTTCCACAGCAGTTCAGCCATCTGAAGGACAGCAGGGCCCCATCACATCTCATGATGATTTACCCTGAACATCTCCCTCTGCCTTCTCGTCTCAGCTCTATATGCTGAGCATGATGCCACATGCTGTGTGATACCCCTTGGTTCAGTTGGGGTCAGCTGTCCCAGCTGTGTCCCTTCCCCGCTCCCTGCGCACCCTCAGCCTCCTCGCTGGAGGGGTGGGTGAGGAGCAGCAAAGGTCTTGGATCTGTGTTATCCCTGCTCAGCAGGAACTAAAACATCCCTGTGTTACCAAATGTGTTCCCAGCACACATCAAAACCACAGCCCCACACTAACTATTAGAGACAAAATTAACTGTATCCCATACAAAACCAACAGAAGGGGCATTGATCTAAAGCTAAACTGACAGACAATTACATTCAAAATTAAAAACAATTTAACAAAAACAGAAAACACTATTATTTTGAGACAGAAAGTATTACAGACTAAGATTACAAATGCTATCAGAGACGAAAAGAACTCTCCTAATTTCAGAAAGATTTGTTAGGGTCACCACAAAAAGAAAATTTAGATAGCCTCTATTGTAAACATCATATTAGTTTGAGATAATTTCTTTTTTTGTTGTTGCTTACTGATTTACTGGTTTTTGTGGCTTAATGGTTTGTTGGATAAAGCATTCCTCTGGGACCTAGGACTTTTGGGTTCACAGACTGAAATTAAAAGACCCTAAGATATTCCCCATTGCAAGGCCAACTAGCAGCAAGGGGCCTAAATTCACCACAGAAATATCTCTTAATGTCCAGAAAAGGTTAACTGCATGCAAATTACTTAATGGAACACTTCCTAGGACACATTGAAGACCTGAACTCTGCCCAAGTCTCTTCTGGAAGCATTGGCTTAGGCCAACACATGCCAAGGATCAAGCTAACAATTTAACAGTGAGAACAATTCTCTTGCAGTGCCTGGCAACATTCCCAGTCACGATTAAAATTTTTTTAGTAGAGAGATAACCACAGGCCTGATTTTCAGATCCCTTGTTTTCCCAGAGTACTGTTTCTGTCTTCATTCAAGAACCATTATCTTCACTTGCCCCAGTTTTTCAAACGAGAAAACTCAGAACAAGGCAGGAGATACACATGACAGGCCTTGAAGACTGGTGCAAAAGGATGCACAAAGTCCAGTATTTGTTAAAAACAGATACAGCAAGGCCAAAGAATTAATTTATTTATTTCCCCTGCTAGTTTCATGCAATGTTCAGAAATACTACTATTTGGAACACATTTATGGGGGATTTTTAAAGTATTCCAGTATTTTCAAAATTCAAAATTTATGTATTTAGAAGACAACCAAAGAGAAATAGCAGAAATGGTAACAAAAGAAGGTCCAGGGTGTAAAGCAGCAAGATAATGTAGAGAAAGACATATTTCCAGAATTCTTTCAAAGAAAATAATGGATGTGTCTAGATAAAAATCTGAATGCCTAGGGAAGCTGGAAGGTCAGCAAATGAACAGACTGCAAACACACACACAACCTCAAATGTATCACCTCTCACATTTCCATTGACAAGTTATTTCTGAAACTCCTTTTCTCAGCTTTGCAGATACTCACCCTGTACACAAGCCCCTAAAGTTTTAGGTGTCATGATCTTTAATCAGCATGAACTACCAGCTATTCCTCTAAGCAAACTCTGTGCTTCTACAACTGAGCATGATCAAAATTAATTTCTTCCTTCCTCTTCTTGCCAGCCACCCTCCTGTTAAGATTTACTTTTTAGCATTCCACTTTGAGAACTTTATTTTATTCATATCAATTTCTCATGGGAAAGTCTGAGAGCAGCCATAGATAGAAAATATTCGGATATCCTCTGACAGATAAAGCAGATCATTAATTTGATATGACCATGAGTCCACTGTACTCAGTTCACATATTCTCATCCAAGTATAAATTGCAGCTTAAACATTTTCCATCCAAGTCCATGTCTTGGCAAATCACAGCAGAAATTCAAAATGTTATGACACACTATCTACATGTTAACATTACTTTATCAGACATCACCCTCTTCCCTGAACAGAGTTTTTTTAGCTTACAGCATGAAATACTTCAGTACAAATCTCCTCTCATCAGTGAGTTACACAAGCCATACTATAGGCTGACCAAGCCCTAATCACAAATTCTTTTCATCTGCCTGGTCACACTGATATGAACAACACTGCAACAAACCTGGAAGCCATTCAGAAATACCTGAAAAGAAGTAAAATCTCTAGAAAAATACCAACTAGCAGCATTACTGTAGTAAATTTCATAGAGACAGGGAAGCTCAGTCATACCAACTACTATTTCCACAGAGTAAATTATAAACTGAGTGGCCACAACACAGAACTCTGAACTAGTGATTTGCCAAAAAGAAATCTGGGGCCAATACTCCGCACACCGAGTATACCAAAACTTTTGAGTCATCCTTGCAACAGATACATGTTAACTTTTTTATTAACTTTACAGGTTAACTTGTGATTACAGCAAGGAATGTTTATTCGTGTTTTGCAGGCACTGAAACATAAATATACAAACATGGGGGAGCAGACATCTGTCTGCCTGGAACTGGTGCAGCATGCAGGGTCACACATGCTGACCATGGCCAACGCGTGACCACATCAATACCTGCTCAGAAATACCAAAACATGCACTTGATCTTCTGCCCAACAACCTTAAAACTGCTTGTGTGGAGATTACATTAAAAAAAAAAAAATTCAAATGTGAAAAAGCAGAATAGGATTTAAAAAAGAACATCTCATTACTGACACAGACTCACAGAACATTATGAGTTGGAAGGCACACAAGGATCACCAAGTCCAAGTGAACGGCCCATATGATGTTCTAATCCATAACCCTGGCATTATTAGCACCATGCTCTGACTAATGGAGGTAATCTTAGGATACTGGAACCTTCTTAAAGGGTTGCATAGCTTGTATGAAGTGTACCAAACAGCTGCCTGATTTTAGTCCTTCCTGAGTGCCTACTATTAAAAATCTGAGAACACCCACGATCTGGTCCACACTAATGCTGATCATCTATGAATCTGAACTCCCTATCGATATTGCTTTCCACTCACCTTGTTACATCAATGCTGTAGCTTATAACTGCGACATCACACTCAATCTCTTGTTGGAATGCACCTCAATCCACCCAGACTGCACATCAGCTCACCACAGAAAGTCTGATTTCTGTTTTTTTCCTCTCCCTCAGAGAAGCAGAAGTACAGAAAGATTGTAACCATGAATACCAGAAGGGGCAAATTTAGTTGGATAAGGCCATAACTTTCCAAATATAAAAGAAGGAAGCTGTGTTTTGCAAATGCAACATCTTGCCCTTTAGGGTAGAGAATGAACCCTTGGCCACAACAGCTGTCTCTTGCTGTTTGCATCCTCATATACGACACAGTTCAAATTTTTCTGGAAACACAAATTTTACACTGTGATACTCTAAAAAGGCTTTTTGAACAAACAAAATCTTAGTACAACACTCCTCACTTCATCTGTATTGAGTGTGCCAGCAAACTCAGCTTTTACCACAAGACCTTAGACATTCACTAGCACCCAAAGATCCCTGCAAAGATGCCTGCTGGCTGTACTGTCTGTGGTTATCTCTGTGGTGTCTGAAGGACACACCCTTTGATGATCATGACATAAGAAATGTGCACAAGTCCAAGGGGACAGAAGGAAAAAGGTGTCTGTCCATCCTCTTCCCTTGTCTTCTCTTATTCGTTAATCAGCTACATCAGACACTTTCAAAGTATATTAAAGTCTCATGGGGATTTCCATAAAAAGGATTTAAGTAAGTAACTTAAAATCTATTCTTTAAAAAAAAAAAACATTCACAGGAGATTTCAAGATGTGTTATATGTGTGCTTTCAAATCTTCAGCTGTTGCACCTTTCTGAGTATCTAACATAAACACAATACTGGTCAAATCTCAACAACATTGATTGGAAAAGGACTTGGTTCAGTTTAAATCACATTCTTGATCAACAGTGACTCCTTGACTCTACTTCAGATCCCTTTTAAAAGCAGTTTTGGACCTTGGAACAATGACAACAAATAAATTTTATTAAAATTAATGGAATTGAAAAAATATCATAATATATCCTGTGTTTTTTCAATTGAATAAATTAACTCATGAAGATCATAGAGAAGGAAAAAATGTATTTAGTCTCTTGCTATACCTGAGAAAGTCTGAAAACTGTTCTAGGCATCACTATTATAACACTTTTCTACTCTCTTTAGAATTGAAGGTGAAACTGAGCACAGTTAGTCAGATTAAAAGCAGCAATCTCACATCACAAAAAAAAGAGATACTTTATAAAAAGCACAGCTGCATGTATACTCACTGACTGTAAACAGATCCATACTACCACCAGTATGTATTATTTTGGGGTTTTTTAGGGATATCAGAGCATCCCACCCATCTCCAACCATGCAGAAAAAGAGAAAACTGTAGCACATGGAGTGGTTTCCTACACAGATGCTGGCAGTAAACCATGCTCTTTCTGAAGTACACAACACAAATGTTTACAGAGGACTTGTGATTAGCAATAACCACACTTATTACAGCAGTACCTGATGATAAACCAAAGACAGAAGGGAAAAAGGCTCTGGATGAGAAAACTTCTGTCTAAGCTTCAGGCCATAAAGTAGGAACAGAAAACAGAACAGCCATGGTTATTCAGCATTTTAGTACAGACGTATATTTAATCTCACTTGGAGAAACATGTTTCCCCAATTGCTTTTTCTATTCCATCTCTGGTTTCTTAGTTGCTGTCTTTCCAATTATGAACATGTGTCTATGTTATCAATGATAAGAGGTTAATTTTAGACATCACTTCATAAAACTAAACAACGGGTATCTTAACTAAAACAGATTTCAAGTATTAAATGATCTTTTTTCTGAAATGTGGGTAAATTCCTGGCCATCACTGGGAAGCACACACTCAGCCAAGAAGCAGTTTAATTTGAACATTTTACCAGACTCTAGAAATGTTAAAAAAGATTACACTCAGGCAAAGCAAAGACACAATTTTATCAATCAAGAAAAAGGGGAAGGCTCAGACTTGCTGGTACTTGAGGGAAATTTCTGAAGAAACGTGACAAAATATGATGTTTCTATGATGAAAATTCCAAGTGAAAACTGGGGAAAAAAAGAGGCGATCTGGCAGGACCACCATGGTAAAAATCCTTGCCCGGTAATAAGGCAGGACATGGCCTTGCTTGAAAAATGCAACATGTTTCATCCATGCTGAATCTGATCTTACTACCTTCTGTTGCAATTATCACTCCTATGCCCACAAATTATTTCCCTTGGTTTTGTGCACTCAAATGAGTGCCACTGTATGTATCTCTCTTAGCTGCCAAGTTTGCAACAAGCACCTCCAAATAGCAAAAGCAAGCAACTTTAGAAAATCTAAATGAAGCTGCAGCAGAGCAGCAGGCTACTGAGTTAAAAAATTCCATCACAATATTAAGCATGCACTTTGTGACATTACTAGCAGTTACACATAGCTGAACAGCACTTATTTAATTAAAGGCTATTACTCAGTGCCCCTGAGCCTCTAAAACTCCTCATAGCTCTTCTCATGGTTTCACATCCTATTCAGTAGGGAGTCCCCATTAAAAAAGTTGATGACTAATTCCAGTTTACCTAAGTTATAGATGGCATAGCCATGAATAAAGATCTCTAAGGAGGTCCAGCATGTAGGAACTTCCATCATATTGGAATTGCATTGTGTTTTGTGCATGCCTACCTTACCCAAAAACCAAGGAGGGAGAATACCCATGTTAAGCATGTTGACAAAAGCCTGCATTTTTGATATGGAAAGGCAACCTCTCTTCAGTATCAGTTAGGTGTTTAAAGTAGTAAAACTTCACTAAGTAAATCCATCCATAATTCAAGTCAGTTTAGAAAAAAAATCCTAATAAATACATCCATGTGGCAGGAATTTTTTTTTAGTTCAAATATTCAAATTGACAAAGAAAAATGTTTTTGCTACACTGGGTAAATTGACAGACAGATAGAGATGACCAGACACCTGACAGCACAACAAAAACCCCACCTACCCACCAAAAAATGGCAAAAACCCAACCAAACAAACCATAAGCAAAAAATACCTCAAGCCCACACATGCCCCCAGCATTTGGATAGACTTCAACACCAGAAGTAGAACAAGCAGAGTCTTGTTTTATAAAACTATAAAATGCTATAATTACTCTTGGATGTACAAAGAACAGATGAGTGCAATTACTGTTGCAATAGACACAGGTTTCTTCTTTCGATTTAGAGAAGCCCTTCTACTTAACACTCTACCTGTGGCAGATAAGGCCACTATGTGACAAATAAACACTGTTCCATTGCTGCTAACAGACACCGAAGAGATTTCAGTGGTTAAAGAGACTCCAGAAAGAATCTTTGTGTTTCTTCATTACACAGAAAGGTCCATCATTACACATAAATCCTTAAAGAGAAGTCCACTAACAATTTGATGACTGAGTAATTATTCTGCCAGTATAAACCACACCAGTATTCCACACTGGAAAAAACGCAGTAATAGAAAAATGAGGGTTTCTTAAACAATGTCTAGACAAAGTTTCAGTGAATCCCCTTCAACTTTAATGCTGAAGAGAAACACTGTACTAGAACAAACAGAGCTTTGCACTGTACTAGAACAAACAGAGCTTTGGACTGCAGAATGCTCCTGCTTTCTCCTGCTGCCTGAAACTTTTGGCTGTAATGCTAAAATATTTACCTATTCAGATCCATAAGGTGCTAAACTTCCAACAACTAAACAGGTTGCTAATTGCATATTCCCATAATCTGTGTATTTCATAGGCTGTCATGAGTATTCTGACCATTGCACTTTGTTAGCAATGCTGTATCACACATATTGGAACTGAAAGTTTAGGTCAGAGATCAAGTTTGTGAAATCAAACATTGAGGTCTTAAAGTAACTCCAACTCCAAGTGAGCTGGAAGTTTAGTTTAGGTGTCCAGTTCCAAAATGTAGATATTAAACTCCTTCACATCATCCCTCCAGAAAGTCAAATGCTACCTCCTCTCTCACCCCAACACAGCTTAGAAGGACAGTCAAAACACTTCTCTTATATAGATCTCACCAGCTTTTGTTAACCCAGGCAAGCACAAATATGGATATACTCTCACGTGCTCTCAGACAGCCTCTGAAATGCAATCTAGTCTTAACAAAATCCAGATCATAATTAAGCAGGTGTAAATGTTAAGGGAATGCTTTCTCAGCACATTCACCGCTGACTGTCCCAGATAAAAGTAGAGACTAATTTTCCTTTTTTGCTACCCGAAAATGAGCAGCATTACACCCAAGAATAAAAGGAAGCTTCTCTGGAGACTACCAAACACTGAAAAATAAAGTGCTGAAATTTTTATTCCACCTCCTTAGAGAGCAGCTCTGAACTTTAGCGTACTTCCTACCTCCATACAAACTTGCTGCTTTTTTACCCTATGCTAGTACTCTTAGACTGTTCATTAACAAATCTGCAGCTTGGACCAGTTTTAACAAAGAACTAGCTTTCAGTGTTTGCTGGAAAAAACGTAAAACCAACATGGAAGCGCTGCATGAAGTGTGGAATACAGAGTGTGTGTACAAAGATTTGATCTGAAATTTTGGTTCAATGTCAAAAGGCAGGATTAAAAGACATCTCAGTATTGGTCTGTAAGTTTCAAAAGACTCCTGTGAAGGGTGAAGAAATGCAGGAGAGGTGCATGGGAAAGGCAAACAAAATGGAGTATTGTGAATCAGCTCTGTACTCATGCCATTACCATTATACCAGCTCTATAAACTACTCTCTCTGCACCTTGACAACTCATCTTCTGCAATTTGAAATCTGAACTGTTTCAGAGCTACTGAAGATATGTGGGTGGAAGGATCCTTTCAGGATGAAAAACTGCATGAGGGGATTACTTCTGTTGTGAAATAATCTGACACTGTGAGGTCCTAACTTTTCACACCATTTCAAGACAAATACTGAATTTGTTGTCTGGAAATAAAGATAATTTTCTCACACCAAAAACTTTTACCAGCAATCTAAGCAGCTATTCAACTATTTGTGTAGATGAATCCAGCTTCCAAACACCCACAGCTTCAGTCTGTAAGGAGAACAGGTGTGTGTCTGATATAATTTTATGAACTCAAACTAGCTGTTAGCAGAGTTTACTGGCCAAGCTTCCTGGGGAGGCAAATTAAGTCCACTAAACATTTTTAAATCACCTTTTTCATAACAGTTTTCACATAGAAAGGGTAGGCAAAAAAAACCCCAAACAACCGAAATTAACACACTCTTAAGTCCTGAGCCTACAGCTGTGGGATGTCCCAATTTTTTCAAGGAAGTGCCAAACACCTAAAGGAAATCTTCTGAATTAATTAATCCCTAAGGCAGCAGTGAAGGCAAAAACCCTGAAAAAATTTATCTCATTTTCACACATTAAGACTCCTCTCTACTTTCTCTATATTTCAAGACACTAAGGGATCACTCTTCAATTAACATCTTTCCATTTAGCTTAAGTGGATTGTTATTCCAAGGAGGGAGCAAATTTCCAGCTCTTACTCTCACAATGCTGCATTGAGAGTCTATGCTAGAAAACACTAGCAAAAGAGATTTGTTCCATTTCTTACTATTCAAATGTTATTTCTTCTCTAATTTTCTGCATTCATTGTTTTGGCTCTTCCACTATTACTATAAAAAAAATTAGTATCAAAGTTGGAGTGCATCATCCTCTGGCCAAAGACAAGCAGAGACAAAGAAAGGTGCTAAATTACAAATATGATATGACAAAAACCTGCAGTTTGAAAGCCCTGTGGTATTTTCAATTCAGAAACAGTCTGCATGATATTCTTTGTAAAGCACTGCTAAGTGATCAGACTTCTTTTTACATGGAAAGCTTCTCCAGGAATCTCCTCTATCTTATAAAGTCTGAGAAGAGTAAAATATTGACAATTTTCCTAATAAATCCTCACATACACCACAGATCCTGGAAGGCACAAGACTCCGCTGTACTTCCTACTGCCCATTACACTCCTCTTACTTTCTTTGAAGCAGTAAGTAACAATCCCCAGAAGTTTATTAGGACATTCTGATGAAGCACAATCCCTTTTAACCAAAGCATTACTAAATAAACATTCCAGTGTTAATATTTCACTAGGGTGGTCTTCCTTTACTTCAGTTTTGCAGATTGATAAAGCCAGTCTGAACAATAGCAACAGCACTGAGTGCTCAGAGATATTAATTCAATTCCAATTGTTTTGAGAGAGAATCCTCTGTTTTAGACCAAGTTTCCTGCTGATACTAAAAAATACTAAAGTCCAGATCTCTCCGTCCTCCCCTTTATTTCCTTCCCCCCACCTTTACTAGCTTTAGAGGTGGAAACTAAATATCAAAGTACAACCTCCAGTTAAAAAATAAATGCGAACTGTGGTGATATTATGAAACGTGTAAACGTACTGAACATAAACAGGGACTGATCCAAACATATACCTGATCCAGTTACTGAAAATGGGCATCTCCACTACCACAGTCCTAAGTCAAGTTAAATTAGAAGGCAAATACCTGCATCTGTGCTATGACCTCCAGGACTGTTACAGAATACCTGCACCTGCTGTCTGTGCTATGAACATGAAACAGATTATTCTATCACTCAAAATTATTAAAACCCAACACTTTATAGGCATCACCTTCCAATTATTTTCTTTCATCCTTTCCCTGTCCCACTTACGTTGCCGATCTACTGAGGTTTTTTTTCAGCACAGCGGAGTTGCTATGTGCTTGATATATACAGTTCGCACTATCCTCCACTATTCAGATACTACTGGAATACCAAGAGACAAGGCTCGAGCAGTTCCAGGAGGAAAATCAACGTTAAAGCTTCACCCACATGAGGACAAGGCAGCACAACTTCTCTTCCACGCCCGCTCTTCTCGAGCTAAATCTATTCCTCTTTCACCGCTCTGCAAAAGCCGCCCCCTGTACTCCCTGTGAGCCGGCGCCAAGCCGGGTGTTGGCGATTTCGCCAGCGGGGCCCGGAGCCGCGGCGGGGGCCGCACCGCCCGCCGCTGCTACCAGATGGTGCCTCGCAGAGGCTGCTCCGCCACAGCCGCCTTCCCTCCGCAGCATCCAGCCCCCACCGCGGGAGCCGGGGCCGGGAGACGGCAGGATCCCCCGTTCTGCCAACGGGCCCGGCTACCCGCCGGTCCCCGCCCTCCGCCCGGGCCCGTACCCGTCCCGGCTCTGCCCCGAGGGGCGCCCCTCCACCCCACAACCTTTCCCCGCGGCCGCCGGGAACGGGCACGCCGCGGCCGGGAAAGCGGCTCCCAGGCACCCGAGCTGCCGGCGCTGGGCGGGAGAGAAGCAGGACGGCGGGGCCCGCACTCACCGGGGAGCGAAGAGCACAAACCGCCGCGGCCGCTGCTGCTCGCCGTCAGGGGCCGCCGGGCGCAGGCACAGGGAAGGGGCGGTGGCGGCGGGCTCCGCCCCGCGCCCCAAGGCCGGAGCAGCGGCGGGATGGCCGCCAGCCGCCCGAGCGGGAGGGAGGGAGGGAGGACGAGTGGGAGGACGAGCAGGAGGACGAGCGAGCGGATGGCCAGCCCGGCGTAGGGGGCGCGGGGCTGGCAGGCTCACCCCTCCCGCCCGCAGCCCTGACCCCGGAGGGAGCCGGTGCTTTCCTCGGCCAGCCCTTTCCCTGGATGTAGGGGGAGGAGATGGAGCACTGTGAGTGTGGAAGGGTGGGTAGGAGGTGGTACCGAGGTCAAGGCCAGATCTGCTGCGGTGAGAGTTATCGGAAAGACGGGCACTGTGACATGATGGGCAGTGATGTGCCTTGTGCCGGCCGTGAGTGCACCATGCACTCACAGCCCGAGCGCTTGCTCAGGCTTCGGAGGAGTCCAGAGGTGCTGTCAGTGAAGCCTGGGCCTGGAAGCGAACAGGTGTCGCTTGGGACACCGCTTGACACACAGGACTGCATCCTCATCCTCGCGGTAGTGCGACAGGAGTGGGACGTCCTGTTGTTTCTCTTGGCAGGAGGAGAGCTGATGGGCCTGGCTGTTGGCAGAAACAGGCTGTTACTTACAAGCTGGTTAAGATCAATATCATGACGTCAATATTAAAGAACAATATCAGAGTAGAGAACATTCTAGAGGACATAATTTACATCACCCCCATAACTGAGTGCCATGGAGACTTTATCAGTGTCAGCGTATTCCGAGTAGAACAGTATACGGTTTGGGCCTGAATAATGTTGAGGAATACATTCAGTGCAACTAGTCAGGGTACAGCTGCAGTGGGATCTGCACATTGAACTCTGGATAGCAGGAGCCAGAAGTAAGAGGCTAGGAACTGGCATTGACCCAACAAAGGGTGCAGGACAGTGTGGCCCAGCTAGGTGAGCAGACACTGAGACACAGCAGGAGCCAGTGGTCCAGCTGGAAGACCCCAGGCTTTCACACACTTAGACTGTGAGGGTATAAAAGCCCAAGGTTTGCTTTGCTCAGGGTCCCTCCTCAGAGACACCAGCTTGAGCTGTTATTTTGTCACTGCAGCATGATAAAACCATTGTAAAAATACAGGAGTCTGAGACTCTGTCATGGGAAACCTGAAGTCCAGCCAGTAAGGAAACCTGGGGTGGGTGAGAGTGGGGTGTGTAGGGAGTCAAACAGGGCACATCTCAGCTCACTGGAGCCACCCATTGCGAAGTGACCTCCATTCCAGCTCATGTGGTCTGAGTGTGCCTGCCAGAGTGATTCCTGGACGGTCAGAGAAGAAACTTTGCTTAACAATTAAGGAAAAGAAAAAGCATCTAATTCCAGGAAAATAATTGTATACATAGTAAAGAAGAGTTGCATGCAAGGAATGTAAATATTCTGCAAGTCTTGGTAAGGCCTTGGAGGTCAGTGGTTAGGAGACATGCTAACCACTGACAGCTGGAGTAAAACAAGGTCCATGATGTTTTGTTTTTACCTGAAGAAAGCTTAGGCTAAGAGCAAACTGAGTTACTTACTGGCTTTGCTGCAGAGGAGTAAATCTCAGGTAAGTAAAAATGGAAGTGCTTAGCTCAACTTGTAAAGAAGGATGAAATGTAGAAAATGCCCATGATGTCTCACCTGGGCTGGATTCCTGCACACTGGCCTGTGCTGACAGATCCTCCTGCCTACATACACTGTCCAGCTGGAACTGTCAGACCAGAAGAAATCAATGGGGAGGACCCCAAGATCTAGCAAAGAAGATACATTGAGTAGGATTTTTTTTTTCTTAACTTAATATGAAAATCCTGGCTGTGACATACCTGCTACTGATTTCACTGGAACAGTTGAGACTTCTAGGGACCGTCTGTAGTTAAACCTGCAATTCTCTGACCTGATACCTCTAAACAGCCTGTAATCTACAACATACAGTACTTTTGAGTTATTGTTCAAAATCACTTCCAGGTTGGCCTGCTTTCTTTTCAGCATAAATACCACATGGAATAATTCACTTGCACTAAGTCCTTCTTTTAGAATTGTATTGATTTTTAGAACATATGATTTGCTTTACCAGATGGTTAACATGGAACTGGACATTAATTCATAATATTGTTTTCCAACCTTTGGCCAGAGAGGTTCCTAAGACTGAGTTTGGCAGAGCACAGTTATGTTTGTAGTTTGGCTTTTGGTGGAAGCCAATGTTCCTACATAACACCACAAAATAGTAGAGGGTCTGAAAAGCTGGAGAATTTCTAAAACCTCTTAGAGCTTTAGATGTTTTATTATTTGATATAAGTTTTTGTTTTTGTATATATTTAATTAATAGTAATAAAGGCATTTCAAATATGTTCCTCTTTGTGGGATTAAGTCCTGTTATGCTTCTCTGGGTCACTTCCTTTAAAAAGAAATTTGAAAATTTTAATTTGGTTGTTGTTGTTGTTGCTATTTTTAACAGAAGAGACTTCCAAGGCCCATGTATATCTCTAAGTTTTGAATCATGAATAAAATCCTCCATACCTAGGTACCAAAGCAATTGCTGCAAAATCTGCTTGACCTAAAATTGCTTGGACAAAAAGCAAAGACTAGTGAAAACAGCAGGTCAGCAACAGAAATGGGAAATCCATACATCAGCTCTGACTTTTCCCAGTGAATATCTGCAAGGTTTGTACTTTCTGTTCTGTGGGGAGGGAAGGCCCCTGAGGTTGATAGTAGAAGGGAAGATTCTGTGTCCCAGAAAGAGAGGCAGAACTGCTTCAACCTCTACTGGTTCTTTGCAAGGACACAGAGGCTATCATGGGATTGGAGCACAGGCTGTTCATTCAAGGGTTTATGGTAATGCTGTCTAAATGTTATTGCTGGTGTTTCCAGCAGTTGAGTATTCTTCTCACTGGGGCTCAGTTTACAATAATGTGTCTTATTTAGCACATGACTAAAAATGTGTGGGTTTGCCTTTCTCCCAAGACTGCCAGGAGGTGAGAACTATACTAGATCTATTGTTTGTAGGAAGATGTTTACTGAAATGGGTTCTTGGGTTTAGGATCAGATTGCAAGGATGTCCAACAGTTTTCTTGGACAATCATGCATTGTGCTAATTCAGGATTAAAGCAATTATTTTCTGTTCTTGCAGTGAAAATTGATGCAAATAGGAATAACAATGCCTTTCATGTTGCAGTCATGTGCATCCTGGAGTGCTTTTAGGGTTTTTCATGAAATTATTTCACAATAGACAAGGAACTATGTGTCAGTCCTTTGTCCTTTCTGTCTTACTGAAATCCATTTCCAAGAAGCTTGGTCTAATATCAGATTCCTTCTGGAGTGTTCTTTGAGGTTATTCACCAATATCCTGGAAGTTCAGGAAGCACATCGTATCTGTTCAATTGCTGACTTCACTATTGTTGTGTCTCTCAACATATTTCACTCTTTCTGGTACTATCAAGAAGTCAAAAATGCTTTGAATTGGCAAGAGATTGTTTTCAGCTTGTTACAGTCAATAAAGCCTTAACATACAGCAGTAGACTTCAGTGTTGTAGCAATCTTCCATGCAGGCTCAGCTGATCACTGAGGCTGCAGCAATCACAGGATTGCTGCAATCACAGGATTGCTGCAATCAGTCTCAAACTGGGCTAGGATAGGTCTGACAGGGAGGCCATAAATTTGAGCTGGCAGCCTAGAGGACCCAGAGCTTTGGAGCTGTCAGCAAAAAGAAGTGTCTGCATGTGTACTGCTTTTCCTGGCTCTCCGTAGTATAATGAAAAAGCTTGATGAGGCTTGCTCTGGAGTGCTGTGTCCCCATAAGTAGCACCTAAGGGTATATCATTTAATGTACTATGTTCTACAAAACATATGGATTTATATACTCAAATGACTTCAACACTCAGTAAAAGTGTTCCTGACTCTGGGAAGCCATCTGTGAATGAACTGAAGAGAGAGTACCTTGCAGGTTATGGCCTACAGCTTGTCCTGAGTACAGGAAAATTTGTAGGTGGCTCATGAAGGAGTTCATGGTGAGATTTGTTAGTTCATTGTTAGTCATGACTGTTTTAAGCCGTTCAAATTGTCAGTATGCAACAGGAGTTGCACAACAAGTCTGAAAATAGAGAATTTTGACAGCTCCCAGAAGACCTCTCAGAAATACCATAGCAGATTCTGGTTACTGAACTGAGGGCCAACTGCATCTCCCTCTTTAATTAGATGATTGTGCATCCTCCAAAGGAAATTCTGCGGTTGGTATATTTTAATAAATATGTTATAATTTGCTTCTGATCTTAGCACTGGTTTACTAAACTGTCTTTCTTTAAATGAGTCTTCAAAAAATTGCAGTTACGTTTATTGAACTTCGTTTTCAGCAGCAAAACAAAGATTAAAGTTCTGCCATCTACTGGTTAAATGGGGTTTAGCAGAGGCTTGTTGTCACTCCTGTGAGAGGGCATTGACATGGGAGTTCAGATCCTTCTCTTAGACCCAAGTAGAAACTCACACAAGTGTATTGTCAAGGAATAATACTGTTTTCTTGCAGAATAAAAGTATTTATTCGACTGTGCCACAGGGACTGAAGAAAAGGGACTTGAGGATCGGACCATGTACCCAAAATTAAAAAATAAATTGTCTGAGACAAGTAAAACTCTTCACTGGCAGCACTTCACCTTCAGCACCAGACAATGTAATGCTTTTGAAGAATTTCTTCCAAAGCAGATAATCTATGATCAGCCTATAGTTGCTGTATGGAGCATGAGAGAGAAAAACTGTTTGCACTATTGAAGTGGAAGGATTGTTCTTGTCCCTTTCAAGAGCAATGATATAACTTGCAGTAAATGCAGAAGTCTTTGCTGACCACCAGTGTCTTTCCCTGCATATCTGGAATGGTGTAGAGGACTTTAACCCAGACTAGATTCCTGTGAATGTTCATTTGAAAACAACTTATATTCAAAATGCTTTGGTGTATAGGCAACATACAACACTCTTGCACACAGTGAGCCTGGACTTGTGCTGTTCATAGTTTGTGTTGCAGTAGCATTAACACTTCCTTACTGAGCTCAGGACTCTGACAGAACATGTTACTCATCTGATAGAGCAGGATGAAGTGGGGAGTAAACTAATCCAGAAAGCTGGTAGAAGAAACAGTCCCTGGAGCCCAGGCAATTTACCATCTATCATGTGGCTAGTCTAAGATAGCGGTTTTCACTTTGCCACTGTACCTATCTAAAGAACTTGCACACACAGTCCCTTACCCTTACCTAAGAGGCACCTGTTTCCTACTACATGCCTGCTGCATGCATTTGGTGACTGGTAAATGTAACAGCCTTGGACATTCACTGCAGCACTACCCTTCCATTCCCTGTACGGAATAGTAATTGCTTGTAGTTGCTTGGACATCTAGACCTTCGTTAAAAATAAGGGGCACATTATAGAAAGCAATGGAAAACATGCTTTTTGAAAAGAGATCCACATTTTATGCTGCCTATACATAACACATTTGGCTCAAGGAGCATTAAAGATGCACGAAGAGCAGTAAGAATTCCTTTGCTGCACTCTAATGGTAGACTGTTTTTCTGTAACATTTTACTTATTGTTATGTCTAAACATGAGTGAGTTCTTAACTACTTTTCAGTGAAAAATGGGATACTGCCTATTTTTCCCAAGGTGTTTATACTAGCATTTTGCTTTTTGACTACTACATACTATACTAGCATGTTACTTTGCTTTACTTCCAGCAAAGTAACATGCTGAATAAAACCAGCAATCACAATTTAAGAATATTCCACTTAATTGCTTCCAAGGTTTCCTGAAGAGAGCAGATCAGATCTCCTATGACATGGCACAGTCAGGATGGATGCTTCCCTGACATATTTTACTGCCTCTGAGGGCAGAGAGCAAATACATCATGATGGATATACCCTGACCGCTAGGGCAAGCGAGAGCATAGAGCTAAAAGACATATCACAAAAGTTGTCCTTTTTGCCCGTTTGCAAGTAGCTAAATTCTTTGCACACAAACACAGAAAAAGGGGATAACATAGCAAAGAAGACAGAGGTTGGTGGGCTTTTTTACCCTGTTTCTGAGCACAACATCTAGATGCCATGAGAATGGGAAATCCTCTACTATTGCTCTGTGTGCAAAAAGTACCTCTATTGTTAATCTCTCTTCAGTGAACAAACTGCCTCATTTACCAGAGACCTTAAGGAAAAGCTGTGATTGTGCCAAGAGAAAGCCATCCAATGGGATCTCCTATGAAATGTCCTATGAATTACCAGACCCTCAGTGCTTCATTGCCATCAGTGAAATCTCATTCACCTTTTTTATTCCTAATGCACTTCAGCACTCCAGTGCTTAGATTTCCATTATGTCAGTGGTCTGTGGTGGGAATCTGCTGCAGTAGACCTCTCATTAGGGGTAGAAATGAGCCAAGACACAGACTCTTATTTAACAACATGAAAAGGGTCCCAGTTTATTCTTTAGAGCTTAGCCATCCTGACTCTGACTACAGCAAGCTCCTACTGTTGGTTTCTCTGGCAGACTCTGACTGCTGGCTATTTCCTGCTGGAAAATGACTCCAAGTATTTTCTTGCTGCCTCTGACCGCAGGTTTTTACCTAGCTCAACTGTGACTGCAAGCTCCATCAGACCCAGACTGACCTAACAGCAGATCTTTTGCAGCAGCAACTCTCTTCCTGGTTGTGTTCTTCTTTATCTCTCTAGATTGTTCCTTCTTCCTCAGGGCTCCTCTACAACCTCAAGGCCTTCCTCCTCAAGACTCTCCCTGACTGGCCAACCCACCCCTTTTATCACAGTTATCTTTATTAGTCACAGCTGAAACCCATTAAGGGCAAGGCTGTTCTTCTTCTTTGGTAATTAGAACAACTGGGACTTACCAGGGCCAAGGTCACCTATATTTCCCCCTTTTCTTTTAAATAAAAAAACATGTTTAATTAGACATATTTACATATTCTGCTTAGGATTAACAATTATACAAATATTTAAATAAAATACATGTGTTTTACTAGCATATAAAACTACTCTGTTTCTAGTTCTTGGGCTGGTTTACCTCTCCTTAGTCAACTTGGTGTCTCACAGCTCTCTGTGGGTCCCCATATTGATGATTCTGTCTCTCAGAACTCTGCTGCGACTCCCACGTCACCCCTCTCTGCTTTAGCCGTGCTGTGCCCTCGGGTTGGAGCGATAAAAGAGCCAGGGCAGCCAGGGCTGGCAGGGTGCTCGCCAGTGGGCCGGGCATCCGTGCACCCAGCAGCAGTCAGGGGAACATGGCACTGCCCCAGGATCCTGCCAGGCTGCTGCTGCCTCTTTTTACAATAGAAATCTGGACTTCTGCAGCTCTTCTCCCAGCTGCGTTATTTCTCACAGCTCTTTTTTTGGCCATGTCTCTCCGCGACTCCAGGCCATGTTCCTTCCCACAACTCAAAGGCCACGCTCCTCCACAGCTCCTGGCTGTCTTATCCTGGACAACTCTTGGGCTGCCTTATCTCTGCCTTCCTTCTTATCATGTCTTCTCGCTATCACGTTGATCACGTCGGACCATCACCAGATGTACTGGACACTCTTCTTCAGGTATATGTCACAAGGAAAACATGCAGAAGCAAGAGAACTAATATATTCAGGGGTTTACTGTTTCTCAGTCATAACCAGCAAAACAGTACTGCTGATCAGTCCATGCTGGTTTTGGAGTCTTTGGAGAAGTCAGATGCAAAAGTCGCAGAAGACCTTTTAGAAAACTTGGCTAAATTGTTTCTTTTAATGGATCCATATTCTCCTGAAAGAGTGGCTTTCATATCCAGAGCACTAAAATGGTCCAGTGGTGGATCAGGAATACTTGGACATCCAAAACTACACCCATTACTAGCTATTACCTTGCGGAAAGAGCAAGACTGTAGTGAATTCTGGTATCGCTAGCACTTAACAGATGGTCAGGGCTGTCTAAATATGCTGGTGGAATACCCAATACTCCGTGTCCCGCAGATACTGCAGTGAGGTGGACAAGTTTGTAGTTCAGGCAATACTACAATTTCTCTGCTTAAAAAAGACCAGCTCATCAGTTGTTTTTACAACAAACACAAAGAAACAGCCTTCAATAGAGAAGGGTCCACCCTTTGTGCATCCACTGCTAAACTTCATCTGGTTTCTCTTGTTGGTAGTTCATGGAGGAAAACTAACAGTACAAACAGTATTGTGTGAACAGTAGCACCCTTTGCTGAAAAGAGATCCCCCATCTATAATGAGTACCTAGATAGAATAGGACAACTTTTCTTTGGAGTTCCACCCAAGCAGACCTCATCCTATAGGGGACTGCTAGGAAGTCTTTTAAATAGTCTGATGGGAACTGAGGAAGACAATGACACAGAAGATGGTCAGGAAGACAGCAGTCCTATTGAGCTCGACTGAATGCTGTTTTCATTGGGTGCTGTGTAAATCTGACCATTAAATGACTCTGAAGACACTTTTGGAATTTGAATCCTGTTTCTTGGCTCCTAAAAAGGCTCTTCTGGCCTTTCAGAAATGATTGCTGGAATGTTTATACTGTCAGTCTATATTTTTTATGGGAAAAAAAAAAATAAAAGAGCCAACAAAAAGTAGCTAATCAAACCAATCGGAGCAGTTTCTGATCCAGTGGCTGGGACTGATTAAACAGTCTGTAGTTTCTGATGCAGTATTTCCTTTTGCACAGCCTTTCAATAAATCATAAACATGGCGCTTGTCCTTCACAGCCTACCCAATACCATCTCTGTTCTGAGAAAGCCTCCTTGCCTTGTGCCCTCTTCCAAAGATCTTGAAAGGCAGGAGGAGCAATTGAATAGTTGATTTGCAATGCTGGTGCCAAAAGTTCTGTGAGACAAGCCAAGCAGCATAATTTGAGATACACATCCAAGAGACATTGATACACGAACTTTCTTCCACTGCCATGAGTAACATCACACCCTTCATACTGCAGGCTCCTCTACCTCCTCAAAGCTCTCCATGACCAGCCAACCTACCCCTTTTATCACACTCACCTTTATTAGTCACAGCTGTGCCCCATTAAGGGCAAGGCTGTTTAATTAGTACAACTGTGATTTACCAGGGGCAAGGTCACTTATAATCCCTTCTTCCACAGCTACAGGAATCTGCATGGTTCATGGCTATTCTGTCCTGTAACTAGCCTGTAGGTGGGTCCCTGGATTTGGGATGAGCTTTCAGCTTCTTTCCAGGACTATCACAGCTTTGGTGCTGGAGGTGCTGGTGCCTGTTCCCATATTGGAATGTGCAGGTGCAGTGGTAATAGAGTGCAGTGGTAGGCCCATTTTTAATCTGGATGCTCATTTCTTTTGGCCCATGGGGAATTTAAGGACATCAATTCTGCAATAATAAGGGTCATTGCCACTTTTCCTTCCCTGGCTGACCCTCTGGAAAGTCACAGTGTTGCCCAAGCTATCTGCTGTCCTGCACACCTTGAAAATTTCTATCAATGACTCCCTGTTGGTCTTGTTTGGTTATGTCACAGAGAACACAACCAAGTTTTAAATTGTTTTATTTGCAGCATGGAGTGGAAAACTCACATTCTTTCTCAAATCTTGAACTAAGTTATACACCGTGAAGTTTCATCTGCATAACAAAGTGATAAAGCAAATCAACAGTCCTGCTGGGAGAATGTGGGGAACTGCTTTAATGCCAAACTTCGATCTAACTGTAAGGTTGCCCCTCCTCTGAGCTACGGAGTCCTTTCCAATTCCACATTATTCAATTAAATAAACACCTACAAAACTAGTGCTTGCAGCAGCCTTCTCATGAATTATCTTTCCATTAATCAACCATGGACTGCACTCAACAGAATCCATTTTAGTTACAAACTGTTAGAGAACAGAAGAAGGAAATGTAGTGGTAACCAGGGATAGCAAATGGGGACTTGGCACATAACAGGCCAGTTTATTTTTTACTACTGCTGCCTCTCCTTTGGTTTTCCTTATTGTGGAGCACAGCAGTTCCAAGTCAGTGCTTTCCTGATCAGGGGGTGTTTACTTCTGTTCGGCTGTACCCAAGAAGAGCAGCGATCCACTGGTGAGGGGCAGCTGGCTTTAGCACAGCACTCCCCTCCCATACAGGGGACACCAAAGGTGCACAGAAGAACTGCTGAAGACTGCGCTGGAGCCAGCATGATAGCATGCCCCTTAGCACCAGCTCAGATGCTGCTCCAAGAAAACATGGGGGACCCTGCAGTTGTAGGGTTATATGGAGTGCCAGGTGCCTCTTCCCAGGGTGATACTGAGGAAGTTGAGGTCTGGCTGAGGTGCAGGGCTGAGGTACAGAGCTGCCTGGTGCAGAAGCTATGGGAGAAGGCAGCAGACCACATAGCACCAGGGAGGATGAGCAGGAAGGCAACGGGACCCCCCCAAGGAGGTGCCTGTGCAGAAGTAAGCGCTGGAGCCCTCTACAGCAATGATAGGTGCAGGACTCTGGCTGAATGAACAGCACTTTGGTTCAGGCCTTAGCACCAGTCCACCCTGCTGTGCACACCCAGAGAACTGTGCCAGACCATTGACTTCTCAGGAACCACGGAGTCTACACCACAACTTATCAGGGCCTAACAGAACCATCCTGAGCAGGACTAGCCAAAACTAAAACTGCTGCGGCTGTACTCCTGCACCAAGGCAGGTAAACCAACATTACACTATAGACATCTGTAGCCCCACCCTTGAGGCCATTGTGTTTTCCTGTACAGCAGTTGGCTGTAGCTGTTTAATTACATTACTATTTAATTATCACTCAATAATTGTTTAATTATAATTTTATAATTATTCAATCATCAACAAACCCCTTTAACTCCACAGTGATGTCTTATTTTAAGAATTTATCTTCAACAGCTGCTTAAGAGGTGAGACAGCTAAGAGGCGATGCTGGACTCTAGTAGATTTGGACTAGCAAGGTGGGAAAGTTGAGACTCCCAAGGTGGAAATGTTGGAAGCTTGTGACTCCTGGCAACAGAAGAATGACTCCTTTTGGTCATGTAGATATGAACTGAAGGCACTCAGGTACAATACTCTGACAACAAATAAACAGAAAGAAGCTTGGTTGGGATAGACATCTGAGCCCCTCACAAGGACAGAGCAAGTCAGGGTGGCTGGAGACTTTAGTTTTGTTGACCTCTCTGTCTCAGAAGGTTTGCTGCTTGTCAGGGCCTTTGATCTGGGGTGCTTTTGTCAAGTCCTTAGACCACAACCTCCTGTCATCCATGTGGGCACCAGTGACACACCCAAAGGAGAATCTCATGCATGAGCACATCACTCTGGAGTCCAGCATACATGGTATTTCTTTACATTCCTGCTAGTGAGGGTGTAGATCTATCCTGAAGGCCAACAGGTACCATCAGGCATAGAAATAAATAATGCTAAATATTTATACATATACACATACATTAAAAAAGGGTGTTTTATATACTGGGTTTCTGATACATGATTAGAGTGTAGAATCAGAAATTGCAATGTGGTTTTAACAACAAGATTTGGACATTTTATTTTCAGAGTGCACAACTCTCACTAAACCTTAACAGCAATCTGTTAATCCATATGTGGGTGTTTTGCATATTTTGCACGTCAGAATACATTAAGGCACTCTATTCATACAAATTGCTTTCATGTTCCCTAGGTCCAGAGACAAAACATGACTAAAAAAGTTAAACTGGCAATCCTTTACAATAAAAATTAAATCAAACCCTAGCTGTTTTTTTGGTTGATTGGTTGTTTTTTTTCTCCCAGAGAAGTGATTCATTAACTTTGAGCAAATCCTTTATGTACTCTGTCAGGAAGTTATTTGTTCTAAAACTTAAGAGCTGGAAATAAGCTATTAAATATTAAAATCAGTGTATTTGAAGCACAAATAACTTGCTTGTCATATCATCATATTTGCTAGCCGGCTGGGCCTTAAATTTCAACCTTTTGACTTTGCTATGTTGTTACACAGTTTTCTTTACTTTCAGCTCTGATACGGTTTATTATTTACTAAGTCTCAGTTTTGTTAGCAGAACTAGGGAAACTCGAGATAGAAAGGAGTGTAAATGCTAAAATAAAATAAGAGTTCTACAGTTATGTCTACTTGTGATAAATATATCTACCTTTTTATTAAATACTTACTACTGCTGACTATAATGATTTTGGTGAAATAAAGATATTTTTCTTGATGGGATCTCTGTAGGGTTTTTTTCCCCACAAGAGATGGATGAATTTGTACTGAAGGATTTTCTTCTAAATCTCTGTACCTATGTGAAAAGTGCGCATTTATTTGATATATAAACATTAATATGTAATTTTGTTTAGATTATGCAGTCTAATGTGCTCCTTATTAAAACCTTTATTTGAAAAGATATAGTTAATCTGGCAATCAAATAAAAAGTTGAAAGACTATCTTACTGCATAACTTGGAACTGATCCAGAACTTTGCTGGCTTTCCATAGCAGGGCTTTTGCTTCTCTTACTCTGGGGCTGTTGGTGCTTTTAACTAAGAAGTCAGCACTTGATTTATTTCTAGCATGATTAGAACAGTTTTTTTAAGACTTTTTCTCAGGAAGGAAGTAACTGCACAGCTATTATGAAGCAAAAAAAAAAAAAAAAAAAACCAACCCAAAAAAAACCACCCCAAACTAATTATGTGCTAGGTACTAACCTTTTCTTCCCTTTTTTTTCCTTTTTCTTTTTTTTTTTTTTTTTTTTTGTAGTGTAGGTATAAGAAATTGAATATCTCTTTTGTTTTCCATTGCAAGACAAAGGGTGCATAAACCTGATCTAATACTTTTATTGTCTCTTCAGCTGTGAGATTTTGGGAAAAAAAGAAAGGTATCCTACATTTAAATGAACATCAGGATTTACCTTTGATTCAGATAGCACCAACTTGGAACCAACTTGGAGAGGTGAAAAAACTACAAATCTGAAACCTCTTTTGCTTAGGAAGGTGATACTTCCTGAGCCACTTCCTTTCATGAGCCAAAACAGCATTATCCCTCAATTTCCAAATATTGATGTGCCGGTTTAAAACAAAGAAAACCAACCCCCCTGTAACTCTTCTTCCCTGCTGGTTGCCAACAGGAGGGCATATTAAAGGATTTAAATTCTTGGCTCTTAGAAGCCACAATTTATTTTAAACTTTCCTTTTCAACTTCCATATATGGTTTGTGACATTCCTCTCTTCCAATTACTTGCAGTAATGAAGGGAATTCAGAAAACAAAACTCAACAATATAGAAGATTTCAGTAATCTAGAAACACTTTTGCTTATGGCTCTATGGAATAGGTACCATTGGATTTCACACTTCCACAATTCACCAACACATAAAGAACACATTTTATAGAAACAGAAACTTAGCAAGCTTCTCTGGCATTTGGGAAGCTAATGACTCCCACTCCTGTCATGTGAGTGGATGGATGAAATTGTTTGTAGCTCTCTGAGAAACCAGGAAATGGGAAGGCCAGGACGGACCACTAAAAAACAGCACAGCGCCATCTGCTTTTCATCCACTACTTCCATATTTATACAGTCTTCTCAAAACCTGTGGATCTCACCTGGACCTGACCTGATTATTTTCAGGTTTTTTGAAGCTTGCTTACAAATAAATTGCTTAATGAAAGAACTGAGTAACTGAATTTCATCATACAGAGTGTCAAGAGAGCTCTGGATAATGAACTGTGTTCCTTAAAGGATAAAATCATTATGTGATACTGACACTACATCAAACTTACATAAATTTAGGATGATGTACCAGAACTTTCACAGTTGTAGCAAAGGTTTTCTATCTGTCACAGTATGTCTTCTCTCTAAATATAAAGAGTACAAGAAGGTTACAAAAGGGTCAGAAGATCCAAGGTGCTAAGTTTGCTCCATTTACTGAATACACCTCTACCAAGCCATGAAACTTGTAAAAATGACAAGTTTTCTGTACTGCCTGCCCAGGAGTTGCATAACTTGAGTTTAATAAAGTTATAGAATCCAAAGTGCCACAAAATATTTATCAGAATGTAAAAAGAAGTAAATTTTCTTTTCAGAGGCCTTACATTTTTTTCCCTAATCTTGTCTTACTAATTCTTGTCAAAACAAAGACAATGGATGCTCAAAGAATTTTATTTGTTTTTATCTGTGAGGCACTTCTTTATTTTAAAAAATATGAAGGTATACCTAAGTAGTGGTAGTTTTATCCTGTTTGTTTCATCTTTCAATTACCTGCCTGTCAAGCAACAACTCCTGCACGAGGAAAAAATCACTTCTAATGAGTTATCCCATTTGTGAATGTGACAGCTCCAGTAATAATTCTTTACCTCACTTTTATTCTACTGTCTAGGGCAGCAGGTGTGCTACACAGTGAAATGGAAAGGATGGCTAGCCTTCCACTGCTGTCATACCCCATGGCTGCTGGCAGCATGTGTTTTGGCAGACTTAGCTGAAGACAGTGTTGGATCGTTTAGGTTGTTTTGACTGATTATACAGATAAGACGAGAAGTTGAAGCACAAAAAAGTTTAGTTCTTGCCCCTGTGTTACAGCTTATAAGTATTTATCTGGAGAGTCAGTTGTTAAAAAATAGCCAAAATCTCACACTTCATTTATATCTAAACTATAAAAACTACCATTCTCCAGTCTTCTATGAAAGAAACCTCGTAACTACCTGCCCGGATAAGTGATTCAGTAGTGTATGTAATTATTTGTTAATTGAACGCATTTTCACCTTTTTATAAAAAGATTAATTGATTACTTCCTCAGGCTTTTGAAACAGTCAAATTCTGATATTATTATAAGGTAGTTTCCCAGATTGTAGGAAAGACTTGTTCACATGAGTTTCAGCTTTCCAAATCTTGGGCCTCTGACTCTTAAGAGGGGAAGAACTATTAGTTCAATACAAAAGAAACACATTTAAAGAGGACAGGCTAGGCTGAAAAGAAAGGCAGGACAGGTCAATGGAACTTCACTTAACCTGCTTCTCTGCTTGACTGCCTTTAGGGTAAAGAGGTTTCTCCTCAAATCCAGCCTAAACATCTAGTTTGAAGTTCTCCCATTGTCTCTTGTCCTTACAGTATGCACTCCTGTAAAGAACCTTGGTCCTTCCTCATTAAAACCTCTGTGTCAGTACTACTGCGGTGTTATGAGATCTCTTGGTAACTGTCTCTTCTTCAGGCAGAGTCCTGCTCCCTCAGCCTTCTCTGCACAGGATAAGTGCACCAACCCCTAACCACCCTCATCATGGTTCTCCACTAAACTTGCTCCAGCAGTTTGTCCTGCTCTTCCTCTATGGAGGTCAAAACTGAATGCAATAGTCTAATATTGTAGTGCTGGGGAGACAGTAATAATCCCTTCTTTCAGCTGACTAGCTGTGCTCCTGGACAGCACAGAATGTTGTTGATCCTGGTTGTTTACAGTGTGCACAGCTGGCTCATTGACAACCAAGACACCCAGGACCTTTTCTGCAGTGTTACCCTGCTGCTCATTTAGAGGTCAAAGGAGGTGTGTCCTCTGATAGACAATGATGGTAACAATGATTGAGAAGAAAGCTGAGGTACTCAACAACTTCTTTCGTTGCAGTCTTCAATGGTAACCCCTCTTCCACTTCTCGTGAGTGGACAAACAGCAGGATGGGGACTGGGGGACTGTGGGAGCAAAGTCTCTCCCACTCTAAGTAAAAATCAGGTTCATGGCCATCTGAAAAACTTAAAAGTCTATGGGAGCCAATGAGATGCATCCTGGAGGCAACCAGCTGATGTAGTTGCCAAACCACTCTTCATGACATTTGAAAAGTTGTGGCTGTCATGTGAAGTGCCAGGTGACTGGAAAAGGGAAAACATTGTACTCATCTTTAAAAAGGGTAGAAAGGAGGACCCCTGGAACAACTGACCTGTGAGCGTCACCTCCGTGCCTGGGAAGATCATGGAACAGATCCTGCTGGAAGCTGTGCTAAGGCACATGGAGGTCAGGGAGGTGATTTGGGACAGCCAGCACGGGCAAGTCCTGCCTGACCAACCTGCAGAACTTCTGTGATGGAGTGACTCCACTTGTGGACAAGGGAAGGGCAGGAAGGACTTTGAGATGGTTCCCCACAACATCCTTCCCTCTAAAATGGAGAGAGATGGATTTGATGGGTGAACTGTTACATGGATAAGAAATCGGTGGCATCCAGAGAGTAGGGGTCAACAAATCTGAGTTCCAACGGACATCAGTGACCTGTAATAGTAACCAGTGGTATCCCTCAGGGTCTGTATTGGGACCACTGTTATTTCATAGATGAAGTGCACCCTCATCAAATTTGCAGATGACACCCGGCCAAATGCTGAGGCTGACATTCCTCAAGATGCCAACCAGAAGCACCTGTACAAGCTCGAGAAGTGGGCCCATGGAAATGTCATGAGGTTTAACAAGGCCAAGTTCAAGGTGCTGCACCTGGGTCAGGACAGCCCCCAGTATCAGGGGACACGCTGGGGATGAGCAGGTGGAGAGCAGCCCTGTGAGAAGGACTTGGGGCTGCTGGGTGAGAGGCTGGACATGACCCAGCCATGGGCACTGCCAGCCCAGAGAGCCAAATGTGTCCTGGGCTGCATCCAAAGCAGCGTGGGCAGCAGGGAGGGAGGGGATTCTGCCCCTCTGCTCTGCTCTGCTGAGAGCCCACCTGGAACCCTGCATCCAGCTCTGGGCTCCCAGCACAGGGAGGACATGGAACTGCTGGAGTGAGTCCAGAGGAGGGATACCAAGATGATTAGAGGGAGGGAATATCTCTTCCATAAGGAAAGGCCGAGAGAATTGGGATTGTCCAGCCTGGAGAAGAGAAGGCACCTAAATGGAAACTTCCAGTACCAGAGAGGAGCTTACAAGAGAGCTCTAGGGACTTTAAGAATAAATAAAGGTGTGTTTTGGCAGAAGGAGGAAATGGCTTCAAACTGAGAGAGAGTAGGTTTAGATAAGACATTATGAAAAAATTATATTCTGTGAGGGTAATGAGGCACTGGAAAAAGTCACCCAGAGATGCTGGGGTTGCCCCAGCCCTGGTTGTGTTCAGGCTCAGGCTGAATGGGACTTTGAGCAAATTGGCCCAATGAAAGGTGTCCCTGCACACAGCAGAAGAGTTAGATGATCTTTAAGGTTCCTTCCAACCCAAACCAACCCTTTGATTTTATGGTAGGACTCATTTCTCCTGTCTGTTCAGGTCCCTGTAGATGGCAGTGTAATGACTGCTCCCCCAGTTTGGTGTCATGTGTGAACTTGACATTCCTTGACAGTACTGCTCTCTGTCACCTCCTCATGATCTTGATAAACATTGTCAATGCCCAGGGCGAAGGAGAGACCCCTGTAACACCCCTCCCATTATGGGCCTCCAGGCAGAGTTCAAGTATGACCCACTCACTTCTACCTTCTGAGTTCAACCATCCAACCAGATTTTTACCCATCTAGTTGTCCAGCCATGTGGAACCATAACATTCCACTGTGGATACAGGAATATTGTGGGAGACAAGTCATAAACCTTGCTGAAGTCAAGTTACACTAGTGTCCTCTTCTACACAGATCCACACATTTGTCACAGAAAGCAATCAAGTAGGTCGGGCACCACTGACCACTGTCAAATCCAATACTGGCTGCTCCTCTTTATCCCTATGAGCCCAGAAATATGTTCCAAGAGGCTTTGTGTTATGATTTTTAAGAAGGCTGAGTTTGTGGAAGAAAGGACCTATCATTATGTGCTTTGGCTGATTTGTTGGCTTCAGCAGGTACACGTGTTCAAACACAGGTGTTTCATACTGCTTCCCTCTTCCCTTTCCTCCTGTGTATCTGGGGCTTCGTACAGCTCTGTGGTCTCTTAGATGTTTTCTAAATCCTGTTTGTAGAAGCAATTAGAAGTATTTCAAATCTTATGTATGCAACTACTCACTCTCCCATCATAAAAAGTCGCATTATGCTTTCTTTGGTCTCTTAATTATTTATACTGTTTCTCCTTGAGAAGGTCAAATCCTTCTGATCATAACTACTTTCATATTTACAACACAGAAAGGAGACACAAAGTAAGAGTAGCAGAAACTAGAAGACGCTAACAAATTTTAGAACTTCACTGCTGGTCGACAGGACAAAGATTTATTACAGAAGAGGTTTATTACACTAGCTTATTACACCCTTCACCAAAATACAGGTAAATCAGAGCCAGAAACAAAAATTTTAATTACCCTTTGTTGTCTCTCATTGCTTAATGGAGGTACCTGGATGCTGTTTTGAACAGCTCAGTGGAGATTCTCAACACAAAGCTGAGATCAAGACAAGTTGAGATGCAGATAGCATACATCTGCAAAAACAAAATCCAAAATGATAGCCTCCTTTCCTTGTCCCAACCTACTCCATCCATAATGGGTTACCCAACATAATAAGTCAAAGAAACAGAGGCATTCCAGAGACTAGCTAGCATCATAGAAACATCCAAGTGCATAAACATTTTCCAAACTAGCAACAAGAAGGTTAAGTGAACAAAGGACAAAAAAGCCCTGTGTTATGGAGGAAGGAGACTTAAGGCAGAACCCCTTATCTTTTCTTATGAAGTCAGAGATGTTGAGTGTAGAAGGCAGAACCTATTGCAAATCATTTTATTCTGCCAATGCATCATCACAAATCTTCTTGAGGCAGAGCTTTGTGTACTCTAAAATGGCAAAAAGATAGCAAAACCTTCCAGATTGATGTCGTGGCAAAACACTGGAGGTCTTACCTCTGAGTCCATAGAAGGGCCACGAAGATGGCAAAGGGACTGGAGAACAAGTCTTCCAAGGAGCGGCCGAGGGAGCTGTGGCTGCTCAGCCGGAGAAAAGGAGGCTCAGTCTCTACAACTCCCTGAGCGGAGCGTGTGGCCAGGTGGGGATCGGCCTCTTCTCCGAGGCAGCTAGACACAGCAGAGACAACCTATTCTCTAGCTGCGCCAGGGGACGTTTAGGACGAACACTCGGGCGGAGTTTCTCCACAGAACGCGCGGTCAGGGCTGCCCGGGGAGGTGCTGGAGGACAGGTCGGGTCGGGCCGGGCCGGGCCGAGCCGCCCGGGGAGGTGCTGGAGGACAGGCCGGGCCGGGCCGGGCCGGGCCGCCCGGGGAGGTGCTGGAGGACAGGTCGGGCCGGGCCGGGCCGGGCCGCCCGCGGAGGTGCTGGAGGACAGGCCGGGCCGGGCCGGGCCGGGCTGCCCGCGGAGGTGCTGGAGGACAGGCCGGGCGCGGCGCTGAGGGCGCGGCCGGCAGGGGGCAGCGCGCGCCGCCCGCCGGCGCTGCCGGGGCACCGCCCCCGCCCGCCCCCGCCACCGCCCCGGGGCGGAAGCGCGGGCGGGCGGGCGAGCGGCGGCCGGCGCGGAGCGGGCGCCCGGCGGGAATGGCGGACGGGGCGCGCTCGCTGCGCGGCAGCGGCGGCAGCGGCGGCGGCAGCCCGGCCTCCAGCCCGGTGCTGGGCGGGCGGGGCCGCGCCGCGGCCGGGGGCAGTAGCCCGCCGGGCCACGCGTTCCGCAGGGTGACCCTGACCAAGCCCACCTTCTGCCACTACTGCACCGACTTCATCTGGGGGCTGGCCGGCTACCAGTGCGAGGGTAAGGGGCTGCCGGGGCGGCCGCGGGAGCGCGGGACCTGCCGGGGGCGCGTCCGGGGCGAGGTGGGGGGGAGGAAAAATTGCCTAAACACAGTGCTGATAAAAACTCCATTCATCATTAGTATCAACAGACTATAGTACTAATGTTTAATTTTAAAATCTAGTGCAAAACCGCAGTGCTAAAACGTAATACTGAAATACAGTAACAAAAATAGTGCATTCCATCACGAAAAGAAGTGTCTAATGGTAGTAATCAAAATTCTAGCAATAGTCTAATAATAACAGTCGTAAATTGCAAAAATCAAGTCTGAAAACTAAAGTAGTAGCTGAAAACCCTGTTCCTATTTTAAATTATAGGAATAAATAATAATAATAATAATAATTCCTAACAAAAATATTGCAAAATCGGAGATGTGTCACTGCTCGCTCCTGTGTGGTGACACCGGTGTGTGCTGTGATGCAGCAGTGCCCCAGCCCATCCTGGGGTATACACACTGTGAGCCACCAAGCACCCCAGCAAGTTCACAGTGGTTCCATCTCAGGGGCACCCTTACCTGCTGAAATCCCATGCCTGATCCTATGGAGAATCTGAGACCTGTGTGGAGTTTGAACCTTTTAAACCTTGGCTGACACCAGGAAGGGGAGAAGGAATTGCTAGGTTTCCTTGCTGGACTACGCAGCAGCCGAGGTTCTTGAAACGGATAAAAATTATAACTTGTTCTGATGCAGCAAAATCTAGTGGTGTCATAGCAAAAAGAGTGGATCTCTGTGTCCCTCTTTAAAGGAAAACAAACACACCACTACTAACAACAAAAAACCCAAACAAAACAGCACAAAACATGATGTCTTCATGAGCATATGCAGTCCAGCTGGCTTGGGTTGCAGCTCCCAGGCCAGGTCCAAAGAGCCAGGTTGTACAAGAGCCTCATTGTTTGGGTGGGTGTCAAACAAGGCTGTAGGTGTAGAACAAGTACCCTGCTGTTCTTGAAATAGCTCCTGCCTTTTGTCATTGCCAGGGGTAAAGAGAGTGCTGGATTAAGTTGGGTGGAAGTCATGCTCCTGTGTGGTGCAAAGCGAGACTTGCAAGGATGATTTTATATTTGCTAAAAAGTTTTCTGAGAGAAGTGTTGTTCTGTCTGTGTGTATAAGATCATTGCTTATCCTAATAAGCAAAAAAGCTCCAAGCTCACATGGTAATTTCTTTCATTGTGAAAATGCACAAAGCCAGTCTTCTGTGTTCTCTTCTATCATTGAGTTTAAAAATGGCAAATTTTTTGAGTCATAAAACTGGGCATTCGGGTGCCAGTTTGTCAGTTAAAGATCTGAATAGTTTTGGTAATGCTAACAGGTAATGCTAGCAAAATGTGAAAGGACCAGAATGTGTCACTTTTTTTTTTAATCCACTCCCATATAACATACTTAAAGGTAGTGTATTCCTGCACGTTGCATTTAGAATTTTTTCCTAGTTTTCCACTGCAGTTCGTATTCTGGAACTTTTCTTCCCCTTTGGCTTTTCCAGCAGAATTCTGGATAAGCATCTTTAGCACCACTATCTAATGACCATGTGCTGATGGAGCACTTCCAAGCTACGTGGTTAAAATATCGCTTTTAAAACTACATCTGAAAGCTCCACCCCAAGCAAGTCACCTCCATGAGGGATAATACAAGAGAGGGGAAATACTCTCAGTTTTCATTAGCTCTAACATTCTCTGCTCAGAGTGTGTAGGAAAACCCTATAATGGCACCTGGCACATCAGTGTCTCCACTGGGTGAAGAATAAGAATTGGATTTTTTTCATTTGCTTGGTTTTTTTGTTTGTTTTTTGTCCTTTCATCTGTTTTCAACCAGCTATGCTTAGAGTCATGTTTGTCTTTCCAAAAATTTGCTCTCGAACAACAAATCTCAAAACCACCTGATGGATAATTTGCTCATGTGTCTGCTGTTGTCGAGTTCCAAGCTATTTATAAATGCTAATATGATTTCTTAAACTTTAAAATTTCCTAAATTCCATTTAATTGTTACCTCCTTGTCACATTTACTTTAACTAATGGAGTTTGATCACTGCACTTTTGAAAGGGATAGAAGGAGTGCCAGGCTGTTAAAACAAAAAAGAACCCACCCAGCTATTAGAGAAGAAAATGTTTGCTGTGAACTTGAAAAACATGGTAGATGATTGCTACCTCCTTTATCTTTTCTGCAGAGAGTCTAGGTTTACAGGTGTAATTGCAGCTGTCTTTGGACTCGGTTTGATGAACCACCTACAGGCTTCAACATGAAGCCATTGAGCAGCCTTTTTCTAAGTGGATTTGCAGTGGTTGCTCTTCCAGATCTGTAGGTTCAGATGTGCAGTCTCCTGATGCTGTTTGTGTTGACATTCCCTGAAGCTGGTTGTTACCAAAACAGAAAGCTTCCAGTCTTTGAAGGGAACTAAGCATGCTCATTGTGTGACTCCTCCAGTTAATGAAAGGGAAAAAAAAAAAAAAAAACCACACAAACCAAAAAAGCCTCTTATCTGTCATTGATTTGAGTAGCTTTATGGCCTAAATCACCTGGATTTGTGTTTTAATTGTGATTGAACTTTAGACCCTTGGAGAATGGCATCTTCTATGAGTGAATGATAAAATTTGTGGGGTTTTTCTGTTAACTTATCAACTACTCAGTAGACTGGCACGTGCCCATATGGCTTACTTAGCTGTGTAGCAAAAGTACAAGAAAAGATAATGAATTCTCAAAACATTCTCATAGTGGAGGCCAAGATGGTCCTTAGATTTTCTCTGTGAATTCCAAAAAGTATATGGAAGAGATGCTCTGATGCTCTCCGTAAAAGGTATAAAGTGCCCGGCATCTGTTCTGATTGTTTAAAAGTTAGGTACTGTTTCTTACTCCTGTATGGTGCCAGACCACTGTCACCAGCTCTTTGTATGGGATTGAAGGTACTCCAGAGGAGAATTGCAGCTCTCTTGCTTAGATTGGCAAGATATTTTTACAAGTGAATTTTATAGGGAATGCAATACTCTTCCTATATGGAATAGGTGTCCAGTTGGGTCTGAAGATGTCACTGTATTAAGCTTCTGTGCACATATTTATGTAATATCAGTCAACCAGGCTTGCATCTGTGGTTTTTTCACATGTCCTCCCCACCCTGACAAATCTGTTTTCTGTAAATCTTTTGTAAAGAACTGTTTTTCTTACTAGTTTGCTATTTGTAGCTGTGACTTCCTTTGTTAAGTATGTGTGTATGTGTGACAGAATAAGTGAAGCTTGAGTTGTAGCATGGAAAACTGCTCTCTTATATTGCTCTTACTTTCCTAATCATGACCATTTCAGGTTTGAGTAGATTTAAATTTGGTCTGACTTGCCAAAGAAGAGGCAGTGTAAATGAAAAATACTAAATATATGAAGTCTGTATAAGAATTGTAAAGAGAGCTCTTACTGGTAGTTCACAGAAGGACCAATTTCATACACTAAAAGGTAGCTAGCAGATATTTTATACTGGAGTTTGGGATTAGTTTCAGCCAACAATAAATACATTTCTTTTCACAGTGCTTTTATTTTACATAAAACACTTCAAGGAAAAAAATGAGTTGGACGAATTGTGGATCTATACATTTTTGGGGGCTACAAATATTTCCAGTTCTATAAAACTTTATAATGTAAAGTCAGTTTGGTTTACTTTGGCCAAGGATAAATGTTGGGGATTTAAGTAATAAGTAAGTTTGATTGAAAATTTACAATTGTTTAACTATTTTAGGTTTTTTTATATCTATGTATTTCATAGAATATTTATGGGAAGCTGCAATCATGGACATCTTGATATGTATTTGAGCAGATAAGGCACCTGTCTCGATATGAAGGCTCTAAGTCTAATAATATTTTGGAGAAATAACACCTTTATTTCCTGTTTTTGTTTTTGGGGGAGGAGTTGAAGGGATTTGGGGGTGGGGAGGGGTGGGTTAAATTATTTTTTTTAGGCTTCTTAGCAGACCATCCAAACTTATTCAAAGATGTGTAAAGCTTTGTTTCTCTTAATCTGATTTAGATGTTGGCTGACAACACCACAGTTTTTGCAGAATAAAATGTAAACGATGGATCTGAGTTATATTTATGACATAAATCTCAGATTTGGCAAGACAGCCAGAAAGCTGCTGTGATTTATATGGGCATGTCCCAGATAAGGACAAGCCATGTTGTTCCTTGTTGATTTAGGAGAGCTTGGAGATGTTCAGATAGCATTTGCAGCAGTCTTCAGATGCATATTTTCGACAAATTTTGTATGCAGTCTATTAAATTCAAATTTTGTATGCAGTCTATTAAATTCAAAGAAAATAGAGTCAGATAGGGAAGGTGTATTAAAGCTGGGAGTTTGTTGAGATATGGAAGTAGTAGCAGGGAATAAGGGGACAAGGGGCAGTCTCCTTGGACTCTCATCCTTTCTTGCTCTGTTGTTAGATAGGCACGTGAAACATCCTTGACCCTGCAGTTTTCATTCAGATCTGTTTTGAAGGAAGTGAGTGATATATGAGATTCCCCCAAGAGTCTTAATGCTTGCAGTTCAAAAGGAAAAGCATATTCTTCCTTCTTGTGATGAGCTTCACGTGCTTTTGGTGCATTACCACAATACAATTTCGCTTCTATCCTCCAATCAGTTTGCATTTTCAAGACTTTGCGGCCTTTATTCTTCAGTGGTTTTCTTGCCAGTGGTGGGGCCTTTCTGTGCAACAACAAGATGTTTGGTGCTGAGATATTTGAGTGAATGTGATTTTGCTGCATTTGAAACTTAAATGGAGCAAACAAAGACAGTCAAAAAAGGAAAAAAAACCCCACACACGCCCCAAAAAAATTCCACAGAATAAAAGCTTACACAGAAACTTGGCTCAGTTCAGCTGATATACATGTTGAGAAAAATGTTTGGAGCATTGACTGACACATTGAAAAATGCAATTTACTGGTCTGTATTTGAAGGGTGATCCATTTTATACTGAAGAGAATTCATGCTTTTCTTTTCCCTGCCTCCTTCTGACAGTGCCTCAGAGGAAAATATCACTGTCACCATCAGTGATGCAGAGAAAAGGACAGGGTGCTTTGTGAGAATGCACACAGCTTTTGTAGCTGGAAGCTATAGTTTGTGTTGATAGCATTAGCTCAGATTTCAGTCCAGAAACTCAATTAGGTAGTAAATAACTTACTGCAGAAAGTGCTAAACCCTGTAATCCAATACCAAGCTTTGCACAGCACTTTCATATATCATCTCTCTTACTGCTTCAGTCTGACTCGTTGAGCAGTGACAAAAGCACTAAGGAAGGTGCTCATCAACCCATCACGGTGTGAAGTGGCTGTGGCTGGTGCTCTGCAGGTTCTCTTTCTAGATGATCATTTATCAAATATACCTTAGACATCGTTTGTTCAGGTGTTTCTTTGAGGGTGGTACCTTGGGCTCCTTTTATCTTGCACAAAATTTTTCAGTCTTTCTCTGGTAAGCTCCCCACAGACCATAGTTCTTGCAGTCCTGCATTAAGGGTCTAAAAATCGCTTTACAGCAGGGACGCTGCTGTGTGCAATGGGCATTAATGACGTAGTTGTAATTGTAACTCAAGGTAGGGCTTCTATGTTTACTGCAGGGGGAATGGCATGCAAGGTGCTTAGTTGTCATTCTCCTGTGGTCAGTTTGTAACAAATGTTTCTGTTGATTCCACCCACCAGCTCCACGCATACTCAGAATTATAAATCCAAGAATAATAAGTTTTGTCTTTTTTTTTTTTTTTTTTTTTTTTGGCGGGGATTGTCCCTCTGGGCATGGTGCCTTTGTTGGTCTGTTTTCTTCTTTTTTGACTACATGCTGTTTATGACCTGTCCATAATATTGCTTTGCTTCTTAGTATCCATAGAAAGGTGCTTTTCTTCCTGATTTTGGAGCACCCTTCTCAGGTGGCAGCTCTGAATTTTCCTTGAACCACGCTGTCCCTGGATGACCTTTACTTTTTGGTTATGTCACTTGTTCCTTCCAGAGGTGTTTCTAACTCTGCCTTTCATTAGCTCAAACTGACTTCCTTCTGGGCTACTTGTTGCTCAATTAGGTCCATCCCGAGCTGGCCCTTGAAAGTACCTTTGGTCAAACTGCTTTGGCAATACTTACAGAAAACAGGTGACTAAGTTACTTGAATATATTTAATTTGACTCAGCTCCAGTGGGGAAAGAGCAGATTGTGTCTATAGTATATACGCATTTCTAAAGGATTAAACAATACTTGCTGATCAGCTCCTGTTCTTTTTGCATTTATTCCCCCCCAGCCTTTTTATTTAATGGAAACTTTCAGTTTGTGAGAAGCCTGTTAGAAAACACTCCCCAGCAGAGAGCAAAACCTAACGTGTGTATACCACAGTGTGATAAGGAACATGTTGGAAGCACGCTTCTTTTTTTTTTCCTAAGCGTGCTACCACAGTATTCTTCCTTATTGTTGCCTACTGTCGTCTCACTTGTGGAAGTTTGTTATTCAGTACAGTCAACCCCTCATTTCGCTTCCTGTTCTTATTTAAGCATTTTTATTTGCTTGGCTCTAGAAGAATGGGGGTGGGGCTGTGTGTATATTCATGCATATATATTCACATATATTTATGTGACTTTGTTGCTTTCTTGTTTAATTTTAATTTTCTTGTTTAAGATTGATTATCAATGGATTATTACCAGGGAATTATTACCAGTGAATATTACCATTACTTGGAAATATGTTTAGTATTATTAATGTGATGCACTGGTATCACTCACCTGCTTGGCTTCTTTTTAAATACCAGCTGTACCATATAATTGTCATGGCCCTTACTATTGTAAAAATATAATTATTTAAGATCTTAAACAACTAACAGAATAAACAGTCCTGTATTTGACCACAATTTAATTCATGCCTGAAGGTTTTCATACACAATACTGCTAGAGACATTCTGAATATTTAGCTAAACAGATTTTCTTGTAAGAGATTATTGAATAATTTGAACTTTAGGGGTTGAAATGGGAGCATTGTGTTGTTCTGCAGGCTAGTATTAGGTTATGGTGGCTAGGAAATACGACATCCAGTTTAAGTGCAAGAATGCATAGAAAAAAAATCTCAGTTCCTCATTGCTTTTCTTTCTGCTTGGCAGCTTGTGTCACTTGTTAGTGTCTTGGTTTGTCATGCTATAATTCAGGAAATTAGTCTTTCCTTTTTATGCAATACTTTCTCTGCAGAATATGAAAATAATAACTGGTACGTCTTGTTAACCAGTGGACATAAGAAATAATCCACTCACCAGTTCCTTAAGTGGTTCAAGCAAAAATACTTCCTCAGTGCTGAAACCATTATGTGGTTAGGATCTTTGCCTGGGATCATCATAAATACAAGGAAATCGGTAAGATTCTCCTGAGCATGAAAATGGCATGAGAGAAGGCTCTAAACATAAAGAAAAAAAAGCTGTTTGCATTTGAGACTGTGAATGCTTTATTTTAGAATAAAAAAGGCTTTATGTGAGATGACAGATTTTCTTCAGAGTCTAGTTAGGATGGCAGAGTGTAAATCATCACACATAAAAATTTGCATGGGAAACTGATTAGGACTAGCAATCCTGAAATGTATCTGCTATAAAAAGAATCCCTTAGACTTAAAAAACAAATATGTGGGCTGAGCAACAACCTAGGAGAAACTGCTTTTTCACATTCGAACTCTTCTCAAAACAGTATTGATAGAGAGTACTGGAAAAGCTGATTTAAAAATTTTTGGTTATTCACAAATATTCACATAATTTAAAACTCTCAAGACACTTTTGCGAGTTGTTGCCCAGATTTTGGGTGGATGCTGTTGGATGTCCCAGTGCCATACTACAGTGCTGGAGCAGTTGTGCCTGGCAGGTGTGCACATGAGCTGTGGGCAGAGTGTCTGCTCTCACTGCTGACGGTTGTCTGTGGTAGTTATAGCAGCCCTTCCGAAAAGGAGTTACAATCCCTTTGTCCTAGAAAATAGTTTTCAATTGCAATTATGTTTGATGCTCCAACTTTCTGCCCAGATGCTGGGCAGACTTAATTCTGTTAACAGAAGATGCCGAACGAGAAACCGAACACGTGATCCAAGATGAGGAGGTGTGAAAGAAGAGATATAACCTTAAACAAGAAGAACTTAAAAGATTCCTGTTTCAATTTCTGTGCAGAAATCAAGTAAAGACTTACAGGCTTGTATTTTCTCTTGTGAAGAAGTTAACTAACAGCAGCTGGGACTTTTAGGCCTTGGTTGCCAAATCCTTTTTTAAAATATAGGCTGAAGTAGAAGGTAAATATACTAGCATGTTAAAAATGCTCTTCAAAACAGCCAAATATCATTGTGTCCATTTTGGTTTTGACCTCTGTTATCCTGTTGCTATTATATTTCCTTCCAGAATAGCTCCTGTTTGGAAAATGCATAAAGATTTCTTGACATTATTGTATTTTTCATTCAAGAATTTTTTCTCCAGGTGAATCAAATAGATTATTTAAAAGTAAATCCATAAGATAATGGAGATATATTACATTTTTTTGGTTTTGCTTTCTTACTTTTGCTCAGTGTAACTGTTTTCTTAAATAGGCTGTCCTGAGAAACTTTAAGAACCTTACAGTGTGTTTTGATAATTTATTTGCATAAATTAATAACTGATTATGCTACATAGTAAATTAAGATTGAGTGCTACAAGAACTTTCTCTGTCTCATCAATTGAGGACACCACACCAAACAACACTAAAATGAATGAATATATGAGCCTTGGTATAATTTGGTTCCTCTTTGGGAAAGATTTATGTCTTTTCAGGAAGAGATTTTGAGTTTTAGTGTTTATGAACAGAATTCTTTTATTTTGGAAATTCTGGTGTATTCATCAGTGGTATCTATAATTTGTATTGCAGGCTTCTGTTGTCCATATAGATGTAAACACTCATCTTCTATGAATTTTGTATGATCTTAGATACATACTGTTGCATTAATTCAGGAGAAATATAGTCCTTGATGTCATCAGTGACTCAAGCCTAAGTGCTAGAACTGAAATGCTCACACTTTCTTAAAAAGAATCTTTCTAAAATACTTGAGGTGGATAAAATGAAAAATCAAGATTTTTTTAAAAAAATCATGAAGATCAGCACTTTCAGTTTGCCTTTTGGAAGCAGTGCCTTGTGAGTGTTTTGTTTTCCTGATTCACCACTGTGTGAATCATTTGCCTTTAGTTTCCTGACCATGTCAATAGCTTTGTAGTAACCACACTGGAGAAAATACTGAATGTACTTACCCAGTTGGCACAGGATTCTGTTTCTTTGCTTTCTGCCTTTTTCCCCTCAATTCTTTCCAGTTCTGAGTATTTTTTACTCAAATCCTATTGTTTTATACACTTCTGAGTGTGATGCAACTTGGAAATGAAGCCCTATAGGAATGACAAGTAAGGTTGCCATGGCAACTCTGGGGTATCTTGATTTTTTTCCTTGTTTTATGTTGCTGGGAAGTATTGAGATGCCTTAGATAATCCAGAAATCACCCAAATTAAATGTGGAAGAACGTTTACTATGGGTTTATGTAGATTAATAATGAGACCTACATTTTAAAGGTATCCAACTTTCCTTGAAAAATTGTAACTGTGTTGTGGAGGCTTGTGGGTGCTACTGCAACTAAGCTTAGCTGTGATTTTTCTTCCAGTATCTTCAGGAATTTTTTATTATATTTTTATGTTCTGTGTTCAGTTTTAAGAGGCAGAAGAGGCATTGCAAACCTCCTGTCTGCTGGTTATATCACTGAGCGGAAAAGACTGTGTTTATGTGAAATGCTGCCTGGCTCTCCTTGATCCAATCAACATCTTCTGTGTGTTTTGGAGGGAATTCTCAGTTTCCCCCACTGCTAAGAGCGTAGAGCTAACTCACTGAGTTCTTGTGTGCGTGGGATACGCGTGGGGTTTACTCAGTGTGTCACTGGTGATATGCACCCTAGGTACAGAACTGGTGTGCATTACAGCTGGCCTGTAGCCTGTAGTGTTGAGGAAGTCTCCAAGTCTTTGGGTACTGTGAGAGTGTCCAGGCAACTGTGTCAATATCACATTGAAGCTTATGAAGTCCTACTGTGCATTAAGTTCAGCTAAGATCCACGCTGTTTATTTCAGTGTAACTCAAATTCTTCTTTGTCAAAGTTGGAGATGTTCTACTGTTATTTCCCTTTTATGTGTGTAAAGGCATTTCGGCGTAGCTATGTCTAGCATAGCAGAAGTGTTAACAGGACTGTTTTTGCACAGGAGATGTCTCTGTAGTTATTGAGGAGGATGACACTGACGTGGCAGTGTGTGGATTTATTTGTGCTGTACTGGGTAACGAGTGATAGTGGTGCAAGAGGCCACCTGTGTGAGGGCTGGAACCTTGCAGTGTTCATGCAGGGTGCCTGGGCATGATCACCTCATGAAGTCAGCAAGTCTAAGGGCAAGGTGCTGCAACTGGCTAGGGGCGATCCCAGTCACAAGTACAGACTGGGGGAAAAAGTCATTTGACAGCAGCCATGAGGCGAAGGACTTCAAGTTGTGATGGGTGAAAAGCTGGACTTGAGCCGGCAATACCAGAATCAACCGCATACTGGGCTTCATCCAATGCAGTGTGGCCAGCACGTCAAGGTAGGTGATTCTGTTCCTTTACTCTGCCCCATCAGACTCCACCTGGAACACCGCATCCAGCTTGGGATCCTCAGCACAAGAAAGACATGGACCTCTTAAAGTGTGTCCAGAGGAAGGTCATGAAGATGATTGGAAGGATGGAGTACCTCTGCAATAAAGACAGACTGAGAGCTGGGGTTGTTCAGCCTGGAGACCAGAAGGCTTTCAGTAGCCTAAGAGGAGGTTATGAAAAGGAGGAAGAGGGACTTTATATGGGCAGATAGTGACAGGAAAAGAGTCAATGATTTTAAACTGAAATAGAGCATCTTTAGATTAGATATTAGGAAGAATTTCTTTGCCCAGAGGCTGGAACAGGTGGTCCAGAGAAACTGTGAATGCCTCATTCCTGAAGATGTTCAAAACCAGGTTGAATGGTCTGATGAGCAACCTGGTGTGGTGAATGGCAAGATGAGTTGAAACTACATGATCTTCAAGGCCCCCTTCAGCACTAACAATTCTATGATTCTGTGATGAAGGTTTTGTTGCAAGGATGCCTGCAGTAAATGTCAAATTGTTTTAGTGCATTTTCCTTTAAATTGGGGGCTGGATCAGTCTTCCTTGTAATTTTTGTTGTGCTGTTCTGAATGCTGTAGCTCTTTGTTTTGACCAGTAGCTGTAAGTCAGCTGGACAGTGCTGATAAACAATTGACAAAGTTTCTCTTTGTAAGGCATCACCCTGAAAACAGTGACTTGGCGAAGCTGTTGCAGACAGCAGCTGCAGGGAGGTAAGCATTTATGACACTGGTGTGCATTCCCTGCAGTAGGTGGTTCTGTGGTCCAGCTGGATCTTCCTTGTTCTTCTGGTTTTAACCATTTCATGTTTCTCTGCCCCTCCTGTCCTATTTCATTTACACATGCTGCCAAGCTGGCCCATCTCCAGCCACTGGGGTTCAGTTGGTTGCACAAGCAATCTGCAGCAAAAAACATAAGAGGCACCAGCTTAAGACAGAGCCAGGAGAAATGTCTGATTGCTAACTGGTCTTGAAGAGTCTTTTAGTGGTATCTGGTACTTGATTTTCTTACTGCCATGGTGTCTTGCTGAAACCATGAGTTGGGTGTCACTGGAGGACTTTCTTCCTTGGAGGTTGTTAGGATCTATAGCCTTTTCCTGCATGTACAGGGAGCGTGATCAGAGGTTTTTCTGTCAACTTTCAAACCAGCTTGACCCTTTCTAGCTGTGTAAAGGCTGCAGTCTGGAAAACTGGGGAAAAGCCACAACTGTGTTACATGGTCTTGTATCTAGCTTGTCTGGGCAGCCTTCATCCTTCTGCTTGTACAAAAGAACTGCTCGGGTGCTTAATTGTTTGCCCTCAGACAGACTTCTGTGGTTCAAAGACAATTTCTTTTTGGGCTCCAGTCTTCAGCATCCCTGAATACTGCTGATAGCTGTTGTGGTTGGGAGCCTGCTGGGAGAAGAGTCACAGCCAAGGGTCTATTGCTGTTACATTGTTGGTGGCAAAAACTGTGTCCCTCCAGGCTCCCTGTACAGCTTCAAATTGTTAGTGGGAGGCCTCTTCCTCCAAAGGATCTCTTTTTTTTTTTCGAATTGAGTTGCTGAACTCTCTCCCCTGATGCTGTAGCCCTCTGGGAGATTTTTTTGTTTTCCATCAGTGGACCAGCACCTTGTCCCATGGCACTGCCCTATCTTTGGCCTAATCTTCAAGAAGAGAGAAGGTCTTAGCTCTTTCTGAATGTGAATGCAAGTTTGAGTCTAGCCATTTTCCATCTCCCTGAAGAAGACAACACTCTTAATATTGGGGACCTGTTCAGTAACTAAAACTGCATGCCTCTGAAATTCTGTGTTCACCCTAATTTCACTAGTGGTAAATCTGATCCAGCTGTCTTTTAAGAGGAAAAAAAGTAAAATCTATGCAGAACTCACCTTTCTCATAAAATATCACAGAATACCTCGGGCTAGAAGTGCCCTTAAGGATTATCTAGCCCAACACCTGACTCCCACACATCCCATACAATTAGCAGGGACATTCTCAACTATGCTCAAAGCCTTCTTCAACTTGACCTTGAATGTTCCCGGAGATGAGGCATCAGCTCTTTGGACAAGCTGTGCAGTGTTTTACCACCCCTATCATACCAAATTTCTTCCTTACACCTAGTTCAAATCTACCCTCTTCTAGTACTTCTTGTCCTATGCAATGGGCCCTGCTATCTTTCTTATATGCCCCATCTAAGTATTAAAAAGCATCACTAAGGGTCTCCCTGGAGCCTTCACTTTCCAGGCTGAACAATCCCAAATGTCTCAGCCTCTCATGGGAGAGCTGCTTCAGCCATGTGATATTTTCTGTGGCCCTTCTTTAAGACCTGTTCAAATGTATCCATTCTTTCCTATGCTCAGGATCTCACAGCTGGATGCAGTGTTCCAGGCAGGCTCTCATGAGAGCAGATAAAAATTTGAGAATCACCTCCTTTCTCAGTTTTTTGTCCACCAACATTCCCAAGTGCTTCTCAGCAGTGCTGCTCTCTTTCTGCTCACACCTCAGCCTATATTCAGTTGGCCATACTGTACAGACTGGAAAGAGAGTAGACTGCAGCGTGCTAACAGGAGTGGATAGACCCCTCTTCTGCGTATAGACATAGCTGGTAGGATGTCTAGATTTTCTGATGGCTGTGGACTTAGAAAAGCCTCTTGACCAAATGGAGATTGCTGCTTTTGCTACTGTGGCATAACTTCTCTGTGCAGTTTTCTCCTTGAAATGCAAAGCCTTGGGCACTGAGCACACAGTGTAGGTGCCTTTGTCTCCAGCTGTTGGTGCTCTAGCTTTTCCTGCTTAGCAAGTTCTAAGAAACTTGCTCTGGGTAGTGTCAGGAGGTGGGAGGATGGAGAGAATTCTGTTTTGGCAGGTGAGGTTCCTTTAGTTCATTTGTTAGTACTCGTTTTACAGTACCAGGAGGATGGAGAAGCAAGATACCATTCTGTAGGCTTCAGGGATGAAAGAGTGAGAAGTGCTTATGTAGCCCAGGTGCTTTGTGAGGCTAGTACAGTACAAGCAAACCTACTATAACCAAACGATTGACAGTTCAAGTGTATCATGAGTGTTTTCTTAATAAGTAGCTTGTCTTATTTTCACTTGTCTTGTTACTTTGTTATTTTCTACCAGCGTATTTGAAATACAAATGAATAGGAATTCAGATGTGTTGCCTTGAAATTATAGAGGTCAGATGCTACAAAAACATTTCTTTGGAGTATCTGTACATATAAAGAAAAGGTGTTCTCATGCATATAATTCTGGGAATATAAAGTGCAAGGCAATTCACATTGTGTGGAGGCAAGCTGCATTTTTATCAGACAGGGTGTATACTGGTATCTCCAGTTAAAGCAGAAGCACGTACGACTGGTTAGTTGACAAGACCAGAGAATCTCGGAGAGAGAAAAAAGCTGTCAAATGCAAGTGATCTATAAGGACACTCAGCAGATCTCTGAGAAACCTCAACAAGGTTTTTATTTCTTTTGGATTTTCTGAAGAAGCGTATTTACAGTGTAGTGTCAAGCGCACTGTAAGCAAAGCCTGAAGTTTCTTACCACAGTGAGAAAGGAGGGTCTTTTTAATGCTTGACTTCTTAAAGATTTCAGAGATTATTCTATTCCTCTCTCACCATTGTTTGAAATATTTTGGAAGACCAAAGCTTCTATGACAGCTTTCCTGGTGACATTCAGCAAGCATTGCACAACAGAATTCTAAGCTTAAACTAGGCTGTGGTTTTGTCTGAGAGAGCACACCAATATTGCATACAGGTCTTTGCATGTTTCTGCTGAATTGGGAAATAAGCTGGTGAAGTCCATGTGCTGCATCCAGCATTCCTTTCAGCGAATAGTCACAGTATTCAGACTGGCCTGTGGTCACAGTTGTAAATGAAAAGCTAAATGCATCTATGCTGGCAAGCTGCTACAATGGAAAAGTAGCTCAAAGCTGTGTAATAAATGTAGAAGTTGAGTCCCACGAACTTCCAGTAGAACAAAATTGTTGCTTTTAAGTCACTCCTGTGAAAATAGTGACTGCTCCACCAGCTTGAATGATCCTGTCTGGACAAGCAGTCTGGTGTTTTTGATATAATTTAAGAACACTGTGATAGAAAAAATAAAAGTATTTTCTCCAGTCTGTGACTAATTAGCCCGTGGGCATTTTCTGAAAGCTATTGTATTTTAACTGTCAATGGATCTCTTCAGTGAACACAAAGGCAGTCCTGATGAACATAAAAAATAAGCCTGCTTGCACACAAGGACAACTTCGGAAGGGAGTGATAAAACCCCTGAAGAGAGGTGGATTAAACCTGTATTTTGGCTTCTGTTATGTCAGGCACATTCTACGGAAGAGTAGGCAGAGCAGAGGAAATAACCTACTTAGTTTTGACCAAAATAAAACTTTGTTTTGAAAGGGTTAGATTGACTTAGACTGAATTGTCTTGGTGCTGATATGCCCTTCAAGTCCCACTGATTCATTGTTTGGAAAGTAGAGACTGTTATTGTTGTCTTGCATAACAGCTTTGAAGCTTTGGTTTACTCCCTGGCTTTGCTAGATTTCTTGTTTGTTTTCCTCTGTCCGTCTGCAGGCAGTTGTCCTTCCTCTTTCAGTCTTTTAAGCATGCTGCAGTAGCTGTGCCTCCTGCAGTGGCCATCTTTGCCTTTGTGTGCATGTGGCCCTTTTATTAACTAATTGGAGCAAGCTGATTCTTCCATGTTCAGCCCTACTGTACCCATCTTCCTTCCCCAAGCACTCGTCAACAGCTTCTTTGCATAAGCCAGTGCTGCAATTTCACGACCTATGCATCCTGGCAGAACCAAGGTGGAAATTATGGCATCTCTCTGTGAATCATGCCAAACAAATTGGGAATTTTGGGAGCCCTTCCAGGTTCTGGAGTAAAGCAGTTTGGATTGCTGACCCACCAGAAAGCAGAGAGCTCTACTATGTTTCAGGTCAACCCTGAGGATATTGGCTGGACTGAACAAGTATTTACATCTCCTTCCTTAATAAGAGGGACAGTGAAAGAACATCTTGTTTTCTCATAGTCTAGCAGTGATTGACAGTGCTCTTTAAAAAAGCTGTTTTTTCAGTTGCTGAGCACTATCTTGTTTTGTTTGAGGTTTTGTTTTTTCAGTGAGGGGAGGGGTGAGAATAACTACTTTAAAGGCTCTGGTGTATGCAAATTCAAATACTTTGTCTTATTCTGGATTGTTGAATGCCTTATATAAGTTGGTGACTTAGGGAACAAAGATTCAAAATAATTGTATCTGTTTAAGAGAAATATTTATATTGCTAGAAGTACTGATGGCCATCTGTTCAAAGCACTAAGCTTTACAGAAAACCTGGTAATGTTTTACCCTTAATTCATTATTTCATTTTGATAAAACAAGATGTATGCTACATGGTCAAATTTATAATCTGGTGTATTGACTTGAAGTAAAAAATCTTTGATTTTGGTAAATTGTTATGCTTTAGCAAACTGAAAGTATTGTGCTGATTTATAGCATGTGTGAATCTGACCCAAACTTTACAGACTGTGTAGTCAGATGTAGCTGTAGTGCACTCTTAACAGTAATGCCGTCTTTACTGGAGCTACTGAAAATGAAAATTACTGGAAGTATTGGAAATAAATTCAATAGTCTCTGCTGGAATGAATTACCCCTCTGGAGTAAATGGTAAGAGCCATTATTCTCTCTGTAGTACCTGTTGCATTTAAAACATAGCCATGCTTGCTGTGAAAGCACAAGGCTTGAAACTTCACTGCACATCCTTTTGCCCTGAGGAAACTGCTGCCAAACATCATTTGTTGCAGAGGTTGCTGCTCTGTTGCACCAGGTGAGTGGTAAGGAAAAAAATGCCCATGCTGTCACCTTTCTAAGAGGTCCATTGAAATCCAAACAGTTTCCTGGGAAACAAAAACTAAATCCTACTCTTGGTGCTTGTCACCCTGGAGTTTGCAGCCGTGACACTGTTGGGTTTTGGAACCGTCTGCTATCAATGCAGGCTCTGGCCAAAGCTACTACCACAAGGTACATCTCCTTTTGCCACCTGTGGGAAGCTAGATTTCTCACGTACGTCTTCTGGACTTCTTGTGTACCCTTTTGTGGCAATCAGAGCTTGGGCCAGTTTTGGCTTGCTGCAGTCTCATGACAGCTAAGTCTGGAAATGTGTCGTGGGAAGTGTTAAGAGACACGGACCTGTCTTTTCAGAGAATTGTCATTCTTTGATTGGTAGAAAACATTGCTTCTTACAGCTGCTGGGACTTGTTCAGATGAAAAAAGAAGGATGTGACTACAGATGAGTTTTCTTTGATGTGTGAAATACAATAAAGGGCTGAAGGTTGTCATATGGAAAAGGAGGATAGAGATTCTTGGGATGTGGAAGTTTACTTGTGAGACACACTTCAGAGTAGGAGTTAAGTTACACTTTAGATACGTGATGAGGACTTTGTCCATGTTGCTCCATCCGTTGCTTTTTTTGTTTAAAATAACCTTTTTAAGATGATGTATTTAGATAGAGATAATCTATAACACTTTTGGACACCTGTTGTTGAAAAAACCCAAATTGTTCAATATTTTATCTGGTAGAAACTTCATTTTAGTTCATCCTATAAAATTTTCATGTTCTTAGGAAGATATAAACAACATTCCCCTGGCCACCCAAGTCTAGTGCCAGAGCCAGCTGGTAACCATAACCACAGCCTTTTCTTAGCCTTGCTTTTCTGAACATCTTAGTAGAAGACAGATATAAACAAAGATATTGTGCATGGAAGGTTCCCACTGGAACTGAAAGTTGGCATTCACAGTGTGTGAAATGCTAAAATAAAAACACACTGACTGCGTGCGTGGGTCTGGGTGTCAGATAAAAGTGATAGAGGGAAGCAATGAACTCAGTCAAGGCTGCACATGGATTTGTGTCAGTGTGGGGGATTGTGCTACACAACTCTTCCATTAACAGTCCACAACCTCCTCTGCAAAGGCCAGTAGTAGAAGAGAGCTCACGCTGACACCAGCTGCTGAGGATTACAGAAGTATATTTCAGTCTCATTTTATTGCTTGGGGTGGTTGAATGTAAAGTGATGGTTATGAAGGGGAGGAAAAGTTCCCTTACAAGCTGTTGAGTCTTTAGTCAGCTTTTACAGATAGGCAGGAAAGGATCTTAGAGTTGTAATGGTGCATCCAGGGGAATATGTGCCTGTTGTGTAATTGTCAGAGAAAGGCAACTTGAATGCTAGATGTTATTAGGAAAAGACTGGGGAGGAGTGGCAGAAAAGCTGCCTCTGTACCACAGCATAAAGTCAGCTTGCTGGATCTCTCTGTGCAATGGCTGGGCTGCTGCTGAGTCCGTGGGTGTCTGATGCAGCGTTAGATCTTGAACGTGACATTTTCCTTTCTCTATTTTATTTTAGTCCCCTTGTAATTTTTTCATGTAATCTATGTACATTTATAGGGCTTTTTGTAGAGGACTGTAGAGATTTTCCATTTATGTAATACTCCTACATATATCAGGCCATTCGTTCCAGTAAACTGTCCAAAGCAGGGGCTTCTTCCAAGTCTTACATTTAACAAGATGCCTCAGAGAATTAGTGCCCTTAATTTAGTTGTATTTATATTCACATTAATAAGCTGTGTATGTTCTTTAATGCACTGCATTTAAATTTTTCCAGAAATGAAAAATTTATTGTTAAAAAAAAAAATTATCCTCCCTGTAGAGCAATTTGATAATTCTGCTTATAAAAATGTTTAGCAAATGCAAAGTTTGTGTTAAAAGAAAAAATTAAATAAAAACCTAATATGCTAAAATACAAATATACAAATAAATTTCTGTTTGAAAAACACCAGAACTGAATTATGGTGAGTATTTTCCTAAAGAGGGAACAAAAGTAATTTTTAACACCTTCTAGACTTTTCCTCAGGACTGAGTGGTCTTTTCAAAAGGGGGAGAAGTTTATGTGTTATATCAGCTATTTCATGAGCAATTCTCACCCAGGATTCTCACCATATTCATAGGACACCAGTACATAGCTAGAGTCACTACAAGGCATAATTCACTGTTTTCTTCTTCCTAGTTTTGGATACTGCTTTGAAGTCTGTCTTGAGAAGAGAGAGAAAAATGCTTATGTGGAAAAAGTGTGACATATTGGAGGGTATAAATAGCCATCCTTTTTCTAAGAAGTGTTACACAGCTTATGAGTTACAGTGATTCCCAACTTTTAGGTCCTGCCTTGCTGAGGAGGACTGGAGAGAGATGTTTTCTATTTCTTTTCAAGTGTATGTTGGAAAGGTGCTGGCTGTACGTTCCATGGGTTGCCATAAGTACACGTGGCCTTTATTAAAACACCAAGTCAAACAGAATGTGGTAGGAAAAGTGGCCCAGGAAGTGATGGCTTATGGGCAGAGCCTGCTGTAAAACCAGATCTTGTGCTCCATGTGGACAGGGAGCAGCACTGTGATGCCCAATGGCCAGATGGCCTCTTGCTGAGCATTGGTGAAAGCTAATTTTTCACAAGAAGGAAGTAATTTATAGTTGAATAGCAGAAGGCCTCAACTTGTCAAATATGGTTGAGGCAGTATGCCTGATTAGATGCTTGGAGAGACCTCATAAAGCCCCCTAAACTTTTAAGTAAATGTTTTTTTCAGTGTCTGAAAGCTGCAATTGAATGGCTTTCGTTTGACTTAGACAACCCATAGATGTGTCTGCTTGTAGCTCATCACTGACTTTGTATGGATCAAGAAATCTTCATCCATTAAAAAGATCCACCTGTCCTCGTCCTTTAAATGCTTTTTCCTCAGAATTTTGCATTTCATCTACTGAAACTTCACACACAGTGTCTTCTGGCTTGTTTTTCCTAATGAAAGGTCACCCTTTAAAACCCACAAAACCTCTCCTCACTGTCAGAACTTAAGACTTAATTAAGCCTCTCTGGTACTATTGATATGAATGTAGGATTCTGCCACCTCCCCACCCCACCCTCCCCCCCAATATAGTTAATGTTTCAGTTTGCTGCCATTTTGGCTTTATTTCTTTCTGTGTGGAATGTGCAAAATAAAAACAAATTGGTGACTTGTAGGAGTAATTTCACCCCCTGAAGAATGTGACAAATTGAGGAGGAGTTGTATGTGTAGCTCCTGAAAAACGTGTGAAAATCTTTCACTGGGAATGTTACCTTCTATGTTTGGGTGCTGCTTATCTCCTGCTGTTTGTCTCCTGATATTCCTTAATTTGATTATTTGCAAATGCTTCAATTTTCTGGCTGACATTTAGGAAACTAATTCTTTTATGTATTGTCTTCTTCTGTATGCATTCAAACAATTAAAACCTTCCTATTTTGCTCCTTGTCTGAAACGTTTATTCACTGTTTGGTTTTACTGAATCTCTGAAGTTGCTGACTTAGTATGCTTTTCTGTGTCATGAGATGTTTCCTTATCTGAACCATATGTTGCTGTCTTTATGCAGGACCATGTTTTGCTGGATTTATCAGTGCAAAGAGAAAATTGTGGTACCATGCACTGACTTGGGTTGTCTAAATAAGTAGAGAACGCCTCTCAAGGTTCATGGGAGGACCATCTCTTCCATGAGCTGGTTGTCTGAATTCCCTGAGGTGTTTGGGTAGGGCTCAGTTGACTTGTGCATTGAATTTGTGTGTATGTAAATCTAATATCCACTTAGAGAGGGTGGTGTTGCAGACTTCAGTTGCCTGCTGCATCTTGCAGATCAGAAAATTCCTGTGATCAATCTGCACCACTATGCTCTCTGCTTTCCTTTCTAGCCACCCTGCTTCTGAACTAGAAAAATGAGGGAAAACTGTCATTTCACTGAATTTCATTAATCACTGCTGATTCCTCTTTGACTAGCTCTCACCTCTTTATGAAATTTTTGACATCTGCCTGTTTACATTTGAAGCTTCATACTCTGCTTTTCATGGGTCAGAGCCATGAGAACCTTTGTCACGACACTTCTGCCTTCAGAGGGCATTTCACCTCACCTAGCCAGATCAGATAAACTTTGGGCACCACTCTGACACAGTGACATGGTCACCTGAACAAGTAGCTGAGTGAGGCAGATGTCTTCAGGGTATGAGTGACAAATTTCAGACTATAGGTGGTAATGGTGGCCTTTGACCCTTTTCTCCTGTAGCTTCTACAGATCTGCTCTCACCACAAGCCAGTTGACCTTCCTAAGAGCATCAGTAGAAATACTGCTGACACCTAAGGAAGGAGCAAGTTTAATTTTGTTATCATTATATTACTGCTATGTCCATGTTGAGAAAACACATACCAGCTATGAGGATTCACCAGTTCTCTCTAGGGACTCATACCTGTTTTCTGGAGCAGGGGATGCATCTTTCCTCTGCCTGGATAATGACTTTGCTGTCTTTGGTTTCTTCTGCACTAGTAGGCTGTGTGCTCATCCCCACCATAGAGATCACCTCCAAATCTGTTAAGCAACTGCATTTGCAGCTGCAAGAATCCACTTCATCATCCTTTCTTTGACTGTTTCCTTCCCTGATCTGCCCTATTTGATTGGAAACAGCCATAAACCTTAGAGGAAATGCACATAACACTTCACAGCACCCAGGAGAAGATTTGGTTCTGCTCCTTCCCACTTTGTTTCATCAGTGCAGTAATCATTCTGGGTTCAACCATGGATGATGAATAACACATTTGAGCACAGTAGTGACTTGCAGTGCTTCTTTTTCTGACTTGTAGATTAATGAAAAAAGAAAAAGTGCTTGCTGCTCATATTAAGATGGGTGCCAAGAGGAAAGGTGTCATCCTTTTTGTGCCACCAGAAGGAAAATTTACTTAGTGTGGGCTGGTAATAAGCTGTTTAGAGAAGTGGGCCTGGATTTTAATGTTTCAGTTGGGCTGGAAGGAGAAGTGTGCAATCAAAAGTCAATGAGCTGGAGAAAGAGGAGGAGAGGAAAGAGGAAACTGATTGCTTTTGGTGGCACTAGCGCATACAACCAGTGGCAACAGTGGACTGCAGATGGGAAATTTGAAGTACTTGGGGTGTTGTAAGATACTTGGGAAACTTAGGAAGTAGTACACAGTGCTTAGGAAAAAAAAAGCAGGGAGGGGAAAACTCCCTGTGTACAGCATCAGTTGCTGCTGGCAAGTGATCTTCTGCCCTGGCTCTGGGAGAGGTCTGAGCTTCCACTCAAGAGGTCAGGAGCTGAGCATCTGCACAGGGCTTCATGCTTGAACTGGTGGAAAGTAATTCTGAAAGAAAGAAGACTCTAAATCCATAGCTGCATGGCTTATTAGTTCCTAATTAATCAGAGGTGGTGGGAATGAAATAAAGAATCCCTTGTTTTCTTCACACAGCTTAATGTAGTGCAAATTCATGGTACAAAGCTGTGGAAAATATCCCCTCCATGAGAAATAATCTTTTAAAATACTGTCATGCTTGAAAGCATGCTTTGTGGAGCTCGGATGGAATTATAAACCTGTAATAAAAGAAATAGTTAGTTACTCTTGACTTTCAAAGCTGCCTATAATTGGCAACCTTCATCCACTATACTCAGTTTTTAACAGTACTTTGTTTTCTCACATTTATGTCACATACATTAGCTTGTAGAATAATTCACTTGCAAACATGTCCTTCTGCTTAGGCTACATCAAAGAGCTGTTCTGGACTGTTTAAAACTTTTTTTGAAATTTAAGAACTCATTTTGATGCTCATGAAGAGAGAGAGTGTGGGAGGACATCACTTGCATTAGGCTTGTGCTGTTCTGGGATAAGCTGTCCTTCCTTTTCCATTGCCAGTATCTTAGTAGCAAAACAACTTGGAGTTCATGTACTGCTCAGGGTGTGACAGTTGTGTACGTTCTCAAACCTAGGGAATAGCAAATGTGTTTAAAAAGATGTATTCCTAATTGTATTTGACTCCATTTTTGGTTTTGTTTGATTGTGTTTCTTAAAGTCCCTTGCTTGTGAAGAGTTGCTCATGGTTCTTATTGTATTTCCACAGTTTGCAATTTCATGTCTCACGAAAAGTGCCTCAAGAATGTCAAGATACCATGCTCATGTATTGCTCCCAGCCTTGTAAGGGTGAGTAAAGAGACACTGGCTTGTCTCCTTCTTGGGGTAATACCACACATTTATCACTAATGAACATGGTGCCGTATTAGCAGTGTTTTTTTTCATATCATAATGCAAAAATTGTATTAGTCATCACTGAAGCTTTTATAGCTGCTTACAGGCAAAGCTACACTTCCTTTGAGAAGTCTGCTATGAGCAACTGTAGGTACTCTGTCTTTGAAGACCAGTTATTTCATTCTTTAAATGTTACTAGATGTTCTTACTGTGTGTCATTACCTGGAAGTTTCGCAATAAAGTACTTGCTTTCAGATGGCTTGTGACCTTCTCCCACAAGACTTCGTGTATAAGAGATTGATTCAAAGGGTGTGGAGCATGAATAAACTTTACAGGATATAATAGGATGCGACTAAGGTACTAAGAAGCTACACTGAGGAGAAAATGAAGTGTGTTACCCACTTGGGAAAGGATGACAGAAGAGGAACAGAAGGGGAGAAGGACATGAGAAATTTACTAGAGAAGTAGTAACACACTAAAAATACCTTAAGAAAGCCACAGGCAAAAGTCAAATGAGACATAGCTGTAAAATCAGTCATATTCATTACAGACCTTGCTGACTCAGAGCACATTTATGGGAATCCATTGTGTAAACCTGTGAAGGGGAGCCGATTCCCTTCTTTGTGTTAAAAAACATTTTACCAGTTCCTTTTCGTTGTGGAAGCCTGTGTAGGGACTGTGGAAGTTTGAAAACAATATGCAGTTTGAGTTACAGGGATTGGATATAGAGGAATTATCCATTTGTTTTTCTTCAATATGCTTTGTCTAGGTGATAAAGCTGCTAGCCTGTGCCAACGCAAAGCTCTGCTTTTTCTCTTTTTTGCTTTTCCTCTTTCCTTACATACCTTCCGTCTTGAGAGGTGTCAAAAAGGTGTCTGATACATAGAAATTTTCCAGTGAAACAAGAAATACTGCTGTAAGTCTTAGAACCCATGGTAAAGGGACATGTAGGTAATGAGAAGTGCTTTTACTAAGAATTAGCATCTTCTGCTGTTTCAGTATATTGGCAATCAGTCATTACAGCAAAAGGAATAGTGAATCAGATGGTATAGGTATCTACAAGGGTCTTTAGGGGTATGGCAAAAATCCAACTGGAAAATAGTAATTTAATTCAGAATGTGGGCATTGTAAACATTTATGACTGCTTCTTTTGTGGATTTGCTCTAAATTTAATTCAGCGTTCAAAATAGTATTTGTTCCTTTGCTTTTATATGGTAAAAGTCCTCCATTTAAACTTACTAATGTTCCCATTTGCATCAGTTGTAGACGTCAGTGTAATTTTTTTCTCTCTTGTCAGTCCCTGTAATCTATCTGCCCCAAAATTTTTATCTTGTGATTTATCTGTAAACAATAAACACAAATTGTACCGCACAGCGAGGATAGTTATTTGGTGGTGTTGTCAATCTTTGAAACTGTTTGCAGTTCAGCATTGCTGTGTTTAGCTCGAAGAGTCTTCTGTGTTTTCTGTCTTGAGCTGTAATGATTTTATTTTGAAAACTCTGGATTGTACTGTTCGTTCTGGACAGTCATGTCCTCCTTGACGTGGTCATCCAAGTTGCATTAATCCTGATCAGCTGTACAAGTGAAGGCTGCCATATGGGAGACGTCGTTTTGCATGCAGGCTCTGTCAAAGCAAATACCAGACTTGGCATTTGCGTAAAAAATATAACAGAGCAAAAAACAAATGGCAGCCATTTATACAATTTGTGGAAAGTTTATTTTCTTAATCTCTCCTTTCAGATTATTTATTTATTAAAAGATCTGACATAGGAGGGAACACTAGTGGGATTTTTTTTCTGACAGTTCTTTCAGCTATGTCAATATTCAGTGTATTACAGAAATTAGGCTGTTTTTTTACTTGCCTGGATTTCATCTAGAGAAGATGGCAATTGTTAAAGCTCATCAGAATGTGTGTCATTTGACACTAAGTCAACCCATCAGAGAATAATTTTTCAGCAGATGTTTGATGGAAACTTTCATTCCTGATAGTAAGGTTTCCTTCCCAGGGTCAAGTAAAGGCCCACAGAGTCACAAGCATGCAACAACTGCATCCAGCCAGATCATTCTTAAGGCTGACCTATGATTTTTTTTCTCTATTGTAAATCATTATCACCTGTGTTTAGTATTCCAGAGTGGATCCAGGTCATGATGTTTCTAAACAAGCCTTCATGGATCAGTCTTCTGAAAAGTTTGCAGGGCATATGATTTGTTCCAGTGGTAAGGTCTCAACAACTTTTTCAAATTCAAACTCTCTCTTTCCTACATTCCCATAAGTATTTACCTACTTTGCAGTACACATTGGGGAAAAAAAAAAAAAAGGGAGAAAGGGAGGACAAAAAAAAATCCACACCAAAATACCAACAGAAAACAAAACAGTAAAACCAAAACATTTTTGGGGGTGAAATGTGAAGTTTTGTTTTCCCCTGTTAGGTTGGAATTGAAGCTGTATTACAGCTTCTTAGAAGTGTGCGTGTATTTTCTATATAACTGTTCTTGGAAAACTAAATTGAAATGAGACCACATGAAGAATGGTTTAGTGATGTGTAGCATTTGCTATGCTTATTTTTCCTTGATGGTGTGTTGTTGCATTGCTGTAATGGTTTCTAAACATTTCCATTTTAAGGAGGTTTTGAAGTTTGCTCACGAGACTTTGTTGTGTGCTGTTATTCTTAAAGCCAGGTTGTCCAGAATGGAAAAACTCTAGTCTAGGTTATCAGCTTCTGAATCTTTGTGTGCTAAAAATAAAACTTTCCTTTGTAAGGAAAGCGGCTGCATTCATGGGCTGGGGTAAGGAATGGGAAGGCTGTGGTGCTTGCAGGTGTCTCTGCTCTTGTAATTGTCTGCTGACCTGAGTTTCTCCCTCTGGATGCTGGACTCAGCTGTGTGCAGCCTGGTTATTTGGGTCAGCAAGAGTGGTCTGAAAGTAGGAGATTTTTCTGGGGGCCCCATAGCAATGGGATGAGGGGTAATGGTAAACTGAAAGGGGATGCATTCTGACTAGATTTAAGGAAAACATTTTTACAATAAGGATGGTGAAATACTGTCGCATGTTGCTCAGAGAGGTGGTAGATGCCCCATCTCTGGATGTCTTCAAGACGAGGTTGGATTGGGCTCTGAGCAGCTTGATCTAGTTGAAGGTGTCCCTGCTCACTGCATGGAAATTTGGACTAGGTGACCTTTAAAGATTCCCTTCCAGCCCAAGCTGTTCTGTAACTGTGGTTTTACCTGGGCCCTTGCTGGGTGGCCACCTTCCCTCAAGAAGGTCTCTCTCCAGCACTTGATCCCTGCTTTTGTTGCTTCAGCAAGGCAGTTGCTTGGAGACAGTCACATGGCATGATTTAGAATCCAAATGAGGGTTAAAACTGCTTGCTGGCAATCCTGGCACTTCACCAAGGTTATTTCACTTTTCTCTCTGAAGGGGAACCTCTGAGCTTAAGGGAAGGAAGGGCTAGCTTCTCCTAGTTTGTAAACTCAGGAGAGTTTATTATGCTCTCTTGAAACTTGATATGAATTCCCAGATGAGCTCTGCAGCTGTATCAGTGACTCTTCAGTTTCAGAAGCATTATGGGATGGCACTGTGTTTGTTTTAATTCTTAATCTTTGTCTTGATAAGAGGACATGGACATTGATTTCCTCTGTAGCAGTAAAAGCAAGGAGTGACTTTTGCATGTTATTTTTTCTTTACAGTACAAAAAATATTAGGCCAGTATTTTTAATTGCAGTGGAAAGCTTTTCCACAAGTCTTGCTTTTGAGTAGAAGTATCATATCATTCTGGTTTGAAATAGCATGGGATTTATTATCCATTGCAAAGGGTCCTTGAGACCTTGGAGTGTATAAGCCCAAATGTCCTGTCACAGAGATCTGCAGAATGAAGAAAAACAATCCTTGATATAGTGAGATAGCATACAGATGTGTGCATCATTCCCTTGCATTAGCCTCAATTAAAATTTTGATAATAAAGTATTTGATTTTGTCTCTCCTGTCCTATTATGTGTTGAGAGACCATTTAACTTTGTATTCTTACCTCATTTCAGAGCTACCATATGGAATGCATACTTACATTGCCTTTAAACACCAACCAATAAATCAAGTGCTGAGAGCAAGCACGTCAGTTTGAACACAAGTGAAGAGTAGTTGATAGGCATTGTCCCTAAAATGCCAAAGCAATAGAGGACATTCCGGAGCACACAGTGTATTCAAGTTGCAGAAATATTTTGCTACTAAATAAGAGGTTTCAAACGAATCAAAGTGCTATTTTTGATTACTGAGTAATAAGGAAGTAATTGAAAAGACGTCAGTAAGGGCAAAAGTTGAATCACAAAGTTGTTGGCTTCTCTCAGAGAGGGTATAGTCTAGGCCTGGACAGAATAGTCGTGGGGTGGAGTGAAGTGTGTTCACCATATCTGCCTCCCCAGAGCAAAGGTTTACAGTGTTGGAGTGAACCTTAGAAACTTTAGATAGGGAAGTTCTTCTACACTTAAACATCCGTACATGTTTTTGTTTCAGAAACACCATTTTAATTTTTATCAGGAAATTGTTTTTGGCCTTTGTTGAGAGCAGTCTTTGAGAATGACTCCATGTGACTGCCCTTGTGGGTGTCTGATGAAGATGGTTGCTTCCAAGCTGCTTCTGCTTTTCCTTAAAATGCAAGTGTTTTTGAACTGCAAGCGAGTGATCTTAAGTTAAATTTCTTTTACTCAACCCTTGGAGGCTGTTGTTGAGAGTTTTAGAATCCTTCTTTCTGTTTACCCTTTTCTTCTTGGAAGCGGTTTGGCCCCAGACTACCTTAGGTCCTGGCACCCTGGTTTCTTAATCTCTCCAGTATTTTTTACAAAGTCATGCCAAGTGCAAGTCACCCTGCTGTGATGGAGAAGGAGACACATTGGCAAAATAATATCTAGACATAGGCCTACGAAAAGTTTTTAGTAGGTAGTTCCTTTTAAGACTGCCCAAGACAGCCGCTGCCACACTGGCATTTGATATATCTGTATTTCTCTCATTGCCCTTTGCACCTGGAAGTCTTTGCCTCATGATTCAAGATGAAACTTTCTTCTGCCTGAGCTGGTAGAAAAGAAGCTGCTGCTGGGGGGAAAGCAGACTTTCCTGGAGCTGTATTTTCTCCCCTGCTGCTGAGGCATCCTGAAGGTTGCAGATCAGTAAGACAGCATGGCCTGACTCTATACACAAATCAGAGGGTCTGGAGTGTGGCTGGGCCACTCTGTACAAAGTGACTCCACCTTAGTGGAAGAGTACTTGAATTCATGACATACTGTTGATCACATGATTGATATCCTATGACGTTTCAGGATGAGGAACAATTTTAAAAGGCACTATCAAAAGAAAGCAATTTTATCCTTTGTTTTTCTTCCAAAGTGTGGATTTTAAAAGCAGTTTGTTGCTGGTGTTTTTTTTTTTTTTTTTTTTTTTTGTTAATGCAGAACTGCTGTGCACTTGCACAGATTGCACTGCAGGAGTTAGAATCTTAGGTTTCTATAGGATCAAATTTTATTACAGGCTGATAGGAACATTTACAGATGTGTATTACATTCTCTAATGCTTTCCATTCCTTAACAGATGGCAGGAAATAGAACAGGAACTAGGAGTATCTTGTCCCTAAGTGCAGAGTCATTCTGGAGATCATACTGGAGTGTTACCATTATACTTTCTGTTGATATGCTTCTGATCAATATTGTAAGGGCACTTAGATGTCATTTAATGTTATTACTAGAAGAAATTTTCTGTGTTTTTCTGTGGAAATCGATTTTTGTGGTTTTCATAAGGTAATTTAAGTAGATGGAATGTAAAAGCAGTTTTAAACTCTCATGAATTATTAACATTTTCTCTGTAGGCCACCTTATGCTTCTGTACTTTGCTGTACTTACGGAGGTGGATATAAACTAGGTAACAACATGTAATGTTCTGTATTCTTTCATGGTGTCTCACTGGCTTTTCTAGTCTGAGTTTTCAAATATTATATATGTATATATGCATTGGGAGAAACAGTATGTAATTGATGCAGTTGTTATGTTGTACTTGCTCTTTTACCTTTTCTTTGCTTCCATCTTGCGCCCATTGCATTTTCCATCAGGCTCTCCATTGCTTTTATACCTGTCATCTTCCAAAGCATGTTAGAAAGCCACTCACAATAAACAAAGTTTCTTTGGCATGATTTGTAAGAAAGAAATTAAAGAAACTTTTCCCCCCCTTCTTTTCCCCTTCTCCACCCCCCTCTTTAACATTTCAATCAGCAAGTTGTTCCCTTTTGTGTGACAGTGACAGTGACTTGAGTCTACAGACAATTGTCACCATGGTCTGAACAGCTGAAGAATTTAGACTTGGTCTCCTTCCCTTGAGTTCTAGATATGTACAGTCAGACCCTGGATAAGTTTGCAGTCTGTCAAAGTTCCTTTCTCACAATTTTTCCCAAAATAAACATTGTTTTTCACATGTTCTTTATTTTAGCAGAACCTCTCTGTGACGATAATGAACAGCCTGAATTTCTAAGCTAGGCTTAAGATAAAATAGCCTAAGACTCATGGCCAGAAAAAGAGTCCCCTGTGTTTCAAACCTGGGTTGTTGAGGGGGTTGGATGCTCATGCTGGGTGTCCAGAGCAGTTTGTTCACACCTCAGAGATAAGGGAGGTCTCCCCTGTGTCTGATTTCAGGGGGAATTCTTTTCCCTTGGGTGGCCGCATGGTGCTGGATACTGTGGCAGGGGTAGGGCGCTTAAAGATGACAGTTGAAGCCTGAAGACAGGTTGGGATGTGCAGAAAGGCTTGCCTGAAGAAATCCCACCAGGGCTTTTCGTTACTCCTCGCAGTGTCCGGGCCAGGTTGTGCTCACATAGCCATTTCTTACACACTTCCTGCACACGAATTCATGGTGCAGGATGACTTTTGTGCAAGTGGCCTTCTCCCAGCAAGCTTTTTTTTCTTTAGAGCAGCTAGCGTGAGCTGCAGCTCTGACACTTTACCTCCACAACAACTGAGCCCAGTAACTTGCATGTCGCTGTACAGAGAGGTTCTCTTGAAGAAGTAGCAGGGTGGGCCGGGATTGTGAACCTTAAAATTAATCTGGGATAGTTTGATTAAAGCTTCTTAGGCTTTCCAGGGTAATTTACCCCCACCAAGGATATATATTCTTTTTGTAAACATACATTGTATGGCTTGAGTATTCTGATTTTAAAAAATTTAATTTTTTTTTAGTAAGCCACCTATGAAGTTTATGTCAGAGATGGAGGGCTGCAGAGAATGAAATTTCAGTTTGGGATGGAAGGAGTAGGGTATGGACCCAAAAAGAATGGTTTGTTTGTATTTTTTAATCCCCAACCTGTACATCACGTCAAAACTTGACACTTTCAGAGGCAATGCTGTTATATATCATATTGGAGATACTGATATGGAGTCTCTTTTATAGGCTGGCTATCAGCCCAGTTTGGTGGGAGCGTGGGATCTGAATGGGCAGTTTCCTGGTCAGTCAGGGACCAAGGATTCCTCGTGGTCTGCCAGGACAATGAGCTGGTGACTCTGTTCCACTGTTCAGCTGCTGTGCACTCTTCTGTTCATGTTTAGTAATGTAAATTTCATACCACTCTGTGTCCTCTTTTATCTCCCAAAGCTTAATTCTGAGGAGCACTGAGGAACCACATGCTTTGCAGTTTGGGGGTTACTGATTTTTCTTGGTTAAACTTCCAGCATTATTCTTTTCTCCTTGTGTTGCATCTGACAAAACTTTATCTCACTTCTTTCATTGTTCATGTTTGAATTACAGGATTGTTTGATGTAACTGTTCCCATACTTTCTGGGGCAGAAAATTCTTGTGGGAATTCGATGCTATAACTGGAAGCAACTCCTTGGGTCATCAAATTCTGTGTTCACAGTACATGTCAGATTTGCTGCTAATAGTTCTCAGGAAAACCTCAATATACAAGGAGAAAATTTCAAATCCTGATGAATAATTGAAGGATGTTTTAGCAGTATATCTCAGAGGAAAAGCTGCTATCTGTGACTACATGTATCTGAAGTCTTTATTTCCAAGGTTTTACTGGGAATTATTAATTTCGTTTGAGACCTAAATAATAATTTGTCAGCTTTTACCAGAAATACAACCACAAGATAAACTTGATGTGTAAAACTTCATTGTAGCAAGAAGGGCATGTGAAATGCATAATAGTAAATATCTAAATCACAGCAAACTTTTGTGGAACTCATTTGGATCCCAGGACTTTAAACGTGCAGTTATGTTCTTTCCTTCTAAAGAGAATGTCACTATAGCAGAGCTGTGCATCTTGTAGGAAGAGTAGTCTCTAGAAAAGGTATGAAGCTTATGTTTCTTCTTCTTTACGTTGCTTCATCTGTTGTTCCTTTGGTACTATCACTTCCCATCTTCATTATTAATCAATTATTAATAATTAATAAAATCAATTAAGCAAGAAAAAAACAATTTAAGGTAAGTGAATAATAAGAAACACATTTGCCGAAGCTGTTGGTACAGACAGGTCTTGCAAGAGAAGATCATAGTCTATCATTTTCAGCCTACAGTCAAGAGGAAACTCAGTCTGGATGTACTTCAGGAGCTGGATACCATTCAGACTTTGGAGCTTTGGCTAAGGCAGGGGGAGACCAGCCAATCCCTTTGGTCAACCAGTGGCCGGGCTGGATTCGGAGAGGAAGTGAAAGGCGTGTGGAGAGCACTGAACTGTGGCAGCACTGAGACGTTAAAAGTTGTCTTGTGGATGTCTTTAGGGTATTTTGTTCACCTGCGCAGTAATTACTCTTTAATTGTCTTTGATTCAATTAAGAATGCTTAGAAGAGCAGTTGCAATTACAGGTATGTCCCAAAGGAAGCCTTTGGATTCATGTTGTTGTGAATGATCAAAAAGCTAATCAGCTTAAAAATATATACAAAACATATTAATTCCCAAGAATTAAAAAAGTTACATTTAAGTATTTAACATATATTTCTAAGTATGATTATTTTTTAAAGGATGTTTAATCTGTCTCTTTATTCTTGTGTTTAGTTAAGTTTCATTGTATATACTGCCCTGTTGTTGCAAGATAAAGCTGCTTCTATGAATTTCAACTGATGCTTTGGAAGCTGAAATTGATGATGTCTTATGCTGATGATTCTTTGCTGGCAGGTTCCAGTTGCACACTGTTTTGGGCCTCCAGGACTTTACAAAAGAAAGTTTTGCGCTGTGTGCAGGAAGTCCCTGGAGTCACCTGCCTTTCGATGTGAAGGTAAACTCAAACCCTACTTGTACAGCCATCTGTGTGCCACCCGGTAAACTACAGTCTCCTTACACTGCACACCTCGAGTGCTTGAGAAATTTTTTGTTTGTTTATTTTCCATTCATTGGTCGTGGGAAGGTGTGCTCCAAACTAAGGAATAATAAATCAACCACCTTCCATAAACTGCAAATTTTGTCCAACCTGTACGCTTTTTTCATCCTTCCGCCAATTTGCTTAGAACAAGCCTGTGGTGGTGTGCAATGAATCCCTGCCTGAGATGGGCAAAGAATGAGGAGCTGTTATGGTGAAAGACTTGTCCTGTTGCGGTTATTTATTTACAGAAAATCATCAGGTATTCATATTTCTAGAAAAGAATGTAGAATTTCCTGTGTTACTAGTCTCAGATATCTGTTACTTGTAATGAGGATGAGGTACCTTCAATGGAAAGATATTTGAAAATATTATTTGTCAAAATAGTACTGCTCTGAATGTTCTGACATGGATTCTCTGAAAAAACAGTAATCAAAGAAATCACCCAAATACCAGATTTTTTATTTGAAATACATGTTGGCATGAATGCATGACTGATTTTCATGTAGGACAGCTCTTCAATTCTCCATTGTCCTAAATGTCTATTAGTTGTTCAGTTGAGTTGTGAGGTTAAATAGAATTTACTGTTTTATAAGAATATTACCTCTGAACTGTTTAAAAAAAGCCTAATGAATGAAACATCAGTTCTTCAAGGAATTGAGCTGCTTCCAAAATCACTGTTTTGCTAAAGATAATTTCTTATTAAATATGATTTTTCTATGTGTATATGTAGGGGAAGCAATCCTCTTTGATCACGGCATTTAGACTTAGAATGGCACAGTATTTCTGTTTCTGCTTTTGTCTGTTGAGTTGCATAATGGAGCCAAACTGTTCTTCTGACTAGTGGGAATATGTCACATAATACAGTCACCATGTGACCAGGAAGCTTTGGTAGGATGTTCTGTGAGCTACAGATAGCCCAGGGAATTTTCTAGTGATCTTAGTAGGACTCAGAACCTGTGTGCCATTAGATAAACATAGAAATTTGATAAGAAAGTAATTGTCACTAGTTATACCCTCTTAACTATTGCAAATAGCTTTAGTTTAGTAATCCAATTTAGTTAAAGCTTTCCAAACTTTGCTTTCACAGTCTTACTCTATTAATTCTCCTGCATTCTCATTGTTTCCATTTGTTGTGGTTTGCCCCAGACAGCTGCCAAGCACCACACACAACCACTCGCTGCCTGCCCCACCAGTGGGATTGGGGAGAAAACTGGAAGACAGTATAATATGGAAAGCAAAACCCACACACACAAGCAGAGAAAAATCAACAAGTCATTCCCAGGTTCCCATGGGCGGGCAGGTGTTTTGCATCTCCAGGACAGCGGGACCCCCTCATGTCTCACAGTGACAAATGCCATTCCTCCTTCTTGTGCCCAGCTTTAAAGACTGAGCAGGATGTCAGATGGTCTGGAATGTCCCTTGGGCCAGTTTGGGTCACCTGTCCTGGCTGTGTCTCCTCTCAACCTCCCCAACTTCCTCCCCAGCATGGTAGTAAGAAAAGCAGAAAAGGCCTTGGCTCTGTGTAAGCTCTGCTCAAGAATAACTAAAACATCTCTATATTGTCAACCCTGTGTGCAGCACAAACCCAAAACACAGCCCCATTCTAGCCACTGTGAAGAAAATTAACTCTTCCCCAGCCGAATCCAGCACACAAGTGCAAAGGTTTCTCTTCAAGTTTCAGATGTTTCTCTTCAAGTGCTTGTAAACATGAAGCTCATGAAATCACATGTTGTAGTTAGGTATTACAGATGCACAGAATTTTTTTAATGGTTCGTTGAAGGTTCTGAATTGTTTTCCTCGCATGGATTTTAGAGTTCTGCTATTTTGTGTGGTGTGACTTGTTCGGTGCCCTTTTTCTGAATACCAGTGAGTCTACAATTTGTTTCTCAACTAATTTTTTAAAATGTGTCTTAAAAATGGAAGCTGAAGTTCAAAAAATGCACAAGATTCTTCCTTTATTCTTCAAAAATGCTTGTGGAATCTGTTTTAGAAGTCTAGTGTTTTAAGCTATCGAACTTTTAAATTCAGATGTAGATATTGAACTTTCTTCTTTTTTTTTTTGTTTATCTCTAATGACTTACCTTGATGCTGCAAATCTAGTCTTGTTTATGATGTTAATGTCTAATACTAAAATTAAGAGGTTTTCCTGTACTCTTTACCATAATTAAGATAAAAACGAGGGTTCAGATGGAGTTACCTTCTCTAAACAAATGATTGACATCATTAAATGCTTTTTGCAAAAATCACTTTTTGCAAGTGATTTTAATCACTTGATTTGCACTGTTTATATATGAAAATGGAATAAGCTTTCTTGAAAGGAAGTAAAAGGTTTCACCCACATAAATCTTGTGGGTGCACAGTAGGGGACCTGTTCTCAGAAATGAGCATGCATGTGTATTAATCCATAGTAAAATAAATATATACATGTCATTGGTAAAAATGACAATAGATTGACTCCAGATTCTGGTGACAGTTACTGTTTGCTTTGGATAGCTATTTTTGCTACCAGATTTCACTTAGTTGAACCCCAGCTCATGATGGTGAGAGTTGTTGTTCCTTTTATTTCCAGGAAGAAGGGCTGGAAAGTAAAAAATAGAAATTGGAGTAATCCAAACATTTTTTTTTTTGTGCTGAATTCTTTACAAAAATTCCTTAATAATCATTGAGCAGGAGCAGCAGATTTACTGGAGAAGGATGCAGTTAACATTTTAAAGGCTCTTCTCTCAAGTTTTTATATCTGAAAGTAATCAGGTTGGGTTTTTTGGCAATCATAAAGAACTTTCATAGCTAGCTTGAATAGAAGATTGTCATTCTGTGTTAAAGAATAATACAGATTATGGAATGGCTGAAAAAGATGAAATTTCTTTTTGTAGGACCTCTAATTTAATCTTTACATTCAAAAACATCCTCTTTCCTACACCGGGATAGTCACCGTTAGGGATTATCTCCCTAGGACACTCCCACCATTTATGTGAGTGTATTTCTTGCCCATCCCGGGCTGTGGTTGGTGCTAGAAGCAGCAGATGTGAATTAAACAAAGAGTAAAACCCCCTCTGTGTTCTTACAAAGTATAGCAAAGGGCAGTGCATGCCTGTATTGGCAGAATTAACAATAAAACCCCCAATGCTTTTGTAAATTCCTTGAAGCTGCAACGTTGTCTATGGACACTGAACATTAGGAAGAGTATGGGACTCCCAAGTATCTAGTTTGCCTGGTTAGTTGAACTGGCAAAAATGGAAAATATTCCTGTTACATCTATGAACAGGGAGAAATGTAAGTGGAGGAGGAAGTGTGCCGCAGCTCAGAGAGAAGTTCTTGAGTGCAGTGAAGACACTGAGCATGGGGAGCTGTGTGTGGTTGTGGTTGACTTAGTCATGAGTCTGCTTCAGTGTGATGGGAGATTATGTCTTCTCTGGTTTTAGAATAACACAATGCTAATTCTGCTCCGGAAGAGCCCAAAGAGATTTGAAGTTGGTATTATTTTCTATGTAAATTAATAGCATTGTTTTCAAGATACTTTCAGATAGTGTGCTAATGTGTGCAGTTGCTACCTTTCAATTTCCAGGTTACAGTTCTCATATTTTTGTGATATGCTTGGAGAAATTATTTGTTTGACTGGAATCGAAAGGTATTTGAAAAATTTGACGCTTGTCTCTTGCTTCCATTTTCTTGATGGAAAGTCAGATGCCTTCCCAGAGTATTTACAAAGCAGCTACAGGAGGCTCTTTTTTATCCATGTCTGTCTCTGAGGCCCACAGACAACTCTCCTAACTCTTGTAATGATGAAGCTAGGTATTGAGATCTGTTAGTTATTGTTTTGGGAACTTTTTTTTGTAACTCATAACTTTGTGGCATAACTGCAGATTCTTTTCTTTCACATCTGGTATTTCAAGTCAGCTTTTAAATAATGAAGGCATTTTAAAACCAAAACTTGCCTAAGCATTTGCAGGGTTCACTCAAACTTCTTCCACCTACAAGTACCTACAGTATTTTGGAAGGCACTGTTAACCTTACTTAGGAGGGTGCTCTGAAAAAAATATTTCTTTTTTTTTTTGACAATGAAATAGTGATTTACCTTATATATGATGATTGAATCAAAGTAGCCTTCAGGCACAGGTATGTTGGAGTAGGCAGCAGTTCCTGTGAAACTACAAGACAAAGCCAAGCAGTTGTACACATTGAACTTGCTGTAATTGGAGGAAATATGACAAGTGCTGCTTATGAGGAAAATTAGGTCAGCCTTTCCTTTATATTTGCTGCATCTTTTTAACACAGAGGAGGTGGGGGAACACACAAAACAATGCTGGTGAACTTCTTTATTGTCTACCTTTGCTGAATGTAAAGAGCATGAAGGAGAAAAAGTATGGTGAGAAAAGGGTAGTGGAGGAGTGTTGGAGGGAGGGCAGAAGGAGATGCAGAAAAACTCTGGGGTTTCCAGCCTAAAGAAGTTTTCTTGTTTTTGTGCTTTTAGTTTGTGAGCTTCATGTGCACACAGACTGTATCCTGTTTGCTTGCAGTGACTGCCGGCAGTGTCACCAGGATGGGCACCTGGACCATGTAAGTGCAAATGCTTCTGCAGGGGAAGGTGGTTGTGCATTTTGTGGGCTAGAGAAGGAGCAGTCTTGGTCTTTAGTTTCACATGCTGACAGCATGTTTTAGTTGCTTATTGTCAGGCAAAGGACATATGTGACTACAGAATATACTACAAAGAGTGAGATGAACTTAAATGCTGATATATTCACCATGCTTTTGAACTTTTGCTGAAAAATCTGTGGAATGTGTACAACTTCCAAATTAAAAAAAAAAAAATCAAGTGTCTTATATAAGTTTCTTTCCAAAAGCTGGTGTGAAACTCTTTTTCTTTTTTTTTCTTCTTTTTTTTTTTCCTGTATGTTGAACTGTTGGCTGCATTGCATCCCTGGCAAACGTTCTCTTATCCTCATGCTTCCTGCAGTCTGACTGAGGCAAAACTGCCTATTTTCTTATCTTCTCACAGCACAGTACATACAGAGTCTTGACATTGTCGGATGTTTTTTTAAAAGAATTTTTTTAAGTGGACTATGAAGGAAAAACATGGTGATAATTTTTTGATAGTTTGATAAAACTTCTTTTTTTAGTGAAATGTTAGATTGTTAAAGATTTGTGTTTATCTTGAGAAAAACTTAATGTCGTAGTATCTGTTGCTATTTCCTCAGAGCTATTTGAATTACTGATTTTAAAGCTGTATTGAAAATGCATGTGTATCTGATTCATGTAATGCTAAGTTGTGATGTGTTCCCTTAGGATACTTACCACCACCACTGGAGGGAGGGAAACCTTCCATCAAGTGCTCGTTGCGAATTTTGCAAAAAAACCTGTGGGTCTTCTGAGGTGCTCTCTGGCATGAGATGTGAATGGTGTGGCATCCTGGTATGTTGTGCTGCTGCGTGTATTTGTGGTAACCACATACGTATGGACACGTGCTTACTTGAACACTTGATATAAACAGAATTTATTTGCACACTGTATAAATATGTTTTGTATACACTTTGTAAATATGCTACATCTATACAGTTATTTATTCGAATATATATATTTTTTATGTGTTAGATGGGAAATCTGATTTTTTAAATCCTCACCATAGTAGTTTTAATGAACAACTCTCAAAGTCATAGTGAAACTTTGTGTAAGTCCACTGGAATTTGTCAGGGCCTAATCATTATAGATCTGTGGTTAGAAGCCTGCAGGCACTTTCTGTGTTAAATCAGAATTTCTTTCAAATCATGGATTCTGCAAGATTAAAGACTTACCATTCTAATATGTTTACTGTTATTTCCGTATAGAATAGGTCTTAGACTGTGTGGTTGGGGTTTTTTTAAGCTGTCAATACCAGTTTCTGTGTTTTTCCATTCACATGACACATGTTTATTTCCCGTGCAAGCTGATGGTACCCTTCAATAATAATTCTGGAAACCACAGCTTTTCACACACTGATAAACAGTGTGTAGTGCAAATAACAATTAGTCCATCCACTTAATGCCACCTCGCATTAAAATATTGGGGAAGTGAAAGTAGCACCAGATGAGGTGGGAACTGAAAGTATATGTAAGAAATCATTAATTTGCTATTTAAGGCTAGACGAGGTACTCCATGTAGTAATGATTTAATATAAAACTCTAGAGGTTATTCAATATTTCAGTTATGATTTCAATGATTTTTTTTTTAATACTGTGGGGTTTATATTTTAATCTGAGACATAATTTCTGAGGTGGGAGGGACTGTATCTGAGAGCAGTCAAATACAGTTCTCAAATGTTCTGTAGTTTCTGTAGGAAATGTAACATGCTGCATGGCCATACATACAAAGAAAGGTATGTGTGTTCAATAAAGGCAGAAGATTTGCAACAGTGTAAAGGCAGAAACTATCCAGTCACCTTTTGGAATAAAACTGAAAACAGTCGTAGCTCAGAATCTGCAACTGGGTACAGCTTTATAAGAGGATACTGCTCTTTTCAAGCTGTTCAATATAACCTGTGCACCTTTTCCATTTCCCCCAGTAAATATCCACATAGAGTGGAATATCAGAGTTTGAGACCAAAACTTTAAACTTCTCCATGTAGCTGTATAAAAACCTTTCTCTTTTAACAGAACAGGTTCATGATCCTTGAAAATTTCTTGGAATATTAAGACTCCCCATTACTGGTAACACAAAACCTAAATTAAACAAATAAAAATCTAGAGCAGCAGATGGGCCATTCATTTCATGAAAGTGATTTCCAAAAGGTCTATATAATCCCTAACCTGAATTATACAATTTCAGTCATAGTTTGTTATGAATAGATTTACTTCCAATGTGTATCACAAGTTCTTAACTAATGCTGTTGTTTATAGGCTCATGCTGCTTGCTGTGTAATTGTCCCACCAGAATGTACTTTTGGAAGATTAAGGAATATGATTCTTCCTCCAAGTTGTGTTCAGTTGTTTTCTCGCAACTTCAGCAAATTGCATTGTTTTCGGATATCGGAAAATTTGCAAACAGAATCAGGTAAAAATTTCAAAGTTGAATGCAACTAATTGATGAGCGTGTTTGACCTAGAGTCCTCATTCAATTAAGTATATTATTGCTAATTTTTATTGGCTTTTGTGGCAATACGGTAGCTTCTTGCTATTTCTGGGAGAGGTTAGAGATTTTTTAATGGATGTTGTGCAAAATGCAGAAACTTCTGTTTACTGTTGCAGGGCAATTTGTGCACTATCCTTGAAACAAAGAAAGTGAAAACTTAAAATCAAAAAAATTGTGGTGTTAATGTTATCATTGCTGGAAATACTTATTTCTTATATCATGTGTACAGATACTTTTATTTGTCTCTTGGATTAAGAATCTGTGCTGAAACAATACCATATGTCTAGGCAGGGTAATGTTCTGCTGCCATCTAGAGTGAATGTTTGTTTAACAGCTCTTTAGGAACAAGAATTTTTTTTAAGCCTGAGGTACATGGAAGTATTTTTTAATTTGTATTTTGATTATTCTGCACCTGTAAAACCTTTCTTTTGGTGCTTGAATGGAATAGGAAAGGAAGTAAAAGGTAGGCAAAATACAGCTCATGAAAGTTAAATATTTGCAACTGCTCTTTTCTCAACCTGGCAGATTGCTCTTTGACTTTCTGCTCTGAGCTCACGTTTGGTTTTTGTGAGGAGAGCTGATGATGAGCAGGACCCCTGTGCTCTGCATGCAGAAGCTGTAACAGAAGTCCTGCTACCATGTGAACTGCACAACCCGAGGTCTGTGCAGCCCAGACACACTCTACTGACCTATCAAAGGCAGAGGAGTTAGGTTGCTTTTGTGAATTGTTTTTTCTTCAGTGAGTGTTTTTTCTTTTTAATGAATTTGTTTGCTAGTGGTAAAAGATGTAATATAGCTCCCACTTGAAAATCATGGCGTTCCTAATACTTCCAATATAAGAAGTAACCAAGAGAGTCTGGATGAGCTTAATTTTGCAGCAGGACTCATTGTGAACTTTGATTCAGTTCTATTGTTAGGTATTTCACAAGTGTCCCAAAGGTTTAAGTGGTGATAAAGTTGATTATTATAACTAAGAGAAGTTAATCACAAACCTTTAAAATAGAGTCTTTGGTTTGACTTTTCTGATGTTAACTAAGTTTCTCTCTTCAACAGTCATGTGTTCTTATAATTTGTCAGACTTAACTTTCCTGGTTTTTATTTTTAAATCACCCTTTAATAAAATTGAACATGGAGCACCTTAAGTGAAAGAATCCAAGCTACACAATTTTAGCTACACCTTCTAGTCTCTTCTTCAATATTTTAAAAGTTGGAAGGAAGGGTTTTCTATTTCAGGACTTATGCTACATGTTAAGTATGTTACTTCATGTTATGCATAGTTGAGGGGTTTTTAAGCAAGAATGGGTTTTTTGCATTGCTTTAATGGAAAAGTTTGTTTGATCCTTTGAATTGAGAGAATGCATCCATTAGCATAGGGATGGAGGAATATTCAGGCTATTTCCAGCTTTATTGTGACATGAAGGGGAAAAAAAATCAAATTGAATAAAACTCACCTTGTTTGGAAAGCCAGAATGCATTTTTCTAGTCCTTAGCCTGCGTGTCGCAGAGGTATGGTATAGCAACACCCTGAAAAATCTCATTTCTAACACAGATTCTCTTTCCTGTGGCCTATAAGAATTTCTGCCCCTTGGGCTTAGCTCCCCATCATCCAATGGGCAGCAGCCTCTCAGGATGGAGGGGCTGCTGTTACCCAGGGGAGCAGTGCCCAAGCCATGGGGATGCTCCACTTTCCTCCTGCTGCAGATCTGTTGCAGGAGACCTTGTGACCTGTGACCTTGACAGCTGCCTCAGCAATTGACATCTTCCTTTTTTTTTCTTGGTCAGTGAGCCACAGCTGTGGCTCAGCACAAGGCGTGGTGAGTAATATTTGTGGTGCAGCACCTTCCTTGCACTCTGCTGTACGTAAAGTGTTTTGTTCTGTGTTTCTGTAGTTGACAGTGCTTTTTTTGCATCTTGGTTTAGCACCTACATGCTGAATGTTCAGGTATTAGTCTGGTGCCTCCAACATGACTCCTTTTACACCATCCACATCCTGTTGAGCCTTGCTTCAAGACCTGTTGCTGGATGTTTGCCATTCTCAGTCATTTGCTGACGATCTGGTGTCTGCAGGTCACCGCCAAAAGCACTGGATACCATTGCTATATGCTCTTTTTCTTTGCCCAAATTCTTCCTCAAAGGCAGAGCCAATAATTGTTTTGAACTAGTTCTCACATCATCCTGTGTTGAGGAAGCTCAGTGCTCTAGCCTTTTAGTCCTTCTTGTTACCCATGTTTACAGAACTGATCTTTGTTTTCTTACGAGACCCCACTAACTCCTGGTATGTGCTGAAAGTTACCAAGATGTGCCATGAATGCAGCAGCTCCCTGATACTCTCTTAGGATGTATTTGATGCTCCTCTGACAATGAAGCAGCTTGGGACAGCTGCCTCAGGACTTGCTGCTGCTTTTCCAGGAGAAAAGACTCTGGATGGCAGATCTTGCTAAAGATTGTGTGCATGCTAGAGATGTTTCAAGGGAGCAAGGAACTTTTTGCTGAAGGATAATTAGCACTTCTGTGTGATGGCAGGCTCATTAAGACGTTCCTCTGACATGGCATGCACAGAGCGTGCTCCTCTGTTGCCACCACAGCTCTGTTGTCACCACAGAGACATCACTCATACGAAAAGACCAGTCTGAGGTACAAAGAAGTGTTGGCACTTGCCTGGGTGAGTTGCCTGCTGCAGGCATAGCTCCCAAGCTGGTGGTTTGGAAGTGCCAGATGACTTGTCCTGTGCAGTGAATGAGGACAGCCATCATCACTGACCTACTGGGGACCATTTGTCTGAAGCAGCTTTTGCCATGGTGTAAATGCTAAGCTTCATCACCAACATTCAGCCAGCGTCTCTGTATTGGAAGAGACTTCTTTTAAACCCTTGAACTACCAGGGGATGCAATGGTAGAGCAGTGTGGAGCCCCTTCCTCCTAATGATTCCTATCATAGCAAATTTCAAAGTCCTTGAACTTCACTGGAATAGTTTCAAGATGCTGTTGGTGTAGATTTTCCTGCTATTCAGACTGAAGGAGAAACTGTAATAAAAGAAGTCAGCTTCTTCTCATCTGAACTGAGAAGGAAAAGGGTTAGGAGCAATCAGGAGCAGTAATTTCCTATTGTTACATTTACTGCTTCTTTCTTTTTTTTTAATTTAATTATCTGGAATGAAATTCAAAGTGTTCATCTTTCTCTTATTCTGAGGTGTTTCAAGACCATACTGTCTGAATTTCTCTCCAGTTTGAAACTTGATCTGTTTGTCTGTCAGCTGTAACAGAGAAGCTCAACACTCTTTTTATATTTTAAAAGCCACAACTCAAAAGCATTATTGTTGGTCTTCTTGTAGACGCTTGAAGCATTACCGAAATATTCAGTGAGTTACCTGGTGTCAAGTTTAGGACTATTACCTAGTACCTTCTATGATTCTGCTTCTTGAAGTTCTCCTGCTTTAGGATTTTGACTTCTCTGGTACCTCTTTTGCTCGGAAGATCTGCATTTCCTTGTTTTATTTTATACTTTCTTTCTTGTTTTGTGCTTTGTTTTCTTGCTTTCTCCCTCAGCTGCAAGGCATAGTTTTTTCAAAGGTGATGCCTGGCTTATCTCTTTTGGGAACTTTGCCTGCATCCCAGTCAGGCCTCACTGGGATTTTCAGTGGGCGTGAGTGTGAATACCCTTATTTGATGAGCACTTGCATTGCACTCTACTGCTACCCTCAGGAAGGAAAATTGATCATGTTTGGATTTGCACTCATCTTGTGTGGCCCTGAGTGTCAGTGCAGTGAGGATGTTCTGCACAGAAGCAAATGCAAAATGTTCACAGCATTTATTTCAATCTTTATAAAATATTTTATGTATGGTTTTACAGGGGTGCTTTATTTTCTGACATGTTAGCTCCTGGCTTTAGTGAGAGTGATGATCCTACTGTCAAAGTCCTCTTCTGTAGAGCAGCAGTTTCTTTCTCTTTGGGTGTCAGTAACTTTGTTTTTCAGTTGTGGAAATTACTTCTATAAAACCATTATTTCTGACTGGAAGGCTGGATTGGTTTGGTAATTTAAAACTTAATGGAAATATCCATACTTCGGTGACAGTCAATCATCATGACTTGAGAAAAGAATGAAATGCAGTAGTTGCAATATTAAAGCCAATAGTGTAAGGATCTCATGTATGCCTTCACTGTAGCTACATGACAATGCAGATTTGTTTTTGTAATGCTGTTTTAATGCTATGAGTTATTATCATAAAATAGGTAGAAAAAGTGTGCTTTTCTGACTGGTTCCTTTTGTGTTAGCTTGTTTGATGGAAACTGTTCTTAAATGACAAACACCTTCTCCCTTCCCTGCAAATTAACAAAAATCCTTTCTTAAAATGTCTCTTTTTACAGATGAAGATGATGATGTCGATGGATCAACACAAGGATCAACAAAAGACATCCAAATTTCAACTGATTCAAGTAAGCAAAATCGTAGTAAGGGATGAATAGTCACCCATTTCTTTATTCATATAATAATCTTTATTCATATAATCTTAAAATTGTTATTTTTCTAACGTTAGGTTTTAATTTCAGGTCCAAAGTTTTGGTCCAACACATTTATCCAGTGCCTTACAAATATCTCCTTGGTATTTTCCATTGGTAGGTTGACATAAGTGGCAATCTGTTCATTACCTTGACAAACAGATCATTTCTCTCAACTTGGTAATTGAATAAATGAAACATGGTATTAATAATCAATAGATAAACTACAAATTTAAAGGGCAGACAGCAATGTCTTTTTAGAGCCTTTTGCTTCTGTGTTCACTGGATCCAAATGTTGCTGAGGACATCAGGTGAATTTTTTTTTTTTTGGCTTGGGCATGTTGCAGTAAACAAGGCTGGACTGGCTGCTTTTTATACAGTTAAATTTTTAAGCATGTGGAGTTTTCTGGGGTTGGTAACAACCAAATTCTTGCTTTTTAGAAGATGAGGTAAAACTGCAATTTAAGAGCTTCCTACCCCTATATCCATATTAGTAAGTAGAAGAACATGGTACATGTTACCTAATGGAGCTGCATGGATTGTTGTAAAAAAGGACATTTCAAATTAATAAATACTAATTTTTTTTTAATCCTGAAATTCTTGCAAAATTGAGAGGCTGATTGTGCAAGTGCTATTTGGAATTTTAAAAAATCAGCTCAATAAGTAATTAAATCAGTTATAGAAGAGATCTCAAGCATCCTCTTGTTTCACTTTCTTGGTTCCTGAGTGACTTTAAGTTATGATCTGCTGCCATACTTCCTTATTATGGGAAAACACTCTAACTGCTGTTTGTCTAAACAACTTTGATTTTTCCAGTGTTTTAACTGACTTCAGTGGTTGAGTGTGAGGACTTCTACATTTCAAAAATTAAGCGTATTTCCCTTATGACTGTCAAAAAGATCAAATTATGTATCCAGATATTTCAGCTGGATTCATTGGAAGCATTAGTAGATGCCAGTTCAGCTTTAGTTTAGCCTTCCCAAAAGAAGAAAAAAGATACGAAAATTCAGGGCAGGATACAAACCTTAATATGTCATTTGTTCAGGCCATCTCTGGACTGGAGAAAGCAGCAATAGATGGTATATTTTCAAGGGTCACATAAAATATCATTAGTTGTGTTTTAAAAAGAACAGTGACATAAAATATTGCTTTCTTGTAATACATTTTCACAAAACTTTGGAGTGTAGAGTCCAGTAACTTTGCTGTGATTTAGAAAGCTCAGTTAAAATCACAGTCACAAAAAGAGTCAGAAATAGTATTTACTAGTAAGACAGACTGTGGTGATGTGGTCCAGGGCACGGCCATGCAGTACCAACCAGCAGCTTCTTTAAACGTGACCAGATTCCTTTGTCTCCTTATCCTTCTATTTTCCCACACTTCTTCCCCAAATGGCTTTGATTCCTTTCCTAAAGTTCCCCTAACAACCCTTGTACCATCCCAGAATGCTTTTCACGTGTATCTCATATATCCTTGCAAGCAGAGTGGCCTCCTTGGTCAGTAAGGTGTCCTACACAGCTTCCCCTGGGGACTCCTCTGGTGTGTGCCACCCCCAGATGATGGGATTGATGACCTCGGGTCTGGCTTCTCTCATAACCTACTTGGTAAAGTTATTGAGGTGCACCTGCCAGCTGTTGTGTGTTGTTGTTCCTCTCTGTGTGTGGGCAGTCATAAGCTGCTGAACTTAACATGACCATGACATGGTTGTAGGGGACTGTACCACTCACCTGTCTCGGGATCACACTGTTTATATAACATGGGTCAAGAAGGAGCTGCTCACTGCTTCTGTGTGTTGACTCAGTACATCTGCCGTGTCTTCTGGGATGTTACCGTGCTTTCCCTCAAGAGTGTCTGAACTCAATTACATTCCAGAATATTTAGCTTTTCTTAATTCCAGCCCTTTATGTTTTAGGGGTATGTATTTCTAAAAACAATGAAAATAAGTTAGAGCAAATTTAATAATATTGATGTGGAAAGACACACTTTTTCCACAGGAGATAAGCCAGTAGAAAAGAATACCAAGTCTGTAGTTTAGTATTGGAAGAAGATTTGAATTAGTAGTCTACATTCATTTTTGTTACCTTGCTATTGTAATGGGCTCGTTGAGTGAAATGTAAAGTTAGAAGATCTAAGTCTTAATGTTGGTAGTTTAAATGTGTTAAAACAACCGCTATATTTAGCCTACTGAGATACTGAAACCAAAAGCATAAAATTAACATAAAAACAATCACTCAGTTTCTGAGTTGATAGATTTAATAGACATACAAGTGAGTTTGGCAAAGGACTGTCTTTGCCCTGTGGGAGTCTCTCAGCACTCACTGGCTGCGAGTGAACTCTCTGATTCAGCATGCATCCGTCTTCTGCAGGACAAAATTGAGCCATCAATGAAAACCCATTCTGGAGGAGGTGTTAGAGGAATCTGTCTGCTGGAGAAATGGGAGCTGCAGTGCTGTCAGCAAACAGATGTTTCACAGCATGTCCTTCCACAGCCTCTGTTTTGCCTTGCTCAGGTTGCTGTTCATTTGCTGAGTAAGAGATGAAATGGTTTTGTGTCAGATAGACCCAAGTCATTAGCTTAGAGTTTGCTTATGTCTTGTCCCAAGCCAGCTGACAATGCAGAGGAGATCTCCGCTGTAAATCTGCAAGCAGGGACAAACTGTTTTCCAGAAGAAGCAAGGACACCATATGGGGACAGATTTTTCCCATAAAGATACTTAAGAAAACTTTAGGCTTTCATAAAAAGGACCATTGTGTTCTTCTCTAACTGCTTACAGATAACTAAACATGTCACATGTTCCACAGCAAATGCTTGGAAAGGCTCTAAAACTAAGAGAAGAAGGGTTAAGAGGTGGCTACCAGAATGGGAGGACAGGTGTTAACACAGATTTGTGCTTCAAAATTGTCTTGAAACTAGGGGAGTTTCAGCTGCTCAAGAAAACAAGTTCAGAGAAGGCAACACCTGCAAATGGCTCTCTTGGAAGAGAAAGAGCTAGGGAAAGAAAGGAGGAAGGAAAGAAAAGGAAGGGAAGGAAGGGTGGGAGGACGGAATCTGGGATTCTGAAAGGCTCTCTTCAAGAGCAGTAAAAGAAAAAAAATACATCATTCTTACATACATAAATGCCATTGTGTGGGTTATAAATCCTAATACTGAAATAAACCAAAATTGGATGGCCCCCACTTTATGAAGGAGCACTAGAGAAGAAGAACACGAAGCATGTAAATAACACAGGTTGTTTTGGGAAGAGTGGTTCTTGGTAAGCTATGTTGCTAGAATTTAGTCTTTTAAGAGTAATTTTCAGAAATACACTCAGTATGGGCCTTTAGCTTTCTTAAGTGACAAAATTATTCAGGACTGCATAATTTTCCTGTCTCAGTCACAGGCTACATGTCAGTCTTTTCAGAAGCCATGTCCTGTCTGTGGGGATTTGGAAGTCAAAGGGAACATGAACTTTGGAATTATCCAATACTGTTTTATCCTTTTCCCAGGAAAACTTGGTATCTTAGCCTCTGAAATAGAATTCCACACTTTGGTAACTTATGCCTGGAGTTAACTTTCCCCTTGGAAAGGGTAAGCATGAATAACAGGTTATTTTCAGTTCAGTATCCCACAGCAAGAAAAAAGTTATGTATTTTTCGAGAAAGCCCTGATACTATGTACTCTGATCCAACAGGAAAAGATAAAAGACATTTAGCAGTGAGGTGCCAGTATTACAAACCGTCAGTAACTCCTTTAATTATGGCAATTCGATAAGTGCATCTGTTTCATATCAGCAAGGGGTTTTATATATATATATATATATATATATATATATATATACACGCACACACACATATATACACTAAGTAGGGCTATGTAGACTTCACTTCGGTAGCTGGATCATTTTCCAATGTTTAAAAATTGGAACAGGTGGAAGGAAGAGCTTTACCTAATTTCAGAAGTGGTTATAGTTTAGCTTCTTGCCAAGGCTAGTTAGACAAATCAGACTGGCATAAAACACCCCTTAACTTATATATGTTGGATGTGCTCTTGACTCAGTGGAGAAATGTATTTCTGGATGACTAATTGCAGTAGGCAGCTTTTTTTTTATTTTGTTAATGTGCTTCCAGAAGCTCATGTGCAAGCAAGCCATTTTTCGCTGGGTTGCAGTAGAAGTGTCCCCTGTGAGGAGGACAGTGACAAAATTAAAAGTGATTTTTCAGTGATAAAGTTGAGGAGGTTTTTTGTGTGATGGATACCAGATTAGCAGCATTATATTTATTTATCTAAGAAATAGGCTTGAACGTAGGACATTACTACTGGTCCACAGATCTAAACTTGTTCTTGTGAACTAATTTATTTTGAGAGTCAGTCCAACTGTTCTTTGACTGTTCTTGACATAGAGAGCTCATAAAATATTCCCCAGTTACAATTGCTAGGGATTCTCATAGGCCAGCTAGTATCTCATAAGAGCAGACTACAAAGGCACGGCAAATGAAAACAAGTGCTAGAACTGCGATGAATGTTTTTATTCTCAGATGGTTGTCTACTTTCTGGATTGCTAGAGAAAACAGCAGAGATTTTGATAGTGTTATGAAAGTTCATACTCAGAACATCAGCTGTGCTGTCAGAAACCAGTGTTCACTTGTTTTCTCAAGTTGTGTTAGCTCTAAGGAAGGTCACCCAGGACACAGTGTCTTTTGGTTAACATTTGTCTATGCTGTAGTTACCATGGAGATCACTCTGACAGAAATCTGTGTCTAAAAGAATTCCACTCATTCTGGCACAGATCCAGCAGAATTTAAAGGAGTGGGTCACTTTCGGATGTGTGCTATGGCCTCAATGCAATGGTTGTTGAGTTTCAAGGGTACTTCAGAAGTAAGAATTGATAATATTTGTGTCTTCCTTATATGGTGACAAGAAAGAAATTGACAGCAGACACAACCACTATGATAATTGGAAAACTGAAAATCCACAGTGATACTACTTTTCATATCAACAAAAATAATTGAAAAGTCACAATGTACCATACCAGGTTGGGTGTGGCTGAGCAACCTGATCTACTGAAAGATGTCCCTGTCAGGATTCTTGTACTCCATGATCCTTGAAGGCCACTTACAACCCAAACTATTTTATAATTCTGTGATTTTATTTATTCTGTTTTTGTCTGGTTTTGATTTGTACATCATCTGTTATACAGGCTTCTCTCCAAAGAGTCACAACATGGCTGAGGCATGGAGGCAGTATGGAGGTTATCTAGGAGCCTCCTGCTCAAGAAAGGTCACTCAGAGCAGTTTGTCATGTTCAGTAAGAATATCATAATAAAATCATAGAATGGTTTGAGTTAGAAGGGACCTCAAAGATCATCTAGCCCCAGTCCCTCTGGCGTGGTTAGGGATACCTACCACTAGACCAGTTAACGTAGCCAGTTTTGTCCCAGGAAAGACTAGGATGACTTTGCAGTAGGACTTTGCTTTCCTGTGTGATGAGGTCTTCATGTTATGTGAGAGAATGTCCTTGCACACACATTCTGCCATTACCAGTGGAATTGATAATAAAGAAATGTTCTTAAGAAGTGATTAAGTCTACACTGAAAAAGAAGTCCAAGCATAGCTGTCACATTTCAGACTAAGGAGAAATAAAGATAATGAGAATTAAGGTATCTTGATTTTTCTTTAAGGGTTGGAATCTTATTTTTAAAAGACTGCTTTCACACATAAGTGATAATCCTTTAGTTAATCCTTTAGATAATCCTTTAGTTCTATGGTGCCTGCTTTTGACTGAAGTTGAAGAACATACACTGTAGCAGAAGTAGGTAGATTAGTTTCAGGTGGTTCAAGAAAGCTTAGAGTGTCCTTGCTAAGTAGTTATACACTGCAGCCTTTCCTCATCATCTGCCCCTACAGCACTGAGATACCCAGTGATGCACATTTCTGCCTCGATTCTTGCTTGCTTTGTATTAGTCATCAGTTAGAGGAGGTTTGGTGGTTTTCTTCCTCCAGTTCCAGTTCCCCTTTTTAATCCTTCTGTGGTAAATGGCAATTTGCTAGTGTGTTTCATTGAACCTAAAAGCTGATATTATTTGAAAGCAAAAGGCTCTTTCTATTTTATTCTTTACTGTGAAGTACTTCCAAGCTGTAAGGGAAGCATGGAAGTAGGCTCCAGTGTGTAACATATCTCCTTCACAATGTGCATTAACAGGCTGCATGATTAACCAGTTGTGTGAGCATTACAGCTGGTATATGTGGCTTTCACTTGATATTTCTAATATTCCAAGAATTGCAAGTGATAGCTTCTGGTGCTGGTACTACTTGATGACGAATGCAGGTGTACAGATTTATTGTGAGATCAGACTGTAATACTGTGCTGTGCTATGGGTAACTTCTGTTAATCATTCAGTCCAATACTGCAGTAAAAAGGGCATATTCTGTCAGTGATAAATAGTTACATCTGCTGTAAAGCATCAGCTCTGGGGAATACCTGCAAGAACCTGCAAAACTTAGCAGATCATCAGGTGTCTTCATAAAAATGTGATCAGGAGAGGACACAAAGTCTGTCCTAATGGGATCTCCTTTTTGGTTTCCTTTCCAGAAGCAGTAAGGACACATGTCATGCACTAGTAATATTAACTTGTTCCTAAAACATCTCAAAACCTTCCTGATCCATGAGAATTTATTTGCACTTTGCTGTTACTCTTAAAAATGTTGCTTAAGAGAGAGACTTTGTCATACAGCAGCCTGTACCTGAGTCACAACCCATCTTTGTGAAAGGTGAACCTGAAATCCTTCACTCATCACCCTTTCACAGATGTCTGTGCACCAATCTGTGCTCAACAGTTTGAGCAGGGACTTAGTAAGGCTTTAGTGAAGTGAGCATGACTTAATAAGGCTTTAGTGAAGTGAAACACAGCAAAAGGCTGAAGGTCTTCATTTGCTGTACCTTCTTCCAGTTTTTCCGTTGCCCCTGTATTTTCCTCCCGTTTCCTGTATACTTAACCAGCTATTTTAAAGACTTTTTTTGGAAGCCCTAGCTCAGAACTAGCAGTGCTCTGGGAGGTTTTCTGAAGGGAGTAGCACTTTGTCTTGATCTTCAAGTTGTTCAACTTGTCAATAATAAATGCAGTCTTGAATGCTGAGGATGAAGAAGTGATAACACACACAGTCTGTTTGTAACAGTTATATCAAAAGCCAGGATAAAACTGTGATTACTTATCCTTCTTTCCTCTCTGAATGTACCCGTTTTAAGCTAACAGTAACAAAACAAAATTTAAAATATTCAGCCTCAAAGCTTGTCCAATGACAATGACTGTTCCCATGAAGAAACATTTCAGTTGTTTAAAAACACGGGTTTTTTTCTGATTGAAGGTGTGTGTTAATGAAATACAATTGTTTCCATTCAGGTAAACAAACACTAAAGATATTTGATGGGAATGATGCAGTGAAACGCAATCAATTTCGACTAATTTCAGTTCCAAGGATTGCAAAAAATGAAGAAGTTGTGGTAAGATACCCAGCGAGGGTCAATTTTCCAATGTGATACATGTGATTTCATATTACAATAGTAAAAAGCTAAGTTCTAGAAATGCAACTCAACAACAACAACAAAAATCTGTGAATGGGCTATAATGCTGCAATGTAATTTGACAACTTCAGGTAGTGCTTCTATTTTAGATCATCTGAGGAAACGGTGGCTTACATATCTGTAGCAGAATGGTGACCAGAGCATCACATGTTAAGCAGTCATTCTGCTTCCTGATGTTACTCTGAAGGTTGATTTTACTGATACAAGCAATACAGGATAACCAGCTCCTTGGATCTTGCTCATTTTCTGTAGTAGAGGTTTGGTATTTATCCTGGACAGCCACTAATATTTCACTTGAGGTAATCAGCTTTGAACACTAAAGCTTGTTATAGTTATCTCCCTCCCTTGGCTGTGAAAATAATGAATTATTGACCACTTACTGGCCCCTCTCTAGCTTTTCCAGCTAGAGGATGGAAAAATTACTTCATACTAAGTCAAGTGTGCTGTACAGATCTTTATTTACTGGGCTAGGCAGAGACGCCATGCTGTGAGAGAAAAATCCCAGGGGGGGAATAAGGTGGTTCACAATAAAATTGAGCATGGTGAGGTCTCAGAGTCATACAGACTTGGCAAAGAAGTCTGAAGAATGTATTACTTCAGAATTTTGACAATATAAAGCTAAAGATCATTAGGATTTTTGTCTCTGCTCAAAATCAACAGTTCTGCAAAAGCTTTGTAGTGTCCTGCATGTCAAAGATCTTTAAGAAAAACTATGTACAGGACTGAAAAGACTTTTATTTAGGAGTGCTACTTGCCTTTCAAGCACATTTTACCAGGCTGGCACTTTTAATACCAGAGAAAAGGAATACAAGTTCTTAAAAGTGAGCTGTATAGACCACAGCATCTGTGTTAGCAGAGGTGCTGCAGGCACAGGCCCATTATGGATGTAAAATTTCTGTGTGCACCTTGCAAAGACAGCTCTTCCTTTGCCTCTTCACAGGTGTGTGGGTTCAGGGCAGCTTTGTGGCTTAGAAGCTCACTAATTTTTGGCATCCCTTAGTGCAAGAAGACTGAGTAGGCAGAGCTGTGTTCAGTCAAGTGTAATTTATCATTTTCCTTGTGGACTAAATTTTACATGCATGAATGTAGATTTATTGGACCTGGATTTTTACATTTGGTCTTAAAATGACTATTACTTGCCAAAAATACTGTGGATTGTGTTCAAATACATAGATATCTCAAGCTTTCTTTTTTCCTGTTCATTGCAATTTGTTTTAAAACTTCACTTTTGTTTTGATTTTTTTTTTTTTTGCCATTACTATGTATACACTCTTCTGAGGTTAGAACATGCATTGAATGTTCATTTCATAAAACAGGTATTATAATGTCTATGGCTGTATAGGTATTAATGGTGTCTTTTCAAGTAAATGTTAATTTATCTTGCGGTGTTTTAGGAGGCTGCTTTGAGGGCGTACTACATAAATGATGACCAGCAGGAGTATGAGCTTCAGACCTTCACACAGCAGGTGCTGCTCTCTGATGATGTTATCAACAGGAATGATGCTGCAGAAGACAGCAATTTGGGCTCAGTATTCCGAGAATCTGTTCCTGAAGCTTGGATCATCAGAGCCAAACCAAAGGATGAAGAAGTGATCAGAATTTATCCTGCCTGGCTAAAGTGAGTATTTTCCTTCTTAATCATAAGGTTATTCTGCTTGGCTACGTTTGGCCTCTGCAGTCTAGCCCTGTTTGCTGTAGTTATTGAAGCTGCAGAACTCTAACAGAGAGTGCAGTTTCTTTCTCTGTATTTCAGGATTCTTGTGTTCATTTTTCTGAATGGATAGCGTGCATAACATTGATTTCCATGTCCTGGAAACCCTTGGGTTTCATTGCATGCAGGGAACATACAGTGCAACTTGTGCAGTTCTATATTCATGTGTTTGGTTAGAAAGATGCAACTTTACATTTACTACATTTATACACGAATGATGACATACACATCACTTGAAAAACTAGTGGATTTTTTTTAAGAAATGTGAAGTAAGAAGAACTACAGTACAACTTCCCATGTGAGATGAGGAAGAAAAAAATTATATTTAAAAAAAAACTAACCCAAAAAACCCATCTATACAATTTACCACTGAGACGGTATGAACTTTAAGCATATTTAGTAGTGGAAACAAAAGGGTCCTAATTCCTGAAGACTTGTGGGATAAAATTTAACCATGTGTTCATTTTTCTGTTGCAGCTGCATTGACAAGTTTAATGAAAGACTAGCAGGTTATCTTTGTGATTAGGAAGAAGCTAATCTTTAGTGCTACAATTGTAATTAGCAGTTCCCTGAGATGAAAGTATTTTCTTGTCTGTGGCACTGATACCACATCTGCCATGAGCTTCAGTGAACAACTTTCTTCAACTAATGCAAATATGTTTGAAAGGTACACACAGGATAGATGCTAAAATAGGTATTTTTCTCCTTAGGGTGGGAATGGCATATGTTTCTCTACGAGTAAATAAGGATAGCACTGTGCAGACTGTGATCAAAGAAGTGCTCCCATTACTTGGAAGGCAGGTAAGTGAGGGATCTTAAGCACATCCGTACACCACCTGAGTGACCCTGAAAGTATATATTTTTCTCTTCAGAAAAATTACAGTCCGTTAATTTGCAGTTATTGTAAATGTTGATAGCGTTTGGTAGATGATCTTTTGTGACTGGCATGCTGCTAAAAGCTGAACACAATCTTCAGGGTAGGTAGGCACTGCTGACTCATATTCAACTTGCCATTGACCCAGTCTGTGACATCTTATTCCACAGAGATGCTCTCCAGCTCTCATGCCCCAGCTTGTATTTTTAACCAGGGTTACCCCATCCCAGGTTGAGAATCTGGCAGTAGCTCTTGTTGAAAATTTCATATGGTTGGTGATTGCCCAGCTCTCGAGCACATCCACATCTCCCCATAAGGGTCCCCTACTTTTGAGGGTGTCCGCAGTTCCTCCTAGCTTAGTATCATCAGGAAACTCACAGTGCATTTGATTTCTTCATTCAGACAATTTATAAAAGCATTAAAGAGCACTGCATAAATTTTCTTCCTGCAGTGGCAAGCAGCACCTCTGTAGCACCCAAGGGATGCAAGGAAGGACTCAAGGTTGAGTCCTTCCACATTCTTTACTGTCTGGATTGCTTCCCACGTCCCTGGAAAATTCTAGATACGTCTTGTAATCTTGTAGATGCCCATGCTTTCATTGGAAGATAATCTCTTTTCAATCTGCCTGTCCTTCTTAGGGTTGATGCCAAAACAGCATGACTTTCAGGAAACATGTTGGTAGGCTTGGCTAGCATGCCAAGCCATTGGCAGGCCCAGCCTCCCCAGTGTGGAGACACAAAGCTGTAGTGTGCACATTTAGTCAGCTTGTGAGCACAGCAGCAAATCAGCACGGTTCCACTGCTCCAGGGCACAGCCATGCTCACAGAGGGTGACTGCTGCCCTTTGTGGTTATTTACTGGGTGCATAAGAACATGCTTGTGACTAGCTCACTGCAGTTGGTGATAATCATAGGTCTGTCTAGGTGTATCCAGCTGTGTAAAGCATGCAGCTTGTTTTGGCTACAGGATACTTCCAGGATTTGTTGTCAGTCTGTTTCCTCAAGTGCTTTGGACCATTTAACAAAAATAGGAACAACCATGTCCAAAGTTTTGTCTTATCTGAAAAAAGCAACTGTCAAACAGTATAGTTGGAAATTCCTTAGGGAAAAGATCTTCACACCTCTTTGGACAGCTAGATATAGGCTGTAAATGACTTAATTCTTTGGCTCAATTGCAATTTCTCCAGTAGTGGTAATTTTTAAGTGCTCTACTTGTTTCTCTGTATAAACATGGGCATACAGGAAATCTCTTTTTAATATCCAGAATTTGCCTGTGCTCCAAGTTGCTTTCAGCAAGTATCAGGCAAAGCACATGTAGGGAGCTGAGGCTCTTAACACCCCCATTCATGACACGTAAAGCAAGATCATTTGTCTCTTGAGTCTCAAGGCCAAAATTTAAAACCCTTCCTCCTGAATGTCCTTTAATCCTGAATATCCTGTTTGCAGGGTTTCAGTCATTTTTGTAAATGGTACAGCTCTTCTCTGTGCCAGCTCTTCTGGTCCAGCTGCAAGAGACTTGAGTGGTCTCTAGCAATAGCTTGAAGAACTTTTGTTCCATCAGTGCCTGGAGTGTCCCAGGAGGTGGGAAATGGTCAGCCTGCTTTTGCCAAGCTGGCTCCTGGGCAATCTTCTCCAAGAGCAGGCTCATTCCCAGTCCTGCATGCTTCCTGTGGAAGGACACTCAGGAAATACTCCAGATGAGCTAGCTGCTCATCGCTGAAGCAGGAATGGGATTAACTGTGCTGTACAGGGGTCCCTTCACAATGTGGCTGTGAGAATGTGGGAGTGTGGGAGCATGATGCCATGAGTGTGTAAAATAAAGATTATTCCTGTCTTGGAAGGAACTGGTTGGAGGAAGAACATCATGGTTGATTTAAAAATATTTAATTTTTTTTTAAATGTTTAATTTTCTGTGCTTTGTTATACACTATGGACAGGATATAACACACAATAATGTAACATTTTACAAAATTATGTTGGTCAGAAGCTGCATTTACATGCTGTATCTTTTGGCAGAGGGAGTGCCTCCAGAATTTCAAATTGGTGGAAGTGCTTATGGGCAGTAAGCAAGGTAAGTGAAGGAGCATTGGCCAAAGATACATCTGATCTCTCTGGGCTTTTTCACCCATTCTAACAGTCACAGTTCATTTTCTACAATAAAAAACACAAATGAGAATTAACTTCATGGTGATGTTGAAATACTTAATCAGAAATTATGCTGATTCTTTTCAGTCCTATCTGTCCTGTGGGAATAAGGTTCCCCTTCATTATTACATAAAAACTCATTTGTGGTTTTTGGTGGGTATTGACACTTTTGCCCTGTTTTGGGGAGTTATGTTTAACTGACATAATTTTCTTAATTGCAGTTATTTATTAAAGATTAATTCTAAAGTTGAAATTACTTCTTTCCTCCATATTCTTTCCTCCTGACACAGCCCCTGAAGAAGAGTAAGTTTGAGTCCTAAGACAGTCCAAGAAATATGTTTGTGTGTTAGGAAGTGCAAAAATCTGCAATTCTAGCATTGCTCAAGTGTTTTGTGATTCTGCAGGAGCTGGGCTGGTGTTCTCCAAGTTGACATCCCTTTGTGCTTCAGTATTTGTAAGGTTGCATGGAGAAATAAAGACCTTGAAGTAGTCTAATGCTCTGACCACAGCTGAATAAATATCTTGGTAGTTTAAATACTGTCTCAATGCTTTGCTTTATTTGCAAGCATTATTGGGAAGTTGTTTCATAAGGTTATTGTAGCTTTGTGAGTGTCATAACCTTGGTTGGTTTCTGGTGCTCTGTTTTAAAGCATCATTTGCAACCTTACATTCACTGGAAGTTGTTAGAAGTGTTTTAATCATTGATTAAAACAATTGTTTTAATATTTTGATAAAACAGAGAAGTTTGGTTTTTTGGTACTTGTTAGGAAATACAGTTTGAAAGTCTTCTGTCAAACTGTTAGATTATTACCAAAGTACTGCTAGTCTTTTGAGGGGTTCAGGCTGTTTCTGCCCTTTTTTAAAGGAGGGTTGTATTTAGGAACTGTGGAAAAAATCAGACTGTTCCAAGCACCTATGTGTTTTTATTGTTGGATAAGATGTAGCTCATGTCTGCCTGGTCCTTTATGAGAAAGTTCGTTGTATGCAGAGCTGTACTTTCCCCTAATTGTTCTTCTTTTTGTTTTGTGTAATTGAGCCTGGTAATAATTTACATGCTTTCTAACATGATGAATGTTCTTGCCCCCTCCAGTTCAGCGCATGGTCTTGGACAATCAGGAACTGATTCTTAACAGACTCAAAGACATAAGAAAGGTAAATCTGAAAAATGATTTTTTTTTTTTTGTTTTTTAGTGAGTACGAAGTTTCCTTTCTTACAGAAAAAGTGAGTCATTGGTTACCCCCTCAGCAGGCTCAAGGGTAGCGAAGCGAAGTGCTTGAACTGAAGTTTATTTCTGTTTCTGATATTCTCTAGGCATAGAGGACATGATTGCTAAGTGCAGAACTATTTTGGATTTTGCCTCACAATATCTTTTTGCCAAATGTCATCATTTATTTTCCTTTATTTTGGTAGACTTCAATACGTCAGATGAATCAAACAAGATTTTACATTGTGGAAAACAGTAAATCCATTGTACAAGTAAATTTATTTGTTGGTGGCCTTCCACCTCAGCTTTCCCCTGAAGAATACACAAATATTCTCAAGGAAGAATTAGCTATCAAAAGTAAGTAAACAAGTACATTTTCAGATACATTAACTTGTACAGAACAAAATTTAGTAGCATCAGTATAATTCTAACATTTTCTGTCCTGATTTAAAAAAATCAGTCTGCCTTTTACTCTCATGTGAGCTTTTTTAATAATTTTAACATGCGCACAGAATGTTAAAATTTTTAGTAATTTTAACATGCAGGAGAGATGTGACAGCTTATTATTTACAGAATAACTATTACATTACTCTAGTTAGAAGTGACTACATCTTTTTTTTTGGTATGTTTGTGTGAAAAGGCTTAATTTTTTAGAAAAATTTTACATGTGCAGAATATCTCTTGCCTTTTTTAACCTCTTACACTTTTTGTGTGGGCTGTTCTCCATGTCAGTCATGAGCTCTGTGCCCCATCATGGAGAAGTATGAGCAGTGTGCACACACATATGGACAAACACTCAGGGAAAATTTGTTTTCCTTTTTCAAAGTAGTGTAATTGAATTTTCATAATAATACTCCTTCAACGAATACTTTCTATAAACAGTGTCAGGAATGTGTCGTGCTTTTTGTTGCAGGAAACAAAGCATTTTTCCCAGTCTTTTATGTTGCTTCAAGAGGAATTAAACTTGAAATGCCAGAAAGAATTCTTAGTCACCTTTTATGAAAATCAGTTTAGCTGTTCTTGCTTGCAAAGTAAACATGAGAGGAAAAGTGTTAGCTGGAGGTTCTCCCTGTATTTGTATAACTTTTAATATTTATTTATATTGTATTTATGTAACTTTTTAAAATACTTCAAATATTTATTCTGAATGTACCCAAGGTTTTATGTGTTTATATTTTTACCCTTTGCAGCAAATGTAGTATCTGTGAGTCATGTTTATCAAGCACAAGGTAAGCATTAAAATTTTTAGTCTTGCAAACAATGTCTGTGTTCAAAACTGCAGTCTAATATTAGAGGGTGGAAGCTCAGAGTATGTTAGTCTTACTGCATAAGCAAAAATCCCTTCAGGTAAAATGCAACATATTGTATTTATGAAGAGCAATGGATTAGTGTTACCTAATTTAAAAAAGTTAAAAGGTTGGCGGCATGCCTTGTGTACCAGAAGGCAGTAATTTTTCATCATAAAAATGAGTTTTGAAGTTGCACTTCAACTGAATAATCTAACACCACAGAACTGTTAAAAATCATTCAAGTGAAGGATTTTTAGTCTTTCTGACTTTAAAAATACTGATATTTGGTGCTGCTTTTGGACTCAGTGGGACTGTTTCACAGTCACTGTTTCCTAGCAGTGTTAAGAGCTAGAGTTCAATGGCTGGAAGTTGAAGAAAATAAATGCATTCATCCTTTAAGCTGTTTCTTTGCTTTTGCTGTATGAATTTTATTTCAACAAGGTCAGAGAATCCATGAGGCTTCTGACAGCTGGAGCAGCAGGGGCTCTGGGCAGCTTTAGTGCAGTGGTCAGGTGGAGATCTGCATTTGGTAAAAGTTTGAAGTGTGGAATTTTCTCTTCTGAATGTTTAGGTGTCTATAGTTGAGATGTTTCACTTCCTTTGGAAGGCTTAACTTCGCCATGTCTGCTAAAAGGGTCTTTCTAGAGCATGGCTTTGAAGACTGATGTGTGCTTCCTTTGGGTTATTTGCTGTCTCCACATGACTAATTGATACGGATTGATTTTGATCTTTGCATAGGAAAAACTGTAAAGCTTTCAGATGTACCTTCTCCTTTCCTTATTTGTCAGTTGCCAATAGTTTGTTTTTTGATACTCGTCCCATGTCACAGCGTCATTAAACCAAATTTACATGCATGTGCTTTTTAGATGTTTCTGCTTTTCTGTGATTTTTATTGCCACTTTCTTCTTATGTTTGTATTTTTGTGGGTCTCAAAACTTCCTAACCCTCCCTTTTTGTCACAGCCAGGTTATGTTACCAGCCTACATCTCATGTACTGTCCATTTTACATTTTTGTCCTGCCCTGTTTTCCTCCTCACTAAATATCTTACTTTACACCAGCTTGTCAGTATTTTTTTTGTCTTTTCTCTTTTGTCTTCCCTTCTTCCCCAAATTCTCCTTTCAGAACCTAAGCCAACATAAAGATGTAAACTTGATTATCAGCCCAAATATTTGCTTGCAGTAATTCTTATTCAGATATTGTTAATGAACAGAACTAATGGATTTTTAATAATTGGATGCAAAATGAAACCTGATGCCTCTGTCACTTGTACATGATGAGAACAAAATGTTAATGATAAAGAGTATGCAAATAGGCCCTCCTCCTGAAGCTCAAAGAAATCTTTAAATATGCATTAGTTCTGTGCTGCAGTTCTGGTCTTCAAGTTGCTTTGCTTTTACGAAAATCTGAGGGCAGGGAGGAAAGTTTAAAAACATAACACAATTCAACTGATAACAAATGACTGCAGAATAAGTTTTGCTGAATAATATCCTCAGTAAACTGAGTAAACTTTTGCTGTAATATGAGACCTATTTTCTAATAATAATAATAGAAAATATAAAAAGTAGTTCTGATGCCTCTTTACAGGTGCTGTTGTACTCCAAATTTCATGTTTTTCTGAAGCTGAAAGAATATATATGCTAGTTAAAGATACTGTTGTCAATGACAAGCCCCTGAATGCTGTGGTGATTCCTGCAGTTATGGTAAGAGACAGGTTTGAATGTAAAAAATGTCTTTAAAAGAAAAAAATTACTGCCTTAAAACTCTTTCTGCTAGAAATAAATGAAAATATGTTTTACTCAAATAGGCCATACTATAAGTAGCATGACAAAAAAAACCAACCAACTTCAGAGCTTGTACTTCATGTATATGATATATTCAGTGAGTTACGTAATTTGTCCTTTTATTGTTCAATTGTCAATCTACAGCTGCCTAACAGGACAACTATAAAGAGGAGGAAAATGTTTTTTTCTCTTTGTTTCTTTCAATTTTCAAAACATTAAGTGGTGTTTCAGTTTCAGCTGGTATGTCTTAAAATGCTTACAAAACTAAGCTAAATGTGTTTCCTCATTAACCATGAGGTAAAACACTTCTGCTTATTTTCACAGTGATATTATCTTCATTACCCCCATTTGTAGCAGAGGCAGTTTGACCTTGTTTACTCCTTGAGGATCTCAGAAGAACATAGTCTTCTGAAAGACTTAGTGCGAGAGTTCTTTCACAAATTCAGGCCTGATTCTGATTTATTCTTGTTGTTACTAATCACTTTCATGTGAATCAGTTTGTTTAATAATAGGTTTCATGTTAATAAAGTGAGTCAATGTGAGAAGAGGAAAATGATTAACTGAGTGAAGTGATATTTTTAACTAGGATTATGTAGGTTCTGTCCAAAAGAGCGTGTTGCCGTAGTTACACAACACCTCAGCAGAAAGTATCTTGCAATTACTATCTTTCTGGAACTGCATTATGGCAAGCAATGTTTGAATCCTGGTTTGACTTCTTGGAATGTCACAGAAGGCCAAAAAAATTACATTTTTAGTGGGAATTATGAAACAACTTTATAAAGGAGGGTTTCAAGTTCAATGGCCAAAGTTGCTTACTCACATACCTGCTTTCACTGTTCAGAAATGAGTCTTATACTTGTCAAGACTTTCTGAAGGCAAAATTGTAGTGTTTATATGAGTAGATACTAGTGGTAGTGCTCACATGCAACTGGCAAAATCAAAACTTACAGCCCCTCCTAAAAAACTGAGAGCCTTGTTCTTATACATGTGTAGGAATTATATTTTGTGAAATCCTTAGAAATCAAGGCCCCCTTGTCCAAATCAGGTTTCAGAGTGCCTGTTGTGAGAAACAGAAAGCGGGATGAATTTTTGGATATTAAATGATTAATTAATGTTTGGATATTAATTAGTTAATTAATTTTTGGATATAAATTTAGGTGTATTTTAGGCAAATGCATTATGAGCCTATATTTGTTGTCTGCGGTGTGAAGTTGAACATACTCCACTCTGATGATTATATATGTCTGTTTTTCTGACACTGGATATGTTTGAAGAGAACTTCTTGATGCCAGGAAAACGTGGACATTGCCATCTCTTATCTGGTGAAAGATACTTTTTAGAAACTCCAGTTCAGGGGACTGCAATGGATTAATTTCTAATACGTAAGCAGGAGAGAGGGGCTGTACACCAGCACAAACATTGTGTTTCCATTTCAGCATGTGTTGTTTATATTTGGTCATCTCACTGAAAGGAGCTAAGAGTTAATTTAAATGATACTTCAAGTGTTGTTTTCTGTATGACTGTCCACCCAGCTTATGCCATTCACTAATTACCCAGGCAGACTAATGGTTGATCACCATCTTTACTTCGGGTAGCAGTTGAACTAGATGATCTTCTGCAGTACTTCCCGGCCCAGACTATCTTTTTGGCCTATGCTAATATTAGTCTTTGTTTATATGTGTGTTGATTCAAATACAGTACCAGGAAATACACAGAAACTGACACAATACTAAATTTACACCATGTTTGACATTTCTTTTGTGAGTGAAATAAAAAGAAATTGGGAATGAAGGGCTAATGATTTTTCCAAATTGCCAGTTAAATTAAAGAAAAACCCAACCAACAAAAAACCAGCAAACCAAAATATCTCTTCTTAAAAAGCACAGAAGTATTGGTGGTTAGCAGGTTGCTAATCTTATTTTTCTGAGGTGAAATTTGATTACTCGGAGTCTGACATCCTGTCTAAGGAGGAGGCATGGTTCTAGTCTGGCATGCTCAGGTCTACCCAAAGCAATTCACCTCTTATTCCCATTACTGAGAAGTCTGAGCGCAGAATCAGTTTGCATGATTAGAAAAGTCAAGCAGTTAGTGTTTTCAGATGTGCTGTTTCAGGCCTTTAGGAATTTAATCAAACACTTTTTCATTTCACAATATACAAATAAATGAAAATACTCTCTTCACTGGATGATGAAAAAAAAGTGCAGTATATTATAAAGCTGCTGTGTGTAAGGAACTGCGGGGACAGTTTGGTTTCACTCTTTGGTATCAATTCAAGGTGAAAGACATTGCACGACTAAATCTTTCAATTCAGAACTAATTTAACAGAATTTGTTTTGTAGAACAGGCAGGCAAGGAAGTCAGCAGACAGTTGTATGAGGCCAAAATCACCACAGGTTTTTGTGGCTTTATCATGAATGCCTTTTGCTAGTAGAGTGCCCTCTGATACACTGCATTTAGATTTGTTAAGAGTAGCAGGAAAATAAGTAGAAGGTTTTCAAATAGATTAAATTTTCCATTTCATTCATTCTACCAAATCCTGGCACAAATATTTACATCTTAAAAGCTTCGTAGTTAAATGAGCATTTTTGCCAAAATATGAGTGTTGCTTTTCACCCTTCTGAAAGGGTTGTCAACTTTTTCACCCTTTGCTGGAAGGGTTTTCAAGGAGTGGAATGGATGCCCCGGGAAGCAGTGGGGTCACCAATCCCTGGAGGTGTTCAGGAAGTGACTGGACGTGGCACTTAGTGCTGTGGTCTAGTCAACAAGTGGTATTCAGTCAAAAGTTGGAATTGATGATGTTACAGGTCTTTTCCCAACTCTTATTATTCTGTGATTCTTCCATTTCTGCAATATGCCAAAAAATAAAGAAAAGGCTTGGGGGTTGACCCAGCTGCTGCTCCAGCAGTGTTGTGACACCTTGCACATAATTTCTCATCATATAATGAGTCCTTTCTGGCCAGGGTGGAGAAATTTTGTGCTTGGGGCACTGTGAGTCCTTGCACATGGAAGATGCTGCTGGCAGCCATTTTCAAATGTTGAATTCTACTTGTCAGAGATCAGTAGAAGGAAGATGTGCCCAGGAAGATGTGCTGTGGCTGTCACACTGGTAGGGCTGGTGGCACAGAACGCCTTGTTCTGCTTTGTTGTGAGATGTGATTACACAGTACAGTCAATGGAAAGGGGATTAGCATGAATAATAAACATCTTGCCCCAGTTTAAAGCTGTGTTGTGCTACTCTTGACAAATTAAGCAATTCACAGTGACTGTCAGAGTGTCGAAGTCACGCAGCCTCCTTCAGCTGTCTGTAAGAAAGGAGCAATAAATTCCTTCCTGAATGCCAGCCAACACAAAACCCTTCTGCAGATTTCACTCCTCGAGCACAGCACTGAAGCCAGGGCTGAAGGGGGAAGGGAGTCCTCGGGCTGTGAGTCACATACTCTCTTCTGCCCAGTAACAAACTCACTCTTCTGTCCCCAGTGGGCCTTTTTTAAAAATTGTGCAGGATTAGAGTGCTACCCTTGTAGCTGTCTGTAATTGTAATAATGAGTGTGCTCTTGAGAAAGCACAGCTCTCTGCTCTACTGTACAAACAGTCAAGAGTTTTTAATACTTACCAAAAAATAATTGTTTTCTGATAATGGCTGGAGATAAATTTATGTATTTAAAAAGCTGGCCTTTATCTGGGGATTTAGCAGTGTTTCTTACTCCTTTAAGCTTAATGAAGAGTTGTGATGGGAAGCAAGTTCACTGTAAGGACAAGCACTTTCTCGAAATCTTTTTATTCTGAGTAGCTGTATCTAAATGGGTTTAGTTAGGAATTCACATTGGAAGTTACCTTAACAAAGGTGGGTTTGAGTAGTAGGGCTATTCACTTTACACTACATAAAGATTTTTTATTAGCTCCAGGCATTCGCTGTAGCCGCTTGTGAATCTTAGTAACATTCAGGGCATATATTTAACTGGTTTTGGGATTTTTAGGTACAGTATTGACACTTGATAAGAAATACAGTTGTCAGTTTACAATAGAAACTGTAAATACATATTTGCAAGAATTTATGTTACTTGGGTAAGATCTCAGACAACTTAACAAAACACAGCTGTGCTCTTGAATGCCTTAGAGTGTACCATGTCTCAGAAATAGTTGTGATTCCCTTATGTTGCTTTCGAATTATTTCAGTTACTTGGTTTTAAACCCAGTGCATTAGAACGTGCCTCTAAACGCAAGAAATATAAAACATGTGTTCAGCATGTCACTTCTAAATGTCCCAAACCAGTAATTTTAGAAACTGATTTCCTGCAGGAGAAAAGATAATCAAATGTTCTTGTTACTTTCAAGTAGGGTATTTGTTAGACTCCAGAGCTGGGCTGGTTTCTTTGCTCTTTTTCAAAAAAGTTTTTGTTACTTTGAGCTGCAGAACTTTGTATTTTTTTCTTTTTATTGTCCTGTTAACCCCCTTTTTTTAACCCCCCACAAGTTTCCAGGCATTATGCCAAGCCTGAGGTTTCAGGTTGCTGGTATTGTTCAGAAAATTGAAATGGCTGGAGATAAATTTATGTATTTAAAAAGCTTTGAAGAGGAAGAAACGGGAAGTGGACAGGAGAGAGGGTAGGGCAGAGTAAAAGATGGACAAGGAGTGCTGGAAGGGAACAATGTGCTCTGTTACCCCAAGGGAGATAATGTTTCCTTTCAGAGCTGCTCTGCCTTCTGTTACTCGTGGGATTTAACCCCATACACTACAGGCTGGGCAGAGTGGCTGGAATGCAGCCCAGCACAAAAGGGGATGCTGGTCAACATCTGGCTGAACGTGAGTCAGGAGTGCGCCCAGGTGGCCTTCTGGGCACCCTGGCCCGTATCAGCAAGAGTGTGGCCAGCAGGAGCAGGGCAGTGATTGTCCCCCTGTACCCAGCACTGGTGAGGCCACACCTTGAGCTCTGTGTCCAGTTCTGGGCCCCTCACTTCAAAAAGGACATTGAGGTGCTGGGGTGTGTCCAGAGAAGGGAGCAAGGCTCACGAAAGAACCAGAAAACATGCCTTATGAGAACTAGCTGAGGAACTAGCTGGGGTTGTTTGATCTCCAGAAGAGGAGGCTCAGGGCTGACCCCATTGCTCTCTAAAACTCCCTGAAAGGAGGGTGTAGTGAGGGGGGGTCAGTCTCTCCTGCCGTGCCTGCAGTGAGAGGACAAGAGGAAATGGCCTCAATCTGAGACATGGGAGATTCAGATTAGATATTAGAAAAAAATTATCACTGTCAGGGTGGTCAGGCATTGGAAAAGGTTGCCCAGGGAGGTCACCATTCCTGCGGGTGTATAAGAGGCATTTGGATCTGGTGCTGGTGATGTGGTTGAGTGGTTTAGGTGTTACAATGGCAGTGCTGGGTGTGTGGTTGGACTCGATGATCCTAAAGTTGTCTTCCAAGACTGATGATTCTGTGATTATCAAAGGGCTATTCTAAGTGGGGTATGGCAGATGATGGTGCAGGAACTGATAGAGTAAGAAGATGGCCTTTGCTTCTGCAAACACCAGATCTCTGCTTACTCTTCCATTAATGCTTGAATGGCTCATGGGCACGAAAGCCACTGGTCTCCTTTAGCTGTTGGCTTAATACCCAAGGAATCCCTTGTGACATGCATTATGTTCCATAGACTTCCTTTGCCGCCTTCAGATATCCTTTCCGTGTGCTTAACAGAAATGAATGTATTACCCTTGTTAATGTGTGGGGACATGCTTTGAGTAATTGCATGAATGTAGAGGCCAAAGGTGTTTTGACTTCATTTGTTTAGCAGGTGAAGGTGGTTCCTTTGGCCAGAGCTGTGTGCACAGCTTTCAGCCTCTTAATCATCAATCTGCTTGTTTTGTCTGCAGTGGAACCTTTCCAGTAAAATAAAACATTGATGTTCTTTTGGCTGTTTGTCCTCCAAAAGAGCCCTTGTTTGGCTCATTTATTTTTCAAGAAAACAGATATGTTTTCAAACTGAATGTCTTGTAGAATTTGAAGGATGAGTAAAGAAGGGGTCAGTGTGTGCCTGCTTCCCCAGCTTTTATACCTGCTTAGTGTTCCTCTTCTCAATGTGTTTTCTCTTTATCAAGAGACAAGTCACACTGGAAGGCAGAGCGCATTTCTCATGCAGACACTATTAGAGGAGAAAGATTTTTATATGTTTGTCAGCATCTTGACACATCTGGCAGGGTGTGACTTGCAGAGGATTAGCTCCCAGCTCTTCTAAGAACAGAAAATTAGAAGAAATCTCTCAAGTACTGTAAAGACCCAAACAATAATTTGTTTGTGAAGTGCCTAAATCAGGTCACAGGTGTAGGGTGTCTCTATGTCTGACTCCATTTTTCATCCCCACAAATATAAATTTGACCTGGTTTCTCTGTTGTTCACCCCAGATCATGGTCTCTGGTGGTTGCTCACAGGCAGCAGCTGAAAGGCTCTCTGGGTGCCGCCTCCTCCCGTCTGGAGCTGTTGGTATCTCTCCACATGCTTGCACACTGCAGTCATGCTGCTGCCTCACCGACCCCTGAATCATTCTTGTCTAAATTGACTTATATTTAGCACTGCTGTTCTGTTCCCTGAATCCATCCGGTCAGCTGCGTGACAAATGGCTGTTCCCTGAATGCTGTCCAATTTGTAAATAACAATTACCACAACTTAGGGACCATGGCAAACTTTTCTGTTTAGAGGTGCAGTTGTTGAAATGTCCAATGGACTTTTCTGGCATGTACCTGCACCCCAGCCTTGTGGCAGGATGGACGAAAGGTGTGCTGGTGATTTCTAATCTTTCTAGAACTACTTACAGATCATTTTACAGAACTGTTTGTGGGCAGACAGGCTAGGTGAGCACTAGTCCCAAGGTGCATCTGTTGGCTGGAAGTTTTGACCTCCAGTGAGGCTGCAGATACTGTGCAGAGTGCCCCAGGAAATCACACCTCTGCCATGTCCAGTGGCTTCCTTTGCAGTTTTTCTGGAGGCTTTGAGAGTCCTCTCAGCAGCAGCTTCAATAAGTTGTAAGATACTGGCACTTCTGAGCAAATCCTCATGATGAAAAAGCTTAGCTTACGTATTTTTAAAAGAAGCTTTCAGCTTCTAATTTCATAGGGAGAAGTACACCACCGTCTGCCCCAAACATCTTCATTTTTAAATGCTTTGTCCTTGTAAATGACATGCATTCTAAGTCAACCGCAAAACTAAAGATTTTTCAATTGGTTTGGGGAGAAGTTCTTGCTTTTCAAGGAAACTGTTTTAATTGTACGGAACTCTTGTCCCTCACACTGTTCTTTGACCAGACTGTTTACTGAAAATGCATAGGAAGGGCTACTTAAAATGCCTTTTTTTCTAATGTTGGACTGAATTGTGTACTTGGAGTCGGTTAAGGAGCCTTAAATTCCTAGGGAAGCAAGATCAGCAGCTAACCTGTCCATTGGCTGGACATTGAATCTTTTTATTTATAGAATCTGGATTTTTTTAGTAGGCATCAAGGAAGCATCAGGTAATATTTCTGAGATGCAGTAGTAATTTTCCTGCCTTTTCATGGCATTAACTTATCCTTTTTCTTGTGTTCTTTCAGGCTTCCAAGATACCACAGAACTGTTGCCCACTTCTTGTATTTGTGAATCCAAAAAGTGGTGGTCTAAAAGGTCGGGATCTGCTGTACAGTTTTAGAAAGTTGTTGAACCCACATCAAGTCTTTGAACTTACCAATGGGGGCCCACTTCCTGGGTAAGTCATCATGTTTTAATTTTTGTTTTAATTTACATTGTTTTGTTATTTTTAAAAAGGGTAGACTAGATTCACTTATTTTGAAGCTCTAAATTTCTTCTGTTTTGTGCCTGAAGATCAGGGCAGTGGATCATTTTCCTTCTGACTGTTCTTACTGTGAGAACATATTTAAACTTTAGGATTATCTAAAGAAAAGAGAATAGAGTAGTTCCTGATGTATATGCTTCTGTCAAATCTAGCAGAGTCTGGCCCTGGGAAAGTCCTTTGCACTTTACAGTAGCACATGTTTAATAATTATTGAAAACAAATAGATTTTATAATTGAATGGAGATGGAAAGAGAGATGCAACATTTCCTGTTGAGGGTGGACTTTTGCTTTTATTTCTGCTGATGTTTCATGGGAACTACCAGACAAAGTATAAAAAAAATTTCTATTTTGACTCTTGAAACTTGGCCACATTTGCAGAATTAACAGGGTTTGCCTGATCACAGCTGCAACATTTCTACAAGGAACAGAACATAATGTGCTTGTAGGAAGGCAGGAACTGATGACTTGATTTAATGAACCCCACTTTGTTACAGCTTTATAAAACTGAAAGCGATGGCTGGAGCCTATTCTTCATTCCTTCACTACTACTTTAATAAAAAATTTGTCATTACAAGATCTTCAGAACAAAAGCTTTGTGGGAAAAATGCAGCTTATATAGGAGACAAGATAACAAGCTACACAAACTAATTTTTCTGTCAGAACTGTATAATTCTGTTTTCTTTTTAATGCACTCCAAGCTGCAACTCCAGTAACCAGCTCATTTTGTTTTGGCTTTGTAATCTTTCTGTAGCTTTATGGCAAAATGCTCCCACTTGTTCATTGCTTCTTGTGCAATGGGAAATAACAATTCTTTTCCATGATATGTTGTTTTGTAGGATGAAAAGCCACAAAAGGTAAGCATCACCAGGAAAACAGTACTATTAAGAAGAAAATGTTCTGTGATACCTATGACTAAGTACAAAAACACCACCCATAATCAACATCTCCTCTAGGATTTAGAGAGTTACAGATGTTCACATTGATATTATGACTAGTTAGGTCTCTGTGCCCTTGAAAAAGGAAGTGATTAACCATTTAGTTCTGTCTGTGAAGAATCTTAGAGGAGTATGGTTTTTCACTCTTTTTAAAATCATCTTTCTCTGCAACTTCATATTTTCTATTCACTTTGTTGAATTTGATCCAGAAACTGACGGTAAAGGGGCATGGGCAGAAATGCAATAATACTGTGTTATTTTAAATACCATATTGGGACTTTGCATTTCCTATATTCCATTATAACTTTTCTTTTCCCCTGTGCTTTGCTTCACAATGGAGGTTTCACACGTTCTCCAAAGTCCCCTCCTTCCGAGTGCTGGTGTGCGGAGGGGACGGCACCGTTGGCTGGGTCCTTGGTGCCCTCGAGGAGATCAGGCACAAGCTGGTGTGCTCAGAGCCCTCAGTTGCCATCTTACCTTTAGGAACAGGTGAGAATCACAGCAAGAACAGAAGCTGAGCGCAGAAGCCCTCTGGAAAGTTTTATCTTTATCAGTCGGACACAGGACTCAGTTTTATAGCTGAGATGCCACAAGATTCGTTTCTGGCTGGTGCTGAAAAGTAAATCACAGTATCAGCTTTTCAAGGAAATGTCAGTCGTGCTTTCAGAAAAATAGCATCAGGAGAAACAAGCAGCAGGAATGTTGATATGTGTGTGGGTGCGTGGGCAGGAGTTGGGAGGGCAAAATATCCTCCTCCTGACAACCACAGGTGCATCAGCCATTGCTGTAGGACAGCAAACTTATTTGCTTCCTAGAGTCTCAACTCCACAACAGGTTCTTCTACCACTTTTTGTGGAAATGCTCCAGTGTGTCTGTATGCAATGGTAAGCACATGTGCAGGCACAACACAGCTTAGATATTTTTTTTTTTCTGTGCTAGTTAACTCTTCCTTCCAAACAAATGAATTCTGTGACTTGATTGGAGCACCTTAGTGCAGTGTGATTTGTAAAACAGGGCTGATGCACTGATTATGAAACACAGTCACATTTTGGTGTTCTTCACTGTTGCCCAGGTAATGACCTGGGGAGAGTCTTGCGCTGGGGAGCTGGCTACAGTGGGGAGGACCCGTACTCCATTTTGGTTTCTGTGGATGAGGCAGATGATGTTCTTATGGATCGCTGGACTATCCTTTTGGATGCAGAAGAGCCAGCTGAAGGTGCAGAAAATGGCATTGTGGAACCTGAGCCTCCCAAGGTGAGCTGGGCTCCATTTGGGTGTGATTCTTAGGAGCTGTTGCTCTTGTGAAAATCACAAAGAGGATGGGTGTTAACATAGTTTAATTTTTACTGCTCACTTTCTTTGTGCTTGGGCTTTACTGGGCTGTTGCCTAGTGAATACAGCACACATGTGTACTTAGTGTTTCGGTTCTGGCAGGGCTGGTTGACTGCAGAGCATCTTTTGTAGCTGTTTAGCAAAAAGCATCTGATAGAGGATTAATGAAAAGATTCATATGGCGATGGCATTCCTATTTGTTTCAGCTGGAAAAAAAAATATTTCTCAAATAAGAGAAGGCTTTGGAAGAAATGCCAAAACACTTGTAAAACTGGAGTGTCAACCAAAAAACACTCCCTTCCCCAAGAGGCACTCTCATCTTTTCTTTCACAGTTTTAGAAGTTACCAGGAGTTGCTAGCATATACAGGAAGTAAATCCTTCCATCATCTTACTGCTATTGTGCGTCTGTATATGTGCCATCTATTATTTGCTTTTTTTATTTTTTGAGTGAAAATCCTCTCACTTGGTTCATATCAACTTGTTTCTGTTTTGGAAAATAAAAATGTTGATTGTAGATTGTAGATGGTGATTTTGGTGGTCTATGCGAATCCTAGTTCTGTCTCTTTTCAGATGAAAGGAAGAAATTGGACAAGGGGCTTGCCAAAAAAAAAAAAAAAGGCAGGAAATTGTAACAATGGTAGCAATTGTCCAAGATTTTACTCTGGTCACTGGAAAATCCTAGGCATTATGAGTCAGTTGGAGGATTTAAGATGCTCAGGTTCCAGCTATTTTTCACTTGGTGGAGACAGGGGCTTTTTTTCCCATCTGCTTGTTAAAGGTGAAGGATGGGAGAGTAAGGCCCAGGATAAAAGAGTTATGGAATGAACTGGCATGCAAAGAAAGATTTAATGGAAGAAATGGTTGAAATGTGTAGAAACTTGAGGTTGGCATATAGGGAGCTAATTAAAATGCAGCTGAGTAGGTTCATTCATCTGGTGTAATGTGGTCACCTTCCAAAGTAAGTAAGAGTTTCTTCCCAATGATGTAATATAAATCCATGGCTGATGCCAAAAATAAAAATGGCATTAGTGTTCAGCAGCTTGTGAAGTTATTGCATAAAATTGCTTTGAGAGGTTGAGTTGGTTTTATTTCTGCATTTGTTTTTATTTCTGCCTTATTGTGCTTTTTACTTTTAATTAAAATACTAAATTTTGAAGTTTCTGATACTTTGGAAATAATGACTAAGCATGTCAACAGTTGTTCATGCAGCTTTATTTTTAGTGCAATGTTTCTGGAAAATGTTTTCCAGAATCTGTCAAGATGCAAGTGACTTGGAAGAATCATCTGCAAAGCTTGCTTTTGTTGAAAAACTTTGGAACGTCTTCATTTTTCATTTATAAATGTAAGCAGGAAATTACACCTTTTTTTTTCCTTTTGGTCAGATTGTACAGATGAACAATTACTGTGGTCTTGGCATTGATGCAGAGTTGAGCTTGGACTTTCATCATGCTAGAGAAGAAGAACCAGGGAAATTTAATAGCAGGTAATCTTGGGAAAACTAGGTATGAAGGTCAGTTCTGTGGAATTGCATTACTTTTAATTTACAAATTATAATCTTAAATGCTACAGGTATCTGCTAATATTGCTTGTGGCAGAGCTGTGACAAAGAGGAGTTAAGCTACCCCGGAAGTCATAAACACAAAATTCCTTTGTTTTGTTGGTTTGGGGTTTTTTTCCTCTACTGAGAGAGCACCAAAGCAGTTTTTAAAAGCCATGTCATTGTTATTCAGTATTCTTAGTTGCCAATAACTCCATTGTTGAGTTTAGTGAAATTTGAGATAGTGGAAATATCTCTTGCTCAAAGCCTTTAGCAAGAGTGAGGGCAATGCATGAGCAATAAGCACCGTTCAGAAGTGTTCAGAACTTCTACTGTACCTTTTCTTGTTTTGCCTAGTGCTGTTGCAGCACCTGCATGCTGGTATTAAGGATAAAAACACTCTGTATCTCAAGTGAGAATGTATAGGTAGCTCCTGGTACAGAAGTTGCTGTTAGCCACTGGTTTGCATTTTCAATACACTTGACTGAAAGCATCCCAGGTGGTAAAATCAGGTAATAAGTTTGTGTGCAGCAGTGTCTGTTGTAGTAGGTGAAACTTTTCTAGATGGACTTGTGCAGCTAATATAATGTACAAGATATGTTCATTTTTTCTTCAAAATATACTACTCCATGTTTGCAAAGCTGCAGCACTTCAAAATATGCATCCTCTTCTTACTGCCACTGCATTTAAGGGATATACTTTGATTGCTATTGCCCTGTGTGCTTTTTATCCCTGTCATCTTCATCTCAGTCATTTCCCAGTGCGCAGCATCCATAGTGCAGTGGACAATGTCTTGGTATCATTTTTGCAGAGTGACTTGAAGAACTTGTGGGAAAGAAGAGAATTATTTTTTTTCCCCCAAATCTAAAGGGCTATATACTTCTGAAAAGGAAACATGAAATAAGGAATTGAGGTACATTTTTGCAGAAGCCAAAAGCTTGTGCATGCTAACAGTGCTGACACATGATATTTGCCTTTAACTGCCTGTGAAAATGGGGCTCGAGTGCTGTTCTGAAGCAAGACCTTAAACCGATAAATGTCCCAAAAGCTGTGTGCTCTCTGGCCTCAGTAGAGTCTCTTTTTATGCTCTGGACTGCTTACCTTTAACTAGCAGCTCAAAGTGCAGTGATAACATCCCTGCAGAAATTCAACACTGATCTTGCATTGCGGGGCAGATAAAAATAGTGTATATTGTGACAGTGATGGTCTTTGCATTGGTGAGTGCCAAACTATATGAGTTTTTTTCACAGTGTAAAATTTAATGACAGGGCACCTGCCTTCATTCACGGAATCACAGAGTGGGTCAGGTTGGAGGAGATTACAGTGGTCATCTTCTCCAACCACCCTGCTCAAGCAGGGTCATCCCAGAGCACTTGGCACAGGATTGCTTCCAGATGCTTCTTGAATATCTCCAGTGAGGGAGACTCCACATCCTCTCTGTACAATCTGTTCCAGTGCTCAGTTACCCACACAGTAAAGAAATTGTTCCTCATGTTCAGTTTGAACTTCTGTGCATCAGTTTCTGCTCATTGCCTCTTGTCCTTGCTTGCTGCCTGGCTCTGTCTTCTTGACACTGTCCCTTCAGATAATTAGAGACATTGATAAGGTTCCCTCTCTTCTTGAGGCTGAACAGGCCCAACTCCCTAAGCCTTTCCTGGTTAAAGAGATGCTCCAGTCCCTTAATAATCTTTGTTGCCTTCTGCTGGACCCACTCCATGTCCCTCTTGTACTGAGGAGCCCAAAACCAGACACAGACTGAAGATGTACCTCACCAGGGCTGAGCAGAGGGGTAGGATCACCTCCCTCGACCTGCAGGTGATGCACTTCCTAGTGCACCCAGGATCCAATTGGCCTCTTGGTCCCCAGGACACATGGACATGGACAACTTGTGGTTCACCAGCATCCCCCAGGTCCTTCTCCTCAGAGCTGCCTTCCAGCAGATTGCCCGGAGCCTGTGCTGGTTCATGGGATTATTTCTTCTAGGTGCAGGACTCTCCCTTTGCTCTTCATTGAATTTCAGATTGCTTCTCATCTGCCCACCTCTCCAGCCTGTCAAGGTCTCTCTGAACAGCCGCAGAGCTGTCTGGGGTATCAAGCAGTCCTCCCAGCTTTGTGTTGTCAGTGAACTTGCTGAGGAGGCATCTGGCTCTCCATCCAAGTCATTCCTAGGGGATCCTGGAGCAGTCTTTAGGACTGCATACTACAGAAGAGATCACATCTTACTTGTACCATCCAAAATGTCAGGAGATTGCTGTGGCAAGCAGTTTCCTAAATGCAAGGTTTGGGAAAATATTTTGCGTAATTTAATGCAAGTTTGTATTTATTTTACAGAGATACACAGCTGTTCTGCAGTTAGGGCACTGTGAAGTGTTCTTTCAGTTTCTGAAGGCTTCCTTCTTCATGCAACAAAAATTAATACTTCTTGGGGTACTGCAAGTGTTGTGTTTCCTACTGATATTCAGTATTTTTCAGTTGTATCCAAATTAGACAAAAGCTGTCTTAGCATAGAAACATCTTGCATGGAGCAGAAGTGTATGTTAAATGGTGTGTTACATGAAGTACCTTTAATTTGGTGCTATTTTAAACTGTTAAGACATAGGACTAATCATTCCCAATGTAATAATTTAAGATGACTGAAAAGTCTCTGTCTGAAGACTTGGCTGTAACCTGCATTGGCTGTCTTCCCCACTTGAAAGTCTGCGGTATTTAGACGTAATGCTAGAGAGATTTTGCAGAGTTGAATTCCAATGACACCCATGTACTAGTAGGGTAAAATAATGGAAATTTATGCTTTTTATTTTAAGGTTGCCCTGAAGGCTATGTATCCAAAGGTTTCCATTATAGAAGATAGTCTGTGTGTTTAACTATCTTTTGTTTATGTTATCCTTAAAATATTTTGCCATTTCTAGGGATGCCATAAAAATCTTCCTCATCTTTTTATTCTAAAATTAGAGATGTTAGAGTTCTGTCACAAGTTGAGATTACTAAGCCTGTTTTAAGTTTCTACAGCTAAGTATATTTCAAATTAATTAGGAATGTGTAAAGCAAAGATTTTCAAATGTTTTTTTGCCATAAGTATTGTAGCATTGCTTGAGAAAACAATTTTAAATTGGTCATAATGACTTCTAAGTCTAAATCAAAAATGTAATCTTCCAGCCCAGGAGTTTACATTTCAAAGAGGCATTGTATTCAGGCAATGCTTCAAGAAGGGACAATTTTTCTGTAATAAAATTTCACCATCTGCACATGCCTCAACAGCAGAATCATCCCTTAAGTAAAGGTATGTAAAGTAGCAGTTCATGGTTTATGCTTTGTTCTTAGGCTAGTAAAGATAGAAGAATTTTAAATATACCTATTTGAAATATAACTTTAAATATGCCTGCTAGAGGACAGTAGTGATATATGTACAGGGAAGAGTGCTATGCTTGGCCCTACCTTTTAGTTACAAGATCCTTGTCTGCTCCTAGGTTTCACAACAAGGGAGTTTACGTGAAAGTTGGGCTGCAGAAGATAAGTCACACTAGAAACCTGCACAAGGACATAAAGCTGCAAGTGGACCAGCATGAGGTGGAGCTACCAAGTATAGAAGGACTCATCTTTATTAATATACCCAGGTAAAAAGAGGAGGAAGGATCCCTTGTGGGTGCATGCTGGACTGTGTGTGTAGAACTGCTGCTTGGTATTTGAGCACCAAATGCCAAATGGTTAGGTGACAGGATCAATGACAATCAACCTGCACACACTTTCTGACATGCTGGGGACCGGGGACCTAAGCAGTTCCTGCAGTGAAGGCCAGATGGGTTTCAGCTGTCAAACACACAGACAACTGGTCAGTACACATGGAGTGTGTGATGCTACCTGGGTAGCTGTGGAAGACCACAGTTCAGATACCTTTACAGGTCTGTGAGTGCTTCCTTGACCCATGCAGGGAGCTGCAGTAACTGTTGTGTAACTCCACAGGAGATCCAGCTTCCTTAGATGTGATGTTGATAGAGGCAGGTTTTTTTGTTTGCACAAAACCAGCAGGTGATTAGTCCTGCCATACTATTATTTTTTCAAGTACCATCTTGTCTTAAACAACCCGTATCTCTTTGCATTTCAGTCTGAAACTGTTTTATTCGAATACTCCTTTTTACATGTACACAAATGTACATTGCACATGAGAGCTGTGGAGAAGAAAAGAGCCTAATTAAGTGATGAGTAGTTTATGTGCCAAAACAATAAGCAAGTGATTTGAGTGGGAAGGGTCAGTGCTGCACAAAAAGCAGCATGGTTTAAATTGTCAGAAGCATTTCAGAGGACTGAAGTGCATGAATATCTGCCTAACTGCAGGTGCTTTTGGCCAGGTACAAGAATGAAATCTTGATAATTGTTTTAGCTTTAGTTTCTCTTCAGTAATTTCTGTGAAAGTTGTCAAGACCATTGAGAGCTATTTTAAGTTCTTTACTCTTGAAAATTAATGACTAGTTTAGCTGTAACCTGTATTTCCTAGAAAACTAAAACTCTACAGAGTTACCTTCTTCCTATTTACACCTTTGCTTTCCAACTGAAACTATTTACTTCGCTCCTTTTACTACTAAAAGATCTGATAAAAATTCTTCCAGATTTTATAAGAGCTCCTGCTTTGACAGTGCAGGAAAACTGCTCCCTCCAGCTGGTGGGGGTGCAGAGTGTGTAGCTTTTGAAGCCTGAGAAACCAGCCACCCTTAGCAGGGCACCAGGGAGCGTGCCTGGGGGCAGAGCACAGGTGGTCAGTGTGTGCTCTCCACACAGCTGGGGCTCTGGGGCCGACCTCTGGGGCTCTGAAAGTGACAACCGCTTTGAGAAGCCACGCATCGATGACGGCCTGCTGGAAGTGGTTGGTGTGACTGGCGTCGTGCACATGGTGAGTTGGCATCCCAGTAAGCACAGAAGAAACATGCACTTCATGGGACAGGCTTATTTCTCTGACAAACTGTGCATTGCAAGTGCAGTTCCACCTCTTTGTTAAGGCTGGCTAAGAAGAAGTAATAGGAATTGAGAACTGAGAATCCATGGGGATTTTTATGCTTCATGCTTCATGACTTATCTAGACTTTGAACCAAGTAGAGAAACATACATATGTGTGCAGATATATATATATAAAATGCAATATATATGTTCATATAAAATACAAATATATGTATGTATTATGGAATGCACTAGCTTTCTCATAACAGGTATCCATGGGATGAAAACAAGATTTTATTGTAATATTACATAAACATGCACCCTTCACCTAGTGAATTTGCAAAAAGTCTTGTTGTACCTCATCACAATCACAGTGGAGATTCCATCAAGACAGGTTGCTTTATAATTATCTGCTACAGGCTTTCCAATACATGTCACTGAGAATATGATACTTGCTGCTCTTGACTGGAAGCAGGTGGTATGCTGTTCCTGCAGAGAATATTATGACTCAACTTACGCAATTCTTTTTTAATTCTTTCATGTATTACATATTTTTACAATGGTTTGCTATTAGTAACACACTCCTGTAGGATGGTAGGTTATTTTTGTCTTCATATCTTACTACTATTTAAAGAAATCTGCTGCTGAAAATTATATGTGATCAGGTACTAGAGATAACTAATCCATAAAACTGCCAAAAAATAGAAACGCGCTGGTTAAATTTTGTGGAGCTCAATCTTTAGTGTTGCTCAGTTTTATTTTGTAATTTAGATCTTCTAAATTACACTAAAGAGTTGTTTTGGTAGAGATCCTTAAATCTTTTGTGAAAGTAGAAGCAGCTTTGGAGTATAAATGTTAAGAAACCTGTGCTTTGAATTTGTGATATTAAGGTTTTTACTCACGCATTTGGAGTTGAGTTTGGAAGAACTCTCTCTGATTAATAAACTGCTTTTAGATTTTGGAATTTTATATGTGCCAAAGTCTGTATGTATAATTAGGTGTTTCTAGAAGTATTTACTGTGTTATGGAGGAGGAAGCCAAAGCAAACAAGACTTTTGTGAGTGTATGCTCCTTGGCCAGCCTTTGTGTACAAACAGCTTTGCTTTGGGAGTTGTTTTGCCTCCTGCAGCCTGCAGGGAAGTTCTCTTTCCTGGACTAGCTGAAATAATTAATGCTGGGGCAGTAAAGGTATCCTAGTTTTGCCTAGGCAGTTTTTTAGCTGAAACTTAAAATGTCAGATGAGAATAAAATAATATCCACCCTGTTTAATTGCAGCTAGTATTTGTACTTCTTGTTAGTTGTGGTGATTGATATCCTGGCTTTTATTCCCTAACAGGGTCAAGTCCAAGGTGGTTTTCGATCAGGAATCCGCATAGCGCAAGGCTCATATTTCCGTGTAACGCTCCTAAAGCCAATTCCAGTTCAAGTTGATGGAGAGCCCTGGATTCAGGCCCCTGGCCAAATAATAATTTCTGCTGCAGGACCAAAGGTACTGCATGTGGGTTTCTCTTAGCAATTTGACTTTGTTCCTGCACTGGATGTTACCGTATTATCTTGCTTCTCTGTGTTCTCATGCTTAACCCTAAAGGAGCTGCTTAGCACTACATGGTAACTGATACAGCAATTTCCAAAGAGGACAGTGTCAGGGCTCTCTCCAGTGGCTCAGATGAGGCTCATGTTTAAAAAAATAGTCCCTGAGCTTTGGCCTAGTGATCCAATTTTTCCTCTGTATTGAGATCTGCAAGCAGTGTTGCTTTTCTTGCAGCAGGGCAGTTGTAAAGGCCATGGTAGTAGTGCAGTGTGCGAAGTAGCAATCAGTCTGCTGTAGAAGGGAAGGTCTGTCAGACAGTAGTAGCAAAGGAGGAAAAATTAATAAGAGCATGGCCCCGTGAAAAAGACTTGGGTAATCAGTGTCTGTTTTTTCTTGATTACAATGTGTACATTAAAGACAGCATCTACTCCCTAAGAATTTAACTTCTCTATTGACTTTGAAATTGTGAAATAAACATTTTGCAGTAGGTGACTGTGGTACACACCAGTCTGCACATTTGCCTGCTACCTTAGGGCTGCCTTTTCAAATCACAGACATATGCTGTTGTAGGCAAGCCAAAGGATATGTAGCTGTACTGGGAGAGGTACCAGAACAATTGCCCTTGCTGAGAAGTGAGTGAAAGAGAGGGTCATACCTCAAAATTTCAGAATATGTAAAAACTTTGTTCTTTTCATGAGAAGAAGTGGAAGGGTAATGGAAAAAGAGAGAGAGAGAGCAAACCTAACTTGTCCTTCAGTGAGAAACATTTCTTCTTCTTCTACCAGGTTACCGACTAGTTATCTCTACATATGGGTATATATACATATGTGTGTACAGGAATATATATGCACACACATACATTTCTATAATGTGCATATGTTTATGTAAAAAAAAAACAGTAAATCCTATAGCTTTACAAGGATAGGTGCACCAAACAGCTGTGTATTTATATGTTTTTCTGTTGCAATTCAGCTTATTACTTGGTTAATAGATCAGTTAATTGATAACTATAGATATTTTAATATTCACCTTCTTCTAAATTTTTCAATTTTAGGTCCATATGTTGAAAAAATCCAAGCAGAAGCAGAAAAAAACTGGAAGCCTGAAAGAGATGAAAGTGGATAGCACGTCAGTCTCTGAAGGAGGACGCAAAGGGGAGACCTGTGTTCATGCCTATGGTAGATACCACCCTGGTCCAGTAAAACCGAGTGCAGACAAGTCATGAAGAGTGTTGCCTATGAGCGTGCCTTTCATTACATTTTGATAGTACTGGGTTCTTCTTTGTCTTTCAAAGATAGTACCTCATTGTCACAAATAACTATTATGTACCACTTGTCTCATCTGAAATGTTTACTTGGGGTTGTTTTTCTGTAAGCTGTTTCCCAGCCAAACTGAGATTCCAAGATGCTGAGATTTCTGCATTTGCCTTCACAAAAAATCCTTCCCTCCTCCCAGTTCATTCTTAAAGAAATTCATTCCATAGATAATTTTTTTAATTGTTCTATAACTGAAAATGTGTTCCTTTAAATTAATGCTCACAACAGCATCCTAACCAAAAAAAGGCAAAAATATGAGCTGCTGAGAGCTCCTTAGATCAGTCCAAATAGCACAGCTGAAACAGTACAAGTGTTAAGAGAAAAACACAAAACACAGGAGAGATTATTTCTGTAAAAGCATCCCAGTGCACTGGGAAGAGAGAAAGTGCTAGAACAGTTGAGTCAAAATATTTCAGAGCATTTACTTCAACAGTATTTGGACAGCATGAATGAAAGGGAAACAGCCTGTAGAGCAATTTTTCAACTGTAGCTTAGTTTCTTGTTATTCAGCCAAAGCTGGTTTTAAAAGGCATTTGAATTTCATCAGCTACAACTCTCAAAATATAAAAGGAACAAGAATACCCAAGGCAATAATATGTTATACCAATTATTTTTTATCACTGAAACCATTAACTTTGACACCAGACTCTTGTCTTGACTTGTGTTGTTTCATTTTCATGAATTTGGACTGTTATGTAACAGCAAGCTTAAGAATCATCATTAATTAGGTTAAAAGAAGTACCACTTAGTGTTCAATTAAGTAAATTAGCACAGTCATATGTTAGAGCTGAACTGATGTACAGCATAGCTTTACTGAGGAGCCTTAGCATCTAGGCTTCAAATAACTGGGAATGTGAGAGTTGCCATGAAAATTCAGTTACCTCGCTAGGTTCTCAATTCGTTGTGGGTGTTACTAGGTGTGGTCCCAGGGACACAGTGACTGTCTTTTCTCACTTGGATGAGTGTGTGCCCTTCAGAGGCTGTTTCTTCATCAGTTCCTGTGAGGCCAAGACCACCTCTTTGTACTCACCCATCTGCTGAAGCGGTGGCCATCCAGCACTTTTACAGCTTTGTGCTGGAGACTGGTGCTGGAGCAGCCATAGACCTGCCGTACACCATCCAGAAATGCTGTCCATGGCTATAGTCATGTTGTTCTTCACCCACATCTCTGCTGTCTCATCTCACCATGGTTCCCCAAGAACCGAACCTTTCACTTTTGGTCAACATCATACTCAAAGGGCTCTGAGAGCCACTTGTGGGCGGGGATGAGGCCTATAAGACTTTGCTACTTCTATGCATCTGCTGCTTGGAGCTGCTTAAGCCCTGTTGGCTAGAGCCTACTTAGCCATATGGTAGGCTTACTTGTCCTCTGTTGCACAGTAATAACTATTTCAGCTGTGGGTGGCATGAATTCATCACTTGAGTGTTAGCCTTTGGAGCATTCCTCTTGCCAGTGTGTCTAGAAAAACATCTCTAGCTGCTTCAGGGGACTTAAGTGTAACTTTGAAATACGCAAAAGCTGTTTTGTGATGGAGCCAGTTACATCCTGAGGTGGTTCTTGCTGGGTCTCATTGATGAGTTTGTACTCCTAGCACTGACAGCTTCAGCAACAGCTGATCATTACATGTGGTTTCTACTTTCTGGTCGTGGTGCAACAAGGGTGTGAATGTCATCTATAGCAACAGAATGATGCAGCTAAAGCTAGAAAGAGAGACAAAACAGCTATGGAAAAATGGCAGATGCCTGCAGCCTCTCCTTTCAATCTAGTGATTCCTTCTCACTTTTCTGGTAGAGACGCAGTTGGAGGAATGACTTCTGTTTTCAGTGAAACTTTTTCTTAATTATTTAATTCTTAATTTATACTTGGGGATGTTCTTCAGGTCCCACAGTGTGGACTAGAACTTCATTTTCATTCAACATGAAAACTGGACTCATGCTATGAAGGAAATAGTTTGGATAGTACAGATCTAAAAGCCTTGTCTTCCTGATCATTAAACACAGGGTTGTCTTCTTTAGAACCTGGGCATGAGGGCTCAGCTGGACCTCTTCTGGCATCCTGGTACCAGTATTACAAGTAGGGAGGATCAAGTATTGTATTTCAGGATGTGCACTCTCTGAATGAAGCTCACAAATTAGAGAGGAAATCTGGAACAGGCTGCTGCTTCATAATTGTCCAGAAAGAGAGAGAAACTGCTTGGTATCCTTGGGAGAGCAGAAAGAATGCATGGTCTACTTTCCAGTTGCTGACTCAGTAATGGAAGCTGGACTTCTTGTTACAGAAAACATGCATAAGTTTTAAGATTTCTGGTACTGTCTTCTGCAGTCCAAATAAATAAGGCTGTCTTACCATTTTTTCAGGCATATATAATCCTGCATCATGTATCTGACAGTGTTCAAGTTCTTGGCTTGTTAAGGACCTGTCTGTCCCTCCTTTTGCTCTGTATCTGTTATCTGAAATAAGATGAAACTCACAGGTCACAATATCTTAATCAGAGGGCCCCTTGCTGTGGCATATTCTTTGTGGCAATTTCCCATCCCTGTAAAAGCCTGTAAATGCCTGTTTTGGGATAGCATCGTGGTAGCAAGGTTACTCTGAAGTATGAGTGTAATCTCTTTCCAGCTTCCAGAGGGCATCCTGGTAGAGGACAAGAAGGCTTTGAGTATTGTTCCCTTTTCTTTTTTTCCCAGAAACCAACTGCCATGTATTTGAGCAGATGAGTGCCACACTGGAATGAAAACATAGCTTAAGAAAAACACTTAGTATATAAGGCCACTTGCATCAAAAGATGACGCTTAATGTATTTTGATGACAAAACAGATTCAGTTGAGATAGGAAACCCCCTGTAAACCTTTTAAAAGGAGAAACTCATTCATTAACCCCTCTATTAAGATGTTCTAGTTTCAGGTTCTGTAAAGGCCATTGTATCAAGAATACATGTATGTGTGTGTATTTTTTTTCTCACATTTTCATTGCATATGGTGTCTGAGAAGGCCTAGTATTTTCTTCCATGGTATGCAAGGCAGGCATGAGGGGAGGGGGTAACTCTTCACAGTTAATATGAAGCATTTAGACTTAGCCTTTCCAGGGAACATAACAATGCAGTATAATTTATGTGACAGTGGGCAGATAGATGATTCTCCATACTGACTGTTTGATTAGTATTGTGTGAGAGCCTAGTGGTCATGTAGCCAAATAAATCAAATAATGCAGCAATAGAAGCATTGGGGAAGAGGCTCAGTTCTGTCAAGACAGGTGTTAAGTAATATCAGGGACACAGGACCAGGAGCTGTAACTGTGGACAGTGAAGAGATGCAGGCTCTTTGCTATCCTGAGCACATTCCTTCATCCTCTCTCCACTGCCTTTTTACTTTGCCTATAAACCATGGCAGGCACAAACAGCACAACTAGCATCTCTCCTGCTGAGGTACACTCTCCTGACCTTTTACTAGTGTCCTGCTTAGGTATTGCCAGCATTGGGAAGAGAAGGGTCCTAAAAGCCCTGGTTCCTTTCAAATACCACAGTGTTGCAGATTAGTGCAGGTGGTCAGTTGGTTAAAATCTGTTTTGATGGATAAACACATTACCTCTGCCTTGAATTAGTAGAACTAAAATTCAAAAGCTCATCCCTGAGATACGGGTGCTACTTCAGAAAATTTGCTGCTTTTTTCCCCCATGGCTTTTACCCTTGATTTGTACAGTTTAAATTGCTGGTGTTTTCACTGCATTGAGTTTTAGATGAAAGGGTTATTTTGCCAAAAACCTTTTGTTTATATATGTGTACATACATGTGTGTACATACCTGTGTGTACATACATGTGCACACACCTTTAGGACTACGCCTTATTGTATTTCCTTCCACAGTGCCTAACTATACAGCTTTTGCCCTGTTACAGCATTCTGATAGCACTCACTTCTGGATCTTCCTTCCTCCGGTTTTGGACATGAGGCAGGACTTGTACTTTCCAACAAGACATGATGGCAATATAGTGAAAGCACAACCATGTTTATTGTACAGTTTCTGCATGTATGCAGTTTGAGCTCTGCTTGCTCTTTCTAGATTTTAGTCAAGAATCTGTGTGTCTAAAACCAGTGGCAATGGCTATTGTAGCATTTTAAAAACTAGGAAGAAGCTGTCACTGCAAGACTTACCTAAGGAACAAAACTAAATGAACTGTTATAGACAATTGTTGTTAATCTTCATGGTTATCCTCTTACAAATATTGTATTGATTTAATGTCTTTAGAGCAAATATTGTACTTGATCTGAATATCAGCTATTTCAAATTGCTCAGCATTTATGTGTGCACGTGACTCTGTAGCAGTCTGTTGACATATAAATGTTATTATCAAATGAAACCTCTTTTTGTGGGAGGAGAAGGTAATAGAAGCTGTTGTGATACTTAAAAAGGGCTTATGTTGAAGACACAACAGATTTGTTGCATATGTATTTAATAATGTACCAACTGTAGGTATGCTCTGTCTTGCATAATCTCCATATTCCAGCACCATTACTGGGGGCTCATTGGAGTTGTGCACTGGCAGTAGATACTTTTTCAGTCTGCACCCCATAAATCTTCCTTACCACCTTCAAAGTGACTGTACATCTTCCTGTTTCAGCCAGGCTGCCCTCCTGCCCTTTGAGCCTAGTTCTGTACCAAAACTGGTAATGAAGGTATGAGCATGTGCTGGTGAATGTGTGTGGAGAGTGGGGGAATGGAGTTCCTGCTGTGAATGCTGCTCTGTCAGTTTGGCTTAGACTATTCTTTAATTTCTACTTCAGCTTCTACTTTAGCCATCTAACAGCTGTGCAGCAAAGATTTGGCAACTACTGAATTGCCTTGGATTCACCAGTGACAAGATTGCCTCATTTTCAGGCTTTGATCTTAAATGCGTCAGAATATATATATAACTTCATTATATTTTTTGCACTTAACAGAAAATACAGGTTAGATAGGCTTAGAGTGTGGCAAAATTGCAATGTTTGTACTTTTTTTGTAAATATGGGGATGATTCTACAGATAAAAAGATGCACTTTCAGATAACAATGAAAACAAGTTTGTAGAATACAATTGTTTAGGAGTTTCTCTGGCTGCAGTGTTCCTGATCCCCATCCATGTCTAACACTGTGTTATCCTTGAAAGCCTGCTTGGGGATAGAGATGGCTTCTCACATTGCAGAATGTATTTATAGCTGACTGACTGACGTTTGTGTACGTTTTTGAGCAAATTTGCTGCTATTCTAAGTTTTAGGTTTTACTAGACTGCTTCTATAATGCATAAAATAAATGTTCAAGTTTTATTTATGATGTCAACACTTACTGATTTGACACGTAGTTTCAGGAGACATCCAGCCCAAAGCCTTCATTCCTTTTGCTATTTAATAGTTTTGTTTTGTTGTGGTTTCTTTTTTAGCAGTGTAGGCATTGTATGTGGAGTGCAGTGAAATGAATGCAAATTACTAACCTTAACCTGCAGTTAGAGTGGCAGTTTCAATGTTTACAGGACAGAGACTATTGATTGTAAACCCATACATGTCCACTGAAATGTGCACTCTGTGTGTTTTGGAAGCACTGTTTCTGCTTACCGTGGCAATTAATGAAATACTTGCCTTCTGGTTTTAGAGTCCTGGTTATCTTGCTTTGGAGAGATTTCAGTGTGGGTTATGGCTTCTCTGCCATGGACTCACAGGACAGAATTTGTACTGATACAAGTGTGTTATATTGAACATGTTTTCTGAAAGAGTGACTTTATTTTTTGTGAAGATAATTTATGAGAAGGTTTTATAGCAGATCAGTGCTGAAAAAGTTGAAGTCTTGAAATAAATGTTTGTAGATATTAAAGATCTATCCCAAAGCAAAGTATTTTTTAATAGGGTTACTGGTGTAGTTATCCCTCTGAGCTCTCCTGGCAGCATGCCCATTTAGCATGTCACTCTGCACTGGTCAAGTGTGTTATTTAGGGGACAACCTGATTTCAGAAGATACGGCTTCATTTATATTGTGCATATCCCCTGTTACACCTCTGGCAGCAACTCCCATATAAGCATCAGCCATACAAGGCAGAGCTTCTCCCCATACAGATCACTGCAGCTTGAAGAGCAGAGAGCCTGCCCTTGTGCTTGACTGCAGAAAGGTTGTAAGTCTGGTGACTGTCTGGCACTTACAGTCCTCTTTCTCACCATCATAGAGTGTGCCACACAAGCTCTTTTGCTTTCTGAATGCAGGCAGGCACAAATCAAGAGTGCCCATGTCAAAGTGCTAATACCTTGTCTCACCATGGCATCCATTTCTTAGTGCTGCTTATCATGCCAAATTGGGTAGCAAGAGGTGCTTGAAGTATTACTGAGTATTTATTGTGTAAATTTTGGGTGCTTATAAAGCCTTCACTGCTATTTTAAAGCAAAATTTGGGGATCTGTAGCATAGCAATAGCTGTATAACTCTAGCATTCCAAACATGCCCAAAGCAAGTTATCCTTGTGATAGTTTAGTTAGCAATGGTGTAGCTAGCAGCAATCAGTATCTTGAAGCTACAAGTTCTGAATATTGGAAGACAACATCTCTGCTTTGACTGCAAAGCATTAGAGTTTGTAATTCACAATAGATTTCAGCATTTTCCTACCTAAAAATGACTGATGACATCTTAATTCTTCTCAAACTATAACTGAACTATTGCTTAAATAACTGTTTTTCACCTCTGGTTATTTAAATCATCCAATTTACACAGTTGTATGAATGTTGTTTTATTATCAAGATACTCTTAAGGTGTCTCATAGCATTTCTTGTGAATGTCCTAATACATCAGTAATAAATAATTCTGACCCAATAAACTAATGTAAGCTGACAAGTTATTGTCTAGTGCTTATTCTTTGTGCATCTGCCTAATTCACAGGAAAAAAAAAAAAGCAGCCTAAGTATAAGCATTAAAGTGGTTGAAAACAGTTTCCACACTGTGCCTCAAACCAGTAATGTGTTATCACACATTTACTTGTGGGTTGGTCTCAAAAACTAGCTTTTAAGGATGTAATTTGTTTCTCAATGTCTGCCTTGCAATGAGACATGTCACTATATTGTGGTAACTTGTCTACAAAAAACATACCTAGTGTTCTAATAGACTTTTTAAAAAAGTAATTTATAAAATATGGACTTTTCTCTTATATTTAAACATCTGTTCATCCTTGGGTTCTGTTCTTAGAACAATTCTGTGTATATTTTGCAATACATGTTTTGTGTTTTACTGTACATTTTGCACCAATAATGTATTCTAAGTATTATTTACAAGTTCCAGAGATCTGTAACTAGAATTTGCTGTGAACAAATACATCATCTCTTCTACCCTGGATGCTTGTGAAGTAGTTATGCTTTAAAAATAGTGGAATACACTTCTGCAGAAACAAACATTATCTCAGCTGGGCACTACTTTTATAGGAATTTTGTAGCCTTGCTGTTTGAGATTGGGTCATGCCCTGTGAAAGGGTGGCTGTGTTCTAACAGTGTGATTTCAAATGTTTCCATTTGTGAGACAGCATCTAAGTTTAATCCCTGCAACATTCAAGCACCTCTAGAATCCTTATTTCTGTGGTTAGCGCTGTAATTGCTAAAGTCTTTCTGTGATAGCACCACTTTAATGCACACAGATTTACTTTAATCAAGATCCACATTTTCAAAGGTATTTTTGTACGATTCCTTGCCCTGTTTGCCCTTCTCTAGAAACACATGACCTGGTTTTCAGGCTGTGGGTAACAGGCCCACACATAGCCTTGTGCTTGGCTCAGGTGGACAGCGGCCCCAACTCAAGGGCCAGACCTCATGGACCTGGGCTTGGAGTGACTCACTGGGACAAGTGGAAGGGCTGTCCAGGGAGCCAGGCCCAGATGGAAACTCTGCCCCACTGCAGGTGGACAGCTCACCCCTCCTCGGAGGTTAGGGTCTGGGGGGCGGGGGTCGCTCAGCTGGACACCTCCACTTGGGGTGTCCCTGCTGCAGTAACCTTGCCTCTGGCAAGGAGCAATTGGTTCTCCCTGCTCTGTTCAACAATTGACTGCAGAACTGAGGAGGCCTTTGTTATGTCCCAACACCTCTGAAAAAGCCTTACTGTTCCTTGCTGGACTGCAAATCAATGAGCTCTGAAGCAGGTACAATTACATTTAAATCCATATATGGAAAAACTCAGTTTGAGGCTACAGTTCTGAGAAAAGAGGGGAAGCAAACAAAACACTGACCTTCATAGAGAGAAAGAAAAGAGCAAACCACAAAACATCCAAACCTGAAATTATTTTTACCCCTGCCCTCCTCTGTGCTGAGAGAACTGCAAGAGGAATAGACAGCTGCCAGCAGTTCCTCCCTGCCCATACAGGGTTGCGCCTTGCAATCTGGCTATACTGCTTTCTCATCAAGGGGAACTGGTGTCTGAGAATGGGAAAGATGGGTTGGACCATGTTTAACTAAATCCTGTGTTTAACTTCAGTGTGGATTTAGCCACCAGTTAGACAATACTCTTTGAAGCGCAGCTAAAAAAAAAAAAAAAAAAACTTTTATGTAAATAAACAAGTCACAAGGAAATTAAATTTTAGGGCCAATGAAATAATTTTGGACATCAAATTGATAATCAGATGACAGCTTTGAGCCCTAAACCAGATGCTTTCTTGTTGAACAACTGTAGCACCTGTGATCCCTCCTGCTGGGGCTGAATAACCAAACGCTGGAACATGCAGCGGTGGTGGCATCAGCATCTTCAAAACAAATCCATGCAGACAGAGCAGTGCCTGTGCAGGTGCCTACCTACAGGCAAGCATCCTTGACATGAGTAACACAAATGGGTAAAACCTTGCCTCCTCATTAATTAATAAGGCTCAACATTCACTCTTGAACAAATCTCTGTCCTTCACAATTTGCCCAGACTTCTCTTGTAGCTGGCACCATACTATATTGGTCTATCCAGGGCCTGGCTTTCACGTTCTGGAAACCAAGAAATCCAGCCTAAGAGTCTACTAGGGAATCAGAGAAAGAGAGAGAGATGGGAAAACCAAGAGCAACGCAACAGTTATAGACAGGTTAAGAGAGGTAGAACAGCCAGCACAGATGAGGCACAGAGTCTGCAGAGACAAGTGCTCTGACCAGAAGCCTGGTGACTTAATGCAGGGCCCTTGTAATCGGGGGCAGAGACAGGGGCCGGGGAGGCATCTGAAATGCACACAGACCACACCTCATTTGACACCAGAAAATGAGGAAGGGACAAGCTCTGTCAATTTCAGGGCTTCCCTTAGCCAGCCTGTGCTGTTAATCAGTGATCGTTTACCACAATTAGCACTGGCAACTCTGCTGGACCAGTGCCCTCAAGTCTGTGCCAGATAACTAGAAGGCTGCTGTCAGTCCAGGATTTCTGGGGATGTTGCTCATAACCCCACTCATTTGCACACTGTTTTGAGGTCAGTACCTCCTGGCTCAGTGAAGCTTTCCATCCTGAAAAGGAGAGAAAGCACAAGCAGCTCAGAAGGCACAAAACATTCCCAGCAACAAGGACATGTCGATCTTGCCAACCCCGCTTCAAACTGCCCAAGTGGAAACAAATTAAGCCATCCACACGGTCACTACACAGCCTTGCATTGAAGGTCCTGCTCCCATATTTTTCTGTCACACAGGAATGGCTTAGTGTCCTCTGATGCAATGGCCTCCCCAGCAAAACATGGAGCAGAGCTGATAGCAAGTCTATGACTGACTCTCAATCTCATAAGCCACAGTCCCCATAGGCAACCCCAAACATCTCCAGTCCAGAAAAAACTCAGGGCAGCTGAGATTGCCATCTGACAGAGTCTCAGCATGTCTGCAAAAAAGGTGTGGAAATGATACTCATCTAGGACATGCCAGAATTGAAGACATTCCGTCAGAACTGCTACGGGAAAGGAGACTGCTTCAGCTGACTGGGTGGCACTTTTTTTCCTGCACTCTTCCAATTCAGCTTCCCAGTCGTTGGCCCCTGCCAGCACTTCCTCTTCCTAACTCCTCATCAGCCATTCCCACCACAGGACCTGTCATCACTCCTGTATTACTGCTGTCTACAATGGCTTGTCAAATTTGTTCTCCTCTAGAAACATTTAACACCTTTTTCAGGCTTCTTTGGGTTACAAGTGAACATTTTGAGGATTTTCTGAGTCTTTTAAAGTTTGTAACTGTGGTGTGTCAGCAGTTCTGGTCATAAACTTTAACCTGCACCCTGCTACAACCTGTCCAAGATCTCAATTTTATCTGCCTGTTAGAGGGAGCTGCTTGAGTTTCTATTAATTATAAATATCTTTCTAGGTGTCTGACAAGTTTTGAGTGTTGGCACAAAAATGAAGCAGTGTCAAGTACCATGCTACTAAAACAGATACTTTAGTTCTGGCAATTCCTTTTTAACACAAACACGGACATTTGCTTCTGGGCACGGACCACTTAATTATTTTCCTGGTAGTTAACTCACTGTTAAACTGGAGGTTGCTGCCCTCTTGCTTTCTGACTGAGGATAGCAGAACCCGCTCCTGACTTTGGAAAGGCTTTCAGGAACTGCCCAGACACTGGATGTGCTATTGCTGTGGTTTAAAAATTATTTTAAGAGAAACAGTGTGCTGTAGTTATGCAAAGATGTTTATGCTTTAACTATTGGGTTCATGGATTTTAAAAGCTTGTTCCATCTTTCTTTAAGTAATCCTCCTCTGAAATTATAATCAGTTTGGGGAAGAAAACAAATGGCAGTATTGTGCGATACCGAGGTTTCCAAGACTGCTCTCCCAATGTTGCCGAGGACTGTATTGCCAGCAGGTCTTGCTGGGTCTCGCAGGGCAGTGAGGTGGTCCAGCCCATGGAGCAGCAGGCAGCATTGCTGGGAGGAGCGGCAGAAATGGGTGGGGTGCTGCTCTGCAGGTGCCATTCCCCTCCAGAAGGGAGCACATGCTGGGGAAGCATTGGCAGGCTGTGCCCTGGCGGTGGCCACCACAGGAAGGGTGCAAGGGACCCAGACCCCTGTTGGGGGAAAGCTGGCAGGGGGACTTTAGCTCTCTGAAATTTGCCTGCAAAGGGACACAGGGCAGCCCAAAGCATGGCCCAGCAGCCAGCCTCAGTGGTGCTTGGCTAGAGGTGAGCTAGGGTGCGCTGGTTTCTGCTGGGATAGAGTTAATTTTCTTCACAGTGGCTAGAATGGGGCTGTGTTTTGGGTTTGTGCTGCACACAGGGTTGATAATATAGAGATGTTTTAGTTATTCTTGAGCAGAGCTTACACAGAGTCAAGGCCTCTTCTGCTTTTCGTACTACCATGCTGGGGAGGAAGTTGGAGGTACATGGGAGGTTGAACTGGCCAAAGGGATATTCCGGACGATTTGACATCATGCTCAGTATTTGAAACTGGGCACAAGAAGGAGGAAGAAAAAGATGTTTGGAGCTATGGCATTTGTGTCCCCAAGACACTGTGAGGTGGGAGGGAGCCCCTGGAGATGGCTGAAGAGCTGCCTGCCCATGGGAAGTGGTGAATGAATTCTTTGGGGATTTTGCTTATGTGTTTTTAAATTTGCTTTTGTTTTCCATATTATACTGTCTTTATCTCATACCAGTAGTTTTCTAGGTTTTGCTCTTCCGGTTCTCTCCCCATTCCCACTGGTGGGGCAGTGAGTGAGTGGCTGTGTGTGGTACTTGGTGGCCAGATGGGGATAAACCAAGACATGGAGGAACAATGTTTCACACAGCTGGGGGTAGGGCAGGCCATGGCATTTGACAGCACGGGGGCCAAACCACAGCATTCAGCAGCGCAGAACAAAGCCGAGCACTGCTCCAGAGCCAGCTCCAGGGGTGCTGAGAGTAGGGCAGCCTTGATGGCAAAGTTCTGCCTGCCCAGAGGAAACAGTGTGACAACTGTCCTGTCAAGTAAGAGCCTGAAATTCGTGGCCCAGCATGGTGGAAGGCCAGGCCCCACGGTACTCTGCATGGGGACACGGTGATGCACTGTGATGGCACAACCCCAGACAGAGACCAGGTGTCTTGTCTCGAATGCAGGTGGGGATCAAAGCCCTCAAGAGCCCAAGGGCCAGGCCCTGCATGCTTGAGCACAGAGAATTTGGTGGGGCAGAGTCTGCGTGGTCTGAAAACTAGGTCCCAGACTGGATGGCTTAAGGGGGGACCTGAGGTGGAAGGAATTGCAGAACAAATCTCTCCTGTGCAGATAGATGGCTTAGTCCTTCTGTCCTCTACACAATAGTACCTTTAACAAAATAAAGCACAGAGCTGGTGACAGGTTTCTCCACTGCAGCTCTGCCCTGCTTGCTCAGGACCACAGCAGGGGTTAGCTCAGTCCCCTCTCATGACATTCAGAGCTGCGGTGCACACACAGAGGCCCATCTAGAGTCTCCCTGGTCCTGCTGGGTCACTGGCCTCACTCCCTCACCTGCTGCACTCAGCACATCTTTCTTCCCTAGCCCCTACCTCCAAGTATCCACTCCTCACACAGCTGCTGCCAGTTCCTCTGGCTTCCTTCCTGACACCAGTCTGCCACCTCATGCCCACCTTGGCTTCACTACCTCTGGATCTGCTGCCATCACCACCCACCTCCCTACTGCTCCAAGTTGCTGTCTGGGCAAGTCCAAACAGCTGCTGCTACAGCTACAGTCCACACACAAGGAGTGTCTCCTGCCCCTGGGAAGAGCCCTGGCCCTGAGCAAAGCCCCAGCAGATCCACACTGCAGCCCCAAGGCTGCCCCATACACCTGCCCACTCCGCCAGCACCGTCTGGGGAACTGTCCAAAAAGCACACCCAGGAAAGCACAGGCACAGCAAAGGGCCCTTTGGTAAATAGCAGCAGGAAGGTTATCAGCTGTCAACAGAACACTGTGCTCTCAGGCACAAAATCTGGTGCTGGCTGCTGCTCTCATGAGTGCTCCGAGCACATCTTCCTCTCCCCCTCTGACACCCAGACCACAAGGCATATGAGATTCATGCAGGTGGGTGAGGCAGGACACGCCTGCTTTCAGTGGATCTTCCAGAAAGAGCAGGCACCACAGCAGGATTAAGCTGTTGTGCTGTTCTGGGCCACTTCAGAGCTACGCCACCGCCATCGTCACCGTGCAAGGGGCATGCCACTGCCATTCCCATTCAACGCCAGGCTGATTTCCAACCCAGCCTGGGCCCAAGTCCTTCCCCTGCAGAGGATTACTGCCACAATCACAGCTCCGGAGGACTTAGCACAGCCACAATGAGCAACGGCAAACACTTTCTCACCACCGTCAGCTGACGGCCAGGGGCAGCCGAAAACAACACAGAAAGAAATGATGGGGCAGCAGCTGACTAAGCCACCGGGATTAGAGAGGCTCAAACGGGGCTGAAAAGCAGCATGTACCGCTAACCCAGCAGAACTGCAGCTCCAGCCCTCAGCTCAGCTCACCCAAACACAGTCAGCTGGCTCCTGGCTCCGAGCACGCCGACAAGGGGCACAAACACTGACGCTGCAACACAGAAGTCAGGCAAGAGGGAAAGGGCAGCCACCTGCAAACAACCATCACCCTCAACACACACATCACCTGTCAGGGTATCTATGGCAGCATCCAAAGAGATAAAGGGTTGTCTGTCTCTGTCCTGGGGTACAGACCCACAAACCAGTTGTGGGTCACTGTGCTACAGCACTGAGGCTTGCACCCAGGCATTCACAAACCACAATCTCCACCACCACATTGCAACACATGAAGAGACCCATCTCTCCAGACAGTCTCAGAACAGCCATGTACTTGGAAGACGCCACAACAGGCTACATCTCAGATAACCCACAGGTGAAAGACACAGCCTTCACTCTGCAAAAGTGCACACTTCATACTCTGCAAACCTCAGCTCTGCCTATAAGGTGGTGGCACAGTCTGAAAAGTGGCCCTTCATGGGGCCAGCACTGCTACCTTGCTAGCCATGGACCCCAAGGAACATCAGAGATGACCATTTTGCACAGCAGCGGGGCAAGAGAAACTCAGGGATTTCACCAGCACCTCTGAAATTTAGCAAACAACAGCTCCAAAAAGGATCTTTTCTCACATCCAAGACAGGGCCATCAAAGCAGAAAAACAACAAAAGCAAGAGACTGCTAAGCAGTAACAACAGCTTGTTCCAGGGGTCTCTCTTCTTGTTCCAGGGTGACCCACACAGCCCAGGAAAACAAGGGCAATGGACGATGACACTAGAAGCCAGGCAACTTCTCCAGCAATGCTCACCAGCTCATCCTTCCCCCCTCCTCTTCCTCCTCCTCTGCTGCACACCCAGCACCTTTGCTGGGCTGGCTCAACAGAGAGCCACTGCCAGGAGGACCTCTCCTTGTCAGGGAGAGCTCTCCTACTGCAGGAACTCCTACTTACAAATCAGGCAGTGTACCTGCTGCACAGTCAGCACTGATAAAAACAGCAATCCAGCAGTGCCAGAGCTTGAACAAGCAGTTTTGTCTGTGCTTGAACTCTAACAGCCACACAGCACAAATGCAATACGACTGCAGGGAGGCAAAGAATCCCTTCTTCTTCCTAACCATGTTCCAAAGGAGTACACAAAACATTCAGAAGCAGTCCCAGCTGTGACCAGCCAATGCCAATGCACATCTACTGTCACTAGCTCTGTTCATTATGTGGCAAGGGCAGAGTCCTTTAGTATGTGTTTCCATGGATGGATTAGAATAGACCTTGAGAAAAATGAGAATGTCATTTGCCTGAAAACCACCTCAGAAGAGGGACAGGAAGACGATGGGCATGTGAACATGAAGGTCAACCTCCAACAAAAGGATGTGGCTTGGTGTGACCTTGCCCTGTGTAGACCACAGTAGTCTGTCATGCAGCCTTTTTGACTTGCTCAGCAGTTCTGTATCTATCCAACCCATCAGAGCTACATGCATGACGATGACGGCTGAAAATCTCTGCAACACCCTAATTGTCATAATGATCCGCTTGCCTTTTCCTCAGGAGTTCTGGTCCTCATGGGGCTTGCAGTAATTGTTGTCCAACAGGACAGACGTCACAGCATGCTGACACTCCTTCTCTGCAAAAGTTACATAGCTGTAAAAATTGAAATGTACACTTTTGGAGGAGTCTCTTACAGTCATTTCTTCTTACTCTAGGCACGTGATCCTCTGACAGAGAGATTTTGTTCTGGCCTTCTGTTTTCTCAGCCTGTGTTGCTCATGTCTGGTAGGGCCATGGCATGCCCAGGGCCTCCCCCAGGGATATGCACTGCATCACCATCCCTCTGGGCTCCGCCTGGCCATGGAGCCTTCTCAGCCCGGATCGAGGGACAGACCTCGATCCCTGTTCCGGGGAATGACACGGTGTTTGCTGAGGCCTGCCTGGCGGACACCTCACACAGCTCCACAGCCCACGGGCACGTCCCACTGCTCTGGGACACCTCCTGGCTGCTCCCCAAACAGCTCAGTGCTTTTTCTACAGCCACGCAAAGCAGATGGCATGAACCTGCCTTTTATCTTTGTGCAATGCATTTCATCCACATCTACAAATTCATTCCAGCAGCTCTCAAGAGACACTGCTTTACCTACCTCAGGCTTAGGATTTTACCATTACAAATGTCTCATTTACAGACCTCTAGAAATGTATATCATTAGCGTATCTAAGTACGAATCTGCTGAATCATTCCTTCAGACAGACAACTCTAACTATTTACGTGCCCCATGCATGAGCTGCATAGAAATAGTTTGATATCTGAGTACTTCCTGGTACAAGGAAGCAGGAGCTGCCACACTGAACAAAATGGCATCTCCCTCCCACAAAATGGTGGCACAAACCTTCCGGCCAGGCCTCCGGCCCAGGAAGTCTGGGCAGCACGGGAGGCGCTTTCAAGGCCGGCGCCAGCGCCGCCTAAAGCCCTCCCAGCCCCCCAAATCACAGGCCTGCACACACCTGGGGCTTCTCCAGCAACACCCAGCTACGCCCATGGGACCTTGGCGAGCACAAGTGCTGCGGGGCAGGCTCTGTGCTCCCAGCCGGGCATCCTCCTCCCCTCCCAGGCGCTGGCTCACCGCAGGGACACTCCTGCCACAGGAACCTCCCTGCCACGCCCGTACTCCAGACCACGCAGCTCTCGCACAACCCAGCAACAGCCCTGCTCTCCGTGTGTGCGCTGCACGCCACGCTGAGCACAGCACGCCGGTGCACCTCAAACGCCTCATCCTCGCCCCCCAGCAGCTCATGTGCTACATGAGCACACCCACTGCTTCGGGAGAAGGCCACCTCACACTCCTCAAGATGCTCCAGCTCTAGCCACAGCACCAGAGTGCCCCTCCACCAGCACACCAAGGCCAGCAACTGCTGCCCGCCCACCCGCGCGAGGCTCTCTCCAATCTGCAGCCCTGCCACCAGGGGCCCCGGGAAGGGCTGGTCTGCACTGCTCTCCCCAAAGAGACCCTCTCCCATCACCCCTTCCCTTCCTGGGAAAGTCACCAACTGGGCAACAACACACCAACGCCAAAAGGAAGAGAAATGCCAACCCTCAGCACATTTCACATGCCACCACACACACCTCAGGCTCTCCCTTCCTGCCCCCAACTTCACGACGTTCCAGCCCTGGGGCCGGACAAGGAGGCACAGCATCAAGTCCTCTTCTGCACCCTTCCTTGAACAGTGTCCCTTTATGCACACACAGCCCTTCGCTAACCCAACCGTACCTCTTGCTCTGTGCGCTTATGTTCGCACACGGGTACGCCCATCTCCCTGCACCCAGACACACAGCACAGCCACTACGCATCTTCACACTCACATGGCTCCTCAGCCCTGCAATTTCTGTCCTCGCTGCTCCAGCCGCTTTCACCCACTGATCCTGCAACAATCCCTCAGCAGCAGCTGCCCTCACAGCTGCCCTCTGCTCAACATAGGCACTGCCCAGGAGGAGCAGCACACGCTGAACCTGCACATCTCCACACAGCAATGGGCAAATCTACACTGGACACGCGCATCCTTCTCTTATCCTTTCAGAGACTTTGCAGCTGGTGCACCAAGCTTCAAAGAATCAGAAGATGTGATTGCCACCTGCCAGAAAAAGACACAGAAATTTTCCACCTATTGGACCCACTCATTGTGGAGATGTCGTGCCCCACAGAAATGCAGAAATATCATCTTGGATGTCAAACTTTGATGTTAAAAGCATTCAAGTTCCTCTTCTCCTATGTCTGCCTGCCCATCACCCTATCCCAAGGTTTTCAGGGGTTCTTATGGTTGCTGCAGCATCAAAGGAAATGAGGGGAGTAGCCCTGCACTGTCACTCGCAGCAGTTTTGGATACCTGGCCGGCAGTTGCAGGTTTTAGTCCTGTGCAGTCCAACAAACCATAACCACGGTGTATTTGGGGCACTGTGAGAAGAAGCTGCTCTCACAGCTGTGTCATGTGCCTTTCTCAGCACAAAATTTCAATCGGACCTGTTACTGGTGGTGTATCTGATTACCAAGCTACATGAGGTCTTTGTTGTGAAACTCGTTTGGTCTAGAATTTTGTCTCAGTCCTGGAAATGCAAGCCTGCAGGAGACTGTGCCCTGGATGAACATGTCCATTCACCTGCTCAGACTGGCAGAGGGCCAACAGCAGCCTTTGCAAACCAAACCCTGCCATAAACCTTTGTTCAGTTGCTGGAAATTATACCACTTTTATTTTTTTTAATGTAACTTTGGTCAGAGCTTTATTTACTTTTGCCCAGGGAGAAGGGAATTGAAGTTTCTCTTCAAACGATGCTGTTCCCCAGGCATGTCTCTGTGATCTTAACATCTGTGGATTCCAAGCAGCCAAAAGATACACAAGAGATAAACCATAACTATTAATTAACAAACATTAATGAACATTACCACTTCTAGTGCAGTTGCAGACACCTGGGCTGGGAAAAGATTGTTAGGAGAAAAAAAGAATAAAGATGCAATTAACATCAAAGGTGATCAATAGCCAATAGGAAATCGAATACTAAGAATTGTGTAATTTAAGACCAATGAATGTGAATTTCTTTGGGGTTTAATGTATAAATATGTGAAAGGTCTGGTAAAAAACATGCGTGATGGAATGATTTTCACTGCACAATCCAGGCATGTGTGGATGAAATAATTTCTGTTGCACATCCTGGGCAGAATAAAGTAATGCCTTGATTCTCTAACCCTGAAAACATTGTTGAAGCGTTTCTGGTTTTCCCGCAGTTTCTGTGACACCATCTTGTCACACTTCATGCCTGTACTTCTCTATGCTTCTTGCTTCTCAAGGCCTTCACACCTGGCCCCTATTTCTCTCACTACATTATTATGCTGGTGCTGCAAATATCTCATTTGATGTAATATAAGTGTGTCCAACAATTCTCTGAACAAAGTTATGGCTACATTAGACCAAGAGAAGGAAAAGTAAAAAAAAAAGTAAGACCTGCTTTTCAAGGACAAGGACAGCGGTCTGGGCAGTGGCATTGGTACTATTTACAAGGCCTCGGGAAGCTTGCTCTGTACAAACTTCTCTTGGCCTACAATACAATCTTGTTTTATTTATTTTAGCTGTGACAGCTAGATTAAGCACAATTAAGTCAGCTAGATTAAGAGCAATTAAGTACAAAAATGTCAAAAAACTATGAACAAAGTACCTTTAAAGAGAGTGCTTCAGCCCTAAGCTGGCTGCAGCACACATTTTCCCTCCTAGCAGTTGAAGACAGTGTTGTAACAACATGCATATTCTAGAGGCCACTTAGGAGATTCACAACTGTATTGTGATTCTGTAATATATTGGAAATGCTACAGTCTGCAAAATTTAATGTGCATGTTTGCTGTAACTGCTGTATCGCCCTACTAAATGGAAAGCCCTTGTAAATTAAAATAGCCTCAAATGAGTAAACTTTGTATTAAATGTTGGATCCTCAGTGTGTGGATTTTCTAAAAATGCTTTGTCAGAGGATACTGGACTCTGGCAGCAAGCAGTCTGTGGAGGCTGCAGCAGTCATAGCAGAAGGTGGGAGCCCCTCGAGGTCCCTTGCTGATCCCTGTGAGGTTCAGCAGCTCCACCTCTGTCCTGGCATGAGCTCCTCTGTGGGGCCAGCCTCTGGCTTTGGCAGACCTCCACTGTTGGGTGACCACACAGCTTGGCCTGATGCTGCTTCCACTCTGGCTCTCAGAAGTGACGATCTACAGAGAGAGGAATGCTGTTGCGGGCCCCTTGATACAGGATGCTGAGTGGCTCTCCATCACTAGTAACCACTCGCGTGGGGAACAAATCAGCCATGTGCTTGAAACGCTGGACAGCACAGTGAAAGCTGAAAATGTGGGTCTACAGCTTTCAAGAAGGCAGTAGTGTCCAAGGTGCCAATGCAGATGCACATTGCCTGGATATCGGCTGGGCAAGCACAGCCCTCCTGTGAAGGGCTGCAGCCGCATGGCAGTGCAGGCAGGCGCCCACCAGCACCTGTGGAGTGGTTTTTGTACATGGTGACAAGAGCGAGCTCCAGCTGCAGAACCAAATTCAGCAGGGTTTGGTACTCTGAAACTGATGCATTTAAGTGAATTAATTAAAGATCTGCAGGAGTACTGCATACCATTCTGGTGCCCCCAACCTAAGAAAGACATGGAACTATTGGAACAAGTCCAGAGGAGGTCCACAAAGGTGCTGAAAGGACTGGAGCACTTTCCCTATGAAGACAGGCTCAGAAACTTGGGGGCTGTTCAACCTGAAGAAAACAAAGTTGTGTGGCAACCTCATTGCAACCAGTATCTGAAGGGTTGTTTGGGGAAGCCAAAAAGGCACTATCAGGAACTAGCAGCAGGTACTAACTGAAAGACGGAAAATTTAGGTTAGCTACTAAGAGGAAATTTTTTGCTGTGAAGGTGGTGAGACACTGTGACAGACTGCTCAGGGAGGCTGTGGAGGCCCCAAGCCTGGCAGCCTTCAAGGCCAGGCTGGATAAGGCCTTGAGCAACTTCCCCTTAACACACTATGATTCTCTGCAGAAGAGAATTTGACGCTCTAACGGAGCTGTTATTCCTCAGCCGCTCCCTCTGGAAGGCGATCCTGGCTGCTGCCTTATGGCAGGACTGAGACTTCACCGGTTCCGTGGGAAGGCAGCACGGCGGCCTGAGGCGGCACGGTAGCGGCCGGACGCCAGCCCCCGCCGAGCCCAGCTCAGGTCCCGCCCGGCTCCCGCGGCCGAGGGCACACGTGGCCCTTCCCGGGAGCGGCACGAGACGGCGCTGCGCAGGCGCCCGGGGCCGGAGCGGGCGGGGCGGAGGCAGCGGTCGGGCCGGGCGGGGCGGCCCGGGCCGGTTGGGCGGTGGCGCGGGGAGCGACCGCGCAGCCCCTCAGTCCCCGGCCCCGCGCAGAGAGGCGGCGGCTCCTCCCGGCTCCGGCCCGGCCCGCGGCGGCGGCCCGAAGAGGCTCTGGCCGGTGCCTGAGAGCCGCGGGTGGAGGAAGTGGAAAGGAAGGAGTGGAGCCCCGCCGGGCGTAAGTTCTCGCGGTCTGAGGGGAAAGGCAGTGCGGAGGGACGGGCGCTGCCAGCCAGCGGGAGGCTGTTCCTCCTCAGTGCCTGCGCGGTGACAGAGAAAGTGTCCCATCTTCAGCGGGTTAGTGGATGCTTTCTGCCTTCGGAGACGTGTTCCCCGGGGGAGTGTTTGTAGTCTGCGAAAAGCGAGGCTACCAGGGAGTGCATCCCCTCCCTGCGGCAGATCTGTCAGCGTTTCCTCTTTGCCTTAGCCTGGCTAATTTATCCGCAGCGCGGATCATCCGTTCTGAGCGTTCCGAAGGAAGTTTCGGTTCACGTGCTGGCAGAGGTGGTTTGAACGATGTGCGTTGACCTAGTGATGGTGAGGCAGTTCGGGCTCCGTTTCCAGTGAAGTGTCCTGCTGTCTGGAGGCAGTGAACCGCCGGCAAAATGTCATAACTGCTGAATGACCTCATGTTAAAGCAGCTTAACTCAAAAACGATTTTTTAAAAAGCTTCGGAACTACTCTGAGCTGTGTAGCTTTCTGTTAATATATCGGTGTTGTCACCATTGCTGCCTTGCAAGTCTGTGTAATTGTTGACTATAGGAATGGGAAGATTGTAAGGTGTGGGTTGAGACTGGATTCAGTTTAACCTTTGTACCCTAGTACCTGTCACCTCGTTTAACTTGTCCTCGTGACTACTCCTTACAATATAGTTTAGGAGATGGACTTTATAATATGCTGTTTGCTATTTCAGATATAATTCGACTATTGTATTGGTATGCAACTAACATGTCTGATATTGACATGATGTCATTTCCCCCGTGATCCTCAGTTTCTTCTTTTAGTGAAGTTTTTTCTTTTGAATCAACTTTTAAAACTGCCATTCCAGGTGATTTTAAATTTTCTTCATCACTCCTTGGATGTGGTGTATATACGGTTAATTTTACCTGTGCAGGAAAATAAACTCAGAAGGTTTAGTCAAGAGAATTTTCGAGAGCCAGGTTTGCCAAATAAGAAATTGTGTCTACTATTTAAAAGGGACACTAGACAAAAATTAGTATCAGCTTTTCCATGTTTCTTGAATGAATATGGCTTGAAAAACAGATCTAGAGAGAAATGCATTATTTGCTGGGGTTCTCACTGCTTTAGTGTTTGGGATTTTTGTATATGATCAGGACATAACATCACTTAGAAGTTTCTGTGGCACATGATGTCATTTGAAACTGAGTGGGTCCAAAGAAGATATGAACCTCGTGTGTCTTTTTTCTTCTGGCAGGTGGCAATCACATCTTCTGATTCTTTGAAGCTCGGTGCACCAGCTGCAAAGTCTCTGAAAGGATAAGAGAAGGATGCGCGTGTCCAGTGTAGATTTGCCCATTGCTGTGTGGAGATGTGCAGGTTCAGCGTGTGCTGCTCCTCCTGGGCAGTGCCTATGTTGAGCAGAGGGCAGCTGTGAGGGCAGCTGCTGCTGAGGGATTGTTGCAGGATCAGTGGGTGAAAGCGGCTGGAGCAGCGAGGACAGAAATTGCAGGGCTGAGGAGCCATGTGAGTGTGAAGATGCGTAGTGGCTGTGCTGTGTGTCTGGGTGCAGGGAGATGGGCGTACCCGTGTGCAAACATAAGCGCACAGAGCAAGAGGTACGGTTGGGTTAGCGAAGGGCTGTGTGTGCATAAAGGGACACTGTTCAAGGAAGGGTGCAGAAGAGGACTTGATGCTGTGCCTCCTTGTCCGGCCCCAGGGCCGGACCGTCGTGAAGTTGGGCGGAGGAAGGGAGAGCCTGAGATGTGTGTGGTGGCATGTGAAATGTGCTGAGGGTTGGCATTTCTCTTCCTTTTGGCGTTGGTGTGTTGTTGCCCAGTTGGTGACTTTCCCAGGAAGGGAAGGGGTGATGGGAGAGGGTCTCTTTGGGGAGAGCAGTGCAGACCAGCCCTTCCCGGGGCCCCTGGTGGCAGGGCTGCAGATCGGAGAGAGCCTCGTGCGGGTGGGCGGGCAGGAGTTGCTGGCCTTGGTGTGCTGGTGGAGGGGCACTCTGGTGCTGTGGCTAGAGCTGGAGCATCTTGAGAAGTGTGAGGTGGCCTTCTCCCGAAGCAGTGGGTGTGCTCATGTAGCACATGAGCTGCTGGGGGGCGAGGATGAGGCGTTTGAGGTGCACCGGCGTGCTGTGCTCAGCGTGGCGTGCAGCGCACACATGGAGAGCAGGGCTGTTGCTGGGTTGTGCGAGAGCTGCGTGGTCTGGAGTACGGGCGTGGCAGGGAGGTTCCTGTGGCAGGAGTGTCCCTGCGGTGAGCCAGCGCCTGGGAGGGGAGGAGGACGCCCGGCTGGGAGCACAGAGCCTGCCCTGCAGCACTTGTGCTCCCCAAGGTCCCATGGGCGTAGCTGGGTGTTGCTGGAGAAGCCCCAGGTGTGTGCAGGCCTGTGATTTGGGGGGCTGGGAGGGCTTTAGGCGGCGCTGGCGCCGGCCTTGAAAGCGCCTCCCGTGCTGCCCAGACTTCCTGGGCCGGAGGCCTGGCCGGAAGGTTTCTGCCACCATTTTGTGGGAGGGAGATGCCATTTTGTTCAGTGTGGCAGCTCCTGCTTCCTTGTACCAGGAAGTACTCAGATATCAAAATATTTCTATGCAGCTCATGCATGGGGCACGTAGATAGTTAGAGTTGTCTGTCTGAAGGAATGATTCAGCAGATTCGTACTTAGATACGCTAATGATATACATTTCTAGAGGTCTGTAAATGAGACATTTGTAATGGTAAAATCCTAAGCCTGAGGTAGGTAAAGCAGTGTCTCTTGAGAGCTGCTGGAATGAATTTGTAGATGTGGATGAAATGCATTGCACAAAGATAAAAGGCAGGTTCATGCCTTCCGCTTTGCGTGGCTGTAGAAAAAGCACTGAGCTGTTTGGGGAGCAGCCAGGAGGTGTCCCAGAGCAGTGGGACGTGCCCGTGGGCTGTGGAGCTGTGTGAGGTGTCCGCCAGGCAGGCCTCAGCAAACACCGTGTCATTCCCCGGAACAGGGATCGAGGTCTGTCCCTCGATCTGGGCTGAGAAGGCTCCATGGCCAGGCAGAGCCCAGAGGGATGGTGATGCAGTGCATATCCCTGGGGGAGGCCCTGGGCATGCCATGGCCCTACCAGACATGAGCAACACAGGCTGAGAAAACAGAAGGCCAGAACAAAATCTCTCTGTCAGAGGATCACGTGCCTGGGGACTTAAGTTGTGTTTTCTCTCTGAAGAGTCTGTGGAGTCACGTTGTGCACTTGTGGGTAAGATGTTGCATGCCCCAGATGCATGCTGTTTCCATGGTGGAGTTGAGACGCAGGCATTGGTGCAGGTGCTGGCTCAGGGGCACGCGGAGCAGCTTCAGTCTCTCTAGAGGGACACTCCACACCACAGAGCGTGGGGTGCTGTGACAGGGCGTGGTGGTTTTGCCCTCTCTCACTTTCAGTGGAAGTTTTATTCCTGCAGGTAATAAGGTCTCATCAAATCACAAAATATCCTGAAATGGATAAAATTACCCACAAGATCATCAAAATCCAACTCCTCGTCCTGCACAGGAAACTAGACTAATCACCGCATGTGCCTTAGACCATTGTTCAAGCGCTTCTTGAGCTCTGTCAGACCTGGTGCTGTGACCACTTCTGTGGGGAGCCTGTTCTAGTGCTCAGTCACCCTCTGGGTGAAGAACCTTCTCCTGATACCCAGCCCAAACCTTCTCTGACACCACTTTGGCCATTCCCTTGGGTCCTGTCACTGGTCACAGGAGTGTAAATATCAGTGTCTGCTGCTCCTCTTACCCTCGCAAGAAAATTGTAGACTGCAATGTGGTCTCTCCTCAGTCTTCTTATCTCTAGACTGAGCAGACCAAGTGACGTCAGCCGTTCCTCATATGGGTTCCCCTCATGGCCCTTCACCATGTTTGTTGCCCCCCTTTGGACACTCTTGACAGCTCAATGTCCTTCTTGTACTGTGGTACCCAGAACTGCCCCCAGCCCTCGAGGTGAGGCTGCCCCAGTGCAGAGCAGAGCGGGACAATCCCCTCCCTTGTCCGGCTGTGATGCTGTGCCTGATGCACCACAGGACACGGGTGACCCTCCTGGATGCCAGGGCACTGCTGACTCATGTTCAGCTTCCGATTGGCAGGACCCCCAGGCTACTTTGCAGAGTGCCTCTCTTTCCCCAGTTACACACATCCAGAATACTGTACCTGTCACAGGTGTAGTATTCAGTACTTGTCTGTGGTGGGTCAATTGCTTAGCAGCACCCGCCCCTCTTCCGTGCATGTGGCCTCTCATGATTGTCTGGCGGAGCCAACCTGTGCATGATGGCTGCTGTGCTCCTTTGTCAGCACTTTTTGACAATGTCATGCCCTGTGTGTTCCATATCACGTTATGCTTGGCTTGCACTACCATGGCCCTATCGGTCTACCCAGAAGTATCACAATCTCCGGAGATGAGCCACTGAGTTGTTGCCTTCTGGCTTATTGGGGGAGGGAGCTTGAATAGTAAAAGCCAGTGATTTTAGCCTGCGTATGTAAAAATGCTTTTTTTTTCTCTTCTTTTTTTGTTTTGGAGACAGGGTTATTGGTGAAGATGCAGGAGCCAGAACTTGTTGCAAAAGCCCTGCGAGCTGTTCTTCATGCCTTTAAAAATGGCGTACGTTTGTCAGAACTCCAGAATGAATATAGGTCCCTGACCAATGAGTCCATTCCCTTCAGGCACCTAGGATATGACACACTGGAAGGCTACTTGGAGAGTATCCCAGGAGTAGTCAGAATGGAAGAGAACAAAATGGGAGAGGTAAGAATCACGGTTCAGAATTTCGGTTCAGAAATGGCTTTTGTGTTTGCAGAATGTTCCTGGTTCATAGCTTTATCTTCTTTTGTGCTGTGGATTTTTGTAGGCTGCATATGGTGCACTAATTCTGGGAGAGGTGGAAGCTGTGAAATAAAATACTAAGTGCTCCTTATTTTCCTGCCTGTGCATTCCAGACCCAGAATTGTTTATGCAGAAGGTGTAAAGTTGCAAGGCTTTTTCTTGGAAATGTGAATTCTGTGTGGAAAGATCACTTGTGTGACTGTGGAGATCTGGCCCCTTTCTCAGCATTTCTGACTTTAGAGGATATACTAGTGGCTTGTCCTGGGACCTTAAAGAAGTTTAACTTGTGTGTGTTACTCATCTCTTCTCAGTGGAGTTTAGCATAATTTTTTTCCTACAGTAAAACTCTGAAACGCTGTTGCTTATAAGCCTGACAGTGCTTGCTTTGGACTTGCGATGCTTGTTTGTTGTGGATTGCAGAGCAGCAGGACTGCAAATATGTGCTGAGGTGACAAAGAGCTCATGTAAGTGAGGTGCCTTGCTGCAACATTTGCAAGTGCCTCAGCTTGGCAAGTGTACAAGGGATAAAGGGTCGTCACGCAGATCAAGAAGGAAAAGCAGATCTTAGCAGAGGATTGGTATGGTAGAAGAGTTGTCCCTTATTCCTTGCTCTTGATGCACTAGCTTGTGTCTCCTGGTGGAAGCAGTTTGCTAGGACCACGAACATCCTTGCCCAATAGTCTTGACTTCTTGGTTTGAAGTCAGAATATGTTCTCCTGATAGCTGGTATAGCTGTGTGACTTGCAGATGATCTGTGTGGCAAGCTTGAAGCCTCTCCCTCATTGGAGCTATGGTTCTGGGTTCCTTAGGTGGAGCAAAAAGCTAGTGGATGTTTGGCACAGTGTGTGGCAGTCATAGCAGGTTTGAAGAGACAGGACTTAAGGCTGAACTTCCTTGTTTGCTCAGCTGGATTGGGATGGCATCTGTGAACTCATAACTCTTTCTCCCTCGTTAGCTGTGGGGTGAGAATACAGTGGGTAGTATCCTGGGTTTTGTCCTAATACCTGGAAATGTGGCTGTTTTTAAGCAAGAGGTTCCCTTTCTGCATATTTACATCAGAATTTGCCCTTTTACGGCAGACAAGCAAGTTTGGGATTCTTTTCTCCAAAGCCTGCCTCAGCGCAGCTACGTTAGTAACAGGATTGCAGGTACCTCAGGTCTGGGAACATTGGTGATCCTGCAATTAAATGCTTCCTCGTGGTGGTTCTGGCAAATAGCCATCTGTTTCTAACTCGGGCCTTGCAGGGTGTAATCTGGTATCCTCCCATTCCCTTGAGAGCCTTGTTTATCCACTAATGCGATGTGTGCTGAGAGCCTTGTGAACTCTTGGATAGCACTAGGGGCAGTGAATTCTTTGCAGCAGCTGTTACAAGAGAGTGAAATGTGGCTCTACGAGGTGAAAAAGGAGAAAGTCAGGGGTCTTGAGGTACTTGAGGAGGACTCACTCTGGTTCAGAAATGCCACCTGTGCTCTGCATGACTGAAACAACTAAGAGGAGGTGCCTTGTTGAACACCTGGGAGGCAGGAAAGGTGCAAAGACTGAGCCTATGTTGCTGTTTGATGACACTCCTGTTGCCACTGTCAACAGTGTGGACATAGCAGACATTAAGCAGAGTGTGGCTAGCATGACTATGCACTCATGTGGGCTGCTAAGCTACCTGGGACTGCTACAGGCTGTATATCATTATAAGCCTGTTCTTTTTGTTCACCTCTCTCCAGAATACTTGAGCTCCATTATAGTGATACCATAGCTCAGAGTCCACACAAGGCCACTGCAAGAGCACTGGCAGTCAGCCAGTCTCTCTTCATGGCTCTGGGAAACCCGACCCCCCGAAATGTCTGTCAGGACCCTTGCCTCTTCCTTTAATCCCCTTGTGGACAGTGGGGCAGGACAGCAAAGACAGGCACACCCAGGGGTCTGCTAGCAGTTAATGATCATGACTGCAGTCTAGATAGTCTTAAAAGGACTTTCCTCCTGCTAGGTCAGCTGTCCAAGATGTACCAGAAGAAATGCATTCAAAAAGGAATAGTATAAAGTAGGCAGTAAATAATACAAATTGATCTCGAAGTGCCACATGTTAGTGCTGCCTTAAGTGTTTGTGGGAGGTGAATATTAGCTAGGTAACTGAGGCTGAACAGACATTATCTTGGGAAGGCAGTGATCTAAATTGTGCTTTGTCCTCTTGATACTGAACACTAATTTAGCTGTCTTGAATGTAGGAAAGATTAAATCTGATGACTTTTTCTTTATGCGGTAGCTATGTCCTCCAGTTTCCACAGAAGATAAGAATTAAGTTCAGCATACAGAAAGCACTGCAAGGGGACTTACTGAAATACTGTGCACCTGCAACAGGTGGTTGTATCATTTCAATGAACCCTACTTTGCTTTGCCTGATATTAATTTATGAGAAATGTGTTGTTGCACTTTTGTCTAAGAAAACTTTGACTTCTGCTTGAATAATTAGGCCCCTTCAAAAGGAGAAATTTGAAGACCACTTTGCTCTGCTCATCTACCCCATCCCTTTTTACATCTGAATTAATTTTAATTCAAACCACTTTGTTAAACTTCATCACTGTGAAACAAGGGAAGGAAATGCAAAAAAAAATTATTTAGAACATTAGTGACAGGAAAAACCTGAAATGTATCAGAGATGTGAAAATGTTCATTTATAAGACTCTGATAAACTGTATAAGGACAAAAAATCTTTTTTATTGAGACTTTGGTCAAGTGATCAATCAAAGTGATCAACAAAGGTCAAGTGATCCATCCCATGCATCCACTCCTGTTAGCTAGGAGTTTGAGGAAAGCTCTCATACTCTTTTCTGGAAGTGGGCACAGACGGGCGCCTCTCTGAAGAGCCAGCACATGACTGTCCACAGCTTGGGCTACAACCAGAAGAAACTGGAAATATTTGTGTTGTTCAGGGGTGTGATCTCATTTGAGGTCGCAGGGAGTTGTTGCAACAGGTCACACAACCAGCATGCTGCTGTGGGTTGACACAGGCTGCTGAGGAGTTATGAGCTGCAGTGGTGGACAGGAGGAGTTCCTGTGCGACCTTCCAAGTTTGGGAGCAACAGGGATGCCAGGATCTCTGTCTTGGGGCAGGTGATGAGACAGGAAGAGTTATGAGTAGTGGACAGACCAGTGTATGGCAACGTGGTGGCTATCTGTGCAAATATCTTAAGTGGGAAGAAGGGGCAGACAAAGCAGCTGATGCCTTCTTTTGACAACCGCTGGGTAGGGACAAGGCATCCATGTGTGAACAATCCAGGATATTTCTGGGGTCTCCTGCTCCCAACATGCTGACACATGCAATGAATCAATGAGGAGAGGTGCTCTGCTGGACACAGTCCTTGAAAACAAGGAACAATTGCAGATGTAAAGGCTGGGAAGAGCCATGTCTGTGGCTAGATGGTGTCTGTGAGCCTGAAAGGAGGGAAACAAAGCAAAAAGTAGAATCAACAATGCAGGACTTTGGGAGAGCAGACATTGGCCTGTTCAGGAATCTCCTTGGAAGATTCATGGAACACAGTCCTGAAGAGAATGATCTAGGAGAGGTAGTGAGCTTACAAGGCTTGCCTCCTCCACTTTCAAGAATGATATATTCCAGTAGTTGAGGGGAAAGAGCAAAGGAGGCAGGAGCACTGACAAAACTGAGCCATAAATGCAAGCATGCATGAGGTGGGAGCAGGGAGAAGCAGCCTGGGAGAATTATACAGATGCTGCCTGAACAAACCTACATGGACCTAAGAAAGACTGCATTTACTATTCATTATTCGAAGACCAAGACAAAGTGCCGTCCCCTTGAGAACAGCTCCCAGAGCACTGCCAGTTCTGAGCAAGTGCTTCCAAAGAAAGTCCTTAAAATAGCTGTGAAGATTATGAAGGGGCTGGAACATAACGTCTCTGATGCAGGGCTTAGAGAGAGGGGAGTGTTTGTGCTAGAAAAGAGAAAGCTCAGGGAAATCTTATCCTTATGTCTTTTAAAGGGAGTAAAACAAACATGGAGCCAGACTCCATCTCCAGTTCTCATTGGTATTCAGTGAACAGACAAGAGACAATAATAGCAGAGTGAAATAAAAGCAGTCCCATGTAAACATTAAACCGCCCAGTTTTTTACTGTGAAGCTGGCTAAACAATGGAAGAACTTTTCCAGAGTGGTTGAGAGTTCTTCATCCTTGAAGATATTCCACCACCTGACTAACTAGGTCTAGTTGATGCTGCTTTAAGCAAAGATGCTATATGACATGAAATATAGCAATGTTTTCCAGCTTTAGTTTTTCTGTGATTCCTGGCATTCAATCACTGCAGTGGTGAGACTGCTGGATTGCTGTTTTTATCAGTGCTGACTGTGCAGCAGGTACACTGTCTGATTTGTAAGTAGGAGTTCCTGCAGTAGGAGAGCTCTCCCTGACAAGGAGAGGTCCTCCTGGCAGTGGCTCTGTGTTGAGCCAGCCCAGCAAAGGTGCTGGATGTGCAGCAGAGGAGGAGGAAGAGGAGGGGGAAGGATGAGCTGGAGAGCATTGCTGGAGAAGTTGCCTGGCTTCTAGTGTCATTGTCCATTGCCCTTGTTTTCCTGGGCTGTGTGGGTCACCCTGGAACAAGAAGAGAGACCCCTGGAACAAGCTGTTGTTACTGCTTAGCAGTCTCTTGCTTTTGTTGTTTTTCTGCTTTGATGGCCCTGTCTTGGATGTGAGAAAAGATCCTTTTTGGAGTTGTTGTTTGCTAAATTTCAGAGGTGCTGGTGAAATCCCTGAGTTTCTCTTGCCCCGCTGCTGTGCAAAATGGTCATCTCTGATGTTCCTTGGGGTCCATGGCTAGCAAGGTAGCAGTGCTGGCCCCATGGCACTGTTGAGAAAGGGGCCTTTTCACACCCTCTACCACCACCACAGAATGTGGCTGAGACCACAGACTTTCATTTTTAACTTAGTGCTTTTGGGGTAACTGCCTGTATCCTTATGGAGTCCTAGAGGAATACTCACCCAGCTGCCTTTGCAGCAGTTGAATGGCCCTGTGGTGTTTGGATGTTGAGGCAAGAGGCCATGAAGTTGGGTTGGGAGATACCTATGGGCTTGTTCAAGGCTGGGCTGTTGTTGGGGGCCAGCCCAGTGCCTGTGATTGGTGCAGCCAGGATAGTTTTGCAATTTTTTCGGTAAGTGGGGCAAAGGCAACCCTGCTCCACAGGGTCAGCCAGAGCCACTGGTGAGGCTCTGAGGAACCCCACTGCTGCAGCTCCATGGCTTCCCAGATCTAGAAAGCAAGATTGTGGGCCTGTGGGATGGGAGTTAGAAACCAGGCTGTTTCTCAGAGGGCCCCAACCTATGTGGAAAGGTGATGGAGAAGCTCTGGCTGTCTGGTTTGCTGATTTCTGAGGTTCACTGAGATTTCTTCTGGGGTTTCACAAAAGGAGAGTGAGATCTCCAAGATGCGTGTCTGCTGCTGAAGCCTTTCCTGAACTGCCTGCTGGCCTGCATGATTCAACAGTTACAGTCTTGGGAAGGGATACAAATGATTCTGAGGGCTGTGGATGAGCATGGGTCTCACTGACTGCTTTTTTGCCCTGTCTCCTTCCTGTTCCTACAAGGTAATTTGCCATGCTGTTAGTTGCAATGAAACTGTACGAGTTGCTCAACTGGTGGCACGGCAGAGGAGTTCCAAGAAGAAAACAGTCCGGCAGGTGAACTGTCAGATGAGGCTGAAGAACACATCTCCAGTCAGTTTATCAGGTAAGCCATAGGCAGCTTTAGAGGGCCTGCCTTTATGAAAGAACTGTGCAGCTGCTGCACAAAAGTCTTGGCTGTGAGGGTGTCTCACCTACAGCCACGAGTTACAGGGTCCAAATGGAGAGTTCTTGGGACGATGAGTGTTCTTGACAAGGATGCTTATATCTGAAAGCCATGATCAGAGAGAAAGCCCTTTTCAGGTGTGTATGCAAGATGTGAATGATCTTGGAAAACAAAGTCCTTGTAGGATGCTAGGCTTATTAGGAATATGTAGGATGCCTGCATATTCTTTAAGGCTGGCCTTGGCCTGTTGTGGACTGGGAGGATTGAACCATTCCCTCACAGTGAGAATGAGTCCCTGTAGCATCATTTGTGGCTGTTTTGGCAGCTCCTGTTGCTGATGCCAGTGCCACAGTGCCACAAGAGTTCTGATGCCCATTTTCCTCTTTTTACCTCTTACCTTTTGCATAAGCTTCTGTAGGAGTGTTTTCGTAAAGTATGGGTCAGGTTTTCCTCACTGCTGTGCTGTTGTTGTGACTGTCTGTGGAATTGAGTCCAGGATTAAGCCCAGGCAGGACCCTTTTGTTTGCAGGTTGGAAGCTTGGAACAACAGTGGGTCTCATAGTTTGTGTGTTCTCCACTGTTGTCTGTAATGAATTGTTTGCTGCTTCTTGCTTTTCTACAAGGATTCCAGTTGGGAAGCTGAACTTGTGGCTTATATCACAGTTAAATGACAGGGATTATAAAAGCAGGTTGATTCACTGTCTTGCACATCAATCCCCTTGGAAGTGTTTGAAACCTCCAAAATTTGTGTGGTGCATCCAGCATATAAAGAGCAAAGAAAGTGACCAAGAGCTTGTTTATCCCAGTGTGGCCTGGATGCTGGTGTGCTCCTCTGTGGGTGTAACTTGGTCACCTCTGCTGTGTGGTGGGACTTCAGGTGCCCACAAACCAGAGTAGAGAAGAAACCCTTTGGATGGCAGTACAGGAGGTGGTGCCCAGGGAGGTGGAGGTAGACTGGGTGGAGAAGAATGGTACTCATGGCTGCATCTGCAAACTCTTTAGGAAAGCCCAAAGGAACTTTGCGGCAGCCCCGGTCTTTGAACATGCCAGAAGAAGGCAGTTCTAAGAGGCCCGTTCCTCGCCTGCCCCGAGGCAAAGAAGTTGCATGTGGAGGTGTGAAACCTGTGGTGGAGAGTGCCCGATCTGCCTTACCTTCAGCTGCTGGGAGTGGACCACCTAAAGAAATCCCCATGCAGAGGCATGTTACTGTGGTAAACAGGTCAGTGTGTGAATGTGTGTGTGTGTGTGTGTGTGTCTGTGTGTATGTGTGTGTGTGTACACAAGAGGAAAATTAAGTGTGATGGAATTTGGATGCTGCCATGCAAGCAGTGTCCTTTGGGATCCAGTGGGAATCCAGGCCCCTGCCCTTGCAGCAGGTGAAGTCTGAATATGGGTTGGTACCCAGGAAGGAGACAGATGATGTTTTGCCTTTTTGGGTGCTGCCATAGCTAGCCTGTGGTCTTGGCCTGTTCCCATGTTTAGGAGAAATGTGGCCAAAGGTGTCACAGCAAGGGAGTGTGGAGCTGTTGCCTGGGCCGAGGAGGAAGCTGTTGTGGTTGGTGTGACAGAAAGCAGGAGAAACAGATTTGTGTGCAGGAGCAGGTGATGTGTGTGTTGAGGGTGATGGTTGTTTGCAGGTGGCTGCCCTTTCCCTCTTGCCTGACTTCTGTGTTGCAGCGTCAGTGTTTGTGCCCCTTGTCGGCGTGCTGGGAGCCAGGAGCCAGCTGACCGTGTTTGGGTGAGCTGAGCTGAGGGCTGGAGCTGCAGTTCTGCTGGGTTAGCGGTACATGCCGCTTTTCAGCCCCGTTTGAGCCTCTCTAATCCCGGTGGCTTAGTCAGCTGCTGCCCCATCATTTCTTTCTGTGTTGTTTTCGGCTGCCCCTGGCCGTCAGCTGACGGTGGTGAGAAAGTGTTTGCCGTTGCTCATTGTGGCTGTGCTAAGTCCTCCGGAGCTGTGATTGTGGCAGTAATCCTCTGCAGGGGAAGGACTTGGGCCCAGGCTGGGTTGGAAATCAGCCTGGCGTTGAATGGGAATGGCAGTGGCATGCCCCTTGCACGGTGGCGGTGGCGTAGCTCTGAAGTGGCCCAGAACAGCACAACAGCTTAATCCTGCTGTGGTGCCTGCTCTTTCGGGAAGATCCACTGAAAGCAGGCGTGTCCTGCCTCACCCACCTGCATGAGTTCCATGTGCTGGGGTCTGCTTTGCAGAGGAGAGAAGGACCAAGCTATCCTGCTGTGACTCAGAAAGGAGTAGGAGCAGGTGCTTGGGCCTTCCCCTTTCTGTGTGTGCAGATGAGTTGCATATTTTTATGTGGCACTTCTCTAAAAGGCAGAGACATTTTGCCTCAGGCAAAGCAAAAAGAGCACTTAGAGTTTTCTTCAAATTAGTTACTGTAAGGAAAATACAGGAAGTATTTTATAACATTTAAAGATTTGTAATGTGTGAAATAAAATTAGGTAGATGTCATCCCTCTTCTTACTATTCCTAACGTAGTCTGCTGCGTCTTGTCTTATCTTTGTTCATCTCTGGCAGTCTCTTCTGAACTCTTTTTAGGTAAGTGTTCTGCCTTTCTTTCTGTAGTCTGTTTCTGCCCTGTGCTGTAGGAAAAGTTACAAGCAAAGTCTGCTTTGGCCCATCTATTTTTGGAGGAGGAGACATCTTGTGCTTTTGTAAAATGCTATCCTGTTAGCTTGGGTACCTAGTGAAGGGAGAGTTCAGGGAGATGCAATTCATATTCCATGTGAATACAAGGTCGTATGTGACTGGATTAATTTGTTAATTTGTTTCAACTTGGCCAGTTTGAAGCAGGGCTGGCAAGATCCATGTGTCCTTGCTGCTGTGGACATTTTGTACCTCCTAAATCATTGTAGTTGCTTGTACTTTGGGAAGCAGGAGGGAAAGCTTCTCTGAGACAGGAGGTCCTGACTTGAAAAATAGTGGAGTTATGAACAGCATCCCCAAAAATCCTGGGCTGACAGCAGCCTCATAGTTATCTGGCACAAGCTTGAGGACAGTATTCCAGGAGAGGTATCAGTACTTGCCTATGAGAGTGACTGAGCCTTCACAGCTCAGGTTGACTGAGACAAGTCCTGAAGGCAACAGACTGTCTTTTCTCCACTTCCCAGTTTGGAGTGAGCTGTTATCTCTGTGCAGTTTTTGACTTTCTGTTACCCATCCTGCCCCTCCGTATACTCACATTGTAGGAAAGGACATTGATGCTCTCATGGTTGCACACAGGGATCTGTTTTCTCCTTTTCCGTTGAACATCTGTACTGCTATGGCAGATGTGTGTTTCTTGCCTTGACACAATGTCCTGCCAGTGACAGACTTTGGATGCTGACAGGTATTGGTGCTCCACCCAGTATCGTGTAGCGAAGCTCCTCAATGAGGCTGGAAATGGTGGTTTTCTTGTTACTGCCAAAGTTTATGTCCCACCTCTGTAGTGCTTTGTGATATTTTTTCAGAGATTTTTATGACCACAGCTTCAGGGGCTTGCCCCTCTGTAGCATCTGGGGGAAAGGGAACAGCTTGTCTGTCTTCCCAGTTCTGTCATACTCACATGACAACAGAGAAATGCTGAAGGTAGTTGTCCGAGGCTTTCTTGCAGGCGCTGTTGCAGGGTCTGAGGCTTGTCTTTATAGCAGCAATCTCTGAGGTTATCCTGACTATGTTGCTGTGAACCCTGAGAAGCAGGGGGAGACCTTGCTGCTAGGGCTAACTGCAGAGATCCTTGAGGCTGAAAGGCAGCGGCATGGATGAGAACAGGTTCAGGTGCTTGGTGACCCCCTTGCTTGAAGCAGTAGGAGCCATTTGCTGCTGGCTACTACCTGACCTTGCTGCTTCAATAGCATTGTCCAAGGGCCAGAGAGCAGATTGGGGTGGCATGGACCTTACCAAGGGAGGGCAATTGGCAGGGAAGGGCATTGCTCCCCTTCATTGTGAGGCAGTGATGTGTGGCAGTGAGATGTGACTAGCTGCTCAGCTGTTGCTAGACATGGGGACTTGGCAGAGCTGCATGGCTGGTCAGGCATTTGTGAAGGGCCAGGCTGCTGCTCTGGCTTGGAGGCCTCTTGCTGGGAGCAGGCTTCTAACAGCTGAGGAGCATGAGCCCTTGCAAGTAGCTAAGTTGTGCATTTCTGCAAACTGAAGGGAAGCGTGTTGGCCCTGGCACTGTCTGGCCATATCCCATCTCACTGTTGGAGACGTACGACCATCATGATGTGTGTGAGCAAGCAGCACGTCTCATGATACTCGTCAGATTGCAGCACTCAAAACTGGTGATAGCTGGGCTCAAAGCGGGTGTCAGCACCACATTGAGGGAAACTGTTGAACCACAACAGAAAGCACAGGAAGACCCTACATAAAGTCTCTTAATACTGAGAGGATCCCAAATCCAATTAGCTTTTACATGCAGCAGAAGGGAATCATCCATCCTCTGTTCCAGCTTCTTTTCCACGGTGTTCACATGGCATGGCTTAAGTGGGGAACATCTGCCCTCTTCCTCGCTGGAAGTTGCCTGTAGTTCTGGCTGGCCTACCCTGCCGTCGCATCATTTGTGTCACCTGATGTGGGGCTTAAGGTGATAAAAATGTGTGTGGCACAGAGGACTAGAACATAGCTATGGATTTCTGTTGGCAGGCAGCGATAGCAGGACAGTCTCCACTACCCATGGGCTATTTCACAGGATTGTTTTGCTTTCTGCCTAGCAAAGGTGGTAGTTTCTTTTGAGTCTGATTCCATTAAGAGAACTTTTTTAGCTTGAGTGTTTGTTCAGCTTAGAGTTGTCCGTGCTGGTAGGTACACATACAAAGTGGGATCTTGGATTTCTTGTAACATCTACATGGGCAGCGACAGCCACCTTCTAAGAAGAGACTGCTGCTGCTTTCTGTGTGCCCAGAAAGTTGAGTTTTTCTGTAGTGCAGATGAAGTGTTGTAAGGGGCTTTTCAGATACCCAGCAAGTGCCAGGTGTGAGTGTAAGTTTTGATTTTGTGTGAGTGGCTTTGCTTTTGTACTTTCTGAGTTTTGTAAATGTGCTTGTAGTTGATGTGCTGCTACCTAGCACTTCTGGGCTTGACTCCTGTTTTGTAAATTGCTGAGCTGGGCAGTGCCTGTCCTCATGGCTAGTGCTGTGGGACATGAGTCAGAACAGAAGTATGGTCTTTGGTACTAGTGATATCCCATAGCTGATGGAGGAGCAATAGTTTCATCTAACAGGGCCAGCATAAAAGCAGGGTAGATGAATTAATGTTAAGTCTTTTAACATGCTTCTTAGAAGAGACGTGAATGTGGGAGGTCTCTTTCTGATTCATGGATATTCTCTGATTAAAAGTGATGACACATAGGGCTTCTTGGTCTTGACTTCCTGTTGCAACTAGCCACAGCATCATACTTGAACTACTGTCCTACTTCCAGAGTCCAGGTGAAGCTGTGAAAATCACCCTTAGTGTTTCTGTAGCCGGTGAGGTTTATGGCTTGCTCCACTGTTGTCTCTGAATTCCAGAACTGGCCCCTGGGCAGAAATTTTCTGCAAAGCTAGCCCAGTGCATGTGCAGGGTCTGCTCTGGTCAGGAGATTCCTGGTTCAGAGCATCCTGCTGTGCTATGGTTGCCTAGATGTTGCCTAGTCTTTGAATTCCCTTCTCCAACTCTTGTTCCCGTTTGCTTGCAGTGTATGTAATTATTCCACAGCTGGTTTTTTCCCAGGTCTTTGTGAGCTCCACAGGGCTGTGCCCTCTTCAGTGTCAGGAGCTCATTTTGGTGTCTGTATTTCCAAGCAAAGTCTGTATTCTTCTGGGGACCCCAGAAGAACACCTGCAAGTACGACATTTGTGTGCTTTCAGTAGGAGAGATCTTCAGCTAAGAATCTCTTAAACAGTGTAACCAACAGTATCCACAAAAAGACCTTGTATGCCTGTGTGTTCCTAGATGCTTTCCCTTTGCTAATGTCTTTTTACTGTGTTTTGTTTCTCACAATATGAGAAAAATGAGTAAACCACCTGTTGATCCGTCCTGTTACTGCTGATCAGGTTGTCTTCCTGACAAGGACATTGTGACTACTCATCTTGTAGGAGGCCTTCTAAGAGTGTATGGAATATGTGGGATGCATTTTATTTTGTGTATAAGTCTTAGAAGCAAATAGACTGTTATTTAGAGACAGAAGAGTGATTCTAAGCAATTTTCTTTCCAATTTTAGATCTGAGAAGAGACTGACTGTCCCACCACGGTTTCAAAAGGAGTTGCAAGTTCACCTGTCCAGAAGCTCTTCCACAGAGTCAAGTGGTATGCCTATTGAGAAATGATTTGTTGACTACTCAGATAGGGTGTCATCTTAAAAAAAATCCATCTTAGTAGTTGTTTTGAATGAAGATAGGTTTGGATGAGGAATCAAGTTCTGTGAACAAACCTTTTCACTCTTATTTCATTGCACTGAGGAAATGTGTTTGCTTGTCTGCCTCTCAGTCTTCTAGGAAAAACATTGGGCAGTAAGTGTCAAAGCCAATCACAAAGCCAGTGTGAGGAGTTTGGAAACAGGAGGAGTAAGCTTAACTTCACCAGTGGGGTAGGAATCTGGTATAAGATGAAATCCTGGCTTTCAGGAGTAAGCAGCATTACTAATGTATTTGTCCACCAAATACTCTTCTGCCTGCATGGCTCAACATTTGTGCAGCTGATGGGCTTGCAAAATGATGATTGCTTTCTTTGAGACTTGTCAGCATGATTTGTGAAGCTTCAGGTCTGGTAGCATATATACCCCACCAAAGGGAGAAGAGGAGTAGAGATGAGGCAACAGGTAAGCTAGTGATGTGAACGTCCCCCTGGAATAATGAGTGCCTAATTCCTACACCATTGTATGAAACTGCCCAGAGCAGTTGAGCAGTTGTCACTTTCCTTGCTCCACTGGAGGGCTTCTTTGGATGCAGTAGCACAGAAAAGCTCCCTGCTGCATGGAGACTTTTCCTCAGGACATATCTTGGAATGAAAGGCAAATCATTGGTTTGATTTGTACACCCATCTGAATAAAGAACATTCTTGGTTGTCGTGCAATATCTTTCTGATGTTTGTACTCATAAAGAAATTATCCTGTGCCCCTCTTGAGATACTATCTTAGTGCAATGTCTCAGCTGCAGTGGGGCTGACAGTTCTGTATTCTCTTCCAGAATCCCATCAGAAGTAACACGTAGCAACATCTTAAGAAAATAACTACAGTGATTGAAAACTCATCTGTAGGTAGTTACTTAATGTCTGAGATTTCCATAGTTCTTTTCCATAGGAAATGACTGAACCAGCCATGCTGGGCAGGAGAGCCACGTTTTAGAGTTGGTGCTATGCTGGCAGCTCCCATGTTTAGTTTTTAAGTACGGAGGTAATGATCTGTCTTTCTGTTTGTAGGGCTGTGTTTACTTCAAGGCTGTAATTTTTTTTTTTTTTTTAACAGATAGCTTGAATACCTCCACTGCAGAGGCACATACTGTTGCCTCTGGCTCTTCTGCTGCTGATGTCCATCAACTTCAAAGTCGCATTAAGGAGCTGCTGAGCAAGTACAGCACTGGTGTCAGACTGTCAAAGATGCCTCAAATATATCGGGAAATGTACTGGGAGGACCTTAGCACAGAAGTGCTCTATCAGCTTGAGAACTGGCCTCATGTGTGCACGGTAAGCATTGAGCCATTTTTATGGAAGATTCCAGTACCCTATAGACTTTCGAGTGTTCATTTGCCAAATGTTATTTTATGTGTACCTGCATTTCCCTTCATGCTCTGTAGCAGCGACAGAAAACCCCCACATGCCCACCACTCCACTCCCAAATTGTAACAATGTCCTTTGAAACCCCAGAAAATCACAGTTGGCTGGGCTAGTGTTTTGAACAAGGAAGGTCAGCCTGCATGGTGTTCTGGAGAAAGTGCTTGAGGATGCTGCCTTGCCACCTTTAACTGACCCCAGTACTGAAAACTGAAATAGCTTGATGACAGGTGATGTCCATGCCATGTTTGTTGTTCTTGGTTTGGTTTTTTTCCCCAATTACTTTTTATGCTTTTCCTTGTTGTTGCGGTTGCCTCCTCTTAAAGCTACAAGCTACCAACATCCTTTGTGAACAGTCTGAAGTCTAACTGAATTTATCTTTCTATAGACTTTTCTAGAGGTCTTTCTTACACCTTAAACCTAGGAGTTTTGCTGTTTAGGTTAGGTTTATGATACAATAATAGATAAAATTGAAGAATGGTAATGCTGCGGGGAGAGATTACAGCTAAGCCCCTTTCTGCCTTCCTTCTGATGCCTGGTACCCCTTGATTGCCAAGGGTGTCATTGCATCTCTTATTAGGAGCTGATGTCTGGCTGAGTGTCCACTTAGAGGTCTGACACAAGTTGCCATCACCACAGGGTGGAGGGGCTTCAACTGTTGTACTTCTGTCTCTTCTTCTGCATTCACTGGTCATTTATGGTGTCATGCAACTTTGCATCAAGGCTTTGTTTAGCTTTACTCTAACAAGCCAGTGATATCAATGAAGTCTTTCAATTTCTTTGGTATCTGTCAAACTGTGGCACAGAAGAGTATTGAAGTAATAAGAATATTTGTCTTCTTGAAGTGCATTTTTTGTATGTCCTACTAAGTATTTTCTCATGTAAAAGCATTAAATGCCAAAAAAAAAAAAATAACTGAGTTGAATAACTGCTCTTCATTTGCATGCATGTATGGTATTCTCACAGATATATAAAATGCGTTTGTAACACCTTACTACAAACACTAGAAATGTATGCAGTCAGCAGCAATTTGTTTTGATGGTTGATGATGGGTTCCTGTGTTATCTACAGAGCAAGCTGTTATGTCTTGAATTGCTTAATTCATGCAGCAAATTTTAGTCCTTTTTGTAGCTAATGTTCCAGTCAGTCCTTTCATCCAGGATCTTTGTTCTGTGTTCATTATCCATTTGCTTGTTATCTGTTGGGTCTATCTCTTTCTTTGTAGCATGCAAATGAAGTCATTTAAGCATAAATAAGCACTGATTAAATCCATGGAAACATTGTAATACAATGGGCACAGTACAACAGCAGTCAGAACTATCAAGTTATCTTGGCACAGTCAGTCTTATTGTAGAGAACTGTTAATGAGCTTCTAAAGCCTGTCTCAGTTTACTGACTTACAAAATTGTAATTATGGCTTAGGCATGGAGAAGTTTGAATTGGGACTTTTTATATGAAAGCTACTATACATCTCTTTAAATATAATCGGTTCCTGGTTCAAACATATTGTCTGCAGGTGTACAGCTTTGTAGAACGTTTGAAATGCAGAAGAAAGACTGTACTCTCCAGTGAAAGTAAAGATATCTGATATCTGAATTATTTCTGTTACGTTGGTGTCTTACACTGGTAGTGTTTGCCAGGCTCAAAAACATGCCTGGTGTTTCTTTTATTATCTTCTTAAAGAAGAACCTATTCTTTTTGTACTCATTCTGATCAGTGTAGCATCGTTACAAAGCACACCACAAACCTATTACACTTTCAGTGTCTCCAGGCTTTTAATTTGAGGACTGTGCTTTGGAGAGTATCACTTCTGAATAACTTTGCATCTCCAAAACTTCTGTTGGAAAGGTAGGAATTTCATCTAGGAAATTGTAGTTTCCATATTTTTCCAGCCATGGGTAATGGACATTTTTCCTATTTAGTGAGTTCAAGTCTCCAAATATCACTGTAAGTTGCAGGTTGATGAGCTTGTTTTCAGGCAGGAGGTATTCAGGCTGACTTTGTCTCCATTTGTTGGTTAGCTCCACTCTTTAGGTCGGCTTGGTTGAGCATCTTACTTGTAGCAACATACTTCGCACAGCTAAAGGCAAAAGTACAAAGTTACTAAGTAGCAGCTAGCAGTCACAGATTGTGGCCCAGCCTTCATAAGCAGTGGGGCCAACAATAAATATGCTTAAAAGTCTTTGTTGTCTAGACAGACCTCAGCCAGGAGAAGAACCTGCTTCAAAGGCTCTGGACAGATCCAGTGTTGCTGAATTGTTTGCTTTCACCTCCAGCACTTGTGCTTTGAAAAACATGATGACTGGCTGACTGGCTATGACCCTCCCACCTTCACCTTTTTTTATCAGAATTTTTACCTTTCTGTTTGACTAATTTCTTTGCCATGTGTCTTTGAGCAGCTAGTGATCCCATCTCATTTCTTAACTTCTATATATTTTTGTCACAAGTCTTTCTCACAACTTAGCTGTTTTCTTACAATTCTAAGTCAAAATTATATAGTTTTACTGTGTTTGAGCTCAGCCTTGAATCCTTGCAGGCAGCTGAACCCGTGATGGATAGAGAGCATTGCAGCAGAGTTGTGAGAGGCATGTAGGCATGGAAATTGAAAAGTTGGGGGGGGGGGGGGGGGTTTGGTTTTTTTTTGTAAGTCACAACCAAAAAAGTAATAATAAATTTGTATTTGGTATTGGCAACATGACAAAATGGTTCCCACTGCAGTCTAAATATAAACCTCCTTGCTGAGTTGTATGTATGTTTAAGGGACTTTTTCCTTTTACATGCTCAGGTCTCCTCAGTTGCTTGAACTCTGTGAGTGATTCAGGCGTGATGTGATGGTGATGCAGAAATGGCAATGCAAGAGAAGCCTAAACTCTTAGATCTTTTCCCAGAGCTTTTGCTTGAATTTCCATGGGTTTTTTTCCAAAAGCTTTTAGAGAATTAGGCAGTCCTAGAACATTAGGGAGTGTTCTTGCATAGATGTTTGTTGGTTTAAAGACTGGAAATGGAGAAAGCCTGGAATGATTTACTTTCAGAAAAGCAGGAAGTCATGGTGGGATTCCTCAGGGCAACACTTAGACACATGCTCTCAGAATTGTAACAAGTGAGTTGAAAAAGTATGCAAATACAAGTTCAGCTGACTAATAATACAGGGCTGTTCAGAGTTACAAAGACCAGGGCTCTCTGAAGAGGAACCTCCTCATACTGCTTTTCTGGCCCATAAAATTTCATTGTAATCTTGGCCATGAATGGAAAGGACTCTCCCTACATTAAAAAAAAAAAGTGGGTTTTTTTTTTTCTGTGTGGACTTTGACGCTTGGGAGAAAGGGATCTTGGCATTTATTGTAGCTTCATGCAAATATTGACTCAGTATGGAAAACTTAAGTGATAAGTAGTTGCAAAATAAATAGAAAAGGAGTATTTCAGTTGGAAGGAATCTATCAGTGGTCATCTCGTCCAGTTGCCTTATCACTTCAGGAATGACCAAAAGTTAAAACTTGTTATTAAGGGCATTATCCAAATATCTTTTGAACACTGTCAGGCTTAGAGTGTCAACCAGGAAGCCTGTTCCAGTGTTTGACCACCCTCTTGTTAAAAAATGCTTCCTAACATCAAGTCTGAACCTCCCCTGACAAAGTCCTGTGCCTAGGAGGCCTTAGTTCCTAGTTGACTGACTGAGTACTTGTGGCCAGAAGTTATTTCCTAGAAATTTCACACATTTCCCAGATTTGCTTGTCACAGCAGTACAGTGTTCACAGTAGATGTCTGGGAAGTTGTAATCTCCAGTAAGAACAACATACCAACCCAGAGATTTCTCCTGAGTGCCTTTTGGTAGTAGACACTGCAATACTCTCTTGAAACCAGGGTCTCTCACCCACGTCATCTCTAATGGCAAGGGCTGTGCAGTCAAACCTCCCCTTTTCATACAGTGCAACTCCTCCACATTGCCAGCCCTGCCCATCCCTCCTGGAGAGCCTGCAGCCCTCTATCCCAGCATGCCAGGTGTGGCACTTGTTCCACCAAGTGTTGCTGACACCAAAGAAATCATAGCTCTGGGAACTAACCAGTGCTTGATGTTTATCCTGTTTGTTTCTCATACTGTGTATGTTGGTCTTCAACAAGTATTTCAGATGTGCTCCAAGATCAAGTCCAACTCTTGACCAAACACCACATTGTCAACCATGGCACTGGTTGTCAGTCCAGTCATTTATTGACTACCTCCAGGGATGGTGACTTGACCACCTCCCTTGGCAGTCTGTGCACTGCCTGACCCCCTTTTCAGTGAAGAAATTCCTCTAAATCTCCAACCTGAACCCCCCCGCCCCCCCCTGTGCAGCTTGAGTCTGTGTCCTCTTGTCCTGTCTCTGGTTGCCCAGGAGAAGAGATGGACCCCACCTGGCTACAGCCTCCTCAAAGGGAGTTGTAGAGAGTGATAAAGTCAACCCTGAGCCTCCTCTTCCTCACGCTGAACAACCCCAGCTCTTTCAGCCACTCCTCATTGGAATTACCCTCTCCAGTTCCAGCCCTTCGCCTGCTCCTTTGCCCTTCTCTGACCTTGTTCCAGCATCTGAATGTGTCTCTTGTCATGAGAGGCCCAGAACTGGATACATAACTTGAGGTGTGGCCTCACCAGTGTTGAATATAGAGGGACTGCCGTGGTCCTGCTGGCCACACTATTGCTGATACAGGCCAGGATGCCATTGGCCTTCCTGCCCACCAGGTGCTGTTGACCAGCATCCCCCTGTTCTGCTGAGCAGCTCTGCAGGCACTCTGCCCCAGCCTGTAGCACTGCCCAGGGTTGTTGTGACCCAAGGGCAGGACCTGACACTCGGCCTTATTGAACCCCACACCTTTGCCCTTGGCCCATTGATCCAGCCTGGCCAGATCCCTCTGCAGAGCCTTCCTGCCCTCCAGCAGATCAACACTTGCAGCCAACGTAGTGTCACCTGAGAACTTAGTAAGATGCATTCAACCCCCTCATGCAGACCATAAAGAAAAGGTATTCAGCAGGACTGGCCCCAGCACAGACCCCTAAGGAACACCACTGGTGAGCAGCCCCCAGCTGGATGTGACACCATTCACCTCCACTCTCTGGGCCTGGCTGTGCAGCCTGTTTCTAACCCAGCAAAGAGTGCTCCTGTCCAAGCCATGGGCTGCCAGCTTTTCCAGGAGTGTGCTATGGGGAGATGGTGTCAAAGGCATTGCTCAAGTCTGAGTAGACAACATCCACAGCCTTTCCCTCACCCTCTGGGGAGGTCACCTAGTCATGAAAGGAGATCAGGTTTGTCAGGTGCGACCTGCCTTTCCCCAAACCCATGCTGTCTGGGTCCAATCCCTTGGTTGTCTGGCATGTGCTATATGATCACACTCGAGATGATCTGTTCCATAACCTTTGCCAGCACCAAGGTCAGGCTGACAGGCCTGTAGTTCTCCACATCTTCCTTCTAACCCTTCTTGTGGGTGGGCATCATATTAGCCAACCTCCAGTCATCAGCCTCCTTGGTTATCAAGTACTGATTATAAATGATGGAGAGCAGCTTGGCAAGTGCTTTTTCCAGGTCTCTTAATAGACTCAGGTGAATCCCCTCTTGCTCCATAAAGTTGTGAGTGGCGCAGCCAGTCACTTAACAGCCAAAAGTCATTTCATCCATCAGGCAGATGGATCCTGTCAGGCCCTATCATACCTTGTGCCTCAGAAGTTCTTCATGTTTATAAAACCCAAAGTTTTGGTGAAAATACCAATCCTAGTGCCAGTATTTTGGTAGAATGAATAACAGGCAGACACCTTTTAATTGACAGAATGAAGGGATGTATACATATTGATTTGATTCTGTAGTTGTTTTGTGGTAATGACTGCCTTAGTCTTTCTGCTTGTTTTCTGAAGGAGCTGGTAGAAAAATAACACTACCATTCTGTATTTTGAAATTCCGCTTGTGCTGGAAGAGATACATTTGCTTTTCAGCAGTTCTAGAACAAAGATGTTCCTTTCTGTAAATAACTACTGGCTCTGGCTGCATACCTGATTAACAATTACTTGTCAGAGGACAGTTTTTTGTCTGTAATCTCTCATTCCTCAGTCAGGTTTCTTACTGCTTTTTAATAAATATAAAGCCAAATGATATGTAACACGCGAGTATATTCTTTAGTGACTTTATTATAGTGACCTTTAGTGACTGTATTGGCTGATGCGGTGTGAAAAGACTCCTCAGAGTGGAGACCAGTTTCCTGGCTGTTTACTGTGAGGAGGAGGCTTTACAGGGTAAAGCAGGGCTTAGTTTTCTTCACTTAATCTCTTGCATATCTGATAAGGTGTTGGACAGGTCCCACAGTCTGTTAGTCTTGAAAATATGTCACTGGAAAAAAAAATGGAGGAATTAAGGGGGAAATTAGCATATTTTTGTTCACTGTTTTGGGGGTATTTGATTGGTTTGTTGTTTGGCTTTTGGTTTGGTCTTTCCTTTTTTTTTTGGAATAGTCACTACAAGTTGAAGTTTATCACTACAGAAACGTAGAGAATTTTTTAGATAAGAATGAGACTTACATGAGACAACAATGAGATATTGCTTTAATTGACTGGCAGGATGTTTTGTTTATTTTATCTTTTTTTAGCTGTATTTAGTTCTCAGATTCATATTTTACATTTATACATGTTGGGACTTTCTGCAAAAAGTAAAACTGAAGGCTTGTGAGAATGCCAGGATTAGATGGTAAACAAATTGACAGAAATAGGACTGAGAATGTTGTTTTCTGAATCTGGTCCTGGGCAGTACACCATGTCTTAACAAAATAGGTACTACATACTAATGCATCAGGTAGCTGAGCTTTTACTGTAACATTCAGAGTAAATTAAACAGGTAGGCTCAGAATAGAGAAGGATTGCAATAGCAGAGAGTTGTAGTCCTTGAGAAATTTTGGTTTTGTCAGGTCTTTACTCTCAAAGAAGGAATTTCTATACCACAGTTAAGCTGTGTGAAGCAAAAGTCACCCTTCTAAACAAAGAAACGGACTTGAAAGAATAAAAAATCCAACTCTAATGTACTTAGCGCATGGAGGAGGCAATGGAGCAGCCGTCACATCTGGTAGTACATATGAATGAAAACTCACCATTTTGCACAAGCCCTAAAAGCTGCTTCCAGTAGACTAGCTCTTGAATTACAATAACTTTCTTTTTCCTTGGTCATGGAAGAAATTGGTGTTTAGATACAGAGCCAGTAGCTATTTAGAACAGAGTTCAGAGGACACAAGACTTGTTCTACCTAAAATGCCATTAGATGTGCTGTACATACTTCAGCACAGAGCAGACTGCAGTTGGTGTCAGCCTCACTGAGAAGATGGTGTTGTAGCATGTGTGGAAATGAGGCAGTTGAGGGCAGAAGATCCAGAATGACTTTGCTGTCCTAACACAGTGCTAGAACTGCTTGTAAATAGATATACCTGAAACTTAGTCCTGGTGATGAGCAGTTAGACAGTATGATGAGCCACCATATGAAGTCAGACTCCATTTTCACAGCATCTTTCCTTATTCTTGCAACCCCTGCATCTCCTGTGTGTTAAATCTTGTCCTTTTCTGACCTTGTAGGAGAACCTCAGTGCATTATGAGGTAAAGGGTATTACAGCCAAAAAGATCTGCTGGCAGACTTGTCTGCTGATCCTTAGTGCTGGCATAAAGATGTGAGGAATAGGGGCAGCCCTCAACAGTATGGAGTTGTTAGATTGATTCAGCTGTCTTATTGCATCACAGTTTCCTTTGTAATTGGGTATTTTCAGAAGCCAGAGTCTTGTAAGCACAAGAAACTGGAGAACAAGTGTCTTCACTGTGATGTGCAGGGTAATGGAGTGGGAGGGTGATGAGGATGGGCAGAAGGGGGCAATCTAAAGACACTCTTGAACTTTGTAAAGCTTGCCATCCCAGCTCTGAGCACGAGCTGAACCTGAACAGAGGATATCTTGACAATAGGGATTCTTTAGTTTAACAACAAAAGAAAATACAAAAATATACCTGGTATGATTTGCATTCTAACATTTCAGTTAAGTACAGAAGAAATGACTACCAGAGACAGAATCACAGAATCACTGAGGTGGGAAGAGACCTCTTTTGATTACCTAATGCAGCCTCCATGCTGATGCAGTCTGTCCAGGTCTGTATCCAGTCATGTTTTTAACAATGGACATGTGGCAGCTTTTCTGGCCAACATATTCCAGTCCATATTTGGCTAAAACCAAGTGTTTTGATGTGTTTCTTTGTTGTTTAGGGTAAGAAGATAGGTATCATAGTTTCCTATGCAAAATAATTAATTGCATATCAGACTAGAAGCTGTAAAAGCTGGAGTGTATTCCAAGGATTAGCTGTAACTGGATGATGTAAGAAGCTTCCACATCCTTGTAAGGAAAAGCTTCTTACTGAGTGATGCCACCATATGCAGTGGGGATCTTCAGCCTTTCAAGAACATTGACCAAGTCTCTTTTTTCCCCCAGATTTGCTTGCTCTGGACACATACTCAGCAGTTCAGTTATTGCTTTCAGAAGCAGCTACTTGGAGGAACAGGGAGGAGTTGAATGTTAATGTTGAAGCAGCATCTCACCATTGCCTGGGGATACCTGTACTGTAGAGGGATGGGCAAAACCAGTGGGACCTGTGGCTGCCAGTGACAGAGGAGAAGTGCTGTCAGCCAATGTATAGATGCAAGGTAGTGCTGATCAAGGCCAGAAATACCTTCCTCACTCCTTTGGGCTCCAGCTTGCTAGGAGTTTAACTTCATGTATTATTGAGGAAAGTCAGGTAGATGAGAGCTGCCTTCACACTGAAGTGTTTGTCTAAGGTGCCTGTCGCTAAAATGTTTCTGTGTACAATCTGTGGTGTGTATGCTGCAGTAGTTGGCTTCCATGTTGCCTTTAAATCAGATCTGAAAGAAGTCCTGCACCATGTTTCGAAAGAATTCTTCTCAGTGAATCAGAGTGATAGTTCTGATTTGCATTTTTGAGCCGTCTTTGAGAACCTGTTGGATACCAAAAACTGTGGAGCCAGGCTTCTTGTTTGCCACATGAGACTCTATCAATGACAGAGTCAGTGCTAACTTCCTTTGTGGGTTTTCTTTTCTTACCTTGCCAAAGAATAGCAGAAAGTAACTGCATAAGCTAGTTTGAATGTAACATTGAAACTAAGGAATATTTACTCTGACTGGAAACTCTATTTCAAGGATGTGTTTTCTCCAGTTCCTTCTTGGAAACATCATGTTGATGCTCCAGGAGGTTACCAATGTATGATTATCACTGTACACACAATTAAGCAAGGCTGGCATTGGAAAGTGGATACTTTCTTTAGTTTATATATGTTGGTCAGTGTTTTTTTTTAATATTGTCAAGCGTATATGTGGAAAGCTTTTGTCCTGCCAATACAGGAGCATGTCTGCCTTTGTCCTCACTATATGTGTATGTCAAAACAAGAGCACTTGCTTTTTTGCATTTCACTCAGTTGCAGTGTCAGTATTTATCTTGGGAGTATTTTTTTATTTGAAGTTTTATTATTTGAGTCTCCAGATTTCAATTTTTAAGAGCTTCCTCTCTTATTCAAGCCCAGGAAAAAAAATATTATTCTCCTGTGTAGACCAGCTTCCCTCTCTGTTGCCCTGATAATTCATTCTGCCAGCTGTTGGCTCTGCTTTGTGCTCTGTAATCAAGAGATGATAAGAGGCAAAGCCATAGAATCACAGAATATTCTAAGGGACCCACAAGGATCATTAAATACAAGTCTTAGCACTGTGCAAGACATCCCCAAGAATCACACCATGTGCCTGTGAGTGTTGTCCAAGTGCTTTTTGAGCTCTGTCAGGGTTGATGCTCTGAGCACTTCCCTGGGGAGCCTGTTCCAGTGCTCAAACCACCCTTTGGCTGAAAAAGATTCTTTCTGATATCCAACCTAAACCTCCCCTGACACAACTTCAGACCATTCCCTCTGGTCCTATCACTGGTCACCAGAATGAAGAGTTCAGTGCCTGCTCCTCCTCTTCCCCTTCCCTCAAGGAAGTTGTAACTGCAGCTCAGTTTCTTCTTCAGGCTGAACAGACCAAATTACCTCAGCCACTCCTCATACAGCCTTTACCTAAGACTGAATGTATTTTCTACCTTTGTTTTCCTCCTCTGGAGGTCTCTAACAGCTCAATGTCTTTTTTCCATTGTGGCACTCTGCACTGCCCCCAGCCCTCGAGGTGAGGCTGCCCCAGTGCAGAGCAGAGCAGGACAATCCCCTCCCTTGCCCGGCTGTGATGCTGTGCCTGATGCACCCCAGGACACGGGTGGCCCTCCTGACTGCCAGGACACTGCTGACTCGTGTTCAACTTGTCACTGACCAGGACCCCCAGGTCATTTCCATGGAGCTGCTCTCCAGTCTCTTTTTCCCCAGTCTATACACACATCCAGTGTTGCCTCATCCCAAGTGTGCAATCCAGAACTTCCCCTTGTTAAACTTCATACTGTTGGTGGTTGCCCAGCCCTCTAATTGATCAAGGTCAGTCTGCAGGGCCTCCATGCCCGTGGGGGAGTCAACAGCTCCTCCCAATTTTTTATCTTCTGTGAACCTGCTTAGTACTCCTTCCCTGGGTTACTAAGCATCCAGGTCATTTATGAAGCTGTTGAGGAGCACAGGGCTAAGGATGGAGCCCTGTGGAACCCACCAGTGACAGGTCACCAGTCTGATGTCACCCCATTCACTGTAACCCTTTGTGTCTGATCCTGGGGCTCTTGCTCACCCATCATGTGATGTGTTCATCCAGGTGTGTGCTAGATATTTTATCCAGAAGGACACTGTGAGAACCAGTATGGAAAGCTTTACTGGAACCCAAAAATAATATATCCGCTGAATTAGCTAGGTGGGTTATCTTGTCATAAAATGAAATTAAGTTTGACAAGCAGGACTTTATCCTCATGAACCTGTGCTGGCTGTGATGAATGACTGTGTTGTTTTTCAGGTATTTCTCAGTACCTTCCAGTATAATAATGTGCTTGCAGAGCTGGGCTGTTAGCCATACGTGTCGGGACTACCTTGAAGGCAAATCTGTAAGCTCAGCAGGAAGCTCGGTTGAGACATTTGTGCATAAGAAATGGTGTCTGTTTTGAGGCGCTGCTCACAAGTGGAGCCGTTTGCTTGTTATTAAAAGTTTCTGTGGCCTTGAGAGTGATGTGGTTCCTGGAGATGTCCTGTGCAGGGCCAGGATTTGGACTCATTGATTCTTGTGGGTTTCTTCTAACTCAGGATATTCTATGATTCTGTGATTCTAGTGACGTCAACCTGTGCTTATTTATACTGAAGTAATCTGAAACAATTTACTGAAAATAGCAGTTAGCATATACAGCCTCTTCAAAGCTGAACTTGTGTCTAGAAAACCCCAGAGCTATTATTGGAGTTAAGAGGCTTAAAGATCTCTGAGGATCTTCTCTCCTCAGTCTGCTGCTGGTCTTTAGTGTGTAAGGGTTTATAGTCCTGTCAGCAAAAATTTATTCAGCTCGGTTGCAGCTCTATTTAAAGACCACTAGCCAAGAGAAGGGATACATAAAGGCAGACCTCTGCATTCAGCTTCTTCCAGGATGAACTGCCATATATTCCAACACAGCATTCTCAAATTGTCATCTTGATAATGTTAAGTATTTTCTGGAGATAAATGTTTCCTTGGCTGGTCATGTAAATTAATTCCTCAGCCTTGTTCATGGACACACAGGACGTCCTTATCAATTCCTCTCTATCTAGGATGTGATTATCTGCCAAAATGGCATGTTCTGATTTTTTTGTCTGTGTGACTTGATATACTTAGGTCTCCTGACCATGTATCAAAGCCTTTGCAAGGCTTTGATAGGTTTTTTGTTTCGTTCTATTTTTAACAGAATTCCTCTCTTCTCCTGTGGTGCAAAGGGCACTGTAAGACTCCTCATATCAGAGAGTACAAATATAGGTGCTCTCTGTCAGGAATCATTGAAGGCATCTTGGTCCTTCTAGGTTTTACTGCCAGACATGTTTATTGTCTCTTATATCAAGCTGACTAGCAGAGATGCCCAAGAACTTTGCTTTCTCATGTCTTATTCTTGCAGAAAGTATTTCTATTTTGGTTTTTCACTGATAGAGAATAATTTAGGCATGCTACCAGGAATGTGTGAGGGTTCTCTAACATGGTTAATATTTTTTTTTATATCTATGAAAGTTATTTTCTTTGTGTCATGCTAGTGTTCATGGAAGTTGACCAAGGCCTCTTCCCAACAACCTTTCCACAGACTGTTTTGGAACCAGCTTAGACAATGTAATGCCGAGCAAGTGTGTGGGAATGCACTTATATAGTTCATTTCCTGACTCTTAATTCAGATCGTATGGCAATTTGGGCTAAGTGTGATGTGGTATACATGGGACAAAAGACATGGTTCTAGACACAGCAAAGGCCATTAATTCTTTTTCAATGTATTGTAACTCAGTATTTGTTTCTTGCTAATGTTATCTTGATAATGAGTGATATGTGTTATTCTTTTTATATAAGATAAAACCTGAAGTCTTGTTCATTATGCTTTAACTGTATGTTGCTAGGACAGAGCTGCAAATAATTAGTTGGGCAAGGTTTATAAAGGTTTATAAAGTTCTGATGGGTATGGACATTAAAAGGGTGGAGGTGAATGCTCCCCCTGAGTAATAGCAAGTAATTCAGCTGCTCCATGTTTTTTCATTGATCTGCTTTTGAAAATTACTTTGATCAGAGCTGTTTTCTCTGACAAAGGAACTTCAAAGTGGAGCTACATAAACCTTAGTAACTTTATTTTTCTTGCTTTGGGACCAATGTGAAAGCACTAAGACCTTTTGTTATCTCAATTTTACATAGATTCCTGCTAAGCTGTGGTTAGATCAATCTAGCTTGAAGCTGCAAAGTTTTAGGAAGCGGAATTTTACTGTAAGTTTGTGGCTACAGTTCTCAAACAGTACTTTCAATGTTGTGACTTCAGACTATGTGATATGCTTATAGCAAAGGGTGGATATGTAGGCACTGGCAAAATACCTGGTTCTGAAGGAAGCTGGGGGCATGATTTAAAAGGGTCTAATCAATTTTATTATGAAATTTATTACGAACCAGAAATTTCTTCCTTGATTTCAGAACTTTTGTAAAGAAAACTAATTCCCTGAGCATGACAGCAGATAGCCTGCCTGACAGCACTGCCTGGCAAGTGTCCTCTTGTTTCTGAAGTATAGAGTCAAATCTTCTTTCCCTCAGAAAACTGAGAGAAACTTTTGTTTATGATCTGCTTGCCTGTGGGGAAGATTGGGGAGGTTAAGATGTAAAAGATGTAAATTTGTATAGGTTGTCACCATCTTCTGGTTCTGCTAGGAGGATAGAGAGACTATACTTCTTTGGAAGCAAGTCCCAGTTGTATTGCATAGATTAGATATTTGCCATTACCGATGTACTTATGTTTGTTTGGAACCCTTCAAAACAGAGGAGGAAGCATTACAGGAAATGCTAACTTGTAGTAACTGCCTCAGGCTTAGCTCCCTGTGGATGTTCTCTTCAAAGTCTGTATAAAATGCATATTATAAAAGTGTAATTGGCAAAACAATTTCGTTTTAGAGATGCAACTGATTATTGACTCTCTTCTTTGTTTTCTGAGGTGGAGAAAATACACAGAGGTGACCCAATTGATGGATTTCTTTATCCTGCTAAGAAAACACCACCAGCAGCAAAAAGCGATGCTGAGCAAGAAAAGGCATCTCAGAATGTGACTTCACCAAAAGCAGACCCTTTGTTAAAGCCAAATATGGAGACCACGCCTGCATCGCTCAGTGGCGACTTCAAGGCAAAAGTTGTTGGCATCTTGCTGAAGTATTCCAATGGTCTTTGGGCTCATGCACTTCCCAAAGTGTACCAAGACACTTACCAAGTAAAATTTCCAGAAGACATTCTAAATAATCTAGAGCTGCTGTCAGATGTATGTATTGTGGATTATGTATCTGAAGTCCCCAGAAAGGCGATCCTCTATGCTAAACCCCAGAAATGCATTGATGAAAATCTGGATGCCACTGAGAAAGTCAAGAGGCATGATGATGTGAAGGCCACGGCTGAACAGCAGTATGAAGAATCCAAGGACCAGTACCTAGAAAACATAACTGTTCCTTCTCTAATTATTCCATCAGAAGGATCTGTGTCCATCATGGTGTTAGAATTGAAAAACACTAATGAGGTCCTTATTAGGCAAGTTCATATTTTGGAATCTTCCTTTTTTACTTTATTTATAAATCCACATGTTCATATTGTGCAGGTTACCAGAAAAAAATAGATTAACAGGAGGTTTCAGGACTTTATTATTTAGTTATTTTGCTAATGAAAAATTAAAATCCTTTTGTTTGTATGTTTAAATGGAAATTTTCTGAAACTTTTTCTCTCCTGAACCAATCACTTTTATCATTAGCTTTAACTTGTCTGAGAATCACGGCAGATTTGACTTGCCATTGGAAGACTTTATAAAATAATCCAACAACACTAAACAGTATTCAGATGTTACTATTGTGCTTATTAAAATGCTTTTTGCTTCCATAACTTACACTAACTAGGCATGACTTGAGTGCACTCTGATTCCACTTACAGAAAGATGAGCATTCATCCAGCAAAAAAATACTAGTGTTTCTTGATGTGGTTCCTAATCACCCAGGTCTAAGGGGACAGTGTAGGAGGTGGATTGTTACGTTACATCTGTTACTTCCAGCCTGCTGTGCACATGTGACTTAACTCTACAAAATGTTCCTGTGCAGCTTTCAGTTCTGGCATCATTTTTAACGTACTCTCCATGTGGAGTAATGGTTCTTAGCTTTCTAGTCTGTTATTTTAAGGATGTTTCCACTAAGTATTTCAGATGAATACTTTGAGTACTGTGGATTAAAATACCATATGACATTGAACTGAGGATGGTTATGTAAAAATTTCTGTACAAAGCAGCCGTTCCCAAATTTTGAACCATGCTTCTTGGACAGTACTGAAGTTTCTCAGTTTGTCATTTCTGTATAGGTACATGATGATAATTAGTAGTTTCTTGGCCCTAGTTACAAAAATTACTACTCAGGGTTATCCAGGTACTTCATGGGCAGGGTCATTTATCCTGATATGATGAAACTAGCCCTGAAGGGATTAGGATTTTTTGCCATCACAAGAAAATGTTTATGTAGACAGATAGGGAGGAAACAGTGCATGGGCTCTTCTTTTCTTACATGTCCTAACAGCCTCTTTCTGCTGACGTACACAAGAACTATGTAGCTGCTGTTGGTTGGTGTTGAATTTTTCAGGATCAATAAAATCAAGATTCCTAACTCAGTGTCAGGGATGGAGCAATATCTCTTTACTTTCTTGGTATGTGGCTATGTTTTTTGTCTGAAGCCTTTCAGTTGCAGTACAAATGAAGGCAATGCTGAAAGGTGCTGGTTTTGATGCTGTTTCTGTTTTGAGACATGCATCAATTCTCAAAGAATTGTAATTTAGTCAGAATAAAAGTGAGATGATAGAAACACTCCTAGATATTTGCTAGACATTCACAACAGAGTCTTTGAAGGCAGAGGTGATACACTAGGTACTGCAGTTGAATTCTCACAAGAAATAATGAATTAAATAGGGAGTGAAGCAGGAAGTTCTGAAAGATTCTTCTGCTTTCTCTTGAGTTACTCTGACTGTCTGTTACATATCTTTATGAAACAAATGTTCAAGAAATTTTTGAGTCACGCATATGTGACTGTCACCGCACTTTATCTCCATTAGAAAGCAGATGAATACAAAAACAAAAAGGCTGTTTCTAGAAAAATCAAGAGTTCCCTGGAATATGGTCAGATTTAGCATAATCTTTGTAACAGAGTTATGATACCATGTTGTATTACAATATCTGCAATATCTCTGTGCATATAATCTAAACTATGTGGTAGAATTGAGTAGTATCATGATCTCCGTGAAAAGGCTGAAAGAGTAGCTAGTAATACAAATTTGTGGGTGAATTTTCCTTTTGTCTGACTAATCTGAAGCATTCAGAACTTGCCATTGGGATTTTCTGGAAAGTTTATATACTTGATTTAAGAAGACCTGTGTAACACAAACAGCATTAATATGAACATGAGGTCAGCAGCCAAATACCAAGATAAAACTGTTGTACAAGAGAAAACAGACTTGGTTTAACAGCTAATTTTTAAATATACTTTAGATGCTTTGGTTTAGATCAACCATAGTGAAAACCAGATTAAGGTGGTGTTTGTTAGTGACAAAGTAACTTTTTTGTCCTAAAAAGAGAAGAGTTTGGAGATGGATGTCTTAGAAAATTTATATAATTTATTTATATATGCATGTAAATGTTCTTATGTTTCTATTCAGCTTTTTTGAAGTTGCATCCCAACTTTTGTTTTGGTTTTTTGTTTCTTTGTTGTTTTGGTTTTTTTTGTAAAACATTGTAGGTATGTGGGCAAAGAGTATTCTTCTGCCCAGGAACAAATGGAAGATGAAATGAAAGCGTACTACAGTCAGAACAGTACAGTGTCATCAGCTCAGTCTCTGAGTGTTGGGCAGCTTGTTGCAGTACATGCTGAAGAAGATGCCTGGTTGCGTGCACGAATTATTTCTCTAGAGGACAACAGAGTAAAGGCAAGCAATTACCTCTTCTGGTGCTTGGAGAAATAATTGAGACAAGCTTGGTTTTTAGATACACAGTAAATTCTTAAATATGCTGCACTAGTATTCTTTCTTTTCTTGCCCTGAAGCACTTCTGTTTTCAGGTATATGAGAAATTAAGACCTTGTAGAAGTTATACAATTGACAAAATCAAATGGTCTTTCAGGTTTTTCTCCATGAATAGTTTGAGTTTGGGAGTTTTGGTTTTGGTTTTAAAAAGAGATGGGTTCTATAGCACTTTGGTACTGAAGATGTACCTTTGGTAGGAGGAATGGAGGAGGAGGTTGAGGGGGACACAAGCAGAGAAATGGAAGGACAACATTTATTTGCTCCTAGATCTTGTCTGAAGTTTTGTACTGAAGTATCTCTAATAGGCACTAAACAGAAAAAAAAAAAAATTGCCCCTTCCAGGCAAATCTGGTGTTTTGGGAGTTATGTCATATGTATTTTAGTTTAACCCCATTGACTTTATTTAACTCCTCTGTTAAAAAATTTTCCTGTGCCAAACAGACTCTTCTTGCCATCTGCAGTGAAGCTAGAACATGTATTAGAAGGATAAAAAAAAGTTTATAACTGCTCAGTTATTTCTTGTCTAGTCAGTATTAATGATACATCCTTAAGATTTTTGTTTCTTTCCCCAGCCCTGCTTAACATACTTTTAAAGTTGAACCATTTTATAAATACTGAAATAGCACATGTATTAGAATTGAGTTTTTTCTGAAAGTTAGTTTGATACCCTTCAGCTGTGAGTTGGAGTTGGGTGTCAGTGCTTGGTCTTGTCAAAGAGAGGGGTTGTTGGATTTAGAGAAGTGGCAAGAAAATTAGTGGCATGCTTGCTTCTAATTTCTCCCTAGTCAGAGCTATCAACCCACAGAAGGCTGCTGCTTTATTGCAGCTTTTGCTGATTATCCTCTGGCACAGTGTTCAGACCTCCTTTATTATATTTGCTATGCAGATATTTTGCAAGATAGAGTTTCAGGAAAAAGTTGTTGGAAGTCCCATCAAAGCCTTCCATCTGTAACTTAACTCCAGTTATTTGCTGTCCGTAGTAGTTTCCATTCTAGTTTCCTGCATTGACTGTGGTATTTATATCAAAGTAAAGACAAGGTTAAATCAAAATTATTTTCTTAATGCTGGGAAAACAGTAGGCAACACTTAAAATGGCACCTGAGCAGTATTTGACTTTTCAACACTTTCAAAACTTTGTAAATAAAAATTGCGACTTTATTACCTTTCTTCACATAGTTTGAGGTAGTATATGCTGAGTTCTTGCAGCACAGTTCCTATTTAAAATTCAGATTCTGCAGAACTGTTGGAGAAGATGGTTTTATAGAGATCTTGAGAAGGAGGCTTTGCCTGAAAACATGAAATTAATTATACTAAACTGGCAAAAATTAGTTTGTCTGTGGTTATATAGAGAATGTGGCAACTGAATATAGTCTCCCTAGACTCAAGAAAGCACACTTACAATTATATTAATGATCTTGTGCTTTTAATTCCCTTTCCTCTTCTCAGGTGTACTATGTTGATCATGGCTTCAATGAATTTGTTGAAAGCAACAGTGTGTGCAGACTGCAGAAACAGTTCAGATCACTTCCTTTTCAAGCTGCAAAATGTAAACTGGCAGGTAAGAGAAAGCCAGTGCTGACCACACACATGCTTACTGCTATGCTTACTGTTGGCACAGCTTCTGCATTGAGGCCTCTGTGAGTCTGGGAGTTCTGATCCTTTTTTGTAATAGTTCTGCATGTGTTTGATAGATTTTGTTCAGCTCAGCTAGTCTAAGCAGACATGGGTATGTGTGGAAAGAAGAAAAAGGAAGGAAAAAAGCACATGAAGAAGAGTTTTACAGAGAATCCTTGATATTAGAAGATGATTTTATCTTGTACCTCTGTAATGGAGCTTAATTGTTTCTGCGCTTAACATGGATGTCTTTGTCCCTTTAATATACATGAGCCTAAAGAAATAAAAGGCAACATTTAAATAAAAGAAATAAAAAGGAAACATTGGTATTGTGTCAAGCACTGTACACTAGCACAACATTTTTTTCCATAAGTGAAGGACACCTGTTGTGGCCAAATTAGGTGATATTTCTAAATATGAGCCTATTTAATTATTCTGAAGTGATCCTAGTGCTATTAGAAAAGTGAATTTATTTTCCATTTACTTTCCATTTAACTTTCCATTTTTTCCTACACATTTGCCTCAGCTCTTTCCTGAAGAGACTTTTTCTTTTCAGTTCTGCCCTGCCCCCAAAGATAGCTTTCTTTGATATAAGGTAGAAATTAAGTAGATTGCAAGTAGTAGGGGTGCAGTAGAACTTCTGTACACAAAGAGGTACGGTGTGTCTTACAGGACTGGAAGCCTTCTGTGATGATCCTGTCCTGGTAAAGGCTGTGGAATCACAGACATGCTTCAAGATATTTGCTGTGGAAATACTGGAAAAGAGTGATATTCCTCTTCTTGTTCTCTATGACACTTCTGGAGAAGATGATATCAACATCAATGCTACTTGTCTGAAGGCATTGTATGACAAGTCCCTTGAACTGCATCTACAGGTACCATTGTCCTGCTTCCTCCCTAATTATTAAAAATCATTGACTGTTGAGGTCTTAGATGGACAAAAAACAGTAGTCAGAAATTTGCTAAATTTTGTGTTGGTTTTTTTTTTTCCCCTTTCTTGTCACACTCTTACTGTTGCAGATAGATGCACTGTATACCAATGTCAAAGTAACCAGTGTTTCCTCTGATGGGAGCCTGTATTGTCAAGTGCCATCCAAAGGCTTGTCTAGACTTTCTGAAATATTGCAGAAACTAGAAGACTACTTTCTTTACAAGGTAAGTTCCATGGTGAGGGAAGTGGTGAAGTCATGCAGAGAGTACCAATAATTTTCCTTGCACATAAGTTCAAGTTTCTGTCGTCGCCGTAGACTATTCAAAAAGGCTAAAAGTTCTCTTTCTGGCTTGGGGTTTTCTGGGATGCACCTTTCATTTGTTGCTTTCTTTTCAACGTCAAAATGATGTATAGGAGACATTTTGAAAAGTCTTAAGTTGTTTTAAAATAGGCATGTGGTAGAGAAATCCGGTGTTCCACCAGCCATTTACAGATACATGCAGCATCCTTACTAGTCTCAAGGGAATTTAGGTCAAAGTGAAGAAATCTTACGAGAATCTAATTTGTAAGAATTAAGATTTTGTATTTCAGCTGAGCCTGACAAAATCAAATCATGCGACACAGATCCTTGGAGGTCCTGTTAGAACTGCTGCTTGTGAAACTGCACTGTCAAAGTGTTTTAGGTGTACAAGTTGAGCTTTAGACCTGTTGTTGCAACCATCTGGTAATATTTTAAACTGAATGCATCTAATTTATCAGGATTCAGTTTCAAGCAAGCTAAACACTGAAAGAAAGTGTATAAATATTTTGCCAAAGTTGCTAAAGTTTAGCAACACAAATTGCTAAAAGTTGCTTAAATATTTAGCAACACAAAGACATTAAGGAAGGCAGCCATATAGATGTTTCAAGAGTTGGTATTCTTGGGAGAGAGTGCTTGTTATTTTCTTGCTGCTATCAAAGAGGAGATTGTTCTTCAGATTCTTTTCATATCAGGCTTTGCAGCTTATCTGGAGGCTTTTAACTAATTTTGCCCAAGAATTTAAACCTAGTAAGGTATTGATTGTTCTTCAAATGGAGTATTTAAACCTAGTAAGGTGTTGATTGTTCTTCAGATGGAGTTTCTCTATTTATAGTGTGGCCATTGTCTTGTTATGTTATTTAGGATTATCATGGTGCCTGTCACCCCTGTGAGACTTTCATTTGAGTTAGCAGTAAATTTGGTTTGTTATATGTCTCAAGAAATTGTATGTTCTGGAATATAAGCTAGGAGCTTCTTCACTTGTCTGTCATAGCTCTTAACTGCTCTCGCTTTTCAAGTCAAGTAATTGTTGGTGATTTCCTAATCTATTTCCAAATGGGGCTTTTTACCTCTGTCACTTCATGTTCTCCCAATTTCTCTGTAAGATACAGAGTTTGGGATGAAAAGGTTTACCAAGTGGGGAAGTTAAAGCAATGTGATTAGAAGTGTTTCTAAAGCCAGAAAGATACTTTTTATTTAAAACAGAGCTTTTGCTTCTCAGTACTGTTTATGCCATGTGTTGCTTTTGAAATGGTTAGTTGAATGCCGTATAGTAATAGCTCTGTGCTTTTTGACTCCTGTTTTTGTATTTGCAGCAGACATCTGAGTTCAATGTATTGCTACCTTTCTGTGGCAAAATCTGCTTGTTTCCTTCCAAAGGAAAATTGGCACGTGTAGAGGTAAGAAGTATTCAAAAAGCAGCTAGAATTTGCCCACATAGAAATGTCTCTTCTTTTTGTTCAACTCACTCTGAATGTTTCGTTTCCATGAAATATTTTATAATGTGTGTATCACTGTTGGGTTTTTAACCTCAAAATTATGCTCTTGCTTTCTCTTTTCAGATAAAAATTATTCACACTAGACGGGCACTTGATGTGCAATTTATGGATAGTGGAGCAGTTGCAACTGTAAAAGTATCAGAGCTCAAAGAAATCCCACCACAATTCCTGAGAGAAGTAATTGCAATACCTCCTCAGGTATAAAGACATGTTAAAGTTAACCTGTATTGATCTCTTGGCAGTGTTTGTGGTACTGCAACCTCAAGGTTTATGTACTGAAATTCTGTTTTGTTTCACAGCATTCAACATTGCAGTGTATTTTATTGTGCATCTTCGCCTGAAATAAATCACAGTGTAGTCCTGTGAGTTGGTGGATGTTGTGAATGTGTCATGGTACTGGATTTGCATTTTGCTCTTTCTGTTTGTCATGCATGATTAACTCTGTCAGCATTATTCTCTGAATTGGACCAGCTTTCATATTACTAGATTATAGTTTGTATACTTAATTCTCTTCTTAGGCTTTGAAGTGCTGTCTGGCAGATCTGCCTCCTAACACTGGCATGTGGACTCCAGATGCAGTACTGTGGCTGAGAGATGCTGTAATAAATTGTCCTGAATTTAGCATGAAGGTAAGTAGTCAAAATGCCTATGAGACCTGAACTCACATAGGCATGTGGAAAAGGCATTGGAAAAACAACTTCAAAAGCTTAACAACTCATCAAATTGGTTTTTGTTACAGAAGTGCAGAAGTTTGTATCCAGCTAAAGGACATAAATTCTATATGAAGTTCTTTTCTTAGCAAATTTGTTATAAAACTTACTTGCTTAGGCCTGTTAGAATCTTCTCTTTTCCCCTGTGCTGTGAATTTACCAATTTTCACAGCAGTTGTTTATTTTACTGTCCAAGTCCAAATATGCAGCTAGAGTTATTTTGCCACATAAGAAGAAACATAGTTGTCATGTTTCAACACATAAAAATATACAACTTCTGAGTTAATCTTGAATTACGTTTATGCCTCTTGTGAGCAAAGCTTTTTCTCCTTCTAGTCTTTGAAAGCAGTTTTATTTTTCGTTTGCTTTTTCTATTTGACTTTGTTTTAGTATATGCTTTATATAGTTAGAATTTCTCTTATCTTTGAGATAAAATTGTTTCATTTTGCAATGTATCATAGCCAGTTTAACTAACTGAAAATACCATTCTAAAGGAAATCTATTATAACTACAGACTAACCAAAGATAATTTCTTCTTAACCTTTTGATTCCAGCTACTGTCAGACACTTGGAAAAAGTGCTTTTTAGCTTTCCATGACCTTCTTGCTTGCTTTAGTCTAGACCTCTACTCTGAGATTTACACCTGTTGCACCTGGCTTTTTTAGATATCCTCTTCCAAAAGAGTTTGAATTTGGTGCTCATTTTTGCTGTATTAAATAACAGAGAGCAGATGCATGCTTTAATTGCAGAAAGCTTTTATTCCTGGCTATAAATATCAGAAGCATCTTTAAAAGAATGTTGCATACTTTGTCAAATGAAAATTTAAGTGCTTTACTATTAATAATGTTAGCATATCTGATGGTAAATATGAAATATTTTTGTGTCAGTTGTTGAAAATTACATGTGAGAGAAACCTGGAAGCTTTTTTCTTTTTTTTTTCATCTAATTTAGCAGGCCTCATTTCCCATAATTACAGAAAGATAGTTTAAAGGATTAGGTGTTATTATTTAATAAGTTGTTTAAATCTGTGTGGACTCTGGCTACTGTTCTTCGGAAAACAAGAGTTCTACACACAGTACTGTGATTGAACCTGTTGGATGGAACAAAATTCAAGTTTTGTGTTTGCTTTAAGTTAGTGTAATTGCTGCAGGTGCTTTTTATTTGCTATGAATGGCTTATTACCCCAGCTTCTGTAATATCTTTGGGAGAACACTGAAACTCTTTCTGTGCATAAGTGCAATGAACTGTTGCTGTTTTAGTCTTCTGTACAAAATCAGATGTGCCTTTAATAGTTGCTAACTGGTTGTTAAACGGTATTTTGTGTTCCAAGGTGATTAAACAGGATGCTTCAAAAGGAATTGCACACATTTACTTGTTTGCTCCAGAGAATTTCCCAGACATGGATCGTAGCATCAATAGACAGATCAAAAATGCAGACTTGTGGAAGCATCAGAAAGATGTTTTCTTGAGTGTGGCACCCAGTGGGACTGGCTTCACAAAAGCTGTAGGTGATGCTGTTCCAGCTCTACAGTTACCTAGTGGGAAGCTGGAGAAGAGTTTCTCTGATTCAGGCAGAGAACCCGGCAGTGCAGTGTCCACCACTGAGATGCCGCCTCCTCTACCCTTGCCAAAGCCTGGTGACCTCATGGATATCTACGTCTCGGTGGCCTGCCATCCCGGTCATTTCGTTGTCCAGCCTTGGAACGAGCTTAACAATCTGTACGCCCTAATGGAAGAAATGATCTTGTATTACAGCAGGGCAGAAGAGAAACCTGTGACCATTGAAAAAAATAAGCTGTATGCAGCTAAAATTGGAGATGAGTAAGTAGATACTTAAATTACTTAAAATCTTTGAAAGCAAGCTTAACTATGCTAAGCTAGGCAAGCCTAGCTTTGCTTTGTCTGCATTGTTAACAACATAACAGATGTCCAATGATATCTGAGAGATTAAGGGAGTAAATGAGATTGCAGTCTCTTCATGCTTCCAGATTGTAGCTGGGATAGTTGACTTTTCAGCTAAATCCAGGTTTGGGAAGTCTGAGACATGTTGGTTAAGATCTTATGGTTGTGCATTGTTTTTCTGGTGCTTTGACAGTACGTGAATATGAATTCAAATGGTCTGTTCTTGTTCTCACCCCTTTTAGGTGGTACAGGGTCATAATAAAAGGCATTCTTAGAAATGGGTTTTTGTCAGTGTATGAGCTGGACTATGGCAAACATGAGTTTGTCAGCGTAGGGAAAGTACAGCCACTCCTGGATACATTCAGAAGACTACCTTTCCAAGCTATCACAGCTCAGCTTGCAGGTAGGAATCAAGCATTTGCAATTGTTTTTGTTAAAGCCTTACATCAGTGGGCATATGAAATTAACAGAAATTAAAATGGAAAAAAGTCAAAGGTTATGTAATTCAGCTTTTTCTATACATTTATGTCCTGTTTTTATTCTTGGCATAGGTGGTGAGGATTCTGTTTGATTATTTTTGTTTGTTTAATTTAATGCCGCACTTTAAGATACCATCTTTGAGAATGAAGACTCTTTAAACTTTCCCAGCAGCTGCTTTTCATGGTCATAAAATTTTTCATTTAATGTGTGTCATATCTACTATGCAAAAGACACAGGGAAATAAAAACTTAATGTTTTTTGGATCCTTTAACGTAGCCAATTACCAAGTGTGAAAGTTACGATACATCTGTTGGTAAGAACCTAATGTTCTGATTATCATAGTTTACATAAAGTTAGGAACCTAGATGTTGAATTTCTAGAGGTTTTTTTTTAATATATATCTTGACCCTATTGTAATTTACAGTTCTCCAGTGCATCTTTGGAATCCAGAGTTGCCTGAAATCTGTTGGTTTTCTCAAACAAACAAAGAACTCCATGAGGGGATGGGGCTTTCAATAAGCTTACATAAGATAATTGCCTTGAGAATATGGCACATAAGAGTTTGCATGCATCTGAGAGAATTTCAAAAATAAAACTTGATCTCTCCTTGCTGTGTTTTCTTTCATTTCAAAATTTTTCCTTCATTTCTGTGTTGTGTTTGGATGTATGTGTCTCATCTTAGTCAACTGCTGCTTTCTGATGCCATTTGGTCAGCACTGCTCTAGATTTCAGTCACAGAATATGCTTGGAAGTTGGAAGTGGCAGGTGACAGTTGTGCCTAATGTGGATTTGCTTTCCTGCATAGCCTCAATGTGGCCTTGGGGGTTGTTTTAAACAGTGATGTGTGATGGATGTGCTGCTGACAGGCTGGGGTCCTCAGCGTGCAGTGCTGTAGTGTGGCTGATTTCTGGCTGTGTCTGTCTTCTGGAGATTCCAGCCCAGCAAGCCTGCTTCACTGAGTCTCCCAAGTAGCTAGCTAAATTGCCTCTGAGATGCTTCATATTGTCAAAGCAGGCCAGCTGAGCCTGGAAGATCAGTAGCTATTGTCCTGCTATTCTTCCACTTTATTCTCTCTGTCTCCTCCCTCTTAGTCGCTGATCTGTTTCCTTGTAAAATCCCATTTGCTTTCCCATTTGCCTAATGCTTTCCTGGCATTAATTACTCTTCCTTAAGTGTTGATTAACTACTGACTTTTAATTCCTTTTGGAATCTGCAGGCAGCTGTGTTCCTGTGTTGTCCTGTCAGTGGCAAGCTGCTGCTAATAGTAAAAGCAAAGTTTTGTCATTTTGCTATTCTGCTTCTGTTATCCATCAAGTGGCTTTTGGGTATTCCACCATGACATTTGAGCCACTGTGTCTAGATGCCATACACCAGCAGTGGTCTGGGGAACTGAATCCCAAGTCTGCAGGAGCCACTTATTGCTAGGTGGATTGCAGCCATATTCAAAAACCTGTTTAGATTCCAGCAGACTTGACTTTGTGGGATACTATTCTGAAAAAAGTAAGACTAGCTGTGAGGCATTTAGGCATAATTTCTCTTGGTTTCTGCCCTCTGTATGTCTTGTTTGGGACTTGAAGGTTTGGCAGGTGTTTTAGTAACTGATGCTGCTTTGAAATGAAGAAAATCTAAAGCAAGACCAACAAGTAATGTCAGCACCCTCAGGCTGAAGATAGAGGAAGTTTGTTTTGAAAGGATCTTTAGTTTCCTTTTTGTCATGGTTCCTGATAAGCCCTGGTCATGCAAGGCAGCTAATATTCTCTGAATTGCTCAGTGAGTCAGTGCATTTGCCTTTCACTTCTGCAAACACATCATTATCTTTAAACTTCAAGAGAAAGTAAATGTCCTACTCTGTGTAATAATTAAGCTTGTTTGTGTGGGAGCCTGTGTTTTTTTTTTTCTAGATTTAAGTTGCATGCATTAGCATTTTAAAATCTGTTTTCTCAAGTACTTAAACTCACACCACTTCTTTTAAACTTAGATTGTTCTAGTCTATAAATAACCTTCTGTTTTGCTTTACGTTTGTCTTAGGAGTGAAAAACCAGCAGTGGTCAGAAGAGGCATCAATAGTGTTTCGGAATCTGGTAGAGAAGAAACCTTTTGTGGCACAGATACAGGCAGTTAATGACAGCACTAACTCTTGGGATCGAAAAATAGTGACTTTTCTTGTGGACACGTCTCTTCCACATATTGATACATGGATTCATGATTTTGTGTCTCAAAGTCTTGTGGAATTTTCAAAGGGTGATTAATCATCACTTCTGCAATGTAGCAGCTTAGCAATAAAATGAGTAACAGGCTTTGAAGAGAAATATAACTACTACATGGCCTTGAAGACATAATGGGGATAAAACTGAAAAATCTGTGTTTGTTTAACAAGTTTGGATTCTGTTGACTTCAGTTGACTTTCTGAAAATTTTCACGTTGTTTACCATTGTAATGCTAGAATATTTGAGTTAAATTATTTTAAAAGTTATTTATCAATAAAACAATGTTCCATTTTGTTTTTGTGATCATTCCCTAATTTTGGAGGGATTTTTATCTCATAGCTGTTACTCAGAGTTATTACAGGATAATTCTTCCTTAAACAAGTGGTTTTTATTTCTGAATTTATTGTCGGAGATGTGCATTATTGTTGAGTTTTTCCCTTTTCCTTAACTTGGTACGTTTCGAATGGTGCCTTGTTTGGCATACTGCATTTATGGGGCGGAGCATTCAGAGACAGCTGTTCACTTTGTGTACTTGCTGTTCTTTAGCAGTGATACCACTTTCCTGAATTCTCTGCTCCCCTCCTCACCCCACTCTCTGACCAGCTGCTGAATTCAAAGTATTCCTTTCCCTCATTTTTTGATAGCTTGTTTTCATGTATGCTTCTGAGAACCTTCAGGAGACTTCTGCTCACTGGGGACAGGAGAAAGCAGTGTCCTATAAGCATGCAGATGGATGCTTGAAGTCCTTTGAACACAGCATTTTCAGCCTACTTTAGAACCTACTTTATTTTTGGTCTTAGAAATATTTAGAGGAGTTGTAGACTTGATTATATTTCATAGTCTGCTCTCTCAATTTAAATTTGCTTGCCATAGTCCCTTGAGATTGTTAAACACAATATTAAAGCTTTACATGAGGTATGCCAGCAATGAGATTTTTTTCTGCTGTGCACGGCTGTGTAGTATTTCTAGTAGGACACAAGCCAAGCTAAGAAATTCTGCCATAATGCTGTTTGCAGGACTACAGGAGACTGGACAGAAAGGGAAAGAAGACTGAAAGGTGCTGTGTGTAATAGTAGGGTGGGAGAGAGAAAATGCATACAAATAGTCTGAGCAAACAAGCTGTTTCAGCATGCAGGACTTATATTTCAACTCCCTTAGTCTAATTGTGGTGGTGGTCTGGAGCAGGTCTGGGCTAAGCAGCAAGGAGTCTTCTTGGAAGTCTGGTGCATGTCTCTGTCTGGATGTACACTGGCTATAGCAGAGCCCCTATGATTAGAGTGGGCAGTGGTAAACCAGCAAACTGCTACTCTAATGCAAATTGCTACTTAACATGGTCCTCTCCATATTTAAGTGTGCAGAGGCTGAGACTTTTAAGTCTACTTCAGAAAGAGGTAGTATTAACAATGAAGATAGTAATTAGTTTTCCATAGTAATCAACTTCTTCAGCTGCCATGGCAGAGAAAGTGAAGAATGCAAGTGAAGGAAGCCATGTGGTGATGAGCTACTGTAAGATAAACTTCAATGCAAATTTCCCTCTGTTAGGATGGGTTCTGAGTCGGAAAATTTCAATGATGTAGGACAGTAGAATGACAAGCACTCCCCTGAGCTCCTGAAGAGAGATTTCCTATGTGAGTAAGACCGTATCTGTCTTGGTTTGGAAAGACAAGTGCCTGTTAAAGGAGACAGGAGCCTCCCCTGAAATGGAGAATGTAAACCCTCCCCACCCCTGTGAATTGCTATGAATTTTAAATTAAGGGGCTCTCAGGCAAAAATATGGGAGCAGGAAATAACAGTTCTTTAATAGGGAAGGGGAAAAAAAATTATAAAATAAAACAATGCAATACACTAGGGCAACACTGACAGAGTTGGAACTCAACCTGACACCCTGTGGGTCAGGGTGTTGGTAGCAGTCCAGTTGGAAAAGGGCTGCAGTCCTCCTGGAGTGTCAGGTGTGGTTCTGTTGGAGCAGGGGGGGTCTTGTAGAGAAGGTGTGTATTCTTCCTCCGCAGATCCATGGAAGTAGAAGTAGCTGCTGTTCCTCTGGGGAGTCCAGTGGAGAAAGCCTTGCTGGTGCGTCAGAATCTCCAGATTATGTCTGGGTAGAAATGCTTGTCTCCTCCCTCTGGGAGGAGCATCTCACAACGGGATGTTATAGTTCTTATCAGTCATGTGGTGACATTCAATAGCCCCTTATCAGCAAATGTCCCCTGTTGATTATGATCACTCAGGAAGAGACATAAGGAGCATTGCCCACTTGACACCAGACACCTGCCATACAGATGGCAATAGAATACATCTTGCCTTGCAATCTGGAACAGTATCTCACCTTTGCAACTCTGCAGGCTGATGGCTACAAGCCATTTTCATGGCAACAGAGCATTTTGCTGGAACTATTTTAAAGTTTCATGAAAAATACCTTGGCTGTACTTGTATCTGTTAAGGCTTGAGGGTCTGCTCTTTGTCAGAAGTTTATTTGCACCTCTGTACTGATGAGGCAGAGTTTGTGACTCTTCACTTGTAGTATTAGAGGACAGACCCTGGCAGATGTTCAAGAGACTCAAGATGGTTTCCAAACTTGTCTGCCCCTTCTGAAATATACCTCACCCTCTCCTTGGTTGTTGGTGGCTAAAAAGCCCAGGTCAGAAGCAAGGACACAATCCTACAGTCCCACGTGTTTGCGCAGCTCAGTGCTGGAGTTCCCAGAGGCTGGTTTGTATGCTGGTAAAACAGACCGCAGTCTAACAGATCAGCAAACCCTTGGGCACCGCTGTTCACGTGGTGAATTGTTTTGTGCATGCATGGAGCATACACCCATCCTGAAGTTACAGACATGCTGCGTTCTGTTCATATGCTGTATCCAGAGGGGCTGCACTGATGTGGCTCCATCTTCATTCCCAGGATACAGTACCACGCCTGCCTTCAGCAGCTCCACTACTACTGCATTACAGTACAGGTACTGCTCTCTCCTTTGCACAACTGTGATTTTACACCTGCTTGTAGTGTTGCTCTCTTACCCCATGTAAGATCCCATCTGACATTTGGAAATTGACCTGCTACTGCTCTTTGACACATTTCATGGTCTGCTTTGAAAAACGTGTAGAGCATGTTGGGCATACACAATATTGAACTGAATATTGAACAATATTGCTGAAATTTCCAAGCCATGAAATGGCATAATAATTAGGTAGTCTGCTGTCCCCAGGAGGTACTAGACATGCCACAGAATGCTGTGTGGTTCTTCAGTTTTTCAGCAGTCAGTGTTGCAGGTGGTTGTGAATCGTTTTTCTGCTTTCATGAATTGATGGCGCTTCACTAGGGCTGCATCCACAGCCGGTGTCTAAATCAGGCAGGTGGTGGAGTTACTTTCCATTCTGACAGCTATTAGAAAGGCTTCCACTGGAACCCTCCATGCAGTTCTGGGCACTGTCCTCCAGGAAAGATGTGGATTAATTGCAGAGAATCCAGATGAAAGCAACAACAATGTCTAGAAAGTCTGGTTTAAATAGTAGGATTTGCAGTTTGTCTGGATGGAAGAAGGCTAAGGAGGAGAACACTTTCTGAAGTTTTCACTGTAGATAAAACAAGGCATGTAAAAGCTTTGGTTGCAGGAAGAAAGGGACACAGCCAGGGAATTCACTGGAACTCCAGTTTCACTATAAATGCCAAAACCATGCAGGACATATCTGCAGAAGTCCAGCTGATCATCCCTTGGAATGCAGATTTGGAATGTCTATTTCTTGGGACCCCAGCCAGGATAACTTTACAACCAGAAAAGGGAAATGCAGCTTTGATAAAAATGTTTTGTGGATCATTGTGAATTTTTAAAAATGAAAAATGATCATTGATTAGCTAGAGAAAACAGATGATGCTGTAATAACTAAAAGAAAGAAAGCTGATGGGTAAGAAAGCTTACTTACCCAAGGCTATGAACAGTAAGCACTTGCAAACCTCCTCTTTTCTGTCTACTCAATCTCAGCTGGATTTTGTTGAGTTGATTAAGTTTACCTATTTTCATCTCCCAGTGTGGTCACTCCAGCTCATTCTGAGGAACTCTTGTTTTGTCAGAGAAACGTGAGAAACCTCTTTGCCATCTCAAAATTATCCTTTGTCCTCACAGTTGTGCATCAGGCAAACCTAATAATTAGTTAGGTTTAATTTAATTGAATTTAATTGAGAGCCTGGATTCTCATGTGCTGTCTGTGTGAGACAAGAAAAGTGAAGAAAAATCATTCAATGAAAAAAACATCACTTTAAACCTTCATAAAACCTGAAAGCTCCCTTTTGTGTTCTTTTGTTCTTTGCTGATGTTTTCAAGTTGGACTGAAATTCTTAAACAGGAGAATTGCGCTGCTCTGTGAAGTTAGACCTTGGCGGCAAGAGGAGCTCATCCTTGAGAGCCCTGGTGTAGTTGGGTTAGTAAAGCTTGGTGTCTTGTGAAAAGTGCTACAGTGCACACTACCTGCAGCATTCCTTACTGCAGTGTGTCACGGCAAACCATTAAGAAAGAGCTACTACCACTGATGCACTGAAAACAAATGTGCTGAGAAGCTGGGTCCATATCTTGCCGGATGGAGACAGATGAGTCCATTCTAAGGGGACCAAGACACCTTGGATGAGGTTCTGGTGCCCACAAAGCTACATCTGACAGCAGCCAGAAAGGATTTTTTAAAAAGTGGATCAAATGTATCTCTGAGTGCAAAACCGATGTGGGCATGTAGGGAAGCTCAGTGGTGCCAGTGGGTCACTTCCTGAGATTCTCCCGGCTTGCACGCCCTGAAGAAAGGCACTGGGTAAACAGGTGGCAGGGAAACTGGCATTCAGGTTTGTCTGATCTTGCACCTGTCAGGCTTCTTTAGCCTGGGCAAACTGGCGTTTGGGTGAACTGTGTGGTTCTAAGCACCCTCTTCTCTCCTGCCAGCAGCTGGGATGATGCCAGTGACTTGGGCCTGCTCACCTCAATGAGACATGCACTGAGTTCAGTGCTTGGCACAGCCCCCATTTGTATCCTTTCTTTGTCCTAGCTGGGAGCAGTATTTTCAGAGCTAACTGCAGATCTTCCTTCAAATGCCACAGGACATGGAATTTCAGTGCCAGGCAGGTCACACCAAAAAAAAAAGCCAAGTACTATCTTGTGGCAACTGGAGACATTTTCAGATGAAGGTCATCACTAGGTCTGGGAAGTATGGGGCTAGAGAAGCATTCACATGGACTGGCCACCTCTGGTAAACGCCTCCACTCTTGGCTTGTGGCTGATGGTAGAGACCAGACAACAGAGCAAAGGAGGAGCTTGGGGCTGCCACTTTGTGGGAGATTTGGTAAAAAATCATTGAAGGACAAATCCATAGGGCTTTGAAGTGACTCAAAGGTGACACAGGGGAAAGGAGGTTTGGCAGCAATGTTAAAACTTGATACTACAAGACTGGAAGGCGGCTCTCCTGGGCTGACTGCAGACTTGGAGCAGTTCTAGTGGCTGTCACTGGATGTATGGAGCAAACTGACAGGGAGTAAAGTAAGGCACGGGATTAGTAGGTGCATTGATACAGATGGTATTTGTGGGGAAGTGGCTTTTATAAAGTGCCCATGACTGCAGCTACAGGTCCCCAGCAGGGCTGGTAGTGGAGCCATCCAGCCTGGATGGCCTTGACTTGGTCTGGCTGAGCCTTGGGGCCTCCCTGCTCCCCCTGTCCCAGCGCTGCACCAGTCCTCCCGGGAAGTTTTTCCAGCCGCAGTCTTAGGGTGCTTTACAGTGTCCTGGATCCCCGAGAAGATGCGTGTCTATGTTGTGGGACTTCCCAAAAAGGCAGTTTGCCGAAGCATCTGGCTCGGCACTCTGAATGAAGGACGTTGCCACAGAACAAAAGGCAAGCTCCAGCGTGTCTGACTCGTTAAAAAGCAGGAAAGACCCTCTAGAAACAAATGCTGCTCTTCATGCCGCCCTCCGCAGCGCCCCACAGCTGCCCCGGGGATGGAGGGAGCGCGCTTGCCATCCCGAGTGCGGGCGGAGGGTAAGCACCGACCAAACCGGGGCCCGGGGCGGGGGCCGAGCCGGGCGCAGCTGTTCTCGGCCGGGAGGGGCGGCGGGGCCGGCCCCCGCTGAGTGACGGCCGGGCCGGGGCCGCGGCCGGGCCGGACCCCCGCCCCCGGCAGCGGCGGAGCCGGCGCGGCCAGGACGAGCCGCCCGGGCTCGGCTCGGCTCGGCTCGACACGGCACGGCTCGGCACGTCTCGGCACGACTCGGCTCGGCGCACGGGTGCGGTAAGCGAGCGAAGGGGCGGCGGGCCCGGCCTGTGTCGGGGCACAATATTTGGCCAGCACCGGGCGTCCCCGGCTGGACAGAAATAGCGGGCGCCGCTGCAGTCCGGGCAGCGCGCAGGAAAAGGGACCGCTTGGGTGCTGGGTCGCCGTACCTGCCTGCGTCTCTGCCTGCCTGCCAGCACACTTGCCTGCCTGCCGGGAGCCGTGCCCGGAGCTGGGAGCGCTGCGCCGGGATGCGCGGAGCCGGCGGCGAGCGCTGCGGCAGGCGGGCAGCCCGGGGCTCGGAGCGGCCGTGCCCCGTGGCCGGCAGGCGGGCAGCCCGGGGCTCGGAGCGGCCGTGCCCCGTGGCCGGCAGGCGGAGGCCCGCGGCGGAGGCGCTGGGGTGGACGGCAGCCGGCGGCGCTCACGCGTGTCCGCGGCAAATCCCGGCGGGAATCGGGAGTGCTGGCATGGTGGGAGGAGAGGGCACTGCACGGCGCTGAGCGGGTTGCAAAGGGCACCGAGAGTTCTTCTTTACTGTTTTTGCTTGCGTTCGTAATCCAGGGAGCTCTTCTAGGAGATGGTTTTCCAGATAATGAATCGCTAGAAAGCTGTGCTGCTTTTGTAAGGAAAAAGTGGAAATTAGGAGGGGGAGAGGTTCCTTGAGGTCGTTTGTTGTATTTGCCTTGGCCCTACTTTCTCGAGCTTGAAATAGTCATTACCTTGAAAAGCATTGCCTCTCCTAAAGATAACCTTTCTTCACCCAGATGGACGCAGCTTCTGCCCTCACTCTGTGTTCATCTGTTGCCCTCTGATTTTTAAATAGTCATGGATGGTCTGTTGGGCAGAATCCATAGCCCTCTGCCTCCCTTCAGAGCCAGCTGCTCTCCCCTTATATAAAGGTCCTTTCTACTTGCTCTACATCTTTCCTTGGGTGTTGGGCCTTGAGCCACAAGGGTGTTCAGCCATGTGACTAAACTTGGTTTTAAGTGTTTTGATTTTTTTTTTTAAAAATCCCTTTCTTATGTGTGACCTGCCAGATCATGCAGCAGTGAAGAGTGACTTCCTTCTTTCTCATCAAAATCTGTGCTGAGAGGTGGCACCTTTTCTCAGACTATCTGATAGAGAAAACACTAGACAAAATTTCTGGGCACAGAACCCCGACTTCAGGCTATAGCAGTGAGCTCTTTTGCCTTCTTGAAAGGAGGAGCTGGGCTACAACATGGAAGCCAAGCACCATCTTGCTCGCACTGCAGTGCCCAAAGCCAAATGCCTTTTGCAGTGGTGTCTCCTGACAGCCTCTGTACCCATTGCCCTAATGTACACCTGCCTGGGTACTCCAACAAGCGCACTGCATCACAGGCTCACTGCTTCTCATTTCAAAGTCTCTGTTTTCCCCATGTCAGGGCTCTTCCCCCACCCCTCCTTCAGCTCTGCATTGTTTTCCAGCCTGACTCATCCTGTTCTTCACACGCTTCTCAGCTGTGATGGTCTGCTGCCTTTTTTCCAGATACTGTGGTTTTGCATAATATTGGAAATATGTTGCTTCCCCCCCGACCCCCTGACTGTATTTGGGAAAGCCAAACAGATATGGAAACAGTCTGGTCTATCTCATTACTGATTTTCTTTGCCCAAGTTTTATTTTCATTCACCCAAAGGATCATTTGATTTATCTTTACAAAAGATCCTGAATTAACCTTTTGTAAGAAGCACCAATCCTCTGTTGCCAGATGTGTAGTTCCTATTCCCCAGAGCAATGTGCAACTAAATTTAGCATTTGCAGGTGAATTGTACTTTTCTGTGCACTGCTTCACTGTTTTTCAGGTGTGTCGAGTTTTTGTGAAAGCACAGCTAGGGGGAAGGAAACTGTGTCTGCCTTCTGATTTTTTTCCTCTATAGCTGACAGTCATTTGCACATCATGAGCTAGGAAGAGTGTCTTCACTCCTCTGTTCAGGCAGAGACCTGTAGACAAATATTTTCACTTGATAAAATTACCAGGCTCTTGGAAGAAACAGGACAGAAAGTTGTGTTCCGTGACTCCGTGGAGCTAAATGCTCCCGTGTTCTTGGGCACGTGGAGGCAGCACCACGGGAGACTCTGTGGCTCTCCAGCCCATCCCCAGCTCACAGCAGATCTCTCCTCAGGCAGGGAGGTTCTGGCTTCATATGGCCTGTGTCTGCAAATCCCCAAAGACCAAGATCCCCCCTTCCTGAGGCCTTGCCCTAGAGCTGCATCACCCTCCTGGGAGGGAATTCTTCCTACTTGGTCATGGTGAGTGAGATAAACACAGAACAGAGGTTATCCTGGGTCAGATCAAAGTCTGTACATCCCAGGACACTCTGGCTGGCAACAGCCTGGGGAGAATCTTGGGAGCAAGGTTGCAGTGATGCTCCCCCAGAGCTCTTGCCCATGCGGCTTGGTAGCTCTCCCAGCTGGATCTGGTTCCTTTGCTTCGGCAGGCCTTGCATGATGGTGTGAGGGTCTCGCCTCTGCTGAGTGCCTCGTTCAGATTTGGTGCACACTGTACACTGCATACTCAGTGCAGCTGGAGCAGGGCTCATGTTGCTTCGGTGTTAATTAAGCATCAGCCTGTCTGGGGCTGATTAGCTGCAGCTGGACAGGGCAGTTCACTGCCATTCCCTGTGCTTCAGCCACTCTAGCAGTAGGGTGGGACTGGGACCTTGAGGCATTCCTGTGTTACTAACAGCACACTGTGCTCTGGCACCATGGCAGGGCTCTTTTACAGGACATGGCCATTGCCTGTCTGAGGATCTGAGGCACTACTCTGCGCGAGACAGGAGCCCTTCTGCTCCTATCTTCGTAATGCACCCATCAGGTTTCCCTGCAAAATAAGAGTGTGCCACAGAAATGGGGTGTCCACTTGAGGACTAAGAGAAACTCAGGCAAGAAACCCAGGATCACTTTCCGGAGGAGGTTGTGCTGGCTATGAAGCTTCCAAGTGGAAGGGTTCAAGTTACAGAGCAGGAACTGAGCGCAGAGTGTCACTAATGACTCAAGTGTGCCCACATGCTTTTCACAGGGATTAGTAATTAGGCAACTCAGTGCATGCCAGCTGCATGAGACAACCTCACCCCAAATAGGAGAACACATAACTGTGTTTACAAGTGTGTGTCTTAAAAATATGTGAAGTGGGGGAGATACAGCTGGGACGCTTTTGTGCTTGGGCTTTGTTAGATCTTGGCCTGGTCACCAGACATCCAGGCTATTTGCTGATGAGGAAGACCACTTGGTGAGCACCAGTATTGAGCTGTGTGGCTTGCAGGCTGCAGGGCTATTGACAAGAGGAGAGCCAGGAGACACAGGCAGTTTCTGGATATTGGGTTAGGAGTTGGGTGAGCTGAGAAGACTGAGGTGAGTGCAAGACTTTCCTCAGCACCAGTGGATAAAGGGACAGGTTACTTAGCTTGAGCGCAAGGAGCCTTCCCTAGTGCGTGCATGACCTCAGACAACAAGGTGTTTGCTGTGGAGCTGTCAAGGATGGGAATGTCAGCTCTGACATGAGGATGTCCATGGGAGTGAAGCTGCATCATCAGTAAGTCTTGCCTATGGCCTATTGAACTTCACTGCTGCAGGGGTTTGGGTGGTGACGGTAGCTGCAGATAGTGTTACATGTTCTGCATGGCTGGTATGTCACTTCAACAGTCAGAAGTCATGTGCTTTGATAGACTCAAAATGCCTTCTTCCAGATGTTTCCTTTCAAATATGAATTTCAGGATGTCTTAGATTAACAGCTGCTTGTTGGGAGGAAACCTAGATCTTCCTTGAAGAAGTTTCAGTTTCCTGAAGGGACAGCAGATTGGCTGTTGGATTTCCTTTAGAATGAGCCTCTTGCAGAGAGGCTGAGAGTCCCTCAGTCTTTCTTGTTGATGTCTGACTTGCCTGAAGTAATGAGCGTGTGTGCTCTGCTTTCTACATCTGACATGGCAGAGCTTCTCACCATCTGGAGCACCCCCTGTCTTTTCTCTGTCCACTCTCCTCATCCAGGACACAAATTTGTCTTTTTTCTTCTTTAAAAATAATTTCCCTTTAGGCAAAATGTGACTGACTGCAGTTGGATTCCTCTGCAGCCTTCTTCTCTCCAGGCTGAATAAGTCTAACTCCTTTTGCTTATTCAGCTTGGAAATACCTGTCTTCTACCAGAGGACATCAAATTGCACGCAGCACTGAGCATGCTGCATGCTCAGTGGTGCTAAGCAGAGGGTCCCCTTTGGGTCTGCCTTGTGGATCTACTGGCTAGACACTTTCTAATGCAGCTCAGACTCCAAGCCCAGGGCAGAGTCTATTGAAGGTCTTTTTAGCTTTAACTAGAGTTTTCATCATCTTGTACATTCAAGGCGGTGATGCAGAGCCCAGGCAGGCCAACAGTACTTGATGCTGCAGCATGGGTGCGTGTTTATGGCTTGTTAAAATTATGCTTTCCTCTCTGACTGGAAAATGAGATCTGCTTGAAAAGGGGTGTACAGAAACGTGCAGAAGGCTATTACCTTAAAGGACTGGTCTTAGGCATGAATCTCTCTTTCATTTTAAGAAGAACAATGTACATTTGAAGTGGAGTAAACCTTTGAAGGTCTGTACCTCAACTGCAGGGCATGTAGTCACTTGCAAAGCCACTACTGGGCTCTGGCTGTGTCTGTGAGAGAAGGGACTGTAGGGCCAAGGTGTGATGTTGGTACCTGTGTGCTGGGAGGGGACACACCTGTACCAGCACAGCTGTACTGACTCCCCTCGTGGGCAGGGTAAGGTCACAAGCACCCACCAGGGAAGACTTTGGCTGTGTGCGGCTGTGTGATGACACTGGGGATGGATCCAACTCCTCCTCCGCTCTCCTCTGATTTCCTACTGGGTTTTGTACAATTCACACAGATTCACATTTTTAGATGTGGTCTCAGGAGGAGCTGATGTGCATCTTTGCCTTCATTGCTACTGGATCTGGCCATAATTTGTTGGTCAGTTCTTGAAACTGCAGGGAGCCGGTTATGCCTGATTGCCCAGTGCCTCAAAAAGCAGAGTTGACCATGGAGTCATCAGCACCCAATTATGTTGGGATGCAAGCTCAGGGTTTGAAAGTTGTCCCAGGTGGGGAGGATCGTGAGAGGCTTGCTTTTCAGTGGATTGATCTCCTTCATCTCTACATCCCCACCATGCCTGCTCCAGCACTGCATGTGTAACAGTGACTCCTTCTCCGAGGGCTCCTGGTAACCCCCACCTTGCCACAGTGTAAGTGCCCCAGCTCTCCTTCATTTCCTGACTGTCAGCCAGAGATCTCTAGGCTGACAGACCTTTTGCACACGTGTGCAGCTTCCCAAGAAATAAGGGTCTGAGTCCTGTGTGAGATTTCGTTAAGGTTCACTACAGGCTTTAAGGTTTGTCAGAGGACTGACCACATAAGAAGAAAGTTTTTATTTAGAAAAAAGCTGGGGGTGATTTGTTCCTTTCATCTGCACAGTATGCATCTTGGATCTGCACCTGCATGACTCACTGAGATTTAAGCGTATGGACAGAAAGTACCAAGTTTTCCTTGAATTTATAGGAAATGGTCACTTGAGGTATGTATAGCTCCTTCACCAAAAAAAAAAAAAAAACCATGGCATTTATCTTTTAAGTTATGCTGCAAATAAAGGAAAAAAAAACATTATTGTAGCAGCTATAGAGGGGATGGTTGATATCGGTTTGTTATTTTTATACTGCAAAATAATAACTCTGAACTTTGACTCAGATTTATACTTAAGCTGTAAAAAAAAAAAATCTCATAAATCAAAATCCTGTGTGAATCAAAGAGGAACAGTTTTCAAGCCATCCCTCATGATATGAATTCCTGCCTTCACTGCTCCTTAAATACAGCTTTCATCCTGAAAAGGCTTCTGTCTTCAAACCTGGCAGTTTTTTTCAAGAGTCATCAATAGCTATGTTGGTCATTCTTGGCTACCTCCTTATCCCAAAACCCAAGCCCCACGGTCTGCTTTCACATTCCAGAGCACAGAAAAGGTTTTTGTGGTAGATTCATGGGTTGTCTGGGGCAAGGATGTTAATTTTTTTCAGGCATGGCTCTTGTTGTGTGGCAGAGTACACAGAATTCCTGTCCTCTGTCTCCGGTGGTTGTTCGGTGTGGCAGTGGCCAGGGATGCCCCAAACCCTTCCACTCGCCGAGCCTTGGGTGGGGTGCTGCATGCGGAGACCCCCGGAGCCAGGGTTGGCCTGGACTGATAGCAGAATTTATCCCTGGAAAGCCCTGCACCTTTGTGGAGCCTAGTTGCTCTTTCTCCCTGTGTTTTGATGAGGGGAAGTGCTTTCTGTGCTGTCCTGGGCTTGGCATGCTGGTGGTTGTGCAGAGAGGTGCTGGGCTGCCCGGGCCGGCGTGCGCCAGCTGTGTCACACGGCGTGGCCAGCTGTGTCACACAGCAGGCCTGACACAGCACCCGTGGCTTCCACTGTGACATTCTTGGATCTTGTTGAAAACTGTCTTGCTGCTGTTCCTGTCACTTTACCCAGTTCTTCCTCTCCTCATTTGTTTTTTTCCTGGGCTGTCAGATCACGGGGGGATAATCCAGCAGACCCTTCGACTCGGCAGTACGGGTGCTGCTCCACAGCCTTCTCAAGCAGCCTGCTGTAGCCTAAGCCCATTGCTGCCCTGCTCCTGTCCTCCCTGCTCGCCCACCTGAAGAGCACAGCCAAGTGACATGGGGATATCCATGCCTGCCCTCGGCTGGTGGTGAAACAGTGGGCCCATGTGGGCCGCTTTCCCGGATGGATTTCCACCGCTGCCCTGTGCAGACGTCAGCGCTGCTCTCAGGTTTCGGCACCCCAAAAAGGTCATGGTGCTGCAGGGGGCTGTACCAGTGCAAAGCACTGTGAAAGGATTATTTCCAGTGTCATACAGGATGCTTTTCATTTTCACTTATTTTCAGTATCCATTTGTTTGCTCAGCACTTTTGAACCCTTCAGAAAGAAACTGTTCCATCCCCCTCTTGATCAGCAATGTTGTTTTGTTTGGTTTGGTTTTGTTTTCCCATATTCATGGTGAGAGCAGTCTTTCCTGTAGATGACCTTTTATTATCTCCCAGCCAAGTAAATTTTTCTCCCTTAACAGTTTTAATGATCATTGTGCATTCCAGCCTCGTGTGCTGTTCAGACTTACTAAGTGCAAGTGCTCGGTCTTCCTGCGTGACTGACAAGTACTTTGAACAGAGACCTAACATCATGCTATCTTTGTAATCTATATGAGTTTCAATTTTTTGGGGACTTAAAGTTGCAACAGTGTCAGTTCCATGCAGTATCTGTATATTGCACTTATATTCTTTGGGATGCTTCCTTAGTTGATTGAATGAAGAGTGATAGGGTTGATGAGAAAGAGTGAGAAGTCAAGTTGTGCTGAAGGATCTTGTTGTTTAGTTTGAGCTCAAGTGAAGGTGGGACCTGTGTTAAACCATGCTTGTACTCTGGCACAAGTCAGGGAGAACCGTTTTATGCTGGTGGGTGTTTCAGTACCCTGTACAAACAAAAACAATTACACTTAGACGGAATTTACCTGCTTTCTTATCACTGGCAGTTCAAAGCCCTCTTCCATTTACAGCAGATGGGCTGGTTTGCTTTTTCTCCCAGCACTCATTAGCAAGATAGGGTAGAAGAGGCCTGGGATGTGGAGATAAGGGAGCGCCAGCGAACACACTGGTCCTGGAGGCTGTGCTGGAGGACACGGCGCTGAACGGCGGGTTCTGCAGGCAGGGGAGCGGTACAGAATGTCCTGCTGCCACGGGCACGGCTGGTGCTCCTGCGAGCAGGGCTCTGAGTGTGCTCTCTGCGGGAAATGTGTGAGGCGCCCGCGCCGTGCGGCTGCACCAGCAGGTCTGGGAGGGCACTGTGCCCCCCGACACTTCTCTTTGGGGTACGTGGCAAATTAAATTCTCTCCACGGGGATTTCAGCTGTGTTTCAGCAGGCTCTGCACCTGTCTTCAACCCTCAGGGCCTTTGCTATATGCAGCCTCGGCTTCGTATCTCTGCAAGATGCTTTGAAACCCGAGGCGTTTTCCAGAAGCGTTGCCTGTGCGCACTGACATCCCGTGTCTGTCCTGCCTCTCAGTGCTGACATCTCTGTCCTTCTGGAGGGAGGCAGCAAGGTCACCCTGCGGGGCTGAGCTCTGGTCCCAGACAGGCCCCTGCTTGCAGTCTCGCCTGCATTCCTGGGAAGGGTCTGTGGCTGCCTCTGGGAATAGTTGTCCTCATGTAGCCAAGACAGATATTGCTCTGTGTTTGGCAGGTGTGGGTATTTTAAGCCATTATAGGGAATTTAGCAGCCTGGGGTGGGTTACTCTCTGCCTTTCCGCTTGCTCCTAGCTCCAGCTCCTTCCACAGCAGAATGGTCAAAACTACATATGCCATATGAAATCCAGGCTAGGGGCGGCTCATGCACTGCAGTCTAAGGCTGCAGTAGCACAGCACATATCCAGAGCCAAGTCCAGGCTGCTTTTCTAGGATCTCCCGCCTCAGTGTTCATGGGTAACTGCAGTAAGGGCTCTGCCCTTCTCTGTGCCTGCAGGAAGGGCAGGCTTGCAGGGGCTGTGCTGCTGGACATGGCTCGTAGGCTGGCTGGTATCTGCCAGGTGGCAGCTCAGGGAGCCCTGCCCTGCGGGCTGCGGGGCGCTGGTGAAGCTCAGGAGTGAGGGGTTCCTTCCACCTCACTCAGGCAGACCCACTGAGCCACACCGCCCCTGCTTCCTCTGCACCCTCCTGCCTGCCCTTGACTCCCACGCCCACAGGGTTATGGCTGCTCCTTGGAGCAAACCAGCCCAGTGAAAAGCAGATTTTCACCCTCAGTTCCCAGCTGAGGGAGTTCAGGGGCTGTTTCTGCCATCCAGAAGGCACCATCTCCTCGCACTTCACCTCCTAAGTGGCGAGTGGCAGGAATGCGAGTGATGCAGGAATTGCCATCGCACTAGTGGGGAACCAAACGTCTGACAAGATGACAGCTTCTAAATTTAAGGGCTTGCTGTTGAGCAAGCATGTGTGCATTACTGTGCCCTTTTGTGACCAAGCTAAAGATAATTTTCCTATCTGGAACAGCAGCTGTGTTGTAACTTGTATAAAGAAACTTCTCCACTAATGAAGAGTGATCATAAGAGCATAATCTGTACTGAGGGGACAAGCAAAGCTGGAAAGATGTGATTCAGGGTAGGGCTCTGATGTTCCACAGGAGCTGAAAAGAGACCATTTATAGAAACTCAAAAGATGTTTGGCTCCCTAAAAAATACACAAGCCTTGCTGTTATTTTTAATGTACATGTCACTCAAAAGAATAGCAACACTTTAAGAAAAGTCACTTTAAATTATCTAGGACTTGGTATTCTCTGCAAAAACAGAGCCAAAAAAAATACAAATGTACAGGCAGTGCTGTGGAGCAGAAGGAGACTGTCAGCAAAAGAGCAGAGTAGGATATGCTTTTGTGTGTTATGCTGAGTGTACTTTAACCCACCTGCATATTTTAAACACACTGACCTTTTTCTCTGCAGCCTTCTTGCTTGCAGAGGTCCAGTTACATGCATATAATTGTGTATTGCACATTATATTAGGAGACATGGGCCAAACCTTGGGGTCAGTAGGGATTATCCAGACAGACTATTTCACTTCTCTTCTTGAAGGATTGGTGTAGAACGTGCAGTAGCACACAGGTCAGCTGCTTAGCTGGCAGCAGTGCAAACGTGTTGTCCAAGGAAAGGTGGGTCACTAAATAGCACATTTGACTGGCAGCCTCCTGAACCTCAGTGGATAATACTTCCTGATCTCCTTGTGGCTTTAAAATAGGGGAAGAAGTGCCGCACACTGTAGCCTCGTGGAGGTTTTCAGGGCTCAGAGGTACTCAGCGGTGCTGCAAATCTGTTTTCCCATCCGGTAACAATGTTATCTGGAGTGCCATGTGCAGGGCGGTGTTATTGGGGGCTTGTAAGGACAAGAGACCTGCATGCTTCATGACTTATGGTTTATTGTCCTTCACAGAAATAAGTGCCTAGGATGCTTCATTGACATCTAGCACTGCTTGCAGAAAGACATCCCTAGCCAGGGTCCTGTACCAAGCACTTCCTCAGTCCTGCCCCGTAAATCCGTGGTGGGGCAATGTGCTACCGGAGCTGCGCTGCTCTCGCGTCCGTGGGAGATTGATTATCTGTGTGTGGGATATGAAAGGGGGGCCTGAGCAATCTTTTGAAATCAGCTATGCTTTAAGCACAAATCTCCAGCTCTGGAGCGCTCGGTGTTGCCCAGCCAGGCAGGCTGCAGCACCGTGCTTTGTGTGTTCGGTGTTAACGCTTCTTGTTTTCATATCAGGTTCTGTTACAGCATAAAAGTGAGATCCACGAGACTCCTCTAAGATGTCTTACAGAAAGGAGCTAGAAAAATACCGAGACCTAGATGAAGATCAGATCCTTGGAGCTCTGACAGAGGAGGAGCTCAGGAAGTTAGAGAATGAACTGGAAGAGCTGGATCCTGATGTAAGTAATTTTTAATTGAGACGTGAGGTCGTGAATCTGAGTAACTGTGGGGGAGTGGGCTGTGTTAGTAATCTGTGTTTCAGTGGGATCATTTGCAGAGCCTGTACTTGGAGCAAGAGTGGAAGAGACTGGCTGCAGATACACAGAAAAAATTTTTGCCACTGGAAGCACAGTCTACTTGTGTATCTTTGTTTCTGTTTTCCTGCCCTTTTCCCAATGTGATGAGTGTCTGTGACTTGCAGCAGCAATATGAGCCAATGCTGGTGCAGTGCAGTAATCCTGTGGAAAATGGATCTTGTTTCTGAGCAGGCCACCTTGCAGGGAATGCTTTGCACGTTGCTTGGTTTGAGGTTTTTCAGGGATTTTTTTAGGTGTTTTGGGATTGAGTTTTTTGGAACAAACTTCAAATGGCCTGTATTTTCCTCCATTTAGGCAGAAATCCAAATCCCAGAGTTTTGCAAAGTGGGACAGTTTATTTTTAGCAACCTCCTAGCATCAGCAGGAGCTGCACATACGCAAACATGGGGGGTGCTGGAGCCAAGCTGGTGAAAGGTTTTTGGAGCCAGCACCGTCCTGATGCAGGGGATGTGCAGAGCCAACTGGCTGGCCTCTGGTTTACGGCAATGTTACTCGAGGAGCTTGGGCACTGCCAAGTGAGAAATTGTTCCTGCAACATGCAGTTAGTGTTTCTGGAGTAAACGATGGGTGCTGTAGATTGCATCATCAGTATTTTTAATTGCAACGCAGGAAAATATCTGAGAGCTGGAAAACTGGCTCCTGGGATTAAGTGTGCGGGCTGATAGGCTAGTTACAGCTACCTCGGAAGACACAGAGTCAGGCAGCATGCTGTGGAAGGTGAAGAAAGGAAAAATAATTATGGACAGTGCAGGTGAAGTCTGCTTGAAGATTGCATTGTCACTTTGTGCAGCACGAAGTCTGTGGAAGCAAGCTGTCTCCTTCCTGTGCCTCCCTGCTTGTGCAATTCACACACTTCTCTTGCCCTCCAGGGTTGCCTGGTTCTATCTGCTTCCTATTAGTGATTTTCCTTCCCAGGCTTTTCACTGATACAGACATAAATTATAATGAACTACTTTTATCAGGCAGGCATGGAAAATCAAAGTGTGTTGTTCAGCATCACCTTGGATGTCTTAAAAAGTAAATGTTTACTTCTATCCAGTAAAGCTTTAAAGAACATGCTTAGTGTCAAATCTGGGAATAGTCTTACTTACTGCATTAAGGCTGTTCTATATTTAAATATAAGCAGGTGTTTACGTGCCATATGTGTCAAGCACAAACCAACTTCCCGTGGAGGCTTACGTGACTGAATAGTAAGGAGGCAGCTTGAAAAAAAGCTGGGGTTTTGCTCTGGAACCAAGTGATCTCCTCTCTGCAGTTTTGTGATGGATCCTGAAAGGCAGAAGAGACTACCACAGCTCTCTGGTCTGCTCTGTGAAAGATCATGAGATTTAACCGAACTGATTCTTGTTGGGAGACATGGAGCATTGTGGGCACTTGGACAGACTCATATAGTGGGGAGAAGGTGGCTGACAGCTTCCAGAAAGAAAGGGCTGGAGCTGATGTTGCAGAGAAACATCTACTGGGCAGCATTTGAAACTGAAGGAGGGAAGGAGCATCACATATCTTGGATGATGTGGGAATGAGTGGGGCTGGAGGAAGATAACCTTCGACACAAGGAGAATAAAATTGTCCAGCTCTGTGGAAGAAGACTGGGGCAATGAGGGGAGTGTAGAGGGGAGAGTGTTTGATGGATGGGGATTGTGGCCTGCAGAGATAACCCGTGTTTCTCACCCCCATGTCTAGAATGCACTGCTGCCAGCAGGGCTCAGGCAGCGGGACCAGACGCAAAAGCCACCAACTGGCCCATTCAAAAGGGAAGAACTCATGGCCCACCTAGAAAAGCAGGCAAAGGACATTAAAGACAGAGAAGACTTGGTTCCTTTCACGGGCGAAAAGAGAGGTATGGTCATCCTTTGCACCATGCTGGGTGTATCACAATGCAGGCATGGTGGGTGCACAGCAGAAGGGTTATGTCTGACCTGTGCTGACAAAATTTCTTTTTGACACTGCTGGGGTGGTGAATCTGCTCCCTCTGCTGCCCAGACTTGCTGATAAACTGGGGTGAGCCCAGGAGGTCCCTGTGCTGGCTGCCCTGGGCACCACCTGATATGTTGTTAAATGCTGGACAGAAGTTGTACCACGGTGCAGCCTTCTCCCATCCCCATGCCACTGCATCTGTATCAGGTTCTGGGAAAGAAATCATCTTCTGTCCTGCCCTGTTCCTCCTTGCCCTGTTCTCCTGGGAGCTCCTCACGGTAAGCTCCATGTTTCACTGTTTCCTTTCACTCTCCGTTTTGACTCTGAGCTCCTCACCACAGAGAAGCTCCACAGCTCTCTGCAGCTGTGGTGAGGCCCAGCAGTTCCCATCTAGTTTTCACAATCTCTTGACAACTCTACTTTATTTCCCACTCTCCTGCAGGTTGCTGGTTTGTGTCTTCCTGCACCATACCCTGCAGCAGCTGCTGCACTCCTGCTCTGCATGGCCCTGAGGCCTGTGAGCAGGGTTTTCTCTCCCTCTTTTCTTTTCCTCTCCCTCTGGCATCTTTTGCTGTTCTCCTCATACATGACCCATTATCCAAGTGACTGTCCTGTTCCCGTTAGAACTCCAAATATCACCTGACATGGGACATGGTCTGCTCAGTCCTTGCCTCTGCATTCCAGGAGCTTCTCAGTAACTCCTCTCAGCTGTTGTGTCTCCCTCTGTGCTGTGATCCCCTGCCACAGAGGATCTGGTGGTGTGCTACTCATGCTTATGGTTGTCCAGTGTGAAAAAAAGAAAGTGCATGAAAATATGGGCATATGAGCATGTTTCCTAGCTGAAGGTCTCTCTGAAAGGTGCCTCCTTGCTGACCAACACGGCTCTCTTAAAAACGGCTTGTGTAAAATCTGTTCATTTAATGAAACCTGAGGTGGTATTTTTAGATTTAAAAAAAGTTTAGAAAGTAGTCCTTGAGAGAAGTAAACGAGTAAATTGAGTACTATCAGGAAGACTGGTTTGATACCTTTCAGATGTGCCCCGGTCCAGTGTGGCTTACCCACCTGGCTAGCCCAGAAGGTAGAAGCAGTGTTCTGCAGGAGACAGAGGTATTTCAAGCATTTTGAGTCTGCAGCATCATACTTCAGACTGTTGTAACCTCAAAAGCACGAAACATATTTTCATTTGTAACATGCTGTTGAGAGAAGACACTACTTATATTGAATGTGAGCCAGAGATGGTAAATTACATATTCACAGCTGTGATGGAGCTGTAAATAAATCACCACGTTTGCAGTTTGGAGGGTGATTTACTGGCTGGCCTTGGAGGTGCTGTCCCTGGCTGTGCAGCTGGGCAGGGTGGGAGCTGGGGTGTGCAGACACACTGTGACATAAAATGTCATGCATTGTCCTCATCATCCATGCACTGTTTAATTTAAAGCTCCATCTTGTAACATGGCACCACTGAGATACAAAACTTTCTAAAACTTAGAAATTGACAGAAATTAGGCAATTAAAATTAAACTAGAACTAAACCCCAGAAACTCTGGTGTCACTGAGGTGTCAGAAGTAGTTACTGCATGGCAGCAGAATTAAGTTTGCGCTGTTTCTCTTGTTCCCTGCTGGTGCTGCCCACACCAGAAGGTACATGTGGTTTGCCAGCCCTGCACCTGGTGGGACAGGGGCTTCAGACCCCTCCACACCCAGCCGGGGCAGGCATTTTCCTGCTGAGCACCCAGAAGGTGCCTGGCTGTGCAGGCACATGATGCTCTGCCTATTTTTGCAAGAGCAGCTGTGCCTCAGGAGGCAGATTGCTGCTCCCTCTGTCAGAGCAGCAGCGTGCAGGCAGAGGATAGGAGCAAAAGGCTGTTTATGGCAGCCTCCATTTTGTCCCAGGGGACCCTGAGGTGCAGTTGCTTCTTCCTTGAGGCTAAATTTAGCCCCTTTCTGCATATCCATGAGCAGCAGGATTGTTTCTCCCTTTTGGTGCCGCTGACTCTGGTTTCAGAGAGGTGACAAAAATAGTCCTGGCTGGCATGCTAGACCAGGCCTTTTGCAGTCGCTATCTCTGCAGTGATCCAGGACTATTTTAGGGGAGGGGACTGCTCCAAAATATTCCCAGAGCCCTCCTACCCATGTCCCAGCAATGCTGGACTTACCCCGCAGACTGCTCCCTGCTGTGGAGTCATAAAACATCCCAAGCCTCTCTTTTTTTTCTTGGGCTGCCACAGGTGGATGCTGTGTTGTGAAATCCCAGACCTGACCCATTCTGAGAAGGATCTGCTGCCTGCTGCAGCATGAGCAGGGAGGAGCTGGGAGCAGCTGTGCAGGGCCATCAGCCCTGTCTGCTCCCCTGCCTCCTGGGACGCAGCCAGCCCCGCAGAGAACCTTGCGGCTTGCCCAGAGGTTGCTGCCAGCAACGGGATGGGGCAGGGAGCCCGCTGCATTCAAAGCTCCAGCCTCTCATCCTTAGGAAAAGGCCATGAGCAAGCAGCTAAGATAACAAGCTTGCATTACCAGCTGGACCTGTGGATTTGTGTCCGGGCCGGCTGTTGTTTGTCTCTGCCCAGACAAGGGTGAGATGGGTTCGCTCCCCGGGCTCCAAAGGACGAGGCTGGACTCTCAGGTTTGGTCTTCAAGGTTGTTTATTATTTCTTATCTACAAAGTTTTCTTTTGCCCAGCTGAGGTCCGGCCAGCAAGGCAGCCAAAGGCACTCTGACCGCCCACAGGGCGGTCGCGTATTTTTATAACAAAGACTACGTAAACTATATTTATCTTTTGTCCCCAATACTTATCATTTTTATTACCAAGTGTACCTTTACTAAGAACCTATCAAAAATATCTACGTCACACAGAAAATGGAAGACATGAAGAAGGAAGAAGAACCATGAGGCAGGCCCAAATTCCTCCATCTTGTCTCCATAACCCCCCTGTACCAAAATCTTAAAATCTGTGTTTTGCCCTGTAATTGTACTATTTCTATACCCTTGAAACCCCAGTGATTCTCATATCCCCATATACAGGTGGTACATCTCTCGAAGGGTCAAAGTTTAGCCACCAGGCACTTTTGGCAACATCCCAAGGCTCCCGAGCCCCCCAAGGGCTCTCTCGGTAGCTCTGGACATCCGGAGCGATGTGCTGAGTTCCCACAGATTTGCACCTTTGAATTGCAGGGAACAGGTCTGTTTTGTGGCCTCTTGCTGTCCAGAGAGACAAAGCACAGGAGTCTCCATCTGGTATGCTCTTTGCAGTGGGGTTGAGCTAGACCAGCTGCCCTAAGCCTGCTCCTCCTTGCATCCCATGTGTTCATTCAAGTGCTGTCTCTACTTGCTCCCAGAGCTTTCCACCACCTCCTTTCCACCCTCTTTTGAGTGATGTGCCATCGACGTGCACAACAGCGAGAGGTGTCTCGGTGGCAGGACCGATCCAGCCCAGCGCTGGGTCTCGAGTGCTGGCAAACCTTCACCCCGCTTGTGCAGCCCTCCAAGAAGTGAGGGCCTGCAGGGTCAGGCTGTGCATGCCTTTCCGAGTGCTGGGCCACGAGCAGCCAGGATCCTGCTCCAGTGTGCTGCTGGGTTTCCGTGGATGCTGGGCTGCTGGAAGGGCTGAGCTCTGCAGCTGCCCACGTCGGGCAGGTGCCTCCCCCTTTGCATCGCAGCAGGGCTCAGACCAAGCTGATGGAAAGGGATTCAGTTCCTCTCCTGGTTTTTCTCTCGTGCCCGGCCTTTCTGCTTTTCAAATCTCACAGCATGGAAATGCAGCTGCAAGTGTAGCTGTGAACTGGGTGCTGTAGCTTATACTGAGAGTGACCTCATTTTGCATTTATAGGAAAAGCTTGGATTCCCAAGCAGAAGCCGATGGATCCCGTTCTGGAAAGCGTTACTCTGGAGCCAGAACTGGAGGAAGCCCTTGCTAATGCCTCTGATGCAGAACTCTGTGACATTGCTGGTAAAATAATTTCCAGTAATCAGGAGTGAACGTCGTTCAGCTCCTAGGGGTTATTTTGCTCTTTTGTATGAAATGAGCTATTGCACTTTTTGCTGTTTCTCTAAATGCTGTCAGTTCTGTCAGAATTTTTTTAATTGTTAAAATAATTACTCTAAGCCTATGTGATTTAATCAAGAGTGTGGACCAAAGCTGAGGAGCGAGAAGAAGCATTTATGTATGGATCAGTGTATGGTTTGATCTCTTCCTTTGTCTCTACCACTGTCTGTTGCTAATTCCAGCCCATACATTCGAGAGCAAAACTTGCTTCAAACCAAATCTTAGGAAACAGTCAAGCAGACCAAGTGGACTTTTTGTGCAACCTGTTAAAGGATCTGCCAGGTTATAGAAGTCTTTCAGTGGACACTCAGGCCTGGTGGTTGTTAAGGAGCTTTTTCAACACATTTTAAGGGGTAGATTTGTTGTGATTTGTGGGGTCAGACAGCCAGATGACAATACTGGTATGTTGCTGAAGGCCATAGTGTGGACTTAGCTCTGTGCTTGGGATAGGGCATGCCTTGGCCAAAGGAGCACATGGACACCCCATGATGCCTTATGAAGCTGACATGTGCTCTGCTGGTCCAGCAGTCAGTGAGTATTTCAGTGATGCTGGCCTCTTCCAGTTTTGTCTCCTTCAGGTTTCCATACTCCCTAGCAGTATCCTTCTCACTGTAAGTCTGTAAGACTTGCAAAGTCTGTAGAAAAACGATACCAACTAGACATCCCCTGCATAATAACACCTTCCTTTGGCTTAGAAATGTGTTTCTGCATTAAGGCTCCCAAACATATGTACCCTGGCCAAGCATTGCATCTCTGGATTTTACTTTTTTTGCTGTTGATCCTTGAGACCTGTAAAGCTCCATCCTATAAAATCTGCCTTCTTAAGCTACAGATCTGTGCAGCAATTATTGTCCCATGGAAAAGCTCTTCAGGGCAGCTTGTTCTGCAGTTGCTGGGAGAATACACTAAGTGGGAGCAGGAGTACTGATGTGATACAAACTGTGCTGGAATCTCACTATTGACAGTGACAGCCTTGCTCCTGCCTGCTTAGCAGGATTCATTTAGCAGGAGCTCATTTTGCTCCTGCCTGCTTAGCAGGGATCATTGTGAGCTGTGGTGTGTTGGATCCCTTCCTTGGCAAGGCCAGGAGGGTGGCTCCCAATAGCCCTGGAAGGGCTCCCATTCCTGTGGTGAGGAGGGAGACAGAAATGGGTGCCTTCGTTCTGCCTGAGTTCCTTTGGAGAATGCATCATAAGCACCAGACTTAGAAAGAGTGGGTCCCTCCTGTCCACCAACACAAATTGAGCCTCCAAAATGCGTGGTCATGACATTAGGTGCTTACCTCTCTCTGCAGTCCAGATACTCCCACTCCTGGCTGCTGGAGAGATTCCATTGTCCAAATAAGCTGTGATTTGAGGACTGAGTTACCAAAACGCTGAACCTGCAAATTCCTTCTCCAGCCTGTGTTGCACCCCTGAAAATTCCATCTGCAAGAAAATGACAGAGAAATGGACGAGCTAAAATACAAAAAATCGCGCTTGAAGTGCCCAACCTCACTCAGACTTTCAGATGGAGACTGCTTGGCTCTGTGAGATCCAGTTGGGAATGTTCTGGGGGCCATGGGGAAGTTCACTGAGACACTTTGCTTCTGGCTGTCTAGCCTTGTGCCACCCAGACATTGAGTCATGATGAGCTGTCACCATGACCTGTTCTTGTGCTGGGCTTCAAGGATACCTTTCTCCTGCAAATTCCAGCCCTTCTTGGCCTAAGCAACAGAGCATGGTGACAGACTGGTGCTAACCAAATCTAAAAGGTGTCTTTGTGGTGGCATGATTGGATTTTAGGGAGAAATTTATTGTTTTCACACCTGTGTCTATCCAGAGATCAAGACTTGTCCAGATGCGTCTGTTTCAACAAATATTCATGCATCTGCATTTTTCTTTAAAAAGTCATATAGCTACTAAAAAAAAAATTGTTGATTCAAAAATCAGGTTATTTTCAAACTTGATCTTTGTGTGCGTGGCAGGGTTACTTTTAGAAACAAACTCTTTACCCAAAGTTCCTAACCCACTGATTTCCTATTGGTCATTTGCAGATGCCAGGAAGTTCACCAGAGCCCCCAGACATGGTTCAATTTGGCTTTGCAGTCTTGAGTCTGAGGGACACAAATTGCCTGAGTTTGGCTTTTGGGCTCTTACAGCATTTGAATGGTGTTCATAGCACCACTCTCTACATTCTGACCAAGACAGCAGAGCCTTAGCTTCTCACAATGTCACCTTCCAAAGGTACCAAGTGCAGCACTCCAGCCCGCTGTTGAGTGAAAACACAATGTGCATTGCTGTGCTTCAGGTGACAGTCACCTCCTGGCTGCCTTGGGGTTGGTTTGCCTCCATGTGGGGCACAGCTCTTCTCCAAAACTGGGCTGTGGAATTGTGTGGCCCAGTGAGGAAGGGTGATGAGGATGTTCAGCCTCCTGCTGGCTGGGCCACTTGTACCAAAGCCCAACAATGACATTTTTTTATTTTTTTACTGTCTTCTCCTCCTTTTCGTGTGATGCTGAGTCAGGCAGGTTACTGGGAAGCTTTGAATGTTTGTTGTCCACAAGATGATGTTCCTCTTCTCCTATGGCTCAGGCTACACCAGAATAAACAAGGGAGCACACTGGAGCACTGTTGCATATTTATGTCAGTTGGGGGGCTTTGCCATCCCTTTGTACGTTTTTCTATGCTTGCACAGGGAGAGGTACTGCGCTGTGTCTTTTCCTGGCTCTGGAGCCTACAATAAGTCATGTTCTCCTGTTTCTGTAGCCATTCTTGGCATGCACACCTTGATGAGTAACCAGCAGTACTACGAGGCACTGGGGAGCAGCACCATTGTGAACAAGGAAGGCCTCAACAGTAAGTGCTTTATGTCAGCAAGCTGCAGCATTCGGCTTTGAAGCTGCTAGCGGAGCCAAAGTGATGATTATTTTTAGGCTGAAGGCTAGAGCTGTGCATGTCAGAGCAGCCTGTGATTGCTGGGGCCATCTCTGGTGCATCCTTGCCCTGTGTGGTCTCGGGCACTTCCCTGGTGCCATCTGGGAGCCAGCACAGCCCAGGGACAGCCCCGTGCAGGCAGTGTGCCTCCTGCCACTCAGATTTGGTCCCTGGTGCCATCTGGGAGCCAGCACAGCCCAGGGACAGCCCTGTGCAGGCAGTGTGCCTCCTGCCACCCAGATTTGGTCCCTGGTGCCATCTGGGAGCCAGCACAGCCCAGGGACAGCCCCGTGCAGGCAGTGTGCCTCCTGCCACTCAGATTTGGCATAGCACCACACAGCAGCAGGCACGGGCTGTCCTGTGCTGCGTGGCCCCAGTGGAGTGGCTTCTCATCTCGTGTCAGGTCATGCTTCCATCTCTCTACTTCTGGAAGAGGAGGAAAACACTCAAAGAAAACATAGTGCCACTCAGGCTGCTTTCGTTTTCACATCTTGCTCTTCACTTGCAGGTGTCATTAAGCCCACACAGTACAAACCAGTTCCTGATGAGGAGCCAAACTCAACAGATGTGGAGGAAACTCTGAAACGAATACAAAGCAATGATCCTGACCTTGAGGAAGTCAACCTTAACAATATTATGGTATTTGCTCCTTTCTACCCTCCTCTCTTAGTAACAAGACCCTACTGCACAACAGGCAGACATTAAGTCTGTTTTGCTGCACAGAGCAATACCATCACACTGAATGTAGCCAGACAAGAAACACCAGTACTTCCCATCTCCATTGTGAGCAGCAGAATGGATTGTTACCTGCTGTGGGACAAAGGCCTGGGGTCCGAAGCAGGAGGATTCCTCTAAGTGCCTGGAAAAATGGAGCTGCGTTGAGCTGTGTTGAGCATGGTCCAAGGAAATTCAAAACTGGCTCTCTGGCTAAAGCCATTTTAGGTTGCTTTAATGACTTAGACAGGCATATTTGGTGGAGGGAACGTTGATGTATGTTATAAGACGGTGGGAGGAAAAAGGTTTCATAATCCAGATATTTGCCATAAAAATAGGAAGAAGCCACCCTTCTTGCAGGTGACTCTGTCTACCACCCAATCATCCCTTCTGTGGACTCTTTTACTTCTTGCAGAAAGCAAGTCAGGACATAGTGTATTTTTTAGTGTATGTATGTGCCTTTGGGACACATACATAGACTAAAAATTACAGTTTCTATTTATGGGGTCTGTTAAATGATGACACAGCTAAACAGCAAGAACAAGGTTAACTGCATGTGCACATCAAGGACATTTTTGCTGTGCTACCCACACCTTTCTAAAACAGAAATATTTTTACTTTAATGTATTTGATTCAGGCTAGTGACCCCATTCCTTGAGGACACAAGGCTGAGGACTGGGCAGGCAGGCACTATTTTTGTGTGTTGAACTCATGACTTCGGGATGGAGTTTGGAGACCTGGGGAGTGACAGTGGAGATTCTGTGCTGCTGAGTGCTGTATTATGGCTCTGCAGACGACTTTGAGTATAGATGACTCCACATGGTGGGATCCAAATGGTGTGGCAAGAAGTCCAAGGTCAGGATGCCACTTTCAATTTTAGGTGAAAGTCTGAACATCTGAAAAGGGCATCTAAAGTTCTTCATAAGTGAAAGATACTGATTTTGAAGGAACTCAGAAAAAGCAGCATGGGTTTTTTTTCTGGGCTGAGATATAGCATGGCAAATGTTAGCCTGTAAGATGTTGTATAAAGCAGTCAGAAGTGTCTGTGATTTGTGTTACGAGGAGATAATTTCAGGCCTTTCTGGATCAGTTCCCGTTGGTGGAAATTTTCTGAATGTGACATGAATGCTTCTCAGTGCTGCCATGTGTGTCAGAGAGCACAGGAGCGGTGCTTTGTAGGCTCACGGATCCTGGTTACAAGCATCCCCACAATGCCCATGTTCCTCGGTAGCTGAGTTTCTGGGCAACTAAAGAGCAGAGATGTGGCTTCAAATCAAGGCAGTGAGCTTTCAGCAGAGCACAAAATAGGATGAAGACATTGCCATGCTCCTTAGAACATGCTGGTTATAGCAAGAGAACTTGTGAAAACATTTTTCAACCCCTTCCCAAATTATTTCACTGCACTTGGTGATTTGACCTTGATGAGAAGTTAAAAGTATCTTTTGCATGTATTTCATATTCATTGCATACAGATGATGGCCTAACAGATGATTTCTGCATTTCTTGTCACAGAATATTCCCATACCAACTCTGAAAGCTTTTGCAGAAGCGCTGAAAAACAACACCTATGTGAAGAAGTTCAGCATAGTCGGGACCCGGAGCAATGATCCTGTTGCCTTTGTAAGTGCTGTGAGCTCATTGTCCCAGTGCTGTGACAGGAGCTGTTCCCAGGCAAGGTATTTCCAGCCTTACTGACTGACTGCTTCTGGACCTTGTGTTGTGTTTGGCACATCCCTCTCCTCTGGCTGTTTGCTGGTGCTTCAGTTTCAGGAGCGCTAGTGGAAGCCAGCAACAGACAGGCTTTGGTTCCTTCACTTCATTTTTCATCTGTGCAGGTTTCAGGGTGCAGTCCTTTAATCCATGCAGTCCTGTGTTTGTCCTCTAGGATCTCCTGGAAAAGGAGCATGAAACAACAACTGATGTCCTAGGTGGCATCTTCTAAAAGCAGTTTGTCTCTGGAGATTTGTTTGTTGGTACAAAGGTGTGCACACCTGCTGCTCCCCCCACACATGTCTGTTCCAGCTGTCTCTCATGAGTTCTTTGTGCAGATGTGTGCAGACACAGGACTGCATCTCCTGATGTGTGGCCTCTGTAGGTGATAATAGGTCTTTCTGGCTGCTGTGAGTGATCTTAAATATCAGTGGGGACACAGGGAGGAGCCAGTCATTTTGCCTGGCCTTCGTGCTGCCTTCCAGGCTGCGTCTTTGCATCTTCTCCGGCACCATTGCAGTCAGTTTTTGCTGTTAGTCATCCTGCCTACCTCCACACACACATGCACACACGTTTCCTGATAGAAAAAGAAACTTTCTGGAGGGCAATACTGCCCTTGAATTACTTCAGGCACTCTGGACTGGGGAGACAGCCTGTGCAGGCAGGACGGGTGCTGTGTCAGAGCTTGAGGCGTGCAGTGCTGGGCTGGGGGAGCTGTGGGGCTAAGTGCTGTGGGTGCAGGTTAGCCCTGCCACGTGGGCATCACCTTCTGGTCCTTCTGTTTCGTGTACGTGAATCCTCCCTTGCACTTTATTTGCAGTGACATGATCTGATCAGGTCTGGGGTGTTACTAGCATTCCAGCCACTTCTGGTCTTACCCACTATAAGGAGGCAAAAATTATTAATATGGTTGTGATGCTGCTTGGGGGGACACCTTGGATGTGGAGATCCCTTGTTGTTCATGACAAATGCTCCTCTCTCTTCATGTTTTAATGGGAAACATCTCAACCCTGTGCAGTGCAGGCAGGGACAGTGCTGGTCAACATCCTTGTCATACCAAGCTGGCTTTAGAGGAGGGACAGATGAAGCTGTAGGGCAGCTGCAGGTGTGGACAATCACCTTTTGAGGTAGCCCCAAGTGCTTGTCCATGCGAGGTTTTGCTGTGGCCTCCAACAGGCTCATGTTCAAGAATCCCCCTGCAGCAGCAGGGAACCCCCCTCACTCCACAGAGAGCACTTCCATCTGGTGGCAGTGAAACCGTGCAGCATCCTCCAGGAGTACTCTGGAGGAGAAGGGGGCTGAAGCCCTGTGGTGCTCTGCCCCTGCCTGTATGCCTGCCAGCTCCACCTGCCCACCTCTGTCCACAGGCTCTGGCAGAAATGTTGAAGGTCAATAGCACACTGAAGAGCCTGAATGTGGAGTCAAACTTCATTTCTGGGTCTGGGATCCTGGCTATCGTCGAAGCGCTGGAGGGCAACACGTCGCTTGTGGAGCTGCGCATTGACAACCAGGTAAAGCAAGCGTAGGTGACAGCTCTGGCCAGGTGAGCGTGGCCTGCTGTGGGGAGCAGAGTGTGCCAGAGTGACACAGAGACCAGGGCAAGCACGGCTCCCTGGGAGACCCAGAGCTGGAGGCAGCTGAGCTATGGGCGACTCAGAGACAGCTGACTGAGAGACCAAAATCCTGGTTTCTACAGATGTCCAGCAGCTGCTAATCTGTCCAAGAAATAGTTGTTGGGCAAAAGGACTTGGGGGAATGTCTGCTGGAGGAGATGGAGCCTCTCAGTTGTAGCATGTGTACAGGAACAGGCCAGCAGTTTGTTTTACCAGATCAAGTCAGAAATGGACACAGGTCCAGAGAAAGATTTACAATCTCCACCCCTTCCCTCTAAGTGATTGCTCTGAATCACCCCCTAGCCTGAACAGCTTGCTTTTCTGTTTTCTGTTTTCTAAAGAGTCAGCCCTTGGGCAACAAAGTAGAAATGGAAATCGCAAATATATTGGAAAAGAACACCTCCCTACTGAAGTTCGGGTACCATTTCACTCAGCAAGGTCCCCGGCTTCGTGCCTCCAATGCCATGATGAGTAACAATGATCTGGGTGAGTCAGGCTGGCGGAAAGCTGGGAAGCATGGGAGGGTCCTGTGAGCAGTTCCTGGTGGGATTAGGGCAGAACTGCTCCTGTTAAAGATGAGTGTGAATTAGAATGTGCCTCTTGAAGGGCCTGATGCTGCTTTGCCCCTCAAGGAGAAGGCAGCCTTCACCAGCTGGTTTCTTACTGCAGCTGCTGTCAGCCAGGCAGTGTTTTTTGCAGCAACAGTGGGCATTGTTGGGAAAGAGCAAGAGCTGCTGATGTGGTTCAGTAGAGCTTGTGATACAGCATGTGGCACATGGGCTATGAGCTTCTAGCATTTGTGATTCCTGCCAACCACTTGTCTTCCTCCAGCTTCATTCCCACTTTAACAAGGAGATGAAAAATAGTGGAGTTGAACTTTGACAGCAGTTAAAGCTGTCTAGGGATATGTGGGAAGCCACATTGCTTTGAGTTATCTGTATACCCTCCATGGAGTGATTAGACGTGCTTGTGAAGCAAAATGTGGGCAAGTCTGCAAACTGCCATTTCAGCCAAAGCACGTGGCAGAGCCTTTCCATTGCTTGGCTACAAGCTGCTGTAGAGCACTGGAAACCAGGCCAGCAGAGCAGTGCTGAATGCAGCTAACACACCCACCACACTGTACACAGCAGCTGTCATATCAGGTGGATGACAAATTTGTTGTGTTTTAAAAACAAATGCAAAAAATCAATCTTGCTTCAGCTGGTACTCTGCTCCTAGGAAGCACAGCCAAGCTATGTGCCAGTTCTTGAAGGATCACACAAAATACTCAGTACCTGGTCACTCAAGCACTGCACTGGGACAGGCTTTTTATTTTCTGTCCTTTGGAACAGAGCATGATTTTTAATGACTCTGCAGCATCTGGCATGCAAAGTAATCCGCTCAAAGATTTACAATCTAGTATTTCGTTTGTTCCTGCTGTTAAGAGAACCAATTCACAACTTGCCTTCCATTTAGAGTTGTGTATTCTGCCTCCTTGGCCACTAAGATCTGCATTTTTTGTCTGATTTGGTTCTTGTTTGCAGCTCATATTCATCGGTCTGATGGTCTCTGGCAGTAGCATCTCAGCTGTACACCTGGACAATGTATAAGTAAAAAACCCCTTTATTTTCCTCCCTGTCAGCAATAGCTCTCTGCTTGTGCTCCACTCTAGTTGTTCTTGCCTATCAAGTGATGCTACCAAAATGGTTTTGGTTCCATACCTTCTGTTCCCTAAGATGCTTTCTGTGAACCAGCTATGAAGGCTTTATGTTCATCTTCATCAGCTAACTTCTGCATCCTCTTTATGTTCTGGGTTGTTTTTTTTCCACACCTTTCTTGGAAAATCACAAGTGTAGGCGTCAAGAGTTCTAAATCAACTTTTAAGACTAGATATGAGACTGTTTTGGCTGTGTTAGCCATGGTCAGAGGACTGGAGCCCAATGGCTTAGGATAAGAAGAGATTTTTTTTAATTGAAAAGGCAGATTTTTAATTTGAAAAACCAGCAAAGGAAAAACTGTGACATCTGTTTCCTGCTGTCTTTCCATCAGTCAGATGATGAGCTGGCTGAAGTCCAATTACAAAGACAAACTGTGAAATATAATTAACTACAAAATAAGGGAGGTAAGGCTGAAAGTAGCTACTGGCCTTAAAAATGCATAGGGAGAAAAATCTCATTTTCCTTGATTTTACTGTGTAAGGGCTGTGCCTGCTGTTTAAGGCAGGAATTCAGAAGGTGAAGCTATCCTGTTTCTTTCCTAGCAGAAAGTACATCTTTCAGCTCCTTCTATGGCTGATAAGGCAAACCTGCCATTCACATTATCCTGTTGCTATGACTGACTCCTCTTTCTCTTCTTTTTCAGTGAGGAAGAGAAGACTTGCAGAAGTGAATGGGCCTATTTTTCCCAAGTGCAGAACTGGAGTGTAGTTCCTGGCTATGGAGGTCATTCCCAGTGATCTGTGCTACACTGTGGAAATCTAAAGGCAAGAAGTGCCTTGACAGAGTATTTGTGGTGCCTCTGTTCTGTTTTATGCACTAACAGTTGAAACGAAATAGTGGCTGTAGTTTTTATGAAGATTTTATCCAGTAGGACTGTTGATGTTTTCTGTAGAGTTGGAAACTATTCAAGCCAACTTGTCAATTTTATGCAACCTCAGTTTAGATTACAATCCAGTGTTAAAGGGGATTAATTTTTCTATAAAATTCCTGCACGGTGTTTCATAGTTAGGATGTGGTATGCATGAATGAAAGATAAAATTGTTTCACACAAATTATAGAAGTATTAAAAAAATACTTTATTTTATTTTATTTTATTTTTCAAAGTTGATCTCAAGTAACTACAGAGGAATAACTAGTTTAACAAGCACTTCTAACATCTGGAGACATGGCTAATTTCAAGAATTGTGAGTTACAGTTTTTTGCCAACATTTGCTGAATCATTTGAGATGCTGTGTCAAATGCATCCCAGTGTTTCTTACAAAAAAACTTATCTCCAACCCCAATCAAATGGAATTTAAGGCCACCAAATATAAAACAGAGTCTCAAAAATCAAGTGGTTTAGATGGGTGAATATCCTTCAATCCCATGCACGTGTGAAGAAAACAGTCATTCTTAGAGGTGTGATGCCAACCCTAACCCCCAGAGATGGCCAAACTAATTGGCAAATGAGAGCCTTCTCTTCTACTCCCACTCCTTTCAGTTTCCTAGCGTTAAAAGCGTTTGTCCAGATATTCACTGCAGATAGGTCAAATTCTCTCCCTTTCCTGTTTTGTCTAGATGACCATGTCCATTAACTAATATTGTTCTGCTAGGAATTATTTCTCTTACTGCTGTCCCTTATGTCCACATAAATGCAAGAATAAATGTTGTGCCCTAAAAAAGCTGTGAAGTGAAATACCCCAAATCTGAACTTACACTACTACTCTGATCTATGTCAGATCATACTGAGTATGATCTCACAGCTTTTTATCAGTGTACACTCATCATTCAGCCTGGGAGGAATTGCCCACAGGCTTGTGCATCCCCCAGACCTGCAGTAGACTGGACCCAGCACATCCAAAACTCCACTGTTAATGTGGGTGGGATCCTGCTCAGTAAGAAGTCTCCATGGAAGAAGCACTGCTGTACTGAAACCTTAATCTTGGGCAGATGACACATCCTAGAAAATGTTCTCTCTTGCTAAAAATCTGCCTTTAAATGTCTGTAAGAGAGTGAGTTTTTTCAGCCTTTTACATACATTCTGGCAAAAGTCCCAGAGATTTCTCCATAGCTTGTGCACAAACACCGTTGATGATTTAGCTCTGACCAGCGAAGCAAAGGAACACTATTCAGCAATGTGGGAAATGTACTTGTTGCTCTGCAAATCTTAATAAATGTGCCCGTGGTGTCATATAAAATACTTCACCATAGCTTGTTTCCTCACTGTGCAAGTTCTGTATCAGAAAATGAATGTGGAATAAAAATACTTGAAAACATTAAAATGAAAAAAACTGGCAGACTTAAAAAAGTACTTCCTTCTTCTATGTGCACTGCGAAGACTTGGAAATGACCAACTGAATCATCAAATTAGAGCCATACACTCCAGCCAAGCCATCTACTCGGATTTGCATGACACAGACTCAGCTCTTCCCTTGGTTTCAGACCATAAGTTAATCTTATCCTGGAAAGCCTTGGTGGTACTTAAAGAAGCACAGACATGCAAGGAGATTCATCTGCACACCAGGGAGCGCTACCACACAGATACTACTACAGCCCTTAACAAAAAGAAGATAAGAACTTTTTCCCGTGTTTCACTGTAGCAGCATCCACACTAACTTTGCAGCCCAAAGGTGTATTAAGCTGTCAGAATCATTCCAGGTTCCTTGGCTGATCCTCACAGAGCTGTTTTGCTGCAGGATGCATCTGACAGCTGAGGGTGGTGCAGCAGAGACAGGCAGTGCTGAGGCATCAGGCTGTGTGGTGAAAGGCTGTAAGCTGTGCAGGCATGGAGCTACAAAATGGTGATACTTAGGAGCAAATGTATCCCTGTTTGCAAATCTGGCCCAGCAGCTCCCTGGGAAAAGGGAGGAAAAGCCATCTGGTGACTGCAGCATCTGGCAGTCACAGCCCATCCTGCTGAAAACTCTTCCCTCTCCTGGAGTACATGTGCTTTCTCTCAGGCATTACCACTGAGATGCCTGGATGCCACCTCATAGCTTTTCACATGGCAAGTCCTTCTGTGTATTAATCTGACAAAACAAACCCAAAAAACAGGACAGAGTTAGCCTTATGGGCTAACTTGCAAGAAGCAGGCTAAAATGGTCTCTAATCCCCTTCTCTGCTCCCTGCAGCAGAGACAACATGGCTTTTTGGGACTCCATCTGTACATCTCAAATCCTTCTCCTCCCTTACCTTAGTGCAGCAAGGACCAGGAGAAGCCTTATGGCTCCCCCTCTGCCTTTGAGGTAGAATCTCCAGCTGGGAGGAGCTCTCTGAATTGTACCTTGTAGTCAGGTCTACCATGTGGCAGACTAGCTAGTTTCAGTGTTTATCTCTGCAGAATTAAGCACCTCCAACATAGTATGTGAAATGTATTTGTGCAGTACTTAAAAAATTATAATGGAAGCACTAAAGGTTATTTATCATAGATGCTTCAGAAATTTACATATAAAATAAAGTTGTTGCCATCCTGTACTGGTAAGTGATACAGAAACAGCATTACAAATTGATTACAGTGTTCCAGACCTCCTGATAGACTGAATTACAAATTATGTTCTTTTTAGCCTAACCCAGGAAGATGATGGAGCACTCCCCAGCAGTGCTTTAGACCAGACCTGCAAGTACAGCTTGCATGTTTCTTCGCAAATACTCCAGTCCTCAAAACCACAGAGGTTAACCAGCCATCAGTGGCCAGGAAGCCAGGGAGACATTGGCACTGCTCAGATTCCTGCTGAAGGTGTCTATTGATGGGAATTTTCTAATTTCTTTTCAAGGATAGGTCGTTCACAGATTTACTATTAAATACTATCCTAGAAAGATTCCCAAAGGATATACACCTAAGCTCCAGGGTTTTGCCTCATTAATGGAATTGTCATGAGGACAGCTGGTGAACCATTGATTTCATGGTAGCAATACTGGAAGCAATAAGAAATGTTTGTCATGGCTTTAATAGAACCAATGCCCATGTATTTAATTTGCTAGTCAAGCCAACAATGAGGCCTTGCTGAATTAATAGCACCATGGGAGAAAGGTACAATCTCTATGAAAATAACATAGCCCTGTCATTAAGCAACTGCAGAAACCTAAGAAACTATTTTCTCGCTTTTAAAAGCATTTGCCAGTAAAAAACCCGAAACCTAGTGACTTTGATGTCCTAATGACTTACTGTTTAGTTCCCAGAACGACAGTAAATTTCAAAGACATTTTTCAGCCAAGACATCTTCCATGCTATTAATAAATCCTTTCTGTACATTCTACAGTATCAGGCACACAATACAGCAGGTGGAGCAGCATTTCAAGCTCATCTGCTGTAGGTCCCTTCAAAGACAATTTTTTCACTAACAAGTGCTGGAAATTGCATAAACATCTTGCAGCTTTTAAAAAACTCAACTCATGTTTAAAAAGCACAAATGCTTCCCAGAACTTGAATTATTTAACCTGGATAAAGGATCTTGCAGTCTCCTCGTAGCTGTTGCTGACATTTATACATACATGCATCACTTCCAGTGCCATGATGCTGGTATTTTGACAGTCTCTGTGCTCCCCTCTTTGTGTGCTTGTTTCAACATGCTTCAAGCTGTTAGGTTTTTTTTTTAGTGCAAGCAGAGCTGAGCCCTGCCTATTTCATACACTGACAAGCTGAGGGGAAAAACAGTTCCCAGGGAGACTGAGCACTGGAAAGAAGATTGGGTTTGCTCTTCATCCTACAGGTTACACAAGTATGGCTAGGCAAACAGTGTCTCTGGGCCTTTGCTCCAGCTCCTTATGCCACCTTCAGCCAGTTTTACAGGAGTTAAGCCAGTAATTTCAGGTAACATCATCTTTCTTCTCACTGCTATAAAGCAAGAGATGCAGGTCAATGGCATGCATGTGGACTACATCTTCAGGATCTAATCTGGTCACATACCAACATCAAATTAATAAATCTGCTGTTTGCACACCTTACTACAAGCTACTGAAGCAGATGCATGATCCTTGGAGAGGTCAGACAGGTCGATCTTCATGCAGGAAGAAAAAAATGGAATTGTTCTTGAATTCCTTCAGTTTCTTTTGAACTGTGAGCAGCTCTGTCACATGGCAGATACTCTGCTCCAAAATCCCCATGGTAAAGGCCACACTACAAGACAGTACCCAGAGAGAGGAATCCTGTAGTGCTGGTGATGAATTGGGCACTCTGGTAATTTACAGGCAAGTAATGGATGGTTTTCAGGGCATATTCTATGTTTAAAGGCAGCATATGAACAAGACTTTCCAAGCTGACATATTTTCATAATTTCCAAATCTAACTGGTTAACGGATAGAGATCTGGTTACAGAAGCCCTTTACATGAGCACATGCCAGATTAACCAATGAAACAGCTTAATCTTTTCCTGTGTCCAGTATCCTTGGTGAGACATGTTCAATGGGTACCCTTGGCCGTCTCCTTGTACATTCACACTCCTCCTTAAGTATCTGTCCTGAAGCCCTTGAAGTCACCTTGAGCGCCTTCTCTTGACAAACAGGACAGCAAGCTGTAAGACCTTTGTTGCAACAACTTGGACATGTCAGGACAAGCTGCCGGCAGTGCTGACTGGAACAAAGTTTATATTGGTCCCACAGCACCCCACAGTATCTGCATGCTGGAGGGAGGAGGAAAAGAAAAAGTTAACACCCATACTGCTCTGGCTGCTCCCTTGCAGAGGGCTTGCCAAGGCACCATGGGGCTGCCAGGTCTCATTTAAGTGGCTACTGCCTCGCAGGTTTTTAATTCCTGTTTAGCTTGATCTTCTAGAATCTAGTTCATTTTAGAATATCTTTTTTGACATACTTAAGACAGCTCTCCCTCTGGAAAAAAGTAGAGTAGCTCACTAGTGCTTTCTCTAGTTCTGATTAGACAAATATAGAGATTCTTATTGACAAGAGAAGATGAAAGACATGCAGGTGGCAACTAAGCCAGTATGCAGGAATGTCACCTGCTGAGGAAGGGGATGCCATAGAACTTCTTTCCATCTACAAACAATGGCTTGTGCAGACAGGGTGCCCTTTGCAGTCCTGGAAGAGTCCTTCCGGAACACTATGGGTTTAACTCTCTAAATGAAAGCTACAGCCCAGTTTTAGCTCTACCAAGAAGGAGCATATCACAGCACTTCCCCTTGAAACTTCCGTAGGGATGGCCGTGATGTATCCAGAGTATGTTCAGTTTCCATACCAAGTCAGGCCCCTTCAAGATGTATAGAGTAAATGCAGAGGAGGAATGGGAGGTTATGCTCGAAAAGTTACCAACTCAGAGAAAAAACAGCACTACTTCCTTAAAAAAAAGGGGCTGGAGCCAAATTCCAGCTACTTGTATCTGGCACCTGACAGCAAAATAAAGAGATTACTTAATTTGCAGTAATTGAAGAGCAATCCCAGCCATAAGATCAGGCAATGTTTTCAACAACATTGACTAGAGGCCCCCGAAATTCCACGTGATATAGAATTTCTTAAACATGAAAATAACAAATTGCTGTAGAGCATAGTGCCACTACTCTCCCAATACCTGGAAGTCTTTGTTGATTTTCTGTGAGACTGCTGGAGCATAGGACTACTGGTAGCAGGAGAACTATTTAAGACTTCGATCACTTGGCCAACCACGGTCTATTCAGCACTGTGGGCAACCAGGTGGTAACAACAGCTGTAGTGCTGGACATATGTCTCTATAGGTGCAGACGGCTCATAACAGAGCTGTTCTGTAGGGGATACATCCTTCTACTGCTCCAGTTTTAGTGAACTCTTCTCATTTCTGTTTTACATGTTAAAGCACATGTAAAGCACACGTACATGTTTACATATAGTGTTGATAGTCATGGCAGGAAGTGACACCACTACGAGATCAAACCAAGTATGAGGAAGAACTACACAGGCCAATTTGCCAGTCCCTACCCTGCACACCTCTGGAAATGATTGCAATAGCTTCCCAGCCTTCTGCACTTACATTATCTAGTCCTACCTGAGATGATATCTTCATTGGAACAAATGGCGTAACGATCATCAAATACAAACAGCTTCCCCCTGTAGAATCCATCTGGAAACTCTTCTAGGTACTTGTGAATTCCACCTTTTAGCTGGTAAACCTCTCTGCACACTGCCTGTTTAAAGCATATTAGCAGAAAAACTGAAGGAGACCACGGCAGTGGTGGCGTGCCAGAGTTCCCAAAGCAAATGCTGTAAATGCCAGGGGTCAGTGAAAAGCAGCAGCCTCTCAGTGACCATCAGATGGCACCATGCGCAGCCACAGCTCTAGGCAGTGCCACCAGGGAGCTCTGGGCGGCTCCACAATGCTGGCTTGTTGGAATGAACCCAGCTCTTCATTCAGTGTTACACTCAAAAGAAGCTGGTAACCTTCTCACTTGAGGAAGGTCTGCTGTATCACAGATCAAATGCTTTTGAATCTCCATGAACTGCTGCTTGTTATTCAGTATTCATTTAGTTACCAGTAGAAGCAGAATTTTGCAGGGTTCATATTGATGCAGCGGAAAAAAGAACCCCAAGGTTTAAATCTCTGGAGAACCTTTGTATTCTGTTCCCTTGATCCTTGAGGAAAGGATCCAGGAGAAGAGTGGGATGGAAATTTTAGAACACAATTAGAACAATGCACTGTCCTGGATTTAGGTCTGGGAAAAGCACTGACTGGCTAATTTTCACCACTGTTAGATGCTCAAGCTGTGCAGTAATGACCACAGAGCATAACCTAGACAGTCTGTGGAAACACTGCAGAGTATTTTCAAGCCCTCCTAAAACAGTCCTACAAATATCTCTTCTCAGGAAATGGGTTATGTAATTATTTTCACTGCTGTGACACTAGTCCACACATGTCATACTGAGCCACACTCAACTATCCAGGTCCTTGACTGACAGCATGAGGCAAGCACATGTCAGAGGCATTTATCTCCCCACCTGTGCATTCTGCAGTTGGTGCACAGTAAGAATTCTCCAGCAAGACAAAAGACAGGTGCCCTTAAAGCAGCCTCAACTCCCCAACACTGGTGCTCTCAGAATGACATCTTACCTTGCTCCTGAGGTAAGCAGAGCCTCTTTCACAACGAATCCCTCCTGTGCAGTACATTAGGACACGCTTGTCCTTAAAAAGCTCCAGGTTTTCATCTACATAGCTTGGAAAATAGCTGAACTTCCTGATATCTGGAGCCAGACAGCCCTGGAAATGTCCCTGCAATTACAACAGATGGCCATGCAACTGGTTACAAGCACTGTTACTGATAGGGTCTATGCCTCAAACCAGAGGAAGTAACAAACCCTCGGGCTGGAATATTCAGCTTACTGCAGCTGCTTTAGGCAGCTCCTCAGCTGCATTAATGCATCAAAACTTATGTAAAATCTGTAGGAGGATTCTGGACACAGCAAGTCACCTCATCGAAAGAAGAGAAAGCTAAGCCAAACTGTCAGAGAGAGGACAAACCACAGCAGCGCATGAGGGGTGGTGGCTGTGACAGCAGGATCCCCCTATCTTTTTGACAGATGGGACAAGACAAAAATTGCTAAAAACCATCCCTACAAATTATGCTACTTCAAACATTCATGCTCATGTTGTATGGACCTCTTTGTTTTCTTTCTGCCCCACACTGTATAAGCACTTGGCCAGGTAGGCTCCATCCTTAGTTGCTGGGCAGGTCCTCTACTGCTTGTATCTAATATTCATTACTAAACTGCACTCTGTACACATTACAGTCAAGCTGGAGTATATAATCTCCTCTAACAGTAAGCTGTACTCACAATTGTAAATATTTCACCCCTGCACCTGTAAAGAAGCAGGCAAGCAGCACTTACTATTTTACTTTCATAGAAGTTCCTACAGTCCAACAAGATGGTATCGCTTTGTCCTTGAGTGGCCTGAGACAAATACTGTTCTACTTCTCTATGAAATTCCTGAGGGGATAAATGGATTCCTTTAACAAAACAAAACAAACAAACAAAAAGAAAAAAAAAAAAAAAAAGAGAGAGAGAGAAAAAAAAGGGGGCGGGGGGAAGAGAAGTGAGAAGCAGAACTACAAAACAATGTCACAAATGAGATCACTGATCCAGATTCTCCTCAGATTTCCATACAAAACTTTTTTGTGAATATTCACAGACTTTTAATCCCAACTCAATCAGCCAAGTTTATCCATGTTTGGCTTTCTACTGGCAAATGAAAGAAAACACAACACTCTTCCATACAACGGAAGAAGCAGCAGACAGCTACTTATCTCTGTGATCTTCTGCTGCATCCCCCTGGCTACTCTGACAGCTGTAGAAGAGGGAGTGACACGTGTCACTCCTCTTTGCTCATATGTCATTAAACTTGGAGGTGCAGAAATACAATATTTTTAATAAACTCTTCTTGATAACAATAGAAAACTTCCATAAACATGTATTACTTTCAGTACAACTTCAATTTATATAGAGTTTCTTGATTTTCAGGGCTTAGGACTCTTAATCTACTGAAAAACTAAAAAGCTCAACCAGCAAAATCCTCTACTTTATGAAAAAATACCCCTACAAGCAACCTGCCAGAGTAATAGGAACCATCTCCACAAAATGCTGCAAAGAGGGCAAAAAAGGAAAGAAACAGCCAAACATACAGCCCACAAACTACAAAAAAATGGGAACACAAAAAAATCCTCTTCCAAATCCACAAAAAGATGTTGTAGAAGTTTGGCACCAGCAAAATCTCTTGGTGGAAAAAACCAGCCCAAAGCTACTCTGTTAATTGCTATTTGCTGTGCTCCTGCTTACCACCTATGTAAGCATCCTTAAAGCAAATCCACAGCCAGGAACACCTTATCAGGCATAATCCACACTAAGCAGCTACAGCTAGCACAAAACAAATGCAGTCAGATGGAATCCATGCAGAACTTGGATCTGCTTAGTGCACAAGATAGGAGCATGGCTGTTGGCACCAAAACAAGTGAGGCCAAGTCAGAAGTCCCTACTGCTCCATGTCATCTGAACTCTCCCACAAAACCTGAAGTTAATTCTGAAGTTTTCTGAGGCAGCTATATACTTGGCTAGCCAAAATCTAGGACGGCAAATTCTGTGCACCAGTAGCTTTTGACTAACAGTAAGATATCAGTTTCTGTATCTATTTCTCCTGTGTGCTGGTGATTGTGCAAAGGGAAGTATTTTCGATGAAGGATTTTACTCTTCACTCATCTCTCACTTGGGTGAGTGTTCCAGATTGCAAGGCAAGATGTATTCTATTGCCATCTGTATGGCAGTTGTCTGGTGTCAAGTGGGCATTCCTCCTTATCTCTCTTCCTGAGTGATCACAATCAACAGGGGACATCTGCTGATAAGGGGCTATTGAATGTCACCACATGACTGATAAGAACTATAGCATCCCATTGTGAGATGCTCTGCCCAGAGGGAGAAGCCAAGCAGTGCCATGCAGATATAACCTGCAAGGTTCTGACACCAAGACAGCCTTTGCTCCACTCGACTACCCAGAGGAACAGCAGCTGCTTCTACTTCCACGTATCTGCGGAGGAAGAAGACACCCCTTTCCTACAGGACTCCCCTGCTCCAACAGAACCGCGCCTGACACTCCAGGAGGACTGCAGCCCTTTTCTAACTGGACTGCTACCAACACCCTGACCCACAGGGTGTCAGGTCGTGTTCTGACTCTGACAGTGTTGTTCTGGTGTATTGCATTATTGTATTTTATAATTTTATATTTTTTCCCTTCCCTATTAAAGAACTGTTATTTCCTGCTCCCATATTTTTGCCTGAGAGCCCCTTATTTAAAATTCATACCAGTTCGGAGGGGTGGGGAGGGTTTGCATTCTCCATTTCAGGGGAGGCTCCTGTCTCCTTTAACAGGCACCTGTCCTTTCCAAACCAAGACAGTGAGAGGCTTTATTCATTTATTAATTTTTAATTACATAAACTTACCAGTTTCCCTGTAAGACACTATCTTTGGATCAATGCCCATAGGTACAATTTCTTTGAATACTCCAACTCGAAGGTCTGGGAAACAGTGAGCTCCTCCTGCACTGCTCTAGGGAACCAAAAAAAAAAAAAACCAACAAAAACTTCACCAAAATTTGCCAGGTGTCAAAATTAAAATTACCCACCCATTCACTTTAATTCTACAGATCATTAGAATATGAAAATATCTTTGTGGCTGAGGGAAAGAAGTGTCTTTCCTGCTGAAATCCACACTAAATCCTGAAGTTTAGGCAGTGGACCCCTAACATGACCTGGAAGACAGGTGTCTTAGGCCCAATGACTGCAGGTGAGACAGACAGCATTTGGTTGGAAGTGCAGGAACGTAGACCAAATCTTAGTCACCAACTTGTTACTAGCACTTATTGTGAGAAAGTTGAGGCCCCTACAAAAACATGCTGATCCTGACAGAAATATTAAATAATGTCCTCCAGTAATGGATCATGTTGCCACACACAGGCCCTGCAGTTCTCTGTGCAGGCCCTGCAGTTCTCTTGGTCCCTCTGGCACCAGACACAAGCACAGCTGTGCCTCCAGCGTGATGTGTGATGGGAATGGCAGTGTTCGTGAGTGTGACGGAGATGTACGGGAGGTCAGCCAGGCACAAGATTTGTTAACAGTGGAGGCTGGCACCTCCCTCTCCCCTCAAACTCAAGCGTGGGATTTCCCCTTCAGAAGTCCTGGTATGCCCTTCATTGGTAGGCACCCCCATTGCAGGCTACAGGGAGTGAGAATTTCTGCAGGGCTGAGCCTCAAACATGACTTAGGCATCACCAAGTAAATAAACACTCAAAGAAAAGTGCAGCTGTGCAGCAGTGTTCCAACTATTACAGAAATCAATCTGCGGGAACTGTATAGGCCACTGGGTATGTTTATAGCCCCAAGCACAGTTCTCACTCCTCTATTCCTTGTCTTCATGGCACAGCAACCTGAAAGCCTCACTCAGGCATACAACATTCAGGAGGAACTGTGAGACAGCCAACAGTGTATTCCACTAATACATGAACACTGATGCCCAGAGAGATCATGCAAGGTTGAAGGTTTTGCCAAGGTCTGGGTAAAATTCCATCCCTTTTTTTTTTTTTTTATCTACATATGACTGTAACTAACACAACTCCTCTTGAAATTCAGCCAAGCATAACAGACACTTTTAAAGCTAAGACTGAATCATCACTGCAGCTCAGCATGGAATTTGACTTTCGCAAGTTTCACTAACTCCTTTTATCTACTTGTTTATGAAAAAATAATAGCACTCCTTGCAAATAAAACCGTGTGGAGAAGGGCTGCTGCTTAAGCTGCAGCTTTCCTTCCTTGCAGAGGAACCAGAACCTACAGTGATTGGCAGACAAAGCCTACCAAAATGCCATACAGTGCACCAGCCACTGCTGCCCTCATCATCTGAGGACAGCAATCAGTACATATGCTCCAGCCAGGCACCAAGTGGAGTAGGAAGAAACCTCTTGACAGTCCCTGTGTGTTTTCTCTGGAAGATATCCAAACCATGGAACTGACAGTGCACTTACACTGGACACCAAAACCTGCGTGAACCTAAACGAGTAGTACTGCTTCCAGTCAAAGAAGGGTGAAGAGGACAGTGTGCAAATGCTTTGCTAGGCTAGGTGTATGTCATGATGCCTGCTCAGTCTGGAGTAAATGCTTGTTGCAGAATGGTGGGGCTTAGACACATTCCCTCACTCACCTGTACTCCCCCAGTACCCATAGCTGCCAAAGCTTGAAGCAGCTGCTAACACTGCCCATGGAAACTCACAGTTCTGGTAAAAACCATCACAGATTTTTGGTATGGTTAAGATCCACCGACTCAGGTAAGTGGTGGGGGAGCAGAACTGCTATGGCAGAAATAATACTGTCAAGAAGAAATCCACTTATTTCTTGAAAATTATATTACCCCATTAACAATGTCTATGTGAAAATTATTTTTTCATACCTTGAAATCCTCTTGACACAAAATGTTTTTGAACAGAGGCTGGGAAAGCATAACTTTAATGTAGAGACTGGTAGCTACTTTGCTTCCCCCAACTGTCCCATTAATTCCTTCTGAAGCAACTCGTACCTAGGAGGCAAGAGGAGAAGCTGGGGCTGAGCCTTAATTACAGCACAAGAGATCAAAGTGAAATTGGCAAAATATGACTGGGTGACAAAGGGCAGGCACAGGAGTATGTTCAGAAAAGAGACTACTGAATAAGGAAGGAAAATATGGTTAGAGAAGTTGAACATAAAGACAATAAAGAGGAAAAAAACCCTCAACAATCCAGTAATCACTTCTCAGCCATTTTAAAAGAATCACATCAGGAGAGTCAGAGAAGTCCATTCAATAAACAGAGAAATGCTGTATAAACAGAGAAATTGCTGTCTGCACATCCTGCAGTCAGCATTAGAATTCCCACTGGAAGTTGCCTCAGAAAGAACAATAGGCTTGTGCTGCATGACTCAGACAGCTAAAAAAGAAAATGTGAATATGCATAACATCGTATCTAATATTAAATTTCGGGATGAGTCATTTTATCTCCAGCACTGACAAATGAACAAAAGCTCTGAAGTGGGGGCAGGGGTAAGGAGGAAAGACTGAATATAAGAAGCAAGGAAAAAACCAACTGATTGGGAAGGTAAATGCTGTACCTGTCTTGGAGATGAGATGGGAGAAAAAAAAAAAAAGAAACTTGAGCAAAACACCAACTACCAGGCAAGACAGCTGAGCAGAAAAGGAAGTGAATCCATGGTGACACTTCACCCCCAGACCTGTGCTGATGCACCACTGGCAGAGAACAAGGAGCTACTTAGGAAGACAAGTCACAGACAAAAGGAGCCTCCTGCTCCACACTGCCCTCCTCCATACCACAGATAACCTAGGAACATCAGCTTTGTGAGGCTAAAATTCACCTTCTCCCACAGCATCCAGAGGCCAGCTACACAAGCAACTCACATCATTGGTCTAGCCTGCCAGGAATGAAGAGAACAGACTGTGCAGGAAAGAGAACTGCTACATTATGGTGTGGCCTAAGGTGTTGGCTGCTCTCACCTAACTCCTGACAGTCTGGTTTGCAGCTTGGTGGAGCCACTCTGACTGGGAGCACTGAGGAGGGAGGATACAGGTGACCAGTGAGTGGGGCAGGCCCAGACACATGCTATCCCCTCCAGCTTGGCCCTCTGGATACATTGTGCTGCACGTGCCCTTATACCCAGCCTGCTAATGCCAGCTGAGACACCTGCATGCAGCTCCCTGCTGACACCAGCGATTAAGCCACTTCCATCTCCTTGCCTGTATAGAAAAATGCATCATTAATTTCTCACGTGAATATCCTTTCTGGTAGACGGCAGGAGTGATAAAAAGACTCATTTTCCTGTTTCCATGTGTAAAACTGATGGAAACGGCGTAACCCTTGCAAGGACAAGGTCTGCACCATGTGCTGCCTGTGAGGCTCACTCAATGCCACACCCAGGGTTCCCTGCATCAAAAGGGATTTGAGATTATCTATACTTTTTTTCTGTGCTGTGATAGCTCTTAAACAGAATTCTAAAAGATACCTTACCAAGTCTGAGCCTCTCTTAATGGGATCATAACAGACTAGCACTTTCTGGCGCAAAACACATCTGGTTCTCCATATAACCCATCATCCTGTACTAAATAAAGATGTGGGGGGTTTTCCTTAAGAATAGAACCATTGCTTCAAACCTTACCTTGCCAGTGAGATGTAGATGCTGACACAAGGCCTTTTGCCAAGCACAGAGTTTCTCTGGATCCCTCACCTCACAGTAACAGTAATAGAGAAGTACGTCTCCCACCTGGCTGCCCACAGCATGGCAAAGGTAAGCAAATAGAAAAAGAATGTTAAGAAAGAACAAAATTATACTACTAGCAGTAACCATTCAAAAAGCAGACAATTTTCTTTTGGCAGATGTGTAGAGAAAAAAAGACCCTCAAACAAACTTTGGAGGGATTAGCACTACTGGGTTTGACTTATTTCAAACAGAAGGAATGTTAATCAAAAAAAGCTCCCACACTTCTAATTCTCGGGTCTAGTTACAAAGTGAACTTTGTACTCTCACTGCCAGAGGCCTACCATATGCTCTCCCCACACACAGAACACAAGAATTGCCGACTTTTTTTGCACACAAGCAAGACATTAAATGCTTGCTTTGCCAAAATAGCACTTGAAAACTCAAGCACTTGAGCTGTTTAAATTTAAACAGCCAAAGCTTTTTGAGAGATTGCATGCTCCCACATTTTGTGCAGCACAAGCCAAAGTCTGCCACAGTCAGAAACGCTTCTGTGAACCCTCTTCATAACTAAATGAGCCCTTCAGGAACCTGAACGAACAGCAGAAAGGAACCCATGCAGAGCATATCCTGCTGCTCTGCCCTTCTCTGTGGCAGTCCTTCCTTACAGATCCAAACTGTCAAACAAGACCTATACAGGCCTGCTTTAACAGTACAGGATGATATAACTCGGACAGTTCAATCCACCATCAAAAACGGCAAGGGGTCAAACACTTAATATAAACGATATTCAGAGAATCTGAAGATCCAGAGGATAGTTGGGAAAGACTCTTCCTGTACCTTAGAAGTGTCGCTGACACTAAATCTCCCTTACCTTGTCAGATCATCCTGGCTGACGTGGCTTGTGTCCGGGAGCGTCCAGGAGATCTCCGGGCTGCTGCAGGAGTGCCCGCTCGGCCGGGCCGCGCTGCCCGCCGGAGCCGGGCCGCCCGCGGGGCTGCCTGCGGCCTCTGCCGGCGCCGCGCCGAGCCCCGCCTGCCGCCCGACGTCCCCGGAGTGGTGCAGAGCCACGTGCCTGTGGATGCCGGGCAGCTCCTCGAACGCCTGCCGGCAGCACCGCCACCGCACGCCCTCTCCGCCGCCGGGACACCGCGACGCGGCCGGCACCTCCTTGGCTTTGACGAACAGGGAAAAGGCCTGGAACGCACCGCAAGCGTCCGCGTTACCGAGGTTACAGCGCTGCCCGGCCCCGGCCCGGCGCGGCCCCGCGCCCGGCCCCGACCCACCTTCCTGCGGGCGGCCGCGCGCTGCTTCCTGCCCGCCGCGGCCCCCTCGGCGCTGCCCCGCGGCGAGCCCGGCCCGGGCGGCGCCGCCTCGCCCGGCACCATCTCCGCCTCTCCACCGGGAAGCGCCCGCTCTCCTCTTGCTCCTCCTTCCCCTCTCTTCGTGCCTGCCCCGGAAGCGCTCAGGTTCCTCAGGGAAGTGGGCGGGAGAGGCCGTGCCCGCCCCGGAAACAGCGCGGCGGCGGGCGGGGAAGCAGCGCTTTTAGTCGGCCCGCGCGAGGTGTCTCGGCCCAGTGCTTCCCGGAGCTCGGCAGCGCTCCTCACAGCTCCTCACCTCTCCTCACCGCTCCTCCCGGCTGCTCCTCTGCGCCGTTCCTTGCCATGTCGCGGCGGCGGCACAGCGACGACAGCGATGGTGAGTCCGCGTCCCCCCCGAGGTGGCCCGGCAGGGAGGGTGGATTGGGCGGGATGGAGGAGCGGCAGGCTTTCTGCGGCGTCGGTAACGCTGTGCTCGGTGTGTTGTTGGAGCAGGACAGCCGCACAAGAGGCGGAGGACTTCCGAGCCGTCGGAGATCGAGGAGAGGCTCGAGTCACTCATCTGCAGGGTGGGAGAGAAGGTAGGCGGGCTGGCGGCTCGGGAGAGTTAAAGCCTTGTTTCCCTTCGCACTCTCCCCTTCCCGTGCGTGGTGCCGGGAGCACTTTGCCTGTAGTAGCGACCCTCAAATAAAATACTAATTTCATGAGACTGGGGGAGAGTTGCCGTTTTTTTGCTAAGCCACGTGCTGTGGCGGGTAAAGTGCTGAAATCATAGCGTAACGCTTCCCAATCAGCCATAAACGGCCGGAGGATAGCTATTATTATATCTAAAGATGGTGCTGATGACTCTAGCCTGCGAAGGGTGTGAAATAATTAACTGGTCCTCCTGCACCTTAAGTTTCCAGTCCCGACAATGGGGCTGATGGGGGCGGAGGGGGTGGCAGAACAAAAGGTGATGATGCTCTGAAAAACAAGGTGTTTTCCTTCGTGCCCTGTTGTTAATCGATGCTCGGCCGCATACCGGGGTGTTCCTGGGGTGATGTTAGATCTTGCATCCCTGGGGAAGGTTCCTAGCCGGGGAGCTTGGCGGTCGGGTGCAACTCTTCTTTGGCAAGCGAAAAGAGATTTTTGCTGCTGACGGATTGTTGCCCCGGAAAATGAGGCGACGTGAAAGGATGCCCTCGTCCAGCTTCATTGTCTTACATGTGCGAGTTGGACTAGTTCGTTTTGCCTGGTTGATGAAACGGGGTTTTTTAATTTTCATTTTAGAGTAATTCGTCTTTGGAGAGCAACCTGGAGGGCCTAGCTGGTGTTTTGGAAGCTGATCTGCCAAATTACAAAAGCAAGATACTGAGAATACTGTGTACTGTGTACGTATTGAGAAGGTCTGGGAATGTGGGATGTGCTATCGTTGTGCAAAAGTTTCGTGTTTAAGGTAGTTTAGAAGCCATGAATAGCTTTAGTTCCTGATTGCTGTCATAGCCGAGAATTTGTCTTGCTACAAACAAAAGAAATCGAGGAACAAGTTCATAATTTACTGGCTGTAATTCTAGAAAAATACCTCTTTACATTGCTTTGACTTGAAATGTGTATAAAGGCTCGAAGCTGGTGGATGAAACATTGGAACTGGTCTGCAGCAGCTGTGGGAACACAGCAATGCCGGGCAAAATCCTGTTCCACGTGAAATGCTTAAGACCACCAACGTGGCTGCTAACAGCTACCTGTGTTATCTGCGATGTTTTCTCCCAGCGTTGTCTTCCCTTGCAGTCATGTGCTCATTGCTTTGTGAGCCCATTTGCTAGAGGAGAGGAACTGGGAACGTGAGGAGCAGAAAGCAGGCGGTCTGGTAGCTGCCAGCTCTCCTTCCTCTCCCTCGCAAAATGCAGGAGCAGAGGTGCCATGTCAGGGTCACGGGGTGGTGTTGAGGGAGGGGTTGTGCAGGATCTTTTGCAGGAGGTAAAACAAGTCCGAAGGAAGGGTGTGGTGCGGACTATATAGCCTTTGCTAAGGTTGTACAGATACTTAAAGTCTATCTTGTAGCAATATTTTTATTCAAAGGGGTGTTCCTACCCCAGCAGCGGAACGACGCTGCTTATAAGAATGCTTAACGTGAATACAAAAATGTGCTGTGTAATAACATTTCTTTTTAATTGTGAACTTAAGACAACTTTTTACATTCTTGCAATGAATTTTGTCGCTAATATTATCTGCCCAATCCTCCAGTATACTCAGCAATTAGATATAAATAAACAGCAAATATTTTAATACAAGAAAGTGATAGCAGCTGTCTTTTCTGATTTCCTCATGAGGCAAGTTTGACTTCCAACAGGCAGATTCTAAGATGCTATGCAGTGGCCAATTGGCACATGATGAACAAACAACTAACACAGTATTTCTTTTTCTGTGTTAGTGCACGTCTGCTACCAGAAAAGCTTACTGTTTACACGACATTGGTGGGCTTGCTGAATGCCAGGAACTACAATTTTGGCGGGGAATTCGTAGAAGCCATGATTCGTCAGCTTAAAGAATGTCTGAAAGTGAACATGTATAATGAAGCTGTGCATCTAGTAAGTGGAGTTTCATTTGTCTATTTGTTTCATGTCATTTTTCTTTCCTCCTTTCACCTTTTTTTTGCAGAAGAGCTGGACCTTGCAATGTGTGTTTCTGTGTCTCTTGCCATCAATGTGCAGTGAACTGTAAATATACCAAGAGGAAATGTGTGTTATGTGAGAACTATTTTCTTTTTCAGTGACGAGGAGTTTGATTACATTTGCAAATTTACTTCCAGCAATATCTTTTTCACAGTGAAAAATTAAGTGTGTGTTAAGCAGAGGTGCTTTTTGCTGCTTGTCCTTCAGTCAAATGTAAAAGATTTAAAAAAAAGTAGTTCCACTTTCCTTGTATTCAGAGATACATGACAATCTTGTGGCTCCTGTGGAAATAAAAGAAATTGGAAAGAAAATAAACACTGTAGTTCTTAAAAGCTATTTTTGATGGCTGGTTGCATTCTTCTGATAAGGGGTAAAGATCAAGCAGTTAGTTTTAAATATTGGCTGTCTTTGAAAGCATTTGCTCCATCCTTGCTGCTTAATAGATTTTGTCTGCTCTCAGGTATTAGAACCTCAGCAGTATCTGATTTAGAAGCCCACTGCCAAGTTCCCCACCTTCTGAATCCCACCAGTGAAAATTAAGATTCTAGTCAAGAGACTGATGTTAGGTCAACTGTAGGACACTTTTGCTAATAAGATCTAATTTCTGAAACTTGTGTTATTTTTGTTATCTGATACTATACAGAATAGAGAGAACTACCAGAGTTTTCTTCTGTAGTATCAGTTTGCATGTTTCCCACCATTCCTTAATTAGGAATATTATCCTTATGATGTATTGCAGTAGGAGGGATTAAGGGCATTATAATGAACAATATATTAGGCAGCACATATGATGCTTATCATTGAAAGGCGAGTCTGTGCAGTGTGCAGTATTTCAGCCTTTGTGGTACTGAATGAGTATTATACTTTTATTAATGGTTGGCTTTAATCATTTCACTAATGTTTATTTGTACTTGTGCAGCCAGTTTAAAAAGTGTTCATTTTCTCTTCTTTAGGTACGTTTTCTGTCCGATCTCGTGAATTGCCATGTAATAGCTGCACCTTCAATGGTAGCTATGTTTGAGAACTTCGTGAGTGTGACACAGGAGGAGGATGTACCCCAAGTAAGCAAAAGATCTGTAGGCTCTCTGGGCCTGTTTCACAGTTTGTCTGTACTGTTTGTTCTGTCCTTATGCTTAGAAGAGAGAGTTTTTAGGGAGAACTACCTGAATGGACTGACACATACAGTTTCCTGAGCATTAGTGAAAGGAGCCTGTGGCAGTTGGGAAATATGTGTACATACAGAAAGTATGGTGAAGTGGCCAAATTGCATTTATTTTACCTTACTCTGGCAATTGCAGAATGTGCCTAGCTTTTCTGCTGTACTGAGTATCTAGGAGAACTTTGAAAGTGATGCCATTTATCCCATTTTTTAAGTCTGCCTAATACAGTTCAAGTAAAAAATTATACTTTTCAAGCATGAATATTTTTTCAGGTGCCTTGCCTGTCCAGTCTGCAACTGCTGGTCTTTACATTCCCCCAAAACAACTTGCTGATGTTTTAAATTAAAATGTGTGTGTGCAAAATCTTCTGGAGCTTACTGGTATGCTCAGGTTTTGGTATATTACCTTCTTATAGGTGCGATGTGACTGGTATATGTTTGCATTTCTGTCATCTTTGCCTTGGGTTGGGAAGGAGTTATATGAGAAGAAGGATGCTGAAATGGATCGTCTCTTGTCTCAGGCAGAAAGTTATCTGAAGTAAGTTGTAACTTGTTAGAAACACTCTCTTTGGTATCTATTCAAGTGTGAAGTAATAGTGTTGATTATTGCTCACTTTCATGTATTCTAAAACTTTTGGTGTGAACCATTTTGTGGGGGAAAAAAGCCCTAAAATGCAGTAGGTGCAGAGTTTTTGAATTTGAAAAGTTTACTGTCTTGTGTAGTTCTAGGGTATGTTTAAGGTCTTGTGCTGCTCATGCTGAAGCAGCTGGAGTTGTAAGTGTGCTGTTAATACAAATAGATTGTTGCATTAGTGCTATGCAGTGTCATTGCTCTCTGTCCAGGTGCTTCAAATTAATGTTGTCGAGATACTATAATGGAGGTATTTTAAGTATCACAAAGCTGGTTTTATCTGCTGTAGACTGCATCAGCTGAAGAAAACGAATAGTAGCATGCTCACAATAAAAACAAAACTGTTGCCCTAAATTAGTGTATTAAAAGTCAGATTTTCTCTCCTGTTTAAACAGACGCCGCCAGAAGATTCATGTGCCCATGCTGCAAGTGTGGACTGCTGACAAACCACATCCACAGGAAGAGGTGATTAGACTTCACACTTCATTCCTTCAGAAAGCTGGGAAAATAATTTTGTACTAAGGTGTTCTTTTATCAAGAAATTAGAAAGTATCTCAAAGAGTGAATGCTTTGATTTGTCTGCTATTTCCCATTGATTCCAAAAGTTCTGTGTGGGGAATTCTTTTCCAAGTATTGGGCTGAAATAAGAGGTTGAGTTGAGTAAAAAGGAGGGGATTGTGTTGTTTGCTGCAACTTTCTTATGAGGAAAAGTTATGAAGTAAATTGTAGTGTTTGATTTTGTCCTGCATGTTACAGGGCTTCATGCTAAAAGGATTTTTTGTGTGAAACTTAAGCATGCTGGGATATTTTGACTCTTTTAATACCATCAAAGAGCAGTGACTGTCCTCTGCTGATCTTCTGCTGTAGTTTCTCTGTTGGTGTTTGAAAAATTGCCAGGAGTTGAATTTTACTGACACAAAGCTGTGTGGACTCAGCTATAGTTCTGGCATTTAGAGTTCTTTAATTATTTGTTGGTTTGTTGAATCAGCAGTTTAAGTAACTATGGATGTAGTATGTAAAGTATGCATTTCAGATGGTTCAGGAAACTGCCCTTTTTATTCAGAGATACAGCAGATCTAATGTTTCTCACCTTTCCCTTCAGTATTTAGACTGCCTTTGGTCTCAGATTCAGAAACTGAAAAAAGACCGTTGGCAAGAGCGGCACATCCTGCGGCCCTACTTGGCTTTTGACAGCGTTCTCTGTGAGGCACTGCAACACAATCTGCCTCCCTTCACGCCCCCACCTCACACTGAAGATTCCGTATACCCGATGCCAAGGGTTATTTTTAGGATGTTTGACTACACGGATGACCCTGAGGTACGTGATTGCTGTGGGGAATGGTGAGTGGATTTCACAGCTAGGTTCCTGGGGCAAAATTGGTGAAAACATAATGTCTTCTCTCCGAGTGAAGACAGTGAATGGTTGGAAGGCTAGCAGCAAAACTGAGTCTGCTGCCTTTTACCTTCACTTACTGGCCTCTGGTTTTTGTAGTGAAGAAGACCATGAGTGTGTATTCTTTCCACTCCGCAGCTTTAGTGTAGTCTGGCTTAAGCTGAGTTGTGTTTTTTTCGCAGTGGCTCTGCAAAGAAAGGGAAGAAGCAGATGCTCTGTAAACTTACAATCATATTCTCTAATTTTGTTCTTATCTCTTCTTGTAATGACTCCCACTATTCATTTTGTTTTAAACATGGGTGACACTGAGGTTTGTGTGGAAATGTGTCATACTGGCTTTTTAGTCCTGAAGGATACAGGGCAGCTGAGACCTCATGGTGTTTATGTGGATGTTTGGCAAATTTTTTCTACCTGTAAATGTATCTAAAAAAACTTGCTGTCCATGATACCACTACATTAGCAGTCATCTTCATGAGTCTTTGCTTTTTCTTACCAGGGTCCTGTCATGCCTGGCAGCCACTCCGTTGAGAGATTTGTGATAGAGGAGAACCTCCACTGCATCATCAAATCTCACTGGAAAGAGAGAAAGACCTGGTAGGAGGAACTTCATACTGGGGGGCTGTGGCACTTTTTAAATGCTGCTGGGGCTTTGGTGCCAGTGGGGATATGTCCTGCACTGGTTAGGCGAGAGCTCTAGATCAAACATTTCCTGAAGCTGGTGGTGTAAGTTTATTTACCAAGTTTATCTGTGCTGAAACTGTTAGCTGGAATACTGCGTATCCATAACATCCAGATAACAGAGAGTCTGTGTAATCCAGAGGGGAGTGGTTTCTTGGTAAGGGAATCCCTTGGTAATATGGCATGTGCTGCAAAAAGTATGCAGACATGCCTTATTCCTCATGGGACCTCTGTGGAAAATGTGGTTTTGTTGTGCTTCCTGGAATGCTAATTAGTTGGGGCAGTGACCATGGAGCTGGTTCATCTGCAGCTGACTGAGCATTGGTGTTTATGGACACCTCCTTGTTGTGCTTCCTGTGGGAATAACATGCCAGAGATAATTGAGTTCACTCTGGGGAGTCACTGCAGGGCCAGATTTCGTCAGTTTCAACGCGGCTGAGCCAGGAGGCACTTTGCTTTATATCTGCCCAAATACTATCTGATGTGGATAATTGATAACCCAGATGGTTTGCCACAGCTGTCACACTTCCATATGAAAACTAGCAAACCATGAATATTGTGCATGAAATGGGCAGAAATAATGGTTTTGGTGATGGCGTGGGATAAACTTTTGTGGTTGCAGCTGTTTGATCTAGCAAAAACTAGAAATTTGGTGTTGTTGCTCTTACTGGGATAGTCTTCATTAATTCTCAGAGGATAGTAAAAGACCAAGAGAGATACAAGATTTGCCAGAGGTAGTGGCATATCTTGTATCTCACAGAGGTGGTGGTTTGCTTTGCACAAATGAATAGGTGATAATGACGTGAGTAAAGATAAGGCATTTGAAACATTAGAGTTTCTTATATAAACCATTAGCTTAATTGTACTTTCAAGTCACTCCAAACATTTCGTTGTTTGGGATAATTTTTTTTTTCCCCTTTTCACTCACACATGCTACAACTACAGCTCACTGTGACTTTCTGTGCTAAACTATTGTGGGTAGCAGCATAGTGTTCAAGCAACGTTACTGCTGCAGAGAGTACATCGTTACATATTGTAGTTTAGGCAGTGCTAGTGAGTCCTTGTGCTATTTGTTTTCGTCAGTGTTCTAAGGATCAAATAACAGACTTTTGAAGGATTATTGATTTGTTTGGTGCTGTTTTAATTTTCTGTAATTTTCTTGCTTGAGTTTTGTATCACATTTGCTGTGTTATGTTTGTATTTAATGTGTCTGTGGTTTTACAGTGCTGCACAGCTGTTGAGCTATCCAGGAAACAACAAGATCCCTTTGAACTATCATATAGTAGAGGTATGGATTTTATAATTCACCTCTTTGGTGCTCCATTATTTCATGAGTAACACATCCCTGTTAGTTCCATTATAGGTTCCTCAAATTACAGTTTGATTTGCAAATCAGTCAGAATTTTGTTAAATTCAACCAGCAGCTTCTAAATGAGCAGGTTATATACAGTTGAGTGATAGTCTTGTGCTTTTAACTTGGTACATTCTCTTTTAAACTAAAATACAAGAGGAAACATACACAAACTGAAATTCACGGAAGTCAGTTTAAACATAGGAAAAATCTATTTTTCAGAGGAATTAACAAAGTACAGTAAAAGCAACTTGTTGTGTAAAGGCTTTATGAAGAAGTAATTAGAAGTATGATTTTCAGGGCTAATTATGACAAGAAATAATCCCATGTAGAATACTGATTTTAAAGTGGGATTGCAAATTACTTTTGCCACCAAAATGACAAATATTCTGATTGCTGTGAAATTGCTTGAGTTTTGGTCACCTCTGTTCTTTTTTTACTCTTCAGAGTAAACATTTTACACTTAGAACAGTATTAAATTCATTACATAAACAGTGCTAAAATTAGGCATAATTTTATGCCTTAACATTGAAGTATATGTAGTGATTTTTACCTCCAGTATCTTGAAGTGCTGTAAAAAGTGATGAAAAAACTGAAAGTGTACAAATTATATGACTAACCCTGTAAAAATTCCCTTTTTTCTTGTGAAACTTCCCTGAGTTTCAGAATGCAACTGGTTGTCCAGTTGTTATTTTCTATCTTGAAAAATGGAGACATTTTCTGCCCAACAGAGTTCTCCCTACCTTTTGACCATATCTGTCTGAACAAAATGTCCAAATTATGCTGACAGAAAGGTTCCCCAGCATCTTACAGTCTCTTTTAAGTCCTTCCTTAGAAAAACAAGTTCTAGCCAATGTGTTTTTGTGTGATGTTTTCGAAATCTATAAACGGATGTTGATTTCTTATATAAGACTTATCTAAAAAAAAAAGGCTCCTCCTTTAAGTTTTATTCAGAAATTTAAAGAGGAAACTGATCAACCATAATGAAGTTTCCCGACTCCTTTGATATTATTTAAATTAAAAACAGAAATGTTGACTGCAGGATTATTTTCATGTTTCTTAGAAGAGTTTTTCCAAGGAATGGAAAAACATTCCAAGGAATGGAGCATATGTATTTGTTGTATGAAATGCTGGTTGTAATTCTCAGTTTAAATTTGTGACTTAATTTATATACAGTTTTGTATAGGCGCAATGGAAAAGGTAAAAATGTAATTTTAATGTATATATTCTTTTCATGCTAAATTCTTAGGCTTCATTATTTACAACAAAATCAGATTATTTCTTCATTTCTTAGATCATACAGTGTCATTGCAGTGGGTCATGTTATAACTATGCCCATTTCTAGAGTTGCATGCTATGTTTCTTAAACGCAATAGATGTGTAATGCTGGTGTTGTGTTAGTATGAAATGATGAGAACAGAGTGGACTGTATTAGTACAGTGTTGTGTTACACTGTACCAATGAACCAATAAGAGGCAGAGTGTTGTGCATCCTGTTGGTTCTTTCTCTTTTTTCTGGAATGGGCATTTGATAGAAAAATATAGGTCTTTTGGGATAGCTCATTATTTAAGATTGATGGCCACAATTGAGAAGCTGCGAGTTGTGCAGGACATGTTGGACTGTGCTCTTATTCTGTGATTTCCTCTCCCATAGGTAATATTTGCAGAGTTGTTTCAGCTGCCATCTCCACCGCATATTGAAGTCATGTACACAACGCTTCTGATTGAGCTGTGCAAACTTCAGCCTGGCTCCTTACCACAAGTTGTATCCTTTCTGTGCTCCTGAGGAGCGTTTATGAAATGCAGTCTTTATTTATTTGTTCTGTAGCTGATGGGATAGTAATAAATACTGTTAATATTTTACAGTATTAATATTTCACAGTATCTGCAGGAAACTTTTCCTGTAGCACTTGCATTGCTTGTTGCATGATGTGAATTCTGTCCTTCTGGGGAAGAAGCCAGCACTCTTGTTGCCATAATGGAAGAACAGGTTGGGATTACAGGGTGGAACTCCCAATATTCTTTGCTTTTTCTACTGTGGATTTACTTGGTTTACCTGATTTTGGAGTAGGCTCAGGGACCTTCCAGTACAAAAAGTTGATGACAGTCTACTAAAACCAGAAAGGAAAAACAGCTGACTAACCTACTTCTTTTTTGTAAGCCTTAACAAGAAACTTTAAGCTTGCACAAGCCACAGAAATGCTCTACATGCGTTTGGACACAATGAATACAACATGTGTGGACAGGTAAATGTGTTTTGGAGATGGTGGAAAACATTCCTCGATATCCAGTGTAGAAGAAGACAAAGAGATTGTGTAAAGAGTAGTCAGAAAGCCTTGTTAGAGCTACCTGAAGTTACTCAAAATGTTTTGTGAGCTTTGCCTTTGAGTGGTCTCCGGAGAAGATGGAGATTTCCTGCTTGCCTCTCCTCTCAGGAACGCCCCCCTGCAGGTCACAAGTCCAGCTGTCTATGCAGGACAGTTGAGATTGGTGACAACTTTTCTGTGGTCAGAACTGTTGATGGTTGTGTAGCGCTCTGCTACACCCTGTGCCTGCTCCCTAGTGGTTGGGGGCGTGACTTGGAAGAGAAGTTGATGGTATATGTGCCACCCAGAGGAGGAGAATGGTGGTTATTTTAGCCTTTCAATGAAATCTGCATTGAGTAGGAGAGTGGATAATGACTCATTAAAAATGTGAAAGTTGTCTATTCACAGTAAGTTTGCATTTTAATTGGTAATCGGGCTATTTGTCCATAAACCCTTTATGACTCTCCAAACTGAGTCTTTTGTATCCCAGCTTTTACAAGCTGTTAAATGCTGTAATAGCTTAGAGAGTTTAGGCTAGTCTTGGAAAAGTAGAATGCATTTATAAGATAAGCTCAATGCAAGGTTTTCCTGCATTTCTGACATTTAACAGAGGTTTGTTTTGTTTTTTTTTTTTCTTTTAATTAAGATTTATTAACTGGTTTTCGCACCACTTGAGCAACTTTCAGTTCCGTTGGAGCTGGGAAGACTGGTAAGTTTCTGTCCTTTGGATTCAAACCTGATACTGCTAGAACCTTAACATTTCAAACACATCGAGAAAGTGTCACAGTATGGTGGCCCTGTTAATGGCTTTCCTCTAGTTTATCAGAGACCTTTTGTTATCTGTCCATCAGGACTCAGTGGTAGATTATTTTGGTAATCTCTTTAATCACTGTATTGTCCCTGGTGAACTATGTGGTAAATCTCAAGTCAGTGTATGCATTCCTTAAAGAAAGGAAGCAGAAATGTGATCCCTTTAATTTGTCCTGCACTTTGTCAGTTGCTAGCAAATTTTCCAAAATGCCTCCACATATCTTTTTTTTTTTACTTCAATGGTTTGTGCCGACTCTTTGTATCCTGAATTCATTGTGTTGTTTTGCTCTCTGCCCTACCCTAAACCTTTCATTAAAACTTTTATCCTTCATACCTTGCGGTCTTTTTCCCACCTGCCAAATCCTAGTGCCTGAAGTTCCATCAGAGCTTGCCGTGCCATCTGTCCTACTGTGCCACATTTTGAACCTGTATGAGCTCCCAGGAGCACATTAATGTTTGAGCACAGGCTCCCTGAGATTTCCATTCCAGGCACCCCTGTAGCAAGGGAGATTCCCTTGAGGCCAAGTCCTCCGTGGAGTAGTTTCCACAGCCTGTGACTGTACCTGCTTTCTGTAGGTGATATGCCTTAGAGTCCTTATGGAGAAGGGTTCAGCCTTCTGATAGGGTTCGGTGGCTTTACTTAAGTTTCATGCCCTGTCCTTTTGTGGAGTTGAGTGCTTGGCATCCATGTTAACTGATCAGGCAGCAGCCTTCAAAGAGTTAATTTTAGTTTGCCTGGATGTCCCTTGATGGCAATGCTTCCGTGGATCTCTCTCACAAAAGACCTTTTTCACAAATCTTGCAAGTAACTGTATTTCAGGCTTTTCTTTACCTGCAATGCATCTGAAATCAGCCAGAAGAGCTGAGGGAGAAACAGACTATGAAATCACTCAAGGTTCCTTTCTTAAGGAAAGGGAAAGCCAGCTACCCATATCCACAAATTATTTTTAATGTGGTGGGGGAAGGGAGGTTACATGGAAATTAATCACACAGATGAGATTCCAGCAATGCTAACTGCCAATAAGGAAGTAGTGATTAACTTACCTCAATGGCTTTAAAGAGCCTACCCTTAAATGGTCCAGCACCCCCATTGTCTTCAGACTCTTTTCTTCTATCAGACCAAGCCAAAAAGAGACTAAAAAGACTAAATGCTTTTGCTAAAAGCCATTGTATTCTGTCCTTTGATAGGTCAGATTGTCTTACTCAGGACCTTGAAAAACCCAAACCCAAATTTGTGAGAGAGGTTTTGGAAAAGTGCATGCGGTAAGTATGATCTTTCCATAGTTGCATTCAAGACAAAGTTTCATCTGAATATTGCCAGATTCCTTTTAACTTGATTCTTGTCTTGGGCACATCTATTCTTACAATTAATTTTCAGTTAAAAGATGAGTCTGTTGTTTATATGATTTTTAATCTGGTTTACCTGCTGTAGGACATTGCTTTAAAGAGAGGGAGAAACAGGAGATGCAGACAGTAGTGAGCTATCTATGCACACTGTAGTTACATAAAGACATGCTTCACCATAGGCATAGGAAGAAAGAGAACTTAGGTTATATTCTTGGAAAGTATTCAGCATTCATAGAAAGAGAGAGAGAACTGACCATTAATTGTACTAAAACCAGAGAACCTAGTCTTGATTTTTCTAGGTGCCTCTGATGTTCATTTACTTTAAACTAACGAACGACTGTCTAAACAAACAAAATCTCCAAACCCAACAAGACTACATAATCAGTAGTTCTGATAAGTAGTCTGAGCTTAAAATTGTTGAGATTAGAGTGGTGTAGAACAGAGAAGGAGTTAAAAAAGCCTATGTTATTCAGCATCTTACGTGAAAACAATTGAGGTTTGGATAAATTCTGTATTCGAAGTGTGAAAGCATTGTGCTGCACAACATATGCATTTTTTTCTGTGGCACTCTTCCATTTCACTGAAAACTCTGATAGCAAATTAAGTCTTTTTGAGAGTGAAATGAACCTGCAAAGTAAAATGAAGACGTCTGGTTTAATATTTTTCCTGCTTTGAATACTGACATCTTACTAGTTTTCTGCAGCACATCACAGGTTTTTGTATAAAATTTCTTACCAGGCAGCCTCTTCATAAGGCAAATTAATTGTATGAAGATGAAACTCTAGCATCACAGAGTTAAAATAAAAATCACGTACTAATAAGTTTGGTTTACTCAGCTCTTACTACCCAGCAGAAGCTACCATTCTGTTGTATAGTCATCCTGAATCTTGTTCTATGGACATTAAATACAGAAAAAACATTATGAAGGACTCATTAGCTGTGGTGTTATTCCCTTTTTAATTTTACTGCTGTGGAACTTTTTATTTCCAGACTCTCCTACCATCAGCGAATAATAGACATTGTTCCTGCAAGTTTTTCTGTCCTCAGTCCTGCCAACCCAGTGTGCATTTACAAATACGGAGATGAGAGCAACAGTAAGTATTAAAATTACTAGTACTAGTGGTCAAGTTGGAGAAGATGTATTTCAGAGCAAGGGAGCACACTAGATGGACTGTAATATGAGTTGACTTGATAAATAAGAATGCAGATCAAATATACATGATTTTCATATGGGTAAATAGGCTTCACATGAGTAATTAATATGTATTAAGCCTGGATCTCTCTAACAAAATCCTGCCTGCTACTTATGAAGCAAAGAAAATCCAGGTGCATCAAGATACTATTGCTGATATGGCTGTGGTGTTGTGCAATGTTACTTGCCAGAAGTCTAAAATTGGACAATTCATCTATTTCACCTGTTTGAGCACAATACTGTGGAAATCAGCATCTGAAGGGGTAATGAGAAATTATCTTTTGGACCTCATGAAGCACTAGAATATTTTACTGGTAAACATGATTTAATGAGCATACAGAAGGAGCAGACACCATAAAGGCTGAAGTAGAGAGGGACCTTATTATTCCTTTTATTGCTCAATGTAAATACAGCCCTAAGCATAAAAGTGTCATCATCAAAGATACAGAGGAAAGACAAGGATGTATTGTATTTTTAGAAACCTGGTAGAAACTGAAGTAGAGCTTTAGTGAGGAACGTGATTGCCTGAGCTGACTTGTAAAAGTTCTACTCCAGATTTTGAATTTACCTGAAGACCAGAAAATATGTTGATCAATTTCATGGCATATTGAGGTTGACAATGCTATTGGATAGTTTTAGGTGTAGCGGGGAAGGGTTCTTGTTTCTCTGTGAGGCAGACTGATGTTAAAAGTGCTTACTTGCCTTTCCATATTTTTGACCCTTTTTTTGTTTTTGTTCAGGGTCTCTTCCTGGATATACTGTGGCACTCTGCTTAACAATTGCAATTAAAAATAAGGCCAGCAATGATGAAATCTTCAGCATTTTAAAAGATGTACCTAATCCAAACCAGGATGATGACGATGGTAAGATACAAGCTTTCATTTATTCTGTGTGTAGACAGGCTTTGGAGCTGTATGTGTTGGTTCACACATCTATATGCTCTTCCTTCTAGCAGTTGGTTTCAATTGAGCAGTAAATACACGACTGCTAGTTTTTTTTGTAAACATCTTACGTGCAGAGGCCTGCTTGTTTTTCCTGATAGACATAACCTGGTGCTTGAGGTGTGTTTTCTTGCAATTATTGACAGAATAAAAGACTTTAACATCCCCTTTGCTTTCAGCAGCAGAGGGCAGTTCTGAAATTCAGTGCTTCTGCCCTAAGAGCTTCCCTCTCCTCAGGGCAGTCCCACAGCACATAATACAGCCAGCCTACTGGCTGGCATGTTCCACAGAGGGCATGAGATAAAAACTCACAGTGGGACTACTCACATTCCCCTTAGTCTTGCAGCCACAGGCAGCACTCATTCCTAAAGCCTGAGTGTTTTATGGAGTGAGTGGTGTGAGAGAGAGTTAGAGGTGAACTAAATGGTGAATGCTTCATTATTTTCTTAGTATTTGCAAGGGTTCAGCTACACAGGCACAACCATGATCTGGTGGATTTTTTTTTTCCCTGGGATCCACTGTCGTGTTTCCTGATCTGCTTTGGGCATTACCCACTAATTAATGCTCTTCCTTCTGCCTGTCACCAGGGCACCTGACACCATTCACTATCGTTGCCGTATTTGCTATACATGCCTGGTGGACCCCTCTCCTCTATCCTAAATGGTTGGCCTCTGTATGTTAATGATCCTTGCCTTCCCCCCTCCTCACCCATGCCCCCATCTTTCTGGCCTTCCAAGGCCCTCATCTTTGTGCACTGCTGCAGTTTCCTTTGCTGACTTTCTGTGCTGCCATCACTGCTGTCATATGTTGGTGTGGGGTGGCTGTGTCCCTGACAGAATTGCCATCTTCTCCATGGCAAAATTGGAGCGTGAAACTGCACGTTTTGTGGGAGTCTTTATACTAGCTCCTTGCTCAGCCCTGCAAAACTCTGTTGATGGAACTCTTGTGAAATGAGCTAAAACCATAAGTTATCTCTACAGCTGTATGAGTAGCTTACATGCTTTACTTAAGTATTTATTAGTTTCAACCTCTAATAACTTGCAGGTGAAGGATTTACTTTTAACCCTCTGAAAATAGAAGTCTTTGTTCAGACTCTGCTCCATCTAGCTGCAAAGTCTTTCAGCCACTCCTTCAGCGCCCTGGCAAAGTAAGTATAATATATGCATTATTTTGGGGCTCACAGAACAGTTTAATTCTGACAGTGAAATGCGTGATAAAAGAAGTGGAGTGCAAGCTTCAGCAGTGTTGGTACTCCACATAGCAATATGACTAGGAGAGCTAATGACATTTCTTTCTGAAGGAATGGTAGTGTAAATCCTAAATTATGTAGATGTATTATACATTATGAATGGAATTAACAGAAGTGTATACATTGCAGTCATGTAATGTAAATTAGACAGGTTTGGAAAATTACTTCATTTTTATATTGCATATTTGCTGATTATGGCAAAGAAAAGGGGGTTCTCCCTACATTTCAGTTACTGGGTAGCTGCCATCACAATATCTTGTACTATGAATATGAATCTAGGACAATTATATTTGTATAAAAAAAGGACAGAAAAAGAAAACATGAAACTTCAAAACAGTCTGCTGTTAATTTCTTCTCTCTACCAAAGCAGAGTAAAATCCATCCTAAAAGAGTTTGGAGTTCATCCCTTAAAAATATGCGGGAACTGCAAATAATTTGGTGCATCATTTTTAGCAAAAGTAGAATAACATTTTTAATCCTTTGTTTTGGATTTGATTTTAAGTGGTTTTGTTACATGAAAGGTAATCACATGCATCTTAATGAGTTATTTTTCTATCTGTCCCTAAAGATAAATAAAACCACTACAAAAACATGCACCTGGAAGCTCTACAGAGGCAATGTTGTTAAGAAGCTGCAGGTAGTAACCTGCAGTCAGGAGTAAAAGAAGCAGGGTGATTCAGATGCTTAGACCATGGTATTTTCCCTGCTGCACAACAGCAGTGGCAGCCAAGAGATCAAGAAGAGCCTCTTATGCTTTATAGTTATATTACAATAAGCTGGGCTATGAATGCAGCATAGCAGTCAGAGTAACTGCTAAAATAGGTGCTTTTAACAGCCTCTCCTTGGAAAAGAGGCACTTAGGATAAGTGCCTGGAGTTGCAGAAACACGTTAAGAGGAAGGTCTAAGGCTAAAAAGGCAGCAAATTTTGGTTCTGCTTGTGTATAGATAGGCACGTGAAGCAGAAAAGTGCCTCCTGTTTTTGAGAGCCTGAGAAATGTAGCCTAAATTCAGGAAGGAGGTTCAGGACTAGCATGTAAGTTGCTGTTAGGAGATGTCATTTCTTTGTAGACTATTTTAGCTCAGGATGGTAATATATTCCAGGGAACTGTTGTCTAAGAAACGCTGTAGATAGCCGCATTATTTTCCTTTGGCCCACGTAAACTACTTGCCTTATATCTGCTGCTCTTTTGACCTGATCCCAGCCTATCCATTGACTATTTACTTCTATTAAAAGGTTTCATGAAGTCTTCAAAACACTTGCTGAAAGTGATGAGGGGAAGCTGCATGTTCTGAGAGTTGTGTATGAGGTTTGGAAGAATCATCCACAGGTAAGAGGCTGGAATGTCAAGGATCTTTGTGATTTTCAGCTCACAGAGGTCATATGTGAATTAAAAAATATTTGTTTTATAGCCTTTAATATTTGTCTATTGTCATTTTAAGGAAAGTTTAGATTGTTTTTATTGTTGCTACTACTAAAATGAAGGCTGGACATAAAATATATGCCATCAGTGGTACTGCTTCTTTCTCAAGAAGAGTTCACTGTGAAAGAGCAAGGACTGTCATTAAAACTGAGATTTGTACTGTGCTGGTTGTTGAAGAAGTGAATAACTTTTGCTGAAACCATGGTTTTGTTCAAAGTTGGAAAGCAACATAAATTTAAACAGCATGTAGATCTCATAAATAAAACAGGCCACAGTCTTAGAAATGTGGAAGCCTAGAGATTTTAGGGCCCTTTTTTTTTTTCCTTTTTTTTTTCTCCTTTTTTTTTTTTCCCCCATTAACAACTGCTAGTGGAAGCTGTCCAGTTATTACACAGAGCTCATGCTGGAGTCACTGTTGTGTGGGCAGGGTGAGTACAGCTGCAATAGTGGCTGTTCAGAACAGATCAGTCTGACAGTGCTGTGATAATGTTCACTCTCGGGCCAGAGGAGATAACACCCTAAAAGACCTGCAAAAGATGTCTCCATTGTTTAAATTGTTCAGTTTCTTCTCAGCAGTTGTTTTACCTCAGCTGTCATTTTTCTATGAATAGAAATCAATGAGGAACACAGGCTGACTTTGCCAGCATTAGTTACTTCACGTATTCCTTGCTGGTGTGTTTGTGTTGCTGGAAAGTGAACTGTGCCTCAGTTGCACAGGCCAGACTATAAGAAGTGATGCCACTGAGAACCAGGAGTAATCCTTGCATCTGCTACTAGACCTGTGGTCCATTCTCTAGTGGAAAAAATGAGCATCTAGAAGATGCCTGTGCAAGCTGTTACCTCTCTTAAAAACATCATAAAAGGAGGATTTCAAAAAATATATATTTAACTTATTACCCAGTTTACTGACCTTGAAAATGTGACATTTACAGTCTTACTTTTTGCTGCCATTTAACTGGATCAGAAGAAATTTCATTACTGCAACGTAATATCTGAATCAGCTTCCTCTTCATTCCTTTTTATCACAGCATTACCAATTTGTGGTGGAGGTTTCAAGTCTAAATAGACTAAGTAGTCATGTTAAATTTTAATTAATAAATCAAGATCCCTTTAAAAAATCTCAAGTGCAAAACTTAGGAAAGTCTGCTGTTTGCTGTTCTACTTAATCATGGAACTTTTCTTCTCTTGCTTTTACTGCAGTTTGGTGGTTTTTGCTTCTGATCAAGAACTTTTTTCTTATTCCCAAGTCCTCAACCTCCTTGTCACATGGAAGGAATAGTGCCTTCAGAGCAGGACACTTGTCCAGAGTCTATTTTCAGGATGTTCATCCTACTCCCATGTCTGTGGGAACATCCTTTGATTTGGTTCTGACCAACAATGCTTATATACATGGCTTAAAGCATTAAAGAGCGCTCTGCGCTGCAAGTAGTCACTTAGTAGCAGGAGCCAGTAGTCCCTGGACTTAAAAACAAGCTGGTAGTTGTAACTTCATAAAGAGAAACTTTACACTGAGATTAAATATTTTCTCAAAATCCTAGATGTGTGTTTTTTGGAAGACCAGGCTAAGCAATCAGAAATCCTTCCTGGCTATGCAGAAATACAAATAGAGCATAGGATACTATCCTGGGACTCGAAAGTTGAGTGCTGAGTCCTCTGTATGATTCATTCAGTTATTTTAATTTTCCTTCCTTAAAAGGAGCTTTGTTACACTTCCTCATTTGACAACGGGTGGTTGTAAGGATAAATACAGCGCAGGCTGGGGTTCTTAGATACTGTGGCATTCAATCACATGAGTAACTAAGATAAGCCCTTTTTTCTGAGCAGCTTGCATCTTCTTTAGTCAGTAACTCTTCTTTGCAGTTGCCTGCTAGATGGTTTGCAACTCCCTCAGAATCATGGCAGTGCCTGTAGCTAGTAAGCCTTTCCACTGACTCCACGATGCTCATTCGTTCTGTCCTCAAGTTAATGGGCCCTGTAGAGAAAAGCTTACTGTCATGTTTGAGGGTTGTTGTAGTTCAGGGAGAGTAGGCTAACAGCAGCTCCTTCATTATGGTGATCTGACAGGTATATGTGCTCTGGTTGGAGTACTTTGATGTCAAATACTAGCTCGTGTCTCTCAAGGCCTCAGTACCAAGTCTGATTTTCGGAGGTTTTTTTGCTTTTGCATGGGAGTATGCTAACAAGGAGGAGTACTTTCACAAGTAGATATGGTTGTTAACAAAGTTAGGATGCTTTATGTAATTGATACAGATCCCCACATTTGAAATGTTTTAAGCTAGACTACGCAGTTTGTTAAAGTATTTGAAACTAGTCAGTAATACCACTGATGTAGAGTTGCTTTGAATTGTCTCTGGTTTTATCTGAGGATGGAATATTTTACACAGATTTTGTGTGTATTGTCTTTCACAAAATACAGATGATTGCTGTGCTCGTGGACAAGATGATTCGGACGCAAATTGTTGACTGTGCTGCAGTAGCAAACTGGATCTTTTCTTCAGAGCTGGCACATGATTTTACCAGGTAACAAGAACTTGGTTTAGGTTGTTATTTGTATTCAATTTGCTATTTTAACTTGCCAGTACATAGTTCAATCTTTGAAAACTCAGTAGTGGAATAAGGTACAATTGGCTTTTGCCCTTTCTACAAAACACATACTTAAACACTTTTTTTTCTGAATTGGGATATGAATATTGGCGTGACAGTGCTGCTAGGCTGTCATTTTGCTAGGAGTGTCTAAGTCTGCTGAAGTGGAGCTGTTCCTAGACAGAGTCTGTTGCTGTGTGTTGTACTGCTGCTGGCTGGGCATGGTCCTGGCCCTTGGGGGTGGTATGTAACTTGTACCACCACTGGTGCACTGCATACTGAGATCAGAAGAACTGTTCGATCTGAGGAGTCAAGTTTGGTGTTAATATGCCAAACTTGTTAATACACACAAGAGTGTGTTAATACATACTTGCAGTGTGTACATGAAACAAAAATCTGACTCTGAAGTGTACTGCAACATATAGGCACTAACTACTGCAAGTAGGCAAGAACTGGCTGTTAAGATTTCTTACGCTACAAGTATGCTTTCCTGTATGCTGGATGTTCATTCGCCTTGGTAGATGTCTCCTTAAGTCCTATGTAGATTTTTTAATTCTCCCACTTATATTTTTCTGTTAAGAAATGACATTTAGTTTCCTATTTTCAAGTAGTGTGTCATGCAGTGTTTTGAGCTGTGTGTCTTTCCTAGGTTTTATATCTGGGAGATCTTACATTCCACAATTCGTAAGATGAATAAGCATGTCCTGAAGATTCACAAAGAACTGGAGGAGACCAAAGCAAGATTGGCCAGGCAGCACAAAAGAGTAAGTAACTTGTTTGTAAATTTTAAACCAAGTCATATAAGCCTGCATGCTGATGTACAGACACACAGTTGGTTTTGGGAAGGACTGAATAAGTATGATTATTCAGGAGGCATGTCTGCAGACATGTGGTCAGCTGTAGCACTGAGACATCAAAAATCAGATCCATGTTCTTGGTCCTAGCTGTAATTTAAAAATTTAGTAAAATCTTTTAAAGGAGTGCATACGTATTTGGTCTGTTTTAAGTTCTCTTTCACAAGTTTCTCTTCCAATATGAACATGTCTTCCACTTGCCTTCTAATCTGGATTCCAATTACATTATTAGAGAACAGTAAGAACAGTTACAAATTATTCATAGTAAGTTCTGTTAAAGAGTGCTCTTGTGGCTTCCATGCAGAAGTGCACAGAAACAGCTATTTGCAATTGAGAAGTTGGCTGTTACTGTTCTTCTGATGGATGCTGCTGGATTCTGACACTGGTATAGCACTTCCTTCTTCCAGCTTATTTTCCTGAATACGGTTGCATGATCTTGCATTATTTAATACAGCAAACTGATGAGGAAGCAGCTGCTGTTGTGTTCTGTTGTCTCAAGTGGGCCAGTAAAATGGAGTGAGTGTCTTCATCTGTGGCAGCTGGAAAAGATAGGGCCCAAGGAAGCTTGGCTGAATGCAGTACTTAGTTATGACAGAATTAAGTCAGTTTATAAATATGCTGAATTGCAGAAAGCAAGAGAGAGTTTCTGTGTTTCTTTGAGGTCTGTGTGTTTACCTGCATAAAACCCTTAGCTAGCTCCAAAATTTTGAATGAGGTTAGTGTCAAAATGTGACACAGAGCTTGCTGATCTTTTTTGAAGAAAGCTCCTCAAGTCAGTCATTTGTCCAGAAGCTTCTGTTGAGAGATCACTAATAACTCTCAGCTTGCCAGTGTTGGTTCATCCCAGTGCCTTTATCTTGTTTCCTTCACTCACAGCAACAGGCATCCTGGTTGCCTCCTCAGTCTACATTGATGAGCAGTTAATAAATGCCTGTGATTATGGAAGACTGAGGTGCAGTCATTGATCTTACTGTGAGGCAAAGAGCTTCTCTGGCACCTCTAAATATACCAGTATTTTAATTTCTGTCCTTGTCTCTTGCTGCAGCTCTTTATTACTTGGTACTTTAAATGAGTATTGTGCCAGGAAGAAACATTTGTATGCAACAGTGAGTAGTTCTGCAGGCTGTTGCTCTGCTGCATGGCCATTCCTTTTAGAGGAAGTATGCCATCAAGTTTTGATTTCCCCAGCATGAGTGGTGTTCTCTTACCATGGAATGAGTCCAATGCTTGCATGCTTTATCTTGGTCCTTCAGTGTTTTGAGTTCAGAAAACCTCTGTAGATGGGAAAAAGGCAAGTTCCTATATAGAGAGAGTAAAATTAAATTCTCATATGTTCTGGTAAGTTTTCATTTTTTATGCCGACTCAGAGCTATACCTGCCTTGCGGTTGTGAACTTTATTTCCTAGGTGAGTTAACACATTTATCCCAAGTTACATGCTTCTTTTACAGATATTTAAAGATTTGGGCTGGTAATTTATGGATGTTGTTAAACAGAAACAACTATATGATACTGAAGCAGTGTCTTGTGTTTGAATTTACCATAATCCATCAGATCCTGTCTTTCCTCCTCTACGCCTTGTAGTCTTGTTTAAGACTTAGACACCTGAGCTGATTCTTAGGTGTATTTTGTGGGTGGTGGTGGTGTTGTGTTATTTTTGATGGAGTGAAGCATGCCATGTTCCTAGTTAGTAGATCAGTTTCTTTGCTGACCTTTTCTAGTCTTGAGAGTAGCCCTTTTGGTCATGAATGTAGGGAGTACCCACTTCAAAACACTGGCTCCAGTCTTCAGCCTTCCTGTTGTGCTAACTAGTTGGATTTGAGTTCTTGTACCAAGTGCAAGAAAGAATTTGCACCAGGTGCATTATTTTTTAAAGCCCTGAGATTTCAGAATTCTTTATTTAATTAATTGCCTTTCCTGCTGTAGATACAATTTGAAAAAATCTATGCCAGATTGTTTTTAAAAACAAAGTTGTTTGTTACCATGTAATGATAAAGTTAGCAGGCATATAACCTTTCACTGTGTTTCCCTTAATAAACTGTGAAATCATAGAATGGCCTGGGTTGGAAGGGACCTCAAAGATCACCTAGTTTTAAGCCCTTGCCATGAGCAGGGACACCTTCCACTAGACCAACTTGCTCAGAGTTCCATCCAGTCTGGCTTTAAACAGTTTCAGGGATGGGGCATCCTCAGCTTCTCTGGGCAACCTGTTCCAGTGCCTCACCACTCAGAGTAAAGAATTTCCTCCCTATTTCTTATCTAAACATACTTTCTTTTTAAGGTCATACATCCTTGTTCTACCACTGCATGCTCTTGTAATTAGTCCCTCTTTCTTGGAGGCTCCCTTCAGATACTGGAAGGCTGCAATTAGGTCACCTCAGAGCCTGCTCTGCTCCTGGCTGGACAATCCCAATTCTCTTGGCGCTTTTCATTGTAAGAGATGCTCCCTCCCTCTAATCATCTTGGTATCCCTCCTCTGGACTCACTCCAGCAGTTCCATGTCCTCCCTGTGCTGGGACCCCAGAGCTGGATGCAAGGTTCCAGGTGGGCTCTCAGCAGAGCAGAGGGGCAGAATCCCCTCCCTGCCCTGCTGCCCACGCTGCTTTGGATGCAGCCCAGGACACGTTTGGCTCTCTGGGCTGGCAGTGCCCATGGCTGGGTCATGTCCAGCCTCTCACCCAGCAGCCCCAAGTCCTTCTCACAGGGCTGCTCTCCACCTGCTCATCCCCAGCGTGTCCCCTGATACTGGGGACTGTCCTGACCCAGGTGCAGCACCTTGAACTTGATCTTGCTAAACCTCATGGGATTCCTGTGGGCTCCTTCTTGAGCTTGTGCAGGTCCCTCTGGGTGGCATCCTGTCCTTTACAAATATCAGCAGCACCACACAGCTTGGTGTTATTTGCAAACTTGATGAGGGTGCACTCGACCCCTTTGTCTGTGTCATTAATCAAGATAACACTGGTCCCAGTTCAAACCTCTGGGCAATACCACTGGTCACTGATGTCCGTTGGAACTCAGATTTGTTGACCCCTACTCTCTGGATGCCACCGATTTCTTATCCATGTAACAGTTCACCCATCAAATCCATCTCTCTCCATTTTAGAGGGAAGGATGTTGTGGGGAACCATCTCAAAGTCCTTTCTGATAAATTACATCTGCTGCCCTTCCCTTGTCCACAAGTGGAGTCACTCCATCACAGAAGTTCTGCAGGTTGGTCAGGCAGGACTTGCCCGTGCTGGCTGTCCCAAATCACCTCCCGGACCTCCATGTGCCTTAGCACAGCTTCCAGCAGGATCTGTTCCATGATCTTCCCAGGCACGGAGGTGACGCTCACAGGTCAGTTGTTCCAGGGGTCCTCCTTTCTACCCTTTTTAAAGATGAGTACAATGTTTTCCCTTTTCTAGTCACCTGGCTCTTCACATGACAGCCACAGCTTTTGAAATGTCATGAAGAGTGGTTTGGCAACTACATCAGCTGGTTGCCTCAGGACTCTAGGTTGCATCTTCTTGGCTCCCATAGACTTTTAGGTTCTTCAGGTGGCCATGAACCTGATTTTTACTTAGAGTGGGAGAGACTTTGCTCCCACAGTCCCCATCCTGCTGTTTGTCCATTCAAGAGATGTGAGAAGAGGGGTTACCATTGAAGATGGCATGAAAAGAAGTTCTTTTGAAGAAGCTTGAGTTCCTCAGCCTTCTCCTCATTTGTTGTTACCAGCATACCAGCATTGTCTGTCAGGGGACACACCTTCTTTGACTTCCCTTTTCTGGCTGGCATACCTTCCTGTTATTCCTTGTGTCCCTTTGCCAGGTTCAGTTCCAGCTTTGCCTTGGCCTTCCCCACCCTGACTATGCTCTTCCCAGGTTACCTGTCCTTGTTGCCACTGCTTCTCCATTTGCTTATTTCCTTTTAGTTTGTCCAGCAGTGCCCTTTTGAGCCATGTCAATCTCCTGCCTTCTTTGTCTGATTCCTTGCTCCTGGGAATTGCAAGCTCTTGCTCTCTTGTGGAGATTTGCTCGCTCTGTTCCTCTCTTTTGTACCTGAGGGCAGTCTCCCAGGCAATCTCATTGACTGTGTCCCTGAAAAGCTTAAAGTCTGCTTTCCTGAAATTGAGGGGCCTCTCTTGACTCCTTTCCTGACCCATATCCCTCAGGACTGTGAATTCCACCAAGGCATGATCACTGCCTCCTAGGTTGACATTCCCCATTAGCCCCCATGTGCTGGTGACCAACAGATCCAGGTGACACTTCCCCTGTTGTAGGGCTCCCTACTCCCTGAGACAGGAATTTATCCACCGTGCCTTTCAGGAATCTCCAGGATTGCCTACAGCTCCTTTTCCAGCCTGTGCAGGGGTGGCTGAAGTCCCCCAGCAGCACCAGAGCCCGTGAGTGTGGTGGCTCCAGGAGCTGGAGCAGGAAGGCTCCGTCCGCGGTCTCTGCCCGGCTAGGAGCCGGTCACAGACGCCAACCAAAGGCTCCCTGGGCTGCCTGGGCTGGGATCCTTGCCCACCAGCTTCACACTTGCTCATGGCTGCTCTTCAGAGACTCTTCACACTCAGTCCAACTCTCAATGGGGAATCCCTCTGTGTCTCTTCCTTCCTGTGTCCCTTCTGAACAGCCTGTGGCCATTGTTAGTCGCGCTCCAGTCATGGGATCCATCCCACCGAGTTTCAGGAGTGACAGCAAGGTCAGAGCTGTCCAGCAGCACAGTGGCTTCCAACTCCTCTTTGCTGCCCATGCTGCATGCCCTGGTGTAAGGGCACCTCAGCTGGGCTGTCAGCCACAGCACCTTCCTAGAAGAAGATTCCTTAATTCTATATTAGTCTCTATGCTTGCTCTAGTTTCTCTGAAATCTTGGTAATTTTTCTTCAGGGCTTTCCCATACTAGCATTTTTGCTTACAAATTTTTTTCCAGTATTGTGTGCTGCTCTTCAGTTGTTCTGCAGACGTTTTCACATGTGAAACTGGAGGGCATTAATGGTATCCACACCTGCCAAATTACTGGTTAAGTCCTGTGTTGTTGTCATTTACAGCGAGACAGTGATGATGACGATGATGATGATGACCGAAGCACTGATCGGGAAGATGGACCACTGGAAGAGCAGATAGAGCGCTTGCAGGAAAAAGTAGAGTCAGCCCAGAGTGAGCAGAAGAATCTCTTTCTTGTTATATTCCAGGTAATGATGGTCAAAGTCTCTTCTAAGTTTAGACTTCAAATTTACTTGATTTTTAAGCTTTCAGCATCACTACTATCTTAAGCGTTTTCTTGGAATAAGAATATGGGAAGGGGTTGATGACTTTATCATGGGTTAGAGTCAATCCAGATCATCCCTTTGCGAAGACTGGTTTGGAGCAGGATCTGATGAGTTGCAAGTGCTTGGGAAGAAAGGAGTTCTGCTAGCACACAATTTCCTGAACAACCAGAAAGTAACTGGTTTATTTGCATACTAAATTCAGTATTTGCCAAGCAAAGTAATTATTCTCACAGTGCTATTCAAAGCTTCTGACACCCAGATCCTCTTACCTTAGGTTAGGATTCTTCTTTAGTTTGATGAGACTGAGTAAATTTGGATTTTTTTCTCCTCTACTGCAGCGTTTCATTATGTTGTTAACGGAGCACTTAGTGCGCTGCGAGACTGGTGGCATTGATGTCTTTACACCTTGGTACAAGAGCTGTATAGAGAGGTTGCAGCAGATCTTCCTGCAGGTAAGTTTTATTTCTCAGTTTGGAAGGGTGTTGGCGGGGCCATGCTTCATTGGGAAAGCTCGGTTGATGGAGGGCTGAGGCTCCCCTAGAGTAGCAGTAGGTGGCAGCAGCACATTTTTCCCAGAAGCTGGTGTGGGGCCAGGTCACAGCTCTGGATCTGCTGCAGTCTGGTAGAGTGACTGATCCTGAGTGGAGAATTTCCTCACTGTAAGCGTACTGCAAAAATATTTCAAGGTGTGATTATGAATTTCACCAACTTCCACTTAACTGTGTTTTTAGTAAGGGCAAAGAATGCTAAAATAGACATGTTTTAAATAAGTGGATTAAAATATTGCAGGATTCCTTTTAGTGAGGTGCATAAATATCTATGAAAGATGATTTTTGAATATTTGGCTCTGTATTAAATCAGTTGATAAGCACAGGTGGCTGGCTGAAAGTGATTAGTTAAAGGAGGTTATACCTGTGTGAGCACAAGATGTGTTGAAGAATGGAAGCAGTGGTGTAATTCTCACATGGGATGAATCCTCCCCGGTAGTAGATGTGTCTTTAGAGGAAAGGAAATACCATGATTCTTCCAAGATACCTGCAGTGGCATTGGATCCTGTGCACAGCTCAGGATCTGTGAGTGAGGAGTTACAGGGAGCACAAGGCAGGATTTCAGTGCCTCTACATCATGCTTTTCTTATCCGTGGCTGCTATGTTTTAGAAATTAGATGTGCTAAACAATTCAGATAAAAACATTTGTGGTTCTTACATATCTTGACTTCTCTCCCTATTTCGATATAAATGTAAAAACAGTAAAACATATGTGGTTTGTTTTTGTTTTTTTATCTACCAGCACCACCAGATAATCCAGCAGTACATGGTGACGCTAGAGAACCTCCTGTTTACAGCTGAACTGGACCACCACATTCTGGCTGTGTTTCAGCAGTTCTGTGCTCTGCAGGCCTGAGGGATCATCCGTGGACAGAGTCTTGTCTGCAGGACTTTAGTGAAATTTAATTTTTTTTTAATGGCAAAACTTAACATGGGGATGGAAGAATTTTTTTAACTAAAACTGGCTTTCATGTGCTCCTATATAAAACAAAAGTGTTCTAAAAAAACCAAACTGTGTAAGCATTGTAAGCCTTAAAAGTTATGACTAATAGGGGATATTTGTGAAGTATTTTGTTGTCTTTTAATTTAGTTTGAGTTTTCTCTTCATGATGGTAATTTTATTTCTCCCCTCTTGCCTATATAAAAATAAAAATCAGGCACACTCCTCCCCCCAAAAATATTTTTAACCTCACAACAAAAAAGCCAACCCCAAGCAATTGAATTTGTTACCTCTACTTGTCCCTTAAATCAAATTAATTGAAGAAATGAGGAACAATTCGTAGGGTATTGTGAGTATGAAAGGGGATGCACCTTCTCAGTGAGCAGTGGGATAAGTTCTCTAGTATACAACATAGGAAAACTGTCTTAATTTGGGCATGTGAAACACATTTTAAAAGTGGCATAGAGCATACAAATTTGTTTTATTACCATGCCAGGTAGATTTTCACAGTTTAGAAGAACATATAGTACAATTGAAATATGTTTTATAATTGTATTTGTCTAGTGTCTTATTACAGTATCTATAAACAGTCAGTAGAGAAACTTCATGGACCACTTCTGAATAATGCAATTCTTTTTGCATTGTGGTCAAGAAATCATGAACTGCTCTTGGGGGGCAGTCTTCACTGATAAATAGAGACAGTAAACAAGAGTTGGTGTGGAACAAACTTCTGACTTCCATGCTGCAAGCCTTACCTGGGTTGTTGGGAGCTCCAGCCCCAGATGCCCCAGACAGTGCAGAGCTTATTTTTTTCTTTCAGCCTGTAACTCATTGGACTGTCACATTTGCACTGGGCTGGACCTGCAGGCCTGCAGGATGTCAGAAGTCTTTCTCTTAGTGACAGTGATGAACCAAGTGCTCTCACCTCATCTGGCTTGGCAACAACTGTTGCATCTGCTAGGCTTCCCTCGCTTTAAAACGTGACAGCAGCACGTTGCTCCCATGTCTTTAGAAGTGTTTTAATGCTGAATTAAGTGATGCATTACAGGAGGCTCAGACTGAGAACACAACTGAAAATAGAGCAGGCTTAGTTTTGAGTTAGGCCAGTAACGTGAGGTACATAAGAGCCAAACCAGAGTGTTCTGTACCACAGTGCGCAGCGGTGAACAGCAGGGACACTGCCTTAGGTGCCCAGGTCCATCAGCATGCAAGGGGCTTCCAAGCTGTTTATGGTCTCTTCATTTTGCAGGTGAATGTTTTAAAGAGTTTCTTACCCAGTGCTGTTTAGTTTTAGCTTAGGAAATTACGTGCTTTGAGTAATTTTGTTCCTGTACAAATTATTTTTTTAGGTATTGTACCTAGAAATTAATTTCATCTGAATGAAATGACCTCCTGAATAAGCCAGGAGGGTAAAAAAATTGAACATTTTGCTTTCACTGTTCATCTGATTTTTGTGTGTGGCCTGTAGCAACCCTATATATCCTCATAGGCTTAGATCTGTTACTTCTACTTTTTCTGCTTGCCCTTTCTGACTTGACTGATTTCCCCCTCCCCTCCCTGCCATTCTTTCAGGGTGTATTGTTATTTGTTGTAAATTTGCTTTATGCAAGGATTTTGTCAGTCATGCACGGACCTATGCTTCAGATCCTTCTCTGTTAATGTTCTTGAGTAATCAAATAGGGTTTCTTGTTGGGTTTTTTTTGTTTTGTTTTGTTTTTAGGAAGCATTTAATACTTTAAAGGTTTAAAATGGAGTTTAATAGTTTTTTCACTGGCTTGGGTCAGTATCAGTTCTGATATTAACTAACGGTGAGGGTTCTGACTATAAATGTGACTTCTGTAAAACTGGTAATGCAGTTAGAACTTGCAAACCTGTAACTTTCTTTGAGCCTTGACAAATACTGATGCTGGGGATACAGTTGCAAATGCTTGAGTGTAATCCTGTGTTTTAAAACCAAATAGCAATGTCTTTCAAAATTGATTTAACTTCCAATCATGCCAAGCTTTGAGCATGGGCTTTGATTGCATTTCTTGAGTCTGTTGGACACCTTCACCTTCTTTTGGGGTGTAATGGTGTACACCTGACTTGACTAGGAAATTGGCTGGATCTATAGGAAGGAGTGAAGTGCTTATGTAGCGATATCAGAAGCTAACTGGAGAAACTTGGAACTGCTGAAATATGAAGTGGTGGATAGTGTAAAGATGCTGTAGAAATGTGGTGTGGTTGGAAATAAATGCACACATAAAGACAAAAATAAATGAAGGTGAAGCAGGATGCTGCTGAGAGTGTTTGTCCAATCTCTTTCGGAAACACTGAGAAGCAAAGTAATCGTGCTGGGTTATGCTGCTGTTAAATGCAGAGGGGTGTGAAGCAGTTTTGTTCCCCAGTGCTGGTACCCTGACTTAACACACAAGCCTTCCCCTCCTTGCCCTACAGCTGGTTGAACATGCTCCCTCCCCCTCCTGCAGCCATGTGAGGCAAGCATATGGGCCGCTAGCTGCATGGAGGTGCTGATGTAGAAATGCTCCTACTACTCCCTTGCCACGTCTTGTCCACTGGAAAGGGGAGGTGCTGCTTCAGGAGGTCAGGAGGGTAGGGGCTGATGGTGCTTGCTGTGGGCTGGGGCAGATGCTGCAGTAGTCAGTGACCACCCTCATCTGCTCCAGAGAGGCATTTAAGAGCCCAAGACAACCCTGGATTGTGAAACTGTGACAAGGACTATCTCCAAAAGCCCTGCTGGGACCTGCCTCCCTCCTCTTGCCAAGTCCCCGTGCCACTTTCTTAGGGTTTGCAAGGCCTTCAGTCCTTCTCTGCTTGGTGGGCAGGCAGGTTACTGTGTAGCTGCAGAGGAGAACATTGAAAAACTGAAGACCTATTACTGGAAGCATCATGTGCCTTTCCCAGCCATCTTGTCTCCTCTAACAAAACCAAATTAGAAGACCTCAGAGGTCATCAAATCCAACCTATGACTGAACATCACCATGTCAACTAGACTACAGCCATGTCCAGTCTTTCCTTGAACACCTCCAGGTATGGTGACCCCACCACCTCCTTGGGAAGCCCATTCCAATGTCCAGTCACCCCTTCTGTAAAGAAATCTTCCAGATGTCTGACCTAGACCTCCCCTGGTGCAGCTTGAGGCCACATATCCTCTTGTCCTGTCACTGGCTGCCTGGAAGAAGAGACTGACCTCTACCTGGATACAGCCCCCTTTCAGAGAGTTGCGGAGAGGGTAAAGTCCCCTCTGAGCCTCCTTTTCTCCAGGCTGAGCTAGCTCTATTCCCTCAGCTGCTCCTGGGCTCTTCACCAGCTCCATCAATCATCTCCGGGCACACTCCAGCACCTCAGTGTTCTTCCTGAATTGGGACCCCGAACAGGATACAAATCTCAAGGTGTGAAATCACCAGTGCCAGGCTGGTCACGCTATTGTTGACACATGCCAGGATGCCATTGGCCTTCTTGGACACCTGGGCACGCTCCCAGGCAGGTGCTACCAGCACCTATAGGCTCTTTTCTCTGGGCCTCTTTCTGACCACCCTGCCCCAGCCTGCCCAGGGTTGTTGTGACCCAAGGGCAGGACCTGACACTTGGCCTTATTGAACCCCACACCTTTGCCCTTGGCCCATTTATCCAGCCTGGCCAGATCCCTCTGCAGAGCCTTCCTGCCCTCCAGCAGATCAACACTCCCACACAGTTTGCTGTCATCAGTGAATTCTGCTGAGAGTACAGTTGATCATCAGTAAAGATTTTAAAAGATTGGGCCAAATACTAATTCTTGAGGAACACTGCTGGTGAGCAGCCCCCAGCTGGATGTGACACCATTCACCTCCACTCTCTGGGCTTGGCTGTGCAGCCTGTTTCTAACCCAGCAAAGAGTGCTCCTGTCCAAGCCATGGGCTGCCAGCTTTTCCAGGAAAATGCTGGGGGAGATGGTGTCAAAAGCATTGCTGAAGGTCAGGTGGACAACATCCACAGCCTTCCCCTCATCCTCTAGGCAGGTCACCTGGTCATAAAAGGAAATCAGGTTGGTTAGGCAGGACCTACCTTTCCCAAAACTGTGTTGGCTGGGTCCAGTCCCCTGGTGCTGTGTGATCACACTGATGATCTATTCCATCCCATTCCACCCCAGTGGCTGACAGGCCTATAGTTCCCTGAATCCTCCTTCCATCCCTTCTTGTAGGTGGGCATCACACTGGCGAACCCAGTCAACCTAGACTTCCCTGGTTATCCAGGACTGATGACAAATAACTAAGCAGAGCAGCTTAGTGAGCTCTCCTTCCAGCTCCCTCAGTGTCCTTGGGTGAATCCCATCTGTCCCGTGGACTTGGGTCTAATGGCTCACTAACAGGTCACTAACTACTGCCTCCTGGACTACAGGAGGTCAGTGCTGCTCCCTGTCCTTGTGTACCTGCTCAGGGTCAGGTTGCTCTAAGGATAACTGGTCTTTCTGCTGAACTCTGAGGCAAAGGACCAAAGTACCTCAACCTTTTCCTTGCCCTTAATGACAATGTCCCCCCATGCATCCAATAACTAATGAAGATTCTCCTAGACCCTCCTTTTGATGTTATTTATAAAAACACTTTATATTTCACAGTGGTGGCCAGATTGAGTTCCAGCTGAGCTTTTATCTTTCTCATTTTCTCTCTACATGACCTACCATCATCCTTGTACTCTTCTTGAGTTGTCTGCCCCTTCTTTCAAGGTTCATAACCTCTTTTCCCTGAGTTACAGCAGAAGCATCCTGTTCAGCTAGGAGGAACAGGAAGGAAGACGAGGCTGGTCTTCCTCTGGCACAGAGGGAAAGTCTGCTCCTCCACTTTCAAGATTTCCTCTTTAAAGCATGGCCAGTCTTCATGGGACTCCTTTGTTATTAAGGACTGTATCCCAAGGGATTCTGTGAACCAGTGTTCTGAATATGCCAAGGCCCACCCTCCAGAAACTCAAGGTAGAGGTTTTGTTGACCTTGTTCCTTACTTACCAACGGTTGAAAACTTTCATTTCACTGTGCTCAAGACAGCCTCCAACCACCGCTCCCACCAGCCCTTCTCTGTTCATAAACAGCAGATCTACGAGGCCACTGCCCCTGATATGCTCATGTTGTAGTTTAGGAATGGTGTTCCCCAATTTAGCATTTCTACTTAAACAGTCCAAACCATGCATAGCTTGCTCAACTCCTCCCAGCAGAAGCAGATGAGAATTAGAGGCACAAAAGGTAAAGATCAAGGATTGAGATAAGAACAATTTACTGGAAACAGCAATGAGGTAAGAAACAAACAGTACCAATATTGATATTAATATTGTGTGCAGGAGAGACGATCAATTCACATGCAAATGCCCACCCCATGAAACCCGACGCTACCCTGGCTGGAAAGGACCCCCTTCTGCCCACCCACCCCTGTGGATGGTGTGAGGTGGCCTGGCTTACGCCCCTCCTGGCTACGGCAAAAAATAACTGTGCTGCCCAGAGCCAGGACAGTTCACTTGCCAGCTGTCCTTTGTCTTCCACACACTCCAGGAACCTCCCAGACTGTTGCTTCTCCCCTGCTGATGTTTTCAGCAGACATCCCACAAATTAAAGTCTCCCACAAGAACAAGGACTAGTGATTGTGAAACACCAGCCAGCTTCTTATAGAACATTTCATTTGCCCCTTTATCCTGTCTGGGTGGTCTGTAACAGACTCCCCCTGGGATGTCTGCTTTGTTGGCCTTTCCCTGACCCTTACCCCCAGGCACCCAACCATCACTGCCCCTGGGCTCTGTACAGTCAAAACCCTCTCCGACAGATCCACCCCCCCAGCCCTGCTTGCCCGCTGTCCCTTCTGAAGAGTTTGTGGCCATCATTGCAGCACTCCAGCCATGGAGCCATCCCATCACATTTCCGTACTGGCAAATATGTCATTGTTTTCCCATTGAAAATTTCAGTTCTGCACAGCCACAGTGGCCAAGCTCACAAAGGAAGTCTCCAGAGACTTCCCTGGAATCTGCCATATTTACAATGGTAAATAAATATAGAGCCACACATGATCCTTTACTTCAGAACATGTTCCTTCACTAATTGCCACATGCATTCCCAACAGCTGCAAGAATGAGAATTTAAAATTTAAAGTAAATTCACTCTACTGAAAGCAAACATCATTCAAGTGCATTTAAAAGAGCTCTACCATGGAACGCTCTTCCCTCTTACCCCATGGACAGGTCTTGACCCTTGCCTTGGTCTCTCCTTCAAAAGTTGGGAAGAAAAAAAAAGGAAAAAAAAGATGTAGAGAATACACCTAAGGATCTATCCTGCAAAATACAGTAGATATATGTCAGAACCTCCCAAGAAAGCAGGCAGCTTCCCTTTTAAAAGAGAATTCTCCTCTAAGGAGTTGTGCATCCGAGCCAAAGGAGAACCTGCATCGTTATATGGCCTCCCACCACCAGAAGTGCTGCTCTACCAGCCCTCTGCCTGCCCATGACCAGGAAGTGAAAACCAGACAACGGTTAGAAAATAAGGAGCCTTCCTCCTGATGGATGCAGAAAAGCCATGCGAAGTTCACCCTGATTTCATCAGTGCATCAAGTACAATGATACAAACTTAACAGCTTTTGACCAAGAAGATACCAATTGTTGAACGGTTGCTATATTCTACCCTCAGATTCAGCATTAAGGCCAAAGCCTACTATTCTTCACAGAGCTTCTTGCAACTGAAAAAGAAAACGCTTCACAGAATTTGGCAACAGCTTGTTCATAATTAGCATTTATTTGACTTTAATACAAAATACTGTTAAAAACAAAGAAAAATTTTTAAAAATAGGTCAACACTACATCTTCTCATAAGTTAATTCATGGCCACACACAGTGCATGTCTTTTTATATGTATCTTCATCAATGTTTTCTTCTGGTCCATATTCATGTTCATGGATACTGGCTTGTTTCTTCCACAAACTACTCCTCACGGCACGGCGGAGTTCTGGTAAAAAACACAAGAAAATTTTAATAATTTAAAAAATCTTAAATAATGTTCAATAAAACTCAAGCTAACCAGCTTCTTGAGACCTACAGATGACAATATGCTTGCTGCCCGTCTTCCACAAGGTCTGGGAAAGAATCTGCTCTTGCAAGAACAAGCTCTGACTTGCCTTGCAATCCTCACCTTGTTTGCATATTTTAAAGGCCAAGAACTACACTGCCATGGGATCTCATAGGCAAAGATTTCCCTTCTGGACTAAAGACGAGTTGCTTCTGCTTTTTCACACAAAGCCATTCAAAGGTATCCAAAAGGGATGTAAAGGAAAAGTTTTTATAGAACACCTCATTTATTTTACATGACCAAGAAAGAGTCATTTTCATTCAGGTCACAGTGAGCCTCCCAAATGACTTGGCATTCTCTAAGCGTTATGCCCAATAATATGAGTTGCCTCTGCAGCATCTGCAGTGAAATCTGCGGGTTCTCTAGAGCGCACAAGCTGGCAGCAGGGCCCAAGATATTATCCGGATGTTGCAAGCGGGTGGCAAGAATACTGAGCAGCAAAATGTGGTCACATTTGAGCCAAGCCATTCAGGCTGCAAACTTTGTCACGTTAAGGCCTGTACTTGCACTGAACCTGGCATCTTGGCTACAGTGTGCTGCCAGTCCTTCTGTGCACACAACATCAATGGCCCAGACAGGGGTTATTTGCGCAATCCCAAGTTCTGCCTCCTTCAGACAACCCTAGCAGAGCCAGCCTGAGCTTTCTGTCCTTGTAACCACCACCCCAAAGCAAAGCATGGATGCTATAGGTGGTACAAAAGGTTCTACCCATCAAATACTCCTCTAAATAATAATTTATTAGAGAAAAAACCCGTAGAGCAATTTGCAGTAAAGACAGCAGCTAGGAATACTGTGAACAACAGGAAAACCCATTTTCATTACAGTCATTCCACCTGAAGGCTACCACAGAATTATAACCCACTGCCAAAAAAGTCCCTGTCTTCCACTAGTCAAAAGTATCAGAAGCAATCCATGGCACATTCTGGGTCATACACAAAAATTTGTAAAACACTATAATGAACCATTGTAATTGATTTCTGTCACATAATGTCCACAGGGCAACAGGGGAATTAAAAGTTGGAAGGGACCTCAAGCCCTGCAGTCCAACACTGCCCAGAAGAGTTATCTATGAGGCCACACTAGACTGCTCCAGGCTCACCCCCAGTCCTGAAAACCTTCATTTTACAACACCGAGTATTTTCTCAGTAATTTATTCAGATGCAGACACAGGTATAAACAGAACTGTACTTCCCTTAAGGTACTCAAGTATGCAATTTTACCTTTAACTTTCTTGTCAAACTTCTTCTGTTTCATCTTCTCTCTGCTATCACGGCGGAGCTCCTTTGCTTCTTGCAATGCTTCTTCACTACCCCAGACTTCAAGTGAACGCTTGATTACCTACAGGATGGACATAAATGTCTTTTTTTTCCCTGAAACGATAAAAGTAAACTATTCTAACTTACAAATTTAATTTTTCCCTACACACACATAAACCAACCAATCTTACTCTGCCTCCCATCTGTCTCTGCTCTTGACTCGCAAAAGACTGCACTCCTTCCGCAGGAAGAGGCAACACCGGTCTTTAGTATCAGCTGGATGTAACTTAGGAAAGCTTAAATCCAGCCCTAATTTTGTCCGTATTTTACTAAAGCAACATGATGGCTATGAAGTACCAAACAAGAAACGATAAGAGCCCTGGGAAATCCACTTGCCTTTCCTGACACCTCTGCAGGCAAAGCTGTGAACACAGCTACAAAGGGCCACACACAGCTGCAGCTGCCCCATGCACTTCAGAATAAAACTGAAGGGCCATGTGCTTTGTGACTTGTAATTGTGCAACCCACTAAAGTTCTGCTCAATGAACATCTTTAAAATGCTCTCAAAATCAGACATTTTCACAACTTGGACTGCAACCATTTAACTATAACGAGATATAAATATCACACTTAGTTAGCTTTGACAAAACCATTAATGTACCAAGTGACAACCAAAGTTGTATGAAGGTTAAAAAAGGCCTGAAACACAGCAAGTTTCTATACCTGTAGTTTTAAATAAAGTTTCATTTCACCCCATCGTGAATTATGAGGGTTTTTCTTCACAATGAATCTGAGCACTGGTTCCCTCTTGTCTAAGTCACAGTCTTTAAGCAGATACTCTTCTTTTGCTTCTGTCCTTGTTATAAGCTTATGTTTATCTTCAACATCTCTGCAAGATGTAAAATAATGATGAGAAAGCTACACCCTAAAACCACAGGTTATTAACATCTAAGTCCCCATCCCTTCTAACATTCCTGAAATACAGGTAGCCCTAAACCCTCAGTGTTTTATGCATGCAAATAACTTTGGATTCCAACAACCTAACTAAACTCCAGACTAGATTTACTGAATAAGTGTTTAAAAATTCCCATTTCAGAAAACACAGACTGAGAAGCCTGCTCTTCTAGAAAGGCTTTTCTTTTATTTTCTTACAAGAGGAAATAACTGAAACTTAAATAAATATGAATAATTTCAGATATTCACTCAGATGCAATCCAAGAGGACAGAAGCATGAGCCTCACATGGTCAAGACACAAAGAATGCGTAATGTGAGACAGGTCAGATAACCTGAGAATATACACACTCCATATGCTTCTAGATCTCAGAAACTGATTAGCAACACAGAGAACTTTCTATAATGCTAGACAGTAGGCAGAGAAACCATAAAATAAAGGCTCTTTAAAGAGCCTTTACCAGATAGAAAATGAAAAACTCTCTAACCACAGCAGCATTTATGAGTTAATGGAAAAAATTACATTTACGCAATCCTGACTGAAGTACAACTTGAATCGCTTGAGCCAAACGATCTGCCAAACACTAAGTGCTAACAACGGTCATCAAGGAAGTACTGCTGTAAATGTAGCTTCACTACAATTCAAAGTTCACAGTTACAGCTAATGCACCAAGGACACTCCAGCCATCAGCTACAAGAGCTTAGACCAAAGACTCCACAGGCTCCAAGTCCTGTCACATCCTTTTCCTACCCATTGAAACTTCTGAGACAGAACTTTGCCTCCAATGACTGCGAATTGCCCTACACCACGTGCACATCCCTAACCACTCCCTGCAGTAAATGGGTAGGCTCCCAGAAAAAACTGCTTTTTCATTCACCTAATTCATTCTTACACACACTGGCAGCCGGCTGCTGCAGTTGGTTTCATTGCCCTGGTTATCTTGATGGCTTTTGGAGCGTTTTCTGCGTTAAAAGATAAGAGCTTGCTCTCCTCTCAAGGTCAAACTCCTGCTTACCTCGCAGGCCAACCAGTAACCTCCCATGGGGACTCTGCCCTTTGGCTGCTGTGCTTCCAGCACGCCCATGCTGACCAAAGTACCAAATCTACTTGAGTTAAAACACTGGGACCGCAAACACTCTCCTAAATCCCTGCTCCACTTCAGAGTGGATATTTGTGTTGCATCAGGTTTTCAAATTGCTCTAGTCTGCAGCCAGACATAAATTTTCACACTGACAAACACACCAACTGCTCTCATGACATCCTATTTCCATAATGTTGTGAAAATCCATTGATGTCCCCTATCCTACGGCAAGCTTATGAGAAAATTTGTGATTCAATTCCATAATGGAACTTGCACAGGCTATCAGCCAAATTTAAATTTTTTTAAAGTAACTGAAATATGTCTCTCTTGCTGACAGTCTCTTTAAATGCCTGTAACTCACTGAATTATAGCCAGCAATCTTTATGTAAAATAGTGTTTTTCTCTCCTGATTATTTGTAATACCTGCAATTATCACATGTTGCCCAATCAAAGTGCTGCATAAGGTAGGAGTCCATGAATTCTTTGCCACAGTCTCCACAGATGAGATAGTCAAATTCTAGCACGGGTGCTAATGAAAAGAAATATTTTTTAAAGGAACTACAATGATAAAAACAAGCATCTAGAATTGGTATTACAGGCAATTTTACTAGAATTCACATAAGCATATTACAAACTAGTTTCACTCTATCAAAAGTTTTTCAGAACAATACAGTACAAATTCAAACCCATAACCACACAATTCCATGTCTGTTGGAATGTTTTCTCTCAAGTTCAGCATTAAGTACTTAACATTTAAATGTATATTTAATTTAGCCATTGTTAAAAAAAATTCTCGACACTTCTCCCACAAAGTGATTCAAATCCTCTCCTGCGACTTCCTCTGTTCTGACCCTCCCAAAATATCCCCTGATTCATAGAGGACATGCGGGCAGAAACGGGAGGAAGCAGAGAAGGGATTCAGTTTGAAGAGGGTGGCTAGAGCAGGAAACTACAGGAGCTGCGCTGGCATCATAGCTCTCTCAGCTCTGCTCCAGTTTTTTGCCTAGCTCAGCCACACCTGCCTCTCCCTAAACGAGCTCAGTGGAAGCCCGGGGCAGTTGGCAAGGTTCTTGTCCGTTCCAGCTGGCAGAAACGGAGGTGGATGGCCAGAGAGCTGCTAGGAGTGGAATGGGGATGGAGCTCCACTACAATCCTCTCCCCAAGCCCTCTCAGCACTGCTCCAAGCCCAGACTCATCTCAGCGCCAGCCACTGCTTCTGGCCGCATCCTCAACGGGCGGATCACCTCCAGCGTCATCACCATCTGCTTTTATGTTCCACAGGACACCAAAAAACACCGATTCGGGCAACCACAGCTATAAGAACATTCCTTGAACAGTAACATTGGAATTCTATCAGAAAATTAACATTTCTATACAGTTTTGAAATCTGAAAGCGAGGCAGTACTGTGAAATTTTAGGAACACCTGAAGCAGAAGATAAATGGTTAACATGCAGCACCATATATTTTAATTGCGTTTGCATTTATAGCAGATCCGATCCAGCAAAGACGACATTTTATGTAAATTCAGTCCTACTAGCGACAGCCGGATGCTCAGTACTTCACAGTCATTTCATACTCTTACATCACATTCCATCATTTAAGGCAGTGCTCCCGAACACGAAGACATTTTATTAAGACAATGACGTTATGAATTACACAGCAAAAAATACGCCCAGTGTAAAGGCATCCCAGATCTACTTAAATTTATTGTTAAACATTAGCCCATCAAAAGAAGCAGGGCTGCTAATTGTTTACACCGTTAATGAAATCTGGTGCTGATTTCTAACAAAGAGATACACTGCACCAACAGCCCCGCAGCTGATTCAAGCAGAACAAAGCAAGACAAAGACAATCCCAGAGAAGAAAGTCGATCTATTTTGGGACCCTTACTTCTCCATTTGCTTTTTTTGGGGGGGAGAATATCGCAAGGCAATGTGCTGAAATCCTCCACCGAACGATCAGTAACTTGGCGCCAGCACGTTTTATAACGATAAAAGCTGGCACTGCAGCAGCGCTCCGGTCTTGGCACAAACCACATAAATCCCAAAATTCCTACAACCGACGAAGCCGCGAAAATTTACGCTCATGTCGGTCTAAAAATTCAAATTCCCCGAAAGAAATAATGGAAATAACGTTTATGGGGGAGAAAAAAAAATTAAAATGTGCTATACCCAAGGGCACTGGCTGTGTCCCACTTCCGCGGCTTAAAATTCTTCATTTTTAATTACCGCGCATTTGCTATAGCCGATTTAATGCTGAAAAGAATCGGACGTGCCACTAATCGAGCACATCCTGAAAAACGTGTGAAGGAGGAAAAGGCATGGCAGCAATTAAAAAAAAAAAAAAAAAGAAAAAGAAAAAAAAAAAAAGGAAAAAGAAAGAAAAAGAGGGTAAGAAAGGAGAGTAAAAAAAGCCCGGGAAAAAAAAAAAAGGCGCCCATCCATCCCGCCCCGCTGGCGCGGCCGGAGCCGGCTCACTGTCGCCCCCGCGCCTTCCTGCCCTCCCCCGCCAGCCCCGCGCACGCGGCGCCGCCTCCTCCCGCCGCCTCCCCGCCAAACCCCCGCCGCTCCCTACACGTTTTTTTCTTAATTACCGGGAGGGTGCACGATCTTCTCGCCGGCGCCGCGCTCTTCCTTCTCCTCGTTCTCCTCCTCCTCCAGGAAGAATCCCCCTCCCGTGTCCACGACCTTGGGGAGGGCCCGCGCCCGCGCGCCGCCGCCTGCAGGAGCACAAACGAGGCGGGCGCTGCGTTAAAGCGCCGCCGCCGGCAGGGGGCGCGCGCGGCCGCCCCCACCGCGCCGCGCGCGCGAGGCGGGGGGCCGCGCGGAGAGCGCGCGCGTGCAAGAGCCCCCCCCTCCCCCACACATGTGGGGGGAGGGGGGGCCCCTCGCGCGCCGCGGCGGATTCTCCCCCCCCAACCCCCACTCCGCTCCAGCCACCCTACCGCACCCCCCCCCCACCCGCCGCCCCCACCGCCTCACGGCCGGCGGAGCCCCCCGTTCCCCACACCTTTCCCCTCTCGAAACCTCCCCCCTAAAAAAGAGAAAAAAGGGCGCGGGGACTCGCCCGTTCCGCCGCCGCCGCCATCCGACCTGCGGCAGGGTAGGGCCGGGCCGCCAGCCGCGCCTGCCGCAGTGCCAGCGCCCGCTGCCGGTTCCGCTCGATCTTCGCCAGCGCCGCCGCCGAGAGGTGCGGCCGCTCGCCCGCCGCGGTCGAAACCTTCTGTTCGTGGTCTTGCTCGTGGGCCGGGGCCGCGCCCGCCATGGCGGCGGCGGGAGCGACGGAGCCCCGTGGTCCCCCCCGCTCCGGCAGCCGCTCTCGCCCTTCCCCTCGCCGAGCCGCCGCCGCACTGCGCCTGCGCAGGGCGGGGGGCGGGGGTGGCCACAGAAGGGGCGAGGCCGCCCGCGCAGGCGCGCAGCCGCCGCCCCGCCCCTCCTCGCGAGCCGCCAGGGCGGGGGCCCCGCCCCGCCGCCGCCGCGCGGGGCGCGCCGGGAGGGCGCGCGAGGGGGGAGGGGAAGGGGGGGCGCGCGCGGCCAGGCGGCGGGGCGGGGCCCGCGGCCCGCGTGGCGCGCGAGGGTGGGGGGCGGGGGGCGCGCGCGGGCCGGGGTGGGGGCCGGTGTCGGCCGGGGGGGCGGCTGTGCGGGACCGGGACCGGGACCGGGACCGCGGGACCGGGGAGGGGACGGGCTGGGGGAGGGGAGCCGATGATGACCCTGCGCTTTCTGCACCGTCCCCCGCCTCGGGCCCGAGCGGCCCCGTGGAAAAAAAAAGCCATAAATCCCGCCCCGCCCGGCAGGAATTCCTCAGCAGCGTCACCCAGCAATGCCCCTTTTGTCCGCCCGGCCCGGCCCCGCCACAGCCCTGCGCGAGGCTGGTTCTCGGCCGGAAACGGCCCCGGCCACGTTTTCTGCCCTGAAAACTGTGCAGGAGCACTCTCCCCACTCCCTGCTCCTGCTGTGCGCAGCCCGCCGTGCCCCAGCCTCGCTCGGCGCCGGCAATGAGGGCTTTCCTAACAAAATCCCCGTCCTGCCCTTAATGGTTTCGCGTGTTCCATGCAAGGGAGGATAAATGGAGGCTGCAGCCTCCCTTACTGACGAGGGACGCGCAAATGGCTTTGTCATGCAAATGTGGCTCTAAGCCACTTTCATATAAAGCCACTTAGTGCCGAGCAGCCAGTGATCCTCGCCCGCCCGTCAGGCAGTGCCTGCCCTGTCCTTGAAGGAACGGAAATGGAGGCACTGGCACAAATGCGTGCTCCCTGCCTCCATGCTGAAACGGGATGACCTCAGCACAGGGAGAAGCCTTCCTTCCCCCCCCACCACCACCATACACCACCCCCCCCCAAAAAAAAAAAAAAAAAAAAAAAAAGAAAAGCTCGCTCTCTTCCGTGAAACTAAACTAGTTTCCTGCCAAGCCTTCCTTGCTGCTCCCAGAATACGTCCCTTATCCCTCACCGTTCAAATGCCCGCGGGGTAATTACCTGCATGGATTGTGTTTCTCCTGTGTCCTAAAACATTTTATTTCTTTTTAGCTTGTCGTCCTCGCTTGGCATTAACTTTCGACAACAGCCAGCAGAGTGTGCTATGAACGCTGAGAAAAGAACATCCTGCTTCTGGGAAATTTATATATATATTATATATATCTCCATATATATATATACACACACACATATATATATATGCATATGTACAGAAATGCGGATGAAGACATTTTGAGTGGTTCTAATACTTGCATGAGTGGTAGGTAGCTCCTCCTGTCAATTAAAATACTTCTCTTGTCGCAGTTCACAGAACCTCTTCCTTAAAAATTAATAACCAAGTCATACTAAACCGTCTGCTTTCAGCGAGATTGCTTTCCAGTGTTTGTATAAAGTTGGAAAAGTGCCACAGTGGAGATGTCCAAATACGTTTCACAGTCAGAGAGAAGGATCTAGAACACAAGGTATTTAATAGATGAAAATGCAAATCGTAACCCCAGCGTACAGGAAGCAGCTTATGCAATTATACAGTATGAGCATACGTTTCTCCAGCCTCATTACTCCCTTGTTTGGACTGACTTACTGACAGTGGAGTTCCAAACAGAGTAATAAACACAGTAGAAACAAGTGAAATAAAAAAAGATAGAAGAAAAGTGTTTACTAGATGGCTTGGAAATGGAAATGTTTGCTTGAAAAGCAAACACACGTATGTTTGGATTCCTTATGCTATTCTGGTGTCTCTTCTTCCTTGTTTTGTAGGAGCAGACATTTAGGGAGGAGTGAACTGTGTTGTGCTTGTGGGGTAACAAATAGTTCTGTGTCATTCATAAACCAAAACTGCCTTAAAGCACAGCCAAGTTTGAGACCCTGTGTAAGGGTTTTAAGGGCAAAAGGACATTATTGTTATGCAACCAAACTGGAATTAGGATTAAAAGGAAATCAGAATACATAAACAAACGTGAATTCAGAGGCAAGGCGTTCAAATAAAACTGGCTGTGGGCCGCAGCTATCTATGCAAGTGTTAATTATTAAGTAAAATTGTTTTAGAAATATCTACTGGAGATGTTTGGCTTTTTCTTTTTCTCAGGGGCAGTCTGACAGTGCAATTAAAGCACAATATTCTCCCCACCTCTGCCTCTGACCAGAATGAATCAAATACAATACTCCTAATTTTCATGACCAAGAGAAGGTAACAAAACTAATAGTTTTGTATTAGGAAGGAGTTACGAACTATCTCATATGCATTGCTCTGGTCATACAATAATATTTGTGCTTAATATTAAACACATGTGGCTTAATACGTGCACATGAGATAATAATTATAATGGTATCTGTGTTTTAAACAGTTTTTCAGGTTCTGTATGCCGAGTAGTATCGAGTATTCCTTGGCTGCTGGTAGCCATGTATTAGAAGGTAGGCTGTCATTAATTGTCAATAATGCACAGATGTGCATTATTTCATAGACACAGAGACCATCATCAGGGAGGAGTTGAGTGCAAGGAGGCAGCTGAGCAGGGCTTCACAATTCATCACTTCCATGGAGGAAACAGTAAGCGGCAAGACAAGAATGTTTGCTGACTGTGCAAAACCTTTTTAAGTTAGCAGGGGGTGAGGGTCATCCGTAAAGAATTGTGGGTGATTAGGCAGTAAAAAAGTAGATTAAATACAGAGTAGATAAATGCAAAGGGATATCATAACTAGTCATAACTTTACATAAAAGGTAGGAATACCTGAATTAGTGCTGCCACTCAGTAGTGAGACTTATATGTGTAGGCCCTGCATGAATGCCATCTTTATGTTTGGAAAAGCAAGGCACATTTCAAGGAAAGGGACAAAGAGCAAACCAGGAACAAATTTACGGCACTCCAGAAATCTGCGGTGAATCCGCAGTACTGTTCCCTGTTGTGTTTCCTGCTTCTTAGAAGGAAAATGCCGGACCTAGAAAAGAATAACAAGGATGCTCAGCTGTCTGACTTTGTGTCCCTTGAAAGGGACAATCGAGGTTTGGAGTTCTCACCAAAGAGGGAGGATGCATGAGGCCTGTCACATGCTATATAAGTTGTAGAGGGTGGATGCCAGCTGATTTTCTGAGTACAAGCCATCAGATCTGCAGTAGCAGAAGCCCAAGTCTAAAAGACAAGAGGAGATGGTTCTTCCTTCAGTGCCTTTCTGAATGGCATGCTGAGCACAGGCTGTTTCTCTAGGGGGCAGGGAAGATAGGCCAAGTATTTGGAAGGGGACTGTGTTGAGAGTTAATGAATGAACACCCCCTCACGCTCAGGAAATTCCCTGAGCTGAAAGCAGTTGGTAGCTGTGGGAGTGTTGCAGAGAAGATATCATATATTTGCCTTGCTTTTCCTCTTCCTTTGACGTTTGCCTGTGGCCTGTGGTGGAAACAGGATGTTGGACTGAATGGGCTCTTCATCCGAGGCAGTACACCTCTTCCTCTGTATTCATGGAGGATCACACTGAGCCACATGATAGCAATAAGCCTGTGCAATGGGGTCTTTCCAACCAAATTCACTCTGCATCTAGGTCCAGGAGTTACTTACGGAGCAGCTGCTGGGTGTGTGTTTCTATTTTGCTTCATGATAAACTGATTTCTCTGTGTCCTCAAAATCTTAGAAGCAATAAGCATACAGCTGCATTGCAGTTGTATACCTATAACCAAACCATCCTTTTGTCCTTCCTCAGTAGAAAATACTCGTTCCATGAGAACCCGACCTAAGTCTCACTTTTTCGATGAGTTTGTCTTTTGAAGGAGCAGCTGTGGACAAAAATCTCTTTACTCCTCTCCCTGCCCCTCCCACCTATCCCTCTCCCTCTGTTTGATGGCTCATATGGTAGCATCAATTGTAGCCACATTCGAATTCAGTAGCCAGAAGCTGACTGGCCAATATACACAGGCTGTTGGGCTGCTGCCTCTGAGCATGACTAAGGCATTGGATTTTGTCCAGTGGTTTCAAATGCTTTTTGAATTGGAGACAACAGTTCAATTGCATCCTTAGGAACGTAGGGTAAAAAATACCCCTTGTGATTTTGTTTCCATCCTGTTTTAGTTTGGTACACCTATTTCTTATGTAACGTTTAATAAATAAATAGAGAAATATTGTTGGCTGCTTGCTGAAAAAGAGGCATGTGACCTGTGAAAAGCAAAGTGAACTTGTTAAAACCAGATAGTGTACCTGCTTGGATTTGTATGTTTTCTTTCTGAATTCATCTATGCCATAGCTCATAGATCAGGGATACACAGGGAATCATCCTGTTGGACAGAGTGGGACATGCTGAGTAAATTAGGTTTGTCATCTCTCTGAGATTTTCTCCTTTGCTCACTACCTGTAGGAGAGGATTTTCATAGTAATGTGGCCTGTCTTCACGCTCCATTTATCGTACTCCAACTGATGTATGCAATCTTGGTTGAACAGATAGGTAATGGAGTAAACATATAACGTGTTGAATGCCTAAGCAACACATCTGAAACAAACAGGTAGGCAAGAATCAAAGTGCAATGTTTAGAGACAAAAATTGGCATTGTTCTCTGACAAGAGATCTTAATGCAAGTTTGTTATCATTTTCTCATTACAGGAGATGACATAATTTGAAATTACAATGTAAATATATTTTATTTACTAGCATTGTACAAGGCTTTTCTGTTTTATTCCTGAATAGGACTTTAATATGTTGGCTTTTAATATCAATAGAAAATGTTCCTTTCATATCTGTGAACAGGAAAGTGTTGATGGCCACATGATGAAAAAATGCTGTTTACTGTTTCAGAGATTGCTACAAAGCTGACTGGACACTTTTGCTATTGATTGGCAATCCAGAAAGAGAAATCCTCTTCCAGTATTTTACCAGAAAAAGCCATCTTTCTCTTTGATGCACATAAAGAGTGGGAAACTGTAGCAAAAATAGCAAACAAGTTCTGTAACTGTGGTATGGCAGCCTGTGGTGATTTGATATCCTCAATACAAAGGACAAAACATACTGTAGGAAAACATGTATTTTTTCCTGAAACTAAGACACTAGGATATTTTTCTTGCCTCACCAGTGGCTGGCAGAGGGGCTTTTATAGAACTGGGTTTGAGGACCTGTCTGAGCTGTCCTAAAGTTAAGCTATTCAGGTTTTGGGGCTTTTTCCCAAGTGAGCAAGAAATAGTCACATATGATGTAAAAGGGATCTCTGTATTGACAGATTTATTCTCCCTCCTAGTGTTTCTATATGGATAGTTATTTAATCCATGAAAGAGCCTTTCCTGTAGCAACTTAGAGACATCAAGAAACTTTGCTGAATGCTTTAGCACCTTTTTGTTCTATTAGGAGCATCTCTGAGACAGAAAATAGGTATATCATCTACTATAATAGTCTCAAAGACATGAGCTTTAGTTGTATTGATGGTGAAAGGCTGAGTGTTCTGGAGAGAAGTTAAAAATTCAGGCTTTGCTGAAGTATTTAAGGAGATGGGGAATGTAAGTATTTAAAATTCTTCAAATTTCCACTTCATATTGTGCAGTGTATTATACCTTTTTTTTTTCCCCAAGCCATGATATAAAGAGATTTTTTTTACTACTGCTCCAAGTCAGCCTGACTTGTTCCTGTGTGCAGAGTACCTGAAATGGAAGTCCATAAAACAGCTGACTAATTCTACTGTAGGAAGAAAATCACATCCCACTTACAAGGGTTTAAGCAAGATGTGTCTCTTCTGGTCCTTGCAAATCTCTGCAAAACATTTTGGTGCCATCGTCCACAGGTTTGATCTCTCTCTCCAGTTTGCTTTCCCAGTGTTAGCTGCAAACATATGATAAGTTCATCTCACAGTGCTGCCCACATGTGCCTCCAGGCCCCAGTCCTGCTTTTCAGGACAGACACCACCAGGAGCTATGAGCATTTCAGCTCATTGAAGCATGAGAGGAGCAGGATAATGTGGAATTGATCTTAGTGACTGTGCATTCTAGGTTCACACCAACCTACCTGTGAGAGAAATATGGAGCCAACACACGGCCTAAGCCCTCTAGGAGTGCAGGACCAGTGGGAGATGCTTCTGAGGGACTGTGCCATCCACAGAATTTGAATCTTGAACATAATCTAAAGGTATCTTCTCAACACAATCAGAAAATAGTTTCTGATCAGGGTCTTGCTACCTGGATTACTTCAGTAGGCTGATTTTGTTGTCTTAGTTTTGATTGCTTTTTTCTCCCCTCAGTGTGAAAACTTGGCTTTGCCTTGCCAGAAAGAGGAGCAGTGACCATAGCAATTTAACATGCGATGTTAACTGATTTCTCTCTTGGTACAGGGAAGAATGAATTCCGAAGGTTTTAGTACCTCTGATTAAATTGAAACTGTTTATGAGTGAAAGAATGTAAAAAGGATTCATGATGCCACTCACTCCTTTCTTAGAGGTTTGGTATATACTCCATTCCTGTGTTACTTCCACTTCATCCACATGTTTCTGGCTAAGCTATGCAAATCAAACTTTTTTAGAATTTCTTCTCTTTGTAGCATAGGTACACTGAGCTTTGCCATTTACTGTAAACCTCTTTTTTATTTTCCTTGAAAGACCATGATATGCCTAGAGCATGGGAAGTCATTTGTGACAAAAAATAGGAGAAGGGGGGGAGAAAGAGGTTATTCTCTTGCTGACTAGGTCTGGAATCCAGTTAAGTGATTTTGGAATGTAGTTAATGATCTAGTGAAATGACACTTCTTTTGCCAGAGACTGCCCTTCCTTGATTTTTGCTCAGTGAGAGTTTTCTTTACAGCAGTGGTCACAGTTTCCAGTTTTCAGCATCCTCTTTGAATTTGGAGGCAATGAAATTCTTCACTGCTGAGTGGAAGCATCCTCACCTGTCTAGGAAAACTTCCTGTCTAGCACCTGACTATTCCCTGACTGAAGACCTGACACACAGCTTCCAGCCACTGCGACTGATGTACCACTGGAACAGTCGCATGCCAGGAGGGATGTGTTACTTGTTCATGAGTCTGCAAGTGCTCTAGGTCTGTCTCTCTGTGGTGTGTCGGCCTGGTTAAACTCAACCGGCTTGGATTTTCATCTGTCATTTTGATCTTCCTCAAGTCCCTCAAGTTTTTAACTTCTTGTTTTACTGGTTTTGGGGGTGCATTTTTTCTTCTGAGTATTGTACATTTTCCTAGTTTATGTTTGAGATATTTTTATTAGTTTCAACTTTTTTTTTGTTCATTTTTGTGAGAAAGCAAGAAAAGCAGAGTTGATGAAGTCTCAGCAACATTTCACAGATTCATTACCTTTTACCTTGGTGTCTACCAAAACCTGAAGGTGCCTGTACAAATCACTCCAAACATCCATGGTCTTGGGCTGTTTGTCTGTACTAACCACCCTGTCTCTTCTCTGAGCAATGCAATTTCTCATGGTACATTCAAAAGTATTGGGATGGGCAATCCCAATGGCTTTATTTTCTGAGTGCATGCCTCCTGGTGTCCATAGAATTGGTCTTCTTGGAAGAAAATGGAACATTTTAGTGCTGCATAGCACAACCTCACTTTCTTCTCTAATACGCTGATAATTTGAATACTCTCCTTGTTTGTTTCATCATTCCATTAATTGACTTCATACTGTGAAACTTGCTTCCTTGCTCTTTCTTACTTTCCCCAAAGTGATTGCTCAGAACTGCACACTGCAGTAATCTCCTATTGCAACATAAAATTTTCTTAACTGAGGCAGAATCCTGGTTGCAGATTTCCTCATATGATACATCAGTTCTCTTGACTCATACGTTTATGTGGCAAACCCCAGAGGACTCACTCAGTAAATAGTATGCTGTCATGGTAGCAGGTAGCAAGAACTTTAGTTACTAACTTAATCAGGCAGCATAATGATTAAGAGAAGGCCACTGTGATACTAATATTATACATAAAATTCTTGAGGTGTAGTCCATGTCTAGGGGGTGTGCTTGGAAATTAAATGCAGATGAAGCATGCTTGCTGGCTACTTGGGATTCAGGATACTCCTCCTAATCTGCTTCCGTAAAGACTACTTCCATCTGTCCCTTACATTTGACAGTTTCTTATGCCATAGCTCTCATATAGTCTAACCAAAGCTAACTTGACTGGAGCTGCCATAATGTGGTCAGATATTCCCACCTAGTACTCTCGTTCTGACTGTGTTTTATGACTATCAGACATTAATTTCTGAATTAGAGTAAATTCCATACTTAGGCACCTTGAGAAAAGTTTTGGTTAAATGGAAAGTCTACATGTTCCATGATTGCTTCAGAGAACTGCAACAGTTCTGTAAAGATCAATTAATCATGAGTCACTTTTACAGTAGCCACATTGCTTCCTTCTCAACAGATTGCCTCATGCAGCTTTACATTAATTCCATCCTCTGTTACACTTTTTGCTAAGTTCTCTGGAATGGAGACCAAACTTACTGCTCTATCATTTTTTGTATCCTTTCTGAGGGTTTCCTTGCCAATTTTGAAAATCGCAAATAAAGGAATTACTGTGCTCTAATCTGCGTGAAATGTTAAAATATTTTTATTAAAAAGCGTACAATTTTTGGTGAATAAGCAAGATAAAACCTTGCAGTTGCGTCTCTTGGGCGGACATGGAACAAATCATGTACAACCCATTCATGTGCATATTTTAATAAACTTTCTGGGTAGTGGTATGAGAGAGCAGATACATTAACAGCTTACCATAAAAGGTTTAATTAACATCCGTAATAATGACCACAAGAGGGTGCTCTTAATTACTGTTCCGTGAATGCCGTTGGACTTCAATTCTCAGAGCCAATGGGACAATTTATTTTAATACTTACAAAAAATCTAGCGAATTAGTCATAAGCGGAATCTACCTAAGTTATTTGAAACCAGCCATAATGCTTGGTCATATAATCCTCACCCAAATACACTTTCCTCTAACTTGAAGCTAAATCAGACAGGATCTTAATCTTCCCTTTCATGTGTGTTTTTTGCATTAACACAGCTGTAAGAATAGTGAGAATTTTTGTTTACTTTAGTTACAACTCTCACACCTACAAACTACATAGTTTACTACAACGTTTTGTGTTTGATACAAAAGTCAATTTCCAAATGAAAAGACATTTTCATGATGTCCAGTTGTTTTCCAAAAAAGAAAAGGAATTTTCGTGTTTGGTACTGCGAGTACTTCAGCCCGGTTTGTACACTGAACGACGTACTGAAAAAGGGCTTGATTTGGCTTTACAGCTTGTTAGTAATTTAATCATTAAAGGTGGACAATTAACTTGCTGCTCCGTCTTGAAAGACTCCTCGTTTTCCACTCCCAGAATATATCAAATTTTGTGAGCTTTATGCATCTGTTTCTGTGTGTGAGAAATGAGAGCGTATTCATCTCAGTTTTAAAATGCCACTTAAATTCCTGACAGAGAGTGGATGCGATATTAGAGTGCCACTTCCGATGAAGTGGCGCTTCCCACTTGACGGCCAGTTAGTGGAGTACTTGTGTTAAACATAATTCAATACACAGGTAAGCGCTGCGTTTCAAATGCGGCCATCAGACTGCTGTAATTACGAACACATCGCTAATCTTTTGTGGCAGTTTGTGCTGAAACCATAACTTCCAAGCAGACCACCCACCTTGCAGAGCAGGAATGCATTTTGCACAATTGACAGACTTTTGGGTTGTTTCCTTTATCTCTTTTTTTTTTCTTTTTTTTTTCTTTTTGAAACCTGTTCCTCTGAATCTGCCGTTCAAAGAACAACAGATTCAAATAATGGCAGCAACGTTGAGTTTTCTGTGTGTTCACGCTGCTGACAAAAGATCAAGACTAAAAGAAGAGATTTTTGCCTCTGTAGAAGTTGAAACTGATGAGGCTCACTCCCGCTGTAAGTCACACTGCGCAGTTTTGAATGAGACAACCAGCTTCTGGCTGGTTCTTTCCTCTATTTCTATAAAACTGAAAGGAGGCAGCCCTGAGAGAACAACAACTGAGGGGAAAGCTGCTACACTACTGAATTAACCCAGACCATAGCTTTGTCACTCTGGAGTCAGAAGTCCACGGCTTCTCTGCGCTTTAGAGCTGCCACCCAGCCTGGCAATGCAGTGCAGGCTCTGTCCCACCCTTACCGGGGGCTTCCAGCAGCACCAGGGTACCTGGGCTGGGACCTGTGCTGTGCCTGTGGCCGTGGCTGGCTAGGGATAGCCAGCACAGAGTCACTCTGCCGCATTAGAGATGGCTCTGCTGACCTGATGCTACTCCGAAATGACCATTCATCCATCCAGATCAGTACTTTATGTCTGTTTTGGCTCTTGTTTGGTGAAGCATATTTCCCAGACCTTCCTACTAACGTTTAAAAAGGTAGGCAAACAGATGAGCGAAATGCATCCTTTCTGTGCATGCCACAGGGCAGACAGTGTAATCTTTCTGTAAAAAAACTTTGTAAGGTGTATCCTTCTGTAACTTTGCCAGCACGAAAGATTTGCAGAAGTCATGGGCACAAAATTCAGTGTTCTCCAGCTGCCAATGATATCTTCAGTGACCTCTGTGTTGGGAGTGTCTGACACCACCAGTGAAGACAGCTGCTGGCAAGACAGTACAAGACCACATGAAAGACTGGGGCACAGTTCTAGTAAAAATCTCTGGATACCTGACAGAAGCAAGGAACCGGTCAGTTAAACAGACCCTCAGGGTGTCCGCCTGCTGGCTCACAGGACCTTAAAGCACTTGAAATCCTTACATTTAAATCACAAAACCACAGAATGGGCCAGGTTGCAAGGGAGCAAATTTGACTGCCCAACATCCCTGCTCAGGCAGGGTCATCCCAGAACACATGGCAGGGATTACATCCACACAGTTCTTGGGTATCTCTAGTGAGGCAGACACCACAACTTTCTATCATCTTCTATAGAAAGTGGCTTCACGGTGGATTGTCATGCATATATTGTCTCTCTTCATACAGCAGTTCAGTTGATTAGCAGTGTGTAGTCCAGCTTATGAGAAGATGTAGACAACCACCCATGATGAGTTTAATGTAAGTATAAAGTGTAGCCTTTGGAGACCTCAGTATATGGAGAGTGTCTGTAGAACCAGGATCCCCGATCAAGTCTTCTTTTCCCATGCAGAATTTTTGTGCAGGCCAAAAACCAGAATCTGGGCTGTTTATTTCAGGATTTGAGAGTGTCTGATAAACTGTTGGAAGAGTAATGCTGTGCCATGCAGCAATAATCTCTGAAGGCATGGTCAATATGCGTGTGTCCTGAAAGGCAGTACAACCAGTGATTCCAAAACGACCTAGAAGCTGCAAAACCTTGGTTCCTGATTCCTGTGGGTCAGCTGCTTTTGCTCAGACAGTCCTGTGTGTTCTTGGCACACATGTAAAATCCTCCTGTATGTGCTCAGTAAACCCAGGGTGTGTGTGTAGTGGTCACTGTGGAACTGCTGCACAACACAAATGAGACGTCATCTGGTAAAAATATGGGAGCCATATAAAAAAGTGTTAGCGATTATTATGTTATTACTCCCAACTGAGAGTCTGATTGAGGATGAAAAAATCCTGTGTCAGATTTCTGCTTGAGGCATTTTGTCTCCAGCCACAACCATGTTAAGAATCTTTCACGAGATAACAACATTTGACCACCATTGTGAGGCTGCAGTCTACACATTGCTAGATCAGTTTGAATTACTTCTGGGCCCTCCAGCTGCACAGGAAGAGCAAGTCATTTGAGTTTCTTTATTGCAAAAGGACACAGCAAATGTACCTTAGTGTGCCTGCTTGAGTAGTTAGATCTGGCCCATCTGAGTACATTCATTGTTAAAAAATTGTGAATTTGTTTGCTAATTACCTGAGATGTGATAGAAACCCGGGAAATAAGAAAGACAGAAAAAGATGGGCATGCTTTGAATTGCTTTCATGCTTACAGTTTTCAGTTGGTAAAGAAGCACATGGATGGCACCTCCACATTCCTCAAAGCCCTGTCAGAGGTCTGTTCTACTTCCTAAGGTTTACTGGTAGTGACAGAAGATACTGTTCAGGACTTGTCAGTGTTGCAATAATTTACACTTCCTTTCCCTTCCACCAAGAAGAGCGAATTACAGACAGAAGGGGGAGAAAGAGAGATGGAAAAGTAATACTGTTGTTATTACTGAGAAGGTAGAGGAGATTTTATGAAAGGATTCAGCTAAACTGCAGATCTGAGTCTCATGTGCATACCATACCCCTTTTGTTAGCTCTAGAAGTGTCTCTCTAAAGTGATTAATTTGCTCACTTCTTGCAGCCGTGCAAAAATCCAGACTTCTCATCAAAGCTGCTCTGTCCATGGGATTGTTACAGAGAGTCCATGGAAGACTGCTACAAATTATTTGGATTTGATTCTTAGAAAGGGCTGAATCACGGGAGTTGCCTGTTTTTCTCCCTTTCGGGTAATCTGAGCCACTTTCCACCGTCCTCCTGATTCCATGTAGGACAACAGGCAGATTTCCTGTTGGAAATTGCCTGTTGTCTGGGCCACAGTTCCACAGGGCAGTGGAAATGGTGCTGTACAGTCTGGTGTACATGAACCTGGCATAATGTGTCACTGAGCTTGGGTAGAACTGGTAGTGATGCTTTTGTTTAATCAGACACAAGAGCGATGACTTCTGTTTTCTTTAAAACTTTACAGTATTCCCCAGAGGCCACCACGTGAAGGCTGCTACATGCACTACCCCAAGGATGATTTTTGATGGTTTCCTGCCCTTACCATGGACAAAGCAGCACCTGTGACATTTGTGGGAATCACTACTACACAAAAATCTTCAATGAGACAGTCAGAAAAGTGTCTGAATGTGCTTCAGCATATGTGCCAGGTACAGGTGCTCCCTTGTGCAGATCCTTTCCTGTCCTGCAGGGCAGGCAGCAGCACAGAGGTGCTGTGTGAGTCACGGAGGAGATGGCCGAGCACTGAACCACCCGTGAAGCCTGTGAGTTGCTGTCACGATCACACGTGGAGGATGTTGTTCCCCTGTCAACAGCACTTAGGTTTTTGTTTAAGCACGGAAGATCAATTCTGTCTTGCAAGGCTGGTCATGCTGGGTGGAATATGGTTCCCAAAATCTGACAGAGATTTGTGTCAGGAGACATCTTCTGGAAGTGTTCAACACCAGCCTAAGTGCCCAGCATGGCTCACCACAGGGCTTACACTGCGAGGGCTTGGTACTTTCCAGGACAGATTCCCACCACCTTTCTGCAGCTGGTCCTAGGGCTGTACTGCTCTCAAGGAAAGTTTCCTCCTCACATCCAAACCCTTTTGCAACTTGTGCCCCTCCTGCAGGGCCTTCTATGCTGTGGCTGGTCACCTCAGAAGAGAGTCTGCATTTACCTTCCTGTAATGCCCTGCAGGCAGTGGGAGGCTGTAACCAGACCCCTCCTCAGATGTCTCCTTTCCATGCTAAGCAGAATATGTTTCACAGAATGGACTGAGTCAAGAGCATCTCTTCAAAACCATCAAGAGTAAGGTAGCCTCCAGTCAGGAGCTGTCAGCAGGTAGTGAAGGCAGGGCACATATTCATTCCTTAGAAGGCACAAGGCAAGGTGCTGACTGGAAGTTACCATTGCCAGTTTTCAGTGACAGCAGTAATTAATAATGCACAGGGATAAAGTGGGGCAACAAGAATAAAGAGGAAACAAATGAAGCTAGCAGACTAGCTAGATACACAGTCCTGAATGCAATTCTCAGTGGATGGTTCACTGTGGCTGTCTGGGCCAGGAGAGGATCTCATGCTCTTCCTTAGAGTTTTCTGGATCCTCCTTATCACAGCAATATTTGCTTTGCTGGATTTTGTCTTTTCCTGTTCTTTTGTCCATCTCTTTCTGTGAATTTTTCTTGTGGGTTTTAAATCCAGGCTAGACCACTGGGTCTGCAATAACTAGCAATAATGGGTCACACAGCTGGATTGTGTGTGGTAAGAAGAAATTAATCTTCTGGCTGAATGTGAAGCTGCTGTCTGGTCTGCTGGTTTCATTTGTTGCCTCTTTACTCTTGTGCTGAGAGACACACGAGTACTTACTGCCTGTTGACCTTCTCCTTGCCTCTCAGTGCTGAGGGGATCTGCTTTCATGCTAGTCATCTCTTTTCTAGACCAGCATGTCTTGATATAGTTGGCTATTACTTACTTCTCATTATCCTCCCAATGTGTTTCTGTCCTTTTCCAGTTCTTCTATCTCCTTTCTGAGCCAGGGAGATAAAGGTTAAATATTACTCAGTTGGCATTGTGAAAGGCATTTGAAAGAGGAGATTTAAAAGTGTGTTTGGATACCATTAGCAAGGAGGAGAGAGAACTGGATGTTTGCTGATTGTTTATGTAATGCTTTCTTTGGTTGTCTGAAGGCTTCTCAATGATGTAGACAAAAATTATGACTGGCAAAGACTTAACCAGCACCACTGTCAGCTTATCCTTTGTCCAGGCCACAGTCCTTTAGGCATCTTCAGTGAAGGACCCAGTGATGGGGGACCTTCATTTGGTCCATTTGTCACCATTTACATGTTGCCTGATTTTCTGCCTGCCGAGACAGAGACAGTCTCTCCCCTTGCCCCAAGGAGGAGAATTGTATTATGAGAGCACTTTTGAAGAAAGACTGTACCTTTTATTTAATTTCCCACTTTTCTTTCCTGCCTACAGTGGTCAAGAGGTACTGCTGCAGGTGGCTTCTGAAAACTCACTCACTTGCCACTGGGAAGGGGGATGATTCAGGGCATTTCAGTGGTGGCCTCTAAGGCAGGGGCACCTATGAGAGCTACTCTACAGTGGGACTAGGGAGACTGGAAAGGAGAAGAGGCCCTTTAGAGGTGATGTGACCCATCAAGTGAAGGCTGCTACAGAAACATCTGGCAGGAGAAGAGAGCTCTTGCAGCAGCTTGCAATGGACCCTGGAGGCCCCGCAGCAGGTAACAAACACTGGAGTCATTCCCCCTACAAGCAGTTTCATGTGTGAGGGTCACAGCAGAATCCTCAAGCCCTGAAAGTAATTCAGGTCAAGGTAACACTGCAGTTATTAAAGCAGCTGAATCTGTCAGTTTTACTCTTAGAAAATGGCTTCTCAGACCTCCCTGAAAGAAATGGAGCTATTTTATTTTCTGAGTTGCCTTCTGCAAAGGAAGTCACTGGGGGGGGACACAGTGTTTGGTGAAAAGAGTGTTAAAATTCAGCTCAGGCTGAAAAGCACTCAGCTTTTAGATGGGTGAAGGCTGGCAGGATTTTCTATCTGCTTTCAGCATTTCTGAAATATTTGTAAATACATGGTTTTGGACTTGGCCTAGGAGTCAGCCCCCATTTTTGCTGGCACAGCCCAGAATTCAGAAGCTTATTGTGTGAGGTTTGTGGCACTCACGTGCTGATGTGTCTGTCCTAAAGTAAGCCATGGGCATTCAGTGGGGCAGGAGGAGAACACATGAAGCAGTAGTCTGTTATTTCCCACTAGGAATGTTATTCGAGTAAGATGTCCTGTGCTTTTTACGGAATTGTCCTCTCTTGCTGTTAGGATAATTTCTCCTTCAAAGTCATAAAATACTGCTGGCAAGGAAAAACTCTGCTTTGAGAATAGCCCAGAAAGCAGCAAAGGGCGAATGAATTTTTATGTAAACCATTTTCTCAAACCATTTTCTCTTGTGTCTTTGCCCAGGAGCTACCCCCACAATTCAAGGTACAGCCATTGTGGCGACACTTTAGGTACACATACAACAATGGGGCAGCTCTGCAGTGAAATGAGATATGCATCACCTTTGATAAGAGAAGACTTGCAGGTATGCTGCTTTGGCCTTAAATCCCCTGTACCTGCCCTTTCCCATCCCCCAGTTTTGCTTCATCTAAATACAAGCCCTGTGCTTTCCTTTAGCTTTCCCCCAGTCCTGCAGGGGATCCTCTGCATATGAGAGCTTCTTCCAGTGGCTGCATATCAAAGGAAGTCTTTTAACAAACACAAAGGAAGACAGAGGTTTTGCGCTCCCTTGTTATTCCTTGCAACAAATGCCTGGCTACTGGGGGGATGAAGTTGTTTTCTTGATCAAGGAGTCATTGGAGATTAACCTTCTCTCAAAGTCCTGGCAGGACAAAGCTCCTTCTCCTGGCAGCAATTGAAACACAGGCCATGAGATTAAACACTGGGTTAGGTGGCACCCAGACTCAGGGCTGGAGGAAAGCTGACTGGTGCAGGGAGACCATCTTCATGCAACCTCTGCAACTGCATATCTATCTGAGCTGTGCCACCTCTTTTCAGTCTGAGATTGCTGGGGTGGAGGAAAGGTCAATCAGCCCCACTTTGCAGGGCATGGATGTTTTACAGTATGGCAGGGCCTGGGTTCTGGCCTGACTCTACCATCACCATTGCTTCTGTGTGATGTCCCTCCCTGTGCTTGCCACTGCTTTGGCTCAGACTCCCAGATAATACCCAGGCCTGGGAGCACCTTTGGGAAACTCCTGGAACAATTCTCACCTACATCACTTCAAAGTCAGACCCATTTCAATCACACATAAGGTCCAAATCACACAGGTGTCCCACCAGACTACATTAATTCCTTGCCTTTGGGCACTGCTCTTCCTTCCAGTGACTGAAGACTGCCCCTAAGTAGCAATGCTGTCTAAACATGTGGTGTGAGTGTCTATGCATATTCAGGTGAGAGGCTGTTAGGAGGGGTACCCCAAAGCCAGCTAGTGGTACTAGCTGGGACATGTTCCTGCCAGGCTGTGGGGAGCAGACCTACACCAGTGTGCTGGTGACACTGGGACAGCATGGCCTGCTGGGGTGCATCTTCCAGGGCTGTACCCTGGAGTTGGCTGAGGGTCTCTACCCCTGCTACCCCACAATCTGCTTGGCATCACAGGGGCCTTAGCCACCAAAGGGAAAGAAGTCTGGAGACTTCATGCCCTTGCCCAGGTAAGGACAGCCATGGTGCCTTCTGTAGATGTGAGGTTTGCCAGGCAAATGATCCAGCTCCCAGACAGCTTCTGCTCTTCTGCTGTGTAGCCCAGCTCTTGGGAATATGCAGGAAATCTAAGAATAAGTTACTGAGTCTCTTGGCAGTCCCAAAAACCCTTTAGATTTAAGGTTTGGCACTGTGCAGGACTAGTCCATGGTGGGCTGCTTGGGAGGATGCAGATCCTCTTTGGCTGTGTCCGGCAAAGAGAATGGAGCTGAAAACTAAAGAGAAAGGGAATTTGGGTCAGCAAGGAAGAAAAAGGGCAAAGGAGGGTGTTTGTTTCTCTGATATTCTGCTCTTTGCTCCTGGTGAGAAAAACGTTCATGAGAGTCCTTCTGCCACACTGGTGCAGCCAGGTCTTCATCGCAGCATCCGTGAAGGAGGAGCAGACAGTTCCCAACCTGTCTGATTGCTGCTGTGGGCACAGTTTGTACTTGCTTCATTTTTGCCTGTCTCATTGTTTCATGGTTCATTTGGCTGGACTCTTCATACAAAATAACATGTTAGACAGGCTCTGTACTGGGAGTATTGTGGGAAGGCAGTGGCTGTCTGTGGAAGGGATGGGCAAAGGGATTCTGCTTTCAGCATCCATACTGACTGTCTACGAAGCAATTGTGCGTGTTTGCCATGTCAAACCATTTACAGTATAATAATAATGTTTCACGTCAAAGAAACACACCTATGAAACCAAATCTTTCTGGCCAGTGGCTCTGCCCACAAGCTTTCTGCCCTGTGTCCTACAAGCTTATTCCAACTGTTTGCTTCGTGTTAAACAAGGAGGAGTGAGACTAGCACGTGCCTGATGTTTTAGTTGAAAAAAATTTAGTTACAAACGAGTGGAAGAGATATTTCCCTTCCAACCTTTCATTTTTGGTCCCCTTTCAGCAGTGCTGATAAGTGCTGTTAACACATGTAACAAACCAAAAGATGAGCAGCTTCTTTTTGAAAAGAGCACAGGCAGGTGCCTCAGCTGCAACAGGGCGCTGAAATGTGTGAGTGGGGTTGAGGGAAGGGAGAGGGTAAGGCCTGTGTGGAGGTGTGGACTGAGAGATAAAGCAAGATAAGGTCTCTGCAAGGTTCCTCTCCTGGACACTGTCACTCCTTGGGCAGCCCAGTGGCTCCAAAGGCCAGGTGCATCAGCAGCTCCCTTGCAGTGAGGGGACTGTAGAGGGGCCAGGGGAGAATGGCACTGCCCCACACCCCTGTGGTGCACCTCCATCCTGCCTTACTACTGAACATCTGGGACAGGGGACACTGGGGGGGGGCAGAGTCAGGGTCTGCATCCCTGTCTTGGCTGAGCCTGCTGCCAGGGAGGATCAGGACAGGCTCTTCTGGGTGAGATGGCAGACCAAGGAACAAAGGGCCACCACAGAAAAAAGGGACTGGAGCTAGGGAAAGAAAAGCAGAGGGCAAACAACTTAGGTTTTTTAATGCTGTCAGTGGAAAAAGTGGGCTGGGGTCTTTTAAACTTGTATATCAAGTCCAAAATTTCATTAAGTTCTGACTCTAAAAGCCAGCAGACAGTGGTAATGGATGAGTGAGAGGATGCCCAGACCCCTGCCGAGTTCACAGACATGTAAAATAGGCCCTCTTTCAATTACTCCAAAGGCTATGAAGCTCAGAAATGCTTTGTCCCCAAATCAAACAACTGTAAAATCCACACCTGAGGGTCATAAAAAGAGTGGAAAAATTTAGATTAGAAGAGGATCACAATGAGGTGCCCAGTCCCACCCCCTGATCAAAGCGCGACTCACTAAAGCGAGGTCAGGTTGCCTTGTCAACTCCAGAATATCTCCCAGGACAGAGGTCCCATCACCTCTTATCTGGGCCTTGTCTGCATCAATGATGCAAAGAATTATTTGCTTGTATCCAGCTGGAATTTCCCCTGTTGCAGTTCATGCCTGTTGTCTCACCATCTCCTCAGAGAAGAGGTGCCTCTTGCTCAAGTAAGCAATGACTGATTAAAAATTGTAGCCCACTGTAGCCTTTTCCTCAGGCTGAAGATCAGTTTCCTCCACTTCTTCCCATAATGTCCTGCACTGCCATCCCTGGGACATTTGTGTGACCCTGTGTATGAACTCCTCAGTTTATAATGTCTCCCATTTCTTGGGGAACCCAAAACTTTTCTTTGACATTCCAGATGTGCTGAGCAGAGGGGCACAGCCCCTCTCTGCAGGGCTGGGTGTGATTTGTGCTAGGCAGTCTCTAAGGCAGGTGCTGATGTTGTCTTTTGCTGCTGGGTCTGTCTGGGAGCTGTGCAGGAAGGGATGGCACATGTTCCCAGTGCATGCCTTCTGCTGCTGAAGGCTGTCCAGGGCACACAGGAGTGCTGGAGTATGCTCCTCTGCCGTGACAGGACACTGGATCAGAGCTCTTGGTGTTTGCTGTGTGAGTTTTGAGAGTTCTCTACAAACCTCTAGCTGCACAGGGCTGTATTTCTTGCCCAATTCATATATTCTGTCTTACACTCATACATGAACTAATACTGGTTTTAAGAAATTTTTAAGAAATCCTCTGTGCAAGTACAATGTGCCTGACATACTGCCATTCTATGTGGGTTTAGAAACAGTTCTTAAAGACTTTGTATTATTTGATATTTACATTGTCTCACTCTATGTTTTTGCATTTGCTAACTGGAATTTATTTACAGAACAGAATGCAAGCACTTTTGACAAGCACATTTAGTGACTGGTTTCAGAAAGATGAGGCAGGGCTCACCTTACAGACATTTTTAGACCTCTTCAGGAAAGGTTGTGGGGAACAAATAGCTGCACCTACATTTTTCTGTTTCCCACTGGTTTTATTTGCAGTTAAATTTGGCTGACTCCTAATAGGCACAGTAGCACACTGGAGTCTGCCCCCAGCTTTCAGTCAGTCTTCCTCAGAGAAATACAGTTTGGGGCTGCGTGAGGAGCAGCAGGAGCAGTGGTGTAGTCAGCCCTCTGTTTGAAAAACAAATGCTGTACCAGAGTCAGGGATTTTGTTTATGGCACAGGTTTTACACCAGCATAGGTGCCTCTTCAACTTATGTGCAGGAAAGATGTTTTTTTTGCTTCATTCCATTGTGACAGCCAGCTGTTGGAGGAGGTTAAAACAGCCTTCAGAGGAGAGACTTACCTTCTTGTACAGCTTTCACTTCACCTAAAATATATATATATATATATATATATATATATATATATATACACACACACATATATATATATATATATACACACACACACACAGACAACAGTTCATCTGTTGCCTGTTTATGCAGCAGTATCAGGCAAGGAAGAGACAAGGTTCCAGAAGATTCATCTGTCTCTGAGAAGCGAGATCTTCTTACCATGGGGAGAATAAAAAATAAACCCAAAAAGGATCAAGTCCCTTGCTTCTCTCCCTCTACCATAAGATTTTTTTTTTTTAATGCATTAAATAATTTCTAACAGAAATAACAAAGAGATTCGACTTATCACTCTAAAAGCAGAAAGTGCTCCTGTAAGCTGCTAGCTGACTAAATGCTGTACATTGCAAAGCAAGCTTGCATTTCCCCAGAGGTGATTGGAAGTGATCTTGCTGCCTTCTTTAGTATTAAAGTTGATGCATCTTTTCTTGCATCTAAGATTTTTCAGGATTGCACAAAGGAGACAGATTTTTGGAGCAGCTTCATTTTAACCTTTTGGAAATCAATGACTTCTTGGTTATTTTTAAGCTTTTGAGTAGTCAGAATAGCACATCACTCACCAATTCTCATTAACTAGATTTTCAGGAATGGCTGAAATCCCAGCACCTTATCTATTGAGGATATGTAACAAGTTGATTCTTTTGCTTCCTTGTTCTTTGGCAGTGCCTTGTATCTCTGAATGCCAGGAACACATCAGATGCCCCGAAGATGGTCATGTCAAGCTGTGTTTGTGTGTTTGGGGTAGTTCATTCTTGTATAAGCAGGCTTCACAAATAAAGCAAAGGCATCTGGGGTGAACTCCACAAAAATGCAGCTTCCCAGAAGAGTGAGCACTTACATGTAATTGCTTGTAGTTAAATTAGATGGGTGTCTTGGCTTTGTAATGTAATCCATGCACAGCCATATCTGATTGTGACATTATGCCCCATAGTTCCTTCTGTGAAGCAGTTGCAAATTGAAAGGCAAGGTATTATCTTGTAACAGTGAATTTTTAATAAATAATCATAGCACATAGAATGGTTTAGGTTGGAAGGGACTTTAAAGATCATCTAGTTCTAATCCCTCCCCCCTCATGGTCAAGAACACCTTCCACTAAACCAGGTTGCTCAGAGCTTCATGCAACCTGGTCTTGAACACTTCTAGGGATGAGGCACCCATAACTTCTCTGGGTAACCTGTTGCCTCACCACCATCATAGCAAAGGATTTCTTACTAAAACTAATTTAAATATTTCTCTCAGTTCAAAGCCATTATTCCATGTCCTGTCACTAGATGTCTTTGTAAAAAGTCCCTCTCCAGTTCTCACGTATGCTCTTTAGGTACTGGAAGGCTGCAATTAGATCACTGCAAAGTCTTTTCTTTTCTAGACTGAATAAACTGTTCTCTCAGTCATTCCTCATAGGAGAGATGCTACAGCTGATCATCTCGGTGTCTCTCCTCTGGACTCACTCCAGCAGTTCCATGTCCTTCCTGTGCTGGGACCCCAGAGCTGGATGCAGGGTTCCAGGTGGGCTCTCACCAGAGCAGAGCAGAGGGGCAGAATCCCCTCCCTGCCCTGCTGCCCACGCTGCTTTGGATGCAGCCCAGGACACGTTTGGCTCTCTGGGCTGGCAGTGCCCATGGCTGGGTCATGTCCAGCCTGTCACCCAGCAGCCCCAAGTCCTTCTCACAGAGCTGCTCTCCACCTGCTCATCCCCAGCGTGTCCCCTGATACTGGGGGCTGTCCTGACCCAGGTGCAGCACCTTGAACTTGGCCTTGTTAAACCTCATGGGATTCCTGTGGGCTCCTTCTTGAGCTTGTGCAGGTCCCTCTGGATGGCATCCTGTCTTTTAGGAATGTCAGCTGCACCGCACAGCTTGGTGTTATCTGCAAACTTGATGAGGGTGCACTCGACCCCTTTGTCTGTGTCATTAATGAAAGTATTAAATAACATTAGTCCCAATGCAGACCCTTGAGGGACACCAGCTGTTACCCTGATGTCTGTTGGGACTCTGAGGTCTTGGCCAATGCTCTCTGGATATGACAGTCTAACCACTTTCTTAAGTGTCTAGCATTAAATCCATCACTCTCCAATTTGAAGAGAATGATGTTGTGGGGAACCATGTCAAAGATTTTATAGAAGTCCTGATAAATGTTATCTATAGCCATTCCCTTGTCCACTGACAGAGTCAACGGAGTCACTCTATCATGGAATTCCACTAGGTGTTCAAGACAGGACCTGAAGATTAAATTCATTTTCCTCCAAATCTTTGGGTTCAAATGTCATGGTTTCCCTACCACGAATTGAAAATGAAATCCTTATGTACTCCTATGTCCATGGAGCCATGCTTTTAGAAAAGTATGGAGCACTATAGGACTCCAAGAAACCCGTCAGAGCTCGTGTCAGCACACCCTGCACGTGCTGGCTTCCACAATGCTGGAGCACACCTTGGTTGATGGATGCTTATTTGGACTAAGTCCCACGGAGAGTTACTCAGCTCATGAGATGTGTACCAACAGCATGCAGGGGGACATGTGGGAAAGCATGATTTGCAAGTGATCCTGACTGCAGTCACGCTCCAGGTGTAACCATCAAGGCCATCCCTGTCCTTCCTGAGGCACAAAATCCCACTGGGGAGGGAGTAGAAATGCACTGATGACGACCCAGTGCAAAAGGTTCACCAGTGTTCAGCAGAAAGGGGCTGACCTGCAACCCTGATCTCTTACTGCGAAAGGTGAAAGGGAATAATGGTACTTCTTGCTCTGACTTTTGCATATTGGATTCTGCACATCAAGGAGAACCTTGCTGCTGCTTGGATGGACTTTCCAGATCAACATCAAAAATCTGTAAGCTTTTTCCTGAAGATTATGTCAACTACACAGTCAAGAAATATCTTTTGTCAGGCCTTTTTGCCACAGTTGTCTGATGATAATAACCTGATGATAATTAGATGGACCCTGTGGGCTCTTCAAGACCTGAAGATGACTTCCCAATCCAGGAACATGCCTCTGTCTCTGGGGTATGACTTGTGTCTAGCAATATTGTTGGCATGTTCTAAGAAAATACTCCCCATGGGTTTTGAGTTAAAATTTGCCTGTATATAGAGAGGAATGTAATGCTTTTCTCCTGACTTTAATTATTCCATAATCACACCGATCTTTATGACTATTCGTGTCTCAGCCTAATTTCATTGTTGTGAAAGTGCTCACATTTACATGCCTGAGGAGATAGCTAGGCAGGCAAAACCCAAATTCCATGTGTTTGGTTGCCACTCTTTAGCTCCTGGAGTTAAAGCTCAACTGGCTGTTTTGCATTGTGGTTACAAAATTGAGAAAGGATTTAATTCCCTGGTGCTTGGGATCCTTGGTGTGTAATGTACCCAAAACAGGCTTTCCAGAAGTGCTGAGCCTCAAAGCTATGAAGCCATTGTAAGTAATGGTCCACAATGCACCAAAATAACATTGCTCTGGCAGAAAAAAACATGGAATGGTAAAACTTCTGGGCTCGCAAACCAGACCAGCGTACTGTCCTGAAGATGGTCCATGGAAAATGCCATTTCAGCTTGAACTTTGAAGTTTACAGAAAGAATGGGTGGGTTTAGGTACTCTAAGGTAATGCTGTGAGTTTTTTTAAATACAAATCCAACTAAGGTATCTGTTATTTTATGCATTTTTAACTTTATAGAAGGATTGGGTTGTATGAACACCAGAAAGGTGCTAACAGTTTTTCCATCAGTGTTAATCCTGTTGCACAGTAAGATGGGCTGGCTAGCTGCTGTGTTGGACCTGCCAGGAGTGCCAAGCAAATTCTAAGTGCCTTTCTAAGTAATCCTCTCTGTGCTGATAATGTGATTGATATGTTCTGGACTGTTTTGTTTATGAGACATATATAGTATCAGAAATACAAAAGACTGTCAGAGGGAGTGGTTAAATTACCCTGGAATTACAGTCCTTCAAAATTCTAATAGTAAATGTGACTGCTCATTGCTTCGGAAATGGTTTGGGCGTGATGAAGCTTTATGTGAACATTTTAAGTGCACATAAAAGAATCTAAATGGGGGGGAAAGGGTGCAGCTCCCTAATTTTTGTGGCTTAGAGTGTCCAGGACATGATAGGGCATGTCCTGCTATTTTTTCGTTCTGATAGATGTGAACTTGAAACTTAGGTCTTCAAAATGAAGGGAGGGTGGGGCGAGGGGAGGAGGCATGCTTCCAGAGATAAGCAGAAGACATATTTCCAGTGCAACAATAAAACCTGTTGCATGTGATTAATTTAATGTAACCCCAAAAGTTATCACAGTCCACGTCTGCCTGCAAGAGGCCAGTGACTGAAGGAGTTGTTACATCCCTCCTTGGCCAGGAGAGCTGATGGCGTGTCCCTGTTAGAGGGAGCTTGCAGGGAGTCTTGGTGAAGCAGACCCAGGCAGCCACTGCCTCTCCCCCTTTACCATCCCACTTCCCCCTTGGCACCGTCTCCAGGCGCTGCCAGCAGTGCCAAGCTCTGCTGCAGCTGCCAAACACAGGCACAGGGATGAGCCTGGGGGCCAGAACAGAGGAACAAGTAAAAGCTTAATCCAGAGGTGATACACGGGATGTTGGTCGGTTCCTAGGAGGCAGGGATAAAGCCTCTCTGCTTTGCAGCTGAGAGCTGCATTTGCAGCTGCAGCTCTCCCCAGGAAAAGGAGCTGTGCTTCTTGTTCCTGAAGGGCAGAGCAGGGCTGAGGAGCAGGGACTCTGTTTTTCTTCCTGCTGCCCAGCAGACTGCCCCACAGCTTTGAGGTGCAGACGCTGCTTTTCATCAGCAGGGCAGTCATCATCTGGAGATGCAACATCGCAGCCACTCCGCTTGAGCTCCACCTTAAATCGCCCTGAAAGCTGAAGCTGGGGCAGGACATGGCAGCTCCGTGCTAAGCTGGGTATTTTCTGCCTGCACATGGCATGGGTCTGGTTTCAGGGTGGAGTTCCAAAGGTGGCTTCTGACCAGCAAAGCCTCTGTACCCTGTTGTTGCTGATCTACTAGGAAAGTATTCAACAGAGAGGTCCTTTGGTTTAGTAGGGGTAAGGCACTCAAGGTCTGTGTCTGCCGGTGACCCTCAGCTTCGCACCTCTCTCACCTCCTGCGGCTGAACCAGCAGAACTCAAATCTGTGACCCCCAAAAGCAGGATTCAAAAATTTTGTACTCCTGAGAGGAGGGAAAAAAGCAAGTCAGGGAAGCTCATCCTGATGGCAGGTGCAATGTTCCTGCCTCATCCTTTTCACTGAAATATTCTGCACTGTGATAGTATATGCATTTGATTGATTTGGTAGCAAAAAGGACCCCATTTAAAATATGGGCCTGAACACTCTGGAAAGGCACCTCTTTCCATCTCTCCTACACAAAATAGTAAGTAAATGAGCCAAACAAATCCAGGTCCTGCCATTCCAAGCAGTGGAAGAAGCAGAGATCAAAAGTTGATCCTGCACTAATTTTTTTTTCTTCTTCTGAGAACAATTGCAGAAAAAACTTCCCTTTTGCTGTATAACGGGTTTGAAATCTATTGTAGCCATGCAGTGACTGAGCCAATTGTTTAATTTTATTAATCTGTGAACACTTTTACAAAAATCTGCTTCCCTTCTCAGCTGCAAAACTGATAATATGGGCAATACTGTGTCTAAGGTGACATAGCTAAGAAAGTTCTCACAGGCAAGGGCTTGTTTTCGTTTTTTAGTTTGCAATGGAGTAATTCTAGATACAATTAGATGTGTTTGTCTTTTTAAAATAGGTGAAATCCACAGCCTGTATTTACTAGCAGAGATTCCAAGCTTTTCAGGTAGATCACACAGTGCTCACAGCTAGTTAAGGAAATAAAGGTGATTGAAGTGAGAAGCCGATTGAAAAAGCCTAGCTGAACGACCCCTTCAGGAGGAAGATGATGCTGGGTGTTTTCTGGAACTTCTGTAAAGGATTCTTTGAAATACTGATTGAGAGGGTAAGTATTGCTTCCTGCTCAGTAAGCACCAGAATGAACACAGTAATGATTTACAGAAAAGACCAAATACAGAGGTATCATCTCTTTTAATCAACTTTTATTGTGGTGTAAATGCAATTCCAGATATATTTCCTGGAAAGTAAAAATAAAAATTTTCATATATCTAGTTTGGAACAGGGGTTTATTGGTTCAGATCAGTTCAGAACAGAGTTCACTAGTTATACGAGCTAGTCACAGTATTCATAGGATTTGTCAGTTAAATGCTTATTTTTTCTATAAAAACAGGTAAGGTTTTGGGGAAGCATGCAAAGAAACAATGTCTAAGCTTCTCACGTAATACTTCATCATAGCAAAGCAAACTTCAAAATGCATGGAGGTATGGGGTCATCCTGAGAAAAGTGAGTAAGTTTTAGTTCTGAAACAGTGAATTGCAAGTGTTCTGGGAGTTCAAGCATGTTACTCCCCATTACCAGAAAGCTTTAGCAGCAATGTGTTTTTCGCTGTGTGTGGGAGCTCCACACCTGTGGCAATCTGAAAGGAAGCATCATCTCCTCCCTAGCGTAGCAAACAGATGCATCAGGCGATGTGGTGCCCGAGGGATTAGCGTCCTGCTATTCATTTGGGTCTTTTTTGAGTGACAGGTAGACTCTGTGCTTTGGCACTAGAGCTTTGGCAGACATACTCTAGGTATTACTCACCGTACAGCATTGTCAGGGTGTCAGATTAAAGCACACCCAACCTGCCGATAAAGCCATGTTCCTTTGTTGCCTGTAACTCCTCCCAGTAGCTCACTTTTTGTCCCAAGATAATAAAAGCATCAATGCTGCCTTTTTTCCTAATTAGTAAAACCATGTTTAAGGGGCACTGTCAGTCTCTTTCCTTCGTGATATCTATTTTATTGTCTGATCAATAATACATGAACTTTCTAACTCTAGGAGTTTACAAAAGATGGATTTCCCTGCTTGTTTTCACATATAAAAAACCCCTTTTTCTGGTGCCGGTGTTAAATGATGAGTGGGTGTAGTTTATCACAATAATAGGGTGTTCAGATGGTAGACACAAAACCAACGTGCTGATCCCTAGGCTGGGCCAGCACCAAAGGATCAAACTGACAAAAACAAAGTTTCTGTCTGCACATGAAGATGTTTTAGGAAGGAAAGTCTTCTGGCAAAAGTTATTTTGGAGTTTTTGATCATTACTTTTGAAGTTAAACAGATGAAATTGTGGATTTTATAGGTGAACTGTTAAATCAGTGAAAAGCTGGATGGGCTGTCAGGTTCAAGGACAAGAGTCCATCAGTAAGAGTAGCTGGCAGACAGCTACATGTACCATTTCTCAGGGTTTAATACCAGGCCAATATTGTTAACAAATTCAGCAACAACATAGAAGAGGGGATGTAGGGCACTGGGGATTGTTTCACACTGGGGGAGCAGCTGGAGGAGAACAGAGTCCTTCAGAGGGGCCTCAGCAGGCTGCAGAAATGGGGTGCATGAACCTCCTGGAGCACAGCCTGAGCAAAGGAGGTGTCCTGCCCATGGCTCTGAGAAGCCCAGCAGTGAATGAGGCCCTCGGTCTGGACAGAAGGGCTGCAGTCTTGGTGGAGAGCAAGGCATGTCAGCTGTGAACTGGGGCTGAGCAGGGCTTGGGTGGTCCTTGGAAACCAGTGAGGGAAGTGCCTCTCCACTGCTTGATGGCTCTGATCTGGCAGCATCCCGAATTAGATTCAGTCCAAGAGAGATTTTAGGAAAACAGAGATGAAGTCATCACACACCATCATCCAGTTCTTGGACGTGGTCCAGGGAGATGGTGGGATCTCCATCATTATCCATTGGGGATAACCTCATCTATGGCTGACCTCATTTGTGGTCAGCCATGCTTGGAGCAGATTGTTAGAACAGGGACCTCCAAAGATGGCTTCCAATCTGAATTTTTCTGTGCTCCTTTAATTGCATTTCACAGGACTCTTGTAGCATGCCTAAAGTTGAAGGGGAGAATTTGTTTTAACTGAATGCAGTTTCTTGTGCCATGCCCAGGAGGCCTGTGCTGAGATGAGGTGGTGACTTACAAACAAGAGACCATATGTCCTGACAACAGGAGGGTGGCAATCAGAACACACTTCTGTCTTGCCTCTTTCTGATACTTCATGAGACCCAAACCAAGGAGAAATGATGCTGAAAGAAAACAGAATGCTGAGTCAAGACTGTCCCTCTGTAGCAACACCTGTATCCTAGAGAGTACACAAGACCTGCCCAAAAACCAGCTTACCAAGAGGTGCCTCCAAAAGGGGCTCCAATAGGAGACCCAATGAAAAGCTTTATACCTGGTGTCCCTCATCCACTGTGCCATCCCAAGGGATCCTGAACAGATTGCTTGGGCATAGAGCTCTCTGTGCCTGTGAACACCTGTGTGAGAGTGGGTAAGGGAAAATCTGTGAATGCATAAGAATGAGAAAACTAGCTTGATTAAAATTAAAGTGGCTTTCCTGGTCCATTAAAGCTGAGGCAGATAAACTGGTTGCAGACGTGCTGAGAAGACCCAGTCACAAGAAATCAGTAAGCACCATAAAGGTGACCTAAGGATTCCAGTGTGTGCATACAAACATTTGGATAATAGAGATCAACAGTGAGTCAATGACGTAAAACTTCATTTGTAGCACTTCTCTAACCTGACATGAAACAAACCTGAAACACACATGGAAAGTAGACCTGACCTTCCTTCCTAGCAGGAACACATGGAAAATTCTTAGCTACACAATGTTGCAGAAAATGCTGTATCAGAGCAACATCTGAAAGGAATAAATGGAAAGCACAGCTGCCAATTTGACAGACACTGCTACAGACTGAGTAATCCCGTTGGGCTGCTGATGTATATTTAGCTCTTCAATTAAGAGCAAGTCCTACACTTGGTACTCACATAAGTGAGCCCCAGGGTCATGTAAATAATCCTCAGGATTACTCAGAAATTATTTTTTAAGGCATGATTAACACATGGCTGGGAGCTGCAGGCTGCGCACATGGAATCATGGAAACATTCAGGTGGAGAGGCACATCTGAAAGTCTTTATTCCCATTCCCCTTTCCAAGCTCAACCGCCTTCAAAACAAAGTCAGCTTGGTCAGCACCTTGACCACCTAAATTTTGGACATGTCCAGCAGTGGACATGCCACCACCTCTTTTGGCCCTGTCCCAGGGCTGCACCACTGTTGTTTCACTCCTTATGTGCATACAGAATTTCCCATGCTGAAACGTGTCCCTTTTTGTCCTTTATGACAAGGGTGAAAACAAGACTTTTTAAAACAAGACATCCCTGTGAACTTCTGAGAGAAGGTTGGTAACTGTCTGTAAGTCAGTGGACATCTGCAATTAGGGCTGAGACATCCCTTCTCCATGCCAACAAAGCCTGATTCCTTCCATCCCTCCCCTCTCCATCAGGTGCACCAGACCTACCCACCACATCCGTGGCCTTGCACTGATCTCTCTTCACTCTGCCAACAAATGATGTCTGCTTCTACCCCCGATGTGTACACAGGAATTGTGGCCACCCTGAGAACACAAAGGTTTTTGTGATGATATTCTAATGCTTCTATGGCTGTATGCACCGGTCTGTGCATACGGACCAGAACTGGTGCCTGCAATGATGGCTGTGTCCTCTCATGTGGAAGAGGGAGCAGCAGGGGCCACATGGGGAGGAGGTGCTGTTTGCCATGCAAGGCATGAAGCAGCAGGAGTGTGGGCAGTCCAGGACCTTGTGGTGGGCACTAGTGATGGACATCTGGACTCTGGACAGGTTAGAGAATGATACTTAGGGGCAGGATTACATCCTGGCACTTTGGCAGCACCTCTGTCTGAGCCCCCTTCCCGTCAGTACTGAACAAATGTGTAAATAAAGCATGCTACTTTTCTGTTACATGTCCCACTCTCTCCGTTATTAGTTTGGCTTCATCTGCCTCCACCCCCATCCTTTATTTTCTTTTTACTGACAAAATGTTCCTGCATGGATTTCTCCAATAGGCATTGACCGTGGAAGTCATGATGCTGTGGCTCCAAGTACTGATCAGCTGCACAGAAACCTGTCTGGCTTAGGCAAATGACTTTTTGCTTGCAGTGTTGCCATTTGCTTTCCAGTACCAGTATAGATACAAGCTGAAGATGTTAGCTGTTGAGCAATGCTGCAAAATCTGTAGGCCAGATCTTTCCCAAGGACTACTCCAGCCAGCCAACAGCACAGTAATCATATCAGGTATGAATTCACACTATCATTTGAGAAGAAGTATATACAGGCTCTCTCTGTGATGCTCTGAAATATGTCAGTACAACTTAATACCTGAGGAATGAAATACACTGAATTGCTGAGAGGGAAAAACAATTGGATTTCAGTTTCTGAAATTTCACTGAAACTGTTAACACGCAGCACGCTCACCGCTCACAAGTTCACTAACTGTGGTGTGGGTGGTTTTAGCCAATTGCACTGATTTCAGGTGCCTTCAATATTTTAAATATTCTCACCACGCTGCAGTCATGTCCTCCACCCAGCACAATGCAAAGTTATTTATTCCTGCTGAACGCAGCGTCTTTCAGCCTGTTATGCTCGGGGGATGGTGACCAGGCTTCCGCGGAACACTGTGGGGCTGTGCTCCTTCCTGTGAAGCTCTGACAGGACCAGTCCAGGCTGCAGCAGAAACAGATTGCCCTTCGTGGCCACCTTTGCAACTTCCAGCTTAGCCCCATGGCCTCTCAGAGACAGGCAGCTCAAGTTCAAGACCTAAAACGCCTGCTTCCCTAGGCAGGGCAGCCCACAGTCTGACCTTGGGTTAAAAAGTAGTTTTTTGCAGATGTCAGCTGTACTTCATGTGAGAGAATGAGCCTGAAGCAAGGTGTAGGAGTAAGGTCAAGCGCACATTAAAAATATACAAGCATTTCTGATATCTCTGTGTGGTGCTGAGGAGCATGCAGGTATTGCTGGTTAACCTGGAGTTTACAGGAATCATGCACAGATGAATGTCAGAAACCTGGGGCTAGCCTGGCTGAACCCCCAGGAATTCTCCAGCATTTGTTCCTCGGCTGTACTTGTTTAGGCAAACCAGACAAAAAGTACCTGATTTAGTCTGAAGAGGGAAGCTGGAGTACAAGGTAAACATGTATGGGCAGCACTCTGGAGCAGCTTGACTTTCAAGTTTTCTGAGAGCAGTCATGCCCACAGAGCCAGTAATGAGAAGGAATTTGTTTGCTGAAAGACCTCTGAGGCTCTGTAACTCTTTTCCAGGTGGGGGCATTCAGACGATGAATGAAGCATTTTCTGTCTGGGACAGTAAATATTTAACTGGAAAGTTTAGAAAGAAACTTGAGTTTCTGAGTTTTCTAGACCTTCTCAAAGAAAGTTTCTTTCCTGCAGTTACAAAATGAAAAAAAATCACAGAAAAGATGATGGAGCCTAGGAAACAGGGAAGCCAGCAGAGTTTTGTCCTGCTGTAATACAGTGTGGTCCAGCATTACCTTCTCTGCAGCATGTGCAAGAAACCTGCAGCAACTGCCTCTGACATCTACACCAGGCTGTAGAGCATGTCTGCCTCCCTATTCAGTTTTATTCAAGCACCCCCCAAATCCCATTTTTCACATTAGATCTACTCACTGAATGCTCTGTGCTTTTCCTTCCCTGGACAATCAAGCAACACAAAATGTGGCCTGCATAAAAGTGATGAGAGAGGCAAGATTTTTACACGAAAATATCTTTCTCAGGTTTTCCCACTGGTTTGTCTGGCAGCTTTTGGACATCAGACTGGCATCAGCAGCTACCTGGAATTTTTTTGGCATGCCGTCTTTAGCGGTCTGGTATCTAGGCTGCTAGGATGCATCAGGATAGTTTGTTATAGCGTCTTAGTGTGAGGAACCATGGCCTTTGGAGCCCTGATCTATGTGGCAGGGACGGTTTCTAGTGATTTCAGCAGAAGTTATTTACTCCCTGAAACCAGCTAAATCCTCCTATCCACTAACTAGGGTATACTTCATGGCTCATCCTGGAGAAGTAGCTGCAGATAAACAGTCTTAACAGTCCTTCTGTGCTTCAAGAAAGGCTGTGTCTTGCATTATATCTACGGTGTCACAGACAAAAGCTGTGTGTGATTGAGGCCACAGCCCATTCTGTAGTCAAGCACAATGGAGAAGAGAAGTCCCCGAGGTCTGTGTGCTCCCCCACTCCAGCCGACTCAAGGGCCTTCACCTCTCCAGCAGGATGCACCCGGTGTCGCCACTGAAATGCCTGCCTGGCCAGCTATGACAAGGAGGCTTGAAACAACACTTAACCACTCAACAGCCCATGCAAGTGGAGACTGGAGAGAGGATCTGCTGGAGACAGAGTGTTCTTAGGGTGGTAATGCAGCCTGCTGCCCGGAGAGCAGTGTGTCTCTTCAGAGCTAAGCACCAGAAAGAGTTTGAGAAGGACAGAAATAAAAGACCAAAAAGATCTACAGGGAGTTTAAGTGGGCTTTTTAGGGGATTACCACTTCTCTGCAGCACATTTCCATTGATCTTGATGGTGGGATGTTGGCTGGGTGTCTGGGCTTCTTCTTTGGGGTGGTTCACTTTCTTGTTGACAGCGGTCAGAAGCAATCCTTTTTGCACTTGAGTGACCCATGACAGAAAAGAAGGGTGCTGGGCTTGTTCAGCCCGGAGAGAAAAAGGTCAAGAGGGTACTAAGCTGCTGTCATCCAGTCCACTGTCCCACAGGGTTACCTGGGAGAGAGAGAGACACAGACTATTGTTAAGGTCCATGGGGAAAAGACAAGAGACGATAAGCACAGGTTGCAACAGGGAAAATTCTTGTTGGACATAAGGAAAAAACCCTCCTTTTATGAGAGTAGTCCAGGTCTGAGATAGGCACCAGAGAGGTGGTGAGATCTGTGTCCTCAAAGATTCCCCAGGGTAAGACAGACAAACAGACAGGGTAAGGCCCTGGGCAACATGACCTAGCTTTCATCAGCGCTGCTTTGATCAGGTAGTTGGGCTTAAGGCCACCAGATGTAAACTTTTCTGCAATCTTTCAAGGAACCCCACAGGGGTCCTTCTGAGGCATCTCTCCATCCTGCAAGCAGCAGCGATGGGTGGCACGGGATCCTGCAAGAGGCTGGGCCTTGGGGAGATGCAGGCATGTAGCTATGAGTGGAGACGTGCCACGCACTCCTCCTTTGCTGTCCTTCCTGTCACCCCCCTGATGACTGTTACCAAGAAAGCAAAGCCAAACCTTTCACCACAGGTGCCTCATGGCTGTATGTTAAAGATTATGGCATGCATGCTAGTGGTGTTTGATTTCTATAAGGCAAAGCCTGTCACATCACTGATCTTTGGAGGAACAGCCATGATGCAGCAGCCAAAACAGCCTCAGATCTCAGCTGCTGGTGATTTCTCCATGCCCTGTGCAGGTGAAAAGAGGCTTGAAGAGCACAGAGATACGAGGGCATCTGCAGAGCAGGAAGGGCAGCAGTGAGGCTGCTGAGCACGGCTCAGCTGGAAGTTTCCATTGACTTGGAAATGATCCGCTGAGCTTGCAGCAGGATGCTGCACTATGGGCTGCATATGGAATGAAAATCAGGAAACCTAGGCAGGTTTTCTCTGCTGCAGAGAGCACAGGTAGAAGCTGCTGTCAAAGCTAACTGGCTGAATGTGAAACCTTTTGGTAGGTGTGTGCTTCTTCTGTTCCTCTACTATTTAATAAGGCCTTGAGCCCACAGACTGCTTCAGAGCAGAGGTGGCCTCATCCTGGGCTTATGTGGTGTGAGAGGCACTAGCAGAGGGGCCTGGCTTTCCTTGCTCCCTCAAGAAGGAACTGGGTACAATCCTTTTTCCTGGAAGAGAAACCCAGATGGGAAAAAGATAAGGCTTTAGCCAGTGGCAGCATTGCTGTACACCTCTGGAAGGATGGAGGTGAACAGAGAAGCGAGAGATCAAGCATGGCTGGGATAATCAAGGTAGGCTCTGGAGCCTTACAGACATGGTCTGGAGGTAAAGAGGGCTGTCACTGGCAGCATATTTCTCAATTTTGTCTTTCATGCCTGTGAGTCACCAGCAAGCTGGAGGAACAGCTCAGGCAAGGATCCCCCCACGCAGAATTGTGTGTGAGCCATCCCAGTGAAACTGCAGAGCACAGCACCCTTGGGGTGTCATCTGGCAGCACCTAGCTGCAGCTAGCTCAGTCCACTGGGAAGTGGCTCTCCATGGGTGTGGAAGGCTGAATTTGGGCTTCACTCAAATTTAATTTTAATTAGTCTTTTAACGTTTGTTTTCCAACTGTAAATGGTTTTTAACAAATTCTGCACAAAACTTCTCAACAATTTTTAACCAAAAAACCCCACAACTGAAGTTTATCACCTTTTAACAAAGGATTTTCCATCTTTGAGAGGAACTTCCCTCTCAACAAAGTGATGGACTGCTCCCCCTCTGCCTGAGCCTTTCCTAGACCTCTCTAAATGTCTGTTCCACACCTTCTCCTTGGGAGGGAAGCCAGCAAAGTTGCAGGATTTTAAGTTGAAACATGTTCTAATGTCAGCCCCGTGAGACAGAAACTGGAGGGAAGGAGTTTGAGGATCATCTTGTGGTTTCCTGGGGGCAGCAGACATGGGTGATACAACACTGGAGGAGAATGGGCATCTGCAGAACTTGCCAGGGAGGCTCACAACATGCTCTCTTGCAGCAGAGTCTGTCCTAGCCCCGTGCCTTGCTAGGCTGTCTGGAGCACCCAGCAGCTGGCATCTCTTGCTTGCAGCAGCGCCGACAAAAATACAATTTTAGGACTGTTGTTACGCTGGCTTCAGTCTCGGGGATATTAACCTCAAAAGCCTTTACAGTGCCACGTCCCACAAGAGACAAAGAAAGTGGACAACAGAGAGACAGGACACAGTGAGTCCTCTCCTGAAGTGCAGCAACTCCAGGCTCTCCTTGCCTGTTTCCCCAGAGTCCTCGGGGCTGGGTGCTGTCTTATCCCAGACTGCTGCTCTGGCTGGTCACCGCAGATTTGCTGCCAGTTCCTTTTTGTCGGCTCTCCCGGCACTGTGGCACACACACACAGAGTAATCCTTGCTGCTACCAAATGCGTATCAAACAGATGGTTCCACTTCTTCAGATTTTCAAATTTAGGGAGTTTGCACCCACGGCATATTTAGGGGTGATGACCCACCTACAGTACATTAGCTGTCTTTCACTTTTGTCTGGTATCACAAGCACAAGCTGCCTTCCGCTCCCCAGGATTTCTCCCCTCACAACCAAAAGGCATCAGAAATGATGATGACAAGCTAAATACACTGCACATCTTTGAGGCCTGCCCACAAGCTCCTTTCTCTTCTCTCCAGCAAATGTCATCTGAGCCTTTGGGCCTCTCTCTTTCCAGAGCCCAGAGAGCCTTTGCCAACCATCCTTATGTAAATGGAAAATTTTTGCACACACCCCCATGCATGTGCAGTCATCCCTTCTGCTTGCTGATATACTCTCTGTCAGACATCTCAGTTTTTCCAGTCAAGGCCTCTGTTTCCAAATGCAAACTTATCTGGTCAAATTTTGAGGGGTCTTGTGCCTATCTATTAAATCCAGGCCTAACAAAGTGGAGCTTGGCACGAGTCTCGTGCCATTCTTCTAGGTGCCATAAGCCCACTGATTTTGGGACCTGCCTCTCAAACAGAACTCCCATTACTGTTCACCCTTAGGACAGCAGCACAGGGACCGTGTCCACGCACTGCAACCCAATCTCCTTTCAAACAAAACTGTCTTGGCATTAAAGAAACTGTAAGCTACAACTAGGCTTCAGTACCGCACTCTTCATCTCATCCCCTGACATTATTGTCAAAGTGGGCTAACACTGTTAAGAAGATTCCATTTGATATCTCTTCCATCACAATGCATGGCATTTTACTCACATAAACTGAGCCAAGCAACTGCTCTCTGAGCTTATCCCCCACAGCATACTCCTCAGAGGGGCCTGGGCTCCCCATCCTTTGAAAAGAAACTGCAGGAAGCACGGATAGTGCAGTGAAGGTGGCCAGGAGATCACATGTCAAGACCTACAACAACCCCAAGGACCTATGGACTGCCCCAAAAGTGCTGAAACATCTCAGCTGTGTAAGAGACCTCAGGCTGGAGGAAACAACATCAAGTTTAATCTCCTTTCCACTTGGCTTCCATCTGAAATCTGTAGCAGCCATGCAGAAATCAGGGAAATATGACTAACACTAACTTGCACCCATGAGTGATCCTGGTTTCTCATCAGTCCTGCCCAAACTTCAGCTAAAGGCACAATGTAAACAGGAGGAAGATAATTATAGCAGCCAAAAGGCTTTGCCAGTCCACTTAATCTCATTTTAGGTGCCTAATAAGTATCCCTTGAACATCTGTGATCTACTTGTCACATGGATTAAAAAGCAAGCAACTGATAAAAAAAAAAAACAACTCAGTGGAAAGTTCTTTTTCTGACTATTCCTGACACAGATCCAGCAGACATCTGTTCTTGGTGCACTGCTCTGAAGTAGCCAAAGATCTAGGTAGGAGAAGATGCTGTTTCTCGTGGAGTTTACAGCTGATGGAAGCACAAGTGGACTGGTACCTACGCAAACACACTGTGTTGTGCCACACTTCCCACACATGGAGGATGCACTACTGTCAGCAATTTTTGGAGAGTGGGGACTCACTGAAGTGCATAAGAAGGATTCAATTAAACCACTTCAGCCCACGGGAGAGCCATGGGAGTGGGTGTTCCTCTCTGAGCAGCTCTAAATTGCCATGGATGGGCTCTTCATTGCAGATAGACCAGCCCACTTGTTACAACAGTACAAAGGTGATCAGAAACTGCATCCCTCCACACTTTGAAGGAATTGGCAATTAAAGAGTTTTTAAAGAGCAATTTTTAGAACACCCCACCTGAAAAAATGGTGCACCCATCTCACCCTGCCTCTCCTGAACTCTCTCCTCCCTGTGAACAATGGGTTTTAGCATGCAAATGTCTAGGGAGGACAAGTTTTTGACTGTGCATGGCAGCAAGTCAGCCAAACTATTTATTCACTTCACCTGGACCAAAAGGAAACCTTCCTCTTCCTTTCAGAGGCTTGTGGGTTTTTTCACTAATTAAAAAAATAAAGAAAACAACTCAGGGTGAGTTTCAAATTGAAAGCTTCTTGTGAAACAAGAAAGCAAAGGAATTCCTTTGCAAAATGTCAAAATGTGTTGTTTCCACTTTCAGGAACTTTTACTCCTCTTTTTTCAATTAAAACCGTTTGTCAGTTTGGATCAAATTCAAGAAATAATTTAGTTTGCCACCAAAGCATACCTTTCCAGTCTGAAGTGTGCATCTAGAAACTCAGCAGCTGTGTGGGCCCTGCTTGTCTGGCATCATGTGCTCCTTTGTGCAGTGAGGGGGCTGGTTTTGAGTATCACTATACAAGGAGCTAAATGGACCAGTTTCAACTGAGGTACAGGACTGCCAAACCCACCTGCTTCAGCTAGAGCACACCTCTCAAAAAGAGGCAGTCTGAATTTTAAGGGTACATAATTAAATTACTGATGAACTAGTAACCAAGATCTGTAGTCTGAGTGCTTGCTGACAGACTTCTGTTTCAAAACTGTAAGAAATCCCTAAGTAAACAGTGCAGAGCTGTTATCAGATTTGGAGATGTGTAACTTTGAAATTTAGGAGGAATTGTTTCGCTTGTGTGCAGAGGCTGTAACAAGTCACTTAAGCCTGAAATGCCAGACCCAAATCTGGCTAGCACTTGCCAGCAAAGTGAAGGTCGCACCAACACTGGCACTTGTTTGTCATGGTAACTTCCCTCCAGGTATTCCAGGCTAGGGATCCCTGGCCCATCTCACAAGACAGGAAGGTGAGGACACCAGAAGCAGGCACCATGCCTGCCCACTGGCTCCTGGGTAGGGACTGCACAGGAACCCAGCCAGGTCCCAGGGCTGTCTCTGACACCCATTTTTCGTAGTGGCTGGTGTCCAGGGCTTGTGCTCCCTGTGGGCACATGAAATTAAAAACCTATTCTCCAGGATCCTTTATGAAGTCTGTTGAGCTGTGAGCATGGATTCCAATGGCTGGGCATCCCCTGTGTGCATCATTTCCCTTGTGGTCACGGACCTGGAAAGATGCTCTGTTCCAGTGAAAACTGTTTAATACAAATACCAGACTCATAACTAGGATTTTCTCCATCCCCAGATGAAAAAAAAAAAAAAAAAAAAAAAAAAAAGGTCCATTTTCCTTTGATGGCAGAATCACAGGCATCCCATGAACAACCTCCAATGAGTATTGCTGGAATTAAAAAAGAAGATAAGTGGAAGGGACATGACAATCAGTAGCTTTTTGAAATAAAAGAAGGGGAAGGAATGACTGTCTTTCCCTGCTAAGGCCTTGTTTCACTTTTAATTTGGTGTTTCAACTCCTGTATAGATATATTGACAATACTGATGACGCTTGTGATTAATTATTAATACAATCCTTAAGAGGCTGAGCTGTGAGATGAGACACACTATCCAGGGTGCAAGCACAGAACAAAAATGTGGGGCAAGCACAGAGCACAAGCAGCTGGAAAGAGAGGAGCCGGATAGCTTTGGTAAGTCTAAATAATTGTCTGCTGGTTTTCACAGGTACTTCAGAAAGGAAAGACTTAAAGAGAAAATTTGGGAGAAATTTAAAGGAGAAAATTGAGAAACAGAGTGATGACCTGTGAATAAAGCACTGAGAAAGGGAAATTATGTTTAGCCAGTGGAATGGATGGAGATATTGAAAATGTTTGTTTCTTCTTATCAAATGGAACTCCTAACAGGAAACCTTATTTCAGGTTAATGCAGTCAGACATTTTAAGAGTCAGTACAGGAAAACTACGCTCACAGTTGTGGGCATGTCTGTGGGAAGATCCTGCAAGGTTGGCTGGTTGCTTTTAAGGGGTAGGACTTTAATTTTATACCTTGCAAAAATCGCGAAGTTGATTGAAGCCAAAATTCACAGATGGGAGGGAAAGAGACAGCAGTCTGCTCTTGAGGGAGGATTATTCTGTCACACAGGACACAATAGAGATCTCTTCTTTACTACTTTAACAAGTTTTGCTTCATGCTGGCATTCCTGCTTCAGAAAGGCACTGTCATGGGAAACGGATTCTGCCTGGAGACCAGACATTGTTCAGGATATCCCTTCCACCTCTGCGTGCTATTCAGCATTAACACAGCCGTAAGCAAAGCCCTGAGACTATTGAAATTTCTTTCTTCATCTCCCCCTTTCTCTTTGACAAATGTGTGACAAGGATGCAATTGTTTGAAAGCCCAGTGATGGAGAAAACAGAGAGCGAAGCCTTCAGACGTGCCTCAGTGATTTAGAAGCCTTCCCCCAAGACTTGTGAAAAAGGTCACGGGAGGTCTTCCATAGGGTTCAGCTTCCCAGCAGGACTCTAGATGCCAATGTAAAGGCACTTAAATTCCTTTAACAGCTGACCCCTTTGTGGATGTTCCCACCTAGGATTATCCTGGCTCTCGGGCTGAAGAATAGCCCTTAGCCAACTAATGGATCACAGGCCCTTCCCTTTGAATATCTGCAGTTTGTGTTGGGTAATCGCCCATCCAGCCAGCAGGAAGTTGCTCCTTCATTTAAATGACAAAAGCTTTTGACCGGTGAAGATAAGAGCTCTTCTGATGAATCATGGGCAGGGCTGGTTTGGGAAATATTGTTTCATGCTACCCAGAAGTTACTCAGCAGCTTGCTGGTAATATAGCCTGAACGCAGGGGACGAAGCTCAGGCGGTGATCTGTGCATACATTCCCCTGTCAAAGCCAGCCCAACCCCAAACCAGGCATTTTTCCCTGCAGCTGCTGGGGCACATGGTCCCTGAGGGACTCTTGGTGTGAGCAGACACGTGGACAAAGCTTCTGCTGGGCAATGGAAAACTCCAGGAACGTGTCTGCAGTGGAAATTTCACGGACACAACCCTCTCCCCAAGGGTACCCCTGCTCTACCTCCCAAAGGGAGAGCACTCTCCCTCCTAAACCCAGCACCCCTAAACCCCATGCACCGGGCCCCCCATGCCAACTCCTTCTCTGCCCATGGACAACCCTTTCCCACCTTCCCCCGCCCTCACAGAGCAATTCTTGCTCCTCCAGGCTACGTGTTGCCCTCTTAGTGGGAGGGCATAAGGAGGTGGTGTCAGACCCTTCCATTAAGGCTAAGCTATTTAAAGATCAGTGGGCCAGAAAGAAGGACCAAGGGTCAGCATCACTGCTCAGAGTAGTATTTACATATTTTATGCACTGGTGGTTTCATTTACAGGACTCCAGAAGTCCTCTGAGCAAGCCAGGCACAATGGATCTCTTCTGGCAGGGGCAGCTGTGGCTGCCAGGTGACTCCCCCAGAGCCCTGTGCTATTTTGGCTGTGACTGGAGGTCCTGCCAGAAAGAGTCAGGAGCTCCTCCAGGCCCAGAGAGCACACAGTGCAGCCCATGGTGGGGTCCCAGCCACCCACAGGGCCAGAAGCCCTGGCAGCTCAAGTGTCCTCCTGTCCTTGCTCCTGCAGGTGTGGGGGGAGACACCTGTGGGCTGCAGGGGCCAGGCACCCCAGTGAACTTGCTCTGAGCACGGGGAGCAGGTGCTCTCTCCCACCTCAGCCCCAGGATTTCTCACAGTGGTAATGTGCTTTCCGTCTGCCCTGCACCATAACACAGGGTAGAGCTGCCTGGGAGAACTGACGTGCCCACAAGCTTCAGGTGCTTCCATCATTGGACCAAGAGGGTCATTTCAGCAGCAGACATGTATCCCAAGTCCTTCCACAAACTTCTGCACCAAACCTCCTACTCTGACTCAGAAGAAAACCAGAGAGAAATGTCTGGCTTTCTGTGGCCTCTTTCCCTAAGTGACCTCTCCTGAAAGCCCTCTAGGTTTCCAAAACAAACAAAGGGGAAAAAAAAATCAAAGAAATGGAATATGATGAAAACCAAAAAAACAGAGAAGAACCTCAGGCACCATTTAGGAAAGTACTGTATCTTCCTCCGGCACTGTGCCATCTTAGGCTTAATGCCTGGAAGGCTGGGAAAGGTTCTGGGAGAAAAGTCCGGGGTGCGGGAACATTGTAAGGGCCTGAGTGGTAATGAGTCACTGGTGAGGTTTGGATGCAGATGTTTCCTACCTAGTACCTGCCCAGTGTGCCAGACCTTCCAGGGGAAAGACAAGGGAAGCCATTATCACTGGTTCACAGAAAGGAAACAGGAGCTGAACAGAGGGAATATGTGCTCAGGATAATGCCAGGAATTGGCTGAGGGTCTGGGGTGTAAACCTACAAGTTTCAGGCTCTTTGGGACATAAGATGCAGGAGATGGAAAACTGTTCATCAAAATCCCACAGCCATTGCTGCTCTGTTGGTTTGCAGGGGAGGGAAGATAGGGTGAAAAGGGAAGGTGATGCCTTGCTTTTGATGCCGTGCTTTTGATGCAGAACATTTTCTTAAAAGTAAAGGAAGGAGGGCAAAGCAAAAGAACAATGATCTGCCCTGGAAGGCCTGTCTGAGGCCTCTGGGGGCCATCCCATCCTATTGCTTCAGCCTCTCTGTGCCTGTGCCCCCAGCCCTATCAGGTGTTGCTCTGCTCATCAGTATGAGTCAGCCTCCACTTCTCTTCGGCAGTGCTTGGCCTGCCTGTGGCCACTGATGTAAGGGGACAGCTCAGTCCAGCTGCTCCTGTCACCAGCAGGTCCCAGGGCCACCTGTGCTGGTCAGTACTCCAAATTCACAGAGTCTCAGACAGGGTCAGGGTGGAAGTCACAGTGGGTCCATGGTCCAGCCTCGCTGCTCAAGGGGCAGGGTCATCCCAGAGCACATGGACATGTGCAATGACTTTTGTCTGTATTCCAAGGAAGGGAGAACCACACTTCTATCTACCCATGGCAGAAATGGCACTCCCTGAGTCTGCTGTGGATTTTCTGTGATGCCCTCAGAGCTTCCTTCCTTCTTTCCCTTCCCACCTTCTTCTGCAGGTTTACCTGCCCCCCGGTCTTTGTAGTGCAAAAGGACTGCAGGTGAGCTCACACAAATCATGAGCCAGCAGTGCAACTTTCTATCTCAGGGTCTCTAAACTGTGAGCTGGGCTTTTGCCTTGGTTTAGATTGGTTTAGCTCCCAGACAGGAGCTGGGCCGCGGAGAGATCTCATATGGCTACATCAAACAGGGGTACAAGGAAGCTCTGAACTTTAGGGTCTGGGACTGGCTCCTAAGTCTCTGCTTCATGCAGCAGGACAAGCTGTCTGCTGGGTTAGCCACAGGAAAAGCTGGGTGCTGCCAGGAATGTGCCCCTAAGGGAAGAGGATCCCCGGTCATCGCATAGGGGTCTGGCAGCCCCTCCAGATAAGGAGAAGGAAAAAACCCCAAAGCAGCAGCTGCCACAAAAGATATTGCTGTGTAGCTGCATGGGGCCAAATGCCTTCACCTAGTGCACACAGCTCCTGCCCCTACAAGGAGGTTGAGCAATAACCTGGCAGGAATTTGATCAGGAGTTAAGTCCCAGTTACAAACAGAGGTTGCATGGGGCCAGCATGTGGGTGCAAACCCTCTTTATGCTCCATTTGCCCCCGTTCTGGCGCTGACCCTGCCATGAGCTCATGGAAAACAGCTTTGTGCACAGCAGCCGCACGAGATATGAGATATCCACACCCAGCCCTGGCCCTGGGGACTCGTGCAGTGCTGAAACACCCCTCACTTGGCAGAGAGGTGAGGCAGCAGTCTGACCGCTGTGCAAGCTGTGTGACACCTGGTGCTAGAAGAGGAAAGCTTGTGATCAGAAAAACAACTGTGGTCTGTCTCTGAAGCAAGCAATGTGGGGAGAAGCTGAGCTCTGTGAAAGAATCCGTTGGGATGAGCATCATATGTGGACCGAGTTTTATTTTGGATTTGCCAGATGGCCTTAGAACAGCAACATGATCTAGCATGGCTTTTATGGCCAGTTACACCCTCTTTGCCCAAGGGCACACAGCAGCACACACCTCCTGATGCCACACTGATAGCACTGGTGGCTCCAGAGCTTGGTCAGCATCTACACTGGCAGCTATGCCAAGCAGCTGGGTGTAAGAGGGAGGGGAAAGAACCTTCAAACCCCAGAGTGTTGAAGAAAAAAATCCATTTCCCCATAACCACCGCCCAGCTCGCTCTGTAGGGGCAGAGGACCTTGGTGCCGCAGAAAGTGGCAGAATGTACTGGGAAACAAGTCCAAGCTTGCCAACAGTGCCCTCACCTGAGGTCCTTTGCTCTAGGGGGATGCTGCTTCCACCCCAGCCATGCAGCATGCAAGGCCACTGCTCCAGTCCGAGTTCTAGCGCCAGAACGCCTTTCCCGTGGGGTCCATGGAGCCAGGGGCCATGGCGCTGCGGGGCTGCCACAACCCACCCTGTTTTTCAGGCTGTATCAGACAGAGGGTTTCAGGTTGCACCGGGAGGACATTCCTCCGGCACCGCATTCCTTGCAGGGCTAATCCCCGGGAGAATGCGCCGGCATGCACAGCAGCCCCAAGCTGCGACAGCCCCGCCGGAGGAGGCACAGCCGAGCCTGCGCTGGCCCCCGCCCCGCCGGCCCTGGGTGGGCTCGCAGCTCCAGCAAGCCTTGTCCCGTTTGCTGCCTCCAGAGACGCTTCTGCAGCTCAGACCTGCCTGCCCACAGGGAAGTCTAAGGAGCAGCAAGACGCAAGCTGTTGCTGCCAAAGCCGTGCCACGGGGACTCCAGTATTTCACTGCCTGCCGGGCGTAAGCACCCAGAGGTCCAGCAGGTCTCAGCCGGTCTGTCCATAAAGTTCAGCTGGTTTTCTCCCACCCTGGTTTGTAGAACAGGACCTCCGTCTACTGAAAGGCTGCCACACTTCTGCCAATGTTCTGGGCATTTCAGAAATATCTTCCTTTAAAAGTTGGTCTTTATACTCACCTAAGTGCACCCCTCTCCTGCAAATGTCACATCTCTACTAACGAGTGGGAGAGGCTGGGATGGAAAAGTGTCCTCAGTGATTCCCTGATGCTTTAGCTTTTTGCTGTAACCATACCAACGTCTTTATTTTACAGGGTGAAATGTTTTAAATTATAATGGAAAAATTACTTTCTCTAATCCTTGCTCTGGAGGTGTGCTCTCTTGAGCTACTGACCAGCAATCTGGTGGATGTGTCTGCAAAGATACCAGGTGAAGAAAGCAAGCTAAAGTAGTCAAAAGCAAGCTAAAGTAATTAAAAGACTCGTGAAAGAACACAGGGGAAAATTATTTCTATGTCTACTATACCTTCTAGAAGTTAAGGTAGACATAGAAATAGTACATAGTATATACTATATACTATAGTATATACTAAATAGAAATAGTATATAGTATATAGTAGACATAAAAAACACACTTTCTATGTCTACTGTACCTTCTAGAAACCCAACCTTCCTTTCCTGGGCCCCAATATTTAGGTTAGGCTTGTGCTTTCACCCCAACTACTCTACTGTCCTTGCTAGAGAAATCTTCAACCTTTGTCAAAATTCCAGTGCTTTTCTGTTTGGACTTGGTCAGGGTAATCCTGGCTAAAAAATGCAGAAAATATTTCAAAGTCCAACTTTAAAAGAACGACCATTGCTTTATTTGTGTTTAATTAAAAATAATGATGAAATAATAGTAATTGTTTTCCAGACCCATGGTAATTAGCAATCCAACTCACAGGTCCCATGGGAAAGAGCCTCAGTTTCTGCAACTGGTGTGCTTGAATATTGACTTGCCGTAGACATTGCCAAGGTTTTGAGTTCAGCAATTTGTTGGGAGGGGGTTTCCAACTTTGACTTTGTAGCAGTTTAACTGTCATGCTCCAAACCACAGAGTTTTACTACAGCCTCCATTTCCCTTTGTTTTACCTGAACTTCTCATCTTGCTCTGCGAATCCTATGCCAGAATGAGTCATTCCTGCAGGATTAGCTCTGATTTTTCAACTCCTCTCTCAGTGTTGCCCAGACTAGTTCTGAGGAGAAAAAACTGACACGCCCCGTTCAGGATGTGTAAGAAACGAATGAAAGAAATCACCTTCAGTGCACAGCTATTTGCACTGAACCAGCAAGAGCCACCCCATCTCTCCAGCACAGCTGAGCCCTCAGCACGGGGCTGGCAGCTCCAGCCAAGGGGATGCACCAAAGCCCCCCTCCTTTGGGTTATTCCCCCTCGCTGCTGTGGTCCACGCGGGGATGTTGGTTTGCTCCCCATCCCAGCGGCGGCGTCCCCTGAATGACCCGCGAGGGCCCCAGGAGGGGACGGGGGCACCGGCCCCGTGTGCTGCCCGCGGGGTGCGCTGCCCTGGCTCTTCTCTCTGAGCACCGGGGAGGCTGTGCTGAGCCCAGCCGTCACCTCCTGCCCGTAGGGTGGAGGCGCCTTCCGGGGGCCCCTCTTTCTGCTGACTGCAGAGGTGAGCCCTGTGTTTAGCACCTTGTCCAGACCAGGGAGTCTTCTGCTCACTTACTGGAAGCAGATCTTAGCCCGTCCCTGCCCTCAGACCTTTTCTTGTGTTCACAACTAAATAAACACTTCTTACAGGAAGAAACGATATTTTAAAAAATTATTTTCACAGTTAAATTTTCACTTCTCCCTTGTTCTCTGTTTTTTAAAGTAATAAAGACACTCTCTGTTGTGGTTTAACCCCAGCCAGCAACAGTCCCCCGCAGCTGCTCACTCACTCCCCCCGGTGGGATAGGGGGAAGAACTGGAAGAGCAAAACCAAGAAAACTGAGATAAGAGGCTGTTTAATAGGTAAAGCAAAAGCTACGCACACAAGCAAAGCAAACCAAGGAGTTTATTCACCGTTTCCCACGGGCAGGCAGGTGTTCAGCCATCTCCAGGACAGCAGGGCCCCATCGCGCCTCACGGAGACTTGTGCAGACAGACAAACGCCATTGCTCCGAACCTCCCCCCGCCTCCTCCTCCTTCCCCCAGCTTTTTACGCTGAGCATGACACCATATGCTGTGGGATATCCCTTGGGTCGGCTGGGATCAGATATCCAGGCTACATCCCCTCCCAACTCCGTGTGCACCCCCAGCCCCCTCTCCGGTCCGGTGGCTGAGAAGCAGCAGAGGCTTGGGCTCTGTGTAAGCCCTGCTCAGCAGCAACAAAAACATTCCTGTGTTAGCAACACTTATTTCAGCACAAATCCAAAACATAGCCCCATACTAGCCACCAATGAAGAAATTAACTCGATCCCAGCAAAAACCAGGCCACTCTCACATAGAAAATATTGCATTGTCTCACAGCAGAGTAAAGGGAAGGGAATTTCAAAAGTCTCAAAATGCTGCCACTCTGCTTCCTTTCCAGGTCCGAAACACGAAGTGATCCTGGAAGTGATTGTTAAATCACTTGGAAGATCCGTTTTCTGATAATGGTCCAGCACGGTCGGCAAATCTGTGATTTGCATATGAATGCCCAAACTGCATAAGCAAAATTGTCAGAGGCAGCGGAAGAAAGAAAACCTGAGCACCTGGCATTCTGAGAAGTCCTTTGCTTGTGTTCTCAGATCACTCTTCTGTATCATTGATAAAACTTGAGCTGATTTGACAGAAACCCCTGAAAATAGTGCTTTTGCCACACGATCAGAGAAAAGACAAAGTTTCTTCTCCAACAAAAACTTAAACCATGGTTATACCCCAAGTTAGATCAGCTCGTTCAGGGTCATGACCTAGAAAAATTTTTAAAAGTCCAACAGACAGAGATGGCACAGGCTTCGCAAGAGAAATACGGCCTCGTCACGGAACAAGTAAGACCAGATTGTCCAAAGTCAGAAAGAGATCTCTGAAATTTTTTGCTGTCCCCGGAAATATATGCAGTACACTGCCTATTTTTATTAGCAGCACAAAACTTTAAAAAAACTTCTTTCTCTCCACATTACCACGACCTACTCACTTTTGGTTAGAGGTATTGCCGCAGGCAGACGCTGGGCAGATGCTTATCTAGTGTAAATCCCCACAGATCTGTTAACTTCAGCAGGATGCCAGCTATTCACTGCCTTTTCAGTCTTGTTAAAAAAAAAAAAAAAAAAGCCTGAATTTGAGAAATAACCCATTTTCTCATCTGGGGAGAGACATTTTTGTTACAGGCTCGAGCAAAACTCCAGCAGATTTCGGAAGGTACTTGTAAATGGGGCATTACTTGGTAATTACCATGGTGATTGCTAAAGGGTCAGAGAGTGGCAATGAGAACAAAGGGGCCTAGGGGGAAAAAAACAGGGGCTCTTTGTAAAAGTATTCAGATTTTGTCTGCCAGCGCCAATAAGCTCGAACTATCCCCACTTTACACTTTGTTTTTTTTTAAATAAAGGCTATTTACGTCCCTCAGGCATGGAATTACAGCCGGGTAGCACTGAGTCCTGCCGAACCCCCATCAGCATCACCCCCCGAGAGCTGAATTCAGCCGTGGCAGCAGCGGCACTCTCAGCTCGCCCCACTGCCAGGCTGGTTTAGCATCCAGCGGTGCACTCCGCGTGGCTCGGGCACACGGACGCTCCCAGCGCTGCAGCTCTTTTGCCTTTTTAAGTACAATCTTTCTTTCCTCGATCAGTGCTTGACACACACTCCCCAGCCTGGGCATCCACCTGGCTGCGCCCAAGGCCAGGAAAGAGCCCGGAGAGGCTGCTCAGCTTTAACTGTGAGCTATTTCCAAGCCGGGGGTTTTGTCTCCGGCCGCAGGGCCACGCCGTGGCTGCGCCTTTGTCTCTGCCTGCGATCCCTGCTGCAGGCTCTGACCCGAAGCCTTTGCTGCCCAGCTCTGCCTCTGACCTGTTTTGTCGCTAAGGGCTTCCCCAGAAAACCCCGAAGATGAGTCACAAACTTGGCACACAAAAGGGCTGGGTGCCTGAACCTACCTACTGAAACAGCTTACTTTTGTTACCAAGTAGAGTCACGCAAAGCGTGCTAAAAGCTGCCGTTTCCAGGGAAAGGCAACAAGTCTTTTGTTTAATAATGCTCAGTAATATAGTTTATTCAGTGATTTACCTTGGTTTAAAGAAAAAAAAAAAAAGAAAAAAAAGCACCTTCTCATTTTCTGCGTAGACCGGTCCTAGAAAGCTGTGAAATTACTTTTCATGGTTTTTTTGCCTGTACCAAAGTGATGCTGAGAGTATTTGATTCCAGACCAAGACCCAGAAGAGACAAAACTTAGGTGAGCTTTTTTCCGTCTACCCGTACAAGATTCTCTACACAAAACAAACCTCCTCCCAACTCGTGTTCCAGCCAAGGCTCTTCATATCCTTCCAGCTCAACCCCCAACCCTTCCTCTCCACATTCCTTGCTTTTCCACGGTACTTCTCTTTTCCCTCCCTCATGTGCTCCCAGTCTTACCCCACTGCTCCCATCTACCAGCTCCCAACGCTTTTGCTGCCCTTTATCTCCCTCCTTGGGTGATGCAGTGTCTGTGACCAGGAGTGAGTGCTCTGCAAGAACCACAGTGCAGAGCATGTCCTGGGACAGGGAATTGGTTAGTAAATTACAGGGCATTGCCACTGCAATTTGTTAGAGTTTTAAATACCCATATTTTGGTGAAACAACATGAAGAACACTGCCAACAAAGAACACCAAGAAATTTCTCTCACCTGCACTGGGAGATTCACCTCTCAACTCTACAGTTTGGCCAAAATTACCTGTTCCCTCTGCATCACATGCATAAATGTGAGTTAGAAAATAACAGTGTCCAGGACAGTGTGGTTCTGTCTGCAACAAAGGAAAAAAAAAAAGAAAAAGAAATAATACTTCTTTCCACATAGCTTGTTGAAGTAAAGCAGGATATTTGCTAATAGATTTTGTTCGCCATATGGCAATTAATTAAATAATTACACTTAAATAATTAATCCCCAGCTTTCAAAGCAAGCAATTAATAATTCCCTCTAAACTGCTGTATTCTATCATTTTCTATCAAGCATGAGGTTTCACTAGTAGTTGTGAAGAGGGCTGAATTACTACTCTGGAAAATAGTAATTTCTCTTAAAAAACATTTGTCATCAGGTAACACTTCCTGTGCACAAGCCTCAGGGTCTTTCTGACCCTGTGGGCCCTCAGCATGAGCTTCTGTCAGGTGCCAGTGACACCTGTTGTGAGCCAGCAGAGCAGAGTGGTCCCAGCAGGGTACCTGGGAAATACTGAGTAGGAGATGTTCGCCTTTCCAGAGGTTCAGCCTCTCAAAAGTGTTGAATGACTGCCCAAGTAGGGCATTTGATAGGCAAAACAGAGCTTATTTCCATGCCAACGGTGTCTGACGGCTATTCAGATACCCATCCGGATGATTTTCATGAGGCGCTGAAATTCACGGGCTTCAGGGGAGCAAGAGCCATGCAAACTTCCTAACAGCTGCACACACACAAAAAAAAAAACCAACAAAAAAAACCCCACCCAAAAAGCATAGCAAGTGATTTTCAGCTTATAGAAGAGCCTGACTCTGCTTTGCATGTTTCTAGAAACATGATGCTCCTTTTTGAAGCATCTGACAGATCTGCACTACTCCCAGTGAAATCTTGGTGCTGCAAAGGCAAGAATGGGCAGCTTATTCTCTGGGAAACCAACTCTAAATTCTCCTTTGGCAGGAAAACAAATGAGTGTGTCACGGCCCATCCAGCTCAGGCTGCATCCACAGCGCTTCCACCAAGAAGGTGCCTGTCCCTTGCTGCCCACATCCCATGTGGGGTTTTCTATCACTTCATTTTGTGGCTCCATGTCTTAGCTGAGCGAGGCTCTCGCTGCCAGAGTGCACAGCAAGTTTCTGTGTTTAACTCTTCAGGAGTGCTGGCACAGACCTCGCTGGCCTGTCAGGCTGTGCTCCTCAGGAAACCCAGCACGGGAGTGACGGGAGTGTGCCGGGCACGGGAGTCACTCCTGGCCGGTGCCCACCCGGTGCACAGCATTCCCCGGAGTCTCTGCAGCTGGCCCACAGCACACCGCTGCCCCAGGGCACCACTGGCATCTCTCCTTTGCTGGGCTTCCCAAGCTTTCCAGCAGCCCCGTGCTCCCGTGTGTGGTGAAGGACCTTGTCTCTCGGGTTGGGGTCCCTACGTCCCTTTAGGCTGGAGCCTTGCCTGTTCCCTCTCGTTCAGCGCCACCATCAGCCCAGAGCACCAGCCCTGCACATCTCCCAGCTGTGTGGCCAATCCTTTTGCCATTATGCTGTTCACACCAAATTCCCGAGTGGGGCAGCATCCCGAGGGAATGCTCAGAGGTGGTGTTCTGCTCTGAGAGCCTGCCCTGCCCACCTGCACCTGCCCCTGCTCCAGCTCACCTGCTGCAGGTCCTGTTTCCCCCCAAGAGCCAGGGGAGCTGCTGGGCTGTCAGGCAAGCATGCTTGGTGCCTGCCTAGGTGGAACCATGCTGGATGGAGGCCAAGGCTGCCCATGGCTCTTGCCCCAATTTCTCACCTGAGACACGGCCTATTTTAAAGCCACCATGATGTTTTGTTTTTTTTCCTACAGAAGAATGACCACAACAGCTAACTCAACCCTGGCTATATCCTATCCGTGTGATTCTCTCAGCAAGCAATTCTTTCCCCCCTGCAGACACAAGTTCCCATAGAAAATTCAACAAAGGGATGAGAAGCTGCAGTAATTTGGAAAAAAAGCACCAATACTAAACAACCAGGCCACTGATGGAGAGTAAAGCTGCCCCCACTAGACAGGGCAAGTGAACAGCTGGTGAAAATATGCAGTACCCTTGTAGAATGTTGTTGCAGCCTCTCTTCTGCCATGTGGTCATAGTCCATGTCCAGCTGCACATCAGTTGTCCCTCAGAGGTTTCACCTTGGTCCCCACACCATAATCTAGCCAGAGTGTTTCCAAAATCCATGCAATCACTTCTGTGTTCTTGTCTCCCATGAACTCCAGTTATGTGCAAAATATCTTAAGCTCAGTCACCCCAGATACTTTTTTGTGGAAAGTGCTCTGAAAGTGCATGAAATGATGTCATTCACTTATTCCAAAAGGCTCAGGCTTAGGGTCCCTTCTTAGATCTTAACCACAAACTGCAGACAGGGCTAAGCACCTTGTCACAAAGTATCATGAGGTGTCTGGCTGTGATGCTCTCCACACTTCTAGTGGCAAGGTCCTGGCACCAAATAAAAGCCACAGCCAATAAAAACCCCAAACTTACATTCCATGACAGGTACAGCTGAGCTTGGGGTGGTGGCTGTGCCATGGGTATGTACTCTCACTTCATTTGCATTCAGACCATATGATCTGGGATTTTGATTTTGCCAGACCCTTAACTTGGAGCACATTAAATACAGCCCTGTAGTTCCTGGGACACAGCGAAAAAACTTTTCCTCACCTCAGAGAGGAATTCTGACATAGCAACAAAACTTTCAGTGTGCTGTACATGAAGGGGCCGTCCACACATTTAGTGTCCACTTCCCTTTGTTCAGCTGGAGTGGAAGAAGCAGCTCAGGTCATCGGGCTAACAAAGAGCAGGGTGTCCCCGCAGACTGCCCCCGAGGGAGCTCAGTGGTGTGGTTTGTAACAGGGCAACTGTGTGGGGAGTGAACTGGATTTTTTTCCATGGGTGGAAATTGCTCTTGGAGATGCAAGCAGGTGGGATTTTGGTTGGGGTAATTCTCTAGCAGCTACCAGTACTAACAAACTCCACTCTTGAGAGGCCAAGGCTCGGTGCCCTTGTGCAGGGTACAGCTCTGCAGTGCAGTGGTCTCACAATCAATGACTGCTTTGCCCAACTGAAGGCTGCAGACCTTAGTGTTGGCAGGATCTGAACTGACAAATTTAGACAGAAAAAATGATAACTCTAAACTTTGTCCCAGAGACCAAAAGAAAGTTCAAGTGATAGATTTTGTATGGGTAATATTATGTAGATATCATACATTTTTGATTGTATTATGAACTCCATTATGAACAGGTTTAATCAATGCGTGGTGTTTTTTGTCTCACTTACTCTTGTCCCTCCTGCAGCCTTATGGAATCAAAAGAGAAAACAATGCTTCACAAACACAAACACCAACTGTTCTGCTCCAGCAGCAGGCACCACTTGACTTACAGATGGAGGAGATCTGCAGTCTAAAATCTAAGAGGGTTAGCTGGAGTTTCATGTTCTTCATAGTTCCCTCCCCATGGGAACTGGTACTCAAAAGAGACGCCAAATCTCAACACAAGACATACTCCTGCTCCCAAAGCAGAGATTTAAAAGTGTTTTTAAACAGGTTTATGATAATGTCAGATTGAGAGAAGTCTCCAGGGCATCATGTTATACAACTAACACTTCACTCCCAAATATTGGCACCAGTTTCAGCTGTGTGATGTAGCAAGGAGAAGGGACAAGAGCCAGCAAATGCTGTTTGGGTATCCATTTCAGTCTGCTTTGGGCTCTGCCAAGGAAAGTGCTTACTTGGGAAAGGATTTTCAACACCAGCAGGGAAGGCAAAAGCAGCTGTTCAGTACACCATCCGTCCTCAGCACACACCACCTTCATTCCCCATCCTCTACAAGTGCAAAGCGAAGCACGATCTGACTTTGCCCTCTGGAGGCATGGAATTGGCATGGCACGGAGAGACACAGTCCCAGAGGTGAGTGAACTACAGCACTGCCTTTTGGAACATCTGATAGGAAAATCTATTCCCAGCTGCAGCTTCCCACAAGCCAGAAGGCAGAGCATTACTGAAAAGGCAGCTTCATACTGAAGGAGATGGGTTTTCGTTTGTACAGGGTAATACTACCCTCGTCTGCTGCGCACTTCAAGAACTTGGATGTTGGTACAGGCTGGTTGTTTTTTTTTCTCTTGACACAAACTCTGCAGCATGTGTTTTGAAATTCTGCCCAGTGTCTGCATCCAGCTACTGGACACGCTACACGCACATGTGCGTCCACAGCAAGTGCCACTTCATGGTTTATTCTGCTAGCTCCATAGGACTTTGTGCTATCTTCCAAATTGTTGGGAAGCTGCAGAGATAAGCAGGTGGCTGGTGACTCCTGGGCCCCTTATTTAGCTGGAAAGTAGGGCTGGGGTTTGTTTGCTGCATGGAAATGGATCCCCTCTCTCTCTCTCTCTCTCACACACACACACACACACATATACACACGCATACACACAGACCACACTCCAGATTTTTCTCCAAGCAGATAAACAGCTCAACAAGTCTGTTGTACACCTCCAAGCGAGCTGTGTTTCACTAGGATAAGCAGCTCTTACCTCCCCTTTCTTCCTTAAAAATAATTTGTGTAATGCCCAAGAGGGATTTGGAAAAGCTTCTCCTTCAAGGATAGATTCAGCAGTGCACTCGTGACTTGAGTTCTGGAAGAACTGGCAGGAGACACCAAGGCATGGGCAGGATCAGCTGTACAGCCGTGCACAGCACCTGCACACCTGTGCATATCCACCTCTCTGCACACACATCTGCCTACATCTGTTTCTTGCCTACATGCCCACATGCAAGCCTCGGGTCCAACCACATACCTGTATGTGCCGGCATTTTTTGTACACACACTCTCCTGTCACAAACTTGACACAAACTTGACACAAACTTGACTTGTGTCACGCCCACAAACTCTCAGTCACATCCTCACCCCTACACCAGCACCCTTGCACACCCTGCGCACTCTGCACACCTTGTGCACTCTGCCATGCACAAATGTGCCTGTGCACACCTGCACACACTTTCCATCTCACCTTTAGGACGTCCTGCCCTCTCCTTTATACTCTGGCTTGCAAGGAACATCATGCCAGCAGGAGAGGAGGCTGTGCTGTCCCCAGGCCTGTGGGCTTGTGTCACAAGGATTCAAGTCCTGGGCAAGCATTCCTCACCAGCTGGCGCACTCAGCTAGGGTCTGACCCTCAGCCCCAAGTATCTGAGCAAACAGGAGGGAGCTGGCAGGTATGTCCCAGCATTAGCCTGTGGAGAGCCAGGCATCCTTCCTGGTTAGATCGTGGACCTGTGGGGTCCTGTGGCATAAGGATCAGGGACAAGCAGGTCAGCTCAAGTGTTAACCAGGGGCCCGGGAGCCTAGCCCTGTGCCGAATGGCTGCTGGGTACCAGCTAGGAGGGCCCTAACCTCAGCGCATTCTACATAGAACTCGGCAAGCAAACCGCGTAGCCTAAGCCCGCACTTACTATCTCTCCCCACGCAGATCTCTCACCGGCTGCTTTTCTCCAGCCTAATTTGTTTCGACAGCTTGATTTCCGCAAAGAAGCGTTCGGCTCCCTGGGCAAAGTTGCCCGGGGCCAACTGTCCGACGCGGACGGGCAGCATCACCTCCGACAGCGGCGGCCGCTCATCGCTGCCACCTCTTCCCGCCGCCGCCGGCACAGCCGGCCCCGACGGCGGCGAGCCCTGCGGGGAGGCTCGTTAAATGCCCGTGCCCGGACACCCGCACCGGGATCCCGGAGTCACCCAGCTTCGCTCCGTGCCCGTCAGTCCTCCGGAGCTGTGCGCTCCCGACGGCGGCGGCTCCGCGACGCCCCGACGGCGCTGGGGACGGGGACCAGCGGAGAGGGGCGGGAGGGGGGTGCCGGGCAGGGCGCTGCTCCTACCCGCGGCGGCAGCGGCGGCACGCCCGGCCCTGCCCGCGCCTCCCGGGCGGCGGGGCGTAGCAGGGGGAGTGCCGGCCGCCCGGGCGCGGAGCCGCCGGACCCTGCCGCATAAAAGCCGCGGTCGTGCCGCGCTGCGTTTCCTCGGCTCGGCTCGGTCCGGGGCGGAGCCGCTCCGACGGCCGCATGACAGCCGAGAACCGGCTGCCGCCGGGCCCCCCGCCGCCGCCCCCGCCGCTGAAGGCGGACGCGGTGCCGCCGGGAGAGGAGGCGGCGGCGGCGGCGGCGGCGGCGGCGGCGGCGGGGGCGCGGGGCGGGCGGCGCCGCCGCAAGCGTCCGGCGGAGCGGGGCAAGCCGCCCTACAGCTACATCGCCCTCATCGCCATGGCCATCGGGCAGGCGCCCGAGCGGCGACTGACGCTCGGCGGCATATACCGCTTCATCACCGAGCGCTTCCCCTTCTACCGCGACAGCCCTCGCAAGTGGCAGAACAGCATCCGGCACAACCTCACCCTCAATGACTGCTTTGTCAAAGTGCCACGGGAGCCCGGCCGCCCCGGCAAGGGCAACTACTGGACGCTGGACCCTCACGCCCGCGACATGTTCGAGAGCGGGTCCTTCCTCCGCCGCAGAAAACGTTTCAAGCGCAGCGACCTCTCCACCTACCCGGCCTTCCTCGCCGAACGCCCCGCCGCTCCGTGCCGCCTCCTCCCGCTGCCCGCCCCGCCGCCCCCCGCCGACCTGCCCCCGGCACCCGCCGCCGCCTCCTGCGCCTTCGCCACCGCCTTCCCCGCGCAGGGCTGCGCCTCCGCCGCTCTGCCCCCCGCCTACGCCCCGTTGCCCACCGCTCCCGGGCCCTACGCGCCCGGGGGCCACGGGCCGCTGTACGCGCCGTCGGGGCGCATCGTGCTGCCCGCCTCTTCGCCCGGCCCCCCTGCGCTCTACGGCCGCCGCTCCCCCGCGCCCTACCCGCCGCTGCCCCACGCCTACGGCGCCGGAGGGCAGCTGAGTGCCGCCGAGCCCGCACCGCGGCACGGCACCTACGCTGGAGGCCCCGACAGGTTCGTCCAGGCGCTCTGACCTATCCCGGAGATGCCCGACAGAGCGGACCGGAGCCCGGGAGACGGCGGAGTGCGGGGGTCGCCCGGCACGGCTGCTCCCGGCGCTGCCCGGGAAGATGCTGAAGAACCTTGGGCTGCACCTACGCATTCTGCCACCTGCTCAGGCTTCCTGGCGAGGAGTGTCGCAATCAGCCCTGTCCGCTCTCGGCAGAAAAGTCCCAGGGATTCCCAAGTGCTTGGATGGGGCAAGCAATCTCTTCTTCTACAGCCTTTCCTGGAGCAGGTGCTCAAAGCTTCCTGCCAGGCTCCCACCTTCCCGGCACACCCAACCGGGCCCTTTCTGGTCTACCCAGGAAGATTTCATGTTTAAAAGTCTCTCTGCTGTTGATGATTTTTTTTTTTTTTTTGAGAGAATTAAATGTCTGTTGGTGAGGTTAAGGAATGAGGCAGGAGAAATCATTCCCTGGCCTTGTGCAGGCAAAGCTGTAAAAGCAGAATGCGTGGCACTGATATGGTGGCATGTCCCTGATGGCTCTTACTTTAGTGCCAGGCTTTACACCAGTGGTGTGGCCCAGGCTGGAGAAGGTTTGGATGCCAGGGTTACAGAAAAACACATTAAGTCGTATCCTTCGAGGTGTTGTGCTCTGTGCTGCAGAGGTGGGAGCAGTGGTGGGATTAGAACTACAAAAATTTCTACCATGAGCATGCCCAGCCCCTGGAAGAGGGACACAGGGAGGTTGTGGGACCTCTGCCCTTGGAGGTCTTTCCAACTTGATTGGACGGGGCCTGATCTGCCTCTGAAGTCGTAGCCAACATTGAATCTGGACTTGTTTTGAGTGGTGACCTGATCCTGAGGTCTGCAGAGGTACTTGCAGCCTAAATTACTTTGATGCCAAGATCAGCCCAGCTCTGTCTGAAGCCTAGAAAAATTGGCATATATAGGAGAAAACTTGTTTCTGGAACACAAGAGACAAGATACAGTGCCTTTTCATCTTCAGTTGCTCCACTTTCAAGATTTCCAGGGATGGAAAAGAGTCTGGAGAAAGATATGGAGAGGGAACAACTAATAGGAATGTCTGTGAGACAAAAAGCTCAAGCATACCCTTCCCAACAGATCCCACCATCCTGGAAAGGGTCTGGAGCAGTAGTGGGTACCCAGCGCTCTTCTTGGGGCTGTGGGTATAGAGGGAACCGACACAGCCCTGCTCCCTGGTCTCCTTATACAGCTTCTTTTTCCCGTGGAGGTGGGGAACTTGTATCCAGGGCCAGGAGGAGGTTGGTGAGAAGATCCTGCAGTGGGGTGGGGCCTTGTATGGGGAGAGGAAATGAGAAAGTGCAGCCAGAATGTCAGCAGGGCCTTTGGAAGAGCAGACAGGGTGCACATACCACCAGAGTCTCCCTTCCAGAGAAGGGTATACACCATAGTATAACTCAGGTTGGAAAAAATCTTGGGAAATTTCTGCTCCAATCTGGTAGCCAAATCAGGGTCAGCTATGGCTCAGCCCTGTGTAGTTGAGTGTTCATCACCCCCAAGGATGGAGACAGCACAGTCTCTTGGGCAACCTGGCCGTCCTTGGGGAGAAGTTTCTCCTTGTACCCTCCATTTAGCACTTTTCTAGTCTCATTTCATGTTAACTGTCTCCTGTCCTACTGCTGTGCTTTGCTGCAAAGAGTTTTTGATCCCATGAAGACACCTGTATCTTCTGCTCTGCATTTTTCAGATGAAGTCCTCAGCAGGATGACATTTGTTATGAGGCAGCTTTCTTGCTTTCTGTGGGTGCTGTGGTCCACATATGCAGGTGGGACATGAGAGAGGAAATGGAGGGGAGCAGGAAGGTGGTTGGGTGTCCTCACAGCACAGCTTGGTGTGGAGAAGAGTAAAGCCTTCTGCAGTAGGTGGGCAGAAGAAGTTGTACATCTGCCTTCCGTAGGGCTGTGAGGTAGGAGATGAGTTTTGGATCCAAGGGTTCAGAGTGCCAGGGATGGCACGTGGTGAGGCTGGGCTGGGAGGCTGAGTGACCTGACAGCACTGCCCTGTGTCCTTGTGGACCTGTCTGTGCACCACAGGAAGCTGTTGTCTATACATGGAGCTGGGGAGGCTGCTCCATGTACGGAGTCAGTGCGGGGCAAGCGCAGACAGCAAGTGTAAGCACCACTCAACTCTTTGGTGTGCTGAGGTCAGTCAGATTATTCCCTTCCTATCCCTTCTGAAGAGGCAGGTTGTATCTTCCTTGTTCTCTTGTTCTTCCTGGTCCTGGCACATCCAGAAGCTGCCACCATCCTGGAGAGCTGTCTCAGCCAGGGGCAGGTCTCCCCAGCACCTGTGCTAACACCTCTCCCAACTCTTCCTTCCCCATCTGGAAGAGAATCTGTACACCTAGCTGTGCCAGCTCCTAGTATTTTTGAGAGCTGCTGGCTCTGCTTTCATTGCCTGCAAAGACTGGACTGGGTCACTTTGACAGCAAGCCATGCCAACCTCTTGCTCATTTGAGGGTAGCTGGGAGAAGAGCTGTCCTACCTTTTAAGGCCTTTCTTCCATTCCTGTAGAAGCAGTTATCAATGTGGACCAGATAATTTTCATAGAATCATAGCAGTGCTGGGTTGGAGGGACTCATCAGGATCATCAAGCCCAGCTCCTGTACATGCACAGGAATCATGCCATGTGCCTGAGAGTATAGTCCAAATACTTCTTGATCTCTGTCAAACTTGATGCTTGCTCCCTGGAGAGCCTGTTCCAGTGCTCAGCCACTGTCTGGGGTGATATCCAACCTAAACCTCCCTCCATGCCTCCATGAATCTTGTCATTGGTGACGAGAGTGAAGAGCTTAGATGTCTTCTGGCCCTTGCTCCTCTCATTTTGTTCTCTGCTTCAGCCCTCATGCCAGTTTAGAGTTCAGTCTAAAAAAAAGGTCACCAATGATGATACAGGTTTTCAGAAAGATGTTTCTGAACTCACATAGCACGTAGGCAGTTCGGGGAGCAAAACTCAGTGTCTGAAGGACAAGCCTGACAGATGTTGGTGACTTAGAAAGTACAGATTGGGTAGGTTCAGTTGTGTGCTGTTTGCAGAGAATGTCTAGATGCTTGTTCTTGTTTCTCTCCAGACCTTTTATACCTACCAACTAGGGAAACTGGGCATATCTAGATGGTAAATTTTTTGCAGCAGGTACAGCGATGGCCTTGCTGCATTCAGAACCTGAGACATCGTCAAAAACTGATTAAACTTTGGTCACAAACAGCTAGAAACCCTAGTCAGAACTGTGAAGAGCTACTGGGACCATTCAAGGGACACTATATCTGTGTGGGGTCTGTGCTTTGACATTTTTTAGGCAAAACCAGCCTTTGCTAGTGCTGGCAGTGCTCCAACCTCCCATTTGCAGCAGGCCTGGAGACTCCAGCAATCCTTCCCACCAGCACTGCTGTGGTTTTATGGCTATTCCAGCCTCTCTGAGCTGTCATGGAGGCTCAGGTGCCAAGGGTGTGCTGGACACTGTGGGTCTATCCAGGCTGTGCCTTGTGGCACTGAGATGTGCTGCCCCCGTGCCCATGTGTGACATGGGACTGCCTGGCCACTGACAGAGAAAGATATGCTTGTTGTGTCCTTGGGGAGCCATGGGGTTGGGCCTTTCTGTGAGGATATGGGGATATGCCAAGGGGATATGTTAGACAACTGGATTTCAGTGTGTGCTTGTGCCATGGGGATATGTTAAACATGTGGATCTCAATGTGCTTTTGTTTGGCACATTGCTTGCAATTCTCAGGCACCACCAAGAATAAGGAAAAAATATGATTTCTGTAGGTTTTATTGTAAATATCTAAGAGCCTTCCTTTTAGCAAAGTTAGTCTAAGTTTCAAACTACTCTTTTGATTTCTGTCAGAAGAGTCCAATAAATCTGGATTGTAAACCTGTAGGAAACTCTTAAATGTAAGCACTGATAGAAGAGAGAGGGGCCTTGAAAATGCTCATTCCTCAAAGGACAGAGCCTCTCGGTTCCTCTTCTGCCCAAGCTCTGGTGTAGTCTCCCCAGCAGCTTTGAGAAGGAAGTGGACTGTACAGCCTAGGAGAATATTATATTCTGTATTGGAGATTTTTTTGGGGTTGTTTTTGTATTTACTCTTCTACTTCACTTGAAATGGAAATAAATCTTTGCATTGTTTGCAATGAAGTGTCTCTGAGTTTACTCTTTCAAGCCTTCCCTGTACTCCTCAGACTGGGAGACATACAGACACATGCATGACATGTCATTGCTTTTTATCCTGTTTTGCCTTGGCTTCTTTTGGTCTGCTGGGTTGCTGAAGACATCAGAGCAAAGCAGGAGGGATGGTCAGCAGGGCCAGGCCACGGGTGGTGCATCAAACTTCCACAACCCCTTGAGTCACCAGTCTGCTCCGAGAGTCTCTTGTCAGGCCATAAGCATATCACTGCTCAGGGTCTCCTGTCAGACCATGCCCCACACATCACTGCTTGAAGCTCCATCCCAGCCACGTGTCTCTGCTAGAAAAAGGGACAGGCAGGGAAGGCTGCCACCTGTGAGAGGAACAGGAGCTCAGAGAGGCCAAGGGGATTGTGGCTGGCTTTAATTAACTCTCCAATGCTCCAGCATGGAGTTGGGCCAGCTAGAGGAGATGTTACTGCTGGAAACATTATGTTGCCTGTCCTGTGGCAGCAGCACCAGAAATGCTTGGTCTTGCCTCCTGCACCCCAGGCCAGTCAGTTTTTTTGGCTGCAGAGATGGAGTTCCTGCAGCCTCAGGCTGACACTGTGCTCACCTTATGCAACGGCAGCATCTGTGGGAGCAATTCATCAAGCAGCAACCATAGCTAATGGGGAGTGTAACAGGCCTCCAGGGGCAGCTCCACACCTCAGGATGATGAACTGGCTTGCACACGGGTAAGATGATGGCAGATGTTGCCCCTTCTCCCGCTGAGAGGGTGGGGACTGGCTTCCTGAGGGTGTTTGGGCGATAGTGAATTCTGCAGCTGCTGTCCTGCCAACAGCCCAAGCTGCCTGGAGGGCGATGAATGAGATGGGAACAGGTAGTTTAATCTGCCAAGTTACCAAAGAGCAGATAGGAAAGTCTTCTTCAATAGCTTTGGGACTCCCAAGTATGATTCATCTGCCTTTGAAAGTGACAAGAAGTGGATCAAATCTGTGAGAAAGAGTAGGCAGGGGAGGCCCCTGCCACTTTTCCAGGAGGGAGTACCTTGGAGGGAGTCCAGAGCTTTGTGAGTTGTAATTGGAGAGCAGTCTGTGCAGGTGGAGTTGGACTTCAGCTGTATCCATTACCTAGAGCTGCCGTGTCAGTGACCAAAGAGGGCATCCCACTCGTGTGGGACCTGGAAGTGAACTAATGGGAGCACAGGAAGGCTGACGGGGGTCTGACTTTACAGAGTCTGGTGTACGAGAATACAGCGGTCCATGTTGGCACAAAGAACCACTTTACACACTTGTCTTGGTGTAATCCTGAAGCCCTGATTTGTTGGAAGCCCTCTCTAGACAGCAGAGATGGTTTCTTAACTCAGTCCAGTTGAAATGTGTGCCTTCTCATGTCAAGAAGTCATGGTGGGAGATGGTGGCATGTGCTATGCCTGGAAGCTGGTGTTATTTTTGGATGTGGTACAGTCATCCAGCCCCTCTTTGTGTGGGCAAACTTAGGGGCAGGGAAGGCCAGCTCAGGGCTGTCAGACTGAACTCCCACCACTTCTGCAGCGTTGGAACACAGGGTGCAGCTGGCCTATGTGAAGTATTCTGGCCACACTGCTTGGGCTAAGAGAAAAGAGGCTGTATCCTAGCCTTCCCTGATGGCAGGAAGTTAATATTGTACGCTCTGGCTGAAAATGGCTGTGGAGAGTAGGCAGGAATATTAACAGTGGGCTGGTGCAGGACAGCTGACTGAGTTCACTGCTATCCCTTCTCTGATGCCAGGGAGCTAAGATTCATTAGCCACTTAAGAATTTGGAAACCTGTTGTCTGGATGTGAGCTATGCAAAGAGATCCTAACTGATTAAGGAACAGCTTTTCACCTTTTTTGTTCAGTGTCAGCACCAGAGCTCTTGGTCCGATGGCAGAGACACAGCTTGCTTGGTTCATGAACCACTCTGAGTCAATTATCCCTGTGGCTGGCCCTTGCAAGGACACCATCTGCATCTCATGTTGACCTCTTCCACTTGGGAAAGGCGCTCATGAATCCAGGCTGTCAGCTTCTGAGGTTAAGAAATGATGTCCGAGGCCTCGTATCCCTTCCACAGCCATGTGTTTTTACACATAGCCTGTCACCAGCCTGTCTCTGCCCAGACACGCACAGGGTGGCTCTGTTGCAGGTCGGGCTTCAAAGGACGAGTCTGGACTCTTTGATTTTTGGTTTTCAGATTTGTTTGTTATTTCTTATCTACAGAATTTTCTCTCTGCCCAGCCAGGATCTAACCAGCAAGGCAGCCAAAGGCACTCTGACCACCCATGGGGTGGCCGTGTCTTTTTATGGTAAAAACTACATATAACATGTTTACCTTTTATTCCCAATACCTTTCACCCTTATTAAAAAGTGCACCATCACCATGAACCAATCCACAAGTGCCAACATCACACAGAAGATGGATGACAAGAAGAAGAAAGAAGAACCACGAGACAGGCCCTGATTCCTCCATCTTGTCTCCATAACCCCCCTGTACCAACCCTAAAATCTATATTTTCCCTGTAAATATATCATTCCTGCACCATTCAAACCTGAGTGACTCCCATGTCCTCATACACAGGTGGCACATCCCTAGAGGGATCAAAGTCAAGCCACCAGGTGCTTTTGGCAACATTCCAGGACCTCCGAGCCCCCCAAGGGTTCTCTCGGTAGCTCTGGACATCCGGAGCGATGTGCTGAGTTCCCACAATCAGGCCCACTGGAGTGCTGGCCCTAGAACTGGCCGATTACATAGTGGCTCCCTAACCACTCTTCCTGTGTTCTCAGGTTTGTGGCTGCTAGAATAGAGGGAGAGCAAGACTTACAGGGTATCAGCATTGTGATGTCTTCAACGGGCAGAGCGCGATGTTCTTAGAGAAGGTTTCCTTCCTTTAATCAGGCGGTGCATACTGATGGTGATGATTTCTTCCTTCTCCATCTTTGGGTACACTAGAGTTTATTGCTGTATGCATATTCTTTTTCAGTAGTTCTCAAATTGGTGGTTTGGGGTGGGTGTTTTTTTTGTTTTTGTTTTTTGTTCTTGTTTTCTCAAAAATTGCCTTTACTTGAATAACATGGGCTTGCATTTCTGCAGCAATGCAGAACTGAGTACTGCACTAGAACTTAGTACTGCAGTGGTCAGGGTAACTGACCACTGCAATAGACTGAACCCTGGAGTTACAGACTGGTGTTACCCTGAAGTTACAGACACATCAGGCAACACAGAATAAATGCCTCAAAGAGAAGTGCCGCCCTGTCTTGATGTGAGAGGCCTTGCCTGGGTATTATTGTTGATGTTGGTGGCTTTTTCATGGAGAAAGAAGAGGAGGATTCAGAGCTTTGACCTTAATGTAGGAAACATTTGTTAATAAAAAAAAGTTTTCCTTCTTGGGTAGTTTCTTTTGCATTTTGTTTCCATGGAGGTTTTCTCTACCATTCTCTTCTGGAGAAAAGGCAAAAGAAAAGTTCTGTTGAAGCAACCAGGGAAAAGAGTTTCATGCCTTCCCACTTAAGTGGATAGAAGGTATAGTACCTCTCTGCCACAACAGGAACTGAACTTAAATCCAGGAAGACCTTGGGAAGACCTCAGAGTGCCTTCCACTATCTAAAGGAGGCCTGCAGGAAAACTGGAGAGGCACTTTTGGAAAGAGCCATGTGCTAGGACAAAGGGCATTGACTTCAAGGTGAAGAAAGGTGGATTTAGATCAGGTACTTGGAAGAAATTCCTGCGGGTGAGGATGGTGAGGCACAGGTTGCCCAGAGAAGCTATGGATGTTCCATTCCTGGGCGTGTTCAAAGCCAGGCTGTTATAAGTAAAAGTTATGTTAAATTAGGGTACAGTTCAATTATATTGTATTAATTATGTTATATTAATTGCATTATGTTAAAGGGGGGGCCGTTATTAGAATGTTGTAGGAGAAGGGTGCAGGGTTTGGTGGAAGGGCAGTCCGGCGGGGCAAGGCGAGGTCAAAGAGGGATTGGATAGAAGATCTGAGCAATCATTCAAAGCCCTGCAGAAAGGATTGGTCCAGAATGAATGGCGTTAAAGACCAATGGGAAGCCTGGAAATGGACCAGTGACCATGCAGATCCAAAATGGACCAATCCTGGACATGAAGGCAGCTGTAAATGGGGAGAGTTCAGTTGGTTTGAGGTTCTTGTTTTTGGGAAGTTGTTTTGTTGGGAGCACTCAGTGCACTTGGGGATAGCACACTGTTCTGGGTTTGGCTGCCTGTGTGTGTGCTCGGGCTTATCCTAGGTACTCTGTCCCTTGCAGCTATTTGAATAAACGAGAACCCCTTTCTCCAGAGAAAATTTGGCCTCATTCATATTCATAACATCTTTTTGGGGGTTTGTCCAGGATAGGCCACACTCTGAAACAGTCCGGGGTAGCCCAGGACCTGGGAGACGTGTCCAGCCACCTTTCCGGCTGCCAGAGATTGGGTTACGTCGGACTGCAGAAGGGATTGCGCCTACACCCGAGGCTGCAGGGAACAGAGTGACCCAAAAGGTGAGAGCCCTCTGAGAGTGAGCAGGGCTGACATTGCCTCAGAGTAACGTGAGTGGGGTTACAGGTAATAGGCGGTGTGGAGTGTGTGTGTGTGTGTGAATGAGACGGGGGCTGTAGCACAGACCCCCCCAAAATGGGTGCAGGCCCGACAGTACCGCAATTCTGGACTCCCGTGAGGGGGCTGGCCAGGAGCCGAGGGAAGTGAGTGTTGTGGTGGAGTGCGTGTACCCCTACGGACCTCCGGGAGTAGGGGAGACGGGGAATGCTCACCTGTAGCCGCCCTTACCCGCTCAGGCTCCCATTTCTCCGGTGATTGGAGGCTCCTATGGGTTGTTTGAGCCATTGGCCCGAGTTGTACCCCTCCAACTGGGATCCCATGGGGGGTCATAGAGGGGGACACACTTGGTATCCCTCCAACTGGGATCCCATTGGGGGGGTCATAGGGGTACCCGAGGAGGGTTAGTGGGGCGGACTTGCCCAGTGAGGGGTAGAGCTCTGACTGCTAGCTCAAACCACCTGGAGGGCTGTTCCTCAGGAATAGACTGTGGGAGTCTAGTCCCTGAGGAACTAGGACCTTGGGGGTCCAAGAAAATACTCTTATACAGAGACCACTTAACAAAGTGGTTACCATGTAGGGGAGTGCCTCTTTCCGAATTCAGGGAAGAGGAGGGGGCCCACCCCAAGGGGAGTAGGGTCCCCTTGAACTAGGACCCCATTGGGAAGGGGGTCATAGAGGGGAAGTAGGCTTACCCTGAGCTAGGATCCCAGCTAAAGGGGGTTGTAGGGGTGGCTGAAAACAGACTTCACAGGAACGGTGACCCGCAGCAGGGAGGTGGGCTGCCGGCTGGGGAAGGGCCCTTTCAGGCACGAGGGCTGAAGGGGAGGTCAGAACCAGCTTCTGTTAGGGAGAATTTTTCTGGTTTTTGTATGTTAAGAGTCAGGGCCCCTAAGGAGTGAGGTTTGGAGGTGAGGGCAGGCCAAAAGTCCTTCGACCACTCCTTAGGAATTTTTGAATTTTCTGTGAAGTGGGCCGAGAAGCGGCGATTTTGAATTTTCCATGCGGTGGGCCAGGAAGTTACCATTTTGATTTTCATGTGCAGTGGGCCGGGAAGCTGCCATTTTGATTTTCGTGTGTGCTGTGCAGCAACCATTTTGAGTAAGGGGCTCCTTGAGGCCATTTTGTATTTGGTTGAGTGTGGTGTGCAGAGGCCACTTTGGGTGAGTGACTCGCTGCTGCGTCTATTTGGTATTTGGTTGAGCAAGTGGCTGTAAGTTGTTTCATTTCTTGAAATAGCTATCATTATTGTTTCGTTTTGCAGCTAAAAGGATAGATATTATATTTCTTTATGGAATAATTTCAACATTTCACTATTCTTAGGTTATAAATGTTCATTTGAATTGACATTTATATTCTGAAACCCTTGTTAAACCGCCATATTTATTTCATTTCCCACACTAAATATTTCTTAAGGTTGCCATTTTATTTTGTTTTGTTTCCCACTAAAGCCGCCATATTTATTTCGTTTCCCACGTCAAACATTTCTTTAAGGTTGCCATCTTTGTCTTGTCTCTTATGATAAGGAACTTTGAAAGGTAATAATTATTACTATGTTTTCCACAATAAATGATATTTATTTTCTCTTCCTCATTAATAGCTAATACTTATCCCTTATTAGAATTTTAGAAAATTATAAATAAATAAATAAACAAACAAATAAATATTTTTTCAAATATTAAAATAAATAAAATGCATTAAATAAATAAATAAATTTTTTAAAAATTATATTTGGATACCAATTGCTAGTTAAAGATGGGACAGTATGCTGGAAAAAGTGCCAGCAGGAAGAGAAAAAGGAAGTTTCTAAGAAAATACCTCCTAGTAGTCCTTTAGGTGAACTTTTAAATAATTGGGATACTAATGAGGGAATGAAGGATCTAGATAAGATAAAAATTATAAGATACTGTACAGAAATATGGCTTAAAGAGCGTATTGTTGAAGGACCTGTTTATTGGTCCTGCTATGGGAGTATGGGACAAACGAAAGATGACTATGTATAGCTTTAAATAGATATGTCAATACTCGAGTAGAACCTTGTGACAAAGAGATTAGATATGCTAAATGTTGGTTAGAAAGGGAGAAACAGGAAGAGGAAATAAAATTATATAAAGTATCCAGAGAAGAAGAAAAAGAAGAAACTAGGCTACCAGAAAGGAGGTGGGATCCTTTAGACCATCTTCCTCCACCTCCCCCTCCTGATCCCTTAGATAACCTCCCGTTACCTCCTCCTCCCACTCCTCCTATAGACCACCTTCCTCCTCTCCCTCCAACCTTGTAGCCCTTGGTACCATCTCCCGAGGTGGATGCAATTTCAGTATCTACTCCCACAGGAGTTTTAAAATCACCTCAACCTTTTAATTCAAGTTGTCCTGTTCCCGGCATCCCCTCTTCTGTATCACCTGCTTTCCCAAATATACCAGAACCTGCCCATTCTAATACTCCTTCAGTTTTGCAGATTCCCTCCAGTTCCTCAAGTACCCAGACACTGGTCTCTAGTACCACTCAGAGTATCCATACCGCAATCTTGGCTCCTAAAACTTTCCAAAATACCCCTCTTTATTTTTCCCCCATACTTCAACCCATAACCCAAAGTTCCTCTTCCCCTATTCTTATTCCTGGAACATCACAAAACTTTCCTTTTTATTTATCCCCTATACCCCAACATACTGAGAGTCAAAAGCAGGAGGCAAGTTTGGGAACAAAAGGTCAGGGAGTGAAAAAGACCTGTTGTTGTAAAGGTATAGAGGAAAAGAAGTTAATTGAACCAGATGAGCATGTAGCAAGCCATCAATCTAATACAAGGTTCCAAGCAAAGAAAATTCAAGAAGAATGTGGGAGAATTGAAAAATTGTTTCTGTTAAGGGAAGTACCTATGGGGGGAGCCAGGGGAGGTGTTGGGTTTGTGAATGCACCACTGACTGCCTCTGAAGTTAGAAATTTTAAGAAAGAAATTAAAACTTTATTACAAGACCCAATAGGTATCTCCCAAGAATTAGACCAATTCTTAGGGCCTAACATCTTTATGTGGGAGTAATTAAATTCTATCCTAGAAATATTCTTCTCTTCTGAAGAAATACAAATGATTCGTACCGTGGGTATGAGGATTTGGGAAAGAGAAAATAGAGGGGGTCCTAGAGAGGAAGATAAAATGCCTATTAGCCCACCTATCTGGGATCCAAATCAGGAAGAGGGAAGAGCGAGCATGAGGCAATATAGGACAATAACTGTAAGAAGGATAAGAGAGGCAGTCCCTAGAACGAATAACACAAGACTGGCATTTGATAGTCACCAGGAGCGAGATGAATCAACCAGCTGCCTGCTTAGAAAGATTAAAAAGAAACTTTCAATTGTACTCAAGTGTGGATCCAGATAGTCCAGAAGGACAAGTTTTAGTTAAAATTCAATTTGTAACTAAGGCCTGGGTGGATATACGAAGGAAATTGGAAAAGTTAGATGATTGGCAGGAAAAAGGAATGAATGAGTTATGAAGAGAGGCACAAAAAGTACATCTAAGGAGGGACAAGGAGAAGACCAGGACAAAAGCAAAAATTATGGTAACAGCAGCTGGAGAGAGTGCTAGATTTGAGAATAGTGAGTCACCAGGAGATGGAAAAAGCAAGTACACAGGTCCAAGAATAAGTGGGTTTAAAGATCAGCCAAATAGAAGATATGAGCCAGACAGAGATCATAAGTCCCCTTGGCCCAAGGGAAGACCACCTTGGGCAGAAATCATATGCTTTTATTGTGGTAGGAGAGGACATATCAGAAATTTCTGCAGAAAAAGAAAGATGGATGAGGCTATTGCTCAGGAACAAGACACCTTAGGGAGAAGGCTGAAAGGAGAGGACAAGGGGTGTCAGGGGCTCTGTGCTCTGAGGGATGATATTGGACATCAAAAGGAGCCCCTGGTAAACCGAGAAATTTGCCCTCAGAGTGAGGAAATGAAATTTTTAGTGGATACTGGATACTGGATCAGATCATTTAAGTATGGGGATGCAAATTAAGTAACCGAACCTGTAAAGTTAAAGGTGCTGAGAATAACCCTTTTGAAGTACCCATTATTGAAGAAGTACCTATGAAAGGAAGTTTCAGAGAAGGCTGTGCTGACCTGCTGTATATGCCTGAATTAGACTCTAACCTCTTAGGCCGGGATTTACAAGTGCAGTTAAGAACAGGGGTAGTCCCTGAAGGAAAATGTATGGTAGTGAAAATGATGGTTTTAAAAAAGAAAACGAGAGAGAGATAGATCCAAGAGTGTGGGCAGAAGGAGGGGGTCATGAACTGTTGGAAATTCCACCCATAGAAATCAAAATGAAACCTGACATTCCCCCAGTAAGGGTTAAACAATATCCAATTTCCGTAGAAGGGAAACAGGGATTAACACCTGTAATTAAAGACTTAATTAAAGAAGGAATTTTAGAACCGTGTGCATGTCTCCACATAACACCCCAATATTACCCATAAAGAAACCCAGTGTAGCTACCAATTAGTCCAAGATTTAGGAGAAGTAAATAAGCAAACTGTCCCTCGATATCCAGTAGTAGCCAACCCCTATAATTTATTGGGCAAAGTACCATGGAGACATGCATGGCTTAGTGTTATAGATTTAAAAGATGCCTTTTGGTCCTGTCCGCTTGAGAAAGAAAGTAGAAAATGGTTCGCGTTTGAATGGGAAGATGAGGAAACCAGGAGAAAACAACAATTACAGTGGACAAGGTTGCTTCAGGGATTCATGGAGACACCAAACCTATTTGGCCAAACCCCAGAAGAACTAATGAAACAGTTTATACCTGAAAAAGGATCTCAAATCCTACAGTATGTAGATGATCTATTAATTTCTGGGGAACAGAAAGAAGACTGTTAATTTACTGAAGATCCTTGGGGAAAAGGGGTTAAAAGTATCTTAAGGAAAGTCACAATTTATGGAACTAGAAGTAAAGTATCTAGGCCATATAATTGGGAAAGGATAGAAGAGAGTAGATGCTGACCAAATTCAGGGAATACTATCATTGCCAGCGCCAAAACCAAAACCAGTTGTGAGAAAATTACTAGGATTAATTGGGTATTGTACAGTATGGATAGATGGACAGACAAAATTAGTTCAGTTTCTATATGATAAATTAGTTGAAAATGAGCCCATAATTTGGGATGAAAATGATGAGAAAAAGTTAGAAGACCTAAAAGAAAAGTTGGCAAATGCTCCAGTACTAAGTTGACCAGATTTAAATAGACTGTTTGAACTATTCATCAATGTAGAAGAAGGAATTGCTTATAGAGTTATTGTACAAGAATGGTGTGGGGTGTGAAAACCCATGGCTTATCTCTCCAAATTGCTGAGTCCAGTAGTTAGAGGTTGGCCCACTTGTCTCCAGACAGTGCCTGGAACTGTAACTCTTGTGGAGGAAGTTTACAAGTTGACATTAGGAAACAAGATCAAGGTCTATACTCCTCTTTTTATGATATAAAAAGTATACTAAGTAAGAAAGCCTGTCAGTGGATTTCAGGTAGCAGACTTTTAAAATATGAATTGATATTAAACAAAAGTGAACATATAGGATCGACAACAACAACAAGGATCCAAAATCCTGCACAATTTTTATATGGAGAGCCAAAAGAAGAATTGGAACATCACTGCCTTGAAACCATGGATTTACAGATAAAAGAGAAGATTTATTAGAACTAGCTTTGCCTGAAGGAGATATACTGTTTATAGATGGTTCATCACGGGTAGTAGATGGCAAGCAAGTATCAGGGGATGTTATTGTAAATGGACATACGATGACAGTCATAGGAAAAGGAAAGCTTCCCCATAGGTCTGCACAATGCTGTGAACTATATGCATTATTAAAAGGGCTAAAATGGCTTGATCAAAGGAGTGGTACCATATTCATTGACTCTAAATGTGCCTATGGGGTAGTACATACTGTTGGGAAGATCATGGCAGAGAGAGAATTTGTCATCTCAAAGGGAAAAACCCTAATTCATGAAGGCCTCATAAAGGCAGTGTTAGAAGCCTTGGAAGGACCAAAAGAAATTGCAGTGATACATATAAAGGGACATCAAAAAGGCCATACCAGAGAAATAAAAGGGAGCAACTTGGCAGACGTAACTGCAAAAAAGGCCGCTCTAGAAGATTCTGGAAAGATCTTCAGGTTAAATGAAGTAGGAGATGGGAATGAGGAAGATCAAGAAAAGGAGGCGACCCCTATATTTAATGAAAAAGAACAAGAGGAATTATTAAAACATGGTGCAGTCCAAAATGAAAAGGAGAATGGAGCATGCCAGACGGTAGACAAGTCTTAAACAAGGCATTAACCAGAAAGATATTAGGGGACCTACATGCCTCAACCCATTGGTGAACTCAAGCTTTACATGATCACTTTATGAGAACTTATTGGGGTGTGGGAAATTGCCAGGATAATAACTGGAGAATGCATGGCTTGTCAGAAGATAAATAGAAAAGTAATGAGAAAATGACCTCAAGGAGGTAGAGAATTAGCGAAAAGGCCATTTCGTTGAGTACAGATAGACTTTACAGAATTACCACAAGTACAGAGATATAAGTATTTACTGGTGATACTAGATCACCTAACTCATTGAGTGGAGGCATACCCAACCACAAAAGCAACGGCCGAGACTGTAAGTAAAATCTTTTTAGAACAAATCGTACCCCGATATGGAATGATTAATACTTTTGACTCTGATAGAGATCCTCATTTTACTGCCAAGATATTGCAGCAAATAACAGAGGCCTTAAATATCATCTGGAGATTTCATATCCCATGGAGACCTCAAAGTTCCAGAAGAGTAGAGAGAATGAACCAGACTCTAAAGATAACTCTCACAAAATTAACAGAAGAAACAAAAATGAATTGGTTAAGATGTCTCCCTCTGGCATTATTGAGAATAAGGACTAAACCAAGGGCGGATATAGGGATTTCTCCATATGACATGATGTTTGGCTTACCTTTCTTAACTACTCCAAGTAATACGGGAATGTATGAAGAAGGTGAATTAGGTGTGAAAAAATATATAAGGACTATAACCTGCAGTTTGGAGGAGTTAAGGAACAAGGGATACCTTCCTCAAACTACTCCTATTGATTTTAAAATCCACAAATTCCAGCCTGGTGACTGGGTGTTAATTAAGACCTGGAAAGAACAACCACTAACTCCAAAATGGGAAGGTCCTTTTCAAGTTTTATTCATCACAGAAACAGCCACAAGGACACAAGAACGAGGATGGACACATGTCAGCAGAGTAAAAGGGCCGGTTTCTCTGCTCCTGAGGGATGATCTCCCACTACAGATATATTAAAGAAGACATCAGGAACACCGTAAGAACCACATAAGCTATAAGTCATAATAGGAACTCTGTTAGATTTATTAAAAGATATTTAATTGAAAAGTTTTTAACTTTTTGTTGGTAAATTAAGGAAATGGTATTTATGTATGGGAATGAGATTATATGAATTATCAAGAACATGTTTTAATCTCTGGTATTCCCTGTTACAGATCCTGCAATCTGAGAAACGATAGGGCATTCTCCCACGTACCTAGCAATCTGGCCCTAAAAGAAAGAAAGAACAGGTTGATCCAAAAAGGGAAGTAGATCCTGCGACAGTAACCGGTAAGAACATCACAGTAGTAAGGAAAGAGAAGAGAGGGGCGCAAGACCGGATCAGGATATACTCTCGCCAAAAAGAGTCGCTGATCCTCTGCAGAGGGGAGACATGAATGAGAGAGTAGCCTGTACCGGACCCCCAGTTCTATTGATCCTCCTACTTATCAGCATCAATAAAGGGGGAGATTCAACAGTGTGACAAATGCTATCATCCTCTGTATGCAGGAGAGTCTCGGACTGCCGTCCTCAGAACACACTCAAATCCGAGCCACAATTGTATCAACTTTTTTTCTTACCCACTTATATAGAAGATGGCAAAGTGTATTGTCTGCTCTAAAATACAGGGAACTTTTAAACAGAAATTATTGGGGGAATGCCCTATAAAAGAAAAATGGATCTGTTCAGAAAGGAAACCAATTAAAGGAGGAGTAAGACATGGGGCTTATGAACCAGATTTACCAGATTTTATGAACCAGACGTTGAGACAACTCTATGTGATTGAAGAGGAAACATGTTAAAGCACTGATTAAAAGACTGGTTAAGAAATGAATTAAATAACTGTCAAGAGACTCTTAAGAGGTTGTTGTGGGCTAAAGCCCGATCAAAGTTTTAGAGAGGGAAGATGTTAAAAGTTAAGTTATGTTAAATTAGGATACAGTTCAATTATATTGTATTAATTATGTTATATTAATTGTATTATGTTAAGAGTGAAGGGGGGAGGGGTTATTAGAATGTTCTAGGAGAAGGGTCCAGGGTTTGGTGGAAGGGAAGTCCGGCAGGGCAAGGCAAGGTTGAAGAGGAATTGTATAGAAGATCTGACCAATCATTTGAAGCCCTGCAGAAGCGATTGGTCCAGAATGAATGGCATTAAAGATATGGCATTAAAGTGGGAAGCCTGGAAATGGACCAATGACCATGCAGATCCAAAATGGACCAATCCTGGACTCAAAGGCAGCTATAAATGGGGAGAGTTCAGTTGGTTCGAGGTTCTTCTTTTTGGGAACTTGTTTTCTGGGGAGCACCCAGTGCACTTGGGGATAGCACACTGTTCTGGTTTTGGCTTGCTGTGTGTGTGCTCGGGCTTATCCTAGGTATTCTGTTCCTTGCAGCTATTTTAATAAACGAGAACCTCTTTCTCCAGAGAAAGTTTGGCCTCGTTCATATTGCTAACAGGCTGGGTGGGTCTGTGAGCAATCGGGGGGGAGAAGAGATGGTCTTTAAGGTGCTTTGGAGGCGAGCTGTGCGGTGCTGCCGCTAGGGCGCACTGCCGGCCGCGCCGGGCGGGCACAGCGGAGCGGAGCGGGCAGAGCGGATCGGCCGGCTCGGGGCGCTGCGGGCGGGGCTCGGCCCGCACTGCCCGGCACACGGGAACTGCGCCTGCAGCCCGCCGCCCGAGTTGGGGCGAGCAAGCCGCCTTTCCTAGGGGCATGTGATTAATACTGCAACCAAGCTCCGTTTTAGCGTTTTCATGAGTTCCCAGGGAGAGGTCCGTAGCGGAGAGAGTTGATAAAAGCGTCCTTATAAGGGCTGCAAGCACAGATCACGCTGTTTTCCACTCAAGCTATATCCTGGTTTCATGTTTTCTGTGTCCTGTCAGGGAAAACCTCAGGCTGTCTGAGGGAGACAGGCACAGCTCACGCTCAGCACCCCTAGTCCCTCTGGATGGACTGAATTTCCGGCAGTGGTCTTAGACAAATGGCTATTATGCCCTACCTTCTGTGTGCCCACAGCAGGAATACTGGATCCAGTTAGGGTAACCCAGTGCAAGAAAGTCATGTTGGGGCTCAGCTGAGGCCATCCATGCAGGAGTTGGACATAGGAGATAGGCTGAAGGAATCCGGGCTGTTGTCATGGAGAGCAGGTGAGCATGGAGTCTAACTTGCAGTCTGGAAGAGGATTACAGAGAAGATGGAGTGGGGTCTTCTCTGAAGGGCACTAAGATGGAGAAAGAGCCAAGGAGCTAAAGCTGTGCTGAGGGAAAGCCTGGTGGGACATAAAGGAAAAACATTCTTTCCTTGAAAGTGGGGCAGCCCTGGAATGAGGACAAGAGGGGGATGATCTCATGTCTTGGAGGAGGTCAACACTTGATTGGAGAAAGCTCAAAGCAGTCTGGTCAGACTTAGCCATGCTCTGAGTAAGGGTTGGATTTAAGATCTCCAGGTATTTCTCCTCACTTAATTTTTTCTACAGTTACATGATTTCCTGGTGGGACAGGAGAGTTGGGCCAGGTGGTGGAGCACTGATGAGCCTAGCTGGACACACAGCTCTGGACTGTGGCAGCCGTGGCAGCATTACGAAAGTATTTATTTAAAAAGTGAACACAGGATGGGAAGGAGCAGAGCTAACAAGCCCTGAGCAGGAAGTGGTGGCCAAAGAGGGAGTGGGTATTTGCTGTCTCCAGGATTTACTGCTTAAAGTCAATATTAGTAAATTAATTAGCAAATTTTTCTTATCGTGCAAGACCAGGCACTTATGGGGTGGAATGGCTTTCACTGACCTGTGGTGGCTTCCAGCTCTAAGTTGCTTGCCACCTTCTTTCTGCTGAGCAGAAGACTTCACTTCTGCTAAGGACAGGAGGATCCTTTTGGTTCAAAATATCACCCATGAGTAACAGCCTGCCACAGATCACCCCTGACTTTCAGCAAATGTGGGGGGCCCAATATATTAAGAGTAATTTGAGAAGTGGGAAGCCAGAGTGCACAAACCAAACAGCTTCCCTGTCCCATAGAGCTGGAAGCATATGTCCTGAAAGGATACTGAAAGGTAATCAGCAGGGACAGAGGGGAGTCCAGTTCTCCAGGTTATGATGTTAGGTTTCCTCTCCTTAGTGCTTGTGTCATGGCTGTCAGCACTCAGGATGGCTTCCCATGCTCTGCAGGAGGGGAGTCAGGACCTGAAGCCTTGAGAAAAGCTCACAGGAGCATGTTCAGTCCTTCCCAGTTGACATTAACCAATATCCTGCTGAATCTCACTAGTGAGGAGACAGCTACAGTGTTTGTGTCCACCGTGTAGCCAACATGCCTTCATCTGTGTGCTGCAAGGAGCAGGTCAGAGCATCCTGGAGGAGCCTCAGGCAGCCCTGCCAGTTTACAGCACAGCAAGGATCACTGTGTCAGGCACTTACCTAGCTCCCTGTGCTGGCCCTATAGCTCAGAAGCTACTTCCCTGCACCCATATGCTTCTCTTTGCCAGTAAGGAGGCTGCAGTCAGTTAAAGGTCTCTGGCCTCCCCCAGACTTCCCCTTCATGTCAGACCCAGACCATAGCTGTCATCCACTTTTCATTCAGGGGGTGAAAATTTACTTTATTGGACTCTCTGTCAAGGCTCTGGGTAAAGACATCTGTCTTAGACTCAGGAAGGAGGGAAGAGAGGGAGAAGGTGACTTGTTGCACCTGCAAAACAGCAGCCTCCCTATCCTAGATACAGTTTCCATTGCCAGCCTGTCTCCGGCTCCATTCAGGCAGCAGAACCTACCTCAGGGGTACACATGGACCACCATGAGTCCAGCCTCACGCCTGAACCCCATCTGTATAAGCAAGAGCTCTGTTATCTGTCCTCTCAACAGAGAAAGAACCAATGCAAGGTGAGTTAAAGTGTTGATTAGGACGGCTTTATCTTTCTCTTGTTCAGTTTGTGATAAGATTTTTGTTGTTTGCACAGGCACACCTTTCTTACTGTCTTCCAAAGAAGACAAAGTAAGAGCAGCTCTAAGAGAGAGTGTACAGTACCTGGGATAACTCCAAGACTCCCTAGCCACCAAAGGCATCTCCACAAAGATGGATGGAGGTGCTTGCTCTGGTTCCTGCACCTCTCTGCCCTCAGGGAGCTCTCCCAGCCCTTCTAGTACAAGGGTAACACTCCTGCCTGTGTGTGTTTAAAGAGTGTTGCCCCACTTTCATGGACATCTCGCTCTGACAGGTCTTCACCACCTCCTACAGCTCCGCTTCACAATGGAGAAAGTGGAATGCAGTTGTTCTGTGCCCTCCTTGATTGATGTAAGCTGTAAGATGAGCCTAAAACCCCCCAAAAGTTTCTTCTCCCCAGAATCTAAAGGGGTCTGGAAGCCAGGAGAGTCTAAATGTCTGAAGATGTGGAGTGGGCAGCATGGCTGATTCCCGCTCCTTGTCAGCACTACAGAGGGTTGGAGAGCAGGGAAGGGCCACTGGCTCTTGCTGGTCTCTGCCATGGCACATGTGGGGCTCCACCAGGTGGAAGGGTCTCCTGGCCTGCCTGGCAGCAGCCACAGCCCAGCCTTTCTGCAGCACAGTGTGGGCACCACACAAGAGGTGCAGCACAGTTGTGCAGGAGGACTCCCGCACAACTGTTGTGATGTTGCTCATCCACAACATGACCTCCAGCCTCTGGCTCCACTTCAGCCCAGTGCAACCTCAGCTCCCTTCCCCCAGTGCCTTGGTTTAAGAGCAAACCTCACAGATAAAAGTTCCTTCCATGCTGCAGGGCTTCCACAAGACCCTCTTGTTGTACCTTAGATATTTGGGGTTGTGGGTGAGGTTTGAGTGGTTCAGGCAGAAGCTGAGAGATCTCGTTCAGCTGCCACCAGTATCAGTGGCTCAAAGGGAGAGCAAAACCTTGAGTTAGCTGATATCCCTATGGAGAACAAAACAGTGTCAGGACACCTGACAAGGGAAACCCATCCCTCCAGGAGCTGCCTGTGGGGAATGGAACTGGATTTGCTTTGGTATGGTGCTGCTGAATGCTTTCTGCTTTGACACCCACTAGGTGCTTTAGAGCTTCTGGCAGTGTAACTGTGGAGGTCAGGATCTCGGCACGGGGGGGCTGTGCCAAGAGCTGGCAAGCACTTCTCCTCATGTGATGTCCATCCCACCAAAGCAGGGGTGGGATGTCAAGGGTGCCCATGGTGTCATTGGAGAGACTCTTACTGGTGTCACCAGTGAGATGTCACACATGCTGTGACAAAGAGCCTCGAGGGCTCTGGGACAGCAGCAGCAGCATGTCCAGAGTCATAAGAAAATCCCCCAAATCAGGGGTGCCTACAGGATCGGGCCAGCCTCGTGCTCTGGGAGACAAGTTCTTGGGAAGTCAGACAATGGCAATATGACCTCCACTCCTCCTCAGGAGGAGAAGGATCCTTTATGTCAGGATATTACAGGAATGTAAGAGAGCCTCTTCCCTTGCTGTGCACAGGAACAAGGACCACAAGACCCAAATCATGGGGAGGGACACAGCATGCTCCATTACCTCCTGGCTTCAGCAGAAATCCTGTGTGAAGACTGGGGAGACAGGGAGACAATGACTGTGCAGAGTATCTCCTGTCTTTGCCCCAAATGGCATTTTCCTGACAAAAGTGTATAATTCAGCCAAGTTCCAGCCCAATGCACTCATCTGTTTTCAACCTCTTCTGTTTGTCTTACAAGGTCAGAGTGAAGGTGCCCAGAAATTAATAACAAAAAATATTTCCAGCTTTAGGAAAGCAAGATGTTTATTGCAGATGAAAACAGGCTGTGAGAAAAACTTTCAGACTAAAAATAATAGTGCAAAGGGTGGTGAGGTTTGTGGGGTGCAGTAAAAAGCCCAAGCTGTCCTTCTCCAGCCAGCTAAAAATCCCAGTGAGTGTTAGCTTTGCAATGCCACTCACATTTATGCAAATAAGAAATTACTTTCAGAAACACAGGTGGATGCTGGACTGTATGACTGAACTGTAGTTTGGCAGAGCACTGTGAAGCCTTCGATGGGCCCAAGGAAAACAGCCTGTTTGCAGAGAGAGCAGGAGGCTCATAAGCCACAGGCAACTCCCTAGGGGCTGCCTCTCTAGCCTGGAAGAAGCATAGAAAGCAGAGTGACAAGGAGAGTATGGGCTTTATGGCTCCCAAGAAGGCAGCTGCTCAAAATCACTGTGCCGTACTTATCAAGTTTGTGAGGTGAGAGTAAAAATAAAAAATATCCCCAAACAATCAGAAAGTAAGTTAATACAGAATATGTGGAATGAATTCGTTATCTTGGTGGTCATTTTCCAGAGGAGTATTCAACTCTTCTAGTATATCTGCTTCTGCTGGTTTCAGCACATCCTCTTCACCTGTAAGGCATGTAAGAGACAGATCATTTCGTACCGGGGGGCTCCCATGTTACCCCTCTGTCCCATGATGAAGATCTTCTGGCCAGTCTCCTGCAATTGCCTAGAGAAGTTGTTAGGTGAATTGCCTGCTTTTCGAGGGCAGTCCCAGTTGTGGAGGGGAGTTGGAGAAGGTAAAGCACCGCTGGGTTAAAAGCCAGAGGCAATAACCGCAACCCTGATTTCAAAACCTCAGGGCTGGAGGCTGGACCCCCACCCCAGAGCCCAGGATGCAGAGTAGCGGTTTTCCATGGCACAACAGCACCACATGCGTTGCATCAACAGTCCTTTTTTTTTCCCCCTGCACAGACGTTTCTGGAAATGCAGTAGTTGAGGGTCAGAGGATTGTCACCTCCTCTGAAGCAGGTCCTTAGTTTGCCTGGTTTTGAAGCAAGCTGCACGCTTGACCCAATGACTGTTAAAGTGAATCTACTCTACTCTTCCCACGCCAGATTTGGGAGCAACACCTGCTGCGGTAGCTGTAAATGGATTTTCTGAGCCCAGACACCAGCCTGCCATTTTGACCAGCTTAGTGCCCTCCATGCCTCAGTCCTGGCAGTTTCAAAGGTGTGGTTTACTGCAGACACCCACCCCTTGTCCTACTGCCCACTTTGCTCTCCCACAATCCCACTGTCAGTCTTGAAACTGGATGGACTGTGGACAGAGCATGTCTTGACTTTGACCCAACCAGCTCTGACCACAAAAAAACCTCATCTTCTCTCCACAGAGAAGAGATCTTCACAGAATATATGCCCCTGTGCTAATATGGCTCTTGGCAGAACCACAGAAGTGTTCTTAGGACAAAGAGTTAGAAAGGACCAGGTCCACAACCCCATCGCAATGACTGACAGTAGCGGACTTGTTATGACTCCCCTGGACTTGGGGAAAGCTGTCTGTCCCTGCAGTCCCACCATCCCCCCACCCTTTCTCAGCTACCCAAATTTTGGGGGGTAGGGACCCATGGCCGGGAGATGTTGTAGGATTGTTGTTGATAAGGCACCCTTGGGTGACAGTCCTCAAGAGGCAGCACTGCACTGCCCCCAGGCTAACATGGGGCCAGCAGCTCTGTGGCAACTCACCAGCAGGGTCCAAGCTCCTGTCTGCCAGCTCCCCTTCCACTGCCACTGCTTGCATCCCACCAACCATGTTCTGGTTGGTCAGCACAGGTGGTGGCTCCTGTTGAAAGCCTGGTTCAGGCAGTGCTGGCTCAGAGGGCACTGGCTCAGCCTTTTCCTGTGGGTCAGGCTGGGGGTCCACTGCTGGCTCTGACTCCAGGACGTCCTTGACCACTGTCTGACGGCCCCGTCCTCTTTTGGCTCTTCTGGCACTCCTTTGCTGCGCATTCTTATAGTCTCTGCCAGGGGATTTCACAGGGATGATGACTTGGGAATAGGACAAAGGACTTTCCCTTCTATCCTAAGGCAGATTTCCTTGGTCCCCCTGTTGTGCTTGTGACCCAGTTCATCCCAGCAGAAGCTGCAATTCTTCAGCTCCCCTCCTGAGCCCTGCACAGCAGCCTTCTGCAGCTGCACCAGTGGGCAGGAACTTGGGCAACAAATTTTTCCTCAGCCCCACATTATGACTGAGGTTGCTTGCTACCTCCCCATCCATCTCTCCCCCCAGTGCCTGTGCAGACCTTGAGCAGCTACGGGCTGCAGGTCACCTTTCCTCACTGAAGACTGATGGCTCTGTCCTTGGGTGAAGATGGAGGGGCTGGGCCATATCTGGGCTCAGGTTAAGTGCACCACAAAAACAATTTGACAGAAAAAGCAAGATTTACCTCATAACCCACTGAGCTGAATCTTTCTCCAGGGCTTCTGCTTTTCTTTTCCTGAGCAACTCCCGGTCTCTCAAGCGACGGGTTATGATGACATCTACAAGGATAAAGTGAGTGCTAACATAACATTCTGGTCCCTCCCTGCCTGGCACTAGGGCACTGATGCAAGAGGCCATGTTTTTTTTTGTGCCAAAGGAGTCTTAATATGAAACTCCTTGAGCACTGTACTTCCAGCACAGTCTCAGTGAATAGGATTTGATGACACAGCACCCAAAACTCACAGACTCCTAGCCTGACAATTACTCTAGATTTCCAGTTACAATTCCTTGGGGTGACCCATATCCAACCTACTCCCCTACTGTAGGGACCTGGGGCATGGTGCCTTTGATCAGGCATTAGTACAGACTGCAAGATAATCCTTCATGTTTTCTCCATTGTTACCCTTTTTCCTAGACAGCTGGAACTGGCCACCACTGAAATTAAGATTTTTATCTAAAAACCTAGGAGCAACCCGTGACCTACAGAACACAGTCCTTCAAAACAGGAACAGCTCTGTGGGAGCAAGGATGAGCCAGAGGGCACAGACTTACCCACACAGATTCTCATGTGCATTGGGCTGAGACCTCGTCGGGAGATGTGGATGCAACCAGAGACCAAAACAGGGCTAGTACACACTGCTAGGGTTGAGAAAATTGGTCCCAAACACCACACAAACAGCCCCCCAAGCTGGTCTGCAGCTGTGAGGAAGACCATGGCAGGGCCTAAGAAAGACTAACTGATGTGAGAAAGCTCCAATGCTGGCTTTATTGTTTGGGCAGGATGTGCAGGTTGCATACAGCCAGCAGCAGAGAGGAGCACTCCCCAGATCCCAGTCACCATGCCTTCTTTGGCCAAGGTAAGCAGTGTCCATTTCACAGGTTGCAAAGGCTCCAAATGTCTTCCTGAGGCAAAGACCAGCCTAAAAAATGGTCTGAACCACACTTTTCCATGTCTTTGTCTTAAAAGACTGCAATCCCTGATGATTTCTATGTAGACTCCAAGCTGTGATAGTAAAAACTTGTCTCAAATCAAGCAGCATGATACCCAGTTCCAGGAGACACAGGGAGCAACACTACTGCCCAAGACCTTGAGGAAGAGGGAACTCTTCTCAAAGGTACCCTGAAGAGATCACAAAAGAACTGATTTTCATAGTTTCACCAAAACCCAGACAAGTGGAAAAGCAAAACTATGACCTGCTCCTTACAGATGTAATTGGACCCAGCTCCTTTCACAAAAAGCCTTGGCTCACACTAAAGTACTGAAATCGGTGAAAAATTGTCATTTTGTCATTCTCTTGATCAGATGGTGGAAGTGTCAAGGTGAGAAAGACTTCTGAGGCTGAGCAGGGATTACAGGTCTTTTATCCCAGGTATTTATTAAATGCAAGAAAAAATGTAGTCCAGGACAGGACAATGCAAAACTGACAGCAGGAGCCAGTCTGTGCCCAAAGTAGACTTTTACACTAAACACATCTGATAATTAATAGTAATCTTACAGAAATATACCTTGGAGAGTATTTATGTTGATCTATGCTTCAATGTCCTCATCAAAGCAGAGTCAGCTTTAAAATTACTTCTGACTGCCCAGAACACTGTCCAGGGAAGCTGAGAATAACTCCAAGACAAGTGGGAGGTTGTTCCCTGAAATGAGTCAGTAACAGAGACAGTAGGGCTCAGCCAGCAGGAGATGACTCTGCCATCCACATAGAAAAAGGCAGTAAACTCCCTGAGAAGATGAGGTTACAAGTTGCAGTAGCAGGATCTGCACAGGGCCTCGGTTCAGCTACTGAAGTACATAATCCCTTGCACATCCCATTTGTGGCCAAGGTAATTTTATTTTCCTATCAAAATGTCTTGTGAGCTGTAAAAGCAATTTTAGCTGCTTGCAGCTAAATTTTTTTCAGTCCATTCTAAGAAAACACCCCCAATGCACTTCTAACTGGTCCAAGAAAGCACTGCCACAACAGCTCCAAAGCTGTCACCTGCCAGCACTAAGCAGGGAAGACCACAGTAAAACATAGGCATCTTGATAAAAAAATATTTACTAGAGGGCACAAAGAAACAGAAATTAAATTAAAAGAGAAAAGAAAATCAAGATATAAAAACAATGAGGCAGTACTGCCAGTCTGCAAAGAGACAATATACTGATGCTCTCTGAAGGACTTCAGTTGAAAAGCCTTTTTACGTGCTTTGGGATCTGGAGCACAGCATGTAAAAAGACACTCATTCACAGTTAAATGTGCATCCTCTACCCCCAAGCATAGACTAATAATTATTAGTTCCTTTCTGAGAAATACTTGGTAACAAGTGTTCATGCTCTCCTCTCCCCAAAAACTCAAGTTAGGAATGTTGTCATCATTACCTGGCACAGCATACTCCTCACAGGCTGCAGAGGGTGGCAGGGAAGAGTCCAAGGAAGCATGGTCTTTGCCTAAACTCTCCATTGCTCTTTGCAGTTCTAATTAGAAAGCGGCTTAGTTCCCTGGAAACAGCATCTGGAGACACTGGTGCAGCATAATGAGAGCTTGAAAAAAATACAGACTGCCCGCCCCAAACCTCTTATCTGGCCAGGCCACTAGGAGGGTAATAATATTCTCCTTATCGGAGTGCAAAGGTGTGCGAGTCTCTGTCCAGGATCTACTGTGTGGATTGCAAAATATGTTAGTGCTTTTATACTGCAAATTATTCCACTTCAGATAGGAAATTTACACTCACTGCTGCTAAACTGTGACTCAATAGCTCTCCTTTGTAGTGGACATGGCAGGGCAGGATGTGGCACTGCCTCACTGCTGCTTTCCAGAGTGAGTTGCAGAGACATGTTGTTAGTCCTTAAGCACCCCTTGAGAGGTCTGAAATGGGATACATGCTATCTGAAGGTGTTTGCATAGGATCCTAGCAGTGCTGGTAGGAAGGGACATCCTCCAGCTCCCCTCACGGCAGGATTGGCTTCTTCACAAGGTCAGGATGGCTCTGTTGTCATATTCTTTGGAAACCCCTAAGGAGGGAGACTGTCACAGTCATGTTACCTGTCCAAGAGCTGCACGAGCTTCCTGGGATCCAGACAGAATAATAAATCCATGCCAACCTGGCTGTGCATGTTGAGGACTTCCTAATGACTCTTTGGTCCAGTCCCTGGTGGATCAGGACTGTGAACAAAGCATTTCACTGATGAAGCAGGATGGCAATGGGCAGCCCCAGTAAAACCAGTGGGAAGACCCAGCTGTTCCCTTGCCCCCATAGGATGAGTTCCTTAAGTGGCTGTTCCTAGCTGTTGGTAGCCCCTTGCAGCCCCTGCCCTGCTGGCCTGCTGGCTTGTGCAGGGACATTTGCAGGGCCAGAATCACTGTGAAGGGGAAGCTGCTGCCTGGTACAACAGCTTCAATGCTGAGAGCCTGTTCCTTGCTCTGTGGAAATGGCCAGGCCCCTAGATCAGTGCATGTGAGATGAGGGGGCAATCCTGGCCTCTCCTGAAAACTGCCTTCATAGTTTCTTATGCCAGGATAGCACAGTAAAGCTCAAGCTTATATTGTGTGTAACAACTCTGATGGACCAGAGATGCCTCTTCAGCCAGTTTCTAGTGCACTCAGCTACCATCAGCACTTTTGTCTATGAGACACTCAACTACTTATGCACTGTTTAGGTGCTAGTGCCCCTAATCCCTTCCATCTCTGCCCACCATGAATTCAAAAGTGGTTCAAAGGTTGGTAGAAGGACTCGATAATGATAACGTGTCTACCCCCAGGTCCTCTGGGACCCGACTGCCTTTCATGGCAGGGATGATCCCACCTCCTCAAGCAGTCTGAGGACTTGCCCTGAGGAAAGCAACTCTTCAGGGATGAGCAGATCTGCCTTCAATCTTTGCCAATCTTTTTTATTTATAGTGTACCTCCTCTACTCTCAGCAGGATCTCTCTCTAGGTCTCTGGAAGCTCCAGAGCTTGAAACTTCATGCATATAGGTTTCTTAAGATGTAACCTAGGAGGTCCATGGTCATCTCTGCTGCCTTTCTTCTTATCCCCTGAGTTGTCACTTTGCTCTAGGGCTCCTGCCCTGTGTCCACTGCAGATTACATGGTACCTCCAGAGAGGTGGGGTAGGTCTAACAGCCCCAAAAGAAGCAACAGGGTGGTGGCAGCAGAGCAGATATGGGAAGGCTCTGATATGGGAGGGTGGGCCAGGAGCATGGATGGCATAAAGAGATGTGGGGTTACCAAGTCATTCACAGAATAGTTTCTTGTAGCTCAGTCACAAATGAAGACAAGGTGCGCCAAGCTGGTGAGGGTGTCCATGTTCCAGCACTGTGTGATGATGCAAAGCACTAGAGACACCCTGGTCATGAAGACATCTGGGAACGGTATCCTGGCAGGATACTGCGCTGTAAAAAGGCATTGCTTTTGGAGGAGCAAACATATCAGACCTTGAACATTGTTTCTGTTTTTGTGTCCCTTATTACAAAAAACACATAATATGCTAAGCTGGAAAGGACGCAGCAGGATCATTGAGTACGACTATTGTTCCTGCTCAGAACACCACAAAATCACACCATGTGCCTGAGAGCATTGTCCAAATGCTTCTTGAACTCTGACACACTTGGTGCTGTGACAACTTCCTTGGGGAGCCCATTTCAGTGCCCAAACACCCTCTGTGTGAAGAACCTTTTCCTGATATCCAGCCTAAACCTCCTCTGACTCAGCTTTGTACCATTCCCTCAGGGTCTCTCATTGGCCACAAGAGTGAAGAGATCAGTGCCTGCTACTCCTTGTCCCCTCAAAAGGAAGCTGTAACTGCAGTGAGGTCTCCTCTCAGTCTCCTTCAGGCTGGACAGACCAAGTGACCTCAGCTGCTCCTCATATGGCTTCACTTCAGGCCCTTCACCATCTTCATTGCCCTCCTTGGAACTTTCTAACAGCTCAATGTCTTTCTTATACCCTAAACTGCACCCAGAACTGCCCCCAGCCCTCGAGGTGAGGCTGTCCCAGTGCAGAGCAGAGTGGGACAATCCCCTCCCTTGCCCAGCTGTGATGCTGTGCCTGATGCACTGCAGGCCCAGGGCACTGCTGACTCATATTCAACTTGCCTCAGACCAGGACATTTTCTGCAGAGCTGCTCTCTACCCTCTCATTCCCCAGTCTATACACACATCCAGGGTTGCCCCACCCCAGGTGGGGAAACTGAAGTGCTTGGAGCATGTTCAAAGAAGAGCAAAGAAAGTGGCAAAGAGCCTAGAAAACAAGTCCTCTGAGGAGTGACTGAGGGAGTGAGTGTTTTGAGCAGGAACCTGAAGGGACACATTATTGTTGCCTACAGCTTCCTGATAGTAGATTGTAGATGGTAGGGGTCCATCTCTTCTCCCACGTAACAAGCAATAGGACAAGAGGAAATGACCTCAAATTGCTCTGGGGTAGTTCAGGTTGGATGTCAGGCTTCCCAGGGCAGTGGTGGAGTCACTGTTCTTGGAGGTATTTAAAAGATTTGTAGGCATGGTGTTTAGGGACACAGTTGCCTGCAGGACATGGCAGTTAATGGTTGAATTCCATGGTCTTAAGAGTCTTTTTCAACCTAAATGATTCTATGATTCTGTATTCTGGGCTGCTTGCAGGTGGTTTGAAGCATGGAAGGAAGGGTAATCCCGGTGTGTTTCAGTGCTCCACAGGAATTGGGCGCATGCTCAGGCTGTGGCTAACTCAGCTTCTCACATCAACCTCCTACGTAGTCACCCCAAAGCCTGGTGAGGGCTGATAAGTGACTCTTGACTCAGCGAAACTTTGCCATAAGACACTGCAGAGCCAGTACTGTGACTGTTCCTCCATTTCGTCTGTCTTCGACCTTGAAGGAAGCATTTGTGAAAGAAAGAGTCACTGTGCCCCCAGGTTCTTCAGAGGTTTAATGGAATAGATGGACTTCAAAATCTTACAGAGCTGGCACCTGTGTCTCTCAAGAAGGAAATCTCTAGAAGACACTTGTCCCTCAACTGTAAACTGCTTTAAATGCCAAGGAGGCAATTTCAGTATTCCACAGAAAACTTTGGTAATGCTTAGCAATGGGGAAATTACAGGCCCCACCACCTACTTTCAAGTTGTTTGTGCTCTGAAGCAGAGGGACTGAGCTGTACCCACTTTGCTGTAGTGAAATTTGCACAAGTGGGTTAAATTTCATGGCCAGTCTTGGCTACATGAACTGTTGTAGCTGGACAGTTTACAGTGTGCCAAGTGCTGCTTCCCTCCCCTTTCTCTGCACATTTCAATTCAGCTAGCCCTGGGCCATTTTCACTGATGGCCCTGGAAGATGTCAACTGAGTGTTCAGCAACCTGGGCATCTCCAGTGTCACAGACTCCTCAAATGCTGTTGGAGCTGCTCAGTAGTGGAACATCACCAACCTTGGGTACATCTCACCATGCCCCCACACAGCTTTCAACACAAAAATATCCTAGGAAAGTTTTGTCCAAGGGACAAACACTCAATTTGAGTGGATCCTGCCATTGGCTGGACTGCTTTCACTGTGGACACAGCACCAGGCTTTGGATCTATGTGTAAGTTAAAGGTCTTTGTGAGCCTCAGGGGCATCCCCTCTGTGAGCCTCAAGGGTACTGTCTGGCAAGGCTACTGCAAAGCACTGTCCACAGACCTGCATATCCCTCTGTGCAGTCAGGGATGCAGCCCTGGTAAACATGGGCAGCTGGGGGAGCTGTGCTGCTGCCGCTCTTACAGGGTGTCAGGGCACTTCTCCCAGTTTTCTCTCACAGGACAATGACAGAGAAGCAATTTGCAGGCTTGTCCTTCACTCCCTGACTTGAGGAAACTTGCTGGTTGCAACACACTGCTCTGGGAGAAGTGTGTGCTACCCATTGCTCTGTGTGACAAACTATGGTGCCTGTGAAAGCAGATAATCCCTTTCTTTCCTTGCCTTGACTGAAGCATGAAAAGATGAAAAACAGATAAATTGAACAGGAAAAGCGTATGCAAAACTGCAAATTCATATGCATACTCTCTGGCACAGATCAGGGCTTTGCAGGCATCTTGCTGTCCACCAGCTGCTTCCTGAGTCTCACCTGACCTTGGCAGGCACAGATCTGTTGGGTTTCAGAGTCAGGTTCTCTGCACCAAGCTGGTCTTCCTGAGGTCTGTGGCAGTGTTCAATCACTGCCTTCACCCTTCCCTTGGTCTACCACTTGCTTTTGAGCCATGTGAAATAAACAGCCAAATCCACAAGTCCCTGGGGACGACGAGTATCTCTGAATTTGCTGTGTGTAGAGTCAACACTGCCCCTGTCCTGTGGCTGCCCATGCTCTGACCTTGCAGGTCTGGCCTATTAGTCTGCGCTTTGGTTCTGCAGTTTCTGAATAAACACTCCACTTTGTGCTGGAGGCATGTGGTTTCCCTCTTCAGAAGAGCTTCTGGATGGTCTGTGTTGTTTTTTCCTAGCCTCTGCACATAAATAGTCATGGCTCTCAGGGCATACACAGCGCACACACTCTCTTGGGCTGCAGCCGCTCTGCTGGTGCAGTTTGAGCCATGGCATGGGGCTGAGATCCTGGTGACACTTGCCCACCCCTAAGGAGAATGAGCCCCAGTTATGCTAAGCTGGGCATAACCTTCCCATCAGCCCTGGCAGAAAACTGGGATAGAGCTGCCCAAATAAATCCTGCCTGTGGCTGAGTTGGCAGCAGCAGGAGCAGAAAACCTCAGGACAGAAGTGAGCAATACATTTATGCTGCTCACTATGGATGTGTTTTGGCCCTACCAAAGCCTTTCCCTATGGTGCAGGGGAGACAACAAAGTCTGCAAAGAGCTGGCAACACAGGGAGTAGCACACAGTCAGACCCCCTCTTCCATGCTATTTGTGGTATGGAAGAGGACAAACAGTATTGCAGAGCCTTGGGTGAAATGCACAGGTAATAGCAGCAGCCATGGAGAGCTGCAGAAGTAGAAAGGGTTCAGGAAAGGAGAACGGGGAAAATCAAAGCTCTGGACAGCCCTGAGCAATTAGTGAGACTAGAACTTTTCAGTCTGGGAGAGAACTTTCTGAGGAGAATTAAGTTTTTGATGACAGCAGTTGCCTCTCAGGCAGAAAATAGTGGATACAATCCATCTGACTGAGCACAGCTGTTTTATGCTCCTCAATACTATTTCCAGCTGCAGCATTGAATCTGTCAGCAATGGCTTTGTGGTGCTTTGAGTGTCCTACCTGGTGGCTCCAGTAAGGTGTAGAACTGGGTGAGAGGGTGAATTCCAGCTGACCAAGCACAATAGTCATAGTAAACACTGGCACATCTCCCAGACTCCAGGGATGGTCACTGACTTTGGGGAGCTCACTTGACCACACGTAGACCCCAGACTCCTATCAGATGCCTGCAAATGAGAGCTGTTTGGGATACTAGTATAGCAGAAGTCAGAGCAACATGATCTCCAGCTAGTGAGCACAGACCTGTCCTTGGAAGGGTTCAACTCACCCTTCAAAGCTGATCAGAAATCTCTAATTCTGTACAAATACTACATCTCGTATGGGACTTAAATGACCTAAGGAGGCAAGCCCTGCATCAGCCCTCTGATCTCTGCCACTGTGAGCCAAGGGGGACCCCTGCCTGCCCAAGTTTCATGGCCTAGTTGCAGGTGTTTTGTGTGTCCATGTGCTAGAAGTGGGAGATGAAAGAGCAGATGAAGCCCCAAGGCCTACTGATGCACACTGACACTATTACCTTGGTGCGACTGAGCCCTGCCATAATATCAAAGATGGCCCTGACACCAGAAGCAACCTACACCTGAAAATTCTTCAGTTTGGGGTTTTTCTCGAGTGCTGGAGCAGACATCTGGGATCCCTGGTGTTCAGCATCTCTGCTCAGACTCTTTCCATGCTCCCATGTGTTATCTGAGCTGATTGCTCTATGAAAGGCCTTAGATAAAAAGCAGAATAACATCTAATATGCGAAGTTCAGATATTTTCAATTTTCATCAGCTCTGGAACCAGTGAAGCAGTTTACTAGGGAGACGTGGAGTCATCTTCTCCCATGCCAGAGAAACATTAGTTTCCCTTCACTAAATTGCCTCCTACAGAGAAAAAACTGTGCTTGTTCAGCACCTTCCGCATCAGGACCGGCGCGTTTCTTGCTGCTCTCCCATGGCCTTTCTTGCAGGAGTGTGGGTGAGATAATACTCTGCACAGAGCACCCCGCGTTGTTATCTGGATTTGAAATTACTGTTTTGACTGTGCACTTTTAGTAGCCCGTGGTGGGAACTGGCTTATGCTGTTTTCCTCCAGCCATGCATAAAAAAGTGCTGTTGAAATAAGGTTGCGCATGTCATTTTATTATTCACCGTAGCTAGCTTAAGTGTGCAATTCGCACAGAGCACACAGGATCAATTAATCACTTGTTTTTAGGCTCAGGAAACCTATCAGAAAGCTCAGGTATCTTGACACTGCCCATCTTTCAAAATCCGGATGTCTCGCCTGGTTTTCCTAGAGTAATACAGGAAAAAAGAGTAAGAGATCAAAATAAAACACCATTCCATGAGTCATCCTTTGGCTGTATTCCATCAAATGGAATGGAGCTGACTCTTACAAAATTGACCTGCTCATTTTCCTATCTAAAGAGCTGAGGTGACTGCAACATCCTGGCTCATGGATGTGCCCTCCCAGGGCCTGTGGTACTGGTGGTGCATGTGCAGCTCAACCTGCTCCCAGCAGGGCTGTCCCTAGCACGAGGTTATGGTGGCCATGGCTCTGTCTGAGCCCCAACCACCATCCCAAAAATGGAGACCCCCCCTTCACACCTCTGTAGTGCACCACCAATTGGACCTGGTGCCTGTGTCAAGTTTTCACCCTCTTGGGGCTGCTGTTTGTGGCTGTTGCCCCATGTTGTATTGCCTGCACCAAGACGACTGAGGCTCCATCCCATCTGTGACTGTAGACTGCTGGTGGATATCCCCAGGCATCCCCTTCCTCAGCCTGGCTGGGTACAGCTGCTCTGCACTTCCTTGCAGCTTCTCTTGATGAGCTGGCCATCCTTCCCTCCTGCAGCCCAGCACTCGGTTTGTTATCTGCCATGCAAGTGCAGCCTGCCATGGCTTTTCCCAGGCTCTGGGGAGCCTGAAGGACTGTATTTCACAAGTACCCAGTTTCAGAGAGCCAAAATTAGACCCAGGAGGTCCCTGCCAAGGGCATGAGCTTACATTTTTTCCACACAGAGCTGGCATTCATTGGCATAGGTATTTCCATCGGTCCCACAGATGGGCAAGTACAGGAGGGGGCAGGCGTGCAGGTGGGCCAGGTCTTCACACGCTGGCTGGAAAGGAGAAACCACAGCACACATTTCAGTGCCAGCAGCACTCATTTCTTCCCCCCAGAACACTGAGGCATGAGCAAGTGCCACGGGCGACCTGGATCCTTCTGTCTCAGAGTAGTGTGTGCCCACAGAGGAGCAGGGGCCGCTGAATCCCTCAGAGGGACTTGTGGCCTGGGCTTTGGTGTGGGTTTGGTGCTGGAACACCAGTTGCCATGAGGCTGGGGATGATTTCTGGGAACAGTCTTTCTCCCAGGCACAGCAGGCATGCCCATCTCAAGCCATGAACAAAGAAAATTGGAAGCCTCTTACCTTTCTCAGGCCACCCCCTTCATTCAGCTCTGCCCCTGAAAGAGAGCAGAGACCCATGAGCATGGCACACCCGTGCCTGATGGCAGAAGCACGAGATACGGACAGAGGATCACATCCAAACCAAAGGGAAGGCAGGGTTGTGCAGAGCCCATTCAGGACTGGATCAGCTCTGTGGGTTTGATGAGGTGGGATCGGTTTGCTGCTGCATGCCACTCCCACCCAGCAGCACAGTGCACAGCTTCCGTCCACAGCTGAGCTGGCTGGGACAAAGCTGTGAATGCCTGTTCCCACCTCCTAAACCTTCTCCCAACAGCCCTCTCTCCCAGTTTCTGGTCAGAAGCTCCAAGGAGCATCCAACACATCTCCGGAAATGGGAAACCATGCAATGCAGGATGTGGTATGGGGTATCCTCAGAGTGTGAGGCTCGGTGATACCGCACAGCTGGACAATTGCCGCCTCTAGGGAGAGCAGCACTTGGTGTGTTCCTTTTTCTCAGGCAATCAGAGCAGTAGCAACAGTTCACAGCCCACCTGTGCAGTGCACAAATGTCCTGGGAGCATGAAGGCTCACATACAACCAGCTGCAGGGCCATCACTACCTGCACGTAGGTAGCAATGGCTTCCCAGTGCCTATAAACAGGTGCTTCCCTCGTAAATATGCTGAGCACATACTGTTCTTGCAAAGACTTGCCAGTTTGCATGGAGGCAGGAACTGCAGCACCTGTGGACTCTCCCAGGTCACTCCCAAGTGCAATACATTTGATGAACCCGCCTGTAACCCTTGTCACAAACTGCTAAAAAGGAAGGCACAGTGTGTTTGCTCCAATCCTTCTCCCTCACCATGCTGCCATTGTTTGTTTGCCCTAACCTCACCTCCTCTCCAAACCAGAATTTCTGGGTCTTTCTGCCCTATCATGCATTCCCCTCCATCCCATTATCCATCTGCCATTCCCAACCCACCACCGATGAACCAGCCGCCAGCAGCAGAGCAGATTTACCTCCGGCAGCGACCAGAGTCGCCATTGCCGCCAGCAGCAGCAGCTCTCTCCCAGGCATGGTCAGCTCAGGCAGACCTGCTCAGGCACCTCGCTCTGCTCGTGGCTGCCTTTATAGAGGACGGCACAGCCTTATCTCAGGAACACTGGGAAAAGCAGTGCTTTGTTCCTGCTGGGAGCAGCTGGACTGTACACCCTAAGGGATCACTTAGGCACTCTCACACGTAAGATAAGCTTTCCCCTGAAACTTCCCAATTGTCAGCTTCAGGTGGCAGCATCGGAGGCTGCTTTACAATCCCTTTGCACTGTAGTCAGGTGCTGTGGTTTGACACTGGCCGAACGCCAGGCAGCCACAGAAATCACTCACTCACTCACCCTCTCCTGCCGCAGCTGGGCAGAGGAGAGAAAAATTACATGAAGGATTCATGAGTTGAAATAAGGAATGGCAGAAAACACTCCAAGGGCAAAAGAGGCTCGGCTTTGAGGTACAATGTGAATTTATTACTAACAAAATTAGAGGAGGATAATGAGAAGTAAAATAAGCCCGTAAAAACACCTTTCTTTCTCCACCACCTTTCCCTCCTTCCTACTGACAGCACGAGAGACAGGGCATGAGGATTTTGGTCACTTCATCACCCAAGGTCTTCTTCTGCTGCTGTGTGAGAGGAGCTCATCCCCTGTGAGACCATGGGGTCCCTTCCCATGGGACACAGCTCTCTGTGAACTTCTCCAGCGTGGCTCCACTCTCATGAGCAGCAGTCTTCCCAAAACTGCTGCAAGTGAGTTCCTCCCCAGGCAAACAGTGCTCCCAAAACTGCTGTGGTGTGGCTCTCTTCCCATGGGGTGCAGTGCTCCAAGGACAGGCTGCTCCAGCCTGGGGGCAGGGCCCCTCTCCCCACTGAGTCTCCCACAGGATCACAGCCTCCTCCAGGCATCCACCTGCTCCAGCATGGGCAGCTCCATGGGCTGTGGGTGGATCTCTGCATCCCCCATGGACCCCCATGGGCTGCAGGGGCACAGCTGCATCACCATGGGCTGCACCACAGGCTGCAGGGGAATCTCAGCTCCAGTGCCTGGAACCCCTCCTGCCCCTCCTTCTCCACTGACTCTGGTGTCTCTATGTTGTTTCCCTCACACATTCTCACCTCCTCTTCTCTGGCTGAATTAACACTGCATGCCACCCTTTGTTTTTATTTTCTAATTAAATCTCTTATCACAGAGGTGTTACCGACCTCTCCAACTGGCCCAGCCTTGGCCAGCAGCATGTCCATCCTCAGAGCCATCAGGGATTGGCTCTGCTGGACATGATGGAAGTTTCCAGCAGCTTCTCACAGAAGCCACCTCTGTGGCCCCCTTTCTGCTAAAACCAGGCCATGCAAAACCAATACATCAGGGTTGGGCAATGCTGCTTACCCCAGCCAGCTACTTCTGATTGTATCTCACCTAAGCCATCCCTTCAGCCTTGCAGCTGCTATTCTTCACACATGACAGGTATCTGCACTTGAGTTGTGAGACTAGACATAGAAAAGCCAGGAAATTCAGGCTGATTAGAGTGGTGGCTCTGTGGCATAATCCCATGAGACCCAGCCAGGTGCATACACAGCTGCCTGACGCACTGGTCAGGATCCCAAACACAACAGGAGGTCTGTCACCATGCTGCAGCTAGCCCACACAGTCACTGGGTGGGATGGCATGGCATGGCATGGCATGGCATGGCATGGCATGGCATGGCATGGCATGGCATGGGATGGGATGGGATGGGATGGGATGGGATGGGATGGGATGGGATGGGATGGGATGGGATGGGATGGGATGGGATGGGATGGGATGGGATGGGATGGGATGGGATGGGATGGGATGGGACAGGCTGGGGGTGCAGAGGGTCTGGAGGGTACAAAATTCAGCTGCCGGGGGGCAAGGAGCTGCAGGTGCAGTCACTGCCTATGCTTGGAGGAGCCACATAGTCAGAGATGGTTTAATCTTACCTTGCTCCACTCAACCACCTTGGCTGCAGCCAAGATTGCCAGAGCAAAATTATCTTTATCATAAGATTCAGTGTGTTGGAAGGGGGCAGTGTGCATGGGTACCCAGATTAAATACACAGAGGTGGCACACAGAGCAGGGAGAAGACAGAGAGGCTGGAGATGATCCTCAGTGGCAAGAAACACTGTCTTTTCAACAAGAATCATGACCTTAGAATATCCCAGCTGCTTTGCCTGCAAGACTGGACAATTTATGTCAGGATGAGCGTTCTTATCTCCTCTTTCTCAGAAGCTTTATTTTCTACATCTGTCCCCACTTTCTTTTGGTGAAAAAAAAATCAGTTGGTGAAGGGAAAAGGATGGAAAGAGAGCCACAGATCATAAAGTCAGTGCAAGACCAATGTTGACTAAAAACTCCTTCAGGTCAGACTTGCTGAAATGAGGTCTGGGCCAGAAAGGACAGAGACTCACCTTCCCCATGGGAGCAGATGGGATGTATCATGTGTGCAAGGGGTGAGCAGGGGGTAGGTGCCCTACAGAAACCACCAGCAGGCTGGGAGAGCTCCAGATGCATGGAGCACACACATTTGCACTCGCTGAGGTTCTGACTATGACTGTGCTTAGGATGTTTTTTTCCCCAGAGGAAGATACATGCAGAGTATCTCTGTCTGAGTCAGAAGGGGACAGCTTGAGCATCCCTTGTGGCCAGAGAGATATGGGCCCTGCCAGAGGCTGCTTGCATCCTTCTATTGGAGGCCTGCAACTCAGCAGGGCTGTGACCAGGACTTGGGAATCGGCAACGTAACCAGCTTAGGGTTCCCCTTGCAGAGTCATTCCTCCACTCTGCCAAGGCAGCTGCACACATGTTTTATATTCCCTCTTCACAGAGTTTACACAGTTCAATAACCTTTGGCTTTCATTATTATTCCACTTTGGAAATCCCTCAACTAAAGTAAATATTTAACTGCATTAGCAGTTGTTCCCAAGGCACATGGGGTCCTGTTAGTCTTGTTTAGTCTAGTACAAGGGAGGCCAAGGGGGATCTGATAGCAGCCTACAACTGCTGGAAGGGAAGCTGATGGAGCTAATCTCTTTTTGGTGGTGCCAGATGACAGAATAAAAAGCAATTGTCACAAACTGCAGCCTTGAGATGATCAGGTCAGGAGTCAGGAAAGAGGCTTACCCCAAAGGGTGTACAACCCAAAACAGCAGAGAGGTGGGACATCTCCATCTCAGCAGGACATGTACCTGACCAAGACTCACTGTGCCCAAGATTTGTTGGGTGAGCCCTGAAGGACCCTGCCACCAGCAGGCTGGGACAAGCAGCTGTCAGTCTCCAGCACACATGGATGTATGTCCTTAGATTCACTTCTGGCAAGTCTGGTCCTAGCCAGCACTCAACAATATGAGCAACACAGTGCCCCTCCTGCAAACTGCTCACCCACCAAGATACTTCACAGCTCCGCATGAGGGCTATCTTGGGCCTTTAAAGTCTTCTCCAAAGTTTTTACTACCCAGAAAAACATCCAGATTCTGATTGTAATGCCTCTGGTGCCACCTCCACTGCCTCTGATTCCAAGCACGGCCTGGTTCTCTGGTCATGGCAGCAGTGGCGCAGGAGCAGCAGGCTGGGGCTGTGCTGCTGGGACACGTTGTGTGCTCCTGATCACTCCCCTGGGATAGAGGGTGGCAGGAAATGTCTGCTTCCCCTCTGTGCTGGAGCAGCAAGGTCAGTGGTGCTGTAGCAAATCTGTTGGCTGATACAAGGCCTGATCTTCCTCTGCCTCATTCCTCAGTGGCATTCAAATCCCAGTGCCTTCACAAAGCAGATTAAAATGATATACTAAGAGATAGCAAAGGGTAAATAACCTCTTGCAAACTGTTTTTGTCCTTTCAAGCTTTTCTGCCAAGCACAAACTTTCAACTCCTAATGAAAGTCCCTGCCTCCTGTACCCCTGAAATTCTTCCTCAGGTGAGGCAGGAGGTTTTCTGGTGGCTGCTTCCCTCACATTGCCTGTGGAGCTCCAGCTGGCTCTGCATTTTCTCCCTGTACTTACACCAGCAAGATGGTGATGTGCAAGGCTTCAAGACATGGGATGGGGAGATGTGAAGGCTCTGGGTTTGCCTGAGGAGCTGGAGACCTAGTGTCACCACCAGCAAGACACGCAAACTCTGCTGGAGACAGTGCCAACAAGCAGGGAGACTTGTGATTCTGAAACCAACCTTGGGCCTGCCCCCTTGCAGCACTACCTCTGTGCTTGTGCCCCACAGCGGTACCCACATCCACGCACTCATCGGGACTGCCCATCACACCCTGGACCCTTGTGGTGCCTCTTCCCTCCAGGCTGCAGCTGTGTTTGCAGGCTCTGGGCCCGAGCGGGCGCAGATGGCAGCCGGCCAGGCCGCATTGCGTCACAGCGCTCCTGCCCCACGCCTGCCTGCCTGCCGGCCTTATCGCTGCCGTGGCCTTGGTGTCGTCACCACTCCACCCAGCACCTGCCGTTTCCTTGCTGTTATCTCTTGTCTTTCCTGGATTTCGTGGCTATTCTCGGCCTTCCCAGGTTCTGCAGCCACGCTGATATTTTAACTCCTGCTCTGCTGCTCCTCCCAGGGCTTTGGCGTGCAGCAGACACCCACAAGGGGGTCCCACCAGTACTGCAGTGCCCTGAGACGAGAGCGCTGCCTTGCTTGTGCAGCCCAAACCAGAGCCCACCGTCCACCCTGCTGCTGCACAACGGGGCAAGGCAGAAACAGCAGGGCAAGTGCCACGCTCGTTTTCATCTTTAGCTTACTCCCTGCGTCTAGGTGGCTTTTATAGAGAGAATAACAGTGTCTGTTCTGTTCCTCTGACCACTCTGAGGTCTCCAGACAAGTAGGAGAAAGAAGGAGTAATTTGTTCTCCTTTGTATGAAAAAAAAACCAAAAAAAAACCCTAACCAAAAAAAACCCAAAAAAACCCCACCAAACAAACCAACAAAACAAGCAAAACCTGAACAAACCAAACCTAAACCAAAACCCAAACCCAAAACTCACACCAGAGATCCAAGTGACCACCAGATGTTTGCCCTTTGATATACTGTGAATGCAAAACTCCACAGGTGAAATCTCTGTGATGGGGGAAGGGCCCAGCCATCACCACTTCCCAGCAATTTTGCCAGACTTTCAGGAATCAGAATACATATTTGGACACCTTCTTCCTTTTTATTACTGAGAGTAAATACTGTGGTATGTCAGGCAGGTATGTCAGTAGGTGTGAACACTACTGACATACCCGCCTGACATAACACAGTATTTACTCACAGTAATAAAAACTTTAAAAAATTTTTTTATGATAGAAGAATTACCCTGTGACACTGCCAGCTGCAGCAACACAATATTGTGAGTACACAGACTAATCCTGCCTGCTGGCTCTCTCACCAGATGCAGTCTGAACCATAAATCTGCCGTCAATCTGGAGAAGACTAAAGTTTCCTGCCAGGTAAGGCTGTACAGTGGACCTCAGAAGTGCAACAGCCTAAGGGAGTATCTATTGCACACTTTTTTCCCCTGCAGCAGCTTACAGCTGGGCAGAAGTTGCTGCGACTCGCCCTGATCCGTGGGCACCCTGTCCTCTTGTCCCTTGTGTTGATCACTGCCTGTTCAGATCTCCGTTCTACAAGACGTGCTCTAAATGCACCCGCAATCTGCAAATGCTCTGCAGCTCCTTGGCAGCTTACAGATGGCCTTGACCTGCATTTTTCCACATGCTTGCACTTGAGGGCTGAGTGACCAAATTCCAAGTGCAGCAGATAAAGCAGCAGAAAACCACAGATTTCCTTCTCGACTGGTAAATGCTTGGCACGAGGCACGCCAAGCCCCAGTGCTGGTGTCAGGGACGGGATGAGGCTGTGTGACTAGGCAGGTTAGGCAGAGCTCCCTTGCTGCTGCAGTACTGTCCCCTCCTGCTCTGAGCTGACACAGATAACCTGGGGGCTGGTAGCAGTGGTAGGTATGCTGTCCCCGCCATACTGATGTTCAGTCTTGTTTATCTGGGAAATTGCACCCGCCGTAATTTACAAAAAAAAAAAAAGAAAAAAAAAGGTTTCTCAGTCTCTTTTTCCCCAGAGTTTGTTTCTGAATGAATAAATCTGTACTGGGCCCCAGTTTTTTATGCCTTCTAAGAACAGTGTTGCTAATTCCATTTTGCGTGGGACTGAATGCTGTCATCAGCCTGCATTTAGCACCATGCTGGAGAAAAAGGGATAGTGCATATGCCAGCTCCCCCCTTCAAAGTGACAGCTGCTCTGGGTGAGTTTTTGTGAAGAAGGCCCCTTGACTTCTGCAAGAGAGGCCTGGCCTTCCCACTCTGCCAATTGCTAAAGTCTCTGAAGATGCCCCAGAGAGAACTGATGTAATAAGGGACACAATAAGGATGCAGTAGTGCAAGAGAATCGGGGAAGTCTTTCTCCCTGCATTTTGAAGGGAAACTGTTCTGTGATGCTGGATTTGCATCGATCTTCAACAGCAGGGTCACCCAGACATGCCTGGCCACCTTTCCACATTGCCACTGCTTAACATTCATATGTCTCCACTTTTTCCCACACATCTGCAGGTGCAGCATCCTTCTGAAGAAAAAACAGGGAATGAAATACTCTTTCTAGTGTTCTGTTTATCCAGTGAATGTGCAGGCACACAAACTGCTCAGTACTTCCCTATTAGTTAAGTTGCCAGAGAAGGAAGATGCAGGTTTACACATTGACACTAAGAGCAGAGATGTGTCTCCTTGATGTTGCCTGCTACTTCTGACTTCAGAGCCCATCTATTGTGCAGGTGTAATTTTTTTCCAAACGATCTATTCACTACTTGGGCATGTATGAATTAACAGCAGGAGGGAGCCACAACAAATACCACTGAACAGAAGGGCATCAGTCACCCTCAGTGAAACCCATCCTATTTCTTGGAACACATTCCTGCAACATTTGCTTTCATTTCTCTTAAAAGCTTTAGACAGAACTTGGTGGTCTCTGGGATATCTCATTTGCATTGAGACAGCAATATCCTCTGTTAACTCATGGAAGCTCTGTTTTTTACTTCAATACTGCAATTATCTAGATGTGTACTGGCAGATCAGAGCAGAACTAGAAGTACTGAAAGCAGCTTACTCTTAAGTAGCCAGATGCTAATGCAAAGATTTTCCTTTGGGAACTGTCAGGTAAAATCAGGTCAACAGTGGGGAAAATCCTACCTTTGAGCATAACTGCCATCCCAGATTGTCCTCCAGAAAACACACTGCCCAAGGGTCCAGCCAGGTCCTGGCACCTCTGGACAGATGTTATTCTTGCCAGGGAAGCAAAGCAGTGAATAGAAAAGAAATGCACTGCTGATAGGCACAAGGACTGAGTACCCTTGTAACAAGTGGATTTGTGTGATTTGTATATTAAATTGCAATAACAAATAATCAGGCTGCACGTTAGGCACTTCAGCAGGAACCACCCAAACCAACAGAAGATGAGCAAGGAACTGGCAACGTGCAGCAGTAACCAAATGTGAGCTGGCTTTGGAGGCGGGTTTTGGCAAGGCCCATTAACCTTTAACCTTATTCTAGTGATTAGATAAAGTTGTGTATGACACCTCTAAACAGATAAAGACAATTACTATTTTCAAATTAAAAGCTGTCAAAGACTGTAACTGAGAAATGGTGTAAGTTTTTCTTCACTTAGGTGAATGCAGCTGCAGGTACAGAACATATCTTCTTGCCTGGTGATGAGCTTCTCTGCAGAGGAAGCTATTTTTGTCCTTGTTCTTGTCAACCTACACACAACCAAAGCTTTGCAGGCACCTCCTTTTGCTCTGGCAGGCCTGACTCTATGCCTTGTGCAGATTACTGTCACTTCTTTTCTGAGGCAAGCACACAAAATGGGGCCTGAGACACGGGGCACAGCTTAGCACCATGTGGTTAAAAAGATGCAGACCTTACCGGACTGGGTACAACTGAGAGGAATGGGGGAATAAGCCTGGTATGGATGGGTAAAGAGGTACAACCTCATGCATCTTTCCTGTCACAACTGTGGGACACCCTCAGTCCATGACAGGACCAGCCAGCACCATTCAGGAGGCAAGGAGATTAGGCTTAGGAGCTGGTCTGTGTCCATATTGGCTGCATCAGTGCCCCTTGGGACCCTTCCCACTGTGCACAACCACCCCACGGAGGCAGTTCAATGCTGGTAGCAGAATTGTGCAAAAGGACTTCCAGGTTTGTAAGATGATTCAAGTTTCTTTGTTCAAGTCTTCAAGTCCTTATTTCAAGTAACAATCATTGCAAATTGTACACAAAGCTTGTGGCCTGGTTTCTCATGAAACTTTTTCCCATGGAGACGGTGCTGCTCCTGATTTGATTTCTCCGGGCTCTCAGCAAAAGGCAGAGGGATGTTGCAATTGGATCTCCAGAGCTTCCTGCCTCTCTTCACTTGTTTCTTTGCTGCTACCTGTCCCTCCAGATGAAGTCGGCCCTTCCCAGTCCTCCCCCTAAAACAGTGCCAGGGCAGAAGAGCTCCTCAGCCCACACAGAAGCAAGCAGCAGCGTCGTGGCGCGGGATCCCGTGAGCAGGGGGCTGTGCTGTACCATTCGGGCTCATGTCCCCGCCGCAGGGTGACCCGCAGGCTGCCCGGAGCCATGCCCTTGCCTCGGGGCCCTGCCCTGCGGAAGTGCTCTGCTCGGCCCTGCCGCCACGACAGCGCGGAGGAATGTGCCTGACGGGGATGCTGCCCGCCCATCCACACAGCCTGTCCCACAGTCAGGGAGCGAGGGGAGGCACTGGGGACAGCCCTGGGCTTCTGCCGGCCTCGGAGGGAGCAACAGAAGGGAAAGCATAGAACGATTTGGGCTGAAAGGGACCTATAAAAGATTATCCAGTCCAACCCCCTGGCATGAAGGGGAGAACTTTCACTTGACCAGGTTGCTCTAAGTGCCATCCAAGCTGGCCTTGAGCACTTTCACAAATGGGGCAGCCACAACTTCTCTGGGCAACCTGCTACAGTCTCTCACCACCCCCACTGAAAAAAAAAAAATCTCCTCATGAACAGTCTAAATCTACACTCAATTTGATAGCCTTGTCCCTTCTCCTGTTATTACAGGCTGTGAGAAAAAAAAAATGTGCCCCCATCTTTCTTGTAGAGCCCCCTTTAACTATTGAAAGGCTGCTCCCTAGAGCTTTCTCTTCTCCAGGCTGAACAACCCCAACACTCTGAGCCTGTCGAGGCATGCTCCAGCACAAGAGAGGTGCTCCAGCACTCTGATCTTCTCCATGGGACTACACTCTAAACAGGTCCACATCTTTCTTCTGGGGACCCTGGAGCTGGACACAGCACTCCAGGCAAGGCCTCACCAGAGCAGGGTAGAAACACCACCTTCAACCTGTTGGCCACAATTCTTTTTATACAATTGGCTTTCTGGGCTGCAAGCACACTCTGAAATAAATAAAGACAGAACAAATTGCCAATATCATTAATCTGAGTTACTGCAGATTTATACTAAGGAAAGTTGTACCTTATGGAAAGCTATCAGATCACTTTAATAGGTCCTGTAAATCCAAGAAACAAAGATGTCAAAGAGGGTGTGTGTCCCCCAACCCACACCACTGGAGAGAGAGCATGTTTCTGTCCTGCTGGCATTCCTGGAAGCAGCATTTCTATGGAGAGAGCTGGGTTCGATTTTCTGGGGAGCTGCACCGTGCCCAGGAGCACAGTGCCAGCAGAGGACACCTGTGACCCAGGGTACCCTGGCACAGACCCCCACACGCCCAGGGTGCACAGCTCTGCTGCCTCACACCGCTCTGCAAAAGCCCTCTCCATCGGGCTTGGGCCCCTGACAATATCTGACAATATCTTCTGACCTCTCCTCTCGCCTCCTTCTTGCCCAAGCTGTGATCATCACAGGCACCACTTTTGTGCCCTGGGGATGTGCACTGCATATTTTTTGTTCTTGTGAGTGACCAGGGCTGTAGGCTTCAGCCTAGCACGACCCAGGTCTGCTCACACATGTGTGGCCTGCTCTTGTCTCATAGATGCTCAGGGCTGCCACAGCCGCCCTGAAGAGCAGAGTCATAAGCCCAAACTCCCATTCTTCATGGAGGAGCTGATGTGATGCATGCTGAGCTTGGAATAAGCAGACAGGAGAGCTGCTGTGGGGCTGTGCTTCTCTGTGCCCTCCCTGGCCAGAAAGGGTCTTGTGAGTTTTGACTCAGAAGGGCTGGGGCAGCTACTGCACCTCCGCTGTCCCAGGCACCTTCACAACTCCACAAGCCCACACACACCGATGGGCCATGTTTTGCTGTGGGGCACTGCATTTTCATGTGCATATGTCCCTGCAGGGCTGGTGGTCACCACACGCTGCTCTTCAGCTGAGGAGTGGTTGCCCAGTGGAAGTACATGGTGCTACTGCTCTGGCAAAAACCTGACCCCAGCACGTGAGCTGCCTGACTGAGAACCTCCCATTTGATTAATATTTACATCCCTTTCTGGACTCTGCCATGCTCCTTGAGAACTTTGTTTTTCTTCCAGGAATTTGAGGCTTATAACTTCCTTCTTCCTCCTCATACTTTGATGCCTAACTACAAATGCCTAACTACCTAACCACCACATTACCCTACATTACCCGTGAACTTTCACTGTGTTGCAACCTGATGGCTTGTTTCAGCAGGTATTCTAGATATTTGCAATTTCTTCCAACTGCCAAGTTTGATCAGAATCAGACTTACAAGTCATTAGGCATGATGGATGGACAGATGTATTCATGTGTAGGAAAGTATTATAGTTAAGCGGCATTTTTTTTGTAGGGAGAAAAAGACTGAAAATTAACTTTGCCAAAAAAGAACATCACAATATGATGAGGTCAGAGTGGACTATGGTGTGACTGGAAAAGTGAGATCTCCAAGGACTCCTTACAGGTTGGACTGGAGTGTATGCTGCAATGGTGAAAAGCTGGGGAGGGCTGGCATGCAGTGTGAGCAGCCTGACCTTGCACCAACACGTGCTCATTTTTACTTCTCCTGTAATGCCTATATTTCTCTTTTTTCACTCATGGGTTCATTAGGACACCTTACCTCTTGTGTGGATACCTGCTTGGATCTGTAAGTCTGCATTTACCATTCACACATCATTGCACACTTGAGTGGTGCAGAGTGTGAATGATCCCTTCCAGCAACAGGGCCTTCTTTAAACACAAAGCCTTGCTCTGCTTCCAGAGACGTGTTGAGACCAAGCAAGACAGTGGTCCCATGGAAAAAATTGCAATATTTTTATAGGATTCACATGAAACATAGCAGGTATTCATGGTGGGGAGCTACAGTGCACCCATGGAAAAATGTGTTAGACATTCCCTAACTCTGATGCTTTTACTAAACACTGTGCTGTCACTTCTTTTGCTATTTACTAGACAAATTTGAAAGATGACATACATGATAGTGTCATGGGAAATCAAACTGACTCTGCTTTGAGTCACAATTGAGGTCTGGTTCACAATGCACCACTTCCCTACAAGTGCTCCGTTCAAAACTGAAAGAAGGGAAAGACAGATTTCACTAGCACAAGTCCAGGTATTTTCTGACAGTAGAGAAACATGGAAACTCTGGACTGATCTGCTAGTCCTGAAGAATGGATTTTCTGCTGGCTCACATTGTGGGTTGCCTTTTACCAATTGATCCATAGAAGATGTCTGAAGAGCCTGAAGGTGTTGAAAGATAGGTTTACTCATTGAAGAAGGCAATTATTGATGCTTGTTTGAGTGCTGACTGAGTATATCAGTGCCATCAGTGATGGTGTCATTATAGCATCATGGACACAGGCATTGCCATCACGTTGCTCACAACATCAGGTTTAAACAAAGCACAAGGCAACTATTGGACTGACTTGCAGAATATCTCAGAAAGAACTGAGAAACATTTAAGTGAACAGAAAAAAGGAAGCAGATGTCTCTGGTCATGCACTTTGGCAGCAGGATAGCTCATTCTCGTCACTTTGGCAGCCCACCAGGCAGCACCAGAGGCCGCTGAAATCAGCAGATCCATGGGGGCTGAGGACAGTAGGAGTAGCGCAGGCGCGCATAGGGCTCTCTGTGTGTGTGTGTGTGTGTGTGTGTGTGTGTGTGTGTGTGTGTGTGTGTGTCTGTTACAAAGTAGTTTTTACCAATGGGAAGAATGGGATTCACTTTCTCCCTGCAGTTACTTTGCTTTCGTGAGAGCAAATGAACAGCGGCATTAAGGGCTGCTAGCAGGAGTTATTTATTGCACTTTAAAACCACTTAAGTGTCGCACGGTGTACATGAAGCACTCTGAAGCCCAGATACATGCAAGTCTGCCAGACCACGAACAGGATTTTGCCTGGCCAGCTGTCAGTCTCACCCTGTGAGTCACCAATGTCCCACTAATTACTTTACAGTCAGCTGTGAGTGAAATGCCTGCAGCACCCAGGGGAACAGCAAGGTTAGCACTGTCTCCCTGACTGTTCCCTGCTCCTGCAGTAGGGCAACACTTTAAAACCCACGCCATCATCTCTGCTGGCCGAGACAGGATAGGTTTCTTCCTGTAGAGCCAAGGCAGTTTCTTTCCAGACTCAAGGACTCGCTAGTTATAAGAAACATATGTAACTAACTTTGAGGGATGTTGGATGGTGCCCAGACCTGCTTGAACAGCTTGAACAGGCACTACTACTGGCTTGGTGACGGACGTGAGGAAAATCTTTCCTCGGAAAAGTGGATCAGTTCTGGGACAGGGCACCAGAGAGGTGTAGGTCGTCATGCTGGTCAGCTTGCAAGACTCAGTGGGACAAAACCACAGCTGACTTCACATGTTGTTGGCAACAGTCATGCTTCCAGCAGGATGTTTGACTGGAGACCTCCAGAAGACCCAGCCACAGGCACTGCTAGGATGTTGTGATATATTTAACAAAAAGCTAGTCATGATTTAAACGCAGGAAATGAGCTCCACTGAGCTCCACCGAGCTGACAGAAAAGCTACAGTTTATGCAGCTTTGCTCCGAGGGAAGAAAACGTGTAGCCCTCCAAGGGGCATGGATACAAATATATCCCTCGCTGCCCCGCAGCAGCTCGCTGTTGCCGCTGACTCCTTCTGCCACCGGCGAGCGCTTCTGGGGGCGGATACAGCGACCGTTCCAGCACGCTGCCACCGGGCACCGTGTCGGAGAGCTAGCCAAGGCGGGGTGCGCTCACCAGGGCCGGCCGGAGCGGCCGCTCGGTGGACCCGGGAGGGAGGCCGGGGACGGGAGGAGGATGCCGAAGCGGGGTAGCGCTGGGGGTCTCGCCGGCGCTCCCGGCGGAGGCGGGCGGGACGCGAGGCTCGGGGCCGCCCCCGGCGGGCGGAGCCGCCGCCGCCCCCGCCCCATCCCCGTCCCCCGTCGGCGGAGCGGCGCGGGGCGGGCGGCGCTCCCCGCCAGCGCAGCGGCATGAAGGAGCCGTCGCTGCCCGGCACCTCGCTGCAGCGGGCCTGCCGCCTCCTCGTCGCCTTCTGTGCCCTCCACCTCTCGGCCACGCTGCTCTACTACCTGGCGGGCAGCGCCCTGGGGCCGCCGGGCAGCCCCGAGCCGCCGCCGCGCCGCCCGCCGCCCGCCAACCTCTCGCTGCCGCTCTCCCGCCCGTCGCCGCCCGCCGCCCGGGCCCGGCCCCCGCCCGCCGAGCTGCCGCCGGGCCCCTGCCCCGAGCCCTCCCCGCTGCTCGGTGAGTGCCGTCCCGGCAGGGTTTCTGGGGGGACGGGCCGGGGCCCCGCCGCCCGGGGGGTGCCCGACGCCGCCCGGGCCGCGGGGGAAGCGGCGCGGGCGGCCGCCGCCGGGTCCGGTGCGCCCGTGGGCGCCTCTCCCCGCGGAGCGGGTGCGGTGTGACAGCGGCGCGGCCGCTCTCGAGTGTGCCGCCGGCGGAGGGGGATTGTGGGAGAATCCCCGGGGAGCCGGTGCGCAGGGGAGCGCGGCGCTGATGCTGCCGCGGGCACGGCTGCGGCGAGCGGAGCCCCTTCGCTCTCGGGGAGCGCTCCCACCCCGCCCAGCTAGGTTTGTTTCTGGTTGTCGTCGGGGTTGGGTAATTTCCTCTCGGAACTCTACCCAAAGTGCTGCTCTTGCGCAATGCTAAGCTCAGGAGGGCTTTTTGCGCTGTGCAGGCTTTTCGAAGCCTTTCTCTGTCCGCGGACCTGCTGAATGAGCGACACGGGTTTAAAATGAGCTGTGAGGCAGGGTCATGAGTACAGTTGTTATGCATCCCAGCGGCGCTTTCCACTGGACATATTTGGTCCTGTGATGCAGTACCGTGATACGTGGCAGCCTGGCGTGCGTTTTATCTGCGCTGGAGCTGTGCTCCCCATAGGCCTTTTCCACGACGGCTTGGGTGCTGGCATGCTGGCAGGATCTTGGCAGGTTTACAGCCTGCTGGTGGTCTCATTTTTACTATGTGATGACCCGGAGGTGTTTTGATCTGCTGGCTTTGTCACAAGAGTTGGGGGCAAAGGGAATTTCAGATTTTTTCGTACGTTTAAAAGGCTCTCCCACCCAACTTGTTGCATGGAACTGCTGCTCCTGGAACAGACTCTCCTGTGCTGAAGGTAGGGCTGTTACCATGGCCTGCTGGCATCCCAAGATGACAGTAGCCTGGCCACACCTTGGGCCCTTGAGCCTGGGGGTAATCTCCCTAATCCACCAAGTGTGCCGTTTCAGCATAGGTACCTCTGTTACCAGAGATCACATCAGGGGAAGAGACTTCAGAGAAGCTACCTGCGGTTTTCCGTTTATGGAACAGACAAAAAAAATTCATAGTTTCTCTCGGTGCTTGCTGGTCAGCTCTTTATGGATCAATGCATCTGAATTACAAATGACTGCTTTGTTATTTTAGGAAGGTGGTTTTGAGGTCACTAAAAGAAACTGTCCTGTTTTGTGTTGTTGTTTTTGATTCGTATCTTTCGCTTTTTTCCCCTACATCACTTATATTGAAAGTGGCTGTGCAAGCCTGTCCTCAGAGAGTGGATGTGGGAACCCTTTATGAATATGGCTTTGCTTTGAATGGTCTCCACTTAGTCTGATCCTGTCAGGAGTGAGTCATGTGCTTTGGAAATGCCTGGAGTTTAGAGAAATGCTCTTAGCGACCCCAAGATTCAAAGTGTTATTGGATTTAGTTGCTGAAGGATCATTTAAGATGTTTTAAATCATCTTTGTTACATCTTCTGTGCCATTCTGAATCTGCCAAAGGTCAGATGAAGCTACTGGCAGTGGTTACAGATGGTCAAGAGAGCTACTGGACCACGGAAGAAGTAGCTCTTTACGGTAGAGTAGACAAATGTTTTCTAGCCATGTTACCTTCAGTATTTGTGGGGTGATGCAGTCTCACATGCAGCCTGGCACCATCACGGACGGCATCAAGATTTATAGCCAGCATGTAGGTGAGAAACTGTTAGTTCTTTTTTTTCTCTCTCTCTGTTCTTTTCAGATTTTGGTAGCAAACAGCATTTGTTAAACAATTGTATTGTGCCTCTCACCTTGGTCACAGCTGAGTCCGCCCTGATCAGCATCTTATAGGTCTCTAATGCCACCATGAGGAATAGAGGGTGTGCACTTTGTGGGCACTTCTGACATGTAATTTTTCCGCCCAGAACTCAGAAATACTCCTTCTTGAGCTCAAAACTCACTTATCAATATGAACATAAAAAGCAGGAACCATCCTGTGATTCCTGTATTCCTAAAAGCATGGGTAAGTGCTCTGATGGAAACAGGTACCTCCAAAAACTTCATTTCCTCAACAAACCAACATTTTTTATAACATACATGATTCTGGGTTTTTTAATTTCCTGCCTGCCCCTCCCCCATCGTTGTTGGGAAGCATGTGATGACTCACACAGGATATGTGTGACTGAACTGCTCAGGCTTTTTGAATGGTAAAATAGCCAGGTACTCATTTCAGAGGCCCACAGTTTTTTTCCTAGCAGTCTTTAGAGAGTAGTTTACAATCCCTGCTGTCTGGCTCTGCAACAAATACATTAGCTGAATGAGGTTTAATCTCTTACAAGAAGCTGCCAAATTTTAAATGTGCTTTTATGGTTCACTTGCTATTATTTATAATTTAAAAGAATAAATCAGGACTGGGGTAATTCTTTAATTCGGCTTTGAGCTGAAAGTCCTTATAGGCTATGCAATTCTCTAATACAAGGTAATATAAGCATTTTGGAGTTACGCTTCAGTTTAGAGCTGCATGCTAATGAGTATCTTAAGTGGGGTTTCAGGAAGCGGAACCTGCTTGCTGCAGTAAAATCTCAAGAATTCCAAGAAATTCTGGTTTCTCTGAGAAGGCCAAAAGCAAGTAAATCCAGGTATTTCCTGCAGGTGTCCATTCCCCAAATTGTTACATTCTTTAGAGATGCAGAACCGTATTGTGGTATTTGTTTTGGTTGGTTTTTTTTTTACTAAAAATTTGCTGTCTAGAAGTATTGTTGGCTGAAGCACTTTCAAATCAGTCAAATGTGTTTCTTCTACTATTTCCGTGAGTTTTTTGTATTTTGGTGTTGGGGTAGTTGCATGCCTGATGGTTTAAGGAGGGTATGCACAAGGGGTCAAATTCTTTGGCTGACAGATCCCTTTCCAAAAGAGCTCATTTTAATGCAGTAGAAGTCTGCAAAGCAGAATTTCATAGGCAGGCTTACCTATATTTCAGGGATGTAATTTTCAATTCCTGGCCAGGTGAGTGCATGTATTTATGGAGGTTATTTTAGAGTACAGCTGTCTCCTTAGCCAATTCTGACCCCCATTTAGACACCAGGTGTGGCTGGGATGGCAAACATAAAAGATGCACTCTTGCCATTTTTGCCATGAGCATCTTCTGGGAAAGTTCACCCAAGTGTGGTAAATATTGCAGTCATGTGTCTGTCTTAATAGCTTTCCATGCCCAGATATAAAATTTAAAAATTGATAACTCTGTACACTAGTAATAAACAGATATTCACAAAACAAAAGTGTAGGTTAATGTGTGAACCAGTGAATTGTCCAAAGGACAAACCACTAGAGATGTACTCATTTTCACTAAGGTTTCAAAACAGCTTTTCCTGGGATACCATTGAATGGATTGGATTGGATTGGATTGGATTGGACTGGACTGGATTGGACTGGATTGGATTGGGTTGGATTGGATTGGATGGGTTGGATTGGAAGGGACCTTAAAGATCGTTTATCCTGACTCCCTGATGTGGGCATGCGCACCTTTACCTAGACCAGGTCATTCAGAGACCCATCCAACTTGGCCTTCCACAAACACTTCCAGAAATGGGCATCCAAAACTTCCCTTGGCAACCTGTTCCAGTACCTCACCACTCTCACAGTAAATAATTTTTCCTAACATCTAATCTAAACCTGCTGCACTTAAAAGCCATTGCCCCTTGTCCTGTCACTATCTTGTCAAAAGTCCTTCTCCAGCTTTGTTTTCTCCCTAGAGCCTTGTCCTCTCCAAGCTGAACAGTCCCAACTCTCTCAGCCTGTCTTCATAGGGAAAGTGCTCCACCCTTCTAATCAGCTGGACTCACTCCAGTAGTTCCATGTCCTTCCTGTGCTGGGACCCCAGAGCTGGATGCAGGGTTCCAGGTGGGCTCTCACCAGAGCAGAGCAGTGGGGCAGAATCCCCTCCCTGCCCTGCTGCCCACGCTGCTTTGGATGCAGCCCAGGACACGTTTGGCTCTCTGGGCTGGCAGTGCCCACGGCTGGGTCATGTCCAGCTTCTTGTCAGCCAGCACTCCTAAGTCCTTGTGCTTGGGGGTCTTGGGCTTACAAGGAAGAGAACTGTTTCTCCAAGATGTCCAAGAGTTCTGGAAATAAAGTGGTGCTTCCCACTTCCATGTTAGTGAGGCATGTTTTAAAAAAACAAAGATTGAAAGAAAAAAAAACCCCTTTGGACAGCTGTCACTCAGGGAGGAGAGGACCTGTTACAGAGGTTGTTTGCTCAGTGCACTGCTTCTGATGCCACTGTGTCAGTACAAGCAGGTGCTCTAAACTGTTGGTGCTGAAGATAAGTGATAAGGGTTTTATGATGCTTTGAGGTCAGTGATGCTTATGGTCTGTATTACCATAAGCAGAAGTGTTTAGAGGTTATGTGCTGCCTGAGATGGAACTCATAAATAATATAGTTTGAGGCCCTGTATATGTGGATGTTTTGTGGGCAAAGGTAGAAGATGTTTTACTGCTGGCAGAATCCAAAATAGGGGCAAGAGGGTGAAAACCTAAGAGATGCCAAACCCACCACTGTCAGCACTAGAAGTCTTTTAGGAAGACTTCTAGTACTGACAGTGGTGAAGGGATTTGGTAGGTTTGATGTGCCTGGGGTCTGGTCATCCTGTCACATTGCCCACCTGCACTCATAGGTTCTCATCTTGCTGTGGGGAGTTTCTGCCTCAGGAACTGGAGGCCTCTGAATATGTGGGGTCACTTGCAATACCAGGCAATGGAGATAATATTTGCTTTACATGTAGCATCTCCCTTTCCTCTCTCATCTGGACATGCCTTTTTTTAACCTTTTTTATATAGCCAGTCTCTGCTCCTTCCTGCCCGCCTGCCTGGGTGCTGGAGGCATTGCTTTGCTCACAGACACAAGGTAGGGTTGTGTTGTGTCCCTCTGCTGCCTTCTTTTAAAAAAGTAAAACAGAAACTCAGAGAAGAGCATGGAGAGAGCAGGGAGAAGGGGGAGATAACATGTGAATCAGTTTGCTCAAATTTAAGCTTTCTTGGCTTCAAAAGAGGGTTTGAGAAACTGTTAAACTTCTCCAAAGAATATACTTAAGATGTTTGGCAGGGAGGAGATGTGTGATCCTGGCAACACCACCGACAACTCCACAGCTATCTATCTGTGTGACTGGTAGCACATCATATCTCTGAAGCACAGGCTTCTTTGGCAGGCAGGGAGCAGCTTCTGTGAGGAAAATATCATTAGCATCATCTTATCTGGTCAAAGCGGAGGTCAAGGAGTTTTAATTAGGCTCACAAAGTAACTTGGAAAGGTCCTGTGCTGTGCCAGAGAGCAGCTGTTTCAGGGACAAAGCACAGCAGACAGGGGAGAAAAGGAAAGTTTTCTGTCTCATGCATGTAGTGTTTTATAACATGCTTGTTCCTCTGCCAGCATTGATCTGAAGCAATAGCTAGTTTATTTGGAGATTGGGCCAAGTTTGTGTTTGGAAAGAGACAGATAACTTGCAGCTTCCAAAACTAAACTTGGACGTGGAATTCAGTTAAGCTCTTTCACTTTCCTCCTCTGGTGTGGAGCATCTTAGTCTGACTTCATTCAGCAAATAGGGAACATTATCCCTGTCTTGAGGGCCATCCTCACTCCAGGTTGCTGGAGGTGCACAGTCCTCAGTAGGGAGGTGCTCTAGGTCTGATGGCCTCACATACAAGCAGGAGGTGCAGGGCTCCACGGCTTGCCTCCTTTCCTCACCAGTGGACACTACTCTCCAACCAGCCACGGCTGGAGAAGGTCTTGTTGCTCAGCCTGTCCCCACTGCATCAGTGTTTCCTTTTGTGCAGCCCCTGCCTGCAAGGACAGGTGCCTGGTGAACCAGGTGTGGATTGCATTTACAGTCCAGGTGCTAATTTCACTGAGTGGCCATGACCAGGGGCATGGCAAACAGCCTTTCCAGCAGGCTTCCAGCTGCTGCTGAACTGCAGGGAGCTCGGGGCAGTCCCCAAGCTTTTGCTTTTATGTTTGTCTGAGAGAGATTTGCTTTTGTCACCTCCCCCAACTGGGGTGTCGCTGGATTTGCTTTGAGGACAAAGAGACAAGTTACCTGCAAACCTGTCCTGCTGAATCTGGAAATGGCTCTGTAAAGGCCTTTATGGGCTGCTTTCCCCAGACCTTTGTGCTCCAGGGCAGCGCACAAGGCAGCAGCTGTGTCTCCAGGCATGCAATGTCCTCCTGCTGTCCTCACCCCCTGCACTCCCTGATGCCAGCAGCAGTCCATGCTTTTGGGGTGCACAAGCCCTGGCAGAGTTTCAGCCAGACAGACACACCTCCACCCCACTGGCACCTGGCGCTCCCCCACCTATCTGGGGAGCGCACCCCAGCCCCGGGGCAGTGCTGGAATCCAGGTGCACATGCCACGGGCAGGATGGGATGGGGCACGGGAGAGGGGCTGCGGAGATTGCCTGGTGATTTGGGGCTGCCACTGGCAGAGATGCCACTCGTCCTGGGAGGGCTCCTGTCCACACATCCTATCCTGCTGCATAGTGGGGGGTTTGTGGCTGATGGCTGCTCAGCCTTTTTGTGTTCCATGTTTGTTTGTTTGTTTGTAGTTTGCTGTTAAGAGAGCCTGGAATTTACTTTTGTGGCGGGTGGGAAGAGCTAATAACATGCAGATTGCCTGGCTCAAAGGGAGACAGTTCAAAGCTGCCTCAGTGAGTGTGCACTGGATTTGAGCCACCAAGGAGGATTTTGCTTCTCTCCCAGAAGTACCCTCCATCAACAAGACCGTCTCCCTTTTTTTTTTTATTTTGTTCTAAAGATGCTACATGCTACTGTCAGTGCTGGGGATTGGGTTAAGAAATTTTTTCCTCTGGCTGTAGTTGCTGAGTTCATCAGGCAGACCCAATGTTGCCAACACATGTGATGCATCCTCATTTTTTGCAGCCTGTTTTCCTTTGGGGTCCACGGTTGCAGATGCCAGACCATGTGCAAGCCTGCCCAGGACAGGAGATGAGCCCATGCTTCCTTGCCTTGGCATAGCTAACATCTGTGGGGGTATGCAACTTCACAAGTGTAGATCAGCCAAATGAAATGTATCCCAGTGTTTGGGAGGGCAGGTTTTTGGGGTTTTTTTTGTGACTAAGATATTTCTAGAAAGACCCAAGGGGTTTTTTCTTTAAACTTTCCTAGGGGAGCAATGGCTGCAGGCAGCAAGAGGCAGGGGCTGCCAGCCAGTTGGCCATTTAGACCAGTGAGTTGCATGCCAGGACATGGCTGCTTGGGAGACCCAGGTGGGCAAGGGACATGGGGGCTGCCCCGTTCCCCCACCATGGGCCTGAGCCATGACTTGAGTCTGTCCGGGGCCATCTGAAAAGCTGCTGGCACAGCTCTGAAGTTTAGCTGATGCGAAATTATTCTAACTGCCTTAAGAGGAAATTACTGCTTTGCCGAACTGTGGGATGCAGCTGCCTGCCCGCCCTGGAGCTGCCATGTGGGGCTGGGGTCCAGCTCTGCTTCACAGCCTGGGGTGGAGGAACGTGCTCTCACATTGTCTGGGGTGGAGCTGATATTGTTTTTCCCAGCCAAAGCAGGCTTGGTGTGGCTGATGGGCCCTTCCTTCCCTTTTCTGTCGGGCCCCTGCAAAGAGAGGGTTGTTTGTTTTTTTTCCTCTCTTGCGAGCTCTGCTTTTCTTTTCCAGCTTTTCTTAGGCATGAAGCTTGTCTGAGTGTGGCAGTGCGGGTGTGCACATGGCTCAGTGGATGGATAGCAATGCCCAGCCCTCAGCCAGGGTGATGGAAATGTTCTTTTTGGCTCTGTTCGGGGTGAGCCTTTTTCCAACTGCTGCTCTCTGTTTTTGCTTTCATTTTCACTAAACTAAATGTCAGATTGATGCCTGGCTTAAAGCATGCAGGTGGATTTTGCTTGATTTCCCTGTGAAGCTCTGGGGAGGGTGATTCAGATGGCAGGATCACTCTTCAAGCCTGTCCAAGAGACTAGTTTCCCTTCTCCCTATTTCCTTCTCCCAGGGCCTCACTGCCTTCCTGAAGAATAGGGTTCCCCCAGTCTATCCTGCCTGAGTCCCCCAGGCTGCCCTTTGTGGCAGCAGCCCTGTTTTGTATCACCTGTTCCCACCTTCTTGGATGGAGTGTGGTGCCGTCCCGTTTGCAGCCCCTGTAGGGATGCACGAGTACACTTCTGGCCCTGCGAGGCATTGCTTCCTGAGTTTTCCCAACACTTCGAGTATTGGGAAAGTGTTCCTTGGAGCCTCGCTAGATCACACCCTTTGGTCTAGGCAGGCTAGAGCAGTCTCTAGATTTACTATAACATCAGGCTGAGTGGATTCTGGGCTGCTTGTGTGAGGGTCCTCTCATTTTGGCTCAGCAGGATAAGCACCACGAAGGCTGTGTGCTGGCAGCCTCAGACGGCAGGAGGCTTAGGTGTTGTGGTGGGCATGGCCATTGGGAAGTCGGGATGGGAAAATCGCTGGCACTGTGGGACAGGCTCTTGGGGCTCCAGCACTGAGCTGCCTCTGCTCTTTGCAAGCCTCACTTTTTGCTTTGTGTGAGAAGCTACTTCTGGTTTGTGATGGCCCCTGGCTTTTCCTGTGCACCTTCCCTGTGAGCAGAAATGCTTCTGAGGGTCAGAGGTGAGGGGCAGGAGTGGGTTGGCTTTTTTTTGGTGTATCTTTCTCTTACCCTGCCACTGCCAGCTAAAGCCTCCTTTTACAAACTCTGAAATGCTTTGATGTGATGCTGTGCTTTTGTGCTCTTTTGCAAGCTTCCTGCAGTTGCTTATTTATGTTTTTGAGATTTTCTTTTGCTAAAAATACACGGTGGAGGCTCGTGAAGCTGCTCTGTTGGAGCTTTGTGATGCTGAACCCAGCAGGCATTTGCCTACAGATGCCAGGCTACATGGGTGACCAGAGTTGCGAGTCCACACAGGGCTGTCATGCCTGTCTGTTTTTAGGAGGGACTCTATCTACAGTGACTCCTATGTCAGGCAGCTTGAACAGGGTCAGAAAAGATTCAGATGGAGCGAATCGAGCTGGAAATATTACCTAGTAAACACAGATAGGGACACAGTTATGACAGGTGGGACAGCACTTGCAGCAGACTTTGCACATTTTCTTGGCATTGCAGATTACATCCTGAATCAACATCCTTGGGAAACAACAGCCCTAGGGATGCTTGCTATCCCAGGTAGTCAAATTTCAGTGAAAATGATTTAAATTAGTAGCTGGAACTGTGACTCTCTTAACCAGTTGGAAAGCCTGTGTGTTTGTGGATTTGGCTTTAGCCTTGTCCTGCTTGGGAAGTGAAATGAAAGTGTCAATTTGCAGTGGGTGGTATGTTGCTGCTGCTTTGTGTCAGCCACATGGCTTTACCAAGTCGAGTTTGTTTTAGTCATTCAGTATTTCAACACAGCCTATTCAGCTTTTTTTCTGGTTTTGTATTTGGTGAATGTATTAACTGAGTGATTTGTGTCCAGCCTGTCTCAGAGGTGCCTGCCTTGCCACACATGGGTGGCACTGGTGCCTGGGGACTTTTCACTGACCTGGGTGTTGGCTGCATCCCTCAGGACAGGATTTATGAGAAGGTGTGCTGCCCTTAAGGCTGATTCATTAAGCTGGAGGCTGGGGCAGTAGAGAACGTTTCTCACCAATGCCCTTCAAGACTATGAAACTGTTAAATGTCTGCCTTCTGCAGCTGTTTTTTACAATGAATATGCTGTCTGCTCCCATCTTTTCCTTGCCAATGTTCCAGTCTCCGTAAGGCAAGCAAGAGTGAGTGCTGGCAGGATGAGTGGTCTATGTTTCGCCTTGGGGGGCTGCTGGATGCCAGCCAGCAAAATGCTGTTTGCAGTTCCGAATGCTTGTGGCTGTCCTTGCTCAGCTGGAGCTCACAAGTCACCAGTGGGAGATTTCCTCTGTAAGTTCACCTAAATGGCAGACTTTCATTTCCTCCTGCCTTACTCTGAGTGGGTTTGAGACATTAAAAGAACCTTTGTTTGTTAAACCAGAAAGCATTCTCCAGTCTGATGGGGCTCACAGTCGCTTCTTGGGAGCAGCAACTGGGAGAAGAGTCCAGTAACTGGGAACACAGAGCCCGGCTTGTCCCAACTGGAACAGGCTTGTTGAAGGGACAGCAGCCACACCCAGTGCCTGGCAATGGACTAGGCTGGCAGGGCCCTCTGAGGGCATGTGTTGCTTCTGCCTCTCTTCTTCCTGCAGCATCCCAGCAGGTCCTGCTGCTGGCAACCAGGTGCAAGAAGGATGGGAAAATAAAGTCCCTGGGCACAGATGCCCAACATAATCCCATTTGCTGGCCGTGACCAGTTAGGTGAACCATGCCCAGTGCAATGCCCTCTGCTGTTTTAAAATCACTAAAGTGTAGCATTAGCACTGGCATCCTAGCTCTGAGTGCTAGTCTCCTAATGGAGGTGACAAAAATGCTCTCCACCGTGGTGTGGAAGCAGCCCCCAAATTCAGCGGAGACAAGAAATGTGCAGTCCCCCCCTCCTGCCACCTCTGGCCTCATTGATATGATGCCTGTCCCATAGGCTGTGCCTGGCCCCTGATCCTGTCACCACTGAGCCCCAGTCCCAGTTATTCCACTGCGTGTTCCTTCCTGCCCCAGTTCCTCCAATTTTTGCCTCTTCCTCCTGCTGCAGAGCACCTTCCGTCAAGCTCACTCTCCCGCAAGCCACATTTAGATTTCAGAGCAGAGAGGCTTTGGCCCTGGCCCTGCAGCTGCAGGGCAGCATCCACGGGGCCCAGCTTGTACCATGGGGCAGAGAGGGTGCAGAACCAGGCACAGCTGTCAGCGGTGCAGCTGGGAATTGCTGGAGTGCTGGGAGCTTGGGCAGACTGATCCCAGTGCCCCTGGAGTCTGAGAAATCACTGCCTTCTCCTTGCGTGAGAGGGAAACTTGCCCGTTTAACCAGTGCAAAATGCAGAGATCAGGAGATCCCTTTGCACCCACCACGATGTAGGTGCTGTGCAGCAAAGCTTCCCTGCTGCCTCTGGGGGTACACTGAGCACCTCTGCCAGCTTGGCCAGCCTCCTCCTTGTCCTCTCCAGCGTGAGTGAGCACAGGTTAGTGAAGCAGCACAACCAAACCACAGTTGCTTCTTCTAAATGACCAGGGAGTGAGCGGTGGTCATTCAGAAGAAGCAGCTGTAGTTTGGTTGAGAGATGAGTCTGGAGAATTATTTCTGCTTTTTTTAGTAGTCACACGTTTTGGAATGCACAAGGTTGGTTGTGATGACCTTTTTGTGCTCCATAAATCACTTGTGCACAGGGGCTCCCCCAGGGCAGGGTACCCCGCCTTGGGGACCTGGGGGTCTCTGCAACAAATGTGAGGTGAGATAGAACACTCAAACACACCCAGATGGAGGGGGGTGTGTGAATAGGAGGGTACAGCAGCCAAATCCTTAAGGGGTGATCCTCAGACTGGTACTTATGGTTGATGCTTTATGCCTTATGCAGGGGGACCTCAGCAACCCCCCTGCCACCGCAGAGTTTGTGCCAAGTGCAGTTTGTTGGCTGGCTGGTGCTGGAAGCAGGACGTGGCAGCAGGAGAGGCCCTTTCTTGGGCTTGCTTGGCGAGTTGTTCCATTGGTGCTGGAGCAGCTGGAAGCAAATAGAAGGGCCAGCCAGGCTGTTCTGAAAAGGTTTCTCTGGTGCCACCTGGACTTCTCATTTCTAACCTGGCTTTGACACATTGTTTCAACAGTTTCAAAACCTGCCACTTTTGAAACCATCTACAGGAATTGTCAACCTGTATGCAAATCTGGATATGGGGTTTTTTTAATCATTTCTATTACAGAACTTCTAATATATAAGTGGCATGTCTTCACAACACTGAAAATATCTCTAAGAAAAAAAAAACCAAACAGGAGGGGGATTTTATTCACTTTGCATGTGACTATCCATAGGTGATTTTCTCAGTAGGAGAGCCGAACTATTTTTGAAGTACTTGACTCTTGGGCTGCCTGAGGTAGGTGAGAGCCCAGAGGGCAGTACTTCAGGCTGGTTTTGTGGTGCATGTGCCAGGGAACACAGCTCTTGGTTGGGCACACAGACTGTAGGATTTGTGGGTCTCAGTGTCAGTGACTCCTTTGGGTTCTGATACCAAGAGGACACATTGCTTGTGGGTTTGCTCTGACTTGGCAGTGTGAGGTTGCTTTGGATATGGATGGTTCAAGCTTCAATACTTCCAAGCACTGATGGGATTGTGTTTGGACCAAAAGCTCTGTTTCTGAGAAACCAAACCCAACCAAAACCCTAACGTGTGCAAAGGACGTATGCTGAGAGAAATAGATTGTGTGTGTTAATTTGCCCTGTGTTATGACTCTCTTCCAGTTGGTGCACTACATGTGGAGTTCTCCCGGCCTGTAAACCTGGAAGAAGTGGCAAGACTAAACCCACAGGTCAGAGCAGGAGGTCGTTTTGCTCCGAAGGACTGTGTAGCGCTTCAGAAAGTAGCAATAATCATACCGTTCAGGAACCGAGAGGAGCACCTGAAGTACTGGCTCTATTACCTGCACCCGATCCTCCAAAGGCAGCAACTAGATTATGGAGTTTATGTTATCAACCAGGTAAGATGCTAGAGACAATCTTTTACACAGCTGTCACAACACTGCCTGTGCCCCTTAAAATAGAGGAATGGTTGCTTTACTTTGAAAAGCAGTAGGCTGGCAGGCAGGAATAAGTTGCTCAAAAAAAGAAAAAGAAAAGGAAGAAAAAATTTGCTTCAATGCCTTTGGTGGAAAACCGGAGATCACGGCTTCTGCTCAGGTGCAATTCACTCTTAAGAGTTTCTGCTTGAAGAAACCACTTGGTGAGGAGGAAAGAATTCCTAATAGCACGAGCCAATTAATTATGTCTTTCCAAATGTCCTTTTTTTTCCCAAGTGCTGCAGGAATGGCATGCAGAGATTTTTAAGGTGACAAGTTGGTATTAATGCCTAGTTTGGTAGTAGATGTGCCATAAATGTATAGGCTTTCACTTAATTGAGCACCTTGTGTTCATGTTCGTGCACAAAGTCAGGATGGAGAAAACAAAGCTGTGGCAGTGGGGTGGGTAAGTGGTTGTCTTCAGGGAAATACAATCATGGCAAAGTTATTGGAGTTTTTGGTATTGGGGCTTTTTTTTTTTTTTTTTTTTTTTTGCTATCTGGTGGTCTTCAATTTGCCTTTTAAAGAAAGAAAGGTATAAAAATGCACTCAAGACAAGCTGTCTTAAGTTATAGCATAATGGTGTTTAATAAGTGAGTGTTGTTCGCCCTTGGAAAGGCTTAAAATGTGCAGGCATTTGTACAAGCTGCAGGGTGAAAGGGCAGATGCAATTCTGAGAGACTCAGCAGAGACCACCTTCTGGAGAATTCCACTGCAGTTTCTCTTTTGGATATGTATTTTAATCCTGTTTTCTCAGCTCAGTAAGAACTGAGATGAGTTAACACGTTTCTTTAAGTGTTAACTCCTTAAACTTCTGCTTGGATTAGCTGGTGTGTTTGGGCATATCAAACACCATGAATATTTAAAATGGTCACCCAAGCAATGGATTTCATCACAGACTTGAAAGTACGGGGAGACTTATCCCGAGAGAGAAACTGATACTCCATTACTACAATTTCTCTTGCTTTGCTCATTTCCAGGGTGCCAGAGATCAGGACAAAAGAGATTTCTGGGGAATTAGCAGTCCTTCCCCAGCGCAGCAGCCAAGATGGTTCGGTGTTTGCACCTGACTGCGTTGTGGCCTGAGGACACAAGGCATTTCTGCAGCATGCAGACTGGCATGCTGTGCCCCAGAATTGAGCCCTGTAAGGAAACCCATCCTGTGTGAAGCAAGGAGAGCTGGTGCCACTACGGTGCAGCAGCCCAGGGCCAGCCACAGCCAGCCCTCCGTGCTTCGGGCTGCGTTTCCTCGCTCGTGCAGCGATTGCCCGCGTGAGCTGCCGGTGCCCCCGGGCTGGCTGAGCTGCAGACCCTGCAGGTCAGGGGCGCAGGTGGTGCCTCCCTGCTCTGAGCATGGCTCGGAAGCAGGAGGGTGCCGTGGCTTCCAGCAGTGGTCCAGCGGTGGAGGCTGCTGCTTTCCCAGGCAGGGAAGTCCCCCGCCAGCTGTGAGAGCTGCCTGCCTGCCCGCAGTCGGTTGGGGGCATCGCCTGTGGGAGAGCAACCGCTCTCTGTGAGGAGCTGGCAGTGCAGCCAGGGTGGTGCTTCCCCATCGGGGCTGTTCCAGGGTGAGGAGGGCAGTCCTGGTGCCCCTAAAGGCAGGCAGTGTCTGAAGGCTGGTTGGAGTCCCTGCTGCTGCTGTGATGGTGCATGCTGGCTTGCATTGCCCTGCGTTGCTGGCACTCCTCTTCTGTGGTCCTGTTCTCCAGCACTAGGGCTGTGTCCTTTACAGTTAACTCTCACAGAAGTTTCTGAAGCAAGGGCTTTTTCTCAGGTGCATCCCTTGGGTGTAGTTTTAGTGATAGTGAAATGCAGTACACAGGGTAGATATGCAGTAGATGTAGGTTAGCAAGTGAGACTACTTGATTTGTAAAATAAACGTTCTCCTTCTGCATGTCTCTAATAAGCCATGTCTAGAAGTGGAGTGGTCAGTGGTAGTAAAACTGCTGGATGCATCTCCCAAGGGTGAGAGGGAACACTGAAGAGAGAGAGATACAGAAAATGTATTAGTTCTTCCAGAAGTACAGTAGGAAAACAGTCTTATTTCTCTGCTGTCTTGACAATTGCTTTTCTCTTTTTCTTGTCTGTCCTTCCCTTTGCATCTGCCCTCCTTTTTTTTTTTTTTTTTTTTTTTTTTTTTTCCTTCTAGTGGGGAAATATTACCTTTACTTGTTAATCCTGTCTATATCAAAGCAATCACTGAAGCAAGGAGAATTACTGTGTGATCTGGTTCTTACGCGCTGCCTACATGCTCTTCTGTGCTCCGCATCTCATAGAAAGAAAGAGGAGCGCTGAGCCCTGCTACTGCTGCACTGGTAATGTCAAACTTCTTCCTTTCAGCGCAATGTGTTTCTGTCACGAGTCCATTGTGTCTCCACCGTGCTGTTCTTGTGTGCCTGAATGCCTCTGAGTAGCACTTGGCTGAAGTCAGGGGGATGATGTTTGTAAAATGTCCAGTATGTAACGGGAGCCAGTGGAAAATAATGTATTATGTTTCAGCTTGCACACTCCACCCCTACAAAAACCCGAACCCTGTGCATTGGGGGGTTTTTCAGGTAAATCTGAGATGAGGACACAGGGCTGGGCACGCTCTGCCCAGGGCCCATCGATGCCCCACAAGTGACAAATTTGCAGCATCTCCCTCAGCCTGGCTCACTCCCACCGTTATCCGTGTGTCCTCCTGCACCTGCAGCCATTGCCACGGGGATGCTCAGGTCTGGAAATTAATCTTCTCACTGCATTTCAGCCCATGCAAATGCACATGCAGCCAGACTAAAGTTTGGGAAAGGGAAAGCTTAGCCAATTCCCTAGAAACTGGGCAGTTGTTCAACCATTTTCCGCTGGCCCCTGGTGCTATTTACAGTGTCTTGGTAGCAGTTTTCCAGAGAGGGGTGTGTGTGTGTGAGGTGGTTGGGGCATCACTCTTATCGTGTTACTTTGCTACTTTGCGGGGGGTATCAGGTATGGAGGGAATTATGCTCAGCTTCTGCTCACCCTTGCAGTGGTAGGGGAGGCAGGTTTCAACTGTGGCTGCTCTCTCCCACTTCCCAGTGTAGTTGTGCTAAGGCCTCAAAACACCCTGTGACAGAGAAACATCAAAGTATCTCCTGATATCTCTCTATGGCTCTGGAAATTTGTTTCTCCCTGGTGAAGTCCATTGGAGGAAGGACTTCCCCATGGATATTGCATATGTGGTTCAGGCTATCTCAGTGTTTCCCTGACAGCTAGCAAGCTCCCGCTGGAGGTGATGGCTCTCCTTGTTGGCCAGAAACACACAACATACATCCTCACCATTACCTCCATGATATCTGATGAGCATAGGATTCAGGTGAGAGAGATGCAGCCACATTTCGTCTGTGCTGTCTGCAGGAGGAATCACAAAGCTGCCTCCTGCATAGATGTGGGAGGCAGAACAAAGTCAGGACATGTGGCTTCTTGCTGGTTTGCAACTCCTTTAGTTTGGGTAACAATTCCAAAAGCCTCAATTTTTTTCTGTCTAGCACTGAAAAAAAATAAACCCTGCCTCCTTTGGCAGGTCTGGCTGAACAAGCCAGATTCAGCTGAGGTGAGGGGTGGGAAGTAAAAAAGCCTGGATGTTGTTCTGCTCAGGCTGATCATTCACGTCCAGGGGCAAGCAGGAGTCAGTGCTAGACCTTGCAGGACTGAGGCAGCAATTTCTCTGGGAGTGACAGAGAGAGTTAATTCAGGAGCCAGAAGCAGGTGCTGGGCACCAGCACTCAACTCAGATGTGGGTTAAGTTTCAGGACAAGAGAACATTGGGACAAAATTGTCAGGAAAAAGAAAATAGCAAAAATGTGCTTGGATTACGTTTTCTGTGTGAAAGCCCAGGAGAGCATGGAGGCTATGCCTAGAGCTTGACTGCATTGTCTAACTAGCAGTCCTCTGTGTGCTGCCTTGCTCTTCAGGATAATGCTCCTCTGTCCAAGCAAGTCCAAACAAATCCATTTCTTTGTGACAAATGGCAGCATTCATGGGATGACAAGCTCCTAGGCAGAGGTGAGGGATGGAGGTTTTTTCAGCTGTGCTTTACCTGCTTTCTCAAGGGTCACCGGCAGGTACTGTGCTCTGTGCTGACCTGGAAGAAAGTTTTCACAGCTCTGGTTTGTTGTTTTCTTGTTTTTCCAAAATGTCAAAGGATCAATCAAAGATTGCAGCATGCATGTGAGTTTTGAGAGATAATTGAATCTCAGATACTACAAGCACGACAGTGCTTCCCCATTGCCTTAGGTAAAGAAACAGAGCTTCTGCAAAAAGCAAAACCTCTTGTCAGTCTGTTTTTTGTTCCAATATATTGTATTAAATCCCCACATACCTTCTGGGACAGAAAACCAACCTCCTGCTGTCAAAGCAGTCACACCTGGTAACAGCCTTGCAAAGTTTGCTGCCTGAGCTACATGCTCATTGTAAAGTTAGTAAAAAATGGCTTGGAGAGGGTTCTTTGTTTTCTTTTATAGGCTGTGATTCCCTTCTTCCTAGTCTTTTGGATGCCAGAGTGTGAAGCTGTGTGGCCATTTGGGAGGAGAGTGGCAATGCCCACATGAAGTGTTTGCCCTGTGTCCTGTTCCTCTCCATGCACAGGGCTCCCGTGTGAGCTCTGCCAGGGTCCCCTAGGTGAGGTGACAGGAAGGGTTCTGCATGCTCTTGGTGCAAAACCCTCTGTGCTTTGAGATTTTTTGGGGAGAGGTTTAAAAACACAGCTCTTGTAGCACTGTTATCCCCATGTGTCATCCAGAAGAGTTAGAGGCTACCCGAAGGCGCTGTTTAATTACAGCTAAGCCTCTGATGGTAACAAAATTGGTGCCCTTTGCCTTGAATTTCATTAGGAAAAGAGCAGCCAAAGGGTATGAAATGAGGCCTCTCTCCTAGACTGGCCCCAGCAGTTGCTTTGAGGTGTGAGCACATTGCACTTTGCACCAACACTAGGACAAGTCCCCCCCAGAACCTTGGAGCCAAGTCTGGGTTTGGTGTCGTGGGACCCGAGGAGTGCTGGGCAGCTGGGGCTGGGCAGCAGCCTTTCTGGGGAAAGAAAACCCTCCAGCCTCGTGACCTCAGCTTCTTCTGCTCCCCAGCCTCTTTGTTCCACTTGCCTTAATTTTCTGTACTTGAATTTTCACTGCTCTTGCTTTATGCATGAAGATCATCATCCACCCACCACCTTATTGTTGTGTGAACCCTTTTGTTTTGGGTGAGCATGCTGAGAATTCGCTCAGATCCTCTTCCATGAAAGCTTACTCCTCCCTGTGAAGTCATTTATGCCCAAGGCAGGTGAGGAATGCTTTTGAGAACTGGTTTGACACTTGCATTTTAAAACCTTCATATACTTGGGGCTGTTTCAAGAACCTGCATTGGCTCTTCAGCAGCAGATTTGTTAATTTGTCTGGATTAAATAGTTACCAAAATGACTGCTTATTAACCAGATACGGTCACTACAAAGAGTATGGTGTTTCAAGCTGCTGCTCCTTGGGCACAGTATTTTATCCATCCTTGATTTGCATCCCATGTTGGGTGTGGGTAGTGCAGGGTGGGAGGACAGCTTGCACAGTGTCCTTTAACACTGCTCAGAGAGTGTGGAGGACTAAAAGTGGAATGGATTTGGCAGTCTTGGTTTCCAGGCTGGCAAAACCCTTCAGTCTCTTTGAACATGAGTTTCTATCTACCTGCTCTTTTCCCTTGTTTGGGTTTGGGTTTGAAGCTGCTGCTGCAGAGTAGGGTCTTTGACTGGAAATCCTTACTCTCAAACCACCAGTATTCTTGGGGTTTTGGTACAATCTTTTAGCTAAAAAGCTAAAGTACTCAGCAATTTGCGAGCCTGTACTTGTGCTCAAATCCACGTGTGCTTTTGAAATGTTTTTCCTGAAAAAGGCTGAACAGGTTCTCCTCAGGTGCTTCATTACTTGGGGAGGAAAGTAGAGAGTTTCCTGCCCTGCTTTTTGCCAGTCCCTTCATTAGCTGTGCTTGCCCTGGGATAAATATGCCCGGCTGTAGTGTCAGCTCTTTTCAAGTCTTTCCCATCATGGTGAGAGCCTTCCTGATTGCATTTTCCCCCATCTGTCAAGGCCCCTAGGACAGATGAACAACGGTGGAAGAGCACCAAAGAAGGGGATGTGCACCGCAGCAGTGGCAGCATCCGCCTCTGGAGCTGTAGCCCTTCCAGGAAGCAGCTCGTGCTGGCCTGCTCTGCTGTAACCAAGGCTGTGTGTCACAGCCATCTGCCAAACCTGCTGCCCTGCTCCTCTGCCTTCGTGGCTTGGCAGGGCTTGGCAGAGGGTCAGAGGTGAGCAGCAAAGCATCAGACCTTGGCTCCTGGTGCCATCTCATGCTTTGCAGATCAGGTCTGGCGTGTTGCTCAGCAGTGGCTGCGCCACAGTCTCACAGCCATGTTGTGGCAGAGCTTAGGAGGAGGGTGCTGACATTCTGGCCACAGCAGGATTTTGGTCCGTGGTCCTTGTCATGGCTGTGAGTTAAAGCACTGCCCACGTCTCTCTCTGTAGCAAGAGTCCCTTCTTCCAGAGGAGCTCACCTCTTTTTGCTTTTCTCTGCTGCTCCAGGAAGCCCCACCTGATTGCCCTGTATAGGAAAATTCAATCCTTAAATGCCTGTGCATAGAGTGGGACATAGGGACTGCTTACCATCCTATCCAACCTGCCCTCCTGGGGGCTCCCTCCAAGAGATGGGAGCTGAGCTGGCTCCAGCCTTTCCTCAGAGCTGTTTTTCCTGCCCCCACGGTTTGCAGCTGTCCCAAGTGTCATTGTCCCACAGGCAGCATGTGGGGTCACTGGAGGTCTGCTGCAAACGTGCCATGGGTGCTGCAAGGGCAGTGCTTGGGCTCAAGCTCAGTCTGTCATCAGGGCATGTCGGCCCTCTGCAGCAACACCAGCATCTGGCAACAGGTAAAAAACTGCTGATGTCAACTGTCAAATTTAAGTCACTTAACTGTTTTATTTTTTTTTTAATTAGGATGGAGAAGAAGAATTTAACCGTGCTAAACTGCTGAATATTGGATTTGCAGAGGCCTTGAAGGAGTATGACTATGACTGCTTTGTGTTTAGTGATGTAGACCTCATCCCAATGGATGACAGGAACACCTACAAATGTTACAGCCAGCCACGGCACCTCTCTGTATCCATGGATAAATTTGGATTTCGGTGAGACGCCTTTTGGACTGGCATCTGTTTCCTAATAGCACTGCCAGCCTAGCAGAGCAGGCGCAGTGTTACACATCCCCGCCCACCACTGAAAGCATGGGAAAGCATCTCTCCCAAAAGCCTGTCTTAACGTGCACAGCCCTGCAGGGAGCGGGTGGCTGCAGGGGAGGAAGGCGGAGAAATGCAGCTGAGCAGTTTATTAAAATTCAGAGCTTTGGAAGGTGAAACGAAGGGTGAGGAAGAGCTAAGCAGCCTTCGTTGAGCAGATGCCCACATATCCCTTCTTGTGTTTCAGTCTGGAAGCTGGAAGACAGCTAGTGTTTCCACCCAGTCTGAAAAGTGAGACACTCTCACACAGTGAGAATTATGTGCAGCTTTAAAAAGACTGCATCAGACACTATTTTAAGAGCAAGACAGAAATTTTTTGGTTGTTTGGTTTTATGCCACTGAAAGAACTGCCCTGGTACATGAGAGCAGCACAGAGCGAAACTTCTTGCAGCATACATTTAGGATTAGCAAGCTGTTCTGAACAAAAACGTGTCTTGCTTTTCCTTTCAGTTTTGGTTGTTTTGGGTTTTTTTCCCCCTGTCCCAAATCCCCAAGGAGGAGTTTAAAACTCATCTATAAAGTGAAGACTGGTCATGACCCTGTGGCCAGTAGTGCTGAAGCTACAGCAGTGGTGGTGATGGCAGGCTCTCTACGTGTCTCCACTCCAGAGCCAAGCCCTGCTCCAAGCAGGACTGCCACTGGCACTGCAGCAGCTGCAGTTCTTTCTTGCATGGAGGTGAAACATAAAACAGAAATTCATGGCCCTGGGGATTTCTCTGCTTGTTAAAGAAAAGAGAAGTCTGTACTATGTCCTGGTGATCCCTGTGTGGACCCTCTCTTTATGCTCTGGGTCTGAATTTCATCTGTCCCCAATCTCCTGGTGAATTGTCCCATTTCAGGTGGGAGCTGGTTGGCTTTCTGTATGCAAGGTCACACTGCCAGCTCTGTTTTGGGCTGCAAGCTTCCTTTTTGGGCGCTGAGGAGTGTGGAGGTGAGCGGTAGAACTGCAGGAGGAGAAGGCTCTCTGGCATATCCAATGTCTGTCTGAGCTCTTGCCACTCCTGTGGCATTCATGTCACCTTCGGTGAGGTGATAATGCATTTTGGCCTGTCCTTTGAGGACAGTGTACTGCTTAGCAAAAGGCTGCAGCTACTTCCAGCTGCAAAATACTTCTCAGATATATTTGGGACTGAGCCCACCAGTTCCCTCTCCTTCAGCTGAGTCCAGAGTACCAAAACACACGGCTGCTTCCTGTGGCAGGGAGGTGCCTTGCAGTGGGAGTCGGCTGTGTGTGGGCTGGGTGAAGGGCAGCAGCAAGCCCTTCTCAGGCAGGCAGGCAGGCTGCCCCTTGGCTAACACCTCTTCTCCCCTAATGTGCTCTTTTCTCTGCTTCCAGGTTGCCTTACAATCAGTACTTTGGAGGCGTGTCTGCCCTGAGCAAAGAGCAGTTCACAAAGATCAATGGGTTCCCAAACAATTACTGGGGCTGGGGTGGTGAAGATGATGACATTTATAACAGGTAAATAATTTTTCCTCCTTGGCACCCTGGGGTGCACCCAGGATGGGAATGAACACAGACCTGCTGGTCTCACCTGGGTGTGGGGGGTCAAGGTGAAGGTGATGTGTGGGCAACCTACTGGCTCAGTGAGAGCAGGTTCCTGCTGGCTGCTGGCACCCCATGTCTCAGCTCCCGAGGTGCAGTGGGGAGGGGCTCTAGTTGGAAAAGTCACACTCCTCTCTCCTCCCCCTGCCCTTGTTCATGCTCCCTGTAGACCAGCATCCACACCCCTGCACTGGCTGAAGCCGTGTACTTCTGGGTCTCCCAGCACTGGCTCAGAGAAGGGAATTCAGGACATGCAGCTGAAGGTGGATGAGACCTTCACCCCCACCTTGCCTTGTAGCAGATCCCTTTGTTCCCAGGAGAGTTCTGTTTGCCAGGCTGTCTGTGTAATGCTGTGAGCCGTGTGAGCTTGACTGGAAGGGAGCTGAGCAAGGCTCAGAAGTGCAGGAGGGGACAAAGGTGTTCTCACAGGGCAGGCTGGGAAGACCAGGGCAAGGATGAATGTGCTACCTTACAGCTTCACATATCCACAGCATTCACTGAGAGAAATCATCATGAGGGGCTTGTATTTGGAGGCCTTCTTCATGTGTCTCAGTATCAAAACCACTCTGTGATCTTTTCTCTGGGGTTTCTGAGCTCTTCTAGGCTTCAGGAAAGGTGTTAAAATAAAAAATATACCTTCCTGAGGTTTTGCACTTCTGTTAAAAAAAAAAGAAAGGGACAGCTTTCCAGTAGGGCATTCAGAGCAAGGTGGCAGTCCTTTCTTTTTGGGGCACTCGGGTTTTGAGGAACAGAAGATGCTAGAAAGAAGTGAAAAGGGAGAGGCAAACAAGAAATCAAGTATTTTTCATCACTGATATCCATGAAAAATCGCTGCAGGTGCTTTGTAGAGAGCATGCAGACAAAGATGGGCTGCCCCTCACCCAGTAGGTCCCAGCTGGGGCCACTGTGACTCTGACCATGTGTCTCCTTTACGCTGTTTCACCACCACTCACTTCGGTTCTCCCCAACACTGCAGCTTTCACATCACAAGAAATAAGTGCTCCTCTGGCTCCCATCCAGATGGGTTAAAAACTAGATGACTCCCACTCAAATGCGAGTCTACAGCCTGACCAGGGTTAATGTGGGTGTTGGGTGTTGTTTGGAGGAGCGGGAGGTATAAGTGAGGGTGTGGTGAGTTATCTTGGCCTTGGCAGGGGGAGGTCTCTGCTCCGCACAATAGGGAGTGTCTGTGTGGAAAAGGACTGTCTTTCCTTCCTCGTGTCAGCAAGCTTGGAAGTGCATTAGTAACACCCCCCCTCAAAAAAAAAAGAGTAGGTAAAACCAGTGGTTGTTTGTGGAAGGTGCGGCAAAGCATCCCACATCCTTTGGGTGTTTAATGTCCTCGCTTTCTGCAGGCTGGTGTTTAAAGGCATGGGGATATCCCGTCCGGATGCGGTCATTGGGAAGTGCAGAATGATCCGGCATTCCCGGGACAGGAAGAACGAACCCAACCCCGAGAGGTGTGTCTCACCCTTCCCCACAGCAGGTTCAGGGGTGCCTCCTGCCCTGGCTGCTCTGACTGCTTGGCTTTCTCTTTGCTGGGCACGAAGGTGCAGTGTGGAAAGGCTGCAGCCGTGTCCTCCCTGCCTGAGCTCTCTGCCCCTGCTCTGTAAGCTGCCACCTTCCCTTTGCCAGTTTATTGTCTGTTTATAGACATTTCCCCCAACATTGCATGAAGGCCTCTCCTCGTTTTTTTATTTCTTAAATGCAGAAAATTAGATTCTGAGCAATTGTTTCCAGCTTGTCGTTGGGGTATAAACCTCTGCTCTATAAAGCTCTTTCCTGCTCTGCAGAGCTGGGAAAGGACCTGTGTGATTTAAAAGCTTGGCTGCTGCTTCCTAGCTAAAATTTGACTCCAAAAGGATGCATTGGCCCATTGCTCAGGCTGGCCAAATCTGGGAGTTTATGGGACTGATACTCAGGTTTTTCTTGAAACACCTGCGATGCTGCCTGAAAGGCATGCAAAGATCAGATTGTTTAAACATTTTTCCTTTCTTTCCTTGTTGTCTCCACCCTCTCCCCCACTTTTTTTCCTTCCCCTCCTGCAGGTTTGATCGAATTGCTCACACACGGGAGACAATGAATTCTGATGGCTTAAATACACTATCCTACAAGGTTTTAAGAACTGACAAGTACCCTCTGTATACAAAGATCACAGTGGATATTGGCTCTCCTAATAGCTAACATCAGAGAGACAACAGAGACTTGCCTATATTGCCCAGGATATCTGGCCTCACTGATGCATTATATGTGCTGGTTTTATAAAAGTTGCAGTGAACCAAAAAAAAAAAAAAAAAAAAGCCTCTTTTGGCATGCCAAAGTGTCTCCAAATCAGTTGGACAAGTGCTTTTTAAAATTTTTTTTAAAAAATGCAAACTTGACTTCACACAACTTTCTAGCTCTCAGTTGTTTTCTAAGTCCAGAAGCTGTACATACGAGTTGTAAATAGTTACTTTGCCAGAAAATGTTGAATCTGATCTATTTGCTGCAGTACTCCCCATGTTGAAATAATTGCTGGACTCAAATTTTTCTGATTATGACTGTGCTATATCAACAGTTACTTCCCATGGTATTTGATATTTTGAATGAGGTGTGTGCAGGCATTCTTTTAATTCATTTCTGGTTTTACTTTATGAAGGACTGTAAAATGCTGCTAAAATTGTCCAAGTTTACGCTTTGCATTAGATTTTTTTTTTTAATGGAGACTGCAAAATACAAGTTTTTTCTCAGAGTGACCAAAACAAACATCTCCTCTAAGTGCAGAGCAGGTGTTGAACAATCAAGTCTGGATTCAATGAATGTCATTATTTCTTTTAGTCTCCAAGGAGGCTTTGAGTGAGTTGAGACAGTTTGCCAGAATTTGTGTGTAAGCTCCCTGCATAGGGTGGGAAGCCATAGAAATGACCTCTCTAAAAACCGCTGGCTTCAGATAACCTTACTTCTGGATATGATAGAGATTATTTGCTTCAGCACAACACGACCTGGGATTTTTTTTGGGGGGTGGAGGAGTTCAGAGAGGGGTTTGTGGTGTTGATTTGTCTTTTGGGTTTTTTTTTTTCCCCATGAAATAAAGATTAATTTAATTGCACAAATAAATTATGGCCTTAACATTTGCTAACACTTGTTAGCAGTGGTAGGAAGCTACCACGCTATTTAAGCATTGTCTGAAGCTTCCTAAAACCAAAATTTTCTCTTGCAAGGTTGGGCATAAAACTTGAAATCTTCTATTACTTTTGTTGTTGTTGTAACATTTTAATAACTTTTAAAAGTAATTTGTGTATCATAAGCAGTATATTTAATACCAGATTAAAGTAGGGTGCAGCGTAATAGGATGTGATTCAAAGCCTCCTTTATCTTTAGACTAGTAGGCTTTTTATGTGCGTCATTATATATAAGCCATGTATTTTGTTTGCTCTGTGTATTTGTCTATTAAATCTCCTGCGGTGCTGAGATTTTCACAGCAGGGCTGACATCCAAATGATTTTTCTTTGCCTACAGCCTGTTTGCAATGTGTGTCCTCTATCTGGAACCTCCCTTCTGATTGTCTCAGGCTTGCGGGGCAGGCACATTCCGCAGTACTATTTTCTGTCAGTGCACCAGGGCACCACCTGTACAGACCCTGCTTTTCCTCCCCCTGACCGGGTGTGAGAGCCTCAAGTGCTGACACCCAGGGAGCTGGTTTAAGTGATTTAAAGCTCTTCGCCAGAGCTCAGAACTGAATTCCTTCTGGTGGGTACTTTGCCACCAGCTCTGACCACAGCAATTTGCACTTCCTTGGCCTGTGCTGAAGGCTGTTAGAATCAGGGACACTTCTTGTTGTATTGGGGATCAACTTCAGCACTGCCTTTTTTTTTTTTCCCAGCTTTTTTTTTCCCTTTGTTTGGTTTAGTTTCGTTTTTTGTTACATTTTTTGAGACCTGAAGGTTTTGCTGAACCCTTGCACTGCAGGGGTGGGATCCTGCAGGGACCAGGGAACAGTGCATTTCTTCTTAGGCCAGCAGTGGCTCGCAGGATGCATAGGGACTTTAATTACTAGATGCCTTTTCAGTCTCACGTTGGAGAAGCCTTCACCTCCTTTGGTTCAACACTCTGTCTGGTTAGACTTGCTGCTCCAGTCATGGTGGGAGCTGTGGAAAGATGGCCTAGCATGGAGCAGGACCAAAGTGCAAGGAAGGAGGCTTGTGGTTAAGAGCTTATTCCTTCTGCTTCTTGAATATTAAAAAAACCCCTAAACAATACAGTAGTCCTTATGGCAAATCAGGCTCCAGATCTTAAAGATGCAAGGGAGTACAAGACATGTTTTACAGAAATCAGGTGAAAAGTCTTCCTGTAAAACACTGGCATGGGTGTAGTCTGTAGCAGTAATGGAGACACAGGAGAGGATTGTTCTTAAATTTTTTGTCAAAGTTGCCTTAAAAAGGAGGGCTCCACTGCCACAGGTAGCTGCAGATAACCAAAAATGTGTCAAGGCTGCACTTGAAAATGCCATGTCTTTGCAGAGAGCGCCTCAATTTTATGCTGAGCCTTTTGTAAGTTGAAGAGTTGGGACTGCAGCTGTAATGTCTATCTGCTATCAGGTGGGTGGGGGAGATGCTGGCAGCATTCCTTGCAGTGAGATTCTTTGATGGTTAGAAAAAAGTTAGTGCAACAACGCATTGTTTGGCTGTGTGCTGAAATTATTCAATGTCATGGAGGTGGGATGAGCCCTTGTTTCTGGCTGTTGGGATCAAAGGTTTCTACAACGTGTGCCTTGAAAGAGAGAAGAAATGGAAACTGGAAAATCAGGAAACCTGAAAACCCTTTTCAGCAGAGAGATTCTAGCAGTGCAAGAAGCTGCTGTGTAGTTTCTCTTTCACTGCTAAAACCACAAGCCATGTAAAGAACTGAAGCCACTTTTTGTAGCTCATGTTGCCCTTTGGTGCTGACCTGTGATTTCTAGATCTCATTGTCTCTGTGTAAACTGTGTATCAGTCAAACTCATTAAATGCTCTTGACTCGACCTGGCCATGAAATGTCTCTCCTGGGGATTTTCAGGGGCCACATCTACAAACACTCATGTTGCACCGAAGCTGATTCTGACTGTGTCCTGTGGTGGGTGGTGTTTTTTCCTCTCCCCTACTGGTGAAAACATTCGAAGTGATACTGACTGTAACTAAAGGTTGAAACCCAGAAAAACAGCTTCAAAGGAAGCTCTAATGCTTGGATTTTTTGGGATTACTGACTGCTTGTTAGCGTGAGGGAGGGTCCTGATATGCTGCTTTCCCCCAGGACGCTACTTGTATACTGGACTGCCTTTGGGTTTCCTGTAGATGGTTTTGCTTTTCCATTCTTATCATTTATATATCAAGGGATGTGTAATCCAATGTGCCTTCTTTACTATTGATGTCAAATAAAAATATTTTCAGTTACAAGGTTTGGCGGCATTGCTCTGGATTACCCCTCTGTCTTGGTGGTTTTCTGGCTCATGGGGTGGACTAGGCTGTGCCCTTATCTCCTTGCATTAACTTTCTCCAGCTTTTCCTCCCTCTGGCTACTCCCTGAATTCATTTCTGTGTGCTGCAAAATTTCTGCCTGTTAGAGTCACAGACCTAAGAGTCCCCAGATGACACCAGAAAACTGTTCCTAAGTCTGGGTAGGGGGACAGCATGCAATCCATGCTGAAACCAGGCAGAGGATGCAAACCCTCACTCAGGCTGTGACTGCTTGGGTGAACAGGCCACTGCTTGCTCCCTGAGTGCTTGTGGGTTTGGCTAGAGTGTGGAAATGGAGGAGTAATTCCTGGGAAACTGAAGTAAACATTTGCCTGTGTTCCTTGGCAATTTCTCACAAAAACAGTTTCTGTGGAAGAGATCTTTCTGGCCAGACTGTGGCTAAGGCTAGGCATGAGCTTCCCAGTGCTCTCCAGGGAAAGGTGGGCTTGTTTCCAGCTGAGACCAAGCACCAGCCTCTGGGCCCAGCAGGCACAGTGGGCAGGACATCTCCAAGCTCCTGCAGTTGTTTGCAGGCGTGCTCTGCAGACCATATTGACCGAGGGATCTGGAAGTGAGCAGTGGGCTCTGCCTGCTTTGTCCCTTCACAACTGCCTCCTCGGGCTTTGGGGACAATGCAGGACCATCACTACAAGGAACTGGCCAGCAAACTGGGGTGCTGCAGCAGGCTTGGTGGCTCCTGTTGTGTCTTCTGTTGACTCTCAAACCCTGAAATGTTGCAAGGAGTCATGGGTGTTACCTTTTCATGCTTCCAGGTTTGGTATCTACAGGCAGAAAAATAGTCTGAGAGCAACCTTCCACTTCCTCCTGCAAATGGGAGGAGTGTTCTGTGGGCAGAGTGCTCCTGCCCTCAGAGTATTGAGCTATTCCTCCTCTCTCCACCCTGAGTGGGTGAGGCTCAGTGGCTGGAAGAAACCATGTGTGGAAGTTTTGTCCCTTGCTGAAAGCAGCAGCTGAGAAGTGTCACCAGGATTTCACCCTTCTCCCCACTAGTTACCAAGGCTTCCCTGGACCAGATCAGCCTGTGGCTGGTAAAGGATCCCATGACTCCTGCTGTGAGACCATATTTGCTCAGAGAGCTTTCTCCAGAGCTTGCTTTCTGCTTCACCAGAGCTTTCTCCACCTCATGCTCCACCTGCCTGCCAAGAGCCAGGCTGAGGGAGCAAAGGTTTCTTACATTTATCCCACATGTTTACCCTGCTACACTTTACTGTTCTCCAGCCCACAGGGGGAAAAAAAGAGCCAAAAACCCACAACAAAAAAGGAGCTGTTGTTAAAAGGAGGGAAAGTTCTAAGCTGGAGTTTGCTAAACCTTTTCACCCGCTTGGAAGGAGCCTGAAGTAGGCGTGTTTGTCCTTTGTTCTTGCTTTGTGCCTTAGCACAGCACTGCTGATTGCTGGATCTGTTCTTATTTGACTACATCCAATGTGCAGGATGTCTGCATGCTCAGGGACAATGCACTCATAGGACACCTCTATTTTCCGTCAACCCAAGGCAGCAGCCTCACTCCTGGAGCCTGTTTGCCTTATCCATCCACTGCTCTAAATACAACTACCAGCAATGAAGATGACTGCACAAAAATCTCTGTACAGTCAATGGTGACTTGACTTCCCAAGTCTGCACTGGACTTTGCAGTGATGAGCTAAGCGGGGAAAATAAAGGGTTTGGGTTAAATCCAAAGGCTGGAGCAGTGGACTTTTTCCTGATTACCTTCCTGCCTCTCACATGCATGAAAATTATTTCCAAGAATTCTTGCTCCATGATTTTTCCAAGGATGGAGGTTTTGCTCATAATAATTTTGTAATTACATTTTGTAATTACTACACAAGGATGGAGGTACTACTGCTATTTCACATATCTTTCTCCTTGCCCTCCCTAAAGGAGGGCATCATATTAGGTTTTTCATTCAGCCTTTTCCCATTTGCCATGATATTCCACCATGGCTGACAGCAGCTTCATTGACATGAACTGATAACTCATCTGGGTTAGTGTAATCTATTCTATTCTTTAAGCAGTCCTTAACCCTCACATTTGGTCTTCCCACCTACTTCCAAAACCAAGCTGGTGAGTGCGGAGCTCTGGGAGCCAGCTCTGCCTCTGAAGATGCTACAAAAATCCATTGATCATTGTGGTTTATTCCATATTGTCCAGTACCACAGTGTTTCCTCCATCTTTCAGTGGATGTGCATCTTCCCCAACTTCTAGAGTACCTGTAGTGTCCTGTTGCACTACCTTTAATGATCCTTTCTAGTCTGAGATGTAGGTGAAACTTGGCCATGCTCAATACCACCTCTAAGTACCCAAGAAAGCAATGTTTACTACATTCTTTTGCTATCATATTTCCCATTCTTGCATGCTGCTTTGTTGTTTTTGTTGGGTTTTTTGTTGTTTGTTTGGCTTGGTTTTTATTTATTGTTTTGCTACAAGAAGTGCTCTTTTTAGTCAAGCAGGACTTCCAGTGAAATTCCCAATTTTCCTGCAGAAGGGAAGGCTTGGGATATTAAGGAAGAACACCCTGAAAAAACCCTTCCCAAGGAGGATGATGCAGTTCTGGGACAGCATACCGAGGTGACCCTTTGGGAGGTTTCAAGGACAGGGGGCTGTAGTAAACCAGCAACTGCAATAAACCAAACTGCAATAAACCAGCCCCTCAGGAGCTCCACGCCAGAGCAGCAGGAGTGCAGTCCCTGTGTGAAGGGACACTGCTGCACTGAGGTCATGGACAATGCCAACAAATCTGGAGAAGCCTGCAGGGCACTTCCAAGGAAAGAGCAGGGAGCTGCCTGGCTGCATGTGCTTTCCAAACCTGCTTTACACCATATTTTACTGATCAGAACTTGGCAAGGTGTTTACACTGTGACCATCTGCCGTGCTGCAGGAGAGAAAGGGAGGAGCTGTGAAACTTTCCAAGGTTGGGTCCAACTCATCCAGAGCTGGCAAACCTGTTAAGCTCATGTCTGGGAGCATGTGGAGGTGCTGCTGACTATTGGCATGTAGAAAATCACATTAAGAGCTCACTGACCACGGGGTTTTTTTTACATCCTCCAACTTTCTCTCAAGAGGGACAGAAACAACTTAGTCAAAAAATGCAAAACGTTGGTAGATTCCTATGTGGAACAGAGTTTGAAAAGTCACCCCTCCAGCAACACCCCACCTTGCAAATGCCCCAGTTTTCTTTCCAAAAATACAAATGGAACAGAAACTTGTTTTTTTTAAATGGGAAAAAAATCATAGCCACTGTATCTCCCTCCCATGGGATTTAGTGACCCCCTCTAAGGGAAATGTGCAGACAAGTCTTCACAGGAAGGAGCACCACTGACAAAGGGGGTCTGGGGTCTGAGGTCACAGCACTCCAGAGCAGTATGTGTTCCAGCAATGTGGGAGAAGATGTCTCTGCAGCATAACTATTCTCCCCATTTCCAGAAATACTGTCAGAAACACATGCACCCAAGGAAGAGTGAGACGTGCCAGAGAAGAGACCAGGACTGGAAACAATCTGTGTTGAAGGGAAAAGAGATCATTCTTTGTTTGTGGTCCAAATTTCTTTGTCTTCCTGACTGCAGTATGACCAGAGCTGATGTGTTCCTACAGAGGAGGTCAGCCCTGGCACTGGGGTCTTCATTAATTTAATGCACCCACTCATCTATCATCAATGCCTGGGGATGTGCTTGACACAAGGAAGTGCAAAGGCTGTGTAAAGAATCAGTGGCACAGGTGAGGTGGGGTGTGTTGGTGAAATGAGTCCACAGAGGCAGCCTCAGAATGCCACAGAAGCATAGAATGGCTGGGGTTGACAAGGACCTTTAAAGACCATCTAATTCTAACTTCCCTGGCATGGGCAGGGACACCTTCCCCTAGAGCAGATTGCTCAAAGCCCCATCCAACCTGACTCTGAGCACTTCCAGGACTGGGGCATCCACGTCTCTCCAGCTTTGAGAGATGTCATGTGAGATTGTGTCAAACTCTTTGCACAAGTGCAGGTAGATAACATCTGATGTTCTGCAGAATGGCCAAGTCTTGCCCATTTCAGGTGGAAAACACTGATGTTCTGCCTGTGTCTCTAAAACTTGCTTCCTCACCCAGCTGCTAGAAATTTGCCTCCCATATTTACCAGGCCTGGGTGGTTTTCCAAACATAGGGGTAAGCAGGAGTTCTACAAGGGAGCACAAAGGCAAGGGGACAAGCTGGATGTCTCTGAAGCAATAGGAGGATGAACACTACATCTTTCACTTCAGCTGGACAAATCCCTGAGTGATGATAAAGTATGAATTCAGATTTACACTAGGTTTGAGTAAAGGAATTCAGCAAGAGCCCTCAAGAGATCTTTCCCCGCTGTAACCATTCTAAACCACCATCATACCCTTAGACAGCACAATTGCAGAGTCAGCAATTGACTGTGTTTTGATTACCTCTAACTTACATGGACCTTGTGGTACTTCTCAGCAAGAATCCTGGAGAAACAAGATCTCAGCACACCTTGTTGATGTAGCAAGGATTGCCCAGACAACACAGAAACGGGAATGGAAACTGGGATTTCTCATATCTACTCAACAGCCCTCCAAGCTGTGATCTCACTGCAAGGAGAATTTCTGGTGGACAAGGTGACATGTGGTTGCAGAGGTGGTGAGGGCCTTTAGCACGTAAGTGAATATCAGAGTCAGTGTTGGCTACTGCAAGCAGCAAGGCTGTGACTGGCTGATGTGGCTCTCTGCCTGAGTCTGCCCTCTGCAAAACTAGCTGCTTTGAAAATCAGCATGCCTTAACCACTGCCCTGGCCCACCTTTGAAGCCTTTTGCTAGGGAGTGCTCTGTCCCACGGGTGCTCATTATAATACTGCCCAAAATCCTGATTAGCCACATTGACACATATGGTTTGGACCCATGGAGAACTGGAGCATTAGATGGGCACAAAAAGCTGTGCTCAGACACACTCCTGGCACCATGCACCCGCTATTGCCAGCTGAAAAGGGTTCTGCAACCAGGCAGAGGATGAGACTGTCCCTCCTTAGAGATGTTCAAACATCATCTGGACATGCCCTGGGTGATTGGCTCTGTGTGGCCTTGCTTGAGCACGGGTCTTGGACCAGATGATCTCCAAAGCTCTGTTCCAACCTCAGCTGCACATGGTCCCCAGGAGAGCAGAGACGTGTGGAGCAAAGCTGTCCACAGCCCCACAGCTGTGGCACAGAAGCCCCCAGAATCACCCCACATTCAGCATCCTGGCCCTTCTTCAGGGTGTCTGAGCTTCTAGACAGTTCCTAGCCCTTGTCCTCCACCCCCTTTCCTGCGCTCACTGGCAGGTGTTGCTTTCCCAGACCACAGCAGGTGCCTGACCCCGTTGCTCAGATGTGTTTCTCATCGCTCAGCTGCTGCTGCTTTTCTTTGGAACACTTAACACAGGCTTTGCCCAGCTTTTGAGGCTGCACACCTAACCCACTGCCAGTGAGTTATTTATAGCCCTGGAGCCTCTGCTTCTGGCCTGTTCCAAAACTCTCAAGGCCCCTGCTGCTATCGTGCTTACTTCACACATTAATAACAAGAGACACCTGGCACCACAGGCCAGTTCACACACCAGGCACTCAAGAGGAGCTGGCAGCATGTATAACAGACCACAACAGGGTCTTGGTGTGCTGAGCATCCACTGCTTTAGTGTAAAGGCTGAGGCTGCTGCCAGCAGCAGCAATGTCCATCCTCATGCAGCCCCAGGTGACAGCAGCAGATGGCAAAAAAGCAAATCTGAAATCTCAGAGCAAAAGCTCATCTTGCAGCAACACAGCTAAGCTCACTGTTGGACTTTATGGGAAGAGGGAGTACTTATTTTGAAACTAAGCCAGTTGCCTCTTACTCACGAGGATTTTCAAGCTGAGAGCATCTGAGTGGTCTGCCCAGGATGAAAGCACCAAAATGCAAGCAGTCTGTCCAAGGACAGTGGATGCTGATGCAGCGTTAAAGGCACACTCACTGCTGAGGTCTTATGATGGCTCCTGTGTTGTTACCTCAGGAAATGTGTGCTGCTTTTGAGTCTTGACTTTTGGTACCTATTAGGAGCTGATGGTGACTGTGGTCTCTGGTCTCTCCATTTTCTTCATCCCTGCTCCTCTTCTGGGAACCACTAGGAAATAGTCACTGCTCTTTGTCTCTTTATCAGGATGCTTTACATCTTGTCTTCCAAACACATTTTTTAATGGCTTCAGTGTACCCTGCTTTAGGCTGTCAAATATTTAAGACCATCCTGGGGGTTGGAGTGGTCTGGAAAGCAGCAGGAACCTGTAGTCAGCTAACACAGATGGCATCCATGAGTGCCTGCCCTGAGGCTGCTCCTGCCACTTGTTCCTGCAGGTCTTCCTGTGCCCATGTACTCTCCTTCCAGTCAATGTTTTCCTTGCAGACTAACAACAGCTATCAGCACAGGATTTCCACGAAGACAGAAGACGTAAGGATAAGGGAACAGATAGCAGCTTATACAAATGTTGGTTTGACACTCAAGATCAACAAAGAGGCTGAAGATTGCTACCACAGTCACCCATGAGGCACAGGACTGTCAAATAAACTTGTTTTCTTCTATTTTTCTTCCTTAAAACAAAAACCAAACCAAAACAAAATAAAAACAACACAAAAGAATAAAAAGCAAGGAGTACAGGATTACTGTTTCAATCCAATAAAGGGAATGGTGTTTCTGTTATGTAATCGGATTTCCTCAAAGCATTTTTTCACTTAATATCACATGATGCTTCGGTAAGACCCATGCCTTATACAAAAGAAACAAGAGTTTAAAAATGGTCTGGCGACCTTTCAAGAAGTAACTGTTACAAAACCTTTAAGAAGTTTGCAGATGGCAGAAACATGGTGGCATGGCAAATTATATCTCTGTTCCAGGAGGTTCTGGATCTAACCAAGTCATTACAGTTTGGTGAAATAAACTTTATAAGTTACAGAAATGTAACTGGAAGCAAATGATGTCAGATGTGAGATCTGCCTTGAAAAGCAGTGTTCCAGAGAGATTGAAGTGCATATGTGGGTAACACCAAGAGCTCTTTGTGCTGCAGTTAATAAGGATAATGCAACCCCCAGCTGTAAGAAAGTGGGTAACAGCATTAGAAACAGGCGGCTTTTGCTTCTGTGCACAGCCCTTGTAGGCAAATACTCGGCTGCTGTCGGTATTTCCAGAGGAAGAAGGACACGTTTATATTCAAAGAACTGCAGAAATGAGCAAGGAGGGCTACAAAAATTAACCTTGTGCTGCACATCCAAGAGGGAAAGAGTGTCTCTGAGCCCTGTTCAGAGGTACAGTGCAGCAAAAGGGAGAAGGCTAAAATAGTCCCCTCTAGCCTCGGGTAATTAAGTCTCTGCTGTGCTCCTCCCTCACACTGGGTGTATCTCTGGACAGGAGGCATTGACAGCTCTAAAGGAAACTTCTGTGTCTCTATGCTGCAACAAGACTATAAGCCAGGGCTCAGGCTGCAGAGGTGGACACTGGCAGGAGTCAGGAAGAATGACTCCATGCCAACTGCCTTTTATATTGTAGATCCTCACAAGTGTTTTGTAAGAGATAAAAGTGCTGGGCAAGTTGGGAAAAGCAGTGAGTTAAAATGATCACTGTAAGAAGTACACTCAAATGGCACAGGGTGGACAAGCAAAACCGAGCATACCTCTGAGCCGAGATGGAACTGCAGATCTGAAGCCATTCCTTTAGGTGGAAAGTGTCACCTTAAAGGGCTGAAATTATTAATTCCTGGTATTGTCTCAATACTCAGGGCACTCCCTTAGTTTCTGTGTCCACAGTATGAGCCCCATCACTTGGGTGTGTTGGGGACAGCGCTGTCTGTCCATGTTTACCTCTGCAGTCTGTCCAGCCAGTGAGATTATTTTTTCATATCACTTATTTTCCAAGCTACAGATGTGCACAGTCTCTTTGTCCCATCTGCCACCGAGAATGGTGGGATATCGACCTCGGCTCTGACAAATCCCTTGCTTGTCAGTGAGAGAACAGCCCCTCTGCAAGTGTCAGGTGCAAAAGGCCCAGTGTGGAGTCAGCAAAAGTGGATGCAGACATCTGGCTTTAGCAAACAAATTCTTCCTGAACTCCAAGCCAAGAGCAATGCAACTTCTTCTTTATCCCTGGGAGGAGAGAACAAGACCCTGGACCCCAGATGTTTCCCAGCAGAACACTTATACAAAGCCTTCAGCAGTCTGCCAGAGGAGTGCCACATGTCCAGATAGATGTTAAACAGAGCTGGACCCTGAGGGGATTGGTCGTGAGACAGGGAATTTTGGCAGTTGCGAGCAACACAGCCCAGGACAGGGAGAAAAGCAGATAAGCCCCCAAATCCCTGTGACAGTGCAGTACAGCTACTTGGCTTTCCACAGAAACACCTGAAACCTGTGTGTGCTCTTACTGAAAGAGTCTGGGGACCCAAAAGCCAGAGGAAGCTCAGTGGATGGCTGCAAAGGAGAGGAGCTGTGCTGGCGCATTTGCAGAGCAGAGTGGGAAGAGATGCCCCTCTACCACCATGACCCCTCTAGTTGTACTTCATCTTCCCTTGCAACTGCCTCAGGGCTGCCTCCCCAGACCCACCAGCAGAGCTGATGTTGAGGCAGCACTGTGTCACCAGGGGCACAGGGGGGTGGGCTGAAGTTTCATCCTAAACAAGCCAGGAGACAGAGGAACTTGCACAGTTGTCAAATCAACCAACTTCTCCTTATCTCTGTTGTGATTATTTCCTCCCCCTGCTGCATTCCTTGAATAGCAATGCTGGTTTCAAAACTTCCTCTCCCCAACAGTTTCAGGCTGGAAATCTTTGGGGATGCAGGAGCAGCCTGGTGTCAGAAGCTGTACTTGCCCTGGATCTGTGTGACAGGCTGCCTGCCCGTGTGGACCCACGGGAGTTCCTGGGGGAAGGAATGCCCCAGTCTGGCAGCTGCTGAGTATGTCATTTTTGGTTTTGTTGTCCCATCATTTACAGGCCCTCTGATTCAGCACCTTGCTGCACAGAGTGGTGGCACAGCAAAGCAGCTGATTCCTTCCAAATTTGTTGCTCCAGCTCCCAGCCTCTGCCTTAGCTTCAGGACTGTGCAAGCCAAAGGAAAACTACCTCCTATGGCCAAAGTACGGCAGCTCAGCAGGAGTCTGGCAGTCATGCTGCCAAGCCCTTTGGCATGTTTTGCTCTCTCTGGTGGCCACCATACGGTATTTCATGTTTTGCCCAATAAAACATTCACATCTGTACTGGGTGAGAGGAGACATGCAATCACAGGTGAGTCTGTGAGCACAGGTGTTTCAGAGAACAGCCCGGTGGTTAGGCAGGTGCTCCTGGCCTGTGTTTGAGTTATGCTGGCAGGAAGAGCAGTCTTTGGGCTGAAAACTGCATTCTGGGAAGTCAAAAATCAAGGGAAGGAAAGGGACTGTGGCATATGCTTTTCAGCCCTGGACGGCTGGTTGGTCCCCTCAAGAGACAGCTGCAAACCAAGCACACAGAGAACATCCTGACCCAAAGAGGACTCAGCAGGAAAAAGGGCTGCTGGCAGTGAACTGAGCAGATGTGCTCTCAACCTCCGCCTGATGTCAGCAATAGCTTGCATGACTAGAAAGAGATCAGTGTCACAGATCAGGGTCTTATCTGACATGTTTCTGGGGAGCAGAAGGCACAGAATGTGCTGATGCACAGGACAGTGCCATGATGCAGCACACACACCCCACCTGTGAGACCCTGGACAGGCTGAAGGAGGAAAACCAGGTCTGCCACTATGCACCCACAGTGAGTGCACACCTCATGCCAGCAAAGACCGTGCAGGTGTCTACAGCCTGGAGCACCTGGAGGCACTGCTGTCAGGACTCCCAAAATCTGCCTGCTGCCAAGCTGGACTGCTGCCAGCATGCACTGGACTTCTGTTTCAGCCAGAAAGAGGCACTGCATCCACATGAAAGATCCTTAAAGTAAGAGAGCAAGTCCTTTGAACTGCAGACTGACCCAAATGGGTCAGTCTGAGCAAAAAGAGATGGGGAACAGCCTGCAGAGCACCCAAAGAGCCAGGCAGCACGGAGCTGGATCAGAAGCTGAAAACCTTTGACCATACCCACGGTCCCTCTCTCCTGCCCAAACACGGCATCGTGCTGTGGGTCCACACTGCTTACGGAGAAACATCTCTGTGTGTCTCACCCTGGGCCAACTGTACCTGGCAAAATACCATCCTGAGGGTCGTGTGTGTCTCTGTTCATACATCCAGCTCTGCAAGGTCCTTGTATATGGAAAGGCGGCAGAGACATCTTGCATTGGAGCACAGGACAAAAAATAAGGCTGCTGGGCTGCGGAGGGGCCACAGCTCCAGGCAAATCTGGGCCGTTTTGGAGGTCAAGACCTTATCACAGGAGTGTTAGTCCTGTGAGTCAGTACATAGAAGAGAACCAACACAATCCTGCCCACCAAAATCACATGGCAGAGAAAGCCTGAGTTGCAACATTTGTTTTGGCAACTTGTAAGAAATAAATTAGCTTCAGTAATGCTAATTCACTTCACTGCACGCACAGAGATTTACAAACACATTGTGAGGCAGTTTTTGAGTCCTGGGAGCTGTGGCTGTATTGAGAAGAGGAGCTTGGGCTCTTCTGGACCCAAGTTCTGTTGCTGCTTTGGACAGTCATTCTTGGTGGCAGACGGGGCAAGGAGGCTGCTTGCAGGTTACAGGAGTTCAAAATCCAGACAGACCTTTGGACACGAGGAGGTGTGAAACCAGGCACGGGTCCATTAGGGGGAGATGCCAACTTCTCAGAGAGGGACAGGGAACACACAGCCAAAAAGGGCGGCAGGGGGTTGGGGGTGGACATGAGCCCTGAGGGATAGACATGGGACAGGTTTTTCCACATTGTGCTTAATCAGAGCTGGTTCCTGGTAGCAATCCTGTGATGCACCCAGAGGAAGAAAATGACCTTTCTCAGAGGAGTTTCATGTTTCAGGCACAGCTTGCTCCCAGCACACCAGTGTTTACTCAGCCCTTACTGGTCTCAAAATAGAGCACTTAAAGAAACACTGGGGGGTTTTCCCACATCCTTACAGTGTCATTTGTCACTGGTCTGTTCAACAGGAAGACACAGTGAGCTGGTAATTTGAATCTGTTCACACATTCATTAGAAGAATGCCCCATCACAAGAAAATACATTTTGCTGCTCATGTAAGATTGAACCTTATCTTGAATGCCCGAAAAGGTTGACAGTGCTCAAATGGCTAGTTATGTCTTTTCCCAGTCCAGGGAGGGGGAATTATCTCTCCATTTCTAATTGGCTTGCTTTTGTCCATCCTGAGCAGAGCCACTGAATCTTTTCTTGCACCCAAACTCTGCACAGTGAGTGCTGAGGATATTCACCGGGTGCATACCCTGGCCAGGGGCCCAGCATGGATGGGTGCATGATGGATGAAGTCTTGCCTTTCCAGACAGACTTTCTCTTGACCATTCTCATTAAAAGCAGATGACCAGAGGCCAGGGCTTGTGGTGAACTGCCTGACAGTTTTATGCCCTCTGACTCCCACGGATGCAGAAGGCAGAGTTTGCACTGCTGGTGCTAATGATAATTTGCAGGTCCCTGTCAGTGCATGGCCTCAGTTGCAGTGGGCTCCAAAGAGATCAGAATGGTTCTTGCTAGTCCTTCAAGCTGGTGACTCCTGCTCTCAAATTGCAGCTGCAAAGACAAACACAGTTATCTCTGTGTTTGAGATAAGAGGGATAAGAGAGAACCATGAGAACCATGCTTCAGCTCTCCTGCTATCCAAGAAGTTTGAGCCAGTGCATATCTGGACACAGTATTTTGCACACTTGCACAGCCCCAGCCAGCACATGGCAAAAGCACAAGCAGAAGAAGCTGCTTGGAAGAAGCTGAAAGGAGCTTCATGGTAAAGAGAGCACTCACCCTCCAGGTGGGCACAGGCAACCCCCATTCTTCAAAAGGAATCCCCACATTTAGCTATGAGAAAAACTGATTTGGTCCTCTCTTTGGTATATTTCCTGCCCTCAGGGTACCTTAAACCTTATACACACTACCCTTGCCTACTCCAGTGTTGTGTTTTCATGTGCCATGCCTGGAACAAATCTTTCCAGCCACAGCAGCAGGGAGACTCGGGCCCTCAGGCTGCTATGGACATCATAGTCATCATGCCTGAAATGCCATCATACTTTCTTCTGCAAATGAACCCCTTAAAACCCAGCATAAAAGTCAGCTGTGGGCCAAACCTCTGCCTGGAAGGCACAGCTCCAACCCACTGGCAGCAGCTGAAACTGCAGGGAGAGACCCACTGTGGCACTGCTGCCTGTGGGAGACGGTGAGAAAACCCTGTCCTTGCCACCATCACCAGCCTTGTGTGGAGAGGCACAGCAGGAGGGCAAACCAGGCTGGTCTCCACTTCAGGAAGTGCTTTTTCTGTTTCAGCTCCAGCCCCACTGCAGACTACATTACTGGGATTCCTTACTACTTCCCCATGCAGTTTGTGTCACAGATGCCTCCCTGCCCCAAGACTCCTTCCCCATGGGCAGACAGTGCTTGTGGCCTCACTTCCCTCTGCTGTCCCTGTGTGCCCAAGGAAGAGGATGTGTGTGGCAAAGTCATGTGTTTACTTTACCATCATTTGGGCAAAGACTTGGCACAGACAAACTGCTGTTTGGATGCAGGAAAAAGTTGCTTCCCTGCAGAAGAGATGCAGACAAGTAGCAGAGGGCCGGTAGGTCTCTGGTCTTGGAGATACCACCAACATAAATTGATAAGGCTCTGAACAACTGGACCTGGCATTGGGGTTAGCCTGCTTTGAGCAGAAGTATTAAGAGCACTCCAGTCTTCCTTTCTGGTTTTTCATTCTGCCTGCCTGCTAGTATAAGCTGGCTGGTTGTCTAAGTTTCTGGAGGACATGTTCCATGGAAGATCCCCATTCCCTAAATTCAGAACTGTAACTTGCATAAGACCCAGCACCCTTCCTCCCTCTGCCATGACTGAAGCCAAGGGACTTCAGGGTTCTGGCTGACAAGAAGCTGGACATGACCCAGCCATGGGCACTGCCAGCCCAGAAAGCCAAACGTGTCCTGGGCTGCATCCAAAGCAGCGTGGGCAGCAGGGCAGGGAGGGGATTCTGCCCCTCTGCTCTGCTCTGCTGAGAGCCCACCTGGAACCCTGCATCCAGCTCTGGGGTCCCAGCACAGGGAGGACATGGACCTGCTGGAGTGAGCCCAGAGGGACACCAAGATGATCAGAGGGATGGAACATCTCTGCTGCTGTGAGGACAGTCCAAGCAAGTTAGGGTGTTCTGCCTGAAGAGCAGAAGGCTCTGAGGTGACCTTGCAACTGCCTTCCAGTATCTAAAGGGGCTACAGGAGAGCTGCAGAGAGCTGCACTTTTTACAAGAGCACATAGTGATAAGACAAGGGGAAATGGCTTTAAACTGAATGAAGGCAGATTCAGACTAGCTATAAGGAAGGATTTCTTTACGGTGAGGGTGGTGAGGACATTGGAACAGGTTGCTCAGAGGTTGTGGATGCCCCAGCCCTGGAAGCTCTCAGTGTCAGATTGCACGGAGCTCTGACCAATGAGGTCTAGAGGGAGATGTTCCTGCCTTGGTGGGGCCGGGATGGGGGGAGTCGCGGCAGGACTTCTCTTTCAGTTTGCTTCCAATCATTCTATGATTCTGTGATATCCCAGCATAAATCGCCCATGCTACTTTAACACTGCGAAATGCAGGGTTAACAGTCCTACAGAGTGACTGTTCTCTGGTGGGTGCTGAAGGTACCAGCCACAGCAAACCCACCAGGAGAGGATCTCATGATTTAGCCTGGTGTCTTCCCCAGAGAGACAAACGAGGGACAACAGCTGATGTCAATGACATAACGTTTCACCGTTCGGGGATGTGACCAAGAAAGAGAATTAATTCACAGTGGCTGCAAAAGTCCAGCCTGCAGGTGTATCATTAACACCTGATTGATTTAGTCTTGACTGCCTCTGGCAAGGGGCCAGTGAATCATCCGCAAATGTGAGGGCGCAGGGAGAGAGGAAAGGACGGGTAAACATCACTCCAAGGGTTGAGGCTGTGAAAAAGTAACCTGGGCACTTCCCAAACACAATTAAGCGCAGATGCCGCCTTTAGGGAGATGGAATTTATCCCACACCTGCCCCCACTCTCGCCGCTTCCTTTTTCTGCTCCGTTTCCAGAACGATGGTCGGAGGAAAGCGGTCTGGCCCTTCACTTCGGGGTGCCTGCCGTCGGTGTGACCCCAGCTGAGCCATCCCAGGGCAGCACTCTCCAGCCCAGCTCCCCACCACAGGCCCAGCTCATGCACCAGACCCGCGTGGGGACAGAGACCCAACCCAGCCCCCCGCACCGTCCTCCGGACCTGCTGAGCCACCGCGTAATGCTTCTCTGCCCGAGCCTTTCTTCCTGCCGCAGCTCCTTCATTCCAGCCGTGCCCCTGGGCAAACCGCTCTACCCCAGCCCACCAGAGTTTCGTTTCATTCCCCTCGGGAAGCTGACTCCTCTCCCGGTCTACTTCCTCTTAGCTCTCTCCTAGGAATCCCGACCCAGGGGTGCCCAAGCCGTTGGATCTGTTGACTGTAGTTAATTACCCGTGCCGATTATGCATTCCTGGTTGACTAAAATCCCCCAAACCAAACACCCATCTGTCCTCACATTTAAACATAGAAATGTTTTTCAAACCTGGTGTTAACAATCAGTGTTAGCGATTTGCATTTGGGAGAACAAGAGGAAGAGTGAAGAGGAGAAAAGGGAAGATGGTTCTTGCATAATTAAATCTTTCTGTCATGCCTGGTTAGCTCTTGAGTCCCCTTCTATCTGTGTGCAGAGGGGAGACAGATGTTGCTGATGCTCTGCTGTATTAGCTGTTGGTCCAAAATTTGTGCCTGGACCGGATTAAACTGAAATTTTATAGCTTCTCTAAAGTATTCCATCTATGGTAATGTGAACACACTAGACAAAAGAGTCCAAAGAAGAAAAATCTTCACCATTCTGGCATTTTTGAGCTAAGAATAATTACCAAGAGAAAAAAACTTCAGACCGGGGCTCTTATTACAAAACACCAAGGAACCCTGTCTTCCATCCCCTCACCGGGCTCTCTTGTGAGAATAAACACAAAAACCGGAACAAAGGGATAAATTTAATTACTACATTTGGAAAAATTTTGTTGGAAAAATAAAGCAGTAAGGAGTTCCTTTGTTAGCAAAGAAACTGCTGCTTCTTTTGTGAGCAGCTTCCATGTGGTCTTTGGCTGCACATGAGTAAGTGATTATCCTGTTTCAGTAACATCCAGGAAACTCTAAAAAAACCCAAGACATAATGCCATTGCAATGTCTTAACAAATCAAATTTCTAACCCCTGCCGTCAGAGTTACAGTATTTCTGGGACTACAACAGAAAATCAGGGCAGAGCTATAAAGATCCCCCTTCAGGGGAAATAAGCAACTTCTGCTAGTGTTTAACACCCTGGCTGCTGCTGCACCAACAGCTTAGGGCAGAGACTGTTCCGGCCATTTCAGCAACGCCTGCTTCAGGCAGTATGAGATGGTGTGATAGCAAGAAACCCACCCAGCAGGAGCCACAGTGGGATGGGAAAGAGCAGCACTGGTAACACATTGTGGTCAAGCACCCCAGGCTTTCAGAGAAAATGCCACCTAGCAGCAGCCAAACATGAGAATAAGCTGAGGGACAGTAGACAGGGCCAAAAACCTGCCATTTTGACTGAGAACAGGCTGTGTGGCAAGACTCACCCTGACCTTTACCTCGCCAGCATACTGGAAGTGATGGCCCTGGGAGGAAGCAAAAAGGACAGCAGAGCAGGTACTCTGCATGCTGGCACAGCTCACACAGCTGCCCCATCTAGGCAGTGAGTTATTTAGGCCATGCCAGCAGGCTGTATACTGCTCCCTCCAGTGCCTAATGTACAACAAGACATTTTGCCTGCTGTCTTCTGCCAGCAGGCCTACAGGCTTCCATCTCCCTGCTTAAACACTTCTGTTTTCACTGGTCTGACTACCTGTAACCTCAGAGGGCTGCAGAAGAATCTTGAACTTGGCCAGCACCATTATCCATTTCTCCTCACTGAATCATCTTGAAAAGCTTTCTGGAGTTGCAGCTATACAGGAGTCTCCAACACCCCTCTGCTGGGCTGGCTGTGGTCCTCCTCGTACAGCTCAGTAAGCAGTTTGCATTATACACAACGAGAATTACTTTTGGCCCATGTTCAAGCTCTTTTCACAGTTACCTCCAAGTCCTATCCACCAGTCACTTCTCAGTCTGGACCAATATCAGGGTTATTCTTCCCTCACCCCTGTGTAACAGATCCCACTAACACTTCTGCTTCCTGAGCTGTGTAAAACTCCTGGTGGTCCAGTCCTCCCATTTAAAGTTAGCCCTCTGGACCACAGTTCTGTCTTTCACCATGTCAGCCTCTCCCTCATAATGATTATTTCCAGCACTGTGAAAAACAGAAAAAGAATAAGTAAGTATATATCTGCATATATATGTATGTGTGGTGTGAGAGAGAGACATATAACATTTCTGCTTTCTGCAGACATGTGCTGTTGCACTTCTGAGTTTTATGTTTCCTGGCAAAGAAATACTTCCACTAAAAGTAATAAATACAAAAATACTCAAGGAACAAAACGAGTACAAAATAGGAGCCAAAGTTTTATTGAGGTTCATACCTCTAGATGCCAGTAATCATTTGGGACCTTTACTGGATCCTCTGGGAAAACCATGGCCTGTGTGTGCTGGAGTGGTGCTGTGACTTGGCCAACAAGCACAAAAAGCCCCAGGTGATCAAAGGACTGATACTGGGTGGCAACTTGCCATTTTGGTAAAGCTCTTCAGGGGTGGCAATTAAAAAAAAAACAGCTCTGTACAACCTCCTCACCCCAACAGTAGTCCCGCTATGACTAATTTGTTCTCAATAAGTTCTTGTTTAGAGGAAAATAAAATAAAACCTAAGTACACCTGCCACTACAGCAGAATGCTGTGAAAATTTAGATTGGAAGGGAACTTCTGGAGGTGCCCAGCTCCAAAGCCACGCTCAGAGCAAGGACAGCTGCAAGAGGCTTGCACAGCCAAGCTGGGAAGTCTCAAAGCTCTCCAGTAGGTCTCCTTTCCTTGTAGTGCAAACATCAGACTCGCAGCCAACACCCATTGCATGCGCCTCCTCAGACACCCTGAGTGAGTGGTGGGTGTGCTTATTGCCATTGCTGCAAGCACAGGAATCCACCACCACAGCTTGGACAGGCAAAGATACAGTCCACCAGGGAGAGAGAAAGTCTCCATCCCTGGGGAGTGGCTCCTCTGGGAAGAGACTTATCCTACACCAGAGCAGGAGACCTTCAGAAGGCCCTGCTGGTTTTTGTGCTGCTGGGTCTCATGCGACCTTAGGTGTCACCCTGGGCTCAGCTGCAGCCCCTGGCCATTCTGGGCAGGCGAGAGCAGGAGGGGCAGCGCGCACACAGAGGCGCACCAGGGGCTGCTCCGGCGCTCATCTCTACTACCCCAGGGATGCTTCCAGCCCCTATCACCTCCGAGCCGAGCTGCTTCAGGTTACACGTCCCGGGTTTGAATGGAGGGGTGTGAACCGGAGAACTCCAGAGGCTCCACCACCACGAGCACTGCTGGGGGTCTGAAACCGGCCAGGTGAGACAAATTGGTCGTAAAAGCAGTGGTGAAGGTGCTATACGAAGTTACTCAATGAAGCCTAAAACGCGCTGTGTGGCAGACAATTGAGATTAAATCACTAGGTATTGCCTTCAGCTTCTCAAGTTGAGCAGATAAAAGAAAATCCTACCCAGATGCAAATGCCTGCAAAGTCTGTCTTTGTTCTCAAATGAGTGCAAACTGACCTACCCGGGCAGCTGTGTGCTCCCACCTTGGCTTGAAAGGGATTCTGCAGGCAACTGGGTTTGGGGTTTTTTTTCTGCAGTCAAATAGCTGGCTTTCCTCCCTTTTCCAGGACGATCTCGACTTCCACCACTCGATTTAGGGTTCTGACTATGAAAACAGCAAGAGGAGAGTGCCAGCAGATATTTCAACGATTCAAACTTTTGACTTCAGCCCCTTGTGAGAGGTGGGGTGCGTGTGTGTGTGTGTGCTTCCCAGTGCCAGGGACAGAATACTCAAGGATCTCATCCAGCCACCCTGCCGCATGATGGTATTACAGGTATTGATTAAAAACCAAATAAACTACTTGCAGTCTTGTAGTTGAAGGATTATGTTAGTCAACCAGGTGTGCCTTGTCCGCTCTGCTTTGATACAGGCAGGCTGCACACGAAGCAACAAGAAGGAGACCAGCCTCCATGCTGCCTCCACAGCCAAGCAGCAGTACAGGCCGCTGGAGTGTCTCTGTCCCAGCGCCAATCCCTCCTGTCAGCCCATCCCTCTCTTCCCACCTGGGAAAAGACAACTTGCTAAGTTCCCTCCCTTACCAGACTTCTACACTAACTGAAATAAAAAAGGCATGAGATTTTTCTCCTTTCCAACACCTTTATGACAAGTCATCAGGTCAGGCGGGGAGAAACTACAGGTCCGCACTTAACGCCACCACTGCTTCCAGGAGCGGCACGGAGAAGGGGGACAAATGTAGCTTTCGCTCCAAGTCCGCAGGCACAGCTGTGGGTTCCATCCTAAAAACAGCACCAGGAGTGTTCCAGTTGTCCGGTTTGACATTCAGGGTCCTCTTTCTAGCCGACGTCTTTGAGGTTATGGTGAGGAATAAAAAGAGTCTTACTAGACCCTGGACTCTGTTCCTCACGTCTAGACATCACTTTGATCCGTCAATTTCGTGTTGGCTCGTTGTTTTCAGGGTTTTGGTTTTTTTTTTTTTGCTAGGTTTGGTGAGGGGCTTCTCCCTTTGCATGCTGGCTCTGAGGTCATTTGCATGCCAACTCTGATGTCCCCTCCTTTCACCGGGGGACGGGGTGGTGCCATCCCCCTGGCAGCAGCAGGGTGGTACCGGACAAAAAGGGGAATTCTCAACAATAGGGAGTTAACGACCGACTATTAACAGGTGATTACAACATGAAACTAACAACAATTAACAGTTAGAACTCACCCCTGGCAGCAACTGGCCCAACCTGTGAAATCTGCAACCCTTAAAAGAAATGGGTAACTTTTTTTTACTCATTACACAAATGGGTGAGAGGCGCAGCGGTTGTTGTGGACTCCCTCAATCTGGGAGAAAGTACCCTTCTCCAGCTGGACACTGCCCATCCTAAGGGACAGTAGCTGGTCTCCTCTACTGAACCCCGCAAGAAACACCCAGAGGTGGAGACATGGCCAAATGGAGGGCAAGCTGCTCAGACATTTTGAGGCACTGAGACTGCTTTTGTTTGGAGTACCAGGGAAGAACAGCCTGAAGCGAGAGCTCTTCCAAGAACAAGAAATTCCAGCTATCTGGATGCTTTCTTGCTCTGGTGCACAGGGCAGAGTGGAGGCCAGTGTGGGCTATCAAACCCCAGCCCTCCAAGTCTGCAAACTGGGTGTAGATTCGGCCCCACCGTGCTGTCAGACAGTTTGGTTTTCTCCAAAGCCAAGCCCCATTAGAGGCAAAAAGCATTTCACACTGGTGACAGAGCAGCGAGGCCACTGCTCCTGGAGAGCAGACTGTCTTGCTGGTGCTGATGATCTCAAGGCAAGGACTGGGGCTGGGGCTAGCCCTGAAGAACAGCTGTTGCCTGCCAAGCCACAAACACGATTTCCTGTCCCTTCCTTACTTTTGCTGCTCATTTTTTTGCCTCTTGCCTCATTTTTATAAGCATCCAAGGGCCTTGCCCAAGATTACAGCTTGGAAGTGTAACATAGCCTGCAAGTTAAATATACTCAATCCTATCAAACGTCACCAGGGAGTGTCGTTACTCATGATTAGTCTACAGTTACACAGAAATTAGTCTTCTCACAGTTCTCCCTTGTCTACAATCCATAAAAATGAAAGATAAATGTCTTGAAAAAGTTTTTGCTTGTGAATAACAGCTTTTCAGCCTAATTTTTCATTTCACTTCTAACCTTGAAGCAGTTTTGACATGACTCACCCCTTAAAATCACTCAAATGGGTTGGAAAATCCAGCTTCTAAAGTGAGTCTGTAGCATGGTCCCCCCCTCCAAGACAATACAGCTGAAGTACACCATGCCACATTTTGTTTTAGTGAGGCCTCCTGTGCTCTGTATGCACCCACATCAGTGCCTGTCTGTCCTCACATCACAAGCTGGTTTAGGACTTCAAAACTACACAGATTAGAAACATAGCAGCCACCTCTGTGAAAACCGTGCTGTGGTGCCTTTGGCTCTATTGGTTTAAGGCATCCAATGCCTCTGCACTGGTGCATAGCTGCATACATGGCTTCTGCAGACATTTTCTATTAATTGAGTGCGGAAACACCACCTGAAAGCTGTCCTCTCTGGCAACCCCAGTGACTGCCTACCATCTGTGAGTGGTGCTGGGCCTCCCCACACCCCTCACTGCAAACAGCAGAAAACCCATCTGCACAAAGCAGCGCCTAACCAGCCTCAGGTCAGCTAGCTGCCCCTGGCAGCCTGGGCAAGGTGGCAGTGCCTCCCAGACGCCCAAGGCAGGAGGCAGCTGGGCAGATGGACTCAGATGAAGCCAGTGGGCAAGCTGAGCATGCTGCAGACCCCCCTGCAGGCAAACATGAAGAACATGAGGCAAGCTGGAGACTCCCTCTCTGTCACCAGCTGTTTAGCCTTACCAGAGCTCAGCCCTGCTGTGGCCGGATTCCGTCCTCCTCCTCCTCCCTGCAGCAGTGGGGGAGGTTTGGTATGAAACAGGATATGAAAACTCCCAGCCTGAGGACTGCAGGTGGGCACTAAATGTAGGTGTAGGAAATCTCTGACCACACTTGGGCCATCCTTTCACCTCTCAAAAGGAGAAGTAAGAATGACTCCAGCTCTAAATACACTCTCCCCCAGTCACCTTTAGCAGCAAGGCCACTTTCCAGGGAAACAGTAGTTCCTACTGCTCTCTCTGCATCCCTGGTCAAGAGAGACAGAAACTCTGAGCAGTTATCAGGACCCATGCCAACCCACTGGACACACATCTGGTGGATTTCAACCCATAACATAGATAAGAAAAAGCCCATAACTAATATCAATTGGTCGCTGTGTTTCAGGAGGAAGGCCTGTCACCTGATGGGATCTCAGCAGGTGGAGGAATGGGCCAGAAGCAGACTCATCAATTTCTGCACAGGAGAGGTGATTCTTGCTCACCGCTCTGTGCTGCTGAAGACTTATCACACTGTTGCATCCTTCAGTTTGGACCTACAAGGAAAACACTGACAAACTGGAAAGAACCCATCAGTGACCACTGGAGCGGTGATGAGGCTGCAGCACAGGGTTCATGAAGAGACATTGAGGGAACTGGGCTTCTCCAGCCTGGAGAAGAGACAGCTGGGGAGTTCTCACAGGGGTCATCCACTTCCTGAATGCTGGTCATGGGCAGACTCTCCCAGAGGCAGGCAAGGACAGGACATGGGGAAACAGATAATATGCTGCAGGCTGGGACATTCCAATTGGGCATGAAATAGTTCCTCCACTGAGGGTGGTACAACTCAGGGACGAGGTCTCTGTCTTCGAGCTGTGCAGAACTCAACATGGCCAAACACAACCTGATCTAGCTTTGGACTGGGGAGTTGAACTGCAGACCTACAGAGATGCCTTCCTACCAAAACTTCCTGGAAATTTTGCATTAGATGGACTACAGCGGCCTTCATTTGGAGCTTTGGGTTCCCCCCTGCTCTGAAACATCCCCAGTGCCTAGGACATATCTGAGACACTATGTGCCTCTCCCTCACCATCCCTGGGCTGTTGCTTTCCCCCTCGTGCTAATGTGGAAGTGAGGATTTTCAGCGTGGTTTCTTCACAGCCTGGGAAAGGCTGGAAGCTGTATCCCAGCAGGCTGTCCTGGAAGAAAGGTCTCAAAACCCAGAGCTGAGCTGGAGCAGGAAACAGGGTACTGCATAGTGCTGTGCACTTCGAGCTGGCCCAGGAAATAACACAATGCTGCAACTCAGAGCCCTCTAACATGCCTTTGCCGATCTTCTCTGCTACTTCTTTGAGAAGCATGTGTGTCTGTGCATCTACAGTTTTACTGATGCAGAACAGTGACGAAGCAGCCAGGGGAATTGAGACAAGGGTGGAAAATGACTGCAGGCATGTATTAAAGTATTCAGCTTATCCAGCTGAAAGAGATTTTTGCCAAACGATTTTATAAGGAATGAGGCATTTTACAGGAAAAGCAGGGCCTCTCCTCTCATTTCCTTTCCCCTCTCCTCTATGAACTTCAAAGGAAGGAGGGGTCAAAACAGAGGCCAGGCAACTGGAACTGAATTCCTGAGCCCTAAGGCCTAATTAGTCCAAGATACATTTCACTGGGTATCTTTCAGAGACTGGCCTAAATTACCAATTTTCCCTGCTGTGCTGCTGAGGGTCAGATGAAGCCAGAGTGTGGTCCACAGTTTGCAGAGCCCCAGCATCACCAGCGGTCTTGGGGGAGGGCGAAATTTTTCAGTTCAAGCCCCGCAGACACACGGCTCTCCCAGCCCCCTCCAGGCTTTCTGTGGCCACAAGGAAAATCCCTTCTTCAGAACAGAGAATGTCTCCACTAAGCCCCTCCTCTCTCCAAGGTCCCTACCTCCCTGGTGCTTGCCCTAGAGCCGCTGGTGACTGCAGCTAACAGCCCCAGAGCTAGGTGGCTGCTGCCCCTCGCATCAGCTGAGGCAATCAAAGAGCATTCAGCCATTTGGAATTACCTTTTGTCTTGGTTTGGAAAGACAGGTGTCTGCTAAGGAAGGCAGAAGCCTCCCCTGAAATGGAAAATTAAAATCCCCACCCTCCAAACTGCTATAAATTTTAAATTAAGGGGCTCTCAGGCAAAAAAATATGGGAGCAGGAATAACAGTTCTTTATTAGGGAAGAAAATAAAAAGATAAAACAAAGAATGCAGTGAACCAAAACAACACTGACAGAATATGACTTGACACCCTGTTGGTCAGGGGGTTGGTAGCAGTCCAGTTGGAATTGTGGCTGCAGTCCTCCTGGAGTGTCAGGTGTGGTTCTACTGGAGCAGGGATCCTGTCGAAGGGTGTAGTCTTCCTCTGAAGATCCAGTGGCAGAGGCAGCTGTTCCTCTGGGAAATCCAGTGGAGAAGCCCTGCTGGTGTTCCAAAACTTCCAAATTGTATCTGGGTAGGAATGCTTGTCTCCTCCCTCTGGGCGGAGCATCTCAGAATGGGATGTTATAGTTCTTATCAGCCATGCAGTGACATTCAATAGCCTGTTATCAGCAGATGTCCCCTACCCAGGGAGGAGTGGGTGTGATCACTCAGAGAGAGAGATAAGGCAAAATGCCCACTTGACAAAAGACAACTGCCATACAGATGGTAATAGACTACGTCTTGCCTTGCAATCTGGAACACCCTTCCAGCAATTTTAGGCTGATATTAAACCTCCCTCCTGCCTCAGCTCATCCAGGCAAGCCAAGCCCAGCTCCTACCAGGGGACCATGATCCTTCCCACTGGGTACCCAAAAGAAGGGATGACAATGTCCTTTTACCTGTGTCTCCTCACGTGACCTAGCATGTCGTCTGCCTCACCAGCAATGACAAGTAAAACTTGGTTTGGCACACGGTTTAACAACTCTCTGGAACCACAAATCGATCTTAATTCACAAGTTTCTCCCTGTGAGACACCCTGGTCTTGGGGTGGGGTTTTTTTTTGAGGGATCCACAAAAAGTATTCTCAAGAACTGAGAAACAGAAACCACACAGGCTGCTTCCTCTGCACAGCCTCTCTCAAGAGGCTGGCCTCAGAGGTGGGCATCTTATTTTGAGACTTTGACAGAAGGAATTATTTCCGGCCTCATGGCCTGAAAGCTGAGAAAAGCCAAACTTCAGTGTAGACCACCAGAGTAATTCAAAGAGCAGGGAAAGGACATTATTGTCATTGTAAGCTTATGCAGCCTCCTGGTGCCACAGCACAGCTCTGGGGCATAGGAAGCCAGCCTTGCAGTTTGTGGGGCAGCAGACAGCTGCACATGAAGTCAGATGTCTGACTGGTGGGGAATGTGATGTCCTCATGGGTGTAGGGTGGGCTCTGATTCTGCATCCCATCCGCTTCACGGATCCTGCTTCACAGCCAGTGCAGACTGGTGACCTGGCTGGAAAAAGGCATACCTCATTCCTAGTGTTCGAGCTGCTCTCCCAGAGAAGCAAAAGAGCAGGATGCATAAAGGAGGGGAAACCAGGTAACTGACTACTTTTGAATCAGGATGTATTAAAAAAAATATTTTATTAAATTTTCTGCCAGAAAGAAAGGTAAACATACTGCTTTAAAATTTTTCATTCCAAGGTGCTTGCTCACCTTCCATTTAAAGAATGGGACTAGCACCAGTGAGGACTGGGGTCAGCTCCAGTGTACTAGAGATAACTGCGCTTCTTAACTGTATCAAGACTGTATATATACCTTTGCATCCACTTCCTAGTGAAGCCAAAACACATAAACCTCTCTTTCCCTTATGTAATGCTCTGCCAGAGCTGGCATCCTGTGAGTGTCAGCTGAAGGATCTCTGGAGGGTTCCAGACACTGCACTGCTGCCAGCACCAGATGAGATTGGCCATAGCTGTGTCTAGCCTGAAAGTCTAAGTCTGATTCTTGTGTGCTTGCATAGCACTTGGAGCAGTGGGACCCTTTTCTCAGATGGAGAGCACAAGAAGGTTTACCTGGGGTGTCCACCTCTGCATCTATCAGGGAAGGAGGGCCAGAAGGGCTAGGCAAACCAGCATGCAGTCCAGTCTGTTAGCAGGTTCCTGTGCTGAAATCACCTCTCAGAAAAATGCCATCCTGAGGACTGGGACAGATCAGGACCAGGTAGCCTGCCTGTTGGTTTTTCCTGCTAGAGGCCATTAACACTGGAGGGAGAGCAGCAGGAGAGCACCAGCTGAATTTACTGAGGAATTGAGCCAGATTCCTATGTGCTGCCAGCACAAAAATAGCTGCCATCTTTAGATTTTATGGCTTTTCTTTGTTAGAGTCTGGATCAGACTTGTTTTCAAAACAACCTTCAAACAACATAAATATACCTGTCATTGAAAACCAATAAATCTGGAACGATTAAACAGCACTTCGCTGAAGTAACCCCTGCACCTCTGTAAAAGCAGTTAAAAAAATTAGTTGGGATCACAGAGAGGAAACAACGGAATGCAGAATGTTAGCCATGTACTTCGCTCACTGTTTTTTCAACTTCATGCTATTGGATTACTTTCTTGAGTACTCTGGGGACAGAGACAGCAAAGAACAGCTTTCCTTGGCAGAGGGAGGAAGTTTCTCACACACCGCTGTATTTTCCATGGCTCATCTAGCAAAATGCACACGCCTGAAAAAACAGCAAGAAGAAGTCCATCCAAGAAGGGGCCAATACCGTGGATTCCACACCCCCACGTACTGGCAGTCCAGCTCTGGCAGTCTCTCTAGACCAGGCTGGGTGGTATCACTGGGTCACCGGGTGCAGGTGGGAAGTGCTGCACCCCAGAAAGCCATGAGCTGCATGATCTTGGTGCTGCCCAGGGAACCAAGAGCCCCTCTTCCTGACAAAGAAGCTTATGTGCAGCCAGGAGGGTCACAGTGAGTCCTACTCATCTTGTAGCATTAACCAGGGCTACCTCAGAGTCCAAGCAGGACAGATGGCCTGCCAGAGCCACCTTAAGAGTGTTCCAAGGCAAGTTGTCTTCTCATGTTCATCCGGGCACCACTGAAGGGCTCTGCCCAGTAGACCATAATTTTTACAATTCTTAGTCCATAATTAGAGCAACCAAGACATGCTAATAATTTTCCTATTCGCATTGCTTTGTCCACTGTCATTCCTTCATACATGACCACACTCTTGAGATGCAGAGCTCACAAAGGCTTTTTAAGGCTTGCAAACTGCAAGTAACACCCTGGACTTGCACCTGCAAACCTGCATGTGCAAAGAAACACGTGGCTAAGGACATGCCAGAATGTCTTTGCCAGAATGCTTGACCTGCAGCCCGCCGTGCTGGGACTCTTCTGAGATCCCTATGAATGAACAGTGAGTGGAATCACAGAATCAATTTGGTTGGAAAAAAACTCTCAGATCACTGAGTCCAACCTATCACCAAACATCACCTTGTAAACCAAACCACAGCACTAAGAACCATGTCCAGTCTTAACCACCTCCAGGGACAGTGACTCCACAACATCCCTGGGAAGCCCATTCCAATGCCTAATCACCCCTTCTGTAAAGAAATTCTTCCTGATGTCTGACCTGAACATCCCCTGGTGTAGCTTGAGGCACCATGTCCTCTCGTCCTGTCACGGGCTGCCTGGGAGAAGAGGCTAATCCCCAACCGGGCTATACCCTCCTTTCAGGGACATGCAGAGGGATAAGGTCACTCCTGAGCCTCCTTTTCTCCAGGGTCAACAACCCCAGCACTCTCAGCCACTCCTAGGGCCTGTGCTCCACACCCTTCAGCAGCTCTACGGCTCTCTGGCATCTCAATGTCCTTCCTGCATTGGGAGGCCCAGAACCAACACGGCACTCGCGCTGTGGCCTCCCCGCTGCCGAGTGCGGGGGCACAGTCAGCCCGGGTCCTGCCGGTCACACTATCGCTGGTGCAGGCCAGGACACCACTGGCCTGCCCTCTCGGCCCCCCGGGCACAGCGCCCTCTCCCGCGGGCCGGCTGGACCGGTGCTGCGGCTCTGCGGGAAGCCGGGAACCTCTGCGGGAAGCCGGGAACCTCTGAGGGCAGCCGGGAACAGCCGCGACCGGCCCGCCGCCCGGCCCCGCGCTGCCGCCGCTCTGCCGCCGGGGGGCGCTCCAGCCGCGCCGGGCGGGGCCGGCCGGGTGGCGTCACGGTTCCGGCCGGGTGACGTGGCCGCGCCAGGGGCGGGGCGGGGGCGGGCGCTCACGTTATTTATTGGGAGGGGGGGCCCGGGCAGAGGAAGTGGCGTCAGGAGCCGTGGCGGAAGGGCTGGCGGAAGGCCTTGCGGCGGCGGCGGCAACACCACCACTACTGCTACTACTGCTAGCGGCGGGTCCAGCACCAGCGGCACCTCAAGATGTCCATCGAAATCGAGTCCTCCGAGTACGTATACCGTCGGCGCGGGGAGGTGGCGAAGGACCATGCGGCCCCGGCGGCCGGGGGAGCGGGGAGGGAGCGATTTGGCGGCCCCGGCCCTGAGCCAGGCCCCAGCGCCGCACGGGAAGGGAGGCGAGACCGGCGGTCTCGGCGGCCCCGGGGCCGTGAGGGGGCCGAGGGTTGCGGACGGTGATCGGGGAGCGCGGCCCGTGTGTCCGCTGCCCCGGTGACCGTGCGCTGTGTCTCGCCCGCAGCGTGATCCGGCTCATCATGCAGTACCTGAAGGAAAACAGCCTGCACCGGGCGCTCGCCACCCTGCAGGAGGAGACCACCGTGTCCCTCAACACCGTGGACAGCATCGAGAGCTTCGTGGCGGACATCAACAGTGGGCACTGGGACACGGTGCTGCAGGCCATACAGTCTCTGAAGCTGCCCGACAAGACTCTCATTGATCTCTACGAGCAGGTGAGCAAACGCGGGGTTCCTGCGGGCTCTTGTGGTCCCTGTGGAAACCTCTGTGCGTGTTTTGCACTAACTCTTTGCTGACGGAGATATTTGTCTCTGGGTGCAGGTTGTGCTGGAGTTGATCGAGCTCCGAGAGCTGGGTGCTGCCAGGTCTCTGCTGAGGCAAACGGATCCCATGATCATGCTGAAACAAACTCAGCCAGAGCGCTACATCCACCTGGAAAACCTCCTGGCCAGATCTTACTTTGACCCTCGTGAGGTTAGTTAGTTAATCCTTTCTTTAGAGAGCTCTCCTGCAGGAGCCTCAGCATCATTGCAGGCTGCTGATGGCTCCCGGCTCTGTTTTTTTTTTTCCTTGGCTTGGGGAGTGGGAATGTGCAGTTTCACGTTTGATGGTTTTACACCTTTTGTGAAGTGTTTGGGAAGTAGTGCATGACACTTTATCACGAGGGAGCAAACCTGTGCTGCTGTTGGGAGTTTGGGGATTTGGCTCTGTGTCCTGATACCTGTAGCTTGCCTTTTCAGTGTTACCTAGGCAGCAGAAGAAAGCACAAGTTGTGTGAACAGAAGCAGCGCTATGTAATAACAGTAAAAACAAGGCATTTTTTTCTGACTGGCAATGTCAGTCTGAAAGTTTTTGTGACAGTATGCTAGGTTAATGGCTAGCTTAATTAAGGGACTGATTTTAAAGGACTTTTCCAACCCTGATGATTCTCTGTTTTCAAGGTTGGTATTAAAGAGAAGAGCTCTTTTGGAGGCCTAACAGAAAATTTATATGGAAAGGGTTTTAATTTCAGAACAACAGAGGTATTTTTGGAAAAAAAAAAGTAGAACAATAATCTCATGGAGATGACTTTTTTCTAGGCATACCCAGATGGGAGTAGCAAAGAGAAGCGGAGAGCTGCTATTGCACAAGCTTTGGCTGGAGAGGTCAGCGTGGTGCCTCCATCTCGTCTGATGGCACTGTTGGGGCAGGTGAGTCTTGGAAAATGTTTTAGTTTCTATGTCTTTAGGTTGTTGCTGCATAAAACTAGTTATGATGTAGTTGAGTCTCCGGCTGTATAAAAGTAAAATTTAAACGTGGTATAGTTTAAAAAAAAAATCCCATGTAGCAAGAATTTAGCATTTGTAGAAAAAGTCATCACTCTATAGCAGTAGATTTCTTCCAGTAGAATAAATATGCAGCACAGTGCGCACTTTGAGAATAACATTCTGTAGCAGATGTTTTCTGGTGTGTTTTCTCTGATTCTCAGAGTACTCTGATTCTCAGAGTCCTCCTTGTAGACTGTTTCTGTGTGGTAGATGTGTGTTAACTGGTAGCTAATGGTGTGGCTTTCATCTCCTCCAAAGGCACTGAAATGGCAGCAGCACCAGGGCCTGCTTCCTCCCGGTATGACAATTGACTTGTTCAGGGGCAAAGCTGCTGTGAAAGACGTAGAAGAAGAAAAGTTCCCCACGCAGCTGAGCAGGCATATTAAGGTAATGTTTGCTTTTGTGTGTTTCTGCTGCTCTTTCCTTTCCGTGTTTTATGTTGGGAGATAAGAGGGAATCTTCTGAATGCTTATATTTCCCTCCTGTAAGTCCTCCCCCTCCCACCCCCCACCTGTGTGTTTTCCACCGTTTTCCGTGCATTATCTTATCAGAAGACTTTTTTTCTTGGGAGTCTGAGATTACGTCTTTTAACAAGATTGGGTGCTTATGGTGTTTGTGATTAAGATAACGGCACCTTTGACTTCACTGTTCAGAACCAGTCATTATACAGGAATTGGCATTGTCCTTTTCTTCATTTGTTCTTGTGTCTTAAACTGTTTTTCAGAAGCCATGAGCTCCAACTTATGAAATCAAGTTTATGGTGCTCAGTAACAACTTTCTAAAAATGCTTTATTAGAATTTTTTTTTTTTCATTGCTGGTCTTGTATTTTTGTTTGGGCTACTGAAGTTTTTTTTTTTTCTGTACTTGGTTGTCATGGCCACTTGTAGTTAAAAATTTAGAAATCAAAAAATTGGACGTTGAAAAAAGGCCAAACATTCTCTGTAAAAATTACACTGGAGTAACATTACTGCAAATGAAGCAACTGCAGAAATTTATTAAATTCTGAAGTCTGACTGCGATAAATGCTAATTGAAAAGGTGTTTGTTAACAGAGAAATCACTGCAAAAACAAAATACAAAGAAACCAACTCAGCTCCTGATGTAACCATGCAGGGTCTCTTGTAACAGTGGACGTTACCAGACCAAAAGGAGGGTGTTTTTTTGTTTTACCGTTATTTAAAAATGTAGCTCTCTGTATTGACAGGGTTTTTTTTTTTTGTACTTCAGCATTAAGTTTTTGTATACATACCTCTAGAAAATACTGTATTTTTACCATCAGAATGACACTGCAGTTTTGTTTTAATGAGTTGAGTCTTTTAAATTGCTTGTTAAGCCTTGCTTATATTGTTTTCTAAACAGTTTGGGCAGAAGTCGCATGTGGAGTGTGCTCGGTTTTCTCCAGATGGACAGTACCTGGTTACTGGCTCAGTTGATGGCTTCATTGAAGTATGGAACTTCACTACTGGAAAGATCAGGAAGGTAAGTTACTCCTTATTTCACACAGAGTGACTTTGGTGTGCCATAGTGCCTGGATCTATTCTTGGAGATAGTTTTAATTTCTTAGGGTCTGTGAACCTGAGAAGATTGTATGTTTAGGTGATGGAAATATCAGTCTGGAATAGTTACATGGGTGTAGTTGTCTGGTTTGTAATAGATTTCTCTCTGTGATAATTTCCTTACTTTCTTGTACTCTTGTTGTTGCTGTTAAAATGGTGACAGTGGTAGTACCTTGTATTACAAGGCTATGAAGTCTGATTTACAGTAAGTTATAAAATTTAACCGAAGTTAAAACTGTTAAAGCTTTTGTACTTTGCCTTAAAATATACTGCATTAATTTTACTACATTGACTCATGAATCTTCTACTTTTGTTCAGGATCTGAAGTATCAGGCACAAGATAACTTCATGATGATGGATGATGCAGTGCTGTGCATGTGCTTCAGTAGAGATACAGAAATGCTAGCAACTGGAGCACAAGATGGAAAGATCAAGGTACAAATCTTTTTGTACAGTATGTTGACAGGAGGGGTGACTGAAAAGATCCGGTTTGCAGAAGCAGTAATGTTCCCATTCTGCATAAACTCAAAGGAAATTTAACATTAATTTAACATATGTATTGGCTCTGGTGTTGAAGCTCAGGTGTTCTCATAACAAAGTAATCACTTCTTTGTTGTTTCCTGTTCAGGTGTGGAAAATCCAGAGTGGTCAGTGTCTGAGAAGATTTGAACGAGCTCACAGTAAAGGTGTTACGTGCCTCAGTTTCTCTAAAGACAGCAGTCAAATTCTTAGTGCTTCGTTTGATCAGACTATCAGGTAAAGAAATTGAGAAGGTGTGAGCTACACGTGGGAGAACAGAAAACAGATATTTCTAATTTAGCAGTTTAACTATGAGGTAGTGTAATCTAGAAGGTGCCTGTAGAGGTCTCTAGCCCACTGTGCTTCTCAAAGCACAAGCAGCCTTTCAGTAGGACAGCCTGTTCAGGGCCTTGTCCAGCTGTGTTTTCAAAATCTCCAGGGTTCAAGATCGCACTGCCTCTCTTGGGAAAAATCTTGTTTGGGTATAGGGAAGGATATTTTGGGTCGATTTGATTGATTATGCTTGTTTGTTAGATTTTTGTTTGGTTGGAGTTTTTTGGTGGGGTGGGATTTTTTAATATCACTTGCCTTTTGTACTTCAGCTGTACACTTTTTGAGGGGTCTAACTTCTTTTATTCTGAAGACATATTGGGTAGTGGTGTTAGCTCAATAGTTACAATTTTTTAGGTGTTAAGGTGTTAAAATTATTTAGGTGAATATACCTTCCTTTTTCCTTTCCTTTTTCCCCTCTTTGTTTTGGTCCTTTTTTTTTTCTTTTTCCCGGTAAGTATCATTACAGGATAGATTAGAAGTGAGAGTAAATATACTCAGAAAAATACTCAAAACACTGTTCTAATCTTAATAGGCAAGAGAATCCTCAAACCCCTTTTCCTACAGTTCTTGGCATCTGGAAAATGTTGATTACTGTTTGTGTAATGCAAAACTCTGATCCTGCACCTGCTTGGTTACTGAGTGGAACTTGCTTACTCATTTCCACCTCTGTTGTCTGACAGGATTCATGGTTTAAAATCTGGGAAAACCCTGAAGGAATTCCGTGGTCATTCTTCCTTTGTCAATGAAGCTACTTTTACCCAAGATGGCCACTATATCATCAGTGCATCCTCTGATGGCACAGTGAAGGTAAGATGGCATTTAGCCTTTCTAAAGAACACTTTCAGACTCTTGATATCTTATCACTCCTTTGTTACAATGGTTGCAGTCCTTGGAGAAGGACTCGGGGTTATTTGCAGTAATGAGTGCGCTTGTGACTTTGCTGTAGATTTGTGTGAGAACTGATGACATTTGTTACTCTACTTACAGTCTTGCAGAGCTTGTCTCTGCTGCATTTATGAAACGGGGACATAATTGCAGTGCTTTCTGCCTGTTCTGCTTTACTCTAGACTCTGAACTGCCTGGGACACCTCTTGTCCTGTGATGTGGGGATTCCCTTATCTGAAATAATTGCATATCAGCTCTTTCAGCTTTTTTATTTTTGAGGCTAATTTGTTTCATTTTATTTTTTACGCTAGGTTTGGAATGTGAAGACAACGGAGTGCTCCAACACCTTCAAGTCTCTTGGTAGCACCGCGGGGACAGACATTACTGTGAACAGTGTCATTCTGCTGCCTAAAAACCCAGAACACTTTGTGGTTTGCAACAGATCGAATACAGTTGTCATCATGAATATGCAAGGACAGGTATGTGGTCTTACTGGTATCCTTCCAGGTCACTCTGTCATTTGAAGAATGCAGGAAACCTAGCTAATCACCTACTACCAGGGTTAAACCTAATTTCTCTGGTTAGCTTGCATGACAAACTATTCTGAACTCAAGTTTATACAACACAGAAAGCTGTTGAAGCTCTGTAAGATCTGTGTTTTGAACAGACCTAGTTCTTAAATATTTTTTCCCTAAACATGGTATTGATATGCCACTGTTTAATCCTGCTGTTTTCATTACAGATTGTAAGAAGTTTTAGTTCTGGTAAGAGAGAAGGTGGTGACTTTGTCTGCTGTGCACTTTCACCTCGTGGTGAATGGATCTACTGTGTTGGTGAAGATTTTGTGCTGTACTGCTTCAGCACAGTGACAGGCAAGCTGGAGAGAACTCTGACTGTAAGTTTTCAGCTCTGAGCTTTTCCAGAGTTTTAAATACAGGGATGGTGTAAATGTTCATAATGAAGTCCATTGTCAGACCAAGCAATCTTTCATCTCTAGCAAACATGATTGGTAACAAATGAATTTCAGGAATTTGGCCTTACAATGTGTTTGGGGTTTTTAGAACCATTTAATTGTAGAAATTAGGGGAGTATTTACCCATCAAGCAAAGACTGAATTGGTACAGACTTCCTTAAATGGGCTCTAGCTGGTGGAGAATCTGAAAAAACCATCAGATTTAAAGCTGTCGGATTTAAATTTGCTTTAGATTGAACTTAAAGAGGAATACTAGCTTGAATGTCTAAATTTAACAAGGAACACTTTGATGTTGTGGATTTCAGTGGATGTAAACCTTCACTGAACCTTCCCTTGCCCAACAAAAAGTAACTGCCATGTCAGAAACTGTTGTGACTGGAATTGAATGTTGGTGTGTGTACCCCTGCTTTTGCTCTACGCTCAAAGCACCTTAACCCTCAGTCCAGCTTTCTTTCAGTTGATTTTTGAAGATAATATTTGTCTTAAATCTGCTGAAGGAAGACTCTCTAAATGCATCTTTCTGCTTACTCTCTAGGTCCATGAAAAAGATGTCATTGGCATTGCTCATCACCCCCACCAGAACCTGATTGCCACTTACAGTGAAGATGGCCTCCTCAAGCTCTGGAAGCCGTAGATTGATTTTGCAGCAAGCTCTGAAGCATGCCTGTTAGTTGCAGGTTACTAGTGTTTGTGCTTTAACAAGGTCTAAAAATGCAGAATGTGATACTTGCCCAATTTTCAGTTCAAGTTTCCAGAGAATTACATTTTTACCTACCTAGAGTGCATTGATGCATAAATATAGCATCAGTTAATTTCATATGCTTTTATTTTTACTAGAGTAGTTGAAGTGACTTCTGTGAGAATGCCTTTTCTGCCTCCTGAAGTCTGTACTCTTCCTACAATGTTTGTAAAAGTTCACTGAGCCAGCAGCTGTACACGCAGTGGTTGCTGGCATACTAGAATACAGTAAAATGCCTTTTTTTGTTGTTATTTTTTAAGTAAAATATGGCATGGGAAGCTGTCTCTTCCCCACTGCTGAAATAGGAATAGTTTCCTGGAATGCAGATGAGGGTACAGTATCATCAGCTTTGTCACTGTAGGATACAAAAGAACACAAGGGCATACTGCTGCTCTCAAGACAAGAAAAAAAGGGGACGTTTATTTTCTGACTCCAGCATTTATAGTTTTCCAGAAGTGACAGTGGATTGGAGGGTGACAGTGCCACCCTCTCCAATGACACTGGACAAATCAGCAGTCCATCAAATTTCTCCTCCTCCATAAAAGAATGCAAAACAATGAGTTATTTACGGAAAGTTACAAGAATGTCAACATCAGAAGGCTTAGAAAGTCTTTAAAAAATCAGGGTGACACAGCTATTTCATTGGGCTTTGATGTGTTCAGTTTTCACTATCATTTTTCCAATTATATTGGAAAGTAGTGTCAGAGCTGCCACAGAATGAAACTGTCCTTCCCCATCTGCCAGCACTTCCTACTATAGACTGTAAAGCTGCCTAATGTGGCAGTGAGATACAGTTGATTTTATTTGGGGATTTTTTGTTTTATTTTGTTTGTTATTTTATTTTACTTCACTTCCAGACTAAAAGGAGTTTTTACCGGGGCCCTTTTCCTGTAAATGCAAGGTGTTCTCAGACCACCTATAACTGAAACTAGGCTCCAGGGGATCAATATTTTAAAACATGCAAGAGTTGCATGTTGACATAGGCTGAGTTCCTAGTGCTGTGATAATGCTTTAAATAAGTATTTTTAAGATTTTTTTTTTTTAAGTTTCATATGCCTGTGGACCTAGTTGAGGTTATGCTTTGGGGTCCCACAAGATGATAAAATGATACTTGCAGACTCTTCAATTTGAAGCACATGATTTTTTGTTGAGAGATTCTGACTAATGTACACTGTTCTGAATGTACACCAGAGTCTTCTAAAGTCTGTGTCTTTTCTAAGATGCAGAGAAATGAGGTTTTTCCTATAATGATGAATCAAATGCATGTGGATTTGAATCTGCTACATTGTGTTCTGTCCTCATCTTTAATAGAATGCTTTCCTACTGCAGTAATCTTTCAGACAGTAATAACTTGTCTTCAATTTAATAAATTAGTTCCACTTTAAATATTTTGTCTGTGTCTTTAGTGGGTGGGGAAATGTAGAAAAAGCTCAGCTGGAATTCTCACACAGCACCTTTGCTACAACTGTGGTGTTCAGTTCTGCTGAGCTATGATGTCTGAAGTCCCAGGTTGTTTTTTACTTCTGTAGATACGCTAACAGAGGGGGGTTTTAGATACTAAAAGGTGATTATCTTTCCTGCCTGAAAAAACAGAAGTATCTGTTAGTTATATCTGACAAGCTCAGTTAGCAATTAGGGCAGTTAGTAATTCTATTAAGGGTGAAGATCTTGACAAACTATTTTTAGTAGTACTTTCCTAATAGAAGAGATGCTCCCATTCCTTCAACGTCTTTGACCCTTGACTGGTCTCTCTCTAGTACAACTCTGTCCCTTTTTTATGGTAAGACCCAAAACCAGATGGAACATTCCAGGTGTGTCCTCACTTTTCCTGAGTAGCTGGGAAGGATGGCTTCCCTCTGCTGCTGTCAACCAGGACACCATTTGCCTTCTTCCCACAAAGATGGCTCAAATTGAGCTTGGTGTCCACCAGGACCCTCACCTTCCTTCTTGGCTGTTTTCCAGCTAAGTGCCCCCCCCAGCATGTGCTGCTGCATGGGGGTGCTCTTCCCCAGGTGCAGCACTTTGCACTTCCCCTTGAATTTAATGATATTCTTGTCACCTCGTCCCTCTGGATGGCAAGCAGTTTTTTCAGCTGCTTCTCCCTCTTCAGTGCCATCTGCAGACTTGCTGAGGCAGTACTGACCCTGGGACACTGCCCTCCCAGTGGACTTTGTTGTGCTCATCACCACACTCTGGGCCTGGCATTCAGCCAGTTTTCAGTCCACTTCGCTTTTCACCCCTCCCATGCCTCAGCACCTTCTCTGCATGGATTGTACTGAAAACAGTGTCTTACAGAAGTCCAGGGACACAATACCCACTTCTCCTCTCATGCACCAGGTCCGTCACTCCGTTGTAAAATGTATCAGGTTGGTTAAGTATGACTTCCCTTTGGTGAATCCCTCCTGACAAAATCTCCCTTCGGATGGTTTTCCTGCTCTTGATGCGCCTGCAAATGGTTTCTGTTCAGCTGTGTGCACCACTACCTTCCAAGGGATTGAGGTGAGGTTGACAGACTATTTCTTTGGATCCCCCTAAGTTGCTCTTCTCAAACACAGATGTGACATTTACTTTCCACCAGTTTTTGGGCACTTTCCCCAATCACCGTGATCAATCAAAGACTGTCAAAGGAGGCCTTACAATGACATCTGTCTGTTCCCAGAGCACATATGGGTGTGTCCTATTAGGGCCGATGGTTCTGTGTGTGTTCAGTTTTCTCTGACCTCATCATCCTTACACCAAGGGAACACCTCCTTGCTCCAGACTTTCCCCCTGATCTCTGGAATTTTGAGAGCTTATGTTTTCACTAAACAAGAATGAGGCAAAGAAGTTACTCAGCACCTCAACATTTTCCATGTCATGTGTGACCAGGTGCTCCATCTTAATTCTGCAATGGCCCCACATTTTCCCTGCTCTTTCCTACTGTTGTACTTAGAGGCCCTTGTTATCCAGTTAGGTTTTAGCTTCCTTAACTTCATCTCTGGATGCCACATCTGTGTGGCACATCTCATCTGTGTTCCCTCCAATATATCCAGCCTTGGTTATACCCTCCAGATAATTCCTTTTTGTGTTCTAGTTTAGCCAGGTGTCTTGGTTTGGAAAGACAGGTGTCTGCTAAGGAAGGCAGAAGCCTTCCTTGAAATGGAAAATTAAAATCCCCACCCTCCAAATTGCTATAAATTTTAAATTAAGGGGCTCTCACGCAAAAAAATATGGGAGCAGGAATAACAGTTCTTTATTAGGGAAGAAAATAAAAAGATAAAACAAACCAAAAAAAAGTAAACCAAAACAACACTGACAGAGTCAGAATATGGCCTGACACCCTGTTTGTCAGGGGGTTGGTAGCAGTCCAGTTGGAATTGTGGCTGCAGTCCTCCTGGAGTGTCAGGTGTGGTTCTGCTGGAACAGGGATCCTGTCGAAGGGTGTAGTCTTCCTCTGAAGATCCAGTGGCAGAGGCAGCTGTTCCTCTGGGAAATCCAGTGGAGAAGCCCTGCTGGTGTTTCAAAGCCTCCAAATTGTATCTGGGTAGGAATGCTTGTCTCCTCCCTCTGGGTGGAGCATCTCACAATGGGATGCTGTAGTTCTTATCAGCCATGCAGTGACATTGAATAGCCTGTTATCAGCAGATGTCCCCTCCCAGAGAGTAGTGATTGTGGAAGAGATAAGGAAAACTGCCCACTTAATAGAAGACAGCTGCCATACAGATGGCAAATAGAATACAATTTGCTTGGCAATCCAGGTCACCAGCAGTTCCTTGTGCATCCCCAGAGACCTGGCCATTTTTGCCTGGCTTGCTGTTCTCTGGGATGGACTGCTCTCAAGTCTGGGGGAGGTGAGCCTTGAATATTAACTAACTTTCTTGGGCTCTTCATTCCAGAGCCTTATCCTTTGGAGTGCTTCTAAGCAGACCTTTGAAGAGACTAGCCTGCTTTTCTGAAGTCCAGAGTTGAGAACTGGCATTTCATTCTAGTTTTTCCACTCAGTATCCTGAACTTCGCCGTCTCGCCAAGGCTGCCCTTGACCCTGACAGTCCCAACTGGGCCAACAAGGTCTTTGGTTTTGAGTACAAGATCCAGCAGAGCACCTCTCCTAGTTGCTTCTGCTATTAGTTGGGTTTGAAATTCTCATTGATGCACTCCATGAGTCTCCTGAACTGATTACCATAGAATTGTTAGAGTTGGAAGGAACTGCTGGACATCTAATAATACAACCCCCTCCCTAGGCAGGGTCACTTAGGGCAGGTGACTTTTGAGTATCTCCAGAGAGGGGGAGTCCATGTCCAGTTCCAGGGCTCTGCCACCCTCAAAAGGAGTTCTTCCTCATGTTGAGGTGACCTCAGCCGCTCCTCATGTGACTTCCCCTCAAGGCCCTTCATCATCTTAGTTGCCTTCATTTGGATGCTCTTTATTGGCCTAATGAATTTCTTACACTGTGGCACCCACAACTGCCCCCAGCCCTCGAGGTGAGGCTGCCCTAGTGCAGAGCAGAGTGGGACAATCCCCTCCCTTGCCCGGCTGTGATGCTGTGCCTGATGCACCCCAGAATAGGACTGATCCTCCTGGCTGCCAGGGCACACTGGACAGTTCTCACCTACAAACTCTCAGCTTGTTAATTTGAACCTGGGTAGAGCTTGATACATGCCAGTTCCTCTCTCATGTAAATAGAAACTCCACCACTTTGCTTCTCTGATATTTCTCTGTTGTTTCTAAAAAGGACATAGCCGTCCATGACAATATTCCCACTGTGTCTCAGCACTGCAGTGAGATCACGGTCCTGTGAAAGCATATACGTATTTAGTTCTTTTTCATTCCTCATGCTGCATCTTTTTGTATACTGACACTTCATGGATAATCAAAGAATGGGGTTTCCTAGAAGGGATGTGAGAGGATTCACCATAGCCATAAGCACCCAAAATGTGCTTTGTGCTTTGATCCTCAGCTCCAGGGGCAGCCAAGGTACATCTGACTCTGCAGTGGTTGCTATGACCTGCTCCCTAGGAGGAAGCAATGGCACAATCGTTGCCATTTGCACCCTGCCTCCCAAGTCCTTCAGTTTAAAGCCCATCTCACCAGACTGGCCAGAGTGCTGCCAATGATTCTGTTGCCTGTTTTAGCCAGGGGGATCCCTGTCCCCATAACAGGCTAAAACCATAAAAACACAACCCACTGTTATAGAAGCCAAAACCTTCTTGATGGTTTTGGCCACAAACCTGGACATTGTTTTGAACAATGTGTCTGCCTCTGGCTGTCCTGATTTCTCTAACAGGGAGGACAGATGAGGAGATGACTTGGGCACAGGGATGACTTGTGATATTTTTCACCTGCCTTGCTTTATAGTCTTCCTTGATCCCACCTATTTTTTGGCTTTGCTGTCACTTGTACTCATATGAAAAAGTGATGGGGGTAGTGCTCTACGACAGGTCAGGCTATCCTCTTGGCAACACCATGGATCCCAGTTCCTGAAGGGCAGGATGCCCTTGTGACTGTCTATTAGGCTGCCAAATGGACAACTCAGTGTCCACTACAACCACTTGATGTTTCTTTTAACAGTAATCACGATGCACTGCTGGTGAGGTTCTCTTCGTTGGCCTTGCTCATGGACATCTAAACCCTTTAAAGCATCAGATCTGTATTTTTGGTCTGCAAGTTGAAGGGTGGAGATTGAATTGGAGCCTTGCTTTTGTGGGTCCCCACAAAACTTTGCACAAAAGGGTGCAAAGTGCCTCAGGCTCAGTGGTATCCGTTGAAGATTATGTGGTTCTGAACCCACTTACCTATCTCTGCTTCAGCCCCTCTATATACTGAACAGCCAACTGTCTCTTGGCATTCAGCCCCCTGGGGCAGCTGGTCATCCACCTGTGCACACTTTGTGCAGGTACCAGCCTTTTCTTCAGAAGTATCTGGGCATCCATGGAAACATACCACCTGTCTGACACCTGCCTCACCAGGTCTGTCTGCGTGGAAGCACCAGGCTTCTCAGGGGCTGTCTCAGGAGTTACACTGGCTTTGGCTCAGGAATGCCCACCATTATGGCAGAAACCTAAAGCACTTAGATGTGGATCCACTTAGATGTGGATCTACTATACTATTATTTTTTTTTTTTTTCCTGACAGCAGTTTACAGTGTAGTTGAAGTCCCATTCTTTGGGCACTGTAACAGTTCTCAGCTTTATCCCGTAAGAAAACAGTTAAGCCTGGCATTTGTTTATGTGCTCTTTTTGAAGAGACTGGCTTAAGTCAAACCTCACTTTTCTTAGTGTGCTTTCCTAATGCTCTGAGCAGCAATCAGTCACAAACATGTCTTCCCAGGTGAAGTTGCTAATGAAAAATCATAGGGAAAGTTGCTTGCTTGCTTGACCTTGCATCACACTGCAAATTCAGAGCAGATTTGGGATTATTGAGTTTACACCCCTGGGCTGAACCAGCCTTTTCCACTCTTGCTGGCTAGCAGGTATTCAAAACTATGGGAAGGAGAGGACCTGTAGCCTAAGGGCTGTGAAAGCAATGTAAAAATGAGAGTAGCCAACCTGTGCAATAGTGGAACTCCTAGTTTTTATGGGAAAAATATGGAGTCCTAAATGCCTGATGCACAGTAAAAATAATTGTAGACTAAAATATAAGCATGGTCATATGAATTAGGTGGTGCTGAAATGCTGTAATTGCAAACTGAGACTGCAATAGGTCAGGTTACTATACTGGAAGTTACAGAAACAGCTCTTTTGTGCCACTGTATCCTCAGTTTTTACAGCTGTCTATTCTATTTCCCCTAACTAGAAACCGTATCCACATAAAGCAACAAGTCAGAAAAAATTGTTACTTCATTTTTCAGCGGCACAGAAGGCGTCTAGCTGCTTGCTCTAATGGTATGATACCCAGAGTATCACGGGACAACAGTCCTGCTAGCGTTTGTCATCTAGTGCTTTTTGCCAAAAGCTTATTCTTCTGCTGCCAGTATTTGTTTGGGGCACAGATTTGGTATCTGTAACCAGCTCATTTCAAAACACAATACTAATCTGGTGGTGTTCCTGCTGCCCTTCCTCCACTAGCAGAGCATCCTTCCCTGGACCGCTCTGCAAAAGCTTCCAGAGGCAGCTCCTGGTCAGCCCATCTCCTCCTGGAATCTGGCCCATCTGCAGTGCGGCCATCAAGTACAAAGCAGAATTGTCATGGCCTCCAGAGTAAGTCAAGAATGTTAACCTCAACTATGCCAATACAGCTGTGGGTGGGTGTGGTGAAAGGAAAACTGGTGTTCCTGAGAAATATGTTTATGGAATGCTTTTTAAAAAAAAATATAATACACAGCCATCTGAAGCAAAATCGTGTCCCACTGTCAAGCTCAAGGCTGTGAATGGAGTGTTGTTTGTCCTTGCTGTTTTGATCTAGTGCTTAAGGAAAAAAAAACCAAAACCCAAGGGGTGCCTATTGAGCTGAAAAAAAGTAGCTTATTTTACTGCTGTTTAAGTCTCAAGCCAGCTGTGCAGGATTGAGCCCTAGCCAGAGAAAGATTACTTTCTGTTTCCCCCCTTGACTCAAACCATCCTACTGATAGAGCACAGGCACCTGCAGGTCACATTTTTCAGCTCACTGATGAGCTCACTCACGTAGAATTTGGAAAAACACTTGGCCTACAGAATTTTATTTCTGTTTAGAAAGAAAATGGAAAAGTAGGTGAAACATGCAGGTGAAAGATCACAATTCTGTAGGCACCTGAAAGGGGCCACAGATGAGGTACAAAATCCATGGTATACCAGCTGTCCTTATACAATGAAACTTGTAATGCTTAGGTAAGCTAGAGATGTTTTTTTTCTAAGAGCTTCCAGATATTCAGGTTACAACACATGTACTGCCACGCAGCAGCTACTTAGATGGCTTCTCCTCGTGACACTTTTGCTTCAAAGCAGTATGAGAAGCATAAGCTCTGTCCCAAAGCAGATGGTTGAGTAAGACTAAACTACGACACTAGAGGTTAAATCTGGACCTGTCCTCTCAGCATATTTTCTGAAAGAAGGTTTTAAAGATTTTTCTGTGAATAGCTGTCTAAAAAGAAGGGGGTGGTGTTTTTGAACCAACATCTGGTCTAAGAAAAGAGGCAATGAACAATTTTGTAATTATATCGGAAACACTTCATCTACAATAATTAGAACATTCATACAGAAATTTAAGAGTCAGCTTGAAATAATGCACACAATACATTCATTTCAGAACATCCTAGATGCAGTGGTTGGTTGTACTCACTAGCCTTCTTTCCTCTGCAGGATCACACATACCCACTAAAAGGACTGGTACGGCTCTCCACGACACACCACGGGTATCTGATTTCAATAATCAGGGTGGAAATCAAGCTTCAACTAGCTGCAGTCTGATGTTCCAAGCCACCTGCATGCTGACAAAGCCTAGAGGATTTTACTAATGCACAGTAGCCAAGGCAGCTCCAAGCAACCACTGGCTCCACAGGAAGTGCGGCGCAGGACAGCAGCCAAACAGGAGTGACTGATGAAACAAAGCAAGCTCCACATCTAGCTCTGGGGTCAGGACCAGCGCTGGCCTAGGAAAGCCATCTGACCTCATGCAGAATAGCGTGGAGAACTTGGGGATTACGTTAACGGGCCTGTGAAGACTGATCACATCTGTGTAAGCCTCATCTACTACGTAGGTGCATTATAGCCAGGCCCTATTTAATGAACACCAGTACAAGCCCAAACATTATTATCCTAATTGGTACAAAACTTTACTACATCTTACCATGGATTATAAGTACTTGTGCATACTTTATTCACAGAGTATAAGATCTAGAATTCCTAAAAAGCACACCACAGAATCTTAGTTTAAGCCTGGGCAATTGCACACAAACAGGAATTACAAGGTTTGGAATAAAAGACAAGCAGGTAAGGGAGTTTTCTGGACCAAGAGGCAGGGGTGAAGTGCAGTCAACTTCATTTCAGCTTGCATCCTGGAGCTTTATACAAATCGCAAAGTCAGTTTAATTACTTAGTTTATTTCTTTACGCTTTTAGAAATGACTATGGCTGGATAGAACAACAAATAGCAGGTGAGGGTAAACTGCTTGTAGTCCTTCACTCATCCACTACTGCATACAAAACAAGCATCACAAGTTATTCACTGGCCCATTTATGATGTCTGGCACTGAACACCACCTCTAGGCTGATGCTCATCATCTTCATACACTTCTCCGTTATAGTGGTGTTTTCGCTTTTGAGATGGATCGAAGTCCACTAATTCCACCTGTTCCATTTCCTCAGTTTCTTCTATCTCCTGCCTTGTAGGTAGCAGTTTTTCGAGTAAGGACAGCTTATCTGAGGAGAGGAAGCCACTCTCTGGGAAGATCACCTGAAATCAAGAGCTAAGGTTACTCAAGTCTATCTGAACAAATGGACCTACAGGTTAAATATCTGCCAAAGTCAGGTTTGTGGTTACTTAAATTTAGAGCTTAAAAAATTTATCAGCCTCACTAAACTGTTTTTTAATGCCTGCATGAAGTTAGCTTCTAACTCTAGCAACTCAATCAACACCTTTTTTCTGCCTCAGGCTGCCCTCTAGAATCAACCACAAAAGCAAAGTAGAAATGTAATACAATAGCACATACTACTACATATTTATAATAGCATATTCAACTACATATATACACACACACACATACATATATATAAAAATAACAATAACAATAATTATATATATATATAAACAAAACGTCAACATCAGAGATACGGTTAAATATATTCTAAACTGTAGCAGACAGGGCCCACTGCTATAGCTCCCACTATGAGCTTCTCCTCAGAGAAGAAAATCAGCATTTTCCAACTTATTCTCCTGCTTCAGTGCAGAAGTTACTCATGCATCCTTCCTACAGGACAATAGAAACTGAAGAATATGTCAAGCAAATGGAAATCCACAAGGCTGCTGAAGAAACTCCTCTGGTACCTAATGTGCTTTGAGCACACAGTGTTTCGGAAGTTTTCTCTGTTCTGAACCGTAATTCTGATGGGTTCCGTGTTCCCACCATTGCAAAGAACAAATACCAAAACAGGATATCTGATTACTGGTATCTCTTCTTGACTGAGGTAGAGCATATTGGTTGAATTTTGGATGGATGTTCAACCCTAAAATGCTGTGGAAGGGAGTTGATTCACTTACCCTGAATTCTATGATCAGACGTCCTTTTTCATATGGTCTGCGATAAATTGGCATACCTTCATTCAACACACACTTAATAGCCCCATGCTCAACAACCTGGCCTAAAAAAAAACAAACAAAAAATTACTAAAAAAGGAAGGGAGCCATGCAAGCAACAGAAGCAGCTTTAGTTATAATTCCCTTCAATATTTACGTAGCTTTCTACATTGTGGTTAGGCAGCAACACCAACATGTAGTAGTCTAACAGGAATTTACTGCCTGGTAATATATGAGTAGGAAAGCAGATTGATGTCTACATTACATTCCTGTAAACCTTGTTATGCTTCCCAAAGGAAGCATACTTACAAATTTATTAAGTGCTCCATCGCTTCCAAGGCTGAAAAAGTGGTTTTCAGAGACCCACGGCCTTCAATTCTCATGAGATATCCTCAGGATGCAAGTATGTCCATGAGGTAAGGTCTGTTACTATGTCACGCAAAGAGAAAGTTACTGCTGACTGCTATGCAAAAATCCTTTTTTATTTTAAGATTTGTACTGCAAAGACTAGGGCAAAGAATTTGATACCAGCACACATCCCTTTTACATCAAGATGGGGTGCTTCTGTTCCTTTATATTTCCAGCTTACATTCACTGTATGCTAGATTTTCCAACAGAAAGCAAACCAACTCTTACCAGGATGGGAGGTAATAATAATAGTTCTGTTATCCAGAGTTGTGATGGGCTTTTGAAAGCCACATAGTGCTTCAACCAGTTGAATATCCATAGACAGAAGTAGATCCTCATCTCGTCTAAGGCAGAACCAATCAACAACAGTCACAGTGAGAGAAAAACAAGGATCATACCCAGCTTAAGTATTTAAAATCTAGAAATTACAATAAGCTGTAATTATAACAGAAATCCAGGCAATTAAACAAAGAACACCAAATATTAATGTAGCTCCCCAATTACTAGAATGATAATCAGAGAGTCATTATGATCATGTAAAGCTATCTAAAGTGTTACAATTGTTTACTGAGGAGAAATAAGTACAGTACGGCCCACTTGCATCTGGTTTCACTTCACTGCTCCTTCCCAATTAAAAAAAAAAAACTCTCAGCCTCATAAATGCTGAAACTGGGACAATTAATTTGTTTCTTTGCATAGCTAAATACCATCTCAATTGCGCTAGCTTGCACTATGGTGATCTGTTACATCCTGAAGATTTATTACCAGGGTAAGTCTGAACAGGTGATGGCCACGCTGGATAATGATACAAGTACCAAGAAATATCTGGAACACATAGTGTTAATTACTTTAATTGTGTTCTGACTTCAGCATGGCAATACTAATAATTGTCTACATGTTCAAAGGCCACGAAATCCTTCATCTTATTCAAAGAATATAGAGCACTCACCCTGTTTTTAAAACATCTCTGACAGCAGGCTTGAACGAAAAGCTAATTTTAGACTCTGACAGGAGAGGAGGAACATCCCACTTGTGCGAGAGCAAGACCTCAGCATAACCCCACAAGACCAGTAATATCAAGGGTTATTGAAGGACGCTAGAACTGAAGGCATTGGGCAGAAGGATAGACAAAAATAATCTAGCAGAATTGTGACTTCAGGTCCTAGGAAATCATGAGAATAGTTTGGCATATCTGAATCAGTGTCTGGTTTCACTGAAAATTAAGAAAAATCAGCTGAGTAAGCTCATCCAAAGCAAACAGAAGTGATTCTTAACCTGTGAGCTCAGTGTTCCCTGGCACAGAATTCTGGCACCAGCTTCAAGAGCTCAGCACCATACATGATAGTCAGGCAGACCAGCTGCAGGTTTCCCAAGAACCTTTGGCTCACCATTCCTATTTACAAGCACAAGGTCAGTGATAAGTGCTTTCTCTAAACCTGCCACTTCCTTTGTAACTGCTCTGAGCAGCAACAGTGAAAAAACAAATGCAACACACTTCTGCAAGATCATCAACAGTGCTTTTAACTGGACAAATTCCACAAACAGTAACACTAAAGAGGGAGGCGTGCAACACTGAGCAGTACTGCCTGGGAACATGAAATAGTTGAGATGTGGTCAGCACTGCTTGAGTCACTTTTGCTTTCACAATAAAAACCAGACAGGACCAATTATCCTGCCCATAGCACTTGGGCAGGAAATTAAGTGTGGGAAGCCGCGTTTGATCACAAGGATGCACACTACACTGAGTAAGTTTGTCCTAAGTAAGATCCACGAACACACATATGTGTGCACATTAAAAGTTTTCAGTGTCTTGAGGCCATGTCAACAACACTGGACTACATTAAATGCCAATTTTCTGAGCTAAGTCATTGAAAGCAAGGAAAGAGTCACAAATATTCAAAACTACTAAAAATCTCAGCATTCCAATGAGTTCTTAAAATTAAAGATTTGTAAACTCTTAACTGTAACTACTTTTGTTTGCCTTCTATCCCCTTCTGCTGTGAAAGCTCAGAGGAGATTACCTCATGCTATTAGAACACAAGTGGCCAGACTAGTTGCACCAGAACTCACCTCAGCACTCCTCTGACCACCCAGACAAACTCATGGCTGAGTGACAGTCATGTGATCTTATCTCCTGACACTCCAGTACCTACAAGATGAGTGGTAACCAAGGAAGCATGTGGAAAAGCATCACAGGAGATAACATAAGAGAATTCAAGCATCTTTACCTTGTAAATACAGAGTGGTCTTTCTGATCCAAGACAATAATAATATCCCCCGGCTCCAGACCTGGCTCTTGGTCCCCTTCACCATGGAATGTTATTTTCTGACCATCCTTCATTCCTATTGCACAAAACAAATAAAAATTTTTCTTATTTTTAAGACAAAAGCACCACCAACAAACATTTTTTTAGGCATGAGCTGGTATCAAGATATCTCGCTGGATCTTTAAGCAAGAACATCAGGATCTTCCCTTGAAACATTTATTTTTATTTTTTCTTTTAATCCACTCACTTGTTCAACAGATCTTAGCACAGCTAACCTGAATTCAGTCTCAAGACCATCAAGTTTAACTCTACTGCCACAAGTACAACCAACATAAAGTCCTAAAGGAAAATATCATCAAAACAGTTTTCATTATACACACAAATACAAAAAAGAAATCAGAAACACTGTGTACAAACTCTATTTCAAGAGCAATTGACCAGTCAGCTGCTTCAGTTTCATAAATACATGGCACACCTCCTTATGAAGCATCATCTCAGCGCCTGTCAAGTCAAAGAAGCATTCCCCACGGACTGAAAACCTCCAGTAAGAAGCCTGTTTCACCCACACAAGAAATCTATTAAACAAAAATACTAGCTTTCTTATGCTATGAGTCTCTTCTCCCTTCCTTCTAGAAAAACATCCTTCTCATAAGACTTCCCTGTTCAAAATATCAGTAACATATCCCTTCCAGTCCTCGTATTTACTACTACATAGGATTTCTCCTACAAATTCAGGCATTGCATAAGCTCTGCTTACACATGTAACAGCTGCAGGTCACAATCACAAGCGAGTCTGTAAAAGTCATGTACTTATCAGCTTGCTCTGTCTTACAAGCTGCACTACTCCAGAGACTTCTCCCACCAGATTTTGAGCAGCCCTCTCAACAGAGATGCATTTCTCACTCAATACCATTATGTTCACTTATCACATTGAGGGTTTGTGTACTGAGCTGCATTTTGCCAGGCAAGGAAGTAGTACCTGCACTGGGCAGCACTGTCAGGGGTGTGCAGCCAACAGAGCTCTAAGCATGAGAGCTTAGCACTGTCTCTGCACCCTATCACTATAGCAGACCTGGTTCCCCTTCACACTGAAACACAGTGGAAGTGATCGGAGTCTGCAGGGTTTTGTTGCAGGCAGTGAAAACTGATTAGGCTACCTGATCACAAACTCGGCTTAGAGGGACCTGAAAAATAATTCACTGCTTACAATAATGCAGGTTTCAGAATTCACTTAGTTATGTGCCAGGCTTAAGAAGGAACACAGAGATGGGCAACCTTCTCTAGAAAACAACTCTACTTTTTTTTAAGACAACAATAAGCAATTTTGCTATGTATTCAGCATGGTTACTTATGAAATTAACACCACATTATTTGCTAAAGCTTCTGTTTTAGTGCTGCAAAGTCAGTCAGCACATTCAAGTGCAATACTTCACCTCAGTAAGACATCTCACCTTTGTCAATATGAACTTCCAGGATCTTCTTCTCTCGAACAATTTTTCTGCCATTGCAGCTCTTACACCGGTCCTTGGGGCTGATACGCTCCCCATGCCCCTGGCACTCCATACACACAGACTGGATCTGCTGCACCATTCCTGGCCCAATCTGGTGAATTCTGATCTGCATGCCTGTTCCCCTGCAATTAGGGCAGCATTCTACAGCACCTTTCTTACCACCACGACCTGAGAACAAAAATTGGAGATAGGTGGTTATGTGCTACCAGAAAAAAAAAAACGCCAAAAGCTTTAGAAATATCTTCTCTTTAGTATCAGTTTCAACATTACCTTCACACTTGTCACAGATGACATTTTTCTGCAGTGCAAGTTTCCTCATTGCACCATTGTACATATCTTCCAAACTTACTGACAACTGGTGGACCACGTTTTTACCTGTAAAAGAACAAATATTTACTGAAGCTTAGAAGCTTGGTCTTCACATCTCCCTGCCAAGCCATGATAGCATCTTGTTTCAATAGAGCTTTGTCTTGTTTTGTTCCTATTAGTCAAAAGCCCCTTCCCAGCTGCTGTCACATTAGGTAACACTTGTTACAACTTTGACTCAGGTAAAGCCAGAGGAGACCTTCTGGAAAAGTACAAACAGTAACAGCAACAGAACATACAGGACCTCAAATGTTTAAGTTTTATAATGCAGCTTTCAACAATGTCACCACACAGATCTCCTACAAACAAGTGAGAGACTCTGTTTGGAATCTCCACTTCGGCACTTTCCTCCTCTCACCACGTGATCTTCTGGAACCAGAAATGACCGACTACATTTTCACCCTCAGGAGCTCCTCAGCACTTCAGCTGCTGTAGGCTTACTTTTCTAAAGAATGCTGAGCTCTGGGTTGTTACAAGTACTTTGACACTCTTAACACTTTGATACAAATTTTCTTCCCTTTCTTACCAGATATGCACTAAGAGGTCAGCACGGCTCTTAACAAGTTTCAAGTTTTTCCCAGCGTGATTAAACTGGAGCTTAACTTCTGGGTAGCATTTTACTGCAGCTTCAACTTAATACCAGTGCACAGTGCAGAACAGAAAAGCTTCACAGACTGAGCCGGATCTTGATGTCTTGTTTCAATAGTTGCTTTTAGATGCTACACTTACAGCAGCTTAGTTAACAAACCATTTGAAGATACTTTACACTTCAATTTCCTACTTTGTCTACCAGCCGCTGGGCTTACACTCAGCTAAAGGTTCTCGGAGCACACCTGGTTAGCGATTAACAGAGGACAACGCACAGGAGACCAAACTACCACCGCACCAGCCAGATGACCTCCCTTAGGGTTTCAGGTGTTAAGGGACAACAGTTTTATCCAATTTTCAGATTAAGCCTGTAACTTCAGTTAAACTCTGCTTAAATTCCTACATCTACGGCATTCTCCTCAGAGAATCTGATACCCCCGCTGATACGTTACCTCGCCTCTCCCTCTGCATCCTCCCTCCGCCGCCGAAGAACATATCGAATATGTCCATGGGTGACCCGAAGCCGCCGCCAGAGCCGCCCTCCTTGATAGCTTGCTCGCCTCCTTTGTCATACAGCTCCCTCTTCTTCGGGTCCGACAGCACTTCGTAAGCTTGCGAGATCTGCTTGAACTGCGGAAAGGACAGCCACCGGCACTCAGGCACCTGCAGCACCCCCGGCGGGACTCCTGCCCGGCCCCCTCCCGCCCGGCCCCACCGCCCCGGCCCGTCCCGACCTTCTCGCCCTCATTGGGGTTCTTGTCCGGGTGGTACTTGAGCGCGAGCTTGCGGTAGGCCTTCTTCAGCTCCTCGGCGGACGCGTTGGGCTTCACGCCCAGCACGTCGTAGTAGGTGGTCTCCTTCACCATGGCGATGGCGGTGGCGGCGCAAGCAGCAGGCCCCCGGGAAGGCAGATCCCGCTCCGCGCTGCTCCGATCCCGACTCTTCTGGAAAGTTCGGGCCGGTCCTGCAGCCCCGCCGCTTAACAGCCGGCCCCACCCCGGAAGTCCTGCCCCGCCGAGCGGCGGGCCCGGGAGAGTGGCCCACCAATGGCTGATGGGGAGGGGAAGGCACTTGGCCAATCAGCGCCCGCCTCCGCCGCCCGCATTGAGTGCAGACCCCGCCCCGCGCGGGCGGTGGCGTCCCTGCCCAGTGTCTGCCTCGGCTTGCGCCTGCGCGCCGGGAGCTCCCGCCCTCGGAGGCACCGAGCTGCACCGGGTACGGGGCGCCGGCCTTCCCGGCACCGCGTCGCGCCTTTCCCCACCCCACTGTACGCGGGCCTGGCTCCACGCCGTAGAGGCCGGCCGGTGGCCTAGCCCGCTCTACTCTACTGCGCCTTTGCCAGGACCCAGTGCCCACCCCCGGGTGCGCGGGCCCAGTGCGGCTGCGCCGGGCCACGCGCCGCGGCGGAGCCTCTGCCTGGTCACGTGGGAGACGCGCTGCAGCAGCTGATTGGCTGCGGGGTGGCGGCGGCGCGAACGTCGCCCGCGCGGTAAGGGGGAGGGGGTCCGTGCCGGCGTTGCCATGGGAACGGGGCCCACGGGATGGGCGTGCCGAGGGGCTCGGTGTGGGACAGTGCCCGTGTAACACCGGGAGCGGAGCCTGGCTTTCCGCCGGCATGAGCTCTCCACCGCAGAGCTGGGAGGAACAGGGCCGAGCGCCGGGCAGGGTGAGGGATCTTCGCCGTCCAGGGTCAAATCGATGTAAACTTGAAGGTTTCATAGCACGGTCCGTGTGCTGACTGTTGCTGGATGAAGCTGTCCCGACTCTCTCGTCATCTCTTCTGCTGCTCTCTCTTGTTTTGGTGGTTGAGTTAATCTCTCGGGTGAGCTCTGATTCAGTGGGAAACAAATTGAGCTTTTTTGTGGCTAGGCTCTTCTGTCAGATGGAGCTGTCAATCCAATTGATTTTTCCTTTATATGGTTCATGGATGTGAGAATGTATGGTAGTGTAGGCAGGAAAACAGGTTTGCCCTTTCAACAGCAACCTGCCCTTAGATTATGCAAGTGCTGGTGACGTGCTTTGCTTTGAATTTCAGAAACTTGAACCAAGTTAGCAGAATTGGCTCAGCTAATGGATGGGCTAGCACCAGAATTCATGGACCCTATTCCACAGGAAGGTGGCCCCTCAAGGAGTGACTGTTGGTAACACACTGTTTATTTTGCTCTATAGCTCAGTGATGCGCGTGTGCTGGCTCGTGGGCAAAGAGAAATGCACTCAGCGAGTGAAACTGCCACACTTGGAAGCTGTGGTAATTGGGCGTGGCCCAGAGACTGGGATAACGGATAAGAAGTGTTCACGGCAGCAAGGTAAGGGGATTTTGCTCCAGTCCTACTTTCCATGTGCAGCAGCAGCTGAACTTGCCTCGTTCCTCTATGTGGTCTGCAGTGTTACCTGGTTCTTGAAGTCATCAATCCTTTTTGAGAAGCACTTATGGAGATCTCTGGGGCCTACAAAATCAGACACCCAACGACAGGATGTCCACCTCCATAAACTAAAGCTTTGAATCTTATTGTGAGTTCCCAAGCCCACAGCTGTGCTTCACTGCCTGCATCCCTACTTCGTGAACAGCCCTTCTTCTCCCTAATATTCCATTAACTGATTTTTAGCATGACTTGCTATTTTATACATAAAATAATGTGATCTTGGAGAATATATGAAAATACCTTTCACCTATAAAATACTGCACATCCACCTATAAAATACTGCACATCTTCCTTGCTTTATCTTCTGTGCCTCTGGACACAGTCTTGCTCTATGCCTTTTTGTCCCAGAGGGCTGGTAAGGATGCCAAGAATATGTATAAGACATCAACAGAATCCAGCTTTGTTCTGAAGTAATTCTACCCTTGGCTCAGCGTATGGGTTGGCTCTGTTTTACCTGTGGTCCTGGAAAGAAGAGAAGAGGCAGAAATATTCTTGGCATGCATTCACAAAGATCAGCTCCAGGAAGAAACAGCTCTTCAAAAAGAGGAGTGTTTTCTGCTCTGGGTGGTTCAGCAGAGTTCTTTTTATTTGCATGGTTTTGTGACACTTTTTTCTTTCTTTTCCAGTCCAGTTAAAAGCAGACTGTAACAAGGGGTATGTCACAGTTAAACAGGTATGTTTTTATGTCTGGATTGGCAGTATTTCTGGTACTTACTGGGACAGTTGTACTTAGCTCCACAAATGCTCCAAGTGATGATAATGATCACTGGGTCTGAGGCACCTGATGCTTTCTTATCACCAAGGGAGGTTACAGCAAGTGGCCCTCAGAAGTGAACTTTCTTCTTTGTGCACCTCAATGAAAGGCTGCACTGTTCCTTCCAGATAAGTTCCAGTCTAAGACAGCCAGACTTGCAGCATCAGGGAATGCTGTTGTGAGTCCTCAATCAGTTCTGTTGGGTGCTGCATTTGAGAGACTTTGGACTTCCTCTACTAAACTTATCTTTCTCCTGAGGCTTAAACTTCATAAGATAAGGCAGCCCTTTGTTTGAGGTTGAAGTTCTTGCGTTAATGGGACTACTCGCTTGTAGAAGATTTTTGTGGGTGAGCTGGTAAGAGCTGGAGATGTGGTTACTTATGGGAAAAGATAGGATGTGAGACAGAACTGCTGGAGTGCTCCTGTTACCAGATGGATGGAGGCAGGCCTGCTCCCTCACACTTACGAGACCCAGCATCTCTGAGATAATGTGAAGGGAAAGGTCTCTGCTGCTGGTGTTTGTGGGTGTGTGCCCACAGCATCAGCCTGCGCGGACAGTACAACAACACGTTCTACTGACGAGGGGCAGCGTCTTCTCTCCAAATGCCTCCACAGCCCACTAAGCACAGGCACCCCAGGGGCATCTGGTGAATCTGGAAGAGATATCTAGGACAGTTTTTCTCAGAAATCAACCCTAGTCATGATTTGAATATTGTGTTGCTGGAGTCTCAAAACTGGGAGTACTTTCTGGTGGTGGATGCTAGCATGTTTTCTCTGCCTGTTGAAGAGTTGCTCCCCAGGTGAGAGGTGTGTGGCACAAGGTTCCACTGATCAGTTGTTTGATACTTTATTCGCTGATGGGAAGCATCCGTGACCTGAGTGAAACTGCAGAGCTGTAGACTAAAGAGATCCTGGCTGGAATCAGGTGTGTGCTTCATTGCAGTGAACACCAAGTGAGAGGTATAGTACTGTCTTGTGAAGCATGCAGGTGTGGCAGTGACAAAGCTAATGAAAAGTCTCTCTGACTGAGTTCATCAGTCACAGGAGAGAGCTGATTTCCTGAAGCTCGTTTTGTGCATAAACATTAACCAAAAGCATTTTGCTGAAGACTCCTAATTTTTGTAGGGTCACCCACATGGTGATGCAAAATCCATTTATCGAGCAATCACTGTAGGTTCCCTACATCACAATGTGCTGAAATAATTTGCTAAAACTACTGTTACTCCTCAGAAATAGTTGCTGCTGTTACTAGTTGTTTAATAGGTTGCTGATTTGTGAGGGAAGTGCAGCGCAATCGATACTGTAACTGTGTAACTTCTGCAGACCCTGGCTCCCTGTGATGCCAGGCCCTGAGGTTGTGTGCTGACAGCTGTGACTGCAAGACTGGGACAGAAACAGATGTCCACAGTGCTGCACTGCCTGGTCTGCTAAGGCAGATTGATGTGGGTACAGAATGCGTTTGCTTTCCAGGATAATGGTATTCCAGGAGAACTGAGCAGAAGTTGGCGATTCCACTTACAACATAATTTTCTACTATTTTTTCCTTTTTCTGTCTTACAAAGATAGGGGTCAACCCAACTAGTGTTGATCTTGTGAATATTGGCAAGGATGAAGTGGTGAAAATGAAGCCAGGCCAGGTTCTGCATATTGTAAATAACCTTTACCCCTACACGGTGCAATTTGCCGAAGAGTCTGGGAAAACTGTTCCAAAAGCAGACAAGATGCCACATGAAGGCTTCTGTGAGAATGATGATATAGAGCTTGTGCCCAGAAAAACAATGAAGTTGGAGGTGGTAGATACACAAGACAGTTCTACAAATCCAAAGCTAAGCAATACCAGTGTATCTACACATGAAGGAACTTCGAGCAAAAAGGCAAGTGTTTTGGTATTAATAATTGTGCTGTTTCTCCTGGGGTTGTCTCCTCTGTGAGGAGACATGGTCTTGTGCTTTTGTGGATTCTGCTGGTGGCAGGCATCTCAGGTGAGCACAGATCCTCAAAGTATACAGAGCATGAGAGGTGTTATGTGCTCCTGACATCACCCAAACCCTGGGAAAGTTACTTGGGACCCATTTTAACCTGACTTGAGGGTTAGGTGTGTGTGAGGATGAGCAAAGGAGGATTTAATCTCTGATTTCAGCTGCAGTTTCTGCTAGAAGAACAGTCTATGTGAGCTCCATTTAGCTGCAGTCACCCAAGGACACTGTCCTGACTCTTGAGTGGTTATCTAAAAGCAAGTGCACAGAGAACAGAACAACCTGAGCCTTTTCTTTTTAAAATTTGTTTGTAATTGCATGAGGCTTTTTTTCTCCTCCTGCTTTGTTCATTCCATATGGCAGAACCATGTTTACATTAGTGAATGTTAGCAGCCAGAATCTTTGAAAGGGAGTTTTTAGCCCTGTGACATGGACAAAATAAAAGACCTTAATGCAGTTGGAACTAGTGCAGTGCTGGAGGAGAAGGCACCGAAATGAAACCCCTTAAGACAAAATTTTATTCTCAGGTTGCTGTGAGTTAACCACTTATTTCATTTGTGGACTTGGGCTAGTTATATTAGGGGCAGATTTGTGGTGGAATGAGCAGGGAGATGACAACTCACACTGTTTCCCTGACAGAACCATAATAATGTAAGAATGTGATGAATATTATTACTGCTCTGAATAGTTAAAACATCTGTTAAAACATCTGTTTTGAAAAAGGTGCACTCAAGACACGCCTTCTATTAGGTGTTAAGAAGTAGCTTGTGTTGGCTTGATCTTCCCGTGCCGTTATTGTGTTCTCTACAAGCCACTGCACAATATAAAAAAATCAATACATCTAAGGATAAGGCCGCACACTGCAACTACTTTTTTCTGTGCAGAGCAGTATGGGATAGGACAGTTAATGGAGATCTTTATTCTTTTTTTGGTTCTTGTGATCCCTAAAGCAGAGGGCCTTGTGCCATGACACGTGCAGGCAAATTATTAAATTTAAATGCATTTATAGCTCCCTGCTGTTAAATTTACAATGTTTGGAAGATTGAACTTTCCATCTTCACAGTATCTTGTTAAAAGTTTTCAAAAGTAGCTTTTTGGGGGCAGTTGGAGCAGGTAGGTTGGCATTTTATAGAAGGGAAATAATTGAGCTATCATTCAGCTGTTATTGGTATTAATAATTGTATTCATTTGTATACTGCTGTATACAAATGAATATTCTTAACTGAATACTTTGAATTATGTAATTGGACGGTTAATTGTCTTACAATTTATTTTTCCCATTCTGTGCTATAGGAACATTTAGGACACTGGAGTCAGGGTCTAAAGAGCTCCATGCAAGATCCAAAAATGCAGGTGAGATCTGTGTACTTGTACTTTACAGTAGATCCCGTCTAGTAAAGCTAAATGAGTTTTCTTTCTTCCTTCTGCAATTTGCTTTGACAGTCTGGTTAATCAGTGGAGTCCTGCAGAAAGGCTGAAATTTACTTGCATCTCTCTCTGTAGTAACATTAACTTGGGAATCTCCACTGTACTGATTTTGCAGATTCTCATTGTGTTAATTATCTTTGAGCTCTGTACTGTGAGATTTGGCCAATAGATTTCAAAAAGGTTGATGGGAGAGTAGGCGAGCTGTGAAGTTGCTTTGTTTCCCCAGGGAAACCAGCTAAAATGGGGTTATCGTTTGAAGCTCAGCAGGCCACAGGGGTTCCCATTCTCCAGCAATCAGCTCTGTGTTGTTTCTTACTGCAGTTTCGTGGTTTCCAGAAAATTCTTAACTTTCACACCTTTATGTTAGCTGACAGGATCCACCCCCTGGTCTCACTGGGCCCCTTCAGGTGATGATCACCGTTAGGCTGAAGATAATTTAGAGTCATAGTGTATGTTGAGTTGGAAGGGACCCATCGAGATCATTGAATCCAGCTCTTAGCCTTCACAGGACATCCCTGGAAATCACATCATGTACCTGAAAGCGGTTCTTGAACTATGACGGACCTGGTGCCATGACAGCTTCCCTGGGGAGCCTGTTCCAGTGCCCAGCCACCCTCTGGGTGAAGAACTTTTTCCTGATATCCAACCTAAGCCTCCCCTGACTCAGCTTCAGGCCATTTCCTCAAGTCACTGATCATGAGAGTGAAGAGATCAGTGCCTGCTGCTTCTTGTCCCCTCACAAGGAAGTTGTAACTGCAGTGAGTTCTTCCCTCAGTCTCTTCCAGGCTGAACAGACCAAGTGACCTCAGCTGCTCCTCATCCAGCTTCACCTCAAGGCCCTTCACCATCTTCTTAGCACTGCTTTGGACATTTTTAAGAGCTTTATGTCTTCTATTGTGTGACACTGAACTGCCCCAGCCCTCGAGGTGAGGCTGCCCCAGTGCAGAGCAGAGCGGGACAATCCCCTCCCTTGCCTGGCTGTGATGCTGTGCCTGATGCACCCCAGGACGCGGGTGACCCTCCTGGCTGCCAGGGCACTGCTGGCTCATGTTCAGCTTCCGATTGGCAGGACTCCCAGCTCCCATTCCATGGAGCCGCTCTCCAGTCTTTTGCTCCCCAGTATCTCTCTATGTCCAGAACTGCCCTGTCCAAGGTGCAGAATGGAGCGCTTTACCTTGTTAAACTTCTGCCCAGCCCTCTAATTTGTCTAGGTCCCTCTGAAGGGCCTTCCTGCCTTCAAGGGAGTTGACAGTTCCTCCCAACTTAGTGTCATTGGCAAACTTGTTTTCTGTTCTTTCCAGTCCTGTGTCCAGGCCATTTATGAAGATGGTGAGGAGCACAGGGCTAAGGATGGAGCCCTGTGGAACCCACCAGTGACAGGTCACCAGTCTGATGTCACCCCTGTAACCCTTTGTGCCTGACCTGTGAGCCAGTTCCTTGTTCAGCCGATAACTAAACAGAAGGCTCCTGTTTCTTGATTGATTTTTCTTCTAATTCAGGTGTGAAGTGTTGAACTGCATCGATTTACAGGAGAATTGGATGCCCGTTGTTCTAGAATTGCCAGCACTTTCAAATGAGTCTATCTATAGGGGATGATAAAACCATGGAAATTCTTCTGTGCTTTTTAAGCATGAAGCTTAATTTTTATCCCTGAAGCAGAATTCTTTGTACTTACCAAAATAGGGCTTTCTTGACCCAAAATTTAGAAGTGTTCTTTTAATGTTAGACACAAATAACTGTTAATGAGTGAAGGTTAGCTTTATTAGTTATAGTTTCAATCTGAATACACAAACAATAGAATTCCTATCTTTTCTTTTTAATCAAATGGCCAATTTTATTTTATATTTTAATCAAATATGGCCATATTTCTTTTTTTCTGAAAAGAGTTGAACGTGATCCTGTTCCTGTTAGTGGCAACAGCAGACATTGGTATGTGTGCATAAAATACCTTGCTGCTGAAAGATTTGTGTACCAATAGAACTCTAATCTTCTTTCCTGTAGAGTAAGACTGATCTGTATATAAACATGCAAGAATAACTAGCAAAGGTGACAAAGACACCATCCATCTCTCATCAGCTGGTGCACTGCTAAGAGACCAGAGACACAATACACAGTTCCTGTGTCACAACCTGACACCTTTTTATTGCTGGGTTCTCCCCACTGTTGTCAACAAGCTTCCCAACCATTTCTCTTCCTCAGCTGCACTGAATTGTTGCAGAAGGCAAAACAAAATGAAAGCAGGAAGAAGGACATGATAGACAGGAATCTGTTCTCTTTCTTGTCAGTGATCTTACAAAGCAGCACACTGGGTAGGACAAACTGGAATAGCCCAGATCTGAGTATTTTTATCTTCGTAATGCTGGTGGAGGTCTGCAGCACACTGCTGGTAGCTCATCTGAGATTTGTGCTTCACTCTGGAAATCTGCAACCTAGTGCATTCCGACATATTCTGTATTGAGCACAGTGGTTTTGTTTGTGACTGCAGAGCTCAAATGTAGCCTGATGGAAGTAGAGTTCCCTAGGCCTCACTGATATCTCAGTCCAGGTGATTTTCAAGAGTTCATATACCTCTTTAGTTATGGTTAACTTACTGCAAAGTAAGATTAGAAAGTTTTTGCCTTTTATAATAAAGTATATGAAACAGAATGCTGGAACACCTTTCCATAGCTGCCTGGTATATGTTATGGAAGAGGGTGCTTACCCTGGAGCAGCTTAATTCCAGCAAAAATTTTCCCTGGATAGCATCTCTCTACTAAATATAGTGTTTATAGGAATAATATGTAAGTAATCTAGTTATTTCATTTTTGCAAGGTTTACAAAGATGAAAAGACTGTAGTCATCAAGGATAAATATCCCAAAGCACGTTACCACTGGCTTATCTTACCATGGGACCCTATTTCAAGCCTGAAGTCAGTCACCAGGGACCACCTTGAACTCCTGGAACATATGCATGCTGTTGGGCAAAAAATGATCGAACAGTGCCCTGCCAGAGAGAGCCTGGAGTTCAGACTGGGTTACCATGCTATCCCCAGTATGAGGTAAGACCTAGAGGAGTCATGTGGTGGACATGCTGTTCTTCCAGTTACACAGATTTGGGGCTAAATCCATGAGGAGATTTGGCGTTGCTGAAGAACAGGCAGTCCTCCTCAACACTAGAGACAGCTTGGTGTGCAGTCCTTTGCCCCACACTGCTGTATAGATCCTGATGCACCGGCATCTTGGGCACAGAGGGGAAATGCCTGTTGGGTTTCTCTAGCAGAGGTTGGTGCCTGGGGCTGTGGGATGCCTGTGGTCCAGCCCCAGTGACAGGAGCACTGCTGCCATAGCTAGAGCATCCTGCTCCCATGGCACCAGCAGGAGATTAGAGACTGACTCCTAGACCTGTCAAGTCCTGCCTAATACCGAGCAAGGATTTGAGTCTTGTGTCTAAGTCCAGACCTTAGAGTGTCCAAGTGTCTGTTGATACTGCAGTCAGTTCTTCTCCAGTTCTTGAATGAAGCTTTTGAGCACTGATCAAGTCCCATTCAATTACTCTACAAATAATAAAACTTTGGTTTATTATTAAACCTTTAATAAACGTGTGGTTTGCTAACGCTACTGTCTCCGCCTTTTTGGAAACTAGCAGGAATATAGATGCAGTGAGGGACCAATGGAATATGCAGACTAGTGACCCTGACTTTATAGGTGACGTGATATGCTTGGCAAGAGACAGTGCTTCCAGAACAGGCTGTGTTTCTTCTGTCACAGGGTCAGGACTGACCCACAAGGCTGGCATCCTGCTGAATCATGTTTGCAACTGATACAACTGCAAAACAGCTTTGAGCATTAACCTTCTCTCACATCTACGTTATATTTTTTTTCAGTCAGCTACATTTGCATGTAATCAGCCAAGATTTTGATTCTCCAGCCCTGAAAACCAAAAAGCACTGGAATTCTTTTAATACAGACTACTTCTTAAACTCTCAAGGTAATGATTATATGTTATAAAGTACTTTCTATAACATATAATCCCGCTTGTAGGTTCTGGCTTCAGGCTTTTCTTCCAAACAAATGTGCAAGTCATACATTTTATTGCAGTAAGTGAAAGGTTTTATTTAATTTAAGATATTGGGGTAAAGATATTGACTGCGTTAAAGTCAAGAAATTTTGTGTCTGGTTTAAATTAGGATGCAGCAATGACACACTGTACATGCAAAACAATGCACAGAGATTTGCAGTGTCATGTGTTTCATGATGCTACATGGTCTCAATCCCTATGGTCTTTTTTATTTTTATCCCCAGATGTGATAGAGATGGTGAGAAGCAAGGGAAAAGTGATGGTGAAAGACCATACCGCTGAACTTCTCAAACTTCCCCTCAGATGCCATCGCTGTAAACAACAGCTGTCCACAATCCCACAGTTAAAGGAACATCTTCAGAAACATTGGCCAAAATGATATTGTAAAAATCATCTTTCAGTGTGTCTTCAGATTTCAAGCCAACACAAAGACCACAAAATGTTAATGGAAATGTATGTTTATTAACTAGAATGACAATTGTAATGTGGGGAGAAGTGGCCTGGAAACAGCAGCATACTAATTTAGTAATAGCTTCAACAAAAACTCAAGCCCTCTTCTTCCTTCCTACTAAAAATGTAAATAAAGTGACTTCTGAAATGGAAACTTTTTGGTTGCAGCTTTATTGTGGTACAGCCACACAAATCTGTAAGTGAACTGAAGTCTGGGAGAAGTGCTTTGTTTTGATGAAAGGATTTATTTTAATTCAGAAGCTGAACTGTGTCAGATCTAGGTTTCTACTGAGAAAGGAAAGAAATAACAATTTAGAGGTCTTACTCTTGATGTTTTCTGCTTACCACTGAAGTTCCTCCTGTGTGTTAATGTTGCAGGCACTGGTGTGGCTGACAGAATGTACTGTCAGTGGAGAGGCAGGAGCAGCAGCTGATCACCCCCAGTTCGCTGAAAGGCCTGACAGTTGAGTGCTGCTGAACTGCCCCTCAGCTAGGGGACAGCCACTGCTCAGGCTCTAAGTGGAGCAGAAATCTCTTTTGGGTACAAGGATGTATTTAAACATTTTTTATGTAATACATTTGTAATATATTATGACCAGCTTTACTGCTTCCCAGAGTAATAAAACTATCAAGGTTTGCAGTTGCTTGTGTGCATATGTTGAGGTTGGTACAGAAATTCTGTGGTTTAATCCTGTACTGTTTCTCCAATCAGGATTTTAGTGAGCCTCTAATCATTTTAGTATTGTCAAGATGTGATCTTCCACAGCTCAGCTTCATCCTAAGCCCGACTTTGAGTTAGGTAAGATGCTCTCTGGGTGAAATGGCTTTCAGAAAAAGAGTGCACAGAGCTTTTGTTATACAAGCAAAGTGCTGCTCCTAAACAGTAACACATTCTCCAGGGAGAGGGTGTCCTTCCATTCCCCCATGCAGCAGCGGGTTGCTGTACCCACTCAAATGGGGAAAATACTAAGTTGGTGTTGTTGGAAAAGATTAAAGATGTTTCTGTTGTAAAGTTGTTCCCAAAAATGTGCTCTTTAAACCTGGTATGCAAGAAGCCAATCCACACAGAGGGTCACATTTATTTCATGCTTGTGCATAGACGGGTGCTGGCTGGTGAATCCACAGAGCCAGCACACCCAGTTCTAGCCAAGCAGACTAGCTAAGATATTTTCATAATATCTAAGTTTGCACTTACCTGCTGTCTAAATGCCTGCCTACTCAATAGCTGTTGGACAATCCTTTGCCTGCTTCAGTTAAAGATACACTGTGTTTTGAATTTATTGTGCATGTTCAGTAGGTAGGATTCTTCCTTTGGAGGTGGGTAGTCTAAGTTCTAGACATATGGCTTTCACACTATAATGAGCTAAGTTTATCTAAAGGATGCTTTTTTTAGCTGATTCAGTTAATTTCAGTAAAACATATGGAACCTTGCGAAATGCAGTGTCCAGTATCTTATGCATGATGTTTGTTTGTGTCTTCTACTTGTTTCAAAACTATTCTGCAAGACCTGCCATTTCCCACTTTAATGGGTCTTTAAAGTATTTATTGTTCTCCTGTGACTCACTGTGCAAAATCTTTTCTTAAACCATTCATCTTTGTACCAGAACAGGGTACATTAAGGTGAACAGTTGGCCATGGCCTAATTTAAAACACCAGTCACAGTTCACCTATTGCTGACATCAGTAATAATACGCCTTAAATTACAAAATAAAGCTTAGAGAGTGAGGAACAAGGACAAAAGCACAGCCAGTCTGTGAATCCATTCTTGTCACAAACTAGGGCTTGAGCTGGCTCCAGAGGTAAAGTGCTAATGCTTTGCAACGGGAACTAATTAGGACCAAGGCCAGTTGCAAATGCTAGAGAGCTGTCTGTGGTCTTCCTCATAGCAGACACAGGCCAGAAAGGGAAGCCCATGCTTCTTCATAGTGAAATGTGCTGCTTGTAGCCCATGGCCCATCACTTCTGGGTGGGAGTTATGGTTTTAGTACCTCTCAGAGCAGGTCAGAGTGAAGCATAAACCCCTGCAATCCATCTGGGAACAGCATGCAGCTGAGTCACAGTTGCCACACACTCAAAATGTGGAGCACGGTTCAGAGGGACAAGCCTATGTATGATGTTGTAAATCAGCAGCATCACCAGGAGAACCACTGCCACCAGGGTTGACCCTGGGGGAGGGATGGCAGCATGTCCAACACTGTGTGAGGTCACCACTGTATGGGAAAAGTCTGCAGGAATGGCAGCAATGGGCACAAGCTCTCTGAAGCCAAGAAGGGGTAGCCACCTATAGGGGTAGCCTCAAGGCCATGAAGGAAACTAAGGCAGAAAACTTAGACATTGTCACAAATTAGTGTGCGTCTTTGCACGGGACCCACAGCCTTCCTCCAATATTTCCTGTACAGCTGGTAAGTCCATACAGGAGACTGTGAGCAACCAACATGACATCTTTATTGGAAGAGAGCTGCAGAATAGCAGCATTACCTTAACACTCATCAGCCAATGATGATAAAGCATCTCCCTTCCACACCTGGCTGTTGTTAGATCTCTCTGAAACTCTATTATAATCTTCTGTGATATTGTTACAGGAATGAGGCCTAAAGCTAAGGAAGATGTGGTAAAGACTTTCCATGAGATATGTGAAGGGATTAACATGGGCTGATGGTAGGCCAATGGGGTGGTATGTTATCAGGTGAAGGGCCAGATCACCCCTTGCCCCTGCAGCCCGCCCGGTGGAAAAGAGAATGGTACAAGAATTGTATTTCACCCTGATGAAAACCCCACTGCCTTTGTTGTCTCTTTGTAACTCTTAATACTCATTTACAAAGAAGGTTCTTTCCCCCTCCTCTCTGTTTACAATTGCAGTTAGAGAACATGAGACTATAGTCTCATCTCTGCTTTTCCCAAAGAGAATAAATTTATTCTTTGAAAGCCTCCAAGGCAGAGGATGAGAACATAACCACCTTGCAGACAAGTCAAGGGTCTTACTCGTCTCTCCCCCAGAGCAGGGATGCTTCTTTGAAAAGATCTGTGACTGACTCCATTGGAACATACCTGGGAACACTTGTACAAAGCACTCTACACTTGTATTTTGCAGGTGTGTTTATCATTGGCAATCTAACAAGAACTATAATCTATTGCTCCAATGAATCACACTGTTTGTGCATCTGTTCATGAACTTCCTACGAACTTGATGGATTTATGTTCCTTTTGTGTTTAATGAAGCTAATCAGCAGACAGGTGAAAAATATCTAAAAAGAGAAACAGGCTTCCATACAACTGTATTTGCTCAGAGGTTGAGACATCTTTAAAGTTAACTCCATATTTCTGCATTAATGGTTTACTTCAGTTCCGGCTAACTGTGTTTGTAGGAGCCCCCACAGAATTCCTAAGAGTAAATTCAACATGTCTGTAATGAGAGTAACTAAAACTGAATATATTTCAAGATTACATGCATCACTAAGAAAGCAAAAGAACATGGCAGCAGAAATCAAGGGAAAGCTGACTCCTAGCTGCTGCTGAGAAGAAACCAAGGTTCAGCAACTGCAGAAGTAGCAAGCAGGATATCCCCCCTCGAGGCTCACCCACAGTAGGTGCTGCTTCCAGCTCCACTGCTCCTTACTCCAGGTTCACTCAGGAGGGAAAAGTATAGGGGAAGACAGTAAGAATTTGATGAATAGTTTATAAGACTGGTCTTCACAGAGGTTTTGCCTTGGTGGGAGAACAAGAAAGCACGCCTAACACAAAAGGGTCTTTGGCTTTCACCATCACCATGACGGAAAAACAAAAGAAATCCTGCACATGCTTAGGCAAAGCACGAATCCTCAGTAAGCCAGTGGCAATTTTATATTTTCTTGTGCTCTCTTTCTAGACAATAGATTAGGTTGTGCAAGACCTCGGCATTTCTTGGCATTAGATTTAGGAATGTCAGGAATTATTGGTGTCAGTGTTACATTTCAGTTGAAGAGTGCTCTGCAGAGGAGCACAGACTCTCTCAGCAACCCATTCTCCAGATCTGGTAGATGGCTTCTGTATTTCACCATGGACTATGCTCTGCTACCATTTTGAAGACCCAGATCCTGTGAAACAATCTTGCCCTGTAAAGACTTTAATGTGTTTTGCCGTCTCAAAAGGCTTTACCCTTGGAGAAACTCTTTCCAGTGTAGTCACAATATTTGACAACAGGCTTAAGTCACCCCCACACAACCCAGAACAGGCCATGCAACTCAGAACAACTGGAAATTAGATGTGCTCCAATGCTTCACACTGAAAAAAATACTTTTACCACTCCCCTCCAGCAAGCCCAAGCCAGCACAACAGACAGTGCAAGACTAAATGGCCACCCCAATCTGCTGGAGTTCTTGCCACACAAAACCAGTGACCCACAGCACTGCACATGCCCATGCTGTCAGAACACAGCTCGCTGCTGTGCCATTAAACAACTCCAACAGACAGTAAACACCTTGTTTGTAAGGTGTTTTTCTGCAGAACCCAATGGCCTGAACACTGCAGCTGCCAGGCCAAAATTAACCAAGAAAGGGATGCTACCACTGAGAGGGTTTCCAGCTTCATCTCCTTTCTCTGCTCCCAGAACTACTGCTGTTACTTCTCGCATCAGATGACAGAAGTATTCTGGGGTAAAATCTAAGCTGTGCATTTTATTGCCCCATCATCAGAATACAGCTGCTGATCGGTCAGTGCCATAAAGCACCATTACTCTCTCTTCTTGATCTCAGATAATTAGGGTAGTATTAACCAGCAGACACCAACACCTGTGCCCTGCTTTTATTTGTGTTTTCCTCTGTCAGAGACCTCCCTGGTGTGAACAGGCTCAGTTTCAATACAATGGCTGTTGGCACTGCAGGATTCATTCTGATATAATAAAGCCATAATGAAAACCTTGTATCAGCAACACCCAGCTTCAGCAGAGAAGACACAAAATTTGTTTGGCAACTACAATAATTTGCTATTGGTACAGTCTTACAGGTGAGTTCTCTAAAGCAGCTGAAGTGCTTAAAATGTGGCCTGTTATCATAGCAGGTATCAAGTCTGGGAGGGAGGGATCCAGTGAAGATAACCCATCCAACACTGGTGGGATTGCCTCTTCCAGAAGGGGGGAACAGTGGTAGGAGCTGTCAGAGCTGCTTATCCTTTCACTCCCCAGCCTCACAAGCCAGCTCTGCAGTGGACATGAGTGGCTGTGCCCATAAGTGTGATGCCATATGGGTTGCAGTCAGAGGTGCACCAGGCGGAGGGACCCTTCACTTGCACAGCCCTAAGAACAGTGTATCAGAAACACCAGAACAGCAATGGCTTCTGCAAAGATATAACGAAATTATATGAAAAGTTATAGTTCAGAGTCCACAGGGATTACTTGACTTCTGGCTACTGGAGAAGGTGCAGCTTCCACTGTAGATTTTTATTGAATTTTGGTGGAGTCAGTACTTCTGCATCTGAAAGACAAATGGAACAAGTGTCAGAACAGGGGTAACAGCATATAGTTTCTTCAAGAGCTGTCAGCTACTTTGTTCACTTTTCTTACATCAAAGGATACCGAGAAATCTCTTGACATCTATCATTTCCCTGTAGTGACTGATCACCAGCCTGCACAGGAGAGTGCCCTCAGAAGACCTGCTTTCACCAGGAAACGTCTGGGCACAGCAAGTCCCCTCTCAATCGTTAAGTGTTACTGTTCAGAACGAGGAGGCACAGGCACAAAGCCACAATCACTAGTGGCACAAAGCAGAACTCCATTCATTCACCTGTCACTGGCCCATCATGCACCACAGTGAGCTGGCTCCTTCTGGAGTGAGTAAGAGACACCAGGCTTTTTCTGAAGCCAGCCCTGGCAAGTGGCTATAGACAGGCTGCATCTATAGATTCAACAGACAATCTCCCCAGGCAATTTCAGGACCAGCAGGGAAAGTAGGATGTAGCACTAGGGGAAAGATGGAAGACTGAGGAGTTGGGACCACCCTTTGCTAGGTCTCTCAACCCTAATTTTGAGACGGCGAAGTGACATGACAGATTGTAGCCTGTAACCAGAGTCAAGGGCCTGGCCTAACTGCCAAAGCCAGAGAGAAAAATTCAGCAGGTAAGTTACAAGAAAAATTATCTAACACGTTCCTTAAGAAATCAGATTTTCAATTCCCTCACAACAGACTGACATTACACACACAGTAACCCAAGAGCAGTTGAGATATTTTAGCACAGGAGACAGTTTTAAGCTGAAACAGTTTTAGAGCACAAATTCAGAGCAAAATAAACTTTCTTAAGAAAGTTTATCCACAAGGCAGGATAGTACACCCATAAAGAAAAGCAAGGAACCACCACAGCTGAGTAACTGATACAACTGTTGGCAGGTAGCAGTGCTTGGAGAGCCTCCAAGCCCACTAACCTCCCTGACATTTCACACCCAAACTTAACTCAGAGCCTCAACTAACCTTGTACAACAGGAGGCATCATCCTCTTTTGCTGATAAGCAGCCATAATGCTGTTTGCAGTTGAATTGGGTCCCAAGACCTGTAAGAAGAAATAGCCATGTTCCAACCTGAACAATGCAAGGCACAAGCAGGGATGCCATCAAAGGAAACTCTGCTATGATTGTCCAAAACCTGGAGACCTCACAGTACAAAGTGAACAGGATCAAAGTGTGATTGGTGTCATCAAAGCCCAGTAATGTCTGAGAAAAGTTAACACAGAGGCAGAAAGAGAGAACTGCTTTCACACAGCTTTTCATGACACAGAACACTTATCCACCACCTATTTCTTCACAGCACCATAAATGTCATGATTCAGCAGGACTGACTTCATTACAGCACCATCAATATTTAAAGTTCATCTGGGAGTCTCTGTTCCCTGTCACACAGAACAATTTTAGTCTGTCTTTTAAGAGTCCTGCTAATCAGCAGTTGGGGGGAAGATACTGGGGAACATTTTGTGTTCACCACAAATACTCAGAAACCACTTATCAGAAATAAAGACTTTTTTACTCTGGAAGGGAACTAACTAAGGCCCTTGTGACTTCCTTATTCTGCATTAAGCTGAAGCTTAGAAGCCTGACATAACACTTCTTTATGTAACTTACTCCTTATGATATATGGTTCAGACTTAATTGACCAATCCAGTAGCTTTTCACTTCACAAGACCTGCTCTACTCCAGTACACTTCTACCATTAGGCCTAGAAAAGAGGGAGTGCTCCCATATTCTACAAATTGCTTAAGATGGAGCTTACAAAAACAAGTCACCACTAGGACAAGGCAACACAAGCCTCAGAAGACCTCATCACATCCAATGTGGCACTCAGTGCAGGGGTCACAGCAGGCTATACATGTTGTACCCATCTAGTGTACTCAGCAGGTCCTGCCCAGAATATCTACTGAACCTCTAACAGAAAAAAACCCCAGATTTTGAAAGCCATGGAAGGAGTCTAGGCTCTGTGCTGGAGAATGCAAAATACTGCTAAACACTTGATACTGTCTAGTGAGAGTGACAGGTATTGTGGATGAGCACAGACCAGGCTGACAGAGCTCTGTTGCAGATCTGGAGTCCAGATTTCTGGGACTGAGGTCTCCATCAACTGCAAAACCTCTTCCAGGACTTGCTGCAGTGCCCCAGCTTGCTCATCATAACCAAAGAGCACAAGTTGCTTCAGAAGGATGTGTATCTCTCCTGCAGGAGGGAACAGAAGCAATAAAATAGCAATCAACACAGGTATACTAAATAAACAGCTGCATTTCTTTGCTATCAGCACACAGGAAGGGGAGCAGCAACTCAGATCTTGTTCTGTTCCTACCGAGCCCCTACAATGTCCAAGAACAAAAACAAGACAAATCTGAAATGGTACTGAGAAGCCTTCTTTTCTCTGCTCCCAACTTCAAATGCAGAGAGTTCACATTATTCTGAGCACAGAGGCAGATTAATTAAACCAATTAATTAATTAATTCAATGCAGAGAGTTGTATGGACCAGACAGTTTTTCTCTCCAGCATGCACAGAAAGAGGAGGCACACTACCTTAGCTGTCCTCATCCTCACAAGTTGCAGCATGAATTAAGATCACCAACTGTCCTACCTTTCACAGTCTCAACAGCACGAACACTCTCTCCCAGGACTTCCAGAAGGGCAATATCTTCGAAAGGACTCCCCTCCTTCAGGCTGTATCTCTTACGCTCCGCCTTGCGTCTGTTCTTTGAGGATCGCCTGAAAAGAGCATGTTCAGTTACAGTGTGCACAAGAGATTAGCTGTTAGCAGGGTTACTGTTAAGCTGAAGGAACATCAACAGTGTGCAGGAAACTTGTCACTCAAGTCCTTGCCTTCTCCTGTGACAGAGGACTGTGTGTAACCTTAGGTGCTCTGACAATGTTTTCAGCACTATTCAACCAATATCCTTAGTGGTCTGAACACAAGACAGGAGTCAGGCTGTTTCTCTGTTCCAAAAAGGATTGCTCCATGTTCCAGCAAGGTTAAAGCATGTCTACAACACAAAGCAGGAGATGTTCCAAGCACAAAGCAGTAGTCACTATCAGGCAAAGTTGAGGTCCACTTAAAACACTGGTGGCCAAGGTCTGTGCTTAGCTGTGAATATTTTAATTTCTGCCATCTCCAGAGCCTTGCTCAGCTCCTAACCATGATCACAGGAAAGCAACTCCTTTCACAGACCAGACCTACTTGCATAATGTTCCTAAGTGATCCATACACTCTGATGCTGAATACTAAAGCTGCATTCTCCTTCTTGTTTACATCTGTTCCACAAGAAAAAAAAGTGTCTAAAAAGTCCTAATTTTCCCCACAACTGTATACTTCCACAATTCAGGCAGGGAATTCAGAAGTGGTCCCACAGACTACACCAGCCTGTTACACACCCCACCTCACACTGTAGCTCATACTCTTGAGAGCACTCAAAAACAATGCACAAAACCACTGTGGGAAGACATTGGTATGAGATTTAGTAGCAAGTCCCACGCACCAAGCATGAAACCTGGGCCAAAGAACACAAGACATGCGCACAAGCCGTTAATGTTTGAGAGGCTCTGCCTGTATTCTGTGTCTAGCTTTCTACAGCCAGACATTCTGGCCACATGTCAAACATGCATGGGAGCCAGAACCCACCCGGAGTCTGTGCTCTCAGCTCCTCTGCTGTTCCTGTTGCACTAGTAGCTTTTGGCTTTTTCTGCTCTTTCCCTTCCAATGAGAGTTAAAATAACCATGAAATGCCTGTAATTAAAGCAGCTACAAGGCATGCACAGCTGCAAGGAGGAGCATGCCAAGCATGAGCAAGCTAACCTCCTGAATGCTGATGCCAAAACAGTCACTACCTGATTTGAAGGCAGATACCTACGCTGATATTCTTGAATTGCTGTGTGTATATTTGCTGTTCATGTCACTGGCTGTCACAACACTGCTGGTTTCAGAGAAAAGCTCCAATTCTGGGCAATTTGGCACTTCATAATCTGCAAAACATGGTAACAACTGTCACAGTATGGAAAAAGGTCAGAATTATTTCAAGCTTTCTGACTGATCTGTGTAGCTTGCTGGGCAGTCATTCTACCTGCTGGTGTTCTGGAGCCTTATGGCTCCCAAACTCACTGAGGCAGCACACAAGAGGAAACAGGAATTGTGAGAACAACACTGCTCCTCCGCCCTTGTGGGGATTGTGACATTGAACAGCACAATCAGAGGGATGACAATCTCAGCGCAGCAGATCTGGACGAGGACACAGCATTCTGCTTTCAGAGAAATTCCCTGAGCCTATGTCAGCTGGCAGGTGAATACACCTGTAAGTACTTGGCACCAAGGACATGCTGAGCACTGTCTCACCCAGTCAAGTTGGTACTGTGGAGACAATGTCGTGACATTTTGAAGAGCTTTCAGGTGCATTTTCATTGCGGGAAAGCTGTGACCCAAGGAAGAGCTGAAAATACAAAAGTAACTGCACTCCAAATATGGAGTGAGGAGGGGTTTTACTGCTGTAGGTCTCTTTGGAGCTAAAGGAGAGCACAGCTCCATTGCACCAAACAGAAACCACAGACAAAAACATGATCACAGTTACTTATGCTGGAGAAAGTCATATGCACTTCAATACCAACCCTGCAGGTTCTCACAGGCCTTCTCCTTCAGCTCTCGCACCACTTGCAGGCGACTCTTATGGCGAAGAAATGCTGTTTTCTGGGAATCTAGGAAGATCAGCTGACTTTTCTGAGCTGATCATTAAGAAAATCAAAACATAAACATTTGTGCAAGAGAAACAGGAAAGCATTTTTTACACAAGCACGGTCCTTCAACAAGCTCAGAAAAAAACCCCTCAACTCATAAAGCATGAAAAGGAAGAACAAGCAATAGTAATAAAATATTCTTCCTGTGTGGAAGGGAGAATAACACCATCAAATAATTTTTTATTTCCAGAAACTACCCATCAAAGCTTACAGGACAGATAGCCATTTTCCTGGTCAATAGCTCTGCTGCCACAAATGCTTTGGAACAAGGACTGTTCTGCTTGTTCATGGACATGCAGACACATACGTCTTTGCAACTTTTGACTGTGAGGTCTGGAAAAACTCCAAAGGAGCCTGACTAAACTAAAAAAGATCCCACGACGCTGCAGGGCTTCAAGACGCACTAAGGACAGCCAAGTGCAGCTGAGCTTCATCGATTAGGTGGAAACAAAGTATCCTTCCATGCACATTCCAGTACTAGAATGCTATGACTTCCCACAGACCCAGCAAAAATCTTCTTTAGCCTCTATAGCATAGAGAAATATTAAGATTCTTGCACAGACTCACCTTCCAAAATAGCAGGTTTCAAGTTGGTTTCCAAGATATCCAGTCTATTATACTTGTGAATCTGGATGAGGGAAAGAGAAGGTATCAAGGATCTAACCCACATCACATCTCTCTGTTTTTGCACTCTAAACGTTTATTTCCACTTCTGTTCTTGTGGTTTGAGTCTTACCAGTCTCAAAGCCTCTTCCCAAAGAGCCCCTTCTAAGAGTAGGAGAACAGCCTCTTCATAGTCCTAGAAGGAAAGAGCAACTATAGGTTGCTGCTGCTGTTAGTAATACATGTTCAGGTAGAAGCTATTCAGATGGGTATTTCTACACAGCAGTATCACAGTCAAGAGAGGAAAACACTCCTATGCCAACTACTTCAAGGTGTTGACATAAAACCCCAAAGAAGCAAACAAAACTAACAAACCGACTCAGCAAAACTGTTACTTCTCCCACACTAAGGGGAAATCCCTCTGGAACTCTGTTATTCCAGTCATGTTTCAGCTCTCTGAGACAAAAGAGAGCTGAAATATTTTTTGTACCAAAGCATGGGAGGCTTCACGAGTGGAAAAACTCAGGGACACAGCATTTATCCCTACCCTGCTCAGGGCATTGCTCAGGCCTGCCCTGCCCTCCCCAAGGGTGCCCATGGCACAGACTGTTGTGCTGTCAGCATGCATGGAGTCACATGTGGTACAGGAGAACAGAGAAAACACAGATGATGTATCTGACTGACAGACACTGAGAATTACTGGGCCACAGGCAGGAGGGTGATGACATTACCTGAGTGTATTGCTCCAGGAGTATGGCTGCCTCTGCATACTTTCTCTGTTCAACTAGCTTTCCTACAAGAAAAAGTGGAGTTTCAGCTTTTCAGAAACAGCTAGATTTTGTGCCAGAAAACTACAAAGGAGGGGGAAAATCCCACTCACTGAGACACTTTCTATCTGCTTACACATGTACTCAATTGCTAAATTACAGCTGTAATTTAAAAAGGGCACCATAAAAAAGCATTAAAGGCATGAACGATTTAAATCACATTAAGTGACAGAAAAAGCAAATACTGGAGTATCTGACTCTGGAAGACTAGACTTCCAGAAGCCATACTCCCTCTGTGTTAAGTGGCCCTTCATAAACTCTGCCTCTGAGTAATGATGCTTCATTCTCTTGCTGAAATATAGGTCCAACATGCTTCATGTCTGACATGTGCTAGTGAGTTCAAATTCTGTGACCAGCTACCTTCTTCTCCTTAGGACAATACACAGCTTTACGTACCAGCTGGTCCATGCTGCTAGCTGGCTTCAAGGAGAAAACAAGATGCAGCTCCAAATTATCCAACAACCTTTAAGGTTGGTGAATAGGCACAGCACTTGCAGCAGTTAATGTCTAGAGGCCTCAGTTACATCAGACACTTCAGTGCATGTGCATTCCTTGGGGTTAAGTAATGAGGCAATTTGGAAGAGCAGTCTGGCAACCAGCTGCAAGGGAACAATGCAAGAAGCACTGGGCAGCCAAGGGCACAGTTTGCTTGGCAGCTCCTGTGCTGCCTGACAATTCAGCTTCAGCATCTTTTGGTTCCTTTGAGAAACAAAGGTCATGTGGAACTGCACAGACCTTGGGGAAACATGGGATCTTTGTTCTCATTTAAGAAAAGCGCTGCTGAATAATGAAGCTTACATTGAATTTTAGGAAGAATTGAAATGAACCATAAATAACAGCAGCCACTCTGCTCTGCACATTTACATCTCGTCAAGGCCTACCTGCCATGCTCTGTGCCAGGCCGGAGAGCTTCTCCTTTGTGTAACCAAGCCGTGATGCCATGCACAGGGCTTGTTGCCAGCTGCCACTGCTCTGAAAAGCATCAAGTGCTTTTGCAAAGATGCCAGCACGAGCAAATATCAATGCAGCCTGTTCATACAGCTGCTTCTGAATCAAGTACTCCCCATATGCATCACTGATATCCTGACAGACAGGGACAAAAAAAAAAAAAGAAAAAAAGAAAGGTCAGTAGCAGTCCTCCATTAGTAAAAACTAAGGGCTCATCAACAAAAGCCTCCTATCCAGCTTCTCCAAGGAGTTTCTAGGCATGAAGTTTCTACCTCATTTCAAACTATATCAAGCCAAGGGCTGATGATCAGCACATGGAGACAGACACTTCACAGAGTTACAGCAAGCGACACAGGGAGGCACCAAACCAAATGCTAGGTAAACTAGATACTACAGGAAACCAGACCCTTCCTCCCCACCCACATGAGGAGTTTTTGTTAGAATGTCTCTCTGAACCAACCTACTTTAGGAAACAAACACTGGCACAAGGGAACATGTAAGATGTGTAACTCTATAGGCACAGGCAACTCAAAACTCACTATCTCCACGAAGAAGGGGAGGATCACTGGAAGGATACAGGGGGAATAATAAATTACCCCCAAGGAGTCATTCAGAAACAGATCTCCCCCAGGAATACAGACTCCTTTCTGCTTTCACTGTGCTGCAGATAGATTGATTTTCTCTATTTTCCCTCTCATTTAATTCCTCCTTGTACAAAGGCTTGTGTGTTGCTTATTTACAGTATCTACATTAGCTTATATTAAATGTATTTACGTTTTATCTCAGCCTTGAACAAGCTGAAGCTCCTCAGTAACACTGAAACCAATAAGGGACACTATGTACTAGGAGACAGTACATCTAAAAGCCCAAGTTCTTCAGCACTTTGCAGAATACCTTAAGGATAACAAATTGTCCCCCCACAAGCCACATCAAGGTCAAAACAGGGAGAAGTCTTCCTGAGGTTATGAGGACTATTCAGCACACGACAAGATAATGCAGCAGAAGAAACAGGACTTCCAGGTGCTCTATGAGTCACAGGATCAAAGGAATAACAACCGTTGATGACCAAGTAGCAGAGGGTTAGGGTTGAGAGTCATTCCAGCTGTTATCTCAGAAGAGGGTCTCAGACAACACTGGAAGAGCAATGACCTACAGAGCTTGAACACATGCAACTGCAGCTTCATTCCTGCCCTCATGCAAGGTGCTGAGGATCCAAACACATTCATAAGGGAATACAAACCTTTGACACTGCACTGTCACGAGCTTACGTACCTTGTACTCCTGAGTGCTAGAGGGGTACAGCTTCAAGGCCTCCGAATACAGATTCTGATCCTTCACCAAGTTCAGAAATTCAGAGAAGTGTTCAGGACCTGCAGAAATAATTTACTTTTGGTAAAAATTAAGGAGAAAGTATGTGGTCCTCCTGGCTCCCAGACAGTCTGGATTCACAACATGAAGAACCAACCCAGAGATGTCTGGGTGGAAGACCACCCATTCTACTACTGTAAAATCAAAGCATTCACTTCCTTGAGGTTTTGCCAGAGATATTAACCAGGCACTATTCACTTGAACAGGAACAACACAAGACTCTGTGCGCTTCATGACCACAGAGGAGTAAACATTTCTTTCTTCCCGCACCAAGCTACAGCACAAAAAGCAAGTAGCAGAAGTTCACCACCCATTACCAGACGGGAAGATGATCTTATGCAATCCTTCTCTTTCTTTAGCTATTTCCCCTCAAAGGCTCTCCAAGATGGACATGTTACACTGCAGAAATCCTCCTTAGGAAACCTACCACATTTGCTGAGGTGGCCAAGAGCTTTTGTGTATCTCTTCAAGTGTCTGTCTATTGTATATCGCTGATAATTGGTTTCCATCTTCCGGAGGGTATTTAAGAAGGGCAAGTATTCTTTTGGGTCCTGCAAAGAACAATAAAACGGCAATTGAGTTAATCTGCTAAAATCCTTATTTGGCCCCATCTTCACAAACAGACAGTCCCATATTTGAAAAAATGTGATAATACACTAAAAAAGGCTTTCCCCCTGCCAAATGTAAGCCATCTTAATCAATTTGTGCATATACTCTTGCCAGAAATTATTAACTTGAATTACCAGGCTCCCACATGGACTTCAGCAGTATCTAAAGGCTGATAACATTTAAAATTCAAGCCTATGTGTTATATCAAATGTTGTTTTCTATTACCTATGATTATGTATAAATTTGCAGCCATAAATTTGATCAACTTCCCCACACCAAAGGTCATAAAACCTGTTAACATGAATAGGTTGTCCTAACTGATGGGCAGCAGAATTTGCTGTAACATTAGGAAACTCTGAAGATGCAGATGGGCATTTCAGTTCAGAGATTTCACATTAAACCCACATGCTATTATCATGGGAACCACTAAATAAGCAAGAAAAAAAAGTGCAGAACTGAGAACGAAAGGCATGCAGTCGCAAAACTTCAGGTACCAATCCCTCCCTTCCCCAGAGCTACTTTGCCCTGCTGCTCTAGAAGAGCACTGTTTCACCTTGAACACAAATTTCCAAAGCTGTGCTCAAGAACCAAAGGATGCAGAGACATGACATTTAACCAGCATCATCCCAAACACACACACAGGGATTCTGAGCAACTAGAATCCTGCCTGGGTAGAGAGGCATTACTAAGAAAATATGCAGGTTGATCTGCAGATTACAAAGAACCTTTGAGAAAGTAGAAAAATAAGTTCCTTAGGTGGAACTATGAGCCAAGACCTTTTGAGACTTTTCTGCCACCATGACGACTAAATCAAAATCATACGTCCCCAAGGAATAATCATACAATTCATTGACATCCACAAGGAAAAGCAGGTACTTTAGTGCTTCTTCTGCACTCACAGCTTGGACATCTGGCGTAATGCTTTCTGCAACAAGATAAAGCAGCATATGACCTGTTACACCACCAGCAGTGGAGGCCTGCTGTGAAGAAAAGATGCATGATCAAGCACAACCTTGACACCAGAGACAGGCCATCAGACTAACAGCTTGCTCTGCCTTGCAGAAGGGTTACTTTGCCTTTACTGGGCAACTTCAAGGACCATCCCCAGCATAGCCGTGAGCGTGCAGCTGTGATGAACTCGAAGGATCAGCACAGAATAAAGGCAACCTTAAAATAATTTTCTCGGTGAACCATACTAATGATCAAAGTGTTGAGGAACACATCCAGTGCAGGATCTCAGAGTGCAGCTCTGCTGGGAGCTGCAGATTGGGCTCTGGGTGGTGAGAGCTCCAGTCTGAACTGCCAACCCCCTGCCTAACAAAGGGGACAGAGACCTGTGAGACACTGAGACACAGTAGGAGCTGAGGACTGCCAGATTTTTGCAGGGATAGACTGCGAAGGTATAAAAGTCCTCACAGGCCCAGGGGTGCTGTTGCTCAGGGCCCCTCCTCAGCGGCACTAGTTGGAGCTGCTATTTTGTTACTTAGTTATTGCACTGAGACTAAATTATATTAAAGATCAGGAGGCCCGAGACTCTGCTACAGGAAACCTGCGGTGGAGCTGGTAAGGAATCCTGGTCTGAATGTGAATGTGGGGGATGTCACTGTGGGGGGTGGTCCCAGCTTAGGTGGTGCAAATGTGACTGCCAGTCTCCCAGGCTCCTGGATGGTCAGATGAGGAAGTTTTCCCCCTTAACAGTTTTGGTTGGACAGAGAAGTTTTGTTAACATAAAGCTCCTGAAAACCACCCATTTTCAAAACTTTTGAGTTTCTGATACAAAACCTCGAAGATCATGAACCTTCTGGAGAGCAATTTCCAGTTCTGGAGGACATTTCTTCACATGTGCTGTCAGTATCGATAGGCAATATCTGAAGAAAAGAGAAGAAGTGCATGAGAAAGTGAGAAGGCAGAAACACAGCTTATTCCTCTCTTAGCACAGTTTGTGCAAGGTCTAGTTTATGTCTTAGTAAAAAAAAAATTAAACTGCTCAGGCACTTTGATCCTCCTAGAGGAAGGCAGCAAACATAGGAAGAGAATAGACCAGAAAGGTTCTTCTACTCAGCATGTCTTTCCAAACATGTCACAAAGCAGGAGGTATGTTTTGAGTAGAATGAGCTTTCTTTACTATGCCAGCCAGCATAATGAAGGAACTCTCTCTGAATGCTCAGATAGCTGGACATGGTTTTACAAATTAAATCTGGCAAAAAAAAATAGCCTTTTTTAAAAAAACGACAGTTTTCTAGGGTGCTATTTATACTTCCATATATCTCACATTTACTATTTCAAACTAGCTTTCCCAGCCAAGCAAATGCTTTTGCTTTCTGAAATAGTTTGCTAGAAAGCGTCTAAATTCTCAGGACTCAGCAGCTACTCAACACCTGTTGCTCCTCTCTCCACTGTTTAACATTAGGCTGTCAATAGTTTAGCACCATTTCACCAGGCACTGTTATTATCCTATTTTCCCAGCTTTTATCATTGTCTAGTGTTGATTCATCCAAAGAGGATGGTTACCAAAAAGGTAATCAATCAGGAAAGCAGAGCTGATCATATACAAAGTAATTCAGGGTCAAATGGAACATCTGGTATCTTTCCAAAGGGCCAGCTGCTTCAAACAGTCACCAACTCACCAAGATGAATATCTTGCTCATATCTCCATTCCCACACAGACTGATCCTAAATTGCATGTATGCCCTACATTTTTCTAAGGATCCTGCAACTATTATTTTAGTTCTATTATTTTATTTAATAGTAAAATGTTGGTATGCTATCTGTGGAATTATTAGATGTTTCCACGACAGCATGATCAGCAGAAGCAAGGCATAGTATAGTTAATTTTGTGGAGCACAAGCTCACCTCAGAGAACCTAGGGCCAAATAACTGATGTCAAGGACAGCTTTGCTTCCTGCCAATGACTTACAAGGAATCTCTCTAATGGTTCCTTCACCTACAGTAAGGAAGTGCTCACTTTTGAGGGTCAATGTGTTCCATGGCAACTCTCATCACGTCACATATGAGGTTTACTTTTTTCTGATCAGGACGCTGGTGTGGCTGGCTGTTACTGCTACCATTCAGAGAAGGGTACATACTCTTGGTGAAATCTTCATCTCTGCATAAAAACAGGTAATGTGAATAAGAGCACCTCTGCCACATAGCCCAAAACAAAGACAATAAGGATGAGGAACTCAAATGCAGGCAGAACATAACTAATCATCAACTGCCACACTAACAGGAAGTTCTCAAAAAATCTCTGTCAGTCCAAACTGATTGTCAGCCAAGACAGGCATCAAAAAAAAAATCCCCTAAAACTGGTCAAACAATTACTTCAGTAGCACCTAAAAAGCAAAAGACAAGATTTACAAGATACAATTTTCTTTCACTAAATCCACTATGGATATATCCACTGAACAATTCAGAAAAGTAAGCCATTTGCTATTATTTCTGGTCAGGTCAAGCCTGAAAATTAAACCAAACACCTAGTGATAGCACCAGTTCCTACACAATTATTGACTTTAGCCAGCTTGAGAAGTCCTGAAACTTCCATCACTGTTAAAGTCTCATCACTGAGCCTTTAAGTAAGAAGTCAGGGGACTTGGTTTGAGGATTCAAGCAAGTATCTTGGCCTCAGACTAGATATGCACTGCCACCTTGCTCCTCTTTATGAGGGAACAAAACTTTCTCTGTTCTCATTTACTGCTCTACAGCAAACCAGCAGAGAAGTCAAAGCACTCAGATAATGTACTAATTACTTGCTACAAAAATCTAATGGATGCCTGCAAACAGGAATTTCCAACAAGACATGCTATCCCTGAAACTATTGAGCCTACTCAAGCCTTTATGACTCAACATGCCAGATTTCTGATTCCTTGCAGCCACACTGAAGAGTTGCCAACATTTTGACAAAGTAATGTACCACCATTGATTACATGCATGCTTCCATTTGCAGACTTATACTTACTTCAGTTCTGTGAAAAACAAGTTGATATAGTTCACAGAATCTATTTGCCTGATAAAGGTTTCTGTGTTTTCCAGAAATGCCTGAAATGAACAAGAGTATTATCACTGATATTCTGAACAGTAAGAACATGTACATCAAGTATAAGAATAAATTCATTGTCTGGAAGTCCAGGATGAAGGAAATGCTAAATTGGATCTGTGTGAATGATGATGCTGCAGTGTAGAACAGCCATCACTGCTAAAAGCAGTACCATCTACACTTTTGAGCACACTGCTCAGTGGATTCCAGGCTGGATTAGTATGGCAAACAACACAAGAGAGCTGGGCAGACTTGCCTTGGGATTGTGGTCGTAGAGAAGATTGAGGTTGATTCGCAGCTTTCTCATACACTGAAAAGCTTCCCTGAACATAAGCCTGGAGGAATGAGTCAAGTGGGAGAGTTTACTTAGTGGATAAGATACAAACAAAGGCAACTGACTAGAGCTAAGAACAGAACCAGTGGGATGAGAACAGCCTACACAATAAGCTGTGTAGACAGTCTTCCAGAAAAATGTGCAAGGTCAATACAGTTCATTGCTGGACCTTGCAGTGGGACACACCAGCTCGCAAGGTTGATGATGCAATACAGAACTTAGATTATTTTTATTTCCATTAAAATAGTGTTAAATTTTGTATCAATTTCCCTTTCAGAAAATTTCAATGTTAATTAACTCAGTAAAAAATGGAAAACAGCCAGCTCAATCCTAAAGTGATTGAGATGTCTGGAGAATGGAGCAATGAAGATTTCTTCCACCCACGCAATTTCAGCACACGTAGATGAGTATTTCTCCCACCCACACAATTTTTAGCCCTTCAGGGGTGAAGTGAGAAGTACCTGGCACAGCTGAAAGCTAGACTTCTAGGTGGTCACCCTAGAAACAGTTTTGTTGCCTCTAACAAGGTCAATTCCTCTGAGTTTAGCCTCCCTCTCTTTTCCAGGTCAGTCAGCCTCTAAAGCTCAGACTGGAGGAGAGAAGACAAGAACACACCAGCACTATTTACCTGTCTAGCCACTTCCGAATCTGGGCAAGAACCAGAGCACGGTGGTGAATAGTCTCCAGATTTCCTCTTGGCATCTATAAGACAAGATCCACACAAATACTTACTTTAGTTACTCTGCCTACATTATGGGAAAAGTAAGGACTGGCCAGTTTCTTAGGCAACCTGCAAGTCAAGTGCATGGGCCTGGTTGCTCACTTCAGAGGACATGCAATTTCAACAACTGTGGAAAAATACCTGAACACTCTCTCATTCTAGAAACATTCCTTTCTCAAAAGGTTGGACTCTACCCAACCAGGCATGACCCAGGGCAACCCGATCAAGTTTTCATGTTAGTCCTGGAGGATGTTGAGCTCCACACCTCCAAAAGTGCCTCTCAAATTACATCCTTCTCCATTCTGTGAATCTCTGGCAGTTCTGAAGAGTGAGCTCACCAAAAAACTAAGTGCCAAGGTTAATGGAGGGCTGCTAGTAAATACTAGGCAGTGAGTCTTGAGATTCATGGTGAGAGGCCACAATATGTAGCACTACACTAACTCAGCCATTAGGAATTTGAATAGTCCTTCCCAGTTCTGCACATACCTATCTGCCTCTACTGAACCTAACTCCCTCAAAAAATGCCTCTGTATCCAGCCAGGCAGCTGGAGATTTGTGAGGTACTCTGCTGCAGCACTGTAGGGCACCAGCTTTGTAGCACTGCACACACTGTTTGCAGGTTGGCAAGGTGCACACTGCGACAGACCCCTGCACATCCTGATAGCACATGTCAGCAGACACGGACAGAGCACTGACCTGCAGCACCACCTTTGTGTCCTGGGGAACAACAGTGACGATACGGGAACCTCGCTCCACCTTCCGCAGGGTCTCACTGCTTGGTGTAGCAGCACTGCTCAGGCTAGCCTGGAGGGCTGAAGACAACATTTATCAGCATACACGGCACATGCAGCACAGTGCTCCATTTAGGACCTCCTATGTTGTAGGAGCCAGGCAAGGCTGTACTGGACCAAGCAAGCCACCAGTACAAAAGTGATCTTCAACAATTCCTGACAGGATGAGACCTTGTGGAGTGCTGATCTCTGCTGAACCTGTACACAAAGCAGAGCTCTGTCTTCTGCACAACAGGATGACAAAGCCCAACAGACAAGAGTAGCACTGAAGGTGTAAAAGGACCAGTAAGTTGTTGTCCTGCCTTTACCAAAGTCATCACACTTCTCATAGCCAGACACCACCAGAAACTCTTTCTACAGTGATCCCCTCCCTACCACACACCCTTAAATAGCACACAGACTTCTTTTGAACATGGAGAGAAGGAGAATGCAGGGCTAGGCTGTTGGAAACAGTGTAAGAGTCAACTACAGCACAAATTCCCTTCCCTGTGAAAACCACCTGATTATATAGTTAGTTCCTTGAGCTCCTTGCTCTCTGGTGGATTTCTGAAAGCAGGTCTCTTACTCTCATCTCTTTAACACTTCCTTTGAGAAGGACCTAAATACAACAGGTTTGGATGTGAAAAATGGGGACATCTTGTGTTTCCAAGACAAATGCTCCAAGTTAGCAACAGGCAGCCGGTGCTGATATTTACCCTTCACTGACAAGTTCTTCAAGCAGAAGCACTGACAGGTGTGAGAGTTGGTTGTCACCAACAAAAACTCATTGTATGTTGCGAATGATGTGATGTTAGAAGCAACCTGTAAAAAAATGAAGTATATCACAGTTTAGACCAGGGTATGGAAGCTGCCTTTGGCAGAGGAAAAGGGTAGGAAATGAGGGGGAAAAGCTTTGTACCTCAATATCATTAACAAAAAACCGGCATCGATCCGTGAGGCCCAAGATCACCTCCTGCAATTAAAATAATGACAACTATGAGCTATCACAACCTCCAGTCTTTCACAACACTGACAAGCACAGGATTGAGGTACCTTACAATTAGGTAATGAGTACCTCATGTGAATTACTAAGAGAAGCCAGGCAGCAAGTTATCCAACCTATCTTCCAGGAGGACCTAAACTTGAACATCTTTAAACACTGCTGGCTGAAAATCCACCTTGGCCTACCCTGTAACTAAATAGTCACAAAATGGAAGCAAAAGACATGCTAGAAATCTAGGCTCTTCTATTCAGGAGCACTTGGTCTAGGATACCAGAGGAAAACCACTACAGAGCTGAGCAAAGCAGCTTCCTACAGCTGGATGCACACTGAAGGAAGGAAACCCCTGAAATGCCAGCAAAACAGCTGGTCATTCTTTAAGCTGTTGTAACTATCAAGAAACCATCTCCTACAGGAAAAACCAGTAGCAGGACATCTGCAGTAACTCACTGCAGCCATATTAGCTAATAGGTTAAGTTCAAATAAAACCAAGCAAAACATTCCTTTCAGAAAGTGTACAGCAGTAACTGCTAGAAATTTCCAATCTGAATTTTCTCACTTTTTAATGAAATTATTTGTTGCATTCATAGAACGGGTGTAAACTGCAATCCACCAGAAATGCTCTAGAAGGCAAGGGAAGATAAGCTTTTGGCTCTGCAAAGGGCCTTATACAGAACATCATGAACAAGTACTACTGGGCCCTGGGCAGAAGACCATGGTGTACTCCTGGCACAGAGAACAACTGAGTAGGGAACTTAATCTGCTTGCAGTCTTACTTACTTCGCCACCGATCCTTGCGATGGAAGTTTGCACACAACGGTAGGGGAACTGAACAGCAGAGCTACTGCTACTCCGCCAGGGCTCAAGGACTGGAGTAGAAGCCTCTAAGGAGCAAAGAAGATCTAATTGTTTTCCAGCCAAATAAAAACTCAGACATTAAAATCACATGATACGTATCTTAAGAAAACCAGAACTGGGACTACACTATCTGAAAGAGGGGAGGAATGCTGGCACAGAAATCCATGACATAGTGGACAAGAAGGTGGTAGCTTCCAGGGGTTCAGTAGTGCTTTTATTCCACTGTGGAATGAGCGAGAAGATCTATGAATGTAGCAGTCAGTCAGCACTGAACTTTGTAAGCGCATATTCGTGTTAACATATGCATGTGTATATATATAAAATTACCTTTAATTGAATTCTGACATTAATCACTAATTACAGCCCATTTCTGAGAGGAGAGGAAATATAAAAGCAGCACCAACTACACAGCAAGAGTCACTCAAGTCCCTGAAAGTCAAATCATCTCAGTAAACGTTTTAAGAAATATGTAACAACTACCCCTAACACCAGGTACTTTAACAGGGCCCAGCTTACCCCACAGGTATTTTAGGATGCGTCTATCAGTCAGCTGCAGAGCCACAGTTTTGGTCACTGGGCTGCAGTACAAGCTGATCACTTCTCCATCTACAGGCACTGACAACCTGATGGAGGACAGAGGACATACAGAACGTCAGTCACAGCAGACACACTTAAGAGCATATACCTTGTTCCTGCCTTTCTTGTAGCCAGATGAAAAGATGCACATCTCCAGCATGGACATACTTTGTTCATGTAAGGATCTGCAGTCTTCTCACACCTATGTCAGCTGACAGCAGCACCGCAGAGCACCAGCAACTCCAGCCAACAGGCATCTGCCTGACTGTGCTGGTCACTGCCTGCACTGCAGCACTCTGCAAACACACCCCTCTTTTTCTCTTCTACAGTTCACATGTAAATCATTCTGTCTTTGCTGGGTGAGTGCTGCAAAAAGCAGCTCTCCCAATCTCTTTGGGAACCGTATTTCTGCACCCCAGGTGCCTTTCTTTTGTGTCTGGTTTTGGCTCAACTGGCTCAAAAGACCAGAAGGTGAGGAGGAGGAAAAGGAGGAGGACAGCAATTTTGAGGCTACTGGTCCCCTCCTGGACCTTGATAATGGTGGGCAAAGTATTGGAGGAATTCACTGTCATGTGCCATCCCCTCCACCCCAGGGGCCTCGAATTCCAAGGAACAGAGCTATCCTGTACTGATACAGGCATGTTTAGCATGCACCCTTGCCAGACTGGGTGTAGGCATCAGGACTAACTACAGGCAAGTGCAGACCAGTAGGCAGCTTCATGAGCTGTTTGGTTCTCCTGTCAGAAGGGAGCCAAATTCCTTAACCCACGGCTTCCAGACTAGTAAGAGACTAGGCACCATCCAGCAAGCGTTCTCAGACTTCAGCCACAACTGACACATCTCTAGTACCGTAAATTCAGGCACTCTTCTTCAGCTCCAGCCACGCGAGGCACTGCAGTCAGATGGTGAAGGACAGACTGAGCAGCATGCTGACCTTGACCGACAACCAGGAAGCTGTCATCTGGCAGCCAGGTGAGAAATCGGAGACCCAGAGGATTCATCACTTCATTGCTGCTGCTGCTCACATCAACTCTGTCACAAAATAGGAGAGGTTGGGACACAAATAGAACCTGATTTCAATATGCCACCTCACTAAAGAGGCAGAGGACTTCCTAAGCACAGCCTGGCTGTTTAAATATATAGCACGGCTGGGAGGGCTCCAGTGCAGAAACGCCAATACCCAAAGCATGAATCCTGCCACAAGCTGAGCTGGAGATAAAGGATGAGACCTAGGAAACTCCATCTGTTTTCCTTATGTAGTACTGCTTCCATGCCAACTAGGAACAAACAGGGATCATGGTGGGATTTTGAACCCCATCACTGTCTCTGCCTAATGCACACAGCTTTGTTGCTCTGTGTGATGTGATCATGGGCCTGGGCACTGCACCATCATTCCTTTGTGCACCAGGCACAGGAAGGCACAGGAAGAGATATCTCACTGCTGTCATTAAAAATCACTGGTTCTGCTAGATTGAGACCTCAGTAAAGGGCTTTTCAAAGTACTAGTTGCAGGCACAGTGTCCACAAAATGAAATCATATTATCTGACAGCCTCTTAAAAATCTTGAGACAAGTGGTAAGAGCTGTGACCTCTAAAGCATCTAGTGAGGTACAACCCTCTTCTCCCCTCTACAGCTGTAGTAGTTCTATATTACCTGTAGATTTTATCCAGGTATGGTGTTTCTACAGCTGCTTTAAAGCCATTTCCTCCCACAGCTCCAAGCTTGACAGAAGGGTCATTCACTGTACTCTGTCCTAGCAAACACAAAGCAGAACAAAGCTGAGTTAAGAGAGCCACCCATCAGAGCCCCTTCAATCTTCAATCTTTGCAAAAAATAGATGCTACGTAGAAGTATTAAAAAAATCAGAAAATGTCATCCCTACTTTTACAGCTAAAATGTTAATTCTCATTAACACTCACTTTGAGAAAGACAGTCATATTCCAACACTGCAGTACAAAACAGCTGTTTCCTCACTGTACACTGTGTATAGAACTGCTTTGGGAAGTGCTGGGTGCCCCAGACAGGTTCTCAGACACTTCCCAGTGACAGTCATCATCATGCCATCAAAACAGCTTATGCAAGATACCATGTGCTGCACTCAAGCTGAAGCTAGGCAGGGGAATATTACCAGCGCAATGACATAGTCAAGCGCCAAACACTGTCTCCTCACAAAGTCAATGCACCACCAAAATGCTTCTATGCCAGTCAAACTACTGGAAAGGAGAGCAGAGCTTGAACTCACACTTAAACCAAGTATGTCTTGTGTAAAGATTTAAGTGACCATCACCTTACTAGTCTCCTAAGGTACTATTCTCAGGAACACATGGTTTCTTTTAACAAGGCTGCAACATGCTCTCACCATATCTGTACACAGAGATCCTGTTATCAGCATCCAGGACAGCCATGTCCCCACTGTGTTTGGGATCTGTGTGAAATGCAACCTGATTAACTGCCTGTTGGAGCTGGAGCTCATAGGTACACATGGGTGGAGGCACCACAGCATGCTGGAAGGCTGTGACAAGCACTTTATCTGTGGAAGAAAAGAGAAGAAAATCCAAGATGAACCCCAGCTGAAATGTTAGTGAAGCTCTTCCTGCATCTTTAATGGAAGCAGAAATAATGTTACAGGAAAATGGCTGGTGTGCTCTTAGTGGTTATCTTCATTGAGCTAACCCTGAAGCATCTATAAATTACATGGATCCCTCCCTAAAAGCGTTGTAGAAACAACTAAAAGAAGAACTGAATACAAAAGGCTACCCCACCTTTTCTGACCCTAGAGCTGGAAAGCTGTCCCACTGCTTACCTCCATCTATAACAGCCACATTTGCCATATGCTGACTATTCTCCCCCAGCCCATGGTCTGTGGTCCAGTGCCAGTCGTAGAAGAGGTAATGCCAGCCCTGGCAGAGTATATGTAGTCTATACAGGTTCTCTCGGTCCCATAGCAGTGACACCACCTGATTTTCCTCCAAGCTACCGAAGTGTAGACTTTGCTTTAAGTACCAGTGATAGTTGCCCATGGTCCACAGCTGAACTGCAGAAAAACAAGTAGTTACTACAGATTAGTATTTGAAACCCAGCTCAAACCCTCCCCCCCCAACCACCACTGCCCTTCTACGGGTGGGTTAAGTGCAATTAAAATACAGTTCTAGTCTTCTGTCCATGACCTATGTCATAAAACAGCACAAGAAAACCACACACTGCCAAAGTCAATCCTAAAATTCACTGAGCTACCCTTTGAGACAGTACCCTTGTTTAATGAAGGACTCACACCTTTACTATTCCATTTGTACCACTTCCAGCTACAGCAGCCTGGAAGATGCTTCAAACTCAGGCTGAGCTATCAGTTCTTCCTCACCAGCTGAGCTGGTTTTGGCTCAGTTAATTTTCTTCACAGTATCAAGTATGAGACAGTGTTTTGGATTTGTGCTGAACACAGCATGGATAAGTGATGTTTTAGTTATTGCTGAGTATGGCTTACAGACACCCAAGGTATTTTCTTCTTTTTGTAGTGCCAAACTGGCAAAGAACCTGGGGATGCATAGGAGGTCAGGAGGGCACACCGGCAGGACAGGTGACCCCACCTGATTAAAGGGATATTTCAGACCACATGACATCATGTTCATATATAAAGTGAGAAGAAGAATGAGGAAGAGTGGGATATTTGGACTGATCACATTTTTCTTCAATGGTAACAGAAGTAACCGTTACACATAATGGGGCCCTGCTGTGCTGGAGATGGCTGAATACCTGCCTACTCAGGGGAAGCAGTGAATTAATTCCTTGCTTTGCTTTTTATGGCATGCATGACTTTTTCTTTTTCATAGTAAACTGCTACTCAACCCATGAGTTTTTCAGCTTTTACCTACCTGATTCTCTCCCTGATATTGCTGGTGGGGAAGTGGGCAAGTGACTCTGTGAGGCTTGGCTGCTGTCTGTGGTTAACCATGACACCAGCACAGTGGTCTCAAAGCCACTTGCAAGCCTCCACAGTGTCTCTTACCCTGCAGGTAAGTACCCGCTGCTAACAACATTTGCAGGCAAGCATTAAGAGCCAGAGCCCCATGGAGTGCTCTCACCATAAGTGTTTGGGTTGGAGTTTTCCACCTTCAGGTCTTCCAGCCATATAGCCAGGATTGTAGAATCCGCATTCCAAAGCATTTCATTAACCTGCAGAAACAAACATGGCTGTTGCTGATATTCTTGCTCACAGAAAGTTTACAGGACCAGGAGGTGCTCCAACAACAAAAGGTACATTGGTTAACACACAAACAGAGCCCACGTGCATTGCAAAGCTCCTGACAAGGCATCCTGAGAAGACGACAGATGAAGAGGCCACAAAAATGACAGCAGCCTTCTCTTTGCTTTCCTTGACACCGAGTTAAGCATCTGTCAAAAGACCTCTCAGCATCCAAGCAGAGATTTGGGATAATGTGAGTGTAAAACCTCACTCTTGCAATGGCTGACATGCTGAAAAGTACTTTTGATTCATTTGCCTAGTATAAAGTATATAGAGCACAGAAGTACCTCAGGGCTACAATCACCTTTTACTACGTGTCTTTGCACTACAGGCTTGCATCTTCTCCACAGGCTTCTTTATTTTCAGGTCACTTCTCCCATTAGGATAAACACAAAGTATTATGTTAAAAACCTCTTTCTAGAATCTGGAAGAGATCTAGTCCTCTTCTCCATTACACTCTCATCAAAGAAACCCAGACAAGGAACTTACTTTGACCTGCCCTTTCTGGAAAGGGAGGGTGAACTCTCCATGAAGAAGTCCATTCTTTTCCAAAAAAACCACATCATGTCTGTTGGGTTTTTCTTGTGTAGATGCTATCAGGTTTCCTGAGGGCCTTAAAAAAGAGCCAAATGAAAATTCATTGCTCACACAATCACTAACCCCAGTCTAAACCCCAGTCATCTCACATTTTTTCCAGTGACATGAAGAAAAAGGCAGCAGAGGATGTGTTTTCCACAGCACCGTTCAGACAGTCATAGATCTGGCACAGATCAGAGCTTATGATAGCCACAGGTGACCAAATAAATGTCAGCACTAGGAAAGGAACCTGTAATATTTCTTTTTATACAGCTGAGCCCAAACCCACTTGACACTGACTTTATGCAGAGACTCTATCCCTTCTTCCCACTTGTGATGCAAGTATTAGGATTTTCAGGGTTTAAAGGGCTACTCTTCCTCATGCTGAATCAGAAGGCAACTTTCTTCAACTTTTGGGAAAAATCAACCAAACGCTGAAGAAATTAAAATGATGCTGATCAAAGACTGTGACCAGGGAGTAACAAGCACCACTGCTGTCAGCATGCAGACTGTAGTACTACTCACTTCCAGGACAGTGCTTGTTCTAATCCTGAGATAGGCTCACTTGTTGACTGCAGCACAAGCTCTCTGCTCCATACCCGGACCTTCCGAGCACCTGTAGGTTGAGAGAGCAATGAGAAAAAAGTCTAAGAAAAACTGGGAAGAGACTTTACTAATTTTTTGAGGGTAGAAGAGCAAATTTTGATGCACATGTGTAAAAAGGAGACTTCTCTTTTTGCACCTTAAGGGCTAAGAATTTATTTTGTGTCAGGCAGTTCTTCCATAGTAACCAAATGACTAAAGAAACTGTATCAGGAATTTCAGTCTGATGTAGTTCAGTCATAATTATTTTCTGCTCCAGCTTTCACCATAAAAATGTTAAAATTGTGCTATAAATTTACAATCCTCCCTAATCTGAAGTACTGAAGGTAAAAATCCAAACAAGTGGAATAGCAGTGGTTTGATGCAGTTCAATATGTTAACCAATACATTTAAACTCTCAAAAGTAGTATTTATCATGGAAAACATCAGTTACAGTCTTAGAAGTAATGCATATGTTCATCACTTCTTTGACTTCAGGGCAAAACCAAGGGAAAAGTATCACCAGTATCTTAAAAAAGTGTGCAAGGCTAAACTCTAATATGAGGGACAGTGGTTATATGTACCCAAACATATTCATCCATTTGGCATTGAGACCTATGAGGTATTGCTTAAAGCTTGAGCAGGTGAAAGAAATAGTTCAGATAGTATCTGCAAGGTAGTATTCCCTCCTGGCATTTCACTGAACTGAAAACCAAACCACAGAGAAAGTAATCAAAATATCTTATGTATAAAATGGCTCTGAGAACATCAGAGCAGAGAAAAGGGTGATTAAATAGCTCAACTCACCCTCACTTTAAGTGGTCAACAGATCATAAACAGTCCTTGCATTACCTAGATTCTGCTTAAGAAGTCCTTTACACAAGCTGGTATTTCAAATAAGTGGGGTGCCATACCTGTCTCTGGACAGACAGCACTCACTGCAACAAACTGCCCGTCTCCTCTCCACGTCACCCGAGGCCTGCCATCATCCCAGGCTGATGTTGGTAGCACTTCCTGAAGTCACACAAAAGAAAGTTGTAGCAAGGCTTGGGAAGGCAACTGCTGTCTTTGTCTAAACAGACTGCTCTTTCAAGAGTCTTAGGATGAAATCAATCCATTAAAAAGTGTAAAACTAGTAAGTCAAAAACTCACTATTCAAAATAGTGCTTTAGGAAACACTAGAAATAAAACTATTTAATTCAATCTGTTCCTCCTCCAAGTGCATATGACTGTCTCTTCACATGACCACACACTATCCTTCCCAACCACTGAGGTCTCTACTTATAGACAGCAGTGGAGAAGCTGGACACATAGTGAATTGAGATTTGCTCAAGATTGATGCTGGAATGACTGCAAATCTTACTTTGAGCTCTGTTTGAAAAGTAAGTACTCGCTGATGCTTGCTTGAAATCAAAGAAAGATAAAAATGTATGATTTCAGACAACACAGAAACAAACAGAAGCAGCATATGAAGACAACTACCAGAAAGGTGGTGGCAAATCAGCATCACAGAAAGTCTCTTTATGCATGTTTTCCGTGAGAGAGCATTGGCTAGACACAAAAAAGCAGTATAATACCGTCTGTTTGCGATGTGCTGCCTGTTTCCCTTCTGATCCATGGAACTGTGTCTCCTTTTTACCCCAGCCAAGAGCAACAAACTTTCCTGGAGAAGAAATAATCCTTGTAATGGAAGATTTACAGATAATACCTTAACTACTGTGCATTATGTACACAACCACAGCCTCAAGCAACCCACACCTTTGTGAATGCCACAGTCTGGTCAGAGAGAGAACACCAAATAAACTTTCCCAGGAATTATTCTGAGGAGTTTTGAGAAGGCTGAGAGAAAGAATTAAAACAATCTTGCAGCTGGTGTTTTAAACAGTTGTTTTCCCATTACATGTTTGCCAAAGGACATCTTCTTAATTAGCCAATGGCAACTGGGTGTTGATTAAATGACCAGTCAAGTCCACCTGTATTGGAACGGTGCATAAAAATGGGTTTCTAATAAAACTCATATTAGCCTGCTAAAGAGAGTTGATGTGTTGACTCACTCCCATTCCTGACTCAACGGTGACACACCTTCTTCCCAGATTTTATTCTAAAAACCTGCTTGGAAGTTACGTAGTCTAGAAAGTACTTCGGTACATGGAACTTACTTGAATTTATGCTGACAAGTAACAATATTGACTTTACCCTTCAGCTGTCCAGCAGCATTACAATCTAAATAAAACGTCTCCTGGAGCCTCAAAGTGCTCAGCTCCATTTCCTTACTTTTCATGTGCTTACAACATATCAACTACATCAGCTAGGGCAACTTAATTTCAGTGCACCTCTCACCTTCTCCAAACTCATCTTGGTGGATTTGCTTCTCAGAAATTGGTTCAAAATCCCTTGTCATCATGATGAGTGTCTGCTGACCTGCAAGGCGGACATTAAATACAGTATTGGTAATGGTATCTGCAGCAAATAAAAACTCAAGTGTTCTCCTGTGTGCTCCTATTGCTCTGTCATGGATCTGAATACAGAAAGTGTGGTGCTAGAGAGAACATATCCTTTAAAGCATGAAACCTCGAACTGGAACAGAGCACTTCCAAGCTTTTTTCCTCAAAAATATGCTTCCTGGCCTAACCTTAATAAGTTTTTCCACCTTCCAAACAAATACCTGGTTCCTTTTCTCTGGAGATATGAAGGACAAGGAGGCTACTGGCAACAGTCACCATAGATTTATGAAGAGGAAATCATACCATCCTGATAACCTCCTACCAGATGATGACCAGCTTGGGGAGAACAACGGATTTCATTTAGCTTGACTCTAATAAGGCTTTTGATGTTGTGTGCCACAACATCATCAGAGACAAACCCATGAAGTATGTGATAGATAAGAGGACAGTGAGAACCAGCCGAACTGCCAAGCCCAAAAGCTTGCTAGCACTGTCAGTAAGTGCAGCTCAAGGTCAGTCACTGGCGTGTCCCTGGACACTAGGGGCAATGATTAACATTGCCCTTAATGACCCAGAGAATGGGACCCTTTGCAAGTTTGTAGATGACACAGAACTGGGAAAAGGAGCAGGTACAGCAGAAGGTTGTGCTGCCGTACACAGGGACCCTGTCATGTAGGCAAGATGGGCTGCCCAGAACTTCATAAAGCTCAACAAGAAAAAGATGTCCTGAATATGGAAAATAATAATCTCAGGAACTAAGAGAGACTAGGAATTAAGTGGCTGGAGAGCAGCTTGGCAAGAAATGGTAAACTATGTTTCCTGAGGCACCAAGTTGAACTAGCTAGCAGTACGCCCTGCTGCACAGGTGAACAGCATCCTGGCTGCATTAGGAGTGCTGCCAGCAGGTTGTGGGAGGTGATCTTGCTCTTCTACTCAGGGCTGGTGAGACACATGGAATGCTGACTCCATTTCTGGAGTCCTAGTGCAAGACAGACAAGGACATACTGGAGTGAGTCTTGCAAAGTGTCAAAATTATGATTAAGGGCTTGAAAAATCTGTCACATGAGTGGAGGCTGAGACAAGCCAGACTGCCCTGGAGAGAAGGCTTCAGGTACAATCTTTCCAGGTAAGAATCTCATCAGCATGTGTAAATATATTATGTGGGAGGTGGGGTACAGTAAAGAAGACACAGCCATGCTGTTTGTGTTGCTGAGGGACAGCACAAGAGACATTGGGCACAAACTAAAATACAGAAAATTCCCTTAAAACCTAGGAAAAGGTTTTTTTTCTTACTCTGAGGGCAGTAACAGATAGAAACAGGATGCCCAGAGGGTTGTGGGGGTCTTAAACCTAACTGGGCAAAATCCCCAAACAACTTGCTCTAGGTAAACACACATTGAGCAAGGTGGTTGGAATAAGCAATCTCCAGAGTTTCCTTTAGTCTCAAGCACTCTATGCTTCTGTTTTGTCTGAAGTTAATTTTATTTTCTAGATGAGTCACACCTGTAGTTAATTAGGGCCTGTGACACATATACTTCATACCAAAGGCCAAGAAACAGTTTTTGTTATGAAGAAGCCAAATGGGGATATAAATAAGTCTTTAAGTTTTGGGGCAAGATCAAATGTACTCTCTGGGAAGAAAAACTCTTCCACAAAGCAGCTTTTTGGGCCTAACCAATTTCTACTTCAATCTCTGAAACACCTTATGAACCATGAAATGAAATCTAATATATAGGATCTGGTAGACTTTTTTCCACTTTAAGTCCTAGTCTCAAACTAGGACTTAAAAAGTCCTAGTCAAAAAGTCTCATAACTTTTTTGTTGTCTCTCTCAATCTTGGTTACGTTTTGTGCTTTGGCCATAGAGAGTTTGACTCCTACAGGCAGAAAGCTTACAGGCTGTTGTTGATACCTGTTGCAAGCAAAACAAGCTCTTGGTCAGGACTCCAGCTCATCACACTCAGACCACTGTCCACAGTTCCAACACATTCCACCTGCAAGATCAAAATAAGATCACAGGAACATGAGTGCAGCACTGTCCCAGCACAAAAGCAAACAGTCACCAAGGGAAAAGAAAATTGCCTTCCACTTAAAAAAAATCTAAAGTCTAACTTCACGCTTCATGTTGAACAAAACAAAGGACACATTTTTGACGAAAAACGGTTCCAGAATGTTTATGAATGAGAGCCCAGGTAATGTAGAGTCTATCACCTTCTACCATATACCGTTTTAGAAAGAGCTTTATTCTGCAACGCTCAGTCTTATGTCAGTACATACAGTGTCAATACAAATATGGCCTGATAGGACCTGTGATTACATTGGTAAATATTCTTCAGTAACAAAACACAAACATAATGATTCTTACCTAGAGAATTCCAACACACAGGTGAACTCTGACCAGCCGGTGAATGCTGAACTTGACAACTGTATATACCTGCACCAATGTCAAAGTTTATGGAAAATTGGGCGAGTTTTACTGGGCCTTCATGAGTACGTAATAGCAGCAGGCAGAGAACTTTTGTTATGCATGTTTACCCTGATTTGCAAAAGGCATGGAACGACAAATATACCACATGTTGTGATAAAAAGCAAGATGACGCCATTCAAGAAATTAGACTTGGGTATCACAATCTTTCCAGGTAAGAAAAGCGAGACTGGGCACCTGTCAACAGGGTAACTATCACTCACATAGAGAGAGTTTCAGAATAAGCAGAAGAGTCTTCCAGACCTCCTTCTTGGTGCCCAGACTGCACCAAAAGAAGACTGGAAAGTAAAGCAAAAAACCAGAAAAGTAAGCCAAAACCCCACAAAATAAAGAAACTGAAGTTAAACCTGTTCTCTGATGCAACTATCACAGCAAAAAAAAAAGAAAAGAAAAAAAACAAACCTCTGTTAATTTCTATTCTCTCATGATATGTTGTAAATTGCAATACAGGGCCCATTTTTCAGGTACAGCTAACTGCACATTTAAGTGGTATCTGCAAATCAAGTATCTGCAAATGAACCAGAACAGACAAGCTGCAAATAACCACAATTTTACAGCTAACCCAGACAGACCACTATCATCTCATGTTCACTTAAACCTGCACTGTTGGACTGGTATGGTGGGAACTGATTCAGATTTCACAGGGTGCTGTTGTGGTGTCTTGCTGAAGATGATACAAGACACTGAGGAAGGAAGAGAAAGCAAGTATCTCAGTTTCTGCATATCCTAAATCATGTCAATATGTATCAACTGATAGCTACACAGTGGATTATGAATAGATTATTCTTTACCTAGTCTCACCGATACCATGTTTCTGTAAGACTCTCCAGCAGATCCTTTGCTGCTGGGAGCCCACTGAGCAAACTTAGAGGACTCAGGCTGCGGACAGGCAAACCATCATTTCAATTCAAGTTCTTTTACAGAGTATATATTCTGTCTTTAGTCATTCCTAAGTTTACCACAAAAATCAGCTTGTCTGCCCAGAGACTGGAGACTAGCCACAGCTCAGTATGCAATGTGTACAATGGGCCACTAAAGAAATTTTAATTGTTACTCTTTCCTCTGAATTTCCACAGTACTGTTGAGTCTTTCCTGCCATGTTACCTGTTTTGTGCTCAGATTGCACAGTAGGATGTCTCCAGCTGCTGTAGCAACACACACACTCTCCTGCTCTGGAAGATCTTCAACACCCACGATGCAGCCACTTCCATCCTCAGGCAAGAACCCATCCACAGTCAGGGAAACTTCTCTTGACACCTTGATACAGGAAGGCACACGGCTTACTAATTATACATCCACCTCCTTGGGACTTTTGCAGAAATGACTTGTAAAAGACATAGGTATATTTCATCCTATTGCAGTTACACAAAGCACTATACAGTAGAAGAGAGAGTGTGAATGGCACCAGAAAAAAGCCACCCCGAAAGTACTTATCTTCACTTATGGTAAAAGTGATAGAAGAAAATGAGAAAACCCATATATGGGAGTAAACAATACACAACTTCCAATTTGCCCTGCTAATTATCTTTCTAAACCCGTTCCACACATCACCAAGGTTATCAACATTAAGAAGTGCATGGGGAGCCGCTTAAAGTGTCCCACTGCCCTTAAGGGGACATGAAGACTAATAGACACAGAATAAAAAAAAATTTCTAAGGAAAATCATTTGGATGGTTAAGGTACAGGAATCTTTGAAAGTTAAATCCCTGAAAAGCTCCAAAGGTTTTTTGTCAGTTAATTTCAGAATTGAATGTACTGAAGGAATCAGATGCCTCGGAGTTGCACAGTGGGAAGAAAGCAACACAGTTCTAACAGGAATTCATGACTCAATAGCATTCTATTATTTTAGCGGTATGTTGACGTGTTTTCCCCCCAAATGCAAAGTTTCCAAAGTTTCCTCTTGTACTCTTCACCATCTCTTTGCCTGCTTGGTTCTGTTTTGTGAACCTGTCCGGATGCGAACCTGCCCGGATGACCTGTTCGCCTGGTTAAGACAAAACCACGCGAACGACACGCGTCTAACACAGCCACGCTTTTAAAAAGGCATTTTTAGTATTTTAGAAGCACAGAGAGCCTCTTCAGCCACGGAGGTCTTCCACAGCACCGTGAGACAGCAGCAAGTGGCGGCGGGGAGCAGCGGGAGGGTCCAAGACGGCGCAGACACCGCCGCCAAGGGGGAGTCGCGTCAGGAGACGGGCGAGTTCCCGGCGAGCTCCCGCTGGCGGAGGCTTTGCAACCAAAGCCGACCCCAACACGCCGGCAAGCACCAGAACCCTGGCCCGCAGCCGCGGCTCTCACCGAGTCCCCGCCGGGGCGCAGCTCCACCAGCCCGTACTGGGAGCCCACGAGAACCGCGCCGGGCTCGGCGCCGACGCAGAAGCACTGCGGGGTGCCCGTGGCGGCGGCAGAGCGGCATCCGCCGGTCCGCAGCAGCCGTAGGTTCCTCATGGCGGAGGGAGGGAGCGAACGATGGAGGCCGGGCAGCGAGGCACACCACGCACCGGGGCCGCCTCACGGCGCCGCCATGTCGCGCAGCGCGGGCGGGCGGCGCAGGCGCCGTGCGCGGGGGCCGCTCTGGCAGGGCGGAGCGCGGCCTGTCCTTCCCTCGGCGGGCCGTGCCGGAGAGCCGGGCCTGCCGCTGCCAGCCGCCGCGTCTGAGGCGGCTAGTGCAGCGCTGCGGGTCCTCAGGAGCTCAGCTCCCTGTGAGCCCGCACAAATAACCGGATCACCGAGTCGGGTGGAGAGCTTTAAGGTCACCCAGTCCAACCATCTACCCGGCGCTGCCACTAACTCTTAAACCACATCTCCAGATCCAGATGCTTAAACAAAAGGGATGGGGGACTCCACCGCCTCCCCAGGGAAACTGTTCCAATGCCTGACCACCCTGACAGTGATAATTTTTTTTCTAATATCTAATCTGAATCTCCCATGTCTCAGATTGAGGCCATTTCCTCTTGTCCTCTCACTGCAGGCACTGCAGGAGAGACTGACCCCCCCTCACTACACCCTCCTTTCAGGGAGTTTTAGAGAGCAATGGGGTCAGCCCTGAGCCTCCTCTTCTGGAGATCAAACAACCCCAGCTAGTTCCTCAGCTAGTTCTCATAAGGCATGTTTTCTGGTTCTTTCGTGAGCCTTGTTCCTTTTCCCAAACATGCTGCAGCACATCAATGTCCTTTTTAAAGCGAGCAGCCAGGAACTGGACATGGCACTTGATGTGCAGCCTTGCCAGTGCCAGTGTATAAGACAACAGTGGGAGCAGGATGATTATTTTGGAGTCATTTGGACACTAGCCAGCTGAAGCACTCCAGCTGAGGCTTCCAAGGCACTTACAGGCCAGCCTTCACGTGGGTTAGTGCTGTCCTGATGCCACTGCTTCTGTCACACTCTGCCACCTCCCTCCAGGCTTGGCTTAGGGGAGAAGGTAGTTCAGCCTTCAGGGGAAAGAAGGACATCATGCAATCAGTTATACCCTTCACACTTCCCCCTTTTCCTAGCAGAGCTAGACTCAGTCAGTTTTGATGATGTCTAGGAAAGACATGGAGCCATTGGAGAAGGTCCAGTGGAGACAAACATGATTTGGGGCCTGGAGCTTCTCTCTTATGAGGAGAGACTGTGGGATCTGGGCCTGTTCAGTCCAGAAAAGACTGAGAGGGGATCTCATCAATGCATCCAAATATTTCCAAGGCAGGTAACAAGAAGATGATGCCATATTCTTTTCAGTGGTGCCCAGTGACAGGATAAGAAACTATGGCCATAAACTAAACCACAAAAATTTCACCTCGGCACGAGGAAGAACTTTATGTTGAAGTTGACAGAGCACAGAACAGGCTGCCCAGGGAGGTTGTAGTTTCCCTCTCCAGAGATATTAAAATCCTACCTCAATGCATTCTACTCTAGGTGATCCTGCCTTGGCAGGGAGGGTTGGACTAGATGGTCTCCAGAGATCCCTTCCAACCCTAACAATTCTGTGATTCTTTGTGATTCCAGTCTGCTGGCCAAATACCAAGAAAAGACAAATATGAGACAAATTGTTTTTGTCTATGGCAATCTGTAAATTTTGCAAGCTGTAATCAGGTTTATGTTCTCTACAGTTTGGCAGTTTAGGCCAGTGGAAAGATCCTATTCCTTGCAGTATCTTTTCCAGAGGCTTTTTCCTTTGGCACAGCTTGATCATATCAGCCTCCAGTGTCCCAGCTCACCAATTTACCACTGTTCTTACCCTGTGAAATGTGCTTGACTGAGCTGAGTTGCCCCAGCTGACTGCACAGCCGTGCCTTTAGCAGCGTCTGCATCCACCACCCGGTGGTTTTGCAGTTCCGGAGAGAAGTGCTCCCATGGCAGATGGCACTTGCTGGTCCCATCTAGCCCACGAGCCGTCCCTCTCTGCTTGCTTGCCTTCCGTAGGTGGCATCACCCTGATGAATCACTTTCTTCCCGAAACCCGTCGGAAATGCCCTATATTGTTGCTGCTATTTTTCCCGCGGCTGTAGCTGACATCCCGCGCCCCGCTGCTCTCCAGCTCCGCCGTCGCGTTCCTGCCGCTGTCCCGGGACCGCTGCCGGGGCCCCGCCCCGCCGGCACCGCCGCAGACCGGCCGGGCAGGAAGCGCGGGGCGGCGGCCGCCGCAGGTATTCCCGCCGGCGGCTGCGGCTTGCGGCGCCGCCACTCCGCTCCCCCCTCCCAAAATCCCCGAGCGGCGAGCGGCTCGGGTGCGCCCCCGCCCCAGCCGGGCGCTGGTACAAGCGGTGCCAGGCTCGGGCCAGCCCCGTGCCAGGCGCCGGCCGCCGTCGCCCGTAGCTCGCGCGGTGCAGCTGGGCTGGGAGGCGCTTCTGCGGGAGGCACGGGGAGTGGCGATGGGGGCTGCCTTGCGCTGATGGCACCAGCAGCTCCGGAAAGGTTTCTGCAGGGTCCACCCTGATCCGTTTTCATTGGTGAGTCAGTATCAGGGCAGCTTTCGGCTAAATATATCTTTCAGACAGCTCCCCGGCAGTAACTGGACCGAAGGAAACCTGAGACAGACGCTGCTTTTCTGTTGCTGTTGGATTTGTTGGAGGCTGTGGGTACCTGCTTGGTGGTGCTTGCAGCAATAGCTCTGTGACAGGAGACGGTGACTTCCAGGAGCTCCTCATTACTTCCCTTAAGGAGGTGAGCTCTTATCTAGAGGTCTTTGAATGCAGCTCTGACATGATTCCTTATGACTTGTTTCTTGAATGCAATGCTTACTAAATAACCTAAATTAAATTACCTAAAAGTTTGCTTGGTCCTGTTCATGGTGTGGACCCATAGACCATCATGCTGGCAAGAAGTAGAAGTGTGATGGAATCTGCAGAGGGTACAGAAGATACTTATACTGGTACTGACATAAAAGCCCCAGCATCTCTTTTGGAAAGTTGAAAGTGTTTGTTCCTCCTGATGATATTTCCTTTATGATAAGCAAAATTAACTTGGAAATGAAGTTTTTTGTGTGTGTTTCGGAAGTGTAGTTGAGGCAACACCTTCTCAAAGAGTGCTTGTGGTTGGCGTTTATGATTGTGTTCACAACCATGATCCACAGTGTCATGGGAGTGAACTAAAAGAATTTAAGTAGCTTTTCACAAAGACTGATAGTTGTCTGTAAAGCTAATGTGGGAACAGGAGGGGGCAGCAGTAAACATGTTGGGGCTTAGCCCAGAGGCATAAACCTTCTTTCAGTCATGAGGACAAGTTGTTCCTAAGAGCAGAGGAAAAAGATCAGCTTGGGAAACATCTCAGTGTGCTCCATTGTATTATCTCATTGACATGTTGCCATACAGCTGGATATTGTGTTGAATAGTTTTGTGTCTGCAGTTGGATTCACACTAACTTAACACTGCAGTGATTTATTTGCTCACATATTTGCTTCAGCTATGTTGGTGTCTGGAACTGAAGTTTCAAAAATGCAAGAAGCTATTTATAGATACTTTTCCGGAGTGTTGCTAGCTTTCTTTATCAGGAACTGTGGGTATCTGCCACTCCGAGCAAAAAAATCACACCTGTCATATGGTTAAACAATTGAAAAAGTGCTCAGAGACATGGTAAGATTGCCATCCTTGCATAAAGAAAAATTTACCTGAATGTGGGCCTGTGTAGCTGGCTACAGCTTTTATATCTGAGGGATAAGCTGAACTTGCGATTTACAAGGGTCTTCTCCAGCCCGAGTTTTATCTTTCTCTTTTACACTTCTGTAAATCACTCAGGTGATTACTTTATTCACTAAGGCAACCAAGTCTCTTTTGCAATGACCACAGAATTACTTTCTCTGGTGCATAATACATCATATGAATCTGTCCTACTGGATCAAGAACTAACACGTAACATGCAGGCATTTTAACAACTATAGTCAGCTGACACAAATTATTCATAAGGATGCTGCAGAATGATTTATTTTCTCCAGATGCTATGGTTTAAAATATTAGTTGAACATTCAGTGCAAATACCAGGACACACTTACCTGCAATTCATTGACCTGACTATGTGCCTACCCACAGAGCTTGTTATCTTGCCATGTTTTCTGCTGCTGTTCCTTAACATTGAGTACTGGTTATTACTATTGATTTGGTATGCCCATAGGCTGTACTTATTTTTCCCACAAGAGCTTATGGTACTGTTTCTTGGCTGCTAGTCCAGCCTAATTTAGGAATGAAAAAGGGAGAAAACATTAGAGGTCATCTGAGCAGAGGAGGGCAGGGAGCAATGACCAAAAGTAGAGTTGGAGACCTTGGCTGGGTAGTTTGAAAGCTAGGAAGTATTTTTTTGTCATGTGGCAGACCTGAACTTATTCTTTCCTTTTTTACAGTGATGATATAATTGGGTTTGGCTTATTTACCTAGAGAATTTCCTGTTTCAGCCTACTTCCTTAAAGAGATGAAGAAAGGACCAGAAAGCAGAGCATGTATGCTTGCTGCTCCAAGCAATTTAGTGGAGTCAGATCCAGACATTAACAGCAGCAATGGAACCCCAGCAAGAGAGAAAGAAATGCTTCCTTCTCCCGGAGAACTTGAAAATGTACCGCTGAAAACCAGCACAGAAACATCCAGGAAAAAACTCTGTGGTTATTTAAATAAGCTGGGCATCAAGGGGCCAATCAAGACCTGGAAGTCTCGCTGGTTCTTTTATGATGAAAACAAATGTCGTCTACTATACTACAGAACTGCCCAGGACATTAATCCTTTGGGGTCTATTGATCTCTCCAGTGCCAGCTTTGACTGCAAAATGGAGAATGGGGAAGGAGTTTTTGAGATCAGAACACCAAGCAGAGCTTTTACTTTGAAGGTAATGAAAAATTCTCAGTCAGGACAGATACATCTGTACTAAGGTATCTTTTAGCTCAAGTTTCATTTGAATCCTCATAGTTTGGATTGCTACCACTTGGACCTAAATTACTTGCATTGTTTTGGCAACTCCTTACCTGTGAGATGGCTGTTGTTTAATACTAGGAATAAAAGCTGAACTGTGTGCGAAATTAAAGTAATTGAGGAGTCCAGCAGTCCATATGTAATTTACAGAATAGAAATGAACTCCTCTGTCTAAAATGGTTGTTGCAGGAGGATTCTTTGCTAGACTTTTATTTCTGTGTAAGTAATTGTTAAAAACTCTGGGGATGCTTCCTGTCTAAAACAGTTAGGACATTTCTTCTTAGTCTTGGACCATAATAAACCAAACCACATTTAAAATTAGGTCAGTGGTCCACTGAGATTCTACCCCTTAGGGCCATACTAAAAATTTCCTCTGTCCTCCCAAATCAGTGTTAGGACCAGAGGATACAGATACAGCATAGGCTTGACACAGCTGACCTTTATTCCTGCTGGCTTGTGCAGGAAAGTGGTGGTCATCTCCTCGGGCTGTGTCTTGTGTTGATGAGATGATTCTCCTCCCTTTCCTGTTTTGTTAGGCAATCAGCAAACAGGCAATGATGTACTGGCTACAGCAGCTACAAATGAGACGTTGGGAATTTTGCAACACTCAGAGCAGATTTCCTGTGGGCAGCTCCCAGCTTGTGAATGAACCTCTGGCTGGAAGAACAAGTAGGTGTTGCACATGTTAGCCTTTCTTTTGCTTTCAGCCCCCTGGCGATAAATGGTGTTCCTCTTCTGGAAGTGGGTAGAAGTTTTGGCCAGGCTTTTAAAGTGGGTGCCAGCTATCAGTACTTGGCCAATGTTTGACACTTCTGCCCTATTATGTATAAAAGTGAGAAAGCTACCTCCTAATACACAGCATATGGAAATTACCAGGTGTCTTGTGATCATCTTTATTTTCCTCACACATGTGAAAAGTACACATTTGATAAATCACTCTTGTAAGGCCTCTGAAACTTAGAGCAAGTAAGGTTTTTTTCCAGCAGGGGGCTGAAGATGTCCATTCCTAGAAGCGGTAGTAGACAGGTCAGTGGATCAGGGGAGGCCACAACCAGGGTATCCACCTGTTCAGTAATGACTAGATGCACGTTTTGTTTGAAATAAATAATCTCCTCCCTAGTGAGTGTCTGCTCTGAAAGGTTCTGGCATCTTGCTGCAGCAGGCAAAAATTTGGTAACAAACTGTGCTTGCAGAGTGTTATCTGCACATTAAAACTATCAAATGTGGTTTGGAATGTGGGAAGAGAACAACAAAATTCTCCTTCCATGTACCTTTGGTCAGTCAGCGTTTGATTGTTTAAGGTTAGTCATGCTCATATATATGGTTGAAATCACTTGATTATCCTAGATCATTCTGTTTGTACATGGAAACTTACGTAATTTAACCTAAAATTAAGGATGTCTACCCCACTGTCCTTGACCACTTGAACATATAATATGTACCTGTAGCAAGCTGTTGTGGCTGTCAAGTTACTTGAAAGACCCAAAGTCCAATGGAATTCTGTCTTGTTCATTTGCTTTTGTGTCCTGTTTTGTTTTTACATTTGTAGATGTAGTTGACAATGAAGACTTTCTGCCTCTTGTGAAAACACCAACTGAAGCAGTGGGTTTAAAGGCAGCATCTTTGCCTGCACCCCAAACAACTACTGCTTTGCAGAACATCTCCCTTAAGCACCCTTGGACAGAGATACAGTAAGTGCATGAAGAGAACTGCAGTGCAATTAACATGCTGGCCTGCCACTGTGTGCCTTCTTTGCCTGTCATGTATTGTGTGAAATGGGACTCTTGCCTAGGTGGGAGAACTGAGAAGCACCTTTTTGGAGTCTAGTCCAGGCCAATGTAAACTTCCTGCAGGTTTGTCTTTCACATCCCCCTGTTCTAATGCATTTCACATAATCTAGTTCTCTTAGAAAAGATCCTGGTAGCAGATCTAGGACTTGGTTAAGCTCTCTTCAGCATAGTTAGTGCTTTTTATGCCTAGTGTGACACATCTGCACAGCACTCTTGGAAGAGCACATGATCAGGTTCAGCTGTACTCAGTTGTACCTACAGAGTAGGTAGTCACAGAAGCCCATTAGCTCTTTCCAGTAGTTTCAAGGGATCTTGAGTGTAGTGTATTGAGTGGGAACTCCAGGGAAAAGGAGCTTGAGGCTGTCACATGGCCTGACTGCGCAACTTGTTCTTGCTTGCTGAGTTTCAAGGGTGTTAGTATTCCTACTGCCTGCTTCTGTCTGCTGTTGCAATGGATAGCCCCATGAGGTTAAAAGTTACTGGTCTTGGGCAGTTACAGTGTCACAAAGACAACCTCATCAGTATCTCTGTGTTTCCTAGTCACTTATTTACACATAATCAAAAATGAGTAAGTGGCCGTAGGTGTGGTAGGCAGCCAGGCACCTGCCTAATATTGTTGGTGTGGAAGTTGCCTGTAGTTTTTTTACCACCACTGCTGCAACTACAATCTGATGCTTATATGAAGAAAGATCCCCCATGAGGCCAGAGTTTCATGTAAACAGCTTCATTTACAGTTAGGAAAGCAGCAGAGGCTGAGTCTTTTCTAAATCTCAAAACAAGAGACTTGTTTTCTTTTAGCCGATGGACAGCACAGGAGGAGCAGGAAAACACCTGTATGCATACTTTCTGGTACAGGTTTTACACAAACTGCTTGTACGTTTGTAGTTCCTCAAAGTCAGCTGTTCTATTTTTCAGGCTATGCATTCTTTCCTACTCACGTTGATTAAAAATAACACAAACATGTCTTTGGCCCCTGCTCTCATGCCGTGCTTTTACTCAGGTGTGAGCTTGAGTAACCAGTTGTCTCTTTCCAGCTTCAAGTTGTATTTCTCCCCTTGTTCAGTAAACAATTCTCCAGGCTCTATCACTGTCAGGCTGGGTCTTCATGAGCGTAGTACATCTGGATCCCTGAGCTGCTATAGACTCATGGAGAAAAGAGTGAAGCATTAGATAGGGAAAAATAGGAAAATTGCATTGGATGAGTAGTAATTGCAGACTACAGGGTCTGCTAGTCTTACACACTGTAGGTTCTTCAATGTCAGCAGTGTCTGCTCTTCTGCTCTGGAGCCTTACAGTAGCAAGGCAAAAGGATGATAGTATCTAAATGGCAGCTTCGTTTACAGTTAGGAAAGCAGCAAACACTGAGTCTTTTATAGATCTCAAAACATGAGACTTGTTTTTGTTTTTTGTTTTAGCTGAAAGACAGCACAGGAGGGGAAGAAAAAGACTTATATGCATGCTTTCTAGTACAGGTTTTACACAAACTACTTGTACCTTTGTAGTTCCCCATGATTTTATCAAGTCTTCTCTTACTGCTTCTGGCAATATCTGATAGCAGCAGTTGTAACAAACTCTTCCTGGGTCTGACTCCAGTTTTGTTCCTGAAACTCTTTACTACGTTGTAGTTTATGACTTTGTAAATAACTTTTGGCAAGGTTATTTATTAAATGTTTCAGAGCACAGGACCTGTGACTACTTCAAAAGTGATAATTTGTCCCAGTTTTGGCTGTGTTGTAGGTAACTGAGCTTCTCTTGGCAGCCTTTCTTGGCACCTGCGGATTTCTGCAGTGAACTAAGAATAGGGATGGATGAAGGAAGTGGAGAGGGAAGGATGTGGTTGGTTTACTGTTACCTTTGATTCTCTCTTTGGTCTGATGTGTTTATGTATGGGGCTTAAGCACATGGGGAAAGATTATCTGATTTGACATTGATGTGCTGTACTGATTCTGTGGCATCTTTCTGGTTTACACTAGTTACAACCTTGCTCTCCTCAAATCCACCAATTCTATACAGAGTTAATTTTCTCAGCACATGAAGGGGATAAGTTTTGGGAGGAGGGATGAGAAGTAAGGGGAGGTAAGGAATTAATAGTTTGAATATGCACTGGCTGGCTGCAGTGATCTGACTTCTGTTCACTAGGCTGTCTTGATCTTTTCTTGTTTCAGAAACACTGTCTACAATATTTGTGGCACCAAGCAGCTCTGGGGGAGCAATGAGAATGTCTTTAGCTTTGATGAATTCCAAGAGCATCCTGAGAATGTGGATGAGGAGCAAGAGGCAGAAGGTGCAGGTGATTATTACTGAACTGTGTGAGCTGACTGGGATGCCTTCTAGCCGGGATTAGCAGGAATGGAAATGAGATGGCAGCAAGGGATATGGAAACTCTGTTACATTGTTTCAAGTCTCTTCCTGTCTTGTTGCTACAAGACTGACTCTTGGCTCTGCTTCAGAATCCATCTATCATCTACATCTGGAACCTCCTGCAGAAGCCAAAAAAAAAAAAAAAAAGACCAAAAGAAAACCAGCCCTCAAACAAATAAAATCTACCAGATTTATTTCTTTGAGGTAAAAGTATAATTGCTGCACAGTCATAAGCTAAGTGTGGCAGCATGCATACCTTTCCGAGGTGGTAACTTCCATTTGCTGTGGGCCAGATTCATGAGCAGGGTGCAAGGTGGGTTAACAGGTACCATAAACCATCACAACTTTGTTTATTGTGGGTGTATCAGTGTGTGATCCCTACTGTTTTGGCTCCAATCCTATGGGTCAGTTTTCCATGTCCTGTATGTCATCCTTCTCTGTGGAACTGTTGAATCACCATAGCAAGACTTGGGAGTCCATAGTAGAAAAGCAATTCTGTCTAATTACATGTATCTCCCCTCAGTTAAGGAAGGGACCCTGGAAGACGGGAGGATGGGGCCCAGGCTGAATTGGATTAGGAAGGCCAGGTGGATGAACAGTGGCTTCCCAGGTTCTGAAGAATTGTCACGGGAGAGGAACTCAGTGGATAAAGTGAGCGTCCTTCAGCAACAGATTCTGACACTCACAGAGGAAGTCAAGTCACAGAAGGTGAGCGTGGTGAAGAGATGGCTGTTTCTAAGGGTCAGGGCCCTGAGGCTGGTTACAGAGACTCCCTTTCACATTGGTGTGGTAGAAGCTCTGAGAAGGGCTCTGCAGACAGTTACTGGAGAGCAGTTGAAGCTCCTGGTGTTACCACCTTGTGTATGCCTAAGTGTGCCCAGCACAAAAGAAGACCTTCAGCTGTTTCTAGGAAGTGCAGTAGGTGTAAGAGGGAGGTAAAACAAATCCGAGTGTACTCTGCTGTTATCTTGCTTCTTCATCTCTGTTGTTCGCTAAGTTCAGTCCTGAATAGGTACTGTGACACTAATGAGAACTGCCAGGTGGAGTCATGGTGTTAACAGCAGGTCATTCTTTTTGAACAGTGACCCACCTGTAAGGTGTGATTTGACTGTAAGAAGTCAGGGCATGGGTCACTGCAAGGGCTGTCTCTCATGAATGAAACTGTTCCTCAAAGCATGGAGCAATGCCAGGTTCTCTGGCAGAAGAGGCAGGAGAGCCAAGTCCCATGTTGGGCAGTCTGTTGTGTGCTTGATTTGCTTTCTTAAGTGTTTGAGATGGGAGAGCCTGAATCAGCAGTGTTGTGGGGCAAGGTTTCATGTCTTCATGCAGGATAGAGTGAAGGAGGACTCTGTCAGAAGGAAGGTTAAAATGGATACTCCAGTTTCCGTCTTGTAGCAGAGGTAGTTGCGGACTGCATTATTTCCCTCCCATGTTACCTCACTGCTGACCAGTTCATGTTCTCTGCTGGGCCTCCAATAATGACTGTAGGAAAGCCAGAGTTCAGACAGTGTGGGCAGCAGCTTTTCTGCTACCAATCCATATCAAGTCATCTGTGAACTGCCACAGAGACCTTCCAGGCCCCACTCTGAGAGCAGAACATCTCACAGCGGTGTCACTGTGGATTCAAGATTTCTGCATTTTTTCCTTCTGAAAGGAATCAATTTCAAGATATTTCACTGTTGGGTCTGTGCTGTCCATAATGCCATTGCCCTGGACAGCACAGTGCTGTAATGGTTTTGCATTCCCTTTCCAGGAACTGGTGAAACTTCTCCACAAAGCTCTGGAGGCAGCCCAGCAGGAGAAGCGAGTATCTAGCATGTATCTCACTGCAGCAGAAGACAAGGACAGGCTGGAGCTGGTGCGCCACAAAGTGAGACAAATTGCAGATCTGACAAGTCGACTGGAAACTCTTGAACAAGAAAAGAAGGAACTGGAACAGATACTGACTTTGAGAGACAGCCATATCCAGGAGCTCAAGGAACATGTGCAGCTTCTGATGGAGAAGAACCATGCCAAACAAGAAGTCATCATGACCTTGACAGAACAGATGGCTCGAGAGCTCTCTGACCCCCTGCAAGAAGCCAACACTATCACTGTAGAGACATTGTATAAGCAGCAGGAGGAGATTGAGCATCTGAAGGTGTGTGAGATGGCACAGGTCTTTTGGGTCCATTTTTATGCCCTCAGGTTCAGTGGGAGGATGTTCTTTGCAGTAAGCACAGAATGTACTTCTGCTGGTTGCTCCATCCCTTTCCAAATGAGAGGAGCACTGGAAGGGGCTCACCTGCTGCCAATAGGGTCCTAAAAAGCATCTGGGCCAGTTTCAGCTTCAGTTTAGAGCCTGTTTGTTTGACTTCCTGTCATCATTCAGGACCTGCCACTTTATTTTCTTTCTTTTGTTTCACAGCTGCAGCCTGACTTGCTGCCTTCACTTACTTTGTTGCTCTATGTTTCTGTCTTGCAGTTTCCCAATACATCCTGGTTCTTTCAGATGATGGCTGTTGTATGCGCACAGTTGTAATTATGGGTTAGTGTGAGGTGGAGAATTGCCAAAAGAGCCACTTTCTGTGGAGAGTGTTCATTTTTCCTGCCAGCCATGGGGCTGAGATTTGTTTCATATTAAAAAAAAAAGAAAAAAATAAACCAACCAAAATTAAACTCATCAATCAAGCAAAACACATGTATTCTTAATCTGAAGTGAATCCCTGGGCTGGATCTCTCCAGTGTTTTTAAGTATATATATATATACACATTTGGTGTTTTCAGGTGTCTTGTTGATGCAAGACAATATTGTGCCTTGATTTCCTTTGTAGGTAATGTTTGTACTTGGGAGTCCTCTTTGCTCCTCAGAACACAGAAATTTTGAGATATTTTATTGTCATTAACTTAATCTGATGTCCCTGAAATGTGAGGGATTTTAAGCCCCTCAAGATCTCTCCTTGTGTGACTGTTTTGCTTCATGGCAGGATGATATTGATGCATACAAAACCCAGAACCAGTTTCTCAATTCCGAGATCCACCAGGTTACTCGACTCTGGACAAGTGTTGCTGAGAATGAAAAAGCTCTTCTGATGAAGGTAAGGCCAAGTGACCTTTTTTCCTTGTTACTGTTACTAACTTCTTTTCAAAGTTTCAAACTGTTACAAATTTATTTTCAAGGTTTCTATTCTGTGGGCCAGAATAGGTTTTGATCCACAAGGAATAAGCTTTCTTGTGTTTTTTTTTAGTGCGACCTCCTTATTGCTTTGTGGTGTTCCCAAATTAGACATGATAATTTTAATTCTTCAACAGAAATAAAATACCCGTGAAGATCAGTCTTAAAGGTGCTGAAACTTAACCCAAATTTCTGCATTTCAGCTATGCAAATAAAAAAGCAACCCTGTGTCGGCAATCAGAAAAGTTTCCTGAGAGCTGACAGATTGAGTCTTGGTTCCATGGTTTCTTTGCTGGACTTGGCACTGCTAGGTGGCAGCATGCTTGAAGTGCTGCAGTTAGATCAGAGTTCTTATGTTTTCCTAAGTTTTATTTTTATTTCTAGCTGTGTAAGTGTGTAAAACCTGGTTACTTTCAGAATTGTCTAATCCTATTTTCTGGTCCTGAACCACTCTCAAAGCTGGAGCTGTGTGCCAGATTTTATTTTGTGGGTTTCCTAGGATTTACTTCCCTGGGTTTTAAGGTATTGTTGTGAAGGAGTGCCTTAGATTGCTTAAAAAATCACTGGCAAAGGGTAGGCACAGCAGATTCAATATTGAAGTAAAAGCATGGCAAAGCTCATTACCAAGGTTCGCTCTACTACTCACTAGATGGTTAAAGCACACAGAGATAAAATAGTACTAACCTATAATCTGTCAATCTAAATCAATCAATCTAAAACTAAAAATCAATTAAAAATCTGTGTGGAAGCTGGGGATTGAAAAGGATAAGGATGGGAAAGCTTTAGCATAAAAGGAATAACGGTGGCCCTCCCATCGAGCCACAAGGTTCAGTGTGGACTCCTGTGCAAAACTTAACTCTGGACTTGAACAATAGTTTGGGCCTAAAGATTTTAATGCACTTAAACTTAACAGCACTTAAACAAAGGCTGAATTTAAACAATTTACAAAAGATTCTATGAAATTTACTTCAATCACAACAGTAAGTTACTGTTGTGATTGCTGTTACTGTAAGTTACTGTACTTACTAACCTAAAATACTTGAGACCCTAGGATTCCAGGTACTTTTCTGTAGCATATTCACACAGACCTAGAGTATGTACAAGGTACCTATGAAAATTCTCCCTCGAGGTCAGTGAAGTGCTCATTTCAGATATCTGTGTCTTCTCAGTAGGCAAAGGGTTGAGGGGGTATTGGCCCAGGCTTTGTCATCATTGTTTGGCAGTGATGCTCCAAGTACAGCAAATCTGAGAGCTCTCTGGCTCTGAGAGGCCCCACTCAGAGGGAGGTTGCTGGTAACGGCCCACTGTGGTCCAGGAAAGTTCAAAGGGTCTCACTTGGGACCACTGTTTATAGTTTCACAAGAAAATTGACTTTAGTCATAGTAATTTGCTATCCTGGCTGCAATTGGTAGCTTTTGAAAATTTGATGACAAAATGTTCCTCCACTTGAGCTTGCAAGAAAAGTAAGTTTCCAATGGTGTTTTTTAAAAACCAAAGCTCATTAGCACCAATTCCTGGGAGCAGGCAATATTTCTGAGAAGGACAAGAGCTTAGCCCAGGTGCTGTTCATCAAGACTGAGGCCTAACAAGCGTTTCTGAGATTGTAATGTGGGAGGATGTTGGTGGGGGAGTGCACCACTACAGGTATGTCTTCACAGTCATGACTTCTGCAAGAGGGCAAAAAGCTGCTTCTGGACTGTTATTGCCATTCTTACATCTGTTTGCTTTCTAGCTCTTTGAAACCCTGCCTTCCTCCTAACTTACTGACCTCTCATCCTGACACTGCCATAACCTTCAAAAGGGAAGTAATCACATGAGCCCAGCATGCTCAGTGTGAGGTAAAATGCTCACTAAAGTGGTAGTATGAAAGAAACCATGCTCCTTTCTGTCCCATCTATATGCAACCTAATTCTCTCTGTTTTGTTCTTGTTTTCAACTTCTGCATACCACTGAATAGGAGTCTTCACTGAGCTTCCTGTGAGACACTGGGTGAGTCATTTCACCTATGTGGCCTCAGTTCCCCACTTGTGGAGTGCATTAATAATCCTTATTCATTTTTTTTTGCTTTCTGTGAGCAGGACTAAGGTGGTGGCAGGTACTGTCCTGCTGTTTGATTTCAGTCTGGCTTCCTGTGCATGAGAAATGATGTGTACCAGTGCCATGGGACTGGGGATGCTGAGGGGCATATGGTCACCTAGTCTGTCGTGCTACCATGTATCCTGAAAGTGCTATACTCACAGCTCAGTCTCTGGAGTGGTATGTTTTATCAGGACACAGCTCATTGTGGTGTAGAGAACTCATCTGAGGATGAGGGGAAAAGACAGCAGAGAACTCAGATGCAGAGCTGGCTCTTTGCATCCTTAGTTGAGCTGGTGGGGTGTGGCCATCTACTGATGCAATGCAGTAGTTAAAGGAGTTGATGATGTAGCAGGTCTCCCACTCACTAAGCAACTTCTGCTGCATGCTAGTTACTGCAGCTTGTGCTTGTTCATAGACCGTGATGATTCATTCATGGCTGCAATTCCACTGATTGTGGAAAATTACTAAATGTGTTTCCTGGGGCTTTGCTTTGCGGAAGTCTTTACTTTATGTGCAGACCAGGCCAGTAGAGAGCAGTGGCAACACAGGAAGGACTACCACTGAACGAGCTCTTTCCTTCTTGTTTCCCCTTCAGTGTGCCTGCCTGCAAGCAAAAAACTGCCAGATGGAGAGCAAATACCTGACAGTCTTGAGAAAGCTGCAGGAGGCTGTGCCTGGCCTGCCCAACTCGCATGCTGAATTGGTGAAGAACCTAATCCAGGAAGCTCTCCAGTGGGATGTGAAGGAAGAAGCAGAAGAAGGTTTTAACTTGAACCCTGTAAGGTAAGAGTTGAGAGCACGGGGATATTCACAGCTTTGTAGAAGCTTGTCTGCAAAAGGAAGTGTGCAGGCAAGATACATCTAAGACTGTACCGGGGCCTACATTTGTGTCTATGCCTTCCTGCACAGTAAGGACCCCTGTTCTGTAGCAGTTTCCATTTTATCTGTTTGGTCAGTCTCCCACATTCTCCAAGTAGCTTTGGAGATGATGTCACCCTTGAGCCGAGAATGACACAAGAACAGATGAGAGACCCAATTGCAAGAGGAGAAAAAGAAACTTTATTACAAAGGATTTTTCGGTTTATATAGACCGATGTGATACATTTCACTTGATTAACTAGTTAATAAAAAACATCTTTCTCACACACCATCCTTGAGAAGAACAGGAAAACAGAGTGGAGAAAGACCACCTGCAGATTGTTTCTACTAATAAGTTATCACATTCCTACAACTCCCTAAAATTCTCACAAGCTACTGTGAGTAACGATTGCTGTTTCTCTCTCCTTGACCAGGCTTGCATCCACAAGATGAGACCCCTTAGGTCTCTTTGTCAAGAATATGATGATAACTTATAACTTTCCCACCTTGTGGACAGATGGTGCACAAACCTTGACAAGCTGTACTATCTGTACTCTTGGTGTGTTCTGATCAGTAAAAGATTTGCGTTGTGTACAAGGAGACATTAGAAGGGACTGTGGATCTCTGTTCTTTGATCTCATGCCCCAAAGCCTTTCCAGTCCTCTCCTACAGAACTGTCTCTGCACTGGGATGGGGTAGGGAGAAGGTATGCAGGGCGAGCTCAATATTTCTTTGGGGGCTGATGAGGGGTCTGCTGAGGTTGGTCTGCAGCTCAGAGCAAAGTTACACTTGAGTTGGTGTGTGTATGCCAGTGCTGCAGATTCTCATTTGTCTTTAAGGCTCTGAGGTAGGCAGTCACATGCAGTGAAGTGAAAGATTACAGTTACAAATAAGTGTTTGAGATCACCTTAAAAAAATCCCTAGCAAGGGTGTCAGAAAACCCCAGATTTAATATTAAGTGACAGCACAATAAAGTGAAGTTGAGGCCTAAGGAGCATTTCTCAGATCTGAGTGCAGCCTGGAAAGGGAGGGGGGAGGGGGGTGCCCACCCACAACTACTTGTGCTCTGGTATGGGTGACGTGAGCCTGGCATCAGGCTGTAGCTGGGATGATCCCAAACAGTAAGTGTCCTTGACACAGGTACCAGCACTGTCATTTGAACTAAACACTGCCTTGTGTCCCTCCAGTGAGTATGATGAGTATGGGTTTATGACTGTACCTGACTATGAAATTGAGGACTGGAAACTCCTGGCCAAAATTCAAGCCCTTGAGATAAAGTCCAACAAACTGCGGAGCCAGGAAATAGTGGAGAAGCCCCTCCGTGACAGATGGAACAGCATTGGAGAGCTGAACCCCTCTGCAGAGCTGAAGAGTCTGATCCGAAGTGGCATCCCCGTGGAGCATCGGCAGCGGGTGTGGAGGTGGATGGTCAGCCGGCACTGCAGCCCGGTGCCTGGCCACTACCAGCGGCTGCTGGAGCAGAGCGCGAGCACCGAGCACCCGGCCTGCCGGCAGATTGAGCTTGACCTGCCCCGCACACTGACCAACAACAAGCATTTCTCCTCTCCCACCTCCCAGCTCATCCCCAGGCTCCGGAGGGTGTTACTGGCGTTCTCCTGGCACAATCCTGCCATTGGATACTGCCAGGGATTGAACAGGTATGCTGCTTCTTCAGGAGATGGCACTGAAAAGGTGTAGACACATACTCTAGTCTGAGATTCAAGCAGCCTCAGGCTCTTGCCTCTCTACAGTTCTGTCCTAGCTGTAGGTATTTAATTGCAGAATTCTGCATTTGGTGACTTATTTTTCATCCAGTGTTGTTATTGGGATCCAAAAAGCAACAGGATGCACTTGCATGGCATCTCTATAGTTACAGAATGGGAAAGAACAGCTATAGGAGGAAGAGTGAAGCAGTCCCAGAATAACACCTCAAGGCTGGGACTGAATTTTTAAGTAGTAATGTAAAGTAGTAAAGCAGGACCACCCTGGTGGTTCCCTTTTTTGCTGGGAACAGTTGGAGGAAATATTGGGAAGTGTTAACATGCAAGGGAGTCACAGCAAATGACACAGACTGAGGAAACCACAGTTGTTCTGTCTGGAAAAGAGAAGATTCAGAGAATATAAAAGTTTCTTTCACTTCCAAAAGAAGGCTACAGGAAAGATGAACCTAAATTTTGTAGAATTGTGCTGCCAAGTAGAAAAGGCAGTAGGCATTAGCTGTAAGAAGGGAATTTCTAGTTAGACTTTTTCACATGAGGGAGGCCTGCGTAAACTATTTATTCCTATTAAATCTTTAGATGGTCTTCAGAAAGATCTTTGGATGGTCTTCAGAAAGACGATAGAAGCTTTCCTCTAGAGAGCCCTTAATATAAGGTATCATCTTTCTAGTCTGTCTAAAAGGCAGCAAGTCACAGCTGAAGGAGGTCAGGGCTGTAAAAGAATGTATGGAGAGGTGAAGTATATCACATAATATGAAGTACCTCTGTGTGACCTTTTTCTTGTATTGGAATAGCCCAAATCCGCACATTACTAACTTCAGCAGATCTACAGAACATTCCATTAGCTGGGAAGCCTGGCTTTGTCACATCAGTTCCATATGTTCTGACAGAGCCACATGGGAAAGGAGATCTCATCCCTGTGGTTCCTTCAGAAACAGATCGCTTGCCTCTGTCTGGCTTTCCTGCCACATTTGATATTTTGGATGCTGATGGAGCTGGAAACATGCAAAAAGACCTCTTATATTCTTCAATTCCTGTGTTGATGTCTCCTCCTGCAGTACTGAATTCTCTTACCATGTCTTGTCCATCACAGATTGGCAGCTGTTGCTCTTCTGGTCCTAGAAGATGAGGAAAGTGCTTTCTGGTGTCTGGTTTATATTGTGGAGAATCTAATGCCGGCAGACTACTACAGTGAAACACTAATAACATCGCAGGTGAGCTGAGCACCCTCACATCTGCTTGGACTCTCATACAGTGATATGAAGTAAAGATTTGAAAGTGAGTAGTCAACCTGCTGTATGTTTGATTTCTCACAGGATAGTGATACCACCTTACAATCCCTTCCATTGCAGAGGTATTGGAGACTTGAGAGTACAAAATTGTTACACTTACACAGAGCAACAAAACTGGTCACCAGCTCTAGGAAATGAGGTACCACTCCTGAGTAATAAAATGAAATCAATTTAGGCAGAAGGAAAGTGCCCCATTAATTGCACAGTTACTTATTTTAAAGAAATTTTAATAGAGATGAAGCAGGAAATTCTGGTATGTATAGACTGAATATGAGGAAGGCACCATTTTGCAGCTTCTTCAGTTTTTAAAGCTGAACTCTATCTTTGGAGTGCCATGTACATATGGATGAAAATGCTGAGATTTTTATATTCACTGTATTTGCCTCAGTTCATAATCAAGCATGGTGTTAATTCTCACCATGGGGCTCTCTGCACATCAGAAAAGATTCTGGCCTTGTGATATCAATTGTTGTGCTGCAAATAGTTTACCCACCTGATTTAAAATCCCTGGATTTCAAGGCTTTCAGTGTGTCTTGTGTCAGATATAGTATGTCCTCCCAGGCAGACAGAGATAAGCTAACTCTCATATAATTCAATGGAATTGTAATTGTGTGCCCATACCACCCACACCCATCAGTGCCTGGTCTGGTAAGCCTTACTTGTTGTGTCTGTTGAGTGTGATCCTTTCAGAGAAAAAAAGGTTTGTTTTTATCTGTGGGCCCACAATACAGGAGGCTTCACGAGTCATCAGCTGAGAGTGACTGATACCAATGAATTTGTTGACTAACATTTACTGGGACAGTGGTGTGGTGGTGGAGAGGCCAACTCACAGACTGGGGAAACAGTTATATCACTTTGAAGATAGCAAAATGTCTCTCCAGAGGAGGTTGTGTTAGCTGTGGGATTTAATAGACAGCACTCAATACTGCAGAAGTAGAGACTGACAGGGAAAATATGCCAGACTGAAGAGGCTCGCCTACATTCGGTGAGAAAACATTGTCAGCTGAAAGTCTTTTTTAGAAAGAATTTCTGACCTCACGGTTGGTATCTGGAAGTCTAGCCAAGACCCATGTAAAGAGGAGCATCTAAGGTGATGCTTTGGGGGTTGGCTTGATAAAGTGACTTGGCTGGAAAACTTAAAATTGCAAATTTTGAAGACAAAGCATATTACCTGTATGGTTTGTACCCCTTTGCCACAGCTAAGTGGGCTGATACAGATGGGACATTAATAAGATACAGCAGAGGGAAGCCCTGAACATGGTCCTACTCTTTAGCACTTACCATCCAGAAAGCATGGCTCTGATGACATGAAACCTTTACAAACCCGGATCAAGGATCTCACTGACTGCATTTCTGTGTTTTGGCTCATGCAACCAGAAGCAAAGCACAGACAGTACTCAGACCACAAAGAGAAGCTTAAGTGAGAAGATCAGGTTCCACTTGCAAAGTCAGAGGTATTCAAGGTGTTCAGTCTGTTGGGCTGTTGTAGAGTCATTCAGACCTTGGTGGGTTTTAATGCCTGTCATTCAATTGGATGCTCATGGTATCACAGAAAATCCCTGTAAGACCAATGCAGGAATATGTGTCAGATTTTCCCTCTTGACTTTGAGACTGGGTAGGAATACGATTCTTTGCATGAGAAGATGGTGTATTCCTCTGGTTATATCTTGGCCTTGTTTCAGCTCCATGCCTTGCTCTGGATGCCACATACAAGTACATTGCTCAGTGAGTTTGGAGGGTTGGGAGACAAAGGATGCTCTGCTCCTCCTAGGTGTGGTTCACTAGAAGGCAGCACCAGTGATGACCCTAACATGCAAGGGCCATTGTGCTGTTGCACCGCACCTCTCCTCTAACAGCAGGACTGCTCTTGACTAGGACTTCATTGTTTTCTTTTTTGTCTATTTTAGGTAGATCAGAGAGTCTTCAAAGACTTCCTGTCTGAGAAGCTGCCTCGCCTCATGGCTCATTTTGAACAGTATCGGATTGATGTCTCACTCATCACCTTCAACTGGTTTCTGGTGGCCTTTGTGGACAGCTTGGTCAGCGACATCCTCCTGCGAGTGTGGGATGCCTTCTTGTATGAAGGAACTAAGGTGCAACTCTCAATCTCGGCCTTCCTCCCATCTGTACCACCTCTGTGGCATAGTGACAGGGGGTGATGGGTACGCATATATCAAAGATACATGAGGTTGAAACTGCTTGGCCTATCCTGCCTGTTTGGTGGCATGCCTTGAAATCTCCAAGCCCCTGTTTTCTATGTACTTGCTGCTAGTAGGCAGACCTAGTTTCTGATTCTGTGCACTTGGTACTTTTTAGCAGATAGTTGTGCTGCAAAACATCTCTCTGTTAGGCCATGGGGTCTCCTACTCTGTGACACAACTAAGAGTATTACAAAGATAGACAGTATCTGAAAATGTGAGTCCTGCATTGTCCCTGTGCATAGGCAGAACTGCAGAGCACTTGTGAAATCTCTGTGGGGTACTTTTGTAGAGCATGGTATTGTCTGTGGTTGTAATTTAGCTAACAGATGGTCGTTCTTTTGAGATTAGCTCTGTACACCTTTAGGCCTGCCCTAGTACATACTGTTGAGAGCAGGAGTAACCCTGGATCTAGTCTGTACTGCAGTGCTATGTGCCCAACACCATCTTTCATTCCAGGATGGCCTGGACCTTAAGTTACTTAAAACTTTATCCACTCAAATACCTTTTAACCTTACAGGTCATTTTCCGCTATGCTCTTGCAATTTTTAAATACAATGAGGAGGAAATCCTAAGAATTCATGACAGTGTGGAGATCTACCAGTACCTACGCTTTTTCACGAGGATGATCACGGATGGCAGGTAGGACTGAGTTGCAGACAAGCTTCCATTCTGTATTTGTACTTGCTTGCCTGTTGGGTCAGCTTAACAGGAGTTGTGACTAGTTTATTAAGAGAGAGACAAATGCATTGATAGATTTGTGGGACCTGGATCCATTTATCTCTTTTTGACTTTCCCTTCATGGCATTACTTGTCTTTTTGGCTCAAGCAAAGGCATGCTACAGCAGAGCAAGCCAGCTCTGCTGTACACCCAGCAAGTCTGGGTCAGTCTTCTGGTAGCAGCTGATACTCGTGCTAGTGAATGCTGGGTTTCTCTCAGCTGTAGTTGGGGTGTTTGGGAGCACAGCAAACCCATGACCTTGAATGACAGCATGTCTCTGAGATGAAGATTTCTGTGATCAGAAAAGCTCTAGATCAGGAACATTCCTCCCTGACAGGCCATCAGTATTGGCATCTGATCCATTGTCTCCTAAATGATGGCTGCACACTGATACCTTAAAAGGTGGGATGGTATATGTGTGTGTGAGGTACTGCTTGGGTTGGTGTTTGTGTGGGAAAGAATTCCTTTAAGACTCGGCTGTTTGGTGACTTCTTAGCTTACAGAGCTGAAGTCTGTGGCTGTACTCTTTAATACCCTGGAATGCTCTTGGTGTATCTGCAACCATGTGTGGTACTTATTTACCAGTAAATAAGTTGACCACAGCTGTCCTTTCTGTCATAGGAAGTTGATGAGCATTGCCTTCAATGACTTAAACCCCTTCCCCATGAAACTGCTGAGGAACCGTCGGTCAATGCACAGAGAAGAGCTGGAGGCAGAGCTGTGTGAACTTGAACAGATCAAGGCAGCCTATGTGAAAGAGAGAGCAGAGCTGGGACCTCAGGACCTGGAGGAGGTTGTCAGTGAAGAGGAAGAAGAGAGCTAACAAAAAGAGAGTTTGTCATCACTTCCCTCCCATATTGCAGAGGGTCATTAGTAGCAACTGTCAGTAAGAAATGGACCAGAAGGGGAAGTGTGGTCACAGGAGTTCATCTGCCCCAACAAGCAGGGCTGTAGTCATGGGACCATTTGGAGTCAGATTTATAATGGATTGGAAGGTGTCAAAGGAGTTTAATCCTCTTCTCCATTTCTCCCCATTTAGCCCATCCTGTCCCATGCAGTTCAGGATTACAGCTGAGGGTGCAGAAGAAATATCAGTTGCGGTGTCATGACAGGAACTGACATGATGCAAAAGACCTATCAGGGCTTTTATACATTTTCTGATGGACGTTTGAATGAGATCTTTACCTACAAGTAAAATCTCCAGAGATAATGAACCAAGAAGACTCCCTCATTACCTAAAGCTTCTGAATTGGTCAGGAAAAAAATTTCTCTTAGAGGGCATGGCGCCTTCAGTGTCTAGCCTGCCAGGAGAGTGTGTTTTTAACATTGTTACTGATCAAGACACTGTCTCTAGGTGAGTATTAGGTCTGTGAAGGCTCTGAAAGCTGGAGGACATCATCCCATGGGATGCAGGCTGGGGCAAGGAAACAGATTGTGGGAGAGTAGAGTTGCTTCTCCAGTTTGGATCCTGTAGAAAGTTCATGGGAACACAAGATGTGTCTCCTGCTTGGCTGGGAAATGTTGTGAGCTTTCTTCCTCATGTTTAGCTTTTAGGCCCTGGCATCACTCTGTGCTGGTGCGTTTGCTCCATGGAGGAACTCTAATCTCCATATGAAACCAGTCTTCCTGCAGGCATGGCCTAGAGTTACGTGGACTTTTACTGGGGACAAATGGATTTTCTGATAACCTCACTCCTGGCCATCTCTCTGCCCCACAATTACAGTCTTTCTGTGCTGGATTTTTACATTGATTATGGAAGGTGTTTTGTCCATGACAAATGGCTGGTAGTGAACCTGAAAATCCTGGAAACAAGGTCACAAAAGATGACTTGATATTCTTTAGAAAAAAATATTGATGTCCCCTGAACCAAGGAGCTGGCCTCCATAGGTCTAGCACAGAGAGATGCCCTATCTGCCTTTGGGAATGGGATCTGATAGCCTTCTGCCCTCCCTCCCAGGTCACCCATCCCCTGGGCTAGATACCCTGCCTGTGCAACTGAGCCCTCCACAGACCCAGGATGAGTCGAGTATTTACACAACTTCTTTTCCTTAACACAATGCAGATCCTGCTGCCCCACTTTCCTGCTGAGTGATGTATTACTCCAGGTGTGCCTGCAGTGCTGGCAGTGGCAGCATGCAGCAGACCCTGCTGTAAGGGGGCTCTGTGTTTTTAGACTGACCTTGAACCCAAGTGGCTTATGCCTTCTTTAAATATCTGGTGGTTGATAACCCAACCCTTCAAGCTGTCAGTGCTCCTAGAGGAAGGAAAAGGAGGCATTCATAGCCCACAGTGTTCTCAGCCCCGTGGGCTATAGCCAAGATGACAGACTCTGGGGAAAACTTTACCTATTCACCTGAGACACATGGTCTGCCTCACTGGGCAAGCCAGCCAGTTTCAATGCATTAAAGAAGACTAAGTTGGGAGAGAGCTGTGGAGGCCAACCACACAGCGGAGAAGTAATCAAAGTGGAAGTGAAGTTTTGGGAAGAGTGGATAGATCCCCTGAAGGTCACCGAGAGCTGCACACATTAAAAGCGTGGGATGAGAAGAAAATGTTACTGGAAGCCTACTACAGTATCTCAAAAAAAATGAGCTCATTTTAAAAGTATGCCACATAGATAGGGAAGCCTAGAAGGCAGAAGGTTTTTCTTCACAGATGATATTGCTAATCTAATTTATTTATACTCTTATGTTCACGAGTGCACACAGAATTTTGCTGTTGTTACAGACATTATCTTCTAAATCAAGACCATGAAAATTAGAAGTTTACTTACCATTTTGTTTCCTAGAGCTTTCTGCAACAGCTTAAAAATCTTTCCTCCTGACTTGCCCTTACATTTAATAATAAAGACATTTGAAACTTGTATTATTAGACTAAACCATAGCCTGACATATGTCTACAGTATGTAATAAACATTGGTCCATGTGATACGTAAACTCTTCTGATGTAGACATAAGGATCAAGGTATTGATCCTGATGGGGAATTCTGAAAATAATTTTAAAATTAAATCAGAAGGGAAGACATGTGAGGGTTGTTTATAAGTTTCTTTTCTTTTGTGTCTTCCTCAGCTCTTGGTTTTGGTCCACATGTATTTGCTGAGGACCATCTTCTCTGGTCATATTGATAACCAATCACTTGTGGTCATTCCGTATTAAACTGTGGTGAGTGCAGGAATACCTGCAAGGCCTATAAAGACCTGCACCTTGGAGCCAATCTTGCATGTCCTCGTGGGCTCTCATCTACTTTCCTTCTGCTTCAAAAACTTCAGTGGTACTGAAAATGTTGAACTCAGGTCACAAAATTGCAGTTGGGCCAGACACATGTCCCTCAGGCCCCTACAAGACCTGTAGTGACTATCAGTCAGTGCCACGGGTGTTTTGAACCTCTTGGTTACCTCTCCATGAAGCACTCAAGAATGATTTGTGCTGCCACTGCCAACTGTGAGCTGTTGGGGCTGGGAAACACTTTGACTGCAGCCCAGCAGCTCCTTCTGCCTGTGCTGGTGCCTGTGGTAAAACAGGTGTCTTTCCACCCAGAACCAGTCTTTGCTGAGCTTTGCTGTGAAATTAAACTTTCTATCTCTGCATAAACCTCAACCTTAGGATACCAGCTCCAACCCTAAAAAGGATAGTTTTGATTTCTACACCCACCCTCCTCCCTATGATGTGCCATTAATGTAAGTTCACTTTGTTGCAGGATCTTGTGGCCACCAAAAGTTCATAGGGTTTGAGAGGATAAATTGGTGGAGTTGTGCTAAACACATAAAGCCAGTGCTGGCTCAATAAGTTCCTGAGCTGCCTACGAGAAGAGGTTGTGAAGCTTCCCTTTTTTACTCCTTTTTGGCCTGGCTGGCATTGGGCTGGCAGGATATGTACCGTCATATGTTGTGGCTAAGCCCTGTGTTCTGGCGTGCTGCCAGAGTGTAAGAGGCACTACCGCAGAGGTTGTTTTAGGTTAATGTTTAGTCTAAGCTTGAGCTTCTCATCCAGGGTGAAGGTGAGAGCTAAGGGGCAAAGCATTTTCTGTGGGTGGATAGCTACAGCACCCTGTAGCAGGAGCTATACCACAGTGCTGAGTTTCTTTTCCAGTTTGCAGGCTGGGCAACCTCCTGCCAGACACAAGGCCTTGGGCTTGCCCTCTCCCCATTTAAGAGCTCACTTGTGGCCTGAGAAAATACTGAGACTTCTCCAGCCATCTCCCAGTGCTAAGAGCTCCTTTACAAAACATTAGTTCTGGTTTGTCTAGGGACATGCCAAGTGCAAAAAGACAAACCACTTTCCTATAACCGAGCCACAGTGCTGGAGCCGATATAATATAATGCCATGCAAGATAATTTAACTCCTTTCCTAAGTTCAGTGAGAGGCTTGGGGCTGCACAGAGATGCTTAATGAGATTATCTGTGTGCTTTCTGTTCAACCTCAGGAGCTCTCCAGAGGTTAGTCAGTGGAAGAGAAGGTATCCCTAACCATGACACACTTGGGGTGAAAGGTACCGTACTCTACTGCCGCTAGATATTTGCTTTGGTCACATGGTCCACTGCCTTTGAGATGAAGTCCTTTTTTCTCCTTGTTATTTAATGACAGCTTCCAGCAAGGTGCAAAGTCTGCCTTTGAGACTCCAGCAATTGGATCAGTATCTGCTCTGGTTTTGAGCTTAATTTTTATGACAGAAACCTCTGGCACATTCTGGTGTCAAGCTGTTGGAAGCTTGGAGACTTGGAGCAATATCCAGAGTAAGCAGAATTAAATTTCAAGCCCCCTTGTAATGCCAAAATTGTCCAGATAAAAACTTTCTAACACAGGTTTGAGTATTAGAAAGCAGCATTCTTTATTGCAGTGTGCTGGTCACTCAGAAGATCCTTCCTCTAACTGAGTGCCCTGAATGTTGGGTAAATGCTCAAAACTGTGAGTTTTTAATCATACACACTGATGACATTCTCACTGGCTATCCCTGATTACTTGATGGGCATGTATTTCTTTATTTTACATAGTCACACCCTCTTATTGGAAGTCCTTATATGGTTCTTTGGTGTTTGTCTTTAATGTCCAGAGTCCTTTTTAGGTGCCTGGTCCTCAACTCTATTTTGAGTAAGTGCAATATCATTGCATTGCATACCTTCTGCTTTCTCAGCCTTGCAAAACTAAGCTAGCATCCTTTTTGTGTTTTGAATGAGTTTTTTTGTCTACTCCTCCAAGACTACATTGTTCCCTTTATTTGATAAGAGGAAAATGTTTTTCTGTTCTACTGTCCTTATCATTTGGGAAAAAAATTGTACTCAGCTCAACATTACAATTCCATGCTGAAAATAATGCCTATATTTTTTTCTTTTACAAAGCAATTTTGTTGGTAGAAAAGTATTGTCTATGGGAGTTGTCTAAGTATTGTCTATGGGAGTTGTCTAATTTGTCTAAGTTTTGCAGGGAGGAAAAGTTCCAAAACAAAATTAAAACCAATTGATTTTCTTTTCCCTGCATCTTCCAATAATATTTTTCAACATCATAAAACCTTTTGCACCTTGATGGGAAATGCCAATGCCACAAACTCTGAAAAGGTTTCCAGTTTTGACACTATCATTGCAATGGTGTTTTAGATCAGTCCCAAAGCTGGTAGGTGTTGTGCCCTCCATGCCTCCCACCCGCATACATGTGGCACAGTTAGTTATAGTGAACTGCATGGGGCTGGAAAGCAGGAAAATAGGAACCAGTGAAGTTAAAGATGAAGTTTGTTAAAGATGAAGCTAATTGGTTATAACTAATTAGCAGCTTCCTCCATGTGTCTCCATCCAGAGACATGTCAGGCCCCTTGTCCTCTGCAGGCAGGGATAAAGCAGAGTTCAGTGATTGTTGCAGTGTCTCCCCTTCAGTGCAGATGAATTAAAAATACCTGAGGATATCAGGTCATGCCTTTCCTAGGCTTGCAAGGCATAAATGCTCCATGCCAGTCAGGACCTTGCTCCCAGGGAGCTGTGCCCAGCTGGGTGAAATGCTTCATCACTGCTGCCCAGACACTGTGAATGTGGCCATGCTGATGTAGCTCCTGCAATGGAAGAGCAGATCAGCCACAACAGGTGCCAGTTCTGCTCTTCCAGTGGCTTGCCACAGGCTGAGATACTGCACATGGCTAACAGGAGTGTTGTTCTGTTGCACTGCTGTCAGGCTCCCGTTCATAACCAACTCTGCTGGAGTGGTAGCTTTCCACTTCTCATGATTTTGCATGGGACACAAAGAGTGGTTGGGATACCAGCCTGCCTCTTGGCCTGATTTCTGCCACCTAATGGTGTGGGATGGCAGAGAGTTACAGAACATGCTGCTCCAACTTCTGCTGCTGGATCTCAACAGAAGCACAAACATGTTGGCTGCTGGAGGCCCTTTACACAGCAGAAGTATTGTATGGAAGAGCTCTTTCCCAAAAGCCACTTCTGTGGACACAGGCTGTCAGCAGCGGTTGCTCAGCCAAGCTCTTGCTGCTGGATGACCAGTTGAGACATCTCAGGGAACATGACAGAGATTCACCCCAGTCACCAAGGACACTCCAGGCCCAGCCACCCAGTTTAAGACTGCAAAGGGGACTGGGGAGCAAAACCATTCGCCTTGTCAGCACCTAAAACAGCTCTCAGGATTGGCACTTGCACATGAGTAACACAGCCAGATGCCTACAGTGAAGACAGCTGTAGGCAGAAGAAATCTTTCCCCCCAAAGACCCTAAACAAAAATGTCTTTGTCTCTCTGTCAGTCCTGCATGCAATCTTCTACAGTGTACTCAGGGTGGGAGCACAACATGTGTTAAAGGAAGCACTGGAAATCATCTGGGCAGCATCAGTACCAGACCTGTCTTGTACTTCTACATGGGGAACATGTGTGCACACACACTGCAAGGACCCCGAGGACTGCCAGAAGTCATCTCAATTCCTGTAGGCGTGGCAGGCCCAGGACAGCTGCTGCACTAGCATCCACAATTCCTGTCCGCAGGAATTCCTTCCTGTGCGCCATCCATGGATATTTCTTCTGAACAGTTGTCTGGTGGTGTATCTGCTGAAGTGCCTCAGTCTCTTGAGATGTCCTGGACTGGCACCTGGTGGTAAAGGATGAAGATCACTCTTAGTGGTTGCTGGTTGGTTCTGAAATTCTGCTCAACACCCTTGAAGAATTCAGTGGATCTGATCTTTTCACAGGCCTCATTTTTCTTCTCCAAAAGGACTTGAGGTGTCCTGAAGGACATCACACATGCAGTCTCCTCTTTTACTAGAGTTGGGGTCTGTAGTGAGGAAGTGGTTGCTGGGTTGGTGGTTGTGATCTCCCCTTGATGGATTTACCTTTCAGCTAAGGTAATTCCTGCCTCTCTCTCTTGGCACTGTCAGCAGTTCTTACTGTTCCAGTGATTTCAATCCTGCTATGTTGCCTGTTGTTGCTTCGGTTGAGAGTGTTTGAGACATTTTTTTTTGAAGGGTTTACAAGGCCTCTACCCCTTCTGTCTTTGTCTACATCTGCTAAGGTTGATATACAGTTCTTGATAAATATTACTTTGCCTTGAGGAGTTAATAATTGGTAACAGCATCCACGCTATCGTTTGGGCATGTATGCTTTTCTGTTTGTCCCTTGCACTGATCTGCAGCATCTCACTTGTGAAAGACACTGAGTCTCACAGTCTTGTCACAGCTGCTAGCTCAGCCCAGAGCTGCCTCTGCTACCCAGTGAGTGATGGGACTAAGGTACATAGATGAGCTATCTGTCTCAGACTCTGATTAATCAGACAGGACCAGAGCAGTGTTAGCTGAGGTGGTGACCTGGCCTCTGCAATTTGATCTTGGGTGCTGCTATCTACTTACCAAGTTCCTCATTCAGGGCACTGAAGAGTTTGCAATGCTGACAAGGTACCAGCTGACCCCAAAGTCTGATTGTGAGCTCTGTGAGAAGCTTTCTAAAGCCATATGCCATTAGTAAAGGGCCTGCAGCTTTGGGCCAGTCTCTCCATCTGCCAGGGACTGCTGAGACAGCCAGAGGCTGCCAGCTAAGGCTGCCACATTAAAACTGTTGCAGGGGTGTGTGTAGTGTTCAGGATGTGCGGTACCTGGTGGGCGCACTGAGGATATGGCACAGAGTACTCAGAAGCTCTCTGAGCTAATGCAAGGCCTGTGGTACTCTCACTGCAAGTGACGGCAACGTCCTGATGCTGTCAGGTCGATCTCGTAAGGAGAATCACGAAACCACCTTTCACCATGTGCCTCCGGGCAGAGTCGGAGACCCACCTGCAGCGGCGATGGTGACGGCGAATGGCGCACGTCGGCCCGGGTGGGATGGCTCCCAAGCCCCGGGTAGCGGAGAGGCACTCGAGCACCTTGCTGTGGTTGCGGAGGGGCTCTCCCCGCCACGGCACCAGGACAAACCGTCGCTGGCGACGGTAGGTTCCACCCAGGAGCCGGGCACGGCCGCGGACCTGACCGCCCCGGGCAGGCTCTTCGGAGCTCCACGGGGCCAGCGGCAGCGCCCGGTGTCCGCCGGCACCTCCCGGCTGCGGGGCGCGGCGCGGGGGCGGGCCGGGGCGGGGACCGCGGGCGGGCCGGGCCGGGCTGCCTCGGCGCGGCTCCCGTGCGCGCGTTCAGACCGCGTCGCCAGCGGCAAGGTACGAGAGCGCGGGTGGTGGTGCGGGGCGTGGGGCCGGGACACGCGTGGGCAGGGCCGGCTCGGGCACCTGCCGCAGCCCGGGCCCTGCGGAGACCGGCAGTCCCGGGGAGCGGGAGGGGACGCCCGCTCTGCCCGCCTTGCGCCGGGGGTGCCGCAGCTCCCTCCGGCCCCACCCCGCTTTGTGAGGAGATGGGGCAGCCGCCCGCAGCCGCGGGGGCACCGACAGCAGGGGGACGCTTTGGCCGCCCGGCGCCGCGGGCCTCGGGCATCCCTCCGTGCGTGCGGCGGAGCGGGGCGTTCCCGCCCGCCGCGGTCGGGGCAGCCGGTGTTGGCCGCGCCCTCGGCGGGTAAGATTCTCTTGCTCGGCAGCAGCGCCAGGGCTATTCCTGCAGGGATCTGCCGGCGGGGTTTTGTGCGCGGGCTGTGGCGGACTGGCAGCCGGCCCGCGGCGGGAGCCCTCCGACCCGGGGGTCTGCAGGCAGCGGTGCGCGGAGCAACAGGGCTTCTTGCCGACCCGAGCCATCCTGCTGCCTGGTCGGGAAGGCTGCGTCTCCTGCCAGCCCTGCCGCCGGTGGCACGGTGAGGCATCTGTGTAATTTCCCTTATTATTTATACAGAAGCCTCACCTATGGCTGTGTGCGCGATGGGTTAAATTTCACCTCTTTCCTGCGAGTTGTGGGGAATTCGGGTGGTTGATGTCAGGGTAGGTCACATCTTGCACAGAGCATGACGACAGCCACATCAATGACTCTCTGGCATCGGGATCCCCTGGTCCCACTTCCCTCCTGAAGGGGAAACTGGTACCTTGAAGGGGTCTTAATTTCAGGCAGCACAGCTTTGAAGACTGCTTCTTCCGTGGGTCTGAATTTGATGCTGCAGCTCTGTCAAAGGCCAAGACAGGCTGTTGCAAAGGGATGTGTAACAGACAGCACTTTGCAGACCGATGGCCCAGTGATGCCAGCTATTGCAGTGTCTGAACATATTGTTCACTTTGCAGGGAGTGGTGCCCTCCTTGTCGTGCTCTGGACCATCCTGTCTGTTCCTGATTCCCATTCCACCCTGCCCAAGCCCTTTTTATTTATACTTTCTAAGAAGACACTGCACTGCAGTCCTTTTAAAGGGTATTTACCTGGACAGGCTTAGCCTCTTTTGGCCCCTTGAGTGCTCAAGGGGAGCAATTTCTGTAGAGGATTCAGGGAACATTTGGGAGAAGGTTGACTGATGGTTGCCTTTAAGCTTCTCCAGTGCAGGCTCCCCAGTGGGTTAACAAAGGAGCAGCCTGTGTAGCCCTGCTGCTCCCTTTGTTCTTCCTCTGGCTGTGCCCTCTTTGGAGAGCTCTGATCTCTCCTGGTTTGATCAGAGATACGGAGTGACTGATGGAGACACGAGGGAGTTCATGTTTTGGTTGTGAGCATTTCAGGAAACTCTAGAGCATTGGGAGGCAGAATAGGGGAGAGCTGGTTGCTTCTTAGAGACAGGAAAAAAAGACGTGTTTTCATCTGTGCTGCTGTTATTTGGTGAATTAGCATTATGACATCTATTATTATAGCTTCCATGAGCTGTATTTCAAATTCATACAATTTGTTACTCTGTAGCAACAAATCACTGCCCGTTATCTCAGTAGAGCTGCCTTAGACAGGAAATGTGAGACCCAGGTACTGGTGATGTTTGGACAAAGAGACACACAATTCTGCTGCCTGCATCCCAACTCTGCCCTAAACTCCTCCTGGCCCCTCTTCCTCTGAGGCAAAGCACCTAAGCTTGAGTGTGCCTGTTTTTACATGTCCAGGGGTGAGGGAGACCACTGTCCCCTGCCTGACCAGCACCACTGATCACCTCCTCCCCATTCATCCCACTGGCTGCTGGTTGTGTCTGTGCAGCAGGTGGATTTCCTGGTGGCAGGTCAGGGTATCTCCAGATGTTGTATGTTTCTCATCCTCCTTTTCTGCCTGGGTAATTACTGCCTGTTTTTCAAGTATGCTGGTTTGTCCCCTTTGAGCAAATTTCCTGCTCTGCAAGTGCCAGTAATGGAAAATATTTTCACATTTCTGTGTCCACTACATTTGTTAGAAGCTGGATAATGAGTGGATGTTCAGTTACCTAAGTCTGTGAGTCTCTTTCTAGGTGTGTTGGCACCGGGCAGGCTGCTGTCTCTGGAACAGGTTTATGGTGCTTATGCAAGGGGGAGTTCTCTCTTGCCTGTGGGCTGTCTGGACTGCCAGATGCCTAAATGTGGTGTGAGCTGTGTTTTGGGGCTGAATAGTTGAGTACAGAGCAAGTCCCTGTGCTGTAAGCTTCAGGTGTCCAAGCACTCACTGTTATGGAGGCTTAGGGAGACAACTGAAAGCCTTGGTATATCCCAGAAAAAAAAAAAGGTGATGCTTTGAGTGACAGACGGTTGCCTTGGACCAGGCTAAGCTGTATTTTATGCATCACCTTGCAGGCTCCTCATAATTTGTGGTCAGTATGCTGCCTCTGACTTTTTTGCATTCCTTGATCCACAGTGGCTGCATAGCATGAAGTCTTCATGCTTCCTTGTTAGGTCCCGATTTCCCCAGCAGGGATTTTGATGGGAAAACTGTTGGGGAATGGGCTGTGACAGGGTATGACAGAGAAGAAACAGTGAAGAAACAGTGTGGAGGGAAACTGTCCCAGAGATCATTTCCCCACCATCCACTCTAGGCTGGTTTAAGGGGACTCAGGCAGTCCTTAACAGCCACACCCTGTTCCCCACTCTCAGAGGAAAAGTTTGTTTGAAGTGTTTGCTTCAACAAAAAAGCCCCACAACATGCCAGCACCTTATCTGAATGTTCCTGACTCCCAGTTATAAACACCAGTGATCTTACAGTTGGCCAGTGGGCTGAATGGGTGGCTGCTGGTACTTGCTACTAAACCTCTGTCAGAGCCAAGGGCATCCCTGGTGAGGCTGGACAGCAGCTGTGCTTTGAAAGAGCTGTGTCTGGCCACCTCCTGATGCACAGCAGGAGCACAGACGGTCTGGTCTCTTGCTCCCGTGGCAAGAAGGCACCGGAGCGCTGGTGTGGTGAGGTGTTTCACATGTGGCCATTAGCTGGCTTCCCGTAAGCACACGCTGTAAGCTGCTCTGGCTGCGGAGCCGACTGAGGCAAGCAGCCTGCAGCACACTGCAATTATGCTGACGCGCCTCCTGCCTCTCCTCAGGAGAAACAGGAAAGACCTTTACATCATCAAGGAGGTTGTATTGGCTGAGAGATTTTGATACTCACAGGGTTATACTGGTTTATAAGTAGAAGCTAGACTGGCCTAGTATTTCCAGGGATTTCCCCTCTGTGGTATTACAGGCTTGCCAGCAATTCCCCATTTTGAAAATACACCCTGCAGGGCTCTATTAGTGTAATGCTGATGCTTACTATTTCTAAAGCACTTTGAAATTCACAAATAGGAATTTCTGACCCTCAGCCAAGCAAAATCCTTTTTAAAGCTTGGAGACATGCTGCTGCCAAGAGTAGAACCAATGATAGTGAGCAGCTCCAAGCCCTGTTCTCTCTTCCCTTGTTGACCTGCTCCCTGCTCTGCTTCACAAGTTTCAAATTTTCCAGAGAATTGCCCAAACTTTGGTGCCTCTCTCACTCTTTCTTCTGAGCATCCCCCAGAGCTCAGGATTGCTGAAGAGTTTCCTTCCAGTCTGGTGAATATCCTGTTCTTTATCTCCATGCCAAGAAACATGGACCTACCTGCAGAGAGGAGGTTGCAACTGATGACTCTGCATTGCCTCTCTCCCTCTGTGGGACAAAGTCACCTAGGAAAATGATAAGGAAGACAGAGCAGAAGAAAATCCCAGCAGCTGTGGTATTTTTATAGCTGAGATTAAGACAAAGTTCATGAAAGCTGATAAGATAGCTTCCAGGAAAGCAGCAGAGGCCAAACTCCATCTTGTTCTTCCTCCTACAGTTCTGGGAGCTGCGCTTAAACAGGAGGGAAGGCAATGCTGGGGGAGAGCTCCTCCCAGAAAAAGGTGACTGGGCAAGGCTGTCCATGTCAGGGTTGCATTAATACAGGAAATATGATCCTCGTGACTTGAGCTTGTACGTAAAGTTGAGCAGGGACAAAAAAGTGTGGGGAGGGGCCAAGGCAAATACTGGGTTTACTCCCAAGAGCCAAAATTAATCAGTCCTTGCTCTCCAAATACCATGATTTAAACTTGCCTTCCAGAGCATATGTTAAAAGGGCTGAATTCCTCCTTGGAGAGTCTGAAATCTCTGGATCCCATCCCAGGTTTTCTGGGAATCAATGGTAGGATGCATGAGAAGTGCTTGGTGGGCTAGTGCCTTTTTGTCAGACGTGGCTCCTTCTGTAGGCTGAAACAGCAGGTGAACAAGAACACGCTCAAGCACAGGTCTGGGAGCAGCAGATCCTTCCCAGCACTGTCTGTCCTACTCCAGCCTCACCTGGATCTTGTTCAGCTATGGAGGGCTGGCATGTAGGACGCTGGCCAGTCTGCCAAAAGGACACTTTAAGGGCTGCCTCTGAATGGCCCCCAGTGCCACATCACTGATCTGTGCTGAGTCCTGTAGCACCACAGCTACCCTGTCGGGTATCTGTGCAATTTTGCTTTCTGGGCTGCAGCAAACTTGACTCTGCCAGTGCTGTTGAGCTCTCAGCCACCTTTCATATGGTTACACTGAGGTTATTTCAAACCAGTTATTTAAAATAGTGTTTCACAATGTTTTCCCTAAGCAAGAATACACAAATCTTGAAAAATGTAAACCATATTGCCTTAGAAAAGCATAGCTACCACTTTGCCTGAATTGCTGGCACAGTTGCAGTGCTCGTTTCTAGGAAGCCTAGCACTGATGTTTTTAGGAACACCACCTGTAACGTGAATGGTGCCAGGAAGGACCAATCTTCCTTGTCACCCTTGGTTTCTTCTATTCTATCTGGTCCTTCAAAGGAGCCTGTGCTGGCAACAAAATTGCAGGGTAATAGGCACAGAGAATCCAGACAGCTCTTTAATTGCAAGAGACAAGTAGAAGTCGTGAAAGATTGTCTTGCTAACATCTACTTAAATGTAATTAGTTCACATTATTTTTCTCTGCCATTTTCTCTAATTTAATTTGAATACCAAAATGCACACATAGAGGAACAAAAACAAAATCAGAATAGCATTGCTCCAAGTTCCTGCTCTTGTAATGTTCATCTTCTTGTACATGAGAGGCTCTTTTCCTTCCAGTCAGGGAGGATCAGAGTCTGTCTTCTGACCCCTCCTGCCTGTGGTCATGGCTGTTTCACTTTGAATTTGCAAAAGGTCTTTATGTCAGTAACTGATGCTCAAGTCTTAATTGAAAAGATTGACTTTGCCAGTGATAGCCTGGCATCTGACATGTTCCATAGAAATCAATTGGAATTCAGTGTCTCACAGTTTTAAAAATCATGGCATTTATTTAAAGGGTTAATAGAGATTGAAGGGTTTGACTTCACAGCCCCTTGCATCTATTTGAAGCTCATGCTCCTGTCATACATTAATCTTCTTGTGCAGTAGTTCTGGGTGTGATGCATCCTGCCAGGATGTGCCAACACAAGTCTTGGAGCAGAAAAACCCAACCCTTCTGTAAGGTTTTATAGGTAAAAGCTCAAGTGGAAAGTTGATGCTTTTGTCTTTCTTGGTCTCCAGGTTGTATTTTGGTGAACTCTTGGTTTCTGTGGAATTGAAAAGATCAAAAATTGCATCTGTCTTTATAGATAATGGATTCTTCAATTGGGCTGACAAACCACAATGAGAGCCAGTAGCTGGAAGCAGAAGTTATTACTTGGCAAAATAATAAGGCAGTTGTGTTTTTAGCAGCAAAGAGGAGGAATCGTGGGAAGAGCTTCCCAGGATGATGCATAGCTAGAAACTTGAGCAGGATGATCACCTAAATAATGTCACTCAGTGCAGATAGCAGTGTTCTCTGGAAGTAGGTGACATCTCTCAGTCTGCCATTAGCCAAACAGCAGCTACCTGGCCTCCTGCAGAAATTTCTATTCTCCAGCTTATCACCCTTAGATCATCTCATCTCATCTCACAGATGCATGTCTCCTCTCCAAGCTCTCAGCATGTTCTGCTGGGCTTTGCCCTTAGGGTCCCAAGGTGGTGTTCTGGTTCCCTAACACAACAGCTGACTTTCTCTCCTGACTTATGTTTTATGGTCACTAGAGGGATGACAATTTGAAGGCAGGAGTCCTCTGAGCCAGTTTGAACACTGACTGCAAGTGGAGAAGGACTTCACTGGCTGTGTTGACTTGAGGTCTGGAGAGGGTGGGGTAGGTGACTCATCCTCATGGAGGCAGAGCACTGGGTATGACCAGTACCTGCTTTTGCAATTGGTGTGTAATTACTGACTGAGTTCACAGTTATCCAGACAGGGGCTTAACGGGATGGTTTTCTTGCCTTTAGTACCTCTACCTCTGGAGATTTTCAGAATTCACGTGAACGAGGCTCTGAAAAGCCTGGCTTGACTTAAAGGCTGACCCTATTTTGACTGGAAGTTTGTGCGTGGACCATCTGAGGTCCCTCCCAGCCTAAATTTGCCTATGATTTGGTCATGACACTAGAAGCAAAATCCTGGTGATGATATAAGAAGTGGAGGTTTCGCTAAGTTAAAGCAAGGAAACCCACAGCTAAAATCCACCTGGAAAATCTGTCTTGGTCCTTGTGTTCCATGCTTCTTTCCCAATCTTCAAGGTGCATGTTGAACTTGGGTGAGTGGTTAAGAATTCCTAACTTTCTCTGCAGCACACATATCTGCTTTATAGGTTGATGTGCTGAATTAAGAAAAAATATCAAAGGATATCCTTGAGTATATTTTGGTCATCCTTGAGGTTTAAAAACCCCCTATTTCACTAAAGCTTATCTTGCTCTTAGCTTGGGGAATCTCTTTGTTTTGAGACTTTTGATTTGGTGTGCAGTTGTCTGTGGTAGCTGTTACTACAACAGGGCTACTTAAGCCTGATAGAGGAAATGCATTTAAGGTGTAAAGAGGGAACTGAAGTGACAATTTCTCTACCTTCTCTTTCTTTTAATTTTGAGAAACTAGTCATTATTTTATGCATGGTTTTGCATACTTTTGAAGAGTTTTAAAATGTCTTACCTATACTTCCTTCCCTGACATGACTTGCAACATGAACTTCTCTATGACTTCATGACAGCTCACCGTACATATATTAAAAAAAATAGCAGCATTTGTACTCTTATTTCTGCCTGTCTTGCAGACAAACTCAGTTGTGTGAGTTTGGAAGATTAATGGCATTAGAAGCGTTTCACACACCTTTTGTTGTTGTGGGGTTCTGCTTCCACTGGTGCCAGTGGCCACTCCCAGTACAGGCAGATGATCACACAGTGGTTTTAGTCTATTAGTGTGGAAATCTGCAAGTGTCTTTGACTCCTGCAGAAAAGCAAGACGTCCCCAGGAAATCTGAGTTTTTATTTTGGGCTATTTCCAAACTAACTCTTTTTTAACTTTCATATCAACCAGTGTCATTACCTGCTGTCCTTCCTATGCCTGGAGTTCCCTGGCATGACAGTGTCATCCAGGGCAGGTGTGGCACTCACCTGCAGTCCTTGAGCCTGCTCAGGGAGCCCTCTGTGGTACTCATCCCTCTTGCTGTCATATCTGGCTAGGCTAGGAGCACAGTGCTGACTCTCCACTGGCTCTGACCAGTCTTGAGAAGTTTCCTGGAGCCTGAAGGCTATCTGGTACTGGAAGGTCCTAAATATTAATGTAGTTTCATGAATGCTTATAAGATAGCCACAGAAAACTGCATATTCAGATAGCTGCAGTGAGGCCCAGTATGTCCTACCCAGTGCTTTATTTCTCACTCTTCTTTACACAGACAGTCTTTGTTTTTGCTGCCTAAGGCATGGAAATAGCATCCCAAGCTGCCTGGCCTGCATTATGTCAGGAATTCAGAATTCTGCTTTAATTCACAGCCAGATTTTAAGGACTGTGCTACCTTTTTGGGTTTTCTTTAAATTTTTTTTCTCTTTCCTACTGCACTGATTTAAAAAAAAAGCTAAAACTATCTGGATACATCTATAATGCAACTGGGTCTTCCATGCCTCGTGCCAAACTAGCTTCCTGCAGCTCATTGAGGACCTGGTAATGCAGAAGGGAGTGCAGAGGAGGACAGCTGTTTAGCTTGGAAAAGGTATGTATGAAAAGGGATATGACATACAGCTTTTCACATATGGTAGTATGATGGGATGGAGAGTTCAGATAGGGAGTGATTGTTCCTCTGTTTATCATTGCCCAGGAGCTACAGGATACAGATAAACAGTGGAACGCATTGACACAGGATGCTGGGGATGTGGTTCAAGAAAAGCCATTAGATGAATCTGCAGGCGGAAAATCCATTAGGGCTGGCTAAACAGACAGATAAGCCTTTGGCTCAAAAAGTCAGTGAGGCACAGATGCCCAGAGCTGACTCAAAGGCATAGAAAAGATCAGTTTGTTGGCATGGATGTCAGCTATGCTGGGGAAATAGGCTGGCATAGAAAGCAGCAGTGGTGGAAGGAGAGAGAGCCTGTAGCAGGGAGGTCTGCTGGGATGTGGAGGCACTTCCAGAGGTGCTCCTGGCTGGAAGGTTGCAGAGAAGGCTGGTGCATTGGGACAAAGATGCTGGCAGAGATACATGAAGGGGCTGGCAGGAATGAAGTATACAGTAATTCAACCACTACAGTGTGGGAGTAGAGGCTGATCTTCATTGCTGGGAGGTGTGAAGATGGAGAGGTGTGAAGAAAGAGACTGGTTACAGAGGAGAGCAGTGGTGCTGAATCAAATGATCAGATTGAGGAGCACCTACAAGAAATGCAGAAGTGGAGTACCTGGAGGAGAGGAGGTAAAGCAAATAATCTATATGAAGACAGGTAAGGCTGAAGGTCAATCAGAGAGGGATGTCAGTGTGCAGTGACTCGCCTCTATGCTAACTGTAACATCTACAGTTCAAGAAAAGCAGATCTGGAGAGTGAAAGAGGTGATACCAGGACTTTTTATATCCACAGGCATTTTGGATGTTTTAATTTGACTCAGCTGGTTCCATAGCAGATGGAGAATGCTGGGCCCTGATCCTGGAATTATTTTAATTTCAGCTGGAGGGAATCCTGTCTACATGTTCCAAGATGGCTTTGCAATGCAAACTGGAGTGCAGTGAATGGCAGCAATAAAGAGATTGGCCCCAAACCCATGCTCCAAGTCTGAACCAAACAATACTTTTGTACTTGCACTGATGGAATAGTTTCAGAGCGATGGCAGTGGTTTCCCGAAACTGTATATTTGCCAAGCCCAGCAGGTGAATGAATTGGCACAGAATCTCTTTTCCCTGGCTGGGAAAGCATGGGTAGTCTTCCCACTTAGTCAGCATCAATCATAGCCAGACTAAAAACCAAAAAGCAAAACTCAACCTGCTAGTGATGCTCTAAATTATGAATTTTGAAATTGATGGTGTGTAGGGTACCGTACTCACAATGGGGTGACATCAAACTGGAGAACTGTCCCTGGTGGGCTTCCACAGGGCTCCATCCTTGGCCCTTGGCTCTTTAACACCTTCATTAGCAACTTGGGTGCAGAACTGAAAGGGATACTAACCAAGTTTGCCAACGACACTAAATTGCAGGAACTGTTGACTCCCTTGAGGACAGAGAGGCCCTGTGGAGAAACTGATAAAAGAGAGGGCTGGGCAACCACCAACAGTATGAAGTTTAACAAGGGGAAGTTCTGGATTGTACACTTGGGATGAGGCAACACTGGATGTGTGTATAGACTGGGGAAGAAGAGACTGGAGAGCAGCTCCATGGAAATGACCTGGGGGTCCTGGTCAGTGACAAGTTGGACACGAGTCAGCAGTGTCCTGGCAGTCAGGAGGGCCACCCGTGTCCTGGGGAGCATCAGGCACAGCATCACAGCCGGGCAAGGGAGGGGATTGTCCTGCTCTGCTCTGCACTGGGGCAGCCTCACCTCGAGGGCTGGGGGCAGTGCAGAGTGCCACAATGGAAAAAAGACATTGAGCTGTTAGAGACCTCCAGAGGAGGGCATTGAAGATGGTGAAGGGCCTTGAGGGGAAGCTGGATGAGGAGCAGCTGAGGTCACTTGGTCTGTTCAGCCTGGAGGAGACTGAGGGGAGACCTCACTGCAGTTACAACTTCCTTGTGAGGGGAAGGGGAGGGGCAGACATTGATACCTACACTCTTGTGACCTGTGACAGGGCTTGAGGAAAAGGCCTGATACTGATTTAGGGAAGGTTGAGGTTGGATATCAGGAAAGGTTCTTCACCCTGAGGGTGGTTGGGCACTGGAACAGGCTCCCCAGGGAAGTGGTTGCAGCACTGTGCAAGACCCCTTGGGGCCCCTTGTGTGGGAAACTCCTAATAAAAAGTTATATGCCAGGAGTAAGAGACAAACAGGACTTTTTCAGTCTTCAGGTTGCTGTTTATTTTTATCTTATCAGAAGTTCTGCACGCTGTCTACACCAGACTCAGTGTACACGGAGAATACAGCAAAAAAGTCCACAAGATGTGTAGTTTTAAGGTCTTTTAAAGCTGTTTTATCCAATTAACCCTTAAAATGTACTTTATTTCTACTTATGTACTTTATTTCTACTTATCTACCAATAACTAATTATTTGTCTGCCACGCAACATCTGCATTGCGGCTCTCCCCAGCCAGTCACCCTGTGCCACCAACACAGCAGAAAATGGAGTAGATGGAGAAGAAGGAGACCAGACAGTGCCCAAAATCCTCCATTTTGTCTTCTATCTACCTCCATACTAAAACCCTAAAACTCTAGGTTTTTCACCCTAATATACTATTATCTATTTCACACACTCGCAGATTCCAATTCATCCCAAAGCTTTGGAAACCCTCTCCATGGACAAAGGTCAAAAGCAGTATTTTCCTGGGAATCAGGACTTGTCAGGACAGGCAGGAAAATATTCCCCATGCCCTGGGTTCCAACACAGCACCAAGCCTGACAGCGTTCAAGAAGTGTTTGGACAGCGCTCTGACACGGAGTGACTCTTGGGGATATCCTGTGCAGGGACAGGAGTTGTATTTCCATAATCTGGGTGGGTCCCTTCCGACTCAGCATATTCCATGGTTCTGTGATGTGGTGGAAGAAAGCATTGGCTGTTGTGCCTGTGAGACCTGCCTTTGCCACTCTCTTGCTGGCTTGTCATGCTTCATGTAAGTGGCACCTGCTGTTAAAGAGCTCAACAGTGTGTTAGGATTTTTCTGGAGAACAGACAGATGTCAATCCTGACTTAATCAGCCACTCAAAGAGAAGGGCCTCAACTTGAATTATAATTCCACAGGCTCTGCATGGGTGTGGGAGAGTTTCCCACACTTCTCTTCTGTGTGGGCCCCTCACTATTTTTTGTATGCAGATGATGCTGTAAGGGAGGTGAAAGAATTCTGCAGCTATGGGTTTCAGAGAGTACCCCTGATGCTGCCTGCTGCCTTTCAAAGACCAAAGTCCTGCTGTCAGAAGGACAGGGACCATTTCCCTCCAGTTCTGGCTCCCATCTCGGAAACTTTCAGCTGGTTCTTCTCTGGTCTATGGTAGGAGGTGTCTGTGTCCTTTGCTGCCAAGCCCATTTGCTCACAGAAAGATACAGCTTCTGTGAGGGCAGTTAGAGAGCCAGACTCTCCCTGGCACTGACAATGTAATAAGGAGACCGAGAATGCAAGCTGCAGCTGGAGGGAAGTAGGTCAGACATTAGAGAAAACTTCATCCCCAGGAGAGCAGTGGGACCAGGCAGGTGGAGGCCGTCATCCTTAGGGATTTTGAAGGCTCCACATCTGTCCTGATTTAGAGCTATGGGTAGGCTGACTGTGAGGCTTAACTGGAGATCAGAGAGGTGGAATCTCCTACACTGTGCCCTTGCATGGTTGTGCTTTCCTTCCCAGACAAATAGGAGCCTGGTTAGTGCCCCCAGCTCTTCAGCAGTTTTCATTTCCCCAGGCAGTTCCAGAGATGAGATGCAGACTTGGTGTCACTGGCCAGGATCTCCTCACATTCAAGCCTGTGTACACAGCTCCAGCCATGGGGGAGTGCAGTGACATGACATGACATTAGATGTAAGGGCTGTGTATCGAGACATTCAGGTGAAGTGTGTAACCTCCAAATCTTGACAGTACTCAGGAGAAACATCTGCACTGGGTGGCTTTCCATTGTCTCACCATCGTGCTGGGCACTTCGGGTTTTCTCGTGTATCTGTGTTCTGGTGGCAGCCACAACTGCTCAGGTAGGCAGAAGAGGTTTGAGAGGAAATCTGGCAATCCAAATGGATTCCACTTGGACTCCTGTGGGCAAGTAGCCAAGATATTGGGACTCCCTGGAGGTGAACAATCTTGAACCCTTGAACCAGTGATGCTGAAGGAAAACATTTGCTGCCAGGAAAGCCTTCTGTACAGCAGCCTTTAGAAAAGACACCCACTCTGCCAGATGTCTCAGGCCTCACAGTAAAGGCAGGTGGACCAAGTGTCTTTGTCTTCCCAAAGAACATAGCAGGTTACACCAGCTGCATAATTTTGATGGGGAGCTGAACATTGGTTTCTGAAACCCAGAAGCCAGCTTGGCCTTGAATAGCAGGAAACTTCTTTGTGAGAAACAGGAGAGTGAAAGCTTGGTGTTCTGGTTTCAGGAGAAATTGCTGAGCTCTGCAGAGTATCAAGGTTGAGTTTTTCAAGGTTGCCTTTCTGACAAGAAATGTGGCAATGTCCCTGAAAGTTCGTAACTTCCTTTTTAAGCTGAGTTTTTGCAGGTGGGGGGGACAGAAGAGGCTTCCAGTTTTTATTGCTCTTTGAACCAGGATTGTTTTATTTGCTTTCCTTTTGTAATGAGGCAGGATCTTGCCAGCATATAAAAGGTCTCTCACTTGGAATTTGCCCTCTTGTTGAATTCAGAAGCACATTAGTACTCACAAGGAAGTTGATAAGCAATAATATTTTCTTTGCTGCCCAGGTAACCAGCAAAGTGAAAGAGGGTATTGTCTCTGGAGAATGCAGACAAGTTAGCTTTATCTTTCTGTACACAGGCTATCTTGGAAGGCTAGAGGTGAATCAGAGGAAGGTGGGGCTTACCCTCCAAAGAGGCTGGCATTGCCCCATCCTCTGCTTCAGTAATACTGCCTCCTGCCCTTCCTGAGAGCTCTGATAAGCCTAGTGAAACTGAGCTGAGTTTGGGTTTTGCTAGTCTCCATACTCCCCTGATCCACTATGGTGTCTTGTAAAGGCCATGTTGACTGAAGGCACTTATGTCCTCAACCCACCATGTTTCTTTCTGTCAGAACCTGCAGAATATGGCACCGCACGAGGCAGAAAAGGGAGTGGGGAAGGGACAGGTGGAACTGCCAAAAAAAGGTATTACCACTGAGTGTGGAATCATCCCTGGAGTCTGCTCCCGTGCCTCCTGGGATGTACTGGCCTTGCACTCCCTGAGCACAAGTGTCTTCACGCACACTGAAGGGTGGTCTGTAGGCTTCAGCTTGATTTGTAGCTGACGTTGGCTGAAAAATATTAATAAAGAAACTTCTCCTGTGACTGGGGGTGATTCGTGAGCCTTCAAGAAGCAGAGCTCCAGGTGCTGTTGGCAGAGGAGTAAGAATGATGGTGCCTCAGGCTCCCTTGCTGCAGGGTGAACCACTTTGGTTGCTTACGGGAAGAAGGATGCTTGTCAAGCCACTGCAGGGAAGCCCAGCATCTGGCAACAGACCCTCCATGGCCACTTCCCACTCCTGGGCTTTCTGAGCAGGCTGGAGGCTCCAGACTGCTCTATGCCTATAACAAAGGTGAAACCTGCCCCCCATGAGATTTAATAAAGATAAAATCAGCTTCTGCCCCTGATGTGCAGCCTCTCCCTGCAGTGAAAGGAGCAGCTCTTGTGAAGGCTGTGAGGGTCCTGGTGGGCAGCAAGTTTGACCAGAGTCATCTGGGTAACTCTGCAGGGCAACTGCAGCCTGAGCTTCTCCCCACGACTCCAGACAGGCACATTTCCCAAGGAGGCCAATGGGATCTCCATCCTCATCAGCCTTTCAAACTCAGCTGTACAGTCTAAGCCACCTGAGCTCCTTTTTTAGTGAACTTTGCTGTGGGCTGAGGACAGGACTAACTCAGGACCTCCAGAAGTGCCTTCTGGCCTGAGGTTTTCATGTGGTTCTGTGATTTAGCATTGTAATTTCTCTTTGCTTCTCTCCCCTGTCCCAGGGAGGCTCAAGTAAGCATTTGGTGTCAAGATTGGAAGTGACCACAGCAATAAAATAAAGAACAGGCGACAATTCAGCCAGTACTTCATGATGTGCAATTCAAAGTGTTCTGGGGGGTTCTACCCAAAATATAGTCTTGGAGTCCTCACCAGATCAGGGGACAGGAGAGCTTGAGCCTCTTCAGAGCTGCCAGAGGCTGTGGTCTCTGCCACTTTTTCTCTTTGCTCTCTTCGCTGCTCTTCACCATCGTTGCTGACTGTGCTCAGTTGAGTTAAAAATAACCAGGCTGAGCTATTTTTATAAGGCACATGTATTCCCTTGTCCATCTCCCTGCTTTGCCAGCATAGCAGAAGAGCACAGAAGTACCAGGCAGTGGGGATGTGGCAATAACATGGACAGGTGTCCTCATGAGGGCATTACTAAGCTGGATGCCATTTGGTGTTGCTGCCTGCCTTGGGAAGTGCTCTGTGGTTTAAACCTGTGACTGAGCACAAGTGTGGCTGGAACACTCATCAAGGAAGGCCACGGGATTTTTGCTGTCTCAACCTTGTCTTGTGAAGAGTGGACTCCTGGCAGCCCTTCCTGCCCCTCAACATATGTGCTTAAAATTATTTTGAGGGTCACAACACTCGGTGCATCTTCTAAAGTAAAAAAATTTGCACGATGTGCATTTTGCCAAGCTTGGGACCTTGGCATGCATTTGGCTCTAGTTGGGCAGCCTTGGCTTCCATCATTAAAAAGATACTCTGAGACAAAAAATGTGATACCAGCTGGTGATGATGTTTGTGGGGTGCACGGCTGCAGTGGGTTTCTGGAGTCTTTCTATTCAGTACAGGTTGGGTCTCTGTGCAATGTTTGCCTTCCCTGGCCTAAGTCAATAACTGGGGGATGCAAAAGTGCTGAAATACCCTTTTGCTTATGGTCTGAGCAGAAGATGCCTGTGTCAGTGGAGGAGCCACTGTCTCACGTCTCCTGAGGCTGTGTCCATGCAGCACTACTGCCAGCGGGGGACAAGGCTGACGTGTCTCCTGCAAGGACTCACATGGGACCTCAAGTCCTGCCCCGGCCCGTGTGCACCAAAAATAAGGGGCAAGAGGGGCTGCTGTGCACTCTCAGAGAAATTCCCGTTTTGTGGATGAGGAAATCAACCCATTATTTCAGTTTTGAGTGACTCCTTCACCTTCCTACTTCATGTCCTCTTTACTTGTGCAATGTTCTTTCTAGAGCTGTTTGTTTTCCACAGCCAGCTTACCAGGGCACCATATTTAAGTACCTGTGCCACACTGGAGAGCTTCAAATATTTGGGAATATTTGAGAGTTATTTAGAGCTGGGTTTTCTGATAAGAGACATCATCTCGAGAATATGTTGTTCTCTGAGATCTTGCTTGCTGCTGTGATTTTGTCCCCCACCACTTCTGTGGACCCTGGTCCATCTGCACTGGTGGCATGCCCTTCCTCAGGTGGCCTGCATGATGTGTGCTGCCTGTGGTGACAGAAGCAGTTCCCACAGCCCCTGGTGCGCTTCCCAGGAGAAGGGACCTTTGTGCTTCTGGAGAGGAGCAATGCCCAAACCAGCACTGGTGATGGACGTGGACAAAGCACCTGCTCTGCTCCTGAAAATACAGATTGGAGCGCCTGTCTGGTGCTTGGTTTGGGGAAGGCTCTTTGCCCACGCTGCATTACGAGGCTGCTCTATAGTGCAGGAGAAGGATGTGGTGTGCAGGAGAAGGATGTGGTGTGCATGCTGCGTGTCTGCTGAGGCCAGCATGTCCCTCTGGGGAAGGGCCGGCTGCAGGCTCCGAGCTGCTTTTGGGAATAGACGCGTGTCTACTTCTGAAAGCCGACTGAAACCTTAGTCTAAGCTCCCTTAATCTGAGCCCCGGGAACGGTGGGTGTGGATCCTTATGGAACAAAAGACAAAGAAAGGCAATTGATAAAATCGAGGCCCATCGAAGGATGGCTGATTTAAAAGGCTGGTTCCCAGCTGGCCGATTTAAAAGCTTCCAGCTTTGGTCTCAGATAGGCTTGTTTTTCCAAGGATATGCCTCTGAGCAGCTGTAAAAAGGTCCTGCTGCCTGATAGAAAGGCGTGCTGAAAGGTTTTTATTTGCTACTGTGGATTGATTGGAGTACAGATGCTCTGGAAGACGTGCTGCATTATTCATGTGGTAGATACCGTTTCTAAAAGCTAATGTACAGCCTGGAGGCTGTGAGGAATGGTACGGTCCTTTGTGTGGTTTTGTTGATTCACTAGAGAGCCTAGACTGCTCTTAAGCTTTTTTTTTTTTTTGAATACTGAGATTGATAAAGCAAATCGAGGAATGTGAGATCACTTAGTTAATGGCTCTCCACCTCCTTTCTTGTTTACAAAAACTATTCGAAGCTTTCTTTCTTTTTTTTTTCTTTTTTTTTTTTTTTTTGAATGCATTATTCATACAAAGCTGCTTGCTAGGCTGGCCCTGTTTGCAAGACTTCAGCAGTAACTCAGTTTTCTTGTGACACCAGCTTAAACTGCTTCCCTGTCCCGCTCAAGTGTCTGCAGTAAGTGTCCCACTTCGGATTCTCCGTTAATGCATATTCAGCAGTCTTACCCATGAGGTTCCCACTGCTGTACACAGATGCTGGGGCACCCAGCAGCAGCAGCAGCAGCAGCAGCAGCAGCAGCAGCAGCAGCAGCAGCAGCAGCAGCAGCAGCAGCAGCAGCAGCAGCAGCAGCAGCAGCAGCAGCAGCAGCAGCAGCAGCAGCAGCAGCAGCAGCAGGACTGTGGGACACACACGGCTGCTGTGTTTCTGCACACCGGCTGCAGTGGAAGGCTTCATGCAGGGTTCAGCATGCAGTGCTGTTGTACACAGGCCCCTTTTTTGTGTGAAGAGGCAAAACTGCAGCATGTGGGGGCAAAACTGAAGTGTGTGTGCTTGTGACTGGACTGCCTGGGATCCTGTTCTGGAGACTGAATGTGCAGCCTGAGAACACGTGTTTTTCTCTAGCTCTCTTTGCAGCTGGCTGCCAACTGACATGGTCAAGACCATGCTCTGGTGGTTAGGTGCTCCATCTGGGCACTCTGAACTGATAAACCTCACCTCCAAGGCAACCTTTTCTTCTCAAGGATTTTGTTTCTCAGACCACAGTTGTGGAAGAGACGTGGCCTCAATGCAGACTCCACCTGCCCCGCATTGGGTGCAAACAAGTCATGAACCAAGAGGTGAAAGCCACCATATCAGTGTTGTTTATTTCTGTTGTTACAATAAACTTGTAGCCCCTGAGCTTCTAGTGTTGTTTGAGATGACACGTGCAGATGGTGTTTAAAGCTCTGGGTGGCTTTATAGTCATGTGGTCTGGTTGACTTTGGTTCCAAAGGAATTTATTACTGGTAATTTCCCCTTGATGGTGTTATAGCACAGAAATGGAATTTGATTGGCAAGGTCTGTCTAGGGCGTGTCACTTATTGTATTGCAGATATGATAGGAGAGTGTCCATGGCTCTGAGGGGAACCCAGCTTAAGCTGAGAGGGTCACAAACCATTTGGTGTGAAAGGTTTGTGGAAAGCAAGTCCAGAAATGAAAGGGTCTGTTCTTATTTGGCTTCTGAGCCAAAGGGCTGGTGTCTGGTGATGAAATTCTGAGGGCTCTGATTTTGTCTTGAAGCAGCAACTCAACACATACAGTGATAAACCAGGAAACTGTTTCTCATGTGTGTTTCTTACAAATTGTAGATAACAATTCCTCTGTTTGAAATTCCTCTGTTTGCCTTGAGGGTTGCCTTTTTAAGGGTGCATTTGTATTCCGTCTTTGAAGATGGAAACGTGTGGGTGGGTTTTTGGGGGGGGAAAAAAAAAGCAAACTCAAAAATGTAAACCTGAGAGCATGAAGTTAAATTAAAAATGTTGCCTGGATGAGGATGGGAGCCAGCAAACTAGTCTGTAACACGGGTGTGGCAAAGGGACACACCTGGGCAAGTGGATTGCCAGCGTACGGCGCGGTTTCTGTGCGCTGATGGCTGTGCTCTGATTGTGCTGCTGGGCACAGGGAAGTCACTGTCAAAGGACAACAGCCAGACATGCTGGACTTAGGAGGTGTATGGCTGATTACTTGCAAAGACAATGCATAAATGTTCTGAAGAGTGTTCTCAGGGAGCAATTCCTCACCCCTTTCCTGGGCAGGAAAAGACGATTCCTATTTTGAAACTAAAGAGCTATAGGAAGAGGAAACAAAAATGGCAATGATAGTGTTATCTGCTGAGCTGTAAAGTGTGAGCTATAGTTGCTCTCTGGATTTCTAGAGCTGCTGCTTTTCATGTACTGCAAAGGACAGACACCTTTGCTTATCCTGTTACCACCACTGGGCTTTCCAGGCCTGTTTATGTGGGAATACATTTTCAGCAGAAGCTAAAGCCTGTAATTATACTAATACAATCACACCAGTATTGCTGGTCCTCCTTGGCATGCAGAAACTAATCCAAAAGAGGTACTTCTTAAGGGGTAAAGGAGAAGATGCTTTCATCCCTATCTCGCCTTTAGAGAGCCATGCCTGCACAGGTTCATTTGTTGGTGTGCAGAGTAAAACCCAGCGTAGGCAGAAGTGTGAGGCTGTCTGTCCTGCAGAGAGCTGCCAGGTTGCACAGACCTGCAGGCCTGACTTCCCATAGCAGCACCAGCAAGACTTTGTGCAGCCCAGGAAGGCAGGCTGTGACAGGAGGTGTTCTCTGGCCCACTGATGCTGAATCTGGGCTCCTGGGTGTTGCTCCAGATGTCCAGTCACAGGTGAGACAGGAGGCTTTCTCCTGCTGCAGATAGGGCACTCTGTGAGTGATCTGCTAATGATACAGATGCTTGCTGTGCTGGACATGGAGCTTAGTCTTGTGTGTTGGAAAAACCTGCTCCCAGAGCCCCAGGAGAACAGAAGCTTGGAGATCCCGAGGAACTGCACCCCTGGTAGGCTGTGAACAACAAGCACCTTACTGTCCTGCATGCAGCCCAGTTTGGGGATCCCAGTGGGTTCTTGGGACACTGGCTGCTTAGCCAGGGAGTTGCTGCCTGAGGGATTTGATCAGCTCAGCAAGTCCAGTCTGGCAGGGATCACAGCTTCCAACCACACTGGATTCTTCTAGGGACAAATGCAGAGCCCTCCCCAAGCCTGGCTAAATTCCCCTGTAACAGCAAGTAGGGATGAGCAGGACTTTGGACTAGAGTGGGGCAGGTGATGTTGGACAGTGCTCATGGAAGGTGTGTGGAGACCCCAGTCAGTGGGGCTGCAGCACACATGGGGAGCTGCCTGAAATTAACTCAGAGCAATTAACACGTTGTCTGTGAGTACTTTACAGAGGATGGAGGAGGTTCCTGAACTCTAGACACAAGAAACAGTGGAACATATGAGAGAAGTAATAAGATGAAAAAGGCAGGATGAGCATGGTGAAACCAATCATGTCAACACTCTGATTTCATCTTCCAGAGGGTGGTAAGCCCAGTGGATGTGGGATCATTTATCTTGACTTCAGAAAAATGTTAGCCCACACAATTAAGATAAGGGAATATGTGCTATATACATCTATCTGTGGTCAGGTATATGTAAATTTGGAGAGAGAATTATAGAGGAGAGCTTACATGACAGCTTGGTATCCGAATGTAAGGATTTATTGAGAAAAATTTTGCAGGGTTCTTCCTGGCGTCTGATGCTTTTTGTATTTTTATTAGCAATTAGGACAAAGGAATTAAGAACAGGAAACCAGGAGGAGCAGGAAGCCTGCAGAATGACAGGGTTCTGGTTTGAAACTGCCTTGATGAGCTGAAGTAAGGGCATAGGAAAATTAGGAAATGGTTCAGCAGAGAGAGGTTATGGTCTCCATATAAAGCAGTACCAGCAGTACCAGTGCAGTTCTGCAGAAAAGCATCCAAAGGCTGCATTTAATTCCAACATGACCCAGTGACATGCTGTAGAAAGAAAATGATAAATATGAACTGGAGAATATCTGTTAAATTTAAAAGGGAGGCTTGGATGGTTCTGTCCATGCGTGTTAGTGGAATAGATGTGTTCTGACAGTTTTAGGTGCAGCTGCTCTGGTACAATGCAGATGAGCCAAAGAGAGTGGAATTCATCAACTGTTCAGAAAACATGTCTGACAGAAGGAGAATGAGGTAAAAACTGGGGAAGACTGGGAAGCTGTGAAGGAAAGCTTGCTGCAGTAAGAAGGGTTAGAGTCTTTGCCCGGGATCTGACTAAATAGAATAAGAAGCAAGGGACAGTGATTGCACAAAAGGAGATCAAATTTTGACTGTGGAGGAAAGCTGCCTGATTGAACAGGCAGCTGTCTAAGTTCAGTGGGATGCTAATGGTCTCCCCATTACTTGAGAATTTTGGGGAAAAAGCCCTTAGGGGAGGATGCAGAAAAATGAGTGAGAAGGACAGGAAAAAAGATGGACTCACAAGACCTGTGATGATCTGCTTTTATTCCATGAATTTATGCTTCCCATTTAAGGACTTCCTTGCTAACCTCATACTGTGGTGAGGAAGTATTATAGCACTGGAATCTGAATATACCATGGTGATTTTGGGTTTTTTTAATGCCATTTGGCTTGTGAAGCCTGGCAAGGGTTTACAGAAGCTGGGCTGACTCTCCATCTTTCTCACTTTTATCTATGAATCTACTGAGTTCCACTTTTAGTACTTTGATGTTATTCTCCTTTTCCCAGCCTCTCCAGGAACCTTCTCACCTGGCTGTTCCTCATCTAGTTGGTTTTGATTGAGAGAGTTTGCACTGTGGTCCAGCAATTTTTGTTGCTTTATGTCCTCTGTTTGAGCTGCTGCTTGTTTTCTTTCCCCTTAGCATGGCCCATATGACAAGTCCCTCGCAGGCAGTGTTGTGTAACAGGGATATCTTCCATCCTTTTCAACTGAATGCACACAGAAAGTTCTGGTCTACTTTCACTGTACCTGCTCAGGCTCCTTACCCAAGAGATCAGTGCAGATTTCACAGGGTCACAGCATGGCTGAGGGTGGAGGTACCTCTGGACTTCACCTAGCCCAGCTGCCATCTCAGAGCAGGTTTAGGGCATTGTCTAATTGGGTTTTGAGTATCTCTAAGACTCCACAGCCTCTCTCAGCAACCCATGTCTCAGACAGGCAGAGCAAGTGACCACCCTCGGAGTCTAAGAGTTCCTTTCTACCTTTAACTCCCTGGTCAAGCTCAGGCTGAGCATCCTGTGGTTCCCCAGATCCTCTCTTGCCCTTTTGAAGGTAAGGGCGACACTTATCATCTTCCTGTCCTCAGGGACGATACCCCATTGCCATGAGCTTTCAAAGAAAACCAGGAATGGCCTTGCAGGAGCTAGGGCCAGCCTCCCCAGCTCCTGTGGGTCCATTCCATCAGGCCTTGGCCATATCCACTCTTTGAATGTTCCCTGACCTGATCTCCCTCCAACAAGAGTCAGCCTTCCTTGCTTTGGATTTTCTGGATCTCTCTGGGCTCCAGGGTGCCTGAAGGCTGATCTTAGCAGTAAAGACTCAGGTGGAGAAGGCATTCACTGCCTCAGTATTTTCAGTGTCCCTGCTGCTTTTTCTAGCAGTAGAAAAGCATCCTTTGCAACAAACTTCCTCATTTGTGCTTGGAACTACTTTGGGAGACACAACAGAGTTACAGTTAGTCTTTATACTTTCTGCCTTCTCAGGGCAAAATGAAAGTTTGACATTTCCTTTAAGAAAGAAGCTGAAAAGCTGGAGCTCTATTCTGACAACTGCATCTTCCTAGTGCACCAGTGAGCAGCCTTCTCAGTACCAGAAGACTGGGAGGTGATCCATGGAGTACCATTGACAGTAGTTGGAACAGGTAATTTAACAGATAATTTGTTAAATGCTTGTCTCCAAGATCAGTTCTTAGCAATATTTGCCTAGCAGTATTTTCCAAAGGGACGGCAGTGTATTTCACACAGCCTCACCCAAAAGCTTTCACAACCCTAGAAAAGGAATGCTTAAAATGGGAAGGGACAGCATGACCCTTTCAGCACAAAGTTTGGATGGCTGTATTGAGGACTTGATGATGTACATTCTCATGGGAAGATCTTGCTATATACAAGATGTCACTGAGCCAGAGAAGACAGGAGTGAGGAACACTTGCCTTTATGACAATGACCTTCCTCACAGGGAAGCAGGAGCTGCTAGTAGGTTGGGATGAGGGTTGTCTCAGCCCAATGAAGCAAAAGGATGTCTTGTCAAAGCCTCCACCCACTCTTCTACCGGCTTGGCAGTGCAGTAATTCCCTTGGCATTTTGAGGGGTCTCCTCTAGTTTCTTTGCAGGCTGAACCAGGGACTGCCTCCCCACCTGCCTGGTGGTGCACAGGACTTGGTATTTTGGAGTACACCCACGTGATTAGTAACTGTGTGATTAAGAGAGTCACAAGCCCAACCCCAGTGGCTTCCCTCTGGCTGCTGGTGAGTCCTCTCTGGAAGCAAGAGGCAGGTGCTCCTGAAAGTACTCCCTGCTCTGCTGGTTCTCCAGGTATGCATGGAGAGCGTGGCAGAAGTCTGTGAGGGTAGGTCAGCCTAAGGAAAGTGGTGCAGGGCACCAGGAGAGTGAGGGAGTTTGCAAGGTGCATCTGGAGACAGCTGCAGCCATACTGACAGGTCACTGAGGACAGCCTTTCTTTTAGCCAGAAAGTTAACTTGCACATGATAAAGCTGTCCCTTACTGCTGCTTCAGATGAAAGGGAAAAGAGGAGAATGGGATCAGAATGAGGTCTGCCTGGGACTAATTCTGGTGTGGGGGTGACCAAATGATGGCTGGACTGTTCCCCAGTGGGCTGACTGCTCATGCCTGAGCCTGGTCCATGTTTGCACAGGTCTGTCCTCTCTTCCCAAACCTTTTAGGGATGAGCGCATGCTATTGGAAGAAAGCTACACCTTACTACAATACTTGATTTAGCAAGAGCGATGTGTTTTCCATTCTCCTGTTTCTAATGAAGCCCTTTTCATATCCATGATAGCTGGCTGCAAATGAGGAGACATGGGATGGGAAATTGCATGGATTGCTGTTACTAAAAAGTGACATCTGCAGACTAGCATAACAAACAGACACCTTTCTTATTGCTTGCTTGCTTTGTGATCGCTGTGCTCCTATCAGGGTTGCAGCCAGCAGCCCTTTCTCTGCATAAGGCAAGAAGAAAGGGTGAGGAATGCATTTGGAGCTATGTGAGGTTGAAGATATTAAAGCTGTCTGGAAGTGAGAAGTATCTGCACACTGTTTTTTCAATGCCTGTCTCTTTGAATTCTCTTGCTTAACTACAGGGGCAGGGTTGCAGTACCAGGTCCTGGGGCGAGAGACCTTCACCCTGTGAAAGAAGCATTAATAGCATAATCCAGAGTGAATACAGTTATGGGATGTATTTGTGTTTGCCAAAACTGTCCCCGTACAGCTGTGTGGACCTGGGACTAAGTTGTCTCAGTTGATTAATTAGCTGCTAAAAGCAGCTGTATCCCAGTGAAGGTGCTTGCATGTGAGTCTTGCACACCATGCAGGTGACAGATGCCTTCTGCAGGATGGGCAAGACTCTTAACCTTGCTGGCAGGAGGTATGTACTGCACTGCACTGCTTCCCTGACCAGAGCTGTGCCCTGTGCCCTGATGCTGGCTAGTAAAAGCAGAAAGTTTTAGAGCAGCCTGCTTAGCAGATGTTCCTCTGCTGAGATTCATCAGGAAACAAGGTGCAGCAAGAATCACACCTCTCTGGTCAGGAGACGGGGCAATGGTCTGCTTAAAGCAGAGAGACACTGACACCAGGCCCCTGTGCCTGTGTGAAGAATGCAGAAGCCTGGTTTGGGAGCAGGTAGCACATGTCTTCCTGCTTCAACATAAATCTGTTGTGGGGACAGCAGACCGAGGAGAGGGGAAGTAATTTTTATGGAACTCTCTTGTACAGTTTGCTCTGTATGGAGCCATGTCATGAAATTTACAGTGCATGTAGCTGGCTCTCAGGAGGAAAACCAGCAGTGTTTCATGATATATTAATTGCCTTATTTAAAACAACGTGGTTAACCGTTTCCTTTCTACAAGTCCTGGGGTATTGGCAATGGGAATGTATCCCCTATTTCCAATACATAGCTTGGTGTTCAGTGTGAGGCAGTGCTGAAGCTGACTTCATGTGCATCTTTTTCATGTCATCGGGATGCAAGCATTGTCTCATTGTCATTGGCAGAGACAAGATAGCTGAAAGGGCCTTTTGAGTCTCCCAGAGTCACTCTTCTAACCTTTAGGCATCGAGTTACCTTATTCGTTTTTGGATGGGGAGGAATGAATTTTGAGAGAATAAGTGGTGTGGAAGGAAAGTGGAGGGGAGGAGAGAGATTTTGGCAGAATAGGAGAAGGATAAGATGGATGAAAATGATGGATGATTTCAAAAAAGAAGGAGAGAAGGCACCAGAGAAAATAATGGATCTAGGAAGATTCTGGGAATGACAATGATTTTTATTTCTGTTTGATTTTATTACTCGGAGCTGCATGCAGGTAAAGATTTTATTTCATGGACTGGTGGAACAGAACTGAGAAGAGGATGTGTGTCTTCTCGGGAGTTTTCTAGCTGTTTCTCCTTGTGCCACTTTCCATCTGCTTTTTTTGCATGAGGTTGGAAGTTTGAATCTCTTGCGGCTTCTCCTTGGGTGATTGCAAACAGTTCTCTCAAGACCTGCAAGGCTGCAGGTTTTTGGGGTTTTTGGGGTTTTTGGCCATGGAAACATCACTTAAAAATTATTAGGATGAAAGGGAAGAGGCATTACTAATGCAATGCAAGTTTAGCATTCCAAATGAGAGGGTAAAAAGGAAATGGAGTTTTGGTGACATTTAAGATTGAAGTGTTCACTGTAACTTTCAAAACACCCCTTCTAGCATTTACATTCCTTCTTTTCTCCCCTTTTTATCTCTTTTGGCCTTGCATACAAGAAAAGGAATGAGGACAGAAATTACCTCTAACTTTCGAGGGACTGAGACTTCTGAAAAGGTCTTTTGATTTGATCAAATTCTCTTGATTCCCTAGGAGTAATGACACAGGAGAAAGAGAGTCCAGCTTGTCAGGCTCGGTCATTTGAACATCTAAAGTGCTTTTCAGAGTGGCAAGTAAGAGGTATAGGCAGAGTTTGGAAACATGTCTATGAACAATAGAAAACAGTACTTAAGTGTTTTTTTTGGTAGACCCTCATGTTATGTGCTTTCCTTGGGAGTGCACTGGGACTAGGTTGCCAGAGGTTTGGCTGGATTTCAGCCTGCGTCTTCCGATGTCAGGGCAGCTTTCGTGCAGGAATACCGCACAGGCCGTGTGGAGAACAGGTCTCAAGGAGAAGGGAGACTTCTTACATGAAGCTGGGGGAGCGTGAAGCAAACATAACCATTATTAATTCACTGCCATGTGTGTCTGCTCTGCTCAGAGGTGTGCAGCACAAGAGAACAGAAAGCAGTTGTTCGGCATGGGGCACGTACCACGCGCACGATGGATCCGAGCCATGGAACCCTTGTGCACTAAGAACTGAGCCCAGGTGCTCCGAGGAGTGTGTCATTGTGGGTTGGATGGGGAGTGGTACAAGTCTGTCTCTTCAGGAGATGCTGGGCCACATTGTGGTCTCTTGAAGAGCTCTGTCTGTTCTTTGGTTGCTGCTGCAGGGTTTCACAGATTTCACAGGATATTTTGAGTTGCAAGGCACCCAAAAAGGTCACCAAATGCAGCTCTTCAGTGAATGGCCTGTATGATCCAGAGATCAAGAGCAGAGACAGGCAATCTGTGCCTCTGTTTCTTACCTGAAGGCAGACAGAGCTGGAGAGCTTTCTGTTAGAATTTGAAAACTGTTATTTGGAATAAAAATACTGCCTGTCCCAATTGAGTGCTGCTTCTGCAGTCTACACAGCCTTTTTGTGCCCTGCTTCCATGCTAGAGAGACTCACAAGACTCATCTAATGTGATGCTCTCCCAGCAGTGATCTTGCGTTTGCACAGGCTTAGTTTGTACAAAACTCGTAAAAAAGTCTTTGAATATGTTAGAGGATGGAGTAGAATGCCTGTTTGTGTCACTGGAGTCAGCTGTGAGCCTCCTCCCTTCACTGCCCTGAACCAGAGAACAGAGACAGGTGCTGGCAGGGGAACAGAGGTGGGTTGAGGGTTTGTGCCTGGATGGGTGTTCAGCTGGGTGTCAGGTGGGTGAATTCGGGGTGCAGCCAGGACCCTGCTGTGCAGGATGTAAGCAGAGGGTGTAGCTCATGTCTGGAGCCAGGTCCCTCGGGAGATGGTTGTTGGGTTGGGCCATGGGCAGCTCTGGGCACCGAGAACAGCTCTCTGCAAACAGGAAGGTGATTTCCAGCCTGGGTAGCTTGAAAAATTTTCTGGTGCCAGAGACCTCAGACACCTTCCTGGAGGAGCTTCACGTGGCCTTGCCAACAGCAGAAATTTCTTGTGTCTACTGGACTTGTTCAGCTCCTGTGAGTTCTCCAGGCGGCATTTGTACCACTTCAGTGCTTTTATGTATCCATTTCTTTCTTTTGTGGTGCTGTCATGTGATCTCTGCTCTTGAAAGTGCCACCAACCCTTTTGCTCAGCAGTATCTTCAGGTCTGTATCTGGATGGGGTGGTCTTGTCCCTCTGCAAGTCTTTTTTGCAGTCTCACAGAGTTGCTGAGATTAACCTCAAGGAAATCGGGCCCACTTGTTTTTACAATGCAGCGGAAAAGTTTTCAGCTCAAACTCTACATCAAACAAACAAACTGAAATTAAACTTTTGCCTTTCATCTACCATTATACCACTCTTAACAGTAACCCTGAAGAGTGATATATTTGGAAGGAGCTACTCTGGCCAGTTAATGGTTGGAATGGTTGGAATCATGGTCATTGCTAAACAGCTTTAATTGCAGCTCAGCTCTTGGTGCCATAATGAAGCGGGTTGCTCTGAAGTAGCTATATCTGATTCACCTGCTTTGTCCCTGGATGTTAAAAACTGAAATTTTGGCATGAAGTACTGCAACTGAAAATTGCTTGAAATGGAGATACTGGGTGCACTTCTGAGTGGGTTAGTGCAGCCAGGATGAGTGGGTGCATAGCCCTGCCACACTCCGGACATAGCAGACTTATTGCACATGAAATTAAAATTATTATCTGATTTCTCGCCAATTTCTCTGAGTCTGTTTTCTGTCCAAATCAGGAGCAGCTGTAGCTCTGTAATCATTGCTAGGCTTTTATTGAATCTGCCTGGGAAATGCCAGGAGAGATTAATGCCATTCTCTCTCCCACTCCTATGACTGATAAAAGTTTTGCTGCTCCCTAATTGGAAACTTCTTTGATGCACTTAAAACACATGTCTTTTGACTCTCTTGTCTCCCCTAGACTTTGAAAGCAGATGATTTATATCCTCCTTGTACCAACTTGTTCTGTGTTTGAAGCCTACTGTCATGCCTTCCCTCCTCCATCTCCACCCCTATGTTTTTAGGATTTCTTAGAGGAGAATTCAGGGCAGAGCTGTATGGACCAGTGATCAGAGGTGTGAGATCTGCTAACTCTCTGGCATGTCCTCAAGAGCAGTGCCCAGAGCTGAGGTCTTTTGTCTAAGGTTTATGTTGCTGGTGATCGAAGCTGAACAGAAGTCCCAGTGCAGGCCAGCGGAGTGGAGTGTGAGCACGCAGTATACAGCATCCTCTTGTGTGCACACTTGCTTCACGTTATTTCTCTCCTGGAAATACAGAACAACTCATGCCATGAGTTGGTACTTCAGCACAAAGCCAGTGTACGTCATTTCTTGCTTTTATTTTCAGAATAGGGAATATGCCTGTAAGGAAAGAAAATACATGGAGAACACTGAGGTTGGAGAATGGTGGGGTTGTTCAGCCTTTTCCCTTATATAAAATCCCTCAGAAATTATCACCAACACTAGGCTCATTGTTGAATTGGGATGGGTGGCAGCAGACACTGACACTCTTGGCTCCAAGAGAGTCGCGATGCTGAGCCCTGGGGTTTGTTTAGCAGGTGGGGGCCTGGTACCTGATAGTCCTGCTCTGGGCATCTGGGAAGTAGGAAATGAGTCACCTTCCTGGCAGTCAGCAGCAGGATGCATGGAAGTCCTGGCTCCCAACTCTTCTGGTGCCATCACAGCTGGAGATGTGCCTGTCTATTCCCAGGGGAATGAGGAGAGCTCTGCTGTCTACCTAATTCCTTCCTGGGGTGGCACGGTCACGCTGCCTGGCTGTGGTTCCCTGGGTGAGCAGAGTGAGAGATCTCATTGCTGCCAAAACACGCCAGTTCCCCTCCTTCCAGATGTGATGTGACCCCTATCACTTGTGCTCTTTTTAACCCACATCAGATGCTTTCTGTGATCTGATTCTGCTCAAGTGCCTTGTTCTGGTTTTTGGATTGGTTTTGTGATTGGTTGTTGTTGTTGTGGTTTTTTGCTTGTTTGTTTGCTTGTGTTTTCATAATTCCCGTCCTCCCACACATTAATTTTCTGCTCAGAGTAAGAGAAATCAGCTTGTGGATGGGGCTGAAGGTGCCAGACCACAAGCAGTCGTGGACTGTGTGCTGGAGAGGTCACCTCCTAGCAGCGTGTGGGGCCGCACCCAAGAACTGGTATTTGTAGGAGATAAGGTGCCCATCAATCTTCTTTCAGGCCTTTCCCAGGAAGTAAGGAAAATAATTTCCTGGTCTGCTCCCAGCACTGCTAGTAGTATCAAAAACACTGAGGATATAAAAAATGAGAAATGGTAGAACAAAGCATTGACAAAGTTTTGAGTTTTTACACTGTTGGGGCTGACCCTGCCACTGTGAGTCTTCCACGAAACACTGTGGTGCCAGAGTAGAGGGTACTCTCAGCTTGATCTGGATTAAGCCACCATATGTCTGGGTTTCCTCAACATATTTCACTTTTTTCCATGTGGTTATTTTCTCCAGGAGCAAGATAAATTCATCCAGAATTCACAAATGTCATGCATGATTGTAATGGTTTGACCCAGGGTAGATGCCAGGCACTCACCAAAGCTGCTTACTCAGTCCTCTCTGAAGCTGAACAGGGGAAAGAAAATTTAATGAAGAGTTTCTGGGTTGAGATTAAGGCACGGGAAGTGGTCGTTCAGCAAATAGCATCATGGGTAAAACAGGTTCAACTTAGAGATATTATTTTTATTTATTACTGAGAAACTCAGAGCAGGATTATGACAAGTAAAACAAACTCTTAAAAACACCCTCCCCCCACCCCTCCCTCCTTCCAGCTCTACCTCCTACCCCAGCAGTGCAAGAGAACAGGGAATGGGGGCTATGGTCAGTTCATCACCCGAGGCTGCTCCCACTGCCCAGGGAGAGGAGTTGTTCTCCTGCTGCACCTGGGGTCCCTCCCATGGGAGGCAGCTCTCCATGAGCTTCTCTGACATGGCTCCATCTCATGGGCACCAGCCCCCCTCAAACTGCTGTGGTGTGACTCTCTTCCACGGGGTGCAGTGCTCCAAGGACAGGCTGCTCCAGCCTGGGGCAGGGCCCCTCTCCCCACTGAGTCTCCCACAGGATCACAGCCTCCTCCAGGCATCCACCTGCTCCAGCATGGGCAGCTCCATGGGCTGTGGGTGGATCTCTGCATCCCCCATGGACCCCCATGGGCTGCAGGGGCACAGCTGCATCACCATGGGCTGCACCACAGGCTGCAGGGGAATCTCAGCTCCAGTGCAGCTCCTGTCCCTCCTTCTCCACTGACTTTGATGTCTGCAGAGTTGTTCTTCTCACAAGTTCTCTCTCTGCTCTTCTCTGGTTGCAATTACAGCTCTGCAACCTCTTTTTGTTTTGAATTCTTCTTAAGCAAGTTATCACAGAGGGGTTACCATCATTTCTAATTGGCCCAGCCTTGGCCAGTGGCATGTCCATCTCTGGAGCCACCAGGGATTGGCTCTACTGGGCATGGAAGAAGCTTCCAGCAACTTCTCATAGAAGCCACCCCTCTAGCCCCTCTGCTACCAAAACCAGGCCATGTAAAACCAATACAACGGTGCAGGCAAATCTGTAATCCTAGGGTAAGTGGGATGCAATAGGAAAACTGGGAACATGCTGGCTGATGGTGAAGCACGTGTTTAGTTCATTTGTACAGGCATATGCCTGTTAGGTTGGTCAGACATTTCCTCAGGAGTAGTAAATATGCTATAGCACAGCTCTCATAAGAATGTATTGAAGTGCTGCAGACATCCCTAGGCTTCACCACCCTTCTAGGAGCTCACTCCTTTGGCAAGGGCTGAGACATTTGCAGTCATGTTTTGCAGGTGAGTTGTGAAAAGCTAGCATTTCATAAACAGCCATGTAAAAGAGTGAGAGCTAAAGCAGAGCTAAGTCCCTTCAGTGGTGCTGCATTGTATTTCTGAAGACAAGCGGTGGAGCTGGAGTCTGTCTCTAACTGCCTGTTCTCTAGAGGTCACACAACCATTTTGATGGTCATGTTTGGTAAGCACCAAGGAGCTGAGTAGGCTGTGTTTGAGGGTATCAAAATACTTCAGTGGTATTCTTGGCAGCCTTTCAGGTGCCAGAAAGAAAATTCTCACCTGTTCTGAGTACTGGGCTGACATTTGGTATGGCTTTGCTTTTTTATCTTGTAATTTCAGACCCAACTGCTGAGCTCTGTCTTAAAAAAAAAAAAAGAGATAACTAAGGAACAGATTCTTGGTTGATTCCCTTCTGCTCTTCCTTCCATGACTGGTTGCTGACTGCACTTGCTGCATCAAGCTTTCATGAAGTTTCCTCTGCTCTGTAGCTGAGACTCTCATCACAATCAGATCTGCTTCTTGGAGTAGTAGTATTCTTTTGGAGTGAAGACCCAGGAATGCCGATAGTGAGAGGCCACAGAAACAATTTTAAAGCGCGTGTCTTTGCTATATCTCTTATAGTTGCATTGTCCTGCTTACAGAGACAGAAGAGCTACTTCCTCTCTTCATGCCAGCAGTGAGGAATTCTGAAGCAACTGGGTGTATTTTACTCTATTTTGTGTGAAGTACAACTTATTCTTTCATGAGACAGTGTTTCCAGTGCTTGTGGAGGCTGACCTAGAACAGAGACTGGATGGAGGTAAAGAACAAAGCAGGTATTTATTAAGAGGCCTCAATAGATCCACCTTGGGCAGCACAACCCAAAACGGCCACAAAAATGGATGACCATCCATTAGCATTTTTTTATCCGGTCCATTATCATATTGGGGCTAATTGTCCAATTACAGCCATAGCCCATGAAGTCCCATCCTTCTTGTTTTCTCTCTTCAGTTGTTTATGCTCTTGGGCCTGGGATTGGCTGTCCTCAGGTCCCCAGCTAGAGAAGGAATTGTTTTGTCTGCTATCCCATAATATGAAGCCTAGAATTACACACTAAAGCAGAACAAAATCTGAAATATATAAAAGCTAAAACCTGAGGCATCACTAGGGTTGCACATTTCAATAGGCAGAAGCTCTCTGGAAACACTATCCAGCCTGAAAAACTGTATCTGACCTGGTAAGCAGGGATCTGAGAAGTGCTTGTAGGGGTCTTTCTATCCTTCTCCAGGAATTCTTCAAATTCAAAAAGATCTACTTAACGTTCTTTGCTGGGAGAGGTGGAAATGAAAAGTCCACAAAGTCCCAGGATATGTTCCCTGAGGGCTGAGTGAGAGGACATTGCTAAGCACAGCCTTTACATCAGCTGTATGGTTAGAAACACGTGAACAGTACTGTAATCTGCACTGTCTCACTCCATCCCGGTTCTCCCGTCCCCTGCAGGAGGACTAGCAATATTGGGAATTAGGTCAGGATGATGAGGAGGGAAGCATGAGGCCGATTCCTGGATTACAAAAGCTGTGCTGCCTTCCTTCTTTCTCCAGGATGCAGAGGGCTCTGCACTACCCTGGCAGCGGGTCAGTGATCTTCTCTCCACTTTTATCCCTTTGTCAGTTCAGGATCGGTCTGTGTGCTGGCACCAGAGGCCTGAGCAGCAAGTGAGGGAGGTCTTCCACCTGTTTGACCAGAAAGAGGAGCCAGACCTCAGTTCCAGCAGCCTCTCAAGATCTGCTGTCCGTGCGTGCTGCCCAGTGTTCATGGGCGGTCTGCGCGCCCCTGCTGCGGGCACCCTGGCACTTTGCTGTGCCACAAGCACTGGGGTGAGCTGGGCATCCCTCAGCTCTGGCTTCAGGCCTCACTCAGGGCTGCACACAGGATTTTCAGGTCCTTGGGTTCTTCCCATGTGGGCTCACACAGCTCAAACATAGCTGTGCAAGGAGAGACCCTCTACACCGGGGCTGACCCTCCAGTGCAGGGAGAAAGCTAATGCTTTAGCTTCTTAGTCCAAAAAACATTGAGGGAAAGCATATTGTTAAGGGACTGGGCAAAGCATTAGATTTTCAGATGTTTTAAAATGCACAAATAATGCCTTTTAATTGTTTGGAGATGATAGTGCCTGTTTTTGCAATGTAAAAGCAATCCTGTCGTACTGAAAATATTGGTATATTTTTTGTCACTTTCTCCCCCTCCCCCCCATTCCTTATACCGACATTTGCTCTTTGCACTTTTTTGAAAATGGTTGCCTGTCGAAACAGCAGTTTTTATGAACGAGGAAGAAATGTGTTGGCATCACTTCCTGCCAGAGGAACAGGTGAGAAAGCTGAGCCTGCAAGGCACACTTCAAGTTTATTGGGTTGAAAGTCTCTGCCTTGTATGGGTGTGCATCTTGGTATGTTGGCAGTGGCATTTTAGGGCAGTACAAGATACACGTGGCTGAGATCCAGAGGCCCTAAAATCACAGGATCACAGAACAGTTGAGGTTGGAAGTGATCGCTTGAGGTCATCTAGTCCATTCCTTCTCAAAGCAGGATCAACTAGAAGAGTTGCCCAGGACCGTGCCTCCGAGGATGCAGACTCCATAATGTTTTGGGCAGCTGGTGCCCAGTTGAACAGTGTTGGACAACCCTTACAGAGAAAAAGTGTTTCGTGGCATATAAATGGAGTTTTCTGAGTTTCAGTTTGTACCCATTGCTTCTTGTCCAGTTGCTGGGCACTGCTGAGGAGAGTTTGCTTCTGTCTTCTCTACCACTGCTCTAATACTGAGGTATTGGTATGCATGGTAAGATCCTTCTGAGCTTCTCTAGGTGAAGAGTCCTGGCTTTCTCAATAATTGCTCCTCTGTGCTTGGTCATTCCTTTCTCCAGAAGAGACTTGAAACTTCAGACCACTCACTCTCTCCCAGCTCGAAAGCAGTGTAGCTAGAATTACCTTGCAGTCAGGCAATTTAGTTAATTTTGGAAAGATAATAGTCCTGCTGTAAGAAGCAACTGCTGCATCTGGGCAATACAGTGATTCCTCCCCCTGCTCCTGGTGTGCATACACCCAACCACTAAAACTGTAATGAGCATGAAATTGTTTGAGAACACTGCACCTCTGGGGCTCTTTGGGTAGGTAGCCAGTTGCATATAAGCTCAACTTGCTTTCTGCCCGTGAACATCCCTTCTTCCAAGATCAGCTTTCAGGATTGCTTCTTTCTTTTTCAAATAACTTGCATTTCTTTGTTTTTGTTTGGCACAGGCAGCTCTCACCGTATAAAAGACCCTTTGCACCTGATGTTTTCTGTGGAAAAGATTTATTCAGCTAAAAATGTGGACAAATCAGGGTTAGCATAGGTGAAACATGCTAAGCTAAAAGAGACCAACAAAGATGACTATGAAAGCAACTGGTGATCTGCCAGGACTGTTACAGGCATGTGTATTTGTCCAAGGTGGGGTTGGCGCTGAGCTGTGTCAGTAGAACTGGGAGGAGGCAGGAAATAGGATAGAACTTGTGTCCAGTAGTGTTCACAGCCCAAATCTTCCAGTGTGACACTGTATGTAAACTTTGTGGAACTTTGTATCGATGAGAGCTTGTAAAGCTCCAGTTTGACAGCCCAGTATCGAGCCATATGGCTCCTTAGCCTTTGATAGACATCCCAAGAGGATGCAGTACCATACCAGCCACATGGACAGTTTGGTTTAAAATTGCTTAGACCTCTGCTTGTCAGGTGATGATGCTCTTGGCTTCCTGCCATTGACTGCATGCATGCTTCCCTTAACCCTTCAACCATGTGAGTGAGCTCCCTAAGCCTTGCTCAAAAGCTGCTTGGTTGGGTTCCCTTGTCAAATCGGAGTATTGTTGATCCAGCATCACTGTTCACCAAATGCACTTTAAAGAAGTCAGTATGGGGCAAAACCATGCCTTCTGCCAGTATTTGCCTATATTCCCAGCTGTTGTGTGAGGTGCTCTTTCACCCATAATCTTCCTGCCTTTCTTTTCATTTCTGCATTTCTTTTCATTTGGGCAGTAGAATCTTCTCCCTAGACTCATTGTATGCCTTTTACTCTCTAAATCTTGTGGGTTCTGGATTTAATAGTCTTAATTACCTTCTCTGACCAACACTAATAGTTTCCTATTTGAAAATAGCCAGTTGAAGGACAGGATTCTACTCCTCTGCTCTCATGAGACCTTACCTGGAATGCTGCATACAGTTTTGGTGTCCCCAACATAATAATGACATGGAATTGCTGGAGCAAATTCAGAGGAGGGCTATGAAATTGCTAAAAGCACTGGAGCACCTCCCCAGTGAGGACAGGCTGAGAAAACTGGGGCTGTTCAGCCTGGAGAAAAGAAGACTGCATGGAAAGCTCAATAGCAATCTTCCAGTGTCTGAAGGGTTCTACAGGGAAGGTGCAGAATGCGTCTTCACCAGGAAGTGTAGTGGTAGGACAAGGTCTAATGCATACAAACTGAAAGAGGGGAAACTTAGATTAAATATTAGGAAGAAATTCTTTACTGTGAGGGTGGTGAGATACTGGAACAGATTTCCCAGAAAAGCTGTGGATGTCCTATCCCTGACAGTGTTTGAGGCTGGTTTGGATAAGGCCTTGAACAACCTGGTGTTGTGGGAAGTGTCCCTGCTCCTGTCAGGGGGGCTGGAACTAGATGGTCTTCAAGGTCCCTTCCAACCCAAACCATCCTATGACTCTGTGACTCTATGATTTTACGAGATCCGTTAAATTGTTCCATTCAGCCTCACTGCTCTCTGTGAGAAGGGGTTCTTGTGCTTAGCATGCTTTATGTGTCGTTTAAACACTATTAAAATGCATTCTGTCAGAGGGCTGTAGTGCAGCTATAAACCAGACAGGCAGAACATAATTGTCTGTGGAACAAACATCAACAGGTGACTGTAGCTATTCCTATGATCTATCAAACTTCTTTTTTCTGTTCATGTGAGCAAAATTTAGCATAAGTTTTGGTCCCAAACCACCTGAGGGCTAAACAAAACATGCATCCAGACTGGCTTGTTCACTCACCATCTTTCATGCTTTCCATGTGCAAAATGTTGTATTTTTCATACTTTCTGAACTCTATTGTACCAGAATTCATCTCCTCTTGAACTTGCTGCCATGTGGCCCTACTCCATTGATAGGGACTGCTGGCACATGCACAGCCCAGCTGGCTGGTGGTGCTGAGAGCTGTCACCTCCCTGCACTCTCCTTCCTCCATCAGAGATGTGCAACAGGGTTATGGCAAAGGGGTGAACACCAGAAAAACCTGTGTCTGCAGCTTGCTGGCTGAGGGTTGGTGTGAGGAGTGGGGTTCTGCGAGCCTTGCCAGGATGGCCCATCCTTATGCCTTGGGACGTTGTGTTTCTCTCCCTGCAGATGTCGTGGCACCCACAGTACCGCAGCTCCAAGTTCCGCCACGTGTATGGCAAAGCTGCCAGCAAGGATAAGTGCTACGACTGTGTGCCCATCACCCACAACATCAACGACAACCACTTCTGCGCCGTGAACCCCAGCTTCATCGCCGTGGTGACCGAGTGCGTGGGCGGCGGCGCCTTCCTCGTCATTCCCATCAAGCAGGTGAGCTCCCCGGGGCGAGCTGGCTTTTGAGAGCCCAGCAAGAGGCTGGAGGAGGGACAGGCTTTTTAGGGAGCCAGGTCGCAGAGGATAGTCAGTTAGTGCTGCTGCCCAAATTGCAAAATGATGGAAGAGGCTCCAGTCGCCCTAGCAGGTCACTCCTGGCATGTGTGTATTTGTATGTCTTGCATTGCTCCTTGCAGATTTTTAACACCTTGCTTTGTTTTACAACTCATTTGCCTTTTTGTATAGTCAGCAGAATGTGCTGTTCAGATGTTTGTCTCCTGGGAGAAACTGCAAATTAAAAAGTATTTAGTGGATAAAGGGGGTAAAACCAGAAAAATGCTTTAGTGACATGGATTCAGCTGTGACCAAAGGAGAATATGACATGTTTCTGCCGTCTCCTTTGTGAAAGAATGGAGACACAGTTATCAGGCAATGAAGCTCTTAAACTTCAAGCAGTGGTGCTGTGAAGACTCCCTTTCAGAAACAAATCCCATGTATATATGGGTTTTCATGATCTAGGATCTGCTGAGAGGGAGAAGCTGGCTGTCTGATGTTTATTGCTTCAGTAAAATTAGGCATGCACTGGATTAACTTCAGTATGGGATTATGATCTCTCTGGAATCAGGACAGAACAGATGAAAGGTAAAAGTTCAGCCTTTAATTAAAAGTTAATTGATGGTGTTATTGTAATGCCACTTTTTCAATATATGTTTGCTGAGGATGAAAGTGAACTGGTTGTGCTTGAAGAACGTAGCACAGTTTCCGGCCCTTCTGGACTTTGTTAATTCATTCCTTCAATGCTGGTGATGTTTAGAGACTGTCCTTCTAAAATTAACCACTACCCTGTTTTTCTTGACTGATTCACTTCTGCCCCCGCAATGATGGTCTGTTGAGGCTCAACAACTTGTCTTTATCACAGAACTGCATCTGTAGGCAGACAGCTGTTGACTGTGAGATGTGATGTGGGACCAAGCTCTCAAAGTGCTGGCAAAAGTAGCTGAAGGTGCTTGTACTGCTTACTATTAATTTTTCTGTCTTCTTACCTCTTCTCAGTTTGGCTGGTCTTTGTAGTAATTTTTCCTTCTTACACCTGCTCAGATACTCCGCCCAGTTTTGAAATATTGCATGCAGAAATCAAAGTCATGGTAGAACTAAAAAAGATACAGAAAAGGATAATTAAAGTACGTCAATGAAAATGTAAAAGTACTTTCATATGAGGAAAGACTTTGCAGGTCAGGCCTCAGTCAGTCTGGGAAAAAAGGCAAGATGTATAAAGCTGTGAGGAGAACAAGTTTAAGGAGCAACACTTTTTGATTTGTTTGGTGAAGGGGATTCTGGAGACCAGGGAGCAGACCATTAGCCGCAGACGTAAATGCCACTGCCATTCAGATGTGGGGCTCACTGTTCTGGATGCTGCTGAGTCTGGAACAATTAATGGCTTCAGAACTGTGCTATGGACAGGAGTCCCTTAAGGATCCCCTTAATCCCTTAAGGATTAATCTTTGGTTGTGGATCAGAGAAATTAGGTACTTCACACAGCTGTTCTCTGAATACCAGCTCCTGACCTATGCTGGAGGGCAAATTAGCCTCAGCCTCCCAAAGAAAGGGATTCCCTGAGCCAGGACCTGCCACACCAGCTACTTTGTTTTGTCTGATACACTTCCAAAGTGGTACCATCTGGTGCAAAGCAGAAACTTTTGACTTGTGTTTCTGATGGTGGCTTTTTGTGACTGCCATCTCTTGCTGTGAAGGTGAGCCATGGCAGACAGTGTACCGGGCACTTGGCTTGTGGCCTTGGCTGCCAGGGCACAAGGCAGCTTGTTCTGGAGGTGTGTCTGGGACAGTATTGCCCTCTTACAGTGGACAGCTGACTGTGGTTATTTTTCACTGGATTCATGGGAAGCAGACACCTCCCAAGTGGGACAAAGTGTGGAGGAAGAGCCCAAGAGACAAGAGCCAGGACGACATTTGGTGGAAGCAAGAGATAGTAGCCAGGACAGGGAGGGCTACAGTTGCTGAAGAGGATAAACAACCTGTTCAGGGAGCTGTTCTTGTCCCTCCCTCCAATGTTTTTTTAGTTCATTCCGCATGTGTCGCTGCTAGGGGGGCTGCCTATCTAAGGATGTCCTTGAATGAAGCCTCAGCTTCGCTCTGTTTAACTGCACCTCCTTGTTTGTTTGTTGTACTCCTCTGGTGCTGAGTCACAGACACCAAGGTCTCTCATCTCTCCTTGAATAAATACCACTTCTTTCCTTCTGCACCAGTCTTCTTCTCTGAGAGCCTGGGGGTGGGGTAGGGCTAGGGACAGTGGAGGTTATGTAAAGAACGAGTTCTTTGCCCTAGATACCATCCTTATAGAAGGCCTTTGCATTCAGCCTTATAAGAAATTAGCTGAATATTTGCTATCACTTTGGAAACTGTCTGTTGCAGGGCGTGTCAGTGACATCCTGGTGAGTATGTGCCACTGAAACCAGCTGGGTGGAAGGGCAGCACATCCCAACAGAGAGGGAAGGGGCTGCAGCCACAGGGGTTGCCTGGTGCCCAGAACAGGCTGACTGTAAATCTTACAAGTTCAAGGAGACATGAGCTCAGTGACTGTAAATGAGAGATCAGCTGCTTTCCCACAGTGTGGCCTGGCTGTAGATGTGTGGGGGAAGCGCATGCACAGCATGCCAAGGAAAGATCTTGACTGGGAGGGAAATTTTGTGGCCTTCCTTTGAGAGGTGAAGTCCTGCCTTTTTCCTTTCCCTGTTGAGACCGCATCTGTCTCTTCCTCGGCAGCAAAAAAAAAAAAAAGTGAGAAGAAGGTCCCAAGAGAAAGGAGATTATTTATGCCCAGGTCTGCAATCTCCAATCTTTCAGTGTGTCAGCACCAGGTGTGAAAGGGAGGATATCTGTGGCTGTGCAGACTTCATAGACACAAACTCCCCTCCCTTCTGTCTGGGATCGTGGGCTGTAAAATGAAAGTGATGATGACCCCGCTGGCCTTGCAGAACTGACATGTATTTAAGTGCTGTGCTGCTGCCCTTCAGGGGCACAGGGGGGCTGACTGACCTTGCAGTATTCTACCCCACACAAATCTGCTGGGAGAGTTTTAACAGATGTTCCACTAGAAGTGATTTTGGTCAGCGAGCTCCAAGCTTTTCAGTAATTCTGGAGCATTAGAATGGGAGTGGTTGAAAACCTGCTCATTTTCAAGCTCTGCAGGCAACTGTGGAAGTCAGTACCACTTCATGGAACGACAACACATCTAGTTACTGAAATAGTTTTTGATATGTAGAATGAAATTTCCTCCAGCAACAAAGACCTTCACTTCCAGATGCAGATGTGCATCTCAGACCAGCAGCTGTAGCTTTATGTCCTGTATGTTTGTTGGGGGGCTCATGCTCCTGCCTGAACCTGCTCCTGTCCCAGAGCTTGCAGTGGGGCAGGTGAGACTGGTGGCTGGAGAACAAAAGCTCCTTTTCAAAGTCTTTTGGGGAAGTGGGAGTGGGGTAAGAGACCTTTGAAGCATGGGTCAGGTAAGCTGGGCTTAGGACAGCCTGGGAGTCTCCCAGAACGGAGTGGGAAGCAGGCAGGCAACTAGCTCTGGGAGGGGACATAGTTCCCTAAGGATCAAGGGATCCCTATCGATCCAGCTGTCCGCCCCTTGTAGTTGTCATCTTGAAACCAAGCTCTGAAGCCTACAGAAGGACACTGTGGGTGGAGGAGTGCTTCTTATTAAAGGCCTTTTATCTCTCTTCTGCCTTCCCAAATCTCTTTGCATTGTGTTACAAAAGGGAATTGGTTTAGACTGTGGTTTTAAAAACCACAGTCTTTTACATTTCAAAGCCCTTTGGATGTTCAGTTTAAAGGAGGTTAGCCCCAGTTTATGCAACAAAGTTTCCAGTGAGGCCAGAATAGTTACACGCTGATGTCCTGTTCTGTACTCAAAATTGCAAAAATCCCCCAAAATTTAAAAGCTGGGAAAATGATATCCTATCCACAGCCTGTTGAGGGGCAGCAGTGATTCCCCGCAGCTCTGCTCTCCTAAGCCCCACCTCTGGAGAGGAGTAGGGAGTAGTACACCTACAGAAGTGTCTGCTTTCTAGGAGAGCACACCTCTGCAATCATTTCGGTCTGCAGCTCTTCCAGGTAGGAAGCAGTAGGCTGGTAAGCACCACCAGCTTTCCATTATGTCTCCCTTCTTCAGTGACTGACTTCTGCTCTTTAGCTGATGTCCGGGGTGGGTCAGGGGGCTCCCCACACTTTTCCTGCTTCTTACAGAGGGAAGCCAGCATTACTTCAATGTTAATAAAATCACCACCGCCCTTTCTACAATTTAAATATTCGTACTTGACGCTACAGCAGAGGCTGTGCCGGCAGCGTGGGTTTATTCAATGCAATACAGCCCCCATCTGGCACAAGGCTCCCAGTACACCTTATGTGGGATTTCTACCAGTGCAGATGCCACCTAAACATGGCATGGTTTTGGGGCTTTATTTTGGGAGTCCAGAATGCTGATTGAATTTGGTGAATGGCAGGAATTGAACACCATCAGAGAGAAATAGATAGCTTGCCTAAAGAAAGACTGTGATTTGTAATTTGCGTCACAAATACCTCTTTGCTAAACCCAAAGCTTAAATAATTATTTATTTTTGCTGCTTGTAGGAAATGTCTTCTGAAGGAGAGTTTGGTGTTTTTGTCCCCCCATCAAAAGATCTTTAAAAAATGTCAAAGATCCATCTCATTTATAGATGTTTCTCCTCCAAATTACTCTTTGATGTCTGAACCCTATAGAGTGTAGGCATGCACTGAAATTTTTCACAGCAGCATGTTCTTAGGAAGGCCTGTCAGTCTTTCTTTCCTTTATGGTGGTATCATCAAGACTTGACTAGCAGGCACAGCAAAAGCCCATCCTTAACAGACAGAGAGCACCCAGGGCATTTGGAGGACAACAGGCAGAAAGAAGTTTCTTTCTGGAGCTGCCTTGAAAATGTCCTGTAATTCCATGGCTCACCTTCATTTTGATTATATTTTCTTTTCCAGACAGGCAAGCTTGATCCACATTATCCCAAAGTATGTGGGCACAAAGGAAATGTTCTGGACATCAAGTGGAACCCATTCAATGACTTTGTAATAGCTTCGTGTTCAGAAGATGCCACCGTAAGTTTACCACCTTGTGCTGTGTGTTAGTACCTGGCTAATGTGCTTTTTGGAGAATGAAGTTGAAAGAAACCAAAACTCATGAATGTGAAATGATGTCAGATGTGAAAGCATGCATATACTTATTTAAGAAGTCAGGAAAAAGTAAGATTCCTTTCTTTCTCCTGAGTTCAGACCTGTGTGATGCCTTCCGGATGATGTACCAAATCAGTGTAATGAGGAAGATCTAGTTTGTGGGGGCTTGTGCCTTTTTTTGGTGTGTTTGTATGATGAAAACAAAGTATGACTTTAAAATAGAATGGCTATTAAAGTTTAATCTCTTTGAAACTCTGTCTTTACTCTAAAAAAAGCTTTAACACAACATTATCTGCACCAGCTCTCTCAGAATAACTGCCCACAGAGCAAGGTTGAGCTTGTTCCTGCACTTTACAGTTGGTCTGTAATTCATGCTGGATCAGCTGTGGTGAGCAATATGCATCATGCAGATCTGCAGTGGGTGCTTTGGCTGAAGTTAGTGTGGTTAGGATGCAGACACTGTGGCAACTGAAAGATTGGAGTCATGTTTGTAAGGGACAATTTAGCTCATATCTCCCTACTGGAAGGTCGCTTTCAAAAGGCCGTGTAAAAAGTGTGGTGTTGATGTCTTTGGTAGTGAGGATGTCTGACTAACTGCCATGCTTTTTTCCAGAGATCCCATGTGAGATCCCACTGGGTTTATTCTCACTCTGCCACAGAGCATCAGGGAGGTTTCTCCTGTTAATTTCTCCAGACCTGGCTTGGGCTCTGCTGTTTTTGTTCTGCCAAAGAGTCACTCTTTATTATAAGCTGTTTTGATTGTCCTTCCTGTTTAGTGACTTGCCTTTGCTTGTTTGTCTACTCCTCTGGCTTTTTTTTTTTTTTTTTTGAAGATTTTCTTGTATCTTCCAACCTGTATGCCAGGCTTTCATGCTATCTCAGGAGGTGTGGCATGGTATGACTTACTTGGCAGAGGACACCACCTGGGCCACTCTTTTGGGCCTCATATGAGAAATGAACACAATCTTCAAAACATCCCACTGCACTTACAGAGTCACAGAAGTGTTTGTGTTGGAGGGGAGGTTTCTTTCACCACCTCTCAAGGCAGAGCACCTGCTCCTGTTCTTCACTCCTCCCATGGGGAATTTTTTTCCTTCCATTGCAGTTAATGACTGCTGTATCCTGTCCTCCTACCGTGCATTTCAAGGCAGAGCCTGGCTCTATTTTCTCAGTAGTCTTGTAAGTATTGAAGGCTTTTATCAATTTGCCTGGAAGCTGTCTCTTCTCCAGGCTGAGAGGCCCATCTCCCCCACCTTTTAATTGCAGGGTAAAGTCCTGCAGTCTCCTGGGCATCCTGGTGGGCCTCCAGCATCTTTCTTGCGCTGAGGGGTGCAAAACTGCATGCACTAACCCCAGCTTTCCTTGCCAGTTTTTTCCAGGAACTTGGCACTGGATCATTCCTCAGACTAAAGAATGGAAACACAGAGCATGTCACAGGTTTCAGTACCAAAAGTTGTTCCAAGAAGTCTGTCTGTCTGTGACTGTACTTTCTTTTTACTACTCTCCCATCCTCATCCTAGAACCAGGAAAGGGTATCTTAGGGATCCTCTGCACTGTGACATGGTGTAGAAATATCTCCTCTGTGCCTGCTAGGTAGCAAGGCCAGCAGACTGTGTTTCTTGTGACTGTCTTTCCTGATACCTCATAGCTGGGCCTTGGACATCCCTTTGTCCATGCCCTACTCAAGTAATTGGGTTGCTCCAAGCATTGTTCAGATGAGCTGAGAAGAACTCTATGGCTACAGATCCTTCTTCTAGGTGTTGAGTATCCTTCTAGGGAAATGGGATGCCTCTGATCTCCAGGCATTGCCATATTGCCATACACATCCATTGCCTTTGATGCTCTCCTTTTGTACCTTCAAAGAGTCTGGCTCCATCTTCTCTGTGCCTTCATGCCATGTAGTTGAAGGGCAGCCAGAAACTGAACAAAATATTTTCTTTTGAGGTCTCCTCAGATTTGCTGTGTTACTGCTTCCTCCTCATCTCTTGTCTGCTGTTGGACTCATTCTGTGGGGTCAGCATCTTACTTAACCTGCCTGTTCTGGAGAGCTCAGATTGGACAGGTTGTTGAGACATCTCCACGGCAGTATTTCCTCTGTTTTAAGTGAAGTTTGAGAAAGGTTTTTTCGGGGTCACGGAGGTGTCCACCACTTCCACTGGGCTGGACATTAGAGGAAAAGCCTTCCTTACAGTCTGTTGTTAAAAGCCTGGTGCTCTCTTCTATTTCTGAGCATTAGTAAGCCTTTGTGCAAGTAAGACTTGTGTGCAAGGATGGATCTAAGTGCTTACTGGGCTGCACCTCCCTTTGAGGAAGGCTACAAGCTTCTGAGTGGATGATGGAAATTTCACTTCTCCCACATTTCTCAGAGGTTTCTTGACTGTTAACCAGCCTTTCTTGAGCTTGCTCTGGTGGTACCACTGTTACCAAAAATCGGTAAAAATAAAAGCTTCTTAACACTAATGTAGCATTAAATAGCAGACATTCTTTATTTAGCTGGGTGTATGAGGGGATATCTCCTCTGAAATATCATGCATTCTGACTACAAAAGAAACTCCTGCTTAGGTACTGTATTTTATGTACATAGTCACTGATTATTCCCTGAATAAACATACATATGATTATAATTTCCCTCAAATCAGTAACATATTTTCTCTCTCTTTTACACATGTGTTCTTCTGTCCTGGGTATCTCTTTGGTCATCCCTGGTGGTCAGTGACTCTCAAAGTCATACTTGACCGCCCAGTCAAGTGGTAAAAGTTGTCACAACTGAGCTGGTTGTTTTCCAGTTCTTCTTCTTACAGAATGGGCATTGTGCAGTTCCACAGCCCAGTGGTTTTTGAAGAATAGGCATTGTGTTAGCCTGCCAGGTGCAGACAATTTTTCATCTGACAGCACTACAGCTATCATTTGTGGTGTACAGCTGGAGCTATGTAGAATGGCACTTTTGGGCATGGGAAGGATTGTATCTTCTCTGTGAACAGCGGGTTCCAGTTCTCACTGCTGTTCCATGAGGTCTTAGGGCTGAGCCTATGCAAATGCCTAGGGGCTGAGAGTTCGAGCTTATCCTCTTAGCCCTTCTGTGCTTTGTGGCAAATCACCAGGCATGAAGAGTTCAACCTGTCGAAGTTCTGCTGCCCTCTGGTTAGAGGAGCAACTCTGTGCCTTTCACTTCATTTCATCAGGCTTTCTTCAAGATGTAGCAAGGTAGACAGCTTGTTCATGCTTGGATTGTCCCTGCTTGCCCTGCAGGCCTGAGTCCAACACCTGCTTATTCTGCACACTAAAGAACTGGCAATTTCTGCCATTTAATGCAGCCTGAGATTCCAGCCAGGTGCTTTTCTCTGCTTCTCTCACCAACCATTTCACAGCATGAGGAGTGGGTTTCATTCTAGGCAGTTCTTGTCAGCACGAACACAACCTCTTTTCCCCTTTTCTAGTCTGTCAGCCCCATTCCTTTAGTGACAGTTGTTAAAACTGTAAGGAATCAGTCAGTCTGATTGTGTGATGTTTTCTCTAACTACTGTAGAAGTTCATGTGGATACTGCTGGACTCAACAACCATTACATTTCTGGTGGGCTTGATTCCTTATTGGGATAAAGACTGCTGAGAAGGGTGCTTATGATGTTTTCCAGGAGGTCCCAGAATTTGGGTCTGCTTCTTATTTGTCTTAGAAAGGAGTGATCCTCATCAACCAGACTGTAGGAGAGAGACTTGGGCAGCTGTGGCTGATTTCCACAAACTCTGTTCCAAAGAGCATTTCGCTTTTGCTTCAGGCTAAGAAATAGAAAAATTATGACACAAATATAGTAATTTTCATTGAGGCAAAGGATTAATCATCTGTTAGCATCCTAAATACTTGTGTTTCTAGGGTTAGCGTGAGAAAGACTCCTTTTATACCCACGTAGGTTCAGCCCCTCTTGCTGGTTTCTGCTATTGTTTTCTTCCACCACAGGAGGACAGAGCATTTTTGTCTTCATGTAGCATCCTTCTAGAAGGACCCAGAGCTGTAGGTGGGCCTGTTACAAGGCAGCATGCTCCCAGTGCTGAGTGGTTTCAGTACAGTTAAGAGGCAAGGTCTGCAAGATTAGCAGTTTATTTTTTCCCCTTGGGAATAACTTTTCGTAATTGTGCTGGCAGGTCTAAAGGTTGGATTGCCAAATTTAAAGAAACCCTGGTAGGACTGCTGTCTGAAGATAGAACATAAAGAGGAGTCTTCAGGTCCACAGAATAGTAAAGATAATAAAAATAACAAGGACAGGCTCTCAAAAAAGCCAGGAATAGTGACTACAAAGGGAATAGTGACTCCAAGGCAGTTAACAGCTATAGGTAAATTCTGAATTAGCTCCTTCTCAGGAATCTCACAAAGACCCATGCTGTGCCATTCAGGTTAAAATCTGGGACATCCCAAATCAGTTGCTGAAAAGGAACATTACCACTCCGAAGAAAGAACTTGTTGGGCATTCTCGAAGAGTGGGTCTGATTGAATGGCATCCCACGGCTGATAACATCCTCTTCAGCTCTGGCTATGACTACAAGGTGGGTCTGTGCTCCTAGGACACCCTCTTTGGCTTGGTGTTTTGAAATTTCTTTTAATTTCAAGCTGTAAGATGGTATTAAAGGGTTTGGAAGATTTCTTCAGGGGGAAATTCCATGGTGACCCAAAGGCAAAAGGATATTGCTGTAAGTTCAGAAGGACTGTCTAATTTTCCAGCCTTCTGATGAACTTCAGTCTACTCTGCACTTCTCATTTACTGAATTGCATACAGCATGCAATGCCATCCACTTTTCTTTGTGCTACTGCATGTATATGCACTGATGTTGTCTATTTTTATGTACAAAATGTGGTTTCAAAGGAAATTAAAATATTGGACATTCTTAGCTAACACTTGATACATTGCTGTTAGTATCAGGAATTATTTTAAGTGCTGGGGAACAATCACTTATGATGGTAAGACCTATACATGTAGAGAAAAGATGAAGAAGTGAATAAAGTTCACCAAGTCCCTGATGTGAGGCAGCAAAGGACTGATTTTTAAAATTATTTTTGCTCCAGATAATGATCTGGAACCTCAATGTCAGGGACGCTGTTCTTTCCAAGCCAGTGAAGATTCTTGGTGCTCACAAAGATGTGGTCCTCTCCATGTCATTCAACACAGATGGCAGTCTCCTTGCCACTGCTTGCAGGGACAGAAAGATACGTGTCCTAGACCCTCGTGCCGAAACAGTCCTACAGGTAGGTTGGGTTCAGAGGTTTGTGGTCTATCTGATCTCACACTTGGAGTGTTTCCTTTCCTGGGTAGCTTCATTGCCATAAAAGACAATATTACCATAAAAGACTGCATTGCCCAAGGCACTATGTGGTGCTGTTCCCTTCTGTTTTCCACGGAATGCTTGCTGTCATTGTTGAAAACGGGGATTTTGTATCTTGGTACCATGTTCCTTGCTCCTTGAAACCTTGCTTGGGTTGTATTGTTTTCATAGGTACCTCCTGCAGCCCTCTGAGGGACATCATGGGAGGGAATGTAGAGATGAGGCGGACAGGTGGATGCAAGTGTACGTTTGTCCCAATGACAAGTGTCCCCGTGGTTGTTCTTGTTGCCTGGATTTTATTGGCTAGGCGCAGCTGGCTGCATTTTGTAGCTATTTGCAGAGGTTTGTGTACACAGAAAATCCTGCCTGGAACTACTAAAGACTGCTGTCTTGCAAAGTGTGAACGAATAGTTAGAGAGGTGAGATTGGCTCAGCTGGTCAGAGCAGGGTGTTGATAACATCAGGATTGTGGGTTCAGTGCCTCTATGGGCCATTCGCTTTAGAGTTGGACTTGATGATCTTTGTGTGTCCCTTTCAAGTCAGAATATTCTATGGTGTGTTGTTGAGATTTTGGGGATGATCCTGAAGAGTTTAGGCCACTATTTTCAGATCCCTGTGAATCCTGCTCACCGTTGCTCAGCTGGGCTGAGCAGATCTTTCAGATGCGAGTGAAGGGGAGTTGTCAGGTAAAATGAAATGTCGCTATGCAACAGATGTTGTTGTACTCATGCAGCGTCCTTTCTCTTCTACAGGAAGGAAGTTACAAGTCTCATAGAGTAAATAAAGTCATATTCCTTGGAAACATGAAAATGCTCTTTTCTACTGGAACATCTCGGTGGAATAATAGGCAAATTGCATTATGGGATCAAGTGAGTTGAACCAAAAATCTTAACCATACCAGCTTCTGTTTTCTCTCTTTCGCTGTCACTTTTACTTTCCACCTGCCACATACACAAGAACTGATTTATAACAGGAATTCAGAAATGATCCATCAGATTCTTGAAGGGTGATAGGCCTTACTGGTGTGAGACACAACTGAGTTTCTGGAGAAGTTTTCAACAGAGAAGCCTAAGAGAACAGAGTGAATGCTGCACCAGTGTCATGGTTTTGGCTGGGATATAATTAATTTTCTCAGTAGTTGGCACGAGGTTGTGGTCTGGATTTAGTGTTGAAAGCACACTGACATTTTGGGGTGTTACTAAGTAGTGCTTACCCTAAGTCAAAGGCTTTTCAGTGTCTCATGCTCTGCCAGTGTGCAGGTGCATGAGAAACCGGGAGGGAGGATATCCAGGACAGCTGATCTGAACTGGCCAAAGGGATATTCTATACCATGGAACATCGTGCTCAACTGGGGGCACTTGGTCAGGAGCTATGGATTGCTGCTCAGGGACTGGTTGGGCATTGGTCAGCGAGTGATGAGTGGTTGTGTTGTCCATCACTTATTTTTCTTGAGTTTTATCCCTCTCTCTCCCATTTCTTTTCATTGCAATTGTTATTGTTCTATATCTTGTTTTTTTTTTTGTATCTCAACCATGGGTTTACCTTTTTCTGATTCTCTTCCCCATCTCACCAAGGGGAAGTGAGCAAATGGCTGCATGGTACTTAGTTGCTGACTGAGTTAAACCACAACAGCCCACGACAAGAAATTGTTCAAAGGACCTCATGGTTACTGTAGCTCTGACCTAACGTGGCTCTTACTGGTCTTACTGGCAAACTGGAAAGATAAACGAGCTCTAGACACAGCATACTCAGATGAAGCCCTCAAAGAAGAAAAGTGTGTTGGGTGTTTTTGATTTCTGATGATTCCTGACGGTAGAGCACTGAGGTAGTGCTTAATTGGGCATTTCCAAGAGACCTGATCTCCTGTCAGGATAGCTGCTCTCATCTACCCTTTCATGTGCGTGAGATATTTTTACTTTGTCAGCATCTAGATATGTCCCTGTGCATCAACCACCGCGCAGCAGAATCTTTTGTTTCTTTGTGACGCTTTGTTACCAAACAAAGCTGGTAGACCAGGCCTACAATTTGCTATGTTTTGGCTATGTTTGGACATGGCTTCTTTGCACACGTGAGAGACAAAGCACTATGCTGCTGTCTGAAGGCTTTCCACAATGCCAAGCAGCGCTGTGACACTTCATGGGTGTCATGTCAGGGATGTACTGCTTGGTTTGAGAACACAGTGGAAAGATCTGTGAAGCAAGGTGTGTAAAGCCTCCTCAGGAACTGGGATTGGCACAGAGCCTGCCCAGCAGGCTTCTTTCTCATGTCCTCACTCGTCTTTGTGTCTAAACCAAAGTCTGGCTTACTGCAGCCTGCAGCTGGTCAGTGCTGCAGGAGAAAATGTTATACTAAACACACGTTTATGTGAGAATTGCCACAGCCCCGGGACACCAGAGTCTGCTTTGTCAGTCCTCCCAAAATCCCTCCCTGCAGCAGTGCAGAGATAGCTTAGTGCAAGACGTGAGAGCTCTGCATGTGGAGTGGTGTGCTGTGTCCTCCTACAGGGCTTACCTGCAAAAGGCAGGTGGGAGGTTCTGTCCTTGCACCAGCACCTTCCCCCTGTGCAATGCTGAGACTGCTTGGCTAACGTGGACTGCTCTGTGGGTGCTGCACCGTCGTGAAAATATTGCCTACTAGAGGTTTTGAGAGAACATGAGTAAAATTCAGTGTGAATTTTACTCCACGCCAGTGGTGCAGGCGTACCCTGAAGGGCCCTTCATCTCCTGCGGGCTGGCCCATGTAGAGGCAGGCGATGTTTCTTACCCTGAGATGCTATCAGATGCCTGAGGTGTGACAGTGGTAGGAATTTCAGGCAAGGACTGGGACAGAGCACCCATTTCTCACCCACATTTCTCATTTCTCTGCACAGCTTTGCAGCAGTCTGTGCATGGCCCCCTGCTCAGGGCTGTGGGTCATTGCAGAGATGTGCCCACATGCCACTGCCAGGTGGGGTTCAGCTGGGGTGTCCTGGACTTGAGGTGACTGACAGGTGGTTGCATCTGACTCTTTCTCCTGTGTCCTGCCCAGAATGACCTTTCTGTGCCTTTACTGGAGGAGGATCTGGATGGCTCCTCGGGACTACTGTTTCCTGTCTATGACTCTGACACATGCATGCTGTATGTGGTGGGAAAGGTAAGTGCTTTCCACATCAGCCAGTGCAGGCTCTTTTGATTCTGCTGTCAGCCTGTGTTGTGACAGACTGAGGTTGAAGATGATCCTGAAGCATGTTAACCTAAGGATGTGAGCAGATGGGGTGGGGCCAGAGGGTGCTTCGTCACCAGGGCACATTTACCACCTTTACAGATGTACCATGTTTATTGTGGAGACAGGCAGCTGGGTCCTAACCTTCCCTATAGGAATTTGAGGATAAGCATTTGTTTCATTGTTGATCCTGCATGGCTTCTTGGGGCCAGGAATTCTTCTCAGATTGTTATGCTGAACAACAGAGTCTGGCTGATGTTGATTTTCTTTGCCTTTAGGGTGACGGAAACATTCGGTACTATGAGATAAACCCCAAGAAACCATACCTGAACTACCTGATGGAATATCATTCTCACTTACCACAGAAGGGAATTGGTGAGTGGCAGAATGTCTAATGTTACAAGAGGATTGTGGTTTCTTCGTTTCAGAGGCTGCCAGGGTCTAGGAATATCCAAAATGCTGTTTAGGAAAGAGAATGGGTCAGGTTCCTCCAGACAGGTTTACAGGTGCTCACAGTCAGCTTGGCACTGCTCACCCAAATATGACAGGAGGTGTTACAGTGTCAGAGCTTGGAAAGGACCCTTCTGACCAGCATGGGCTGGGCAGTTTTACCAGTCACTGCTACATCTCCGCTCACATACCTAGTCAAGGTAGAAAGGAAGATAGTCTGGATTTAAAAGTTGAGAATGCTCCTTGCCATTTGTCAGTCTGTTTCAAGATTTTTGCCTTTGAGCTCTATTTCCATCATTCCCACTCTGTGATTTCTGTGGTAACAGATGTTTCACAGCTTAATGCCTTCAGTCTTTATTGCTGTCTACCTTCTTTTTTACTGACATTTCCTATTTAGAAATAGATCTTTTGTGATTAGTTCTCCTCTCCTCCCTTGGAAACCCTTGTTTATTAACCTGTCTGTGTACTACCCACTGTTTAACTAATTCGTGTCACAGAATTTAGCTTTCAGCCCTCAGACCCTATTGTTAACCCTTTCTTGAACCTTGTCTGGTCTACTCTGAGTCATATTCCTGTGCATGTTTTTAGGGTCATTAACACCCCTTCAACTCTTTCTGTGGACACTCCTGCTCGTATAGAACATTGGTATGGATATTTGGCAGCACTGAATTTTGTGCCTGCAGGTTGCCTTAAAAAAAATTAAAAGGAATATATTATTTAAAACTTAACTGTAAGGATCTCCTCGTTATTCAGTTTTTATAATCCTTCCAGTACAACATCCTTATTCCTAGTTGTCACAGTCTCTTTAAAAATAATTTCATGCAAAGTAAGTGTGTTTTTAAAGGTGTTTTTAAAAGGTGAATCAAGTCTACTTCCCTAGCCTGCTTTGTTGAGCTGATCAAGCATACTGCTAAGGTTATTGTACAAAAGTTCCTTTTCCATATTACCAAAACAAAATATGGTGTGGAGGAATGGAGTTTAGATTCACTTTTAGATGAATTTATTATGTAAAGTGCAACAGGCCTTCACGTAGAATCTGCTGCTTAATGAAGTCACTGGGCATTAGTAGAAAATTAAGCTTGTGTGCCATGAAGAAAGGTCTACAAGCATAGGGAATCTCTTTTTTTAAGGGAATTTATGTGGATATAGCTTTGAACTCTACAAGCTAATGAGAGAGAAACCACTGAGGTTATCAGGTAACTTAGAGACCTTGTGTGGCTTAGCCAGTCCCTAAAACACAAATGGACAGAATGTTCACACCCTTCTTATTCTCATTTCTGTCTTGGGACAGCACTGGGGGGAGGATACATGCCTGGAAGGCATTTCAGCTATACAGAGCTATTCTGGTGTTGTTTAGGTGTCCTGAAATCCCTTCCTAGTGATCCTGATACTCAGATCCTGTGGCATTACCTGCCAGCTCTGATCTCTTCTGCTCACTCTATTTGGGGCCCATTAGAATGAATTAGGAACAGGAGGCTTAGCAAGAAACCCATGCATGTATGTAACAACATGACCTGACAGAAAAAAAAAGTTATTTGGTCTTGTCATTAGTGCCACTGAGCCAGCTTTGGATGCAGACCTCAAACCATGCTGGTGTGGTGCTGATGCTATGACTTCTTTCATTGTTTGATGATCCTTTTCACATGGCTGATGACATTGACTTTCCTAGGGAGATTTATACTCCATTTATTTCATGCTCTTCCACCAGGAATAATGCCAAAGAGAGGCCTTGATGTAGCAGCTTGTGAAATTTTCCGTTTCTACAAACTGATTCCAACTAAAAGCTTGATTGAGCCCATCTCCATGATTGTGCCTCGACGGGTAAGTCGACTGTCCGGGCCGGCTGTTTGTCTGTCTCTGCCCAGACAAGGGTGAGATGGGTTCGCTCCCCGGGCTTCAAAGGACGAGGCTGGACTCTCAGGTTTGGTATTCAAGGTTGTTTATTATTTCTTATCTACAAAGTTTTCCTTTCTGCCCAGCTGGGGTCTGACCAGCAAGGCAGCCAAAGGCACTCTGACCGCCCACAGGGCGGTCGCATCTTTTTATAACAAAGACTACGTAAATCTTATTTACCTTTTGTCCCCAATACTTATCATTTTTATTACTAAGTGTACTTTCACTAAGAAACTATCAAAAAAATCTCTGCATCACACAGAAAATGGAAGACATGAAGAAGGAGGAAGAACCATGTGGCAGGCCCCAACTTCCTCCATTTTGTCTCCATAACCCCCATGTACCAAAATCTTAAAATCTGTGTTTTGCCCTGTAATTGTACTATTTCTATACCCTTTAAACCCCAGTGATTCTCATATCCCCATATACAGGTGGTACATCTCTCGAAGGGTCAAAATCAAGCCACCAGGCACTTTTGGCAACATCCCAAGGCTCCCGAGCCCCCCAAGGGCTCTCTAGGTAGCTCTGGACATCAGGAGCGATGTGCTGAGTTCCCACAGTCGACCTCAGATCATGTTCTTATCTGAGACAAATATCAGTGAAAAAATGAGGGCACTGCTTCCTCTCTGCGATTCTTGGGGGCACAAGAGTAGGTGGAACAAGAGGTTTTCTCTCTCATGGCACATGGGTCAAGCTGGCCTGTTTCTGGGGCAGCTCTGCTAACAAACCCTATCTGGTAACTCAAGAGTTGCTCAGGAGTTGACTGTGTTTGATATCTGACTTTCCAAGACATGCTGCCAGGTCTGCTAGCTGTCTGTAAACTTCTCCAATAGAATTTGTCTGACACAATGACAAAAGAGGGGGAGGGGTTGGAGCTGATGTTGGGTGGCTTAACAATCTCCTGGTGGAAGGAAGAAGAATCATCCTGGTAAAACAGGAACTATGAATTCGTGGGTCTCTACCTGTTGGGTGGAGTGGTGTTACAGACCGCTGTTCTGCAGCATGTAAGGCACTAAGGGCGACAATGTAGGAGTGAGTTTCAGAGCTGGTGTCATTAGAGAAAGAAGCAGGCCTTGAATCTGTAGCTAGCCAAGGTAGCTCCTGCGTGGGCATAGGAAATGTCAGTACTGTGCGCTGTACTTCCAGAAAGGAGAATATAAAAAGAAGGTACAAGTTCCTTGAATTCAGAGACGCAGGAGAACTAATGCTCGCTGCAATTCCCAACCAGGCACGTTCCTCCGGCTTTATCTCCTTGGCCAGTTTCTGTCAGTTGATAATCAGCTGGTGCTTTGGGACTTCTCTATCCTTTGTATCCACATATTCATTCTCAGGAACATGATTTCATGGGAGTTGAGTTAGCCTATGTTAACTTCCCCAGTCTGAAGAAGACCTTACCAGCATGAATTAAATTAGGCCTCCAGACAGACACAATTCTTCTGAGATCAGGTGAGGAGCAGAGAGGTCCAGAGCAGGTGAAAAGACTTTATGTTCCTGCTGATGAGCACTCATGATACTCCCTGTGCTGAAGGGGGATGAATTCCTTTCTCCACCACAATCCAGTATGACCTCTTTAAGCCAAAATCTCACTGACATAGTTACTCTGGACTTTTGTTTGCTTGCAGTCGGAATCATACCAGGCAGATATCTACCCCCTGACTGCAGCAGCCCAACCGGCACTGACCGCAGAAGAATGGCTCGCTGGGATTAACAAAGGTCAGCACATGGAGAGCTCCCCAGCCCTTCAGCTCCCCTGTGGATGTGACAGCCTGGTCAGAGAGTGAGAAAGCTAGATAAGTTTTCCCAGAATTGGCCTGGGAGACTTTAGGGAGCTGGAGATAAACAATGATAGCCAATTATTAAAAACAACCTGCAGGTGGTGTTTTTCTAGTGTCTGTTTTCCTGTTATTCTCATGAGATTGTTTACAGATGAGCGTCTTGTTAACTAGCAAATCAGGTGAAATATATTAAATGACCAATCAGGTCCACCTGTTTTGACCAGGGTATAAAAAGGAGTTCAGTAAAGCTAGGAGGTGCTTATGCCAGTTAGCCTTCTGACTGTCTGTGTGTCATTTGTGACGCTCCCCAGGGCTCAGGTAAGCTGCTGCCAGCTCTCTTGCCTATTACCTGCTAGACAAAGAGGAAAGAAGGAAAAGGAGAGACATAGTAAATAGGGCTGAAAGTTAAAATAATTTGTTGGCTGTAAATTCTGGAAACTGCTCTGGTCAGGTGCCTCCATATTTATCTCTGAATGAATTGCTCTGGTTGTTAGAATGAATTGCTTAGCGCTGATTTTTAAGTGTGGTTTGGGAGTGCTCACTTGTCTCCTCTCTCTCTAGGGCCTCTCTTGGTATCCTTGAAACCAGGCTCTGAAGCTGAGAAGTCCCTACCACAGTTTCCTGATCAAGCACCCCTCACAGAAGATACTGACCTGGGCCAGCAACAGAAAGCGCAAGAAAGCATGTCAGTGGAGGACAAGCAGAAGCCAAGAGAGATTGAACGTAACAGAAAAAGGCTGAAAGCAGACGAGAGTCTGCCAGAAAATCAACAAATGTGTCTCTCCAATGGCCTTGACATATTTGAGTGTCCACCACCAAAAACTGAAAGTGAGGTATGAATGTCTGGGGTGAAGTGTTGGGGCTACAGGCTAAGCTCAAAGCCAGGTGATGAAAGAATGCCATTCACACGGTGGCAATTCAGGGAGGGTTTATTTTGCAGGCTTGAGTCAGTGCAAGCTCTTTGTTCTTTGTGGTGGCAAAAACTCTGCCTGCCCTGACTGCCGCAAGGGAAGCAGAAATACAGCCCAGCAGCACCCCAGCTGAGGGGATCTGGAAAGGAGGGGGCAGTCAGCATTCTCACTTCCTAGGCATTCTTGTGGCACAGACCCGCCTGGTGACTGGCTGGGCACAAGGAGGTCCTTGGGACCTCGAGGTTCTGGGGTTTATGCAGGGTAACCCTTTGATGAGAACTGTGATCAGCAAGCCTGGTGTGGCAGCAGAGATTTCTGTGAAAGGAGTGGGTGCGCTCTGGTGCATCCATGTAGTCTTAACTGCCTGTACTGTGGACCCTGACAGGGGAAAGAGTCAGCATCTGCAGCTCACTGCTGAGGCACAACTTATTAGTGCAGTGCTGTTGAGATTGGCTGCAGCATGCACCTGGGAAATCCTCTAAGAAGGATCCTGGCTGCTCCATGATCTGTCTTTAATAATGGAAAACCACCTCTCAATATGGTAATCAAAGCTGGCACAGTGTACATCTCTGTGATGATTTGTCAGCCTCCCACTGTTGGCAGGTCAGGGACATTTTCAAGTACATGCAGTGTGTTTGCTTTTAGGAACCCTGGAATAATTTTCTTCCCCTACCTTTCATCTCTGCAAGCATTTAGCATCTGGACCTTGATAGGGCAGGAATTTCCACTTCTGAATTTGCCTGTGGTGTGAAAAATGATATTTTTCTGCATGTTTCTGAGCTGGAACCCTAAGGTTACAGAAGCAACCCTTGCAGAGCTGAGTGCTCTGCTGCATGCATAGTGAGAGATAATGCTAGTCCTAACTGGAAGAAGAAAAAGGACTTGTCCAAGGTCAGAGAAGGAGATGTGGCAGACCCAGGAATTTAGACTCTAAATACTTCCTGTGAAACACATGCAGTCACAACCCGATCTAGTGGACAACATGAGCACTGCTGATGTTGTCTGCTGGTTGAAGGCCTCCTCCTTAGATGCTTCTCTCAGAAGTGATGTGACAGCTCTGGGGGCATTGTCAGGTTAAACCTATGTTTTCTTAGTGTAAAGTAAATAAATGTGTTTTCTTACAGCTTTTACAGATGTATTACCGGCAACAGGAAGAAATCCGTCGACTACGTGAGTTGGTAATCCAGAAAGATATCCAAATTAAACAGCTGTCGCTGGAGCTCAAAAACCTCTCCATGGACACAAATAATTAATGGGATTGCTGGCCCACAGCTCTTTGTACCCCTGGACAAAGGGGGAGACTCCAGTTCCTGCTGATAACTCCTCCTAGGTTTTTTACTAGGGGTAGAATTGATATTTCAGGCAGCATGGACTTCCCTGGCTTGTGGTGGTCACATTTCCTTAATCATCACCAGACGGTTTTTGATGGACTTGCTGCGCTTCTTCAGGCTCCCCTTGCTTGCCTGCTCACCAATGTCAGAAGTTTTTGTATGAGTGCTAGTGAGAGACTTTGAAAAACCTTGCTCTTCTTCTGGAGAAGTTACATGTTAAGCTCTAGGAATGACCTGTTTTGCTGCCCCTCCGCACGACAGGAGACTGGGAGACTGACGGCAGCTACCAGCTTCTTTTCTTGCCCTGGGGCCCCGTGATGTGGCTCCTGTGGCTGCTGTCCCCTTGCTCAGGGAGTCCACTCTGCTGAGCCTCAGAGGCACCTCCAAAGTGATCCTTATGCACCCCTTCACCTCACAGCTTGCCCCAGCCCCCAGGTGCTTCGGGAAAGTCGTGGCTGCCCTGACCTGGTGTAATTGCACACTGTTCCCACCCTGGGGGTGCCCAGGGCCAGCACCCTTGCGATAGGAAAAGGAGAGTTGGAGTTGGTGTTGGATGTCTTACTTTAAAAATGGTCATGGTGTGGGCTAGCTCTTGCCAGAGAGGCTGTAGAGTCTCTGTGTTGTGCGAGTTGGTGGCCTTCTTTCCCTTCTTCTGCCAAAGACCAGCTGCAGTCAACTGGGGGTCATCAGAGATTGAGAACAGCGTTTAAAGCTGCACAGTGTTGACAGTGGGGGAATTTGCTGAGAGGAAATTGCTAAAAAAATGAGTAGGGAGTTGGACCCCCAGCCCACTGCAGGTGTTTCAGCAATGGTGCTAGAAGTGTTGTGTCAATCACAGTAAGATCACAGGGCTGTGGCCAGTCATGAACAGCCCTCCAGGGTGGCTGGAGTTTCACTTGTCCTTAATGCCTGCAGCTGCTGCTTCCTTCACTCCAGGTGCCAGCACCTTATCCCATTCCTGCAGCTGTGTTGTCCAGCCCCCTGCATCCCCCCAGGCTCCTCAGCCCTGTGGCCACTCTGATCTGTGCCCTTCAGCACCAGCTCTCTGGCTCAATGCTGGACCTCATGGAGATGTCTTAATCCAGGCAGAGCAAGTAAGCACTGTTTAACCTGTAACTGTGCACCTCTACTGTGGCACATAGAAATCATGGAATCAACTAGGGGATATGTCTAGGATGCATCCTTGTCACCAGATGTGTTTTATTGGCTGCATTTTTTTTTGCTTATTTTTTAATATGAAATAAATGATTTAAATTATTTCCAAAGTAAAGTAATTTTTCTAGGGGATTTTTACATCCTCTTGAGAACTGTTTCTTTGTTATTCTATGACTGACTAGCATAGAAAATGGCTGGCCACTATGGTTCTTATCCTTGGGTTTTGTTGATTTTAGCATTCATGGAAAAGAAGGTGCTTTTATTTTAGGCTTTGGTGAGACTATTTAATCAAAACTTTTTTAGACGGTATGCCTGTAAAATGTGGACTGTGAAATGCATTTAAATTTGGAGCTTAACTGCAACCACTAATCTTTCACTGGAAAAAACCTTGAGGAAATGGAGTTATGCATTCATGATCTGTGCCTAAATAGTATTGAGTGATCATTCTAACAGTTTAAAAAACTCCTAAAAGCTTTGTAAAATACTGTTGAACATGGGGATAAAAACCAAATCTGTGCAATGAAAAGCAAATATAACTGAATAATAAATATATTTAGAGTTTTGCATTTTGATACATTCAAGGTTGTTGTTTCATTATTGTGCTTTTGAAGTGACTGAAACTTAAGCTCAATTAAGGTCAGAAAGGAGTGCCACCTACTGTCTCTTTGGCTTGTGTCAAGCTGTGGCCTTACATTAGTAGGTGGGTGGTACACGGAGCTGTGCAGATGGCCCTTTCTTTTTACATCGTTCCCAGTTGCCCTTCGTGCCTCAAAGGGGGGGCAATTGCACCCTGGTCTGAATTGCTGCAGGTGTTGCCTTGAGTGAACTCAGTCCTGCTGGAGATGCATTCGGTGTGGTGAGGTCTTTGCTGCTGTCTTGCAGTCCCAGCTCTTCCTTTGGGCAGTACAGCTCTGACCAGGCTCTTTTAGGTATTCCACATGAGGAGGGTTTAATGTGTTATTACCAAATTTACTTATTTGAAGACAGGATTTTGATTTAGCAGACTGAAGCAGGACAGACAAAGCACAAGATAGCAGCTGCAACCTCCAGCTAGGTCACAACACAAGCAGTATTCCCATTACGCTTACTGTCACGATGCTGGGTATCCCCAGTCACCAGGAACAAATGTGTGGTCTGAAGCCAGCTCAAATCTGTAGCTCTCTTTAAAGCTCCTTTTGTTGTTTTTGTTCAGTGTTCTGATTCCCATGGGCATGGTAGCTGTGATGAAAATCTGAAGAACCATCACCTGTGCTCATGTCCTTGGAGCTGTCTTTCACTGTAGCAGTTTGTTGATCAGTTACAGCTTTGGGCATAGAAATGCTCATGGCTGCACTTGAGATGTAATTTTAAATGTTTTTTGTAGCATATTTTAGGCCAGTGTAAGGAGAAGCAGAGGCGGAAATTGCTGGAGGAAGACTGTGCTGGGAGCTTTGTGCATCTGCTGTGTCATCAGGACACTGTCACCCCCTGGTCTTGTAAGGATCCTTGGGCTGGTGAGAGTGCCTGGGTAGGTGCTGTGTCCCTCCTCAGGGGCTGATACAGTCTCTCTGCTTGCACCAAAGCTTAGAAAAAGGCAGCAGCAGGCAGATTAGTGTAGGAGGCGCAGAGGAAGAGCCTGCAGCGCCTTTGCAGCTCTGGTGTGATGGCTGCTTAACCTCAAAGACAGTAAAACACAGCCCTGCAGTGTTAGCTTGCCTGCTGGATTTAGAAACACAGCACTTCACATCTCCGCCCTCTACTCCAGGCCAGCTGTCAACTGCAGAATAAAACCTTGACAGTAGTTGTCATTCTTGTTTTATTTCTCTTCTTGGAAGGCTGTCCCCTTGGTGTGCTCAAGGAGCTGCAAGAAGAGGAGAGCATGGAGATGATGCCCCCGCGTTTGCTTTGCAGGGGGGAGCAGCAGATCACCCTTCCTTGTTGTCTTGGCTGGGTAGCATCCATCCCCAGGAGGAGGTGGCTGCAGGGGGCACTGAAGTGAAGTTGCAGTATCAGGAATTGCCTCTTGGACATGCTGCAGCACTATTTCAGAGCAAGATCTCTGAGCTTGTGCTGGAACACTGCAGTCTGTCCAGAACTTGTCTGTGCTGGGGAGTCCAGGACTGGACTTGGCACTCCTCACATGGCCTCACCAGCACTGATGGTAAAGAAAGGACAAATTCCTCTGAGCCGCTCTTAGTGCACTTCTAAATACAGCTGAGGATGGTGTTGGTGATTTTTGCAGAAGGGCAGTGCTGCTGGCTCAAGCTCAGCTTACTGTCCAGCAGGGCCTCACAGAAATTCTCTGCAAAGCTGCTTGTCAGCTTCACAAGTCCCCAGCACGTGCCAGTGTGTGGAGCTACTCCTGCTTACCTGCAGGATGATGCAATTGCTCTTGCTGTCCTTTATCACATTCCTCCCTGTCCAGCTCTGCATTTCACCTCTTGAGGTTTCCCCTGAAGTGCAGCACAGGTGTCTACTGCACCTTCCACTCCTTCCACTTTTATCTGCCCTCTAAACTTGCTTGAGTCTGTGCTGTCCTATCCTGCAGGTCACTAAGGGAGAGGTTCAACAGCTTTGGGTTTGTTTTGTAAACAGTTTTCAGGTTTCTGCTCAGAAATCCAGGCTGACTACTCCCAAGCACCTTCTGATTCTTCATGCCTTTGGAAATGCTCTCCAAGAGGATTTTCTCCAGCATCTTCCAAAGGATTGCGCGATGCTGTAGTTCATTCATCTTCTTTCTTACATGGTTAGAAGGCAAGGCTGAGAGTAATGCAACTTTTCCCACTCACCTCCACTTTCGAAGAACATTGAGAATGGCCTTGCAATGCCACTGGCCTTCACCTGCCTCAGCACACTTGGGTCAAGCCCATCTGGCTCCACAAACCTGTGCACATACAGGATGTTGAAGCATACCTTAACCTGCTCCTCCCTGTTTTGATCCTCCCCAATCTGGTGTACAGCAGGCATCTACTTATCTACCTCACCACTATCTGTTTTCCTCTGCCAGCTTTTCCTCTCCTTAGAACCTGGTTATGCTCTTCAGATTCTCACCTTGGCTGCTGCGGTCTGCTACGAGCAGCAGCTCTGTAAACAGTGGTTCATACACAGTTTCTGCTGAGTCCTCTTTGGGCACAGTAGAGAAAACCACTTGGGGGTCCACACTCTTCTGCAGCTCCCCTCTAGCCTGCTAGTTACATTTGATAATTCCCAGGCTGCCCTTGGTGATGTCTTTGGTACACACGTGAAAAGGCACCACTGCAAAGTGGAAAGGCAGATAAGCCTTGGTAGCCTCTGCACAACATTCTCAACAAAAGGCCCAAACCTCCCCAAATGATGAATCTGATCAGCAGATATGGGGCTTCTGACCCCAGTAGTGGACAGCACTGTCCTCTGTCTGTCACTTCTCACTTCCTTCCAGTTAAGTGGCTCACATGCAACTAGGAAGCCCCTTTCTGTTGGTCCTAACAAGGCTGGGACTGAGACTATATGGTTAGAGCTATCACACTTAAAATTCTGCACCACTGAGCTACTGGCAATTGCTGCTTTTGTCAGCAAAGTACTCTCTCCTGAGTAAGATCTTTGTGGAGAATTAGAGGGGAAAAAATGAGTTTAATTTTCTGTGTCACAACACGGCAAACATTATGGCCAGTCCTCTCCAAATCCTTGTTGGTGAAAAAATGATGCACAATAATCTGTTTAAGCAAGTTCTTAAAATGCATACATAAATGAAGATTGTTTCCTCTTCTGATTTTCTCTCCTCTTGTTTTAGCGTGTTTTATCTTCAGTAGAAATTTGCATATCCACTAATTCTGATCCCACCACAAACACCCCTTGAGGATTCTCAGAGGAAGGGGCTTAGTAGCAGAAAGAGTTATCTGTGTTTTTCATCTTCCTCAGTGCTTAGTCATGAGATACAGATAGCATCTGTGAGGGGCATTAGAAGTGGATAGAGGCAGCATCATTTCATTTCCTGTAACAGAACAGAGCTTGGGCCTTCCTCTGCTTTGGATGTTGCCTCATTTTCTCTCTGTGAGTGACTGGGCTTCTGCTTTGTGTTGGATTTTATTTATATTTTTATATTTATATATATATTTAAAATATATAAAAATATATTTATTTATATTTTTATGCTTTATATTTTCACCGTCTTGACTGACATGGGTATATTTGATCAGACCTTTCAAGGTTTATGGGGAAATACCATCATTACCTTACCTCAGCTTCAGGTCTTTACCTGCCAAAGTTGAATCTTTGCACTGATTCTGTATCTCTGCAGGACTTGATGTGAACAAATATGAGCAAGGAACAAAAAATTCTGGGGAGTAAACCTGAGGGGTAGTCTGTAAGGGTAGAATCACCTAAAAATGAAGGTAATGTGTTTTGAATCAAACCTTACTTCCTCCTGATAGCCTTTACAGAACACATCAGCTTCTTTGACTTAATGCAATCTGGAAAACTTAATTTCTAGGTCAGTTACAGTGTACCTGATTGTGATGCAAAATGTTTAGGTACCTTTTTTGACAGGAATTGGGACTACGGATTCCTCAATTTTCACAAATATGTTCCTACAGAATTTTTTCATGTGAGTTTAGCTGAGCCTTTTGCAAAAAGTATGCTTAATACATCCATTGTGATTGTGAGACAGCTTCTTTAGGAAGATTTAAATGAAATTCTGCTCAAGCACTATTTTCATGAAGAAGGACACAAGATGCTTTGTCCCAGCTGGAAAAGTGGTAGAAGTAGCAGCATTTACAGCAAGGTGCAAAATAAGGAACAGATTTTACTTTCTATTGCTGCTGAAAGTGGTTGAAAATAGATTCAAAGGAGGGACTGTAAGTATTTTCCTAAGGCTCAGTTACTCCAATTTGCAGTATGTCACACATTTTTCTACACTCATAAATTTTGCCTGCTCATAAACCCACAATTGCTTTTGCTGGTGGTAAAGTTAAAAGTGCACTCCTTCTCAAGCCAAATACATTTTTAGAGAATGGAAGTACACTGAAAAAGTGAGGGGCAGGTGAGAATGCTTGCCTTTTGTCTGAGAGGAGTGGTGAAAAGGGATATAATTGCTGTATCAAAGAATATTTTGAGTTGAAAGGGACACACAATGATCTCTGAGTCCAACTCAAGTGTATGGCCCATCTGGGGATCTTGATTTTAGGACCACAGAAGTGGATCATAGTAGTTCACACTCAGGTTCTTGGAGTGCTTTTGTCCCTGACCCTTATGCCTAGAGGGTTAAAGCAATTCTTTAGGAAGCTTTGAAAGCTTCTGGAGGTGAAAAGAAAAGGCTTGAAAAAAATTTCTTTTGCATAATCATAAAGACACAATGAAAATCAGATGCAGTCAGTGGAAGTGTCAATCATACAGAAGGAAGAAACCCTAGTTTTAGTTCAAATGATCACTGGAAAGGAGCAAATCACTGTGTTCATGGTTCATGAAAACACGGTTCATCTTACAGGGATGGAACAGGCGTCTGAAATCCTTTCATGAGAAGAACATACAAATAAACACCTGACTCAAAACATGCTTTTCTTCCCATTGGAAGGTAAATGTAGCAGAATTGTTTGGCTATTCATTTGAATTCATTACCAGAAAGGAGCAGGTCACCATACCAAATCGTAAGCCCTTTAGCTGCCTAAAGATGACCATGTTGCTATAGAAGATGTTCCTCTCACAGGACCATTTTAGCCACGGGTTCCTTTGTATGTGTGGAGAGGAGTTTTTATTACTTATTGCTATGGCAAGCATTGGATTACTAATTTTGGGAGTATGTGGCTCTTGGAACTGTATCTTTTAGACATCAGAGAAGAAAGGCCACCACCCAGCTCCCTGGTAAAGCTCACTGTGTTTTTTTGCAGTCAATTATTAACCCAATTAAGCACTGAAGAAATGGAAATTAAATCTTGGTTGGTCTTTTCTGCCTGTCTTACTGGAGTATGCCCAGGCTCTGGGCAAGTTTTCTGATCCAGTGAACTCAAAGTTTGCAGACAACTCAATAAAACTTCCAGATGGTTAAGACAGACTGATCTGTATTACACCTCTAGAGCTGGATTTGGGAATTACAGTTTTTACTCACGTCCACGTGAACCACTGCAGAGTCAAACTCCTTTCAGGGGTGCTCTTGTTTCAAAAAGAGGGTATTTTGAGCAACTTCTGTTCACGGATATTTTCATCAAGAGTAACAGTTGCTGTGGTTCAAATACAGGCCCTGTCCTGCAGAGACCATCAGTTTTTTTCCCAGACTCTCCTTGCCAGACAAGGCAAGAGTTCATGGAGGTCTGTGGAGCCAGGCTTGTAGTGTGAACTTTCTTCTGGAAAGTGTTGTTCCAGAGGAGAGTTTGGCACCCTTTGCTCACAAGATTGACTCTGTACCTGCAGGTAACCCAGAGTTTTGGCTCTTCCATACTGGTACTTTGCTGTACTGGACTGCTTTTCACAGAAAAACCCTTGGAGAGATCAAAAGCTAGTTTTAGGTGCTTGTGCACCTTCACAAATTTGCCTCCTGATGCTTTGTTCCAGATGGGGATTACAACTGGTACCTTTGAGGGCACATTTTGTTCAGTGAATTTGGGACCTTGAGGTTTTTGTTGCCTTACTTCCTCTGTCCATTGTCTCTATTCTTTCAATGGGTGGTTGCTTCTTAAAACCTAGTATGTAGTAGCTGATCTTTGGGTATGTAATCGATGCTCCGGTCCAAAAGCACAAGACCTTGAATTAAACACTTGTTTAAAATAAATTCCTCCTCCCAGATCAGTGATTTGTACCACTTTTTAAAAAATCCTGTGAGTTTGGGAATCAATGCATTCCGGAGAGTTTATGTTTCACTATCAAAATGGTGACAGATCCTTACTTACATCTGTTGCAGCTATCAGTGCCTTTAGGTGAAATCGAATGCAGAGCCCCACAATCCAATACTTCATTGATTTCTACACCTCTCTTTCTTTATGTGCTTGACTTCTTTGTGTATAGACTTCAGGGCTTTTTGTTTTATTGTAAGGCTGTTCAGTTAGGGAAGAAAACCCACGCCTTCGGTGAACATTAACCGGAATTCTGCTCTGCAGAGGTCTCTCTGCCCTAAGTGTAGCATTACCTCAGTCCAGAAGAGGGAACTATTGTCTCATGTATTGTAAGCCCAAGCAAATAGTTTAGAGCATATTCCAATGTGAAGATGAAAAGATGAAAATGGTCTTCTCTAGCTACGATAAACAATGAGGTGTGAAAATTGAGATATTTAGAGGCTTTAACAAAACAACAAAATATCAGAGCATACAAATGCCATCTATCTTTGCTTTTAGAATATTCTTACGGTGCTGATTTATAAAAATGTGTAAGTATAATTGAACTGTTTACCACAGAATAGGAGTACCTGAGATCACACTCATTTTCTGACATATGAAATAAATTATATTAATTGAGTTATTTTGGTAATGTACTGGGGTTTAATTTGATTTTACGTTAAGTGCATTAGCCTTTCTGGGCAACAATGAATGCCCTATTAAAAAATGGATTTCTTCATTTGCAGCTTTCTGTTATAAGCCATTGCCAGAAATCAGAAAGGAGGAGTGTTTTCCTTCCCACAGGAATTTACTCAAGTGAACACTCTGGCACTTCAAACTTAGGTGTTGTAAAGGCCTCAGTTTCTTTAAGACTCACTTACTGAGAGTAATTCTATAGTTATAGTTGTATTACTCAGTTCTTGTAAGTACATGCTGAGATAATTTAGCAGCCAGTGCCCTTGTAGCTAATGTTTGTCTTTGGAGAAGGGACTTTTTTACATCTGCTCAGCGATGATGGCATGTTTCAGTTGTTAACTATATTGTTTTTAGCCTACATGCTCAACGTTAAATAAAGCATTTGTATCCCAACATATTGTACAGGTTCCTGTTATGGTGCATAAAGTCATGCAAACGAGTGTCAAGTAACAAGTGAAGGCACAACACTGGGTATATAATTTAGGACTGAGAATGAGAATTGTACCCTAACTGTTGTCAGCACAATGTGTGGACAATGTGTGGTCTCCCAGTACTGGTACTTAGTAGGTGGAAGCAGGTCTGCAGAACTGTTAGCACTGATAGCTAGCATCTGTGGTTAGGTTTGAATAGAAAGTGCAGGGCTACCATGAGCTGCCAATTAATGGTTTGTCAGCCAAACCACAGCAGTACTCTCACTGCTGCTACTAAACAACAGGGGAAGGTGTGCAGACCGATAAAATCAGCCCTGTGGCTTTGTCTTAGTCCTGCTGGTGTCTTGCCTAATGACTTTCTCTGCTCTCTTACAGACCCATCACTGGTTCATCTTGCTGACAAAGGGCAAAACTGATGAAACTATTTTTAAGTATAGCTATCAGGGAGATGACACTGTAGAATGACTTGTGGTGACCACCACTGATAGGCTAAATGCATTTCTTAAGTGAATCCACATAAAATCAGCAGAGTTTTATACTTTGTGTATCAACACTGCACTTTGCAGTTTTGCTAAAGCACTTTTTAATCTGAATCTGGGAGGAAATGTTTTGCCAGCTACAATGAGTTTGTTCTCACTTTCTGCATTTCCTGAATTGGAATTTCCTACTATTTTGCATGGTTCTGTGTTGAGTTCATCTCCTTCTTCATCTTTCCTTGTGTCTTCCTGCTGATTTTTAAATTTTGCTTAGGAATAGTGAGACAGGCAAGATAACTGTGGTGGTTTGCCCTATGCCATCAAAAAAACCCCTACATTAAATTTCAGCTCTTGAACCTTAATGATTGAAAATGATGTTGCAAATTGTAAGAACACAGCTTAATTTGCAGTTAAGGTCACAAGACATTTCAATGACAATTTAGAGTAGCTCAACTTTTATCAATAAACTAAGTAGATAGGACTCCAGATGATACCTTGGGACTATATTATAATATTTTTCCACATGTTACTTGTATTTGCATTTATGGCTGTGTTTTGTCACCATGTTAAATGCTTTATAAGTTTTCTGTACAAAAGGGGTTTGCCATACAAGCCTACAGATGTATTCAAGCAGATATGATCTGGAACTCACTGGGGAGAGTAAGTGTGGTTGACTCCAGTGTTTCTTTGTACTTCGCTGATTTTTGATTCAGCTAAGAATCAAAAGATCAGAGCTGAAAAGACCAAGGGGGTCATCAGTCCCTGTCTCTGCCTGGTGCAGGATTAAGTGCCCCCATACCATTCTGGCAGCTGCTTGTCTGGCCTATTAAAACCTCCAGTGATGGAGATGTGTGTCATCTTCTGGTAATCTGCGCCAATTCTTTTCCATCTTCACCCTCAGCAGGATTTGCACTAATGTCTTGTCTGGCTTTTCCTTTCTGTACATTAAGGTTGTTTCTTTCTGTCCTATTTTGTGGAATTGTAGAGAACGCTATTCCTTTTTACTCTGAGATAGCACTTTGCCTTGCTGGAGACTAAGTCCCTCGGTGAAATTACTCTCAGTTCATTCTCTTCTGATTCATCTCATTGATCCTCTGGGTTATTTTAAGTGGTTCTATTCAAATCTTGTGATGCAACACCGTACACAGGCTCCCAGATGACAAGGGTTCATTCAAAGGTTTTCTTGGCTGTAGCCATCCTTCTGAATGCCTCTATGATTCTTTTTTACCTATAGAAATGAATGGGATCATGCTCAATATATCCACTGTTGGCCTGGCCTCCCTTTCTGCAGAGCTGCCATGTTCTTTTTGCCTCGTATTTTTCAGATGATGTTTACTGTTTATGTGTAATATTTCATACATCTTTGTAGAAGTATTTTTTAAACACCTTGAAATAAAAATGTGCCTGAGAAGGAATGTGAGGTCAAACTTCAAAATTGTGCCATTAAGAGCTAGCAGGTGAATTACTATTTTTTTTTCCTGGAGGTTACAGTGCTATGTTAAATTACAACAACTGGAAATTCAGCTGTCTTAATTACCAGAAATCAATGAACAGTTGTCCAGCTATTTTTGCTCAACCATTCATGAAGTTGGGTGAGTGCCTACCTGGCTCAAACTTTACTTTAATTTGCTCCTCTTATGCCACTTATAAAATGACTAGATACCTTGCTATCTTGTTCCCTGGGAAACAGTATGGGAATGATTGAAGTACAGAGTACCAGAGGATGGGTTCTCTTTCTCATAATGAGGCCTCTTTCTTGAATTTTCAGTATTGACAGAAAGTCTTTTTCCCTGCTGCACACAGGTTTCCTGAAATACACATAGTTGCATAAACAGAAAAAATATGAAATACATGCTACAAATATTAAAAAATGTTAGAGAAAAATTATTAAGTGCTGACAGAAATTGAAAGTAGGAAGGAGCAGGATGGAATTAAGTCTTCCCTTTCAGTTCTAAAATGCTGACACCTGAAGGACACTAACACAGAAAGGCTGTGGTGAATTCTTTGACCTGACACATTCTTGGATTTTGAAAGAGTGCTTATTGGATAAGATTTTAGCCAAGTGTGAGCCCCAGTGTCTCTTGTAAAAATACCTGGGTGAGGTTTTTCTGGGTTGGGTAATGTGGAAGATTAGAAAAAAAATATTGCAAGTCCCTTCAGCCTTAAAATCATTGAATGAGGAAAAGATCAGTGAGAATACTGTTAACAATACCAAGGGCAAGTAATGTGGAAGGGAAGCTAAAAAGGAACATAGAGGATGAGGGAAATTCGGTACTAATAGACAATATAGCTTCTAAAGAGTACAAAGAATAACAAAACAGAGGTTCAACTCCATCTGCTGGAGTCTGATGGAAGGCTGGACTCTTAACGTGTCTGTAACTCATATGTAAACATAAGTATATACACCAATGCATGTATGCACACACAGGCATGCTTTAGTATTTGGAGTGTTTGTTTTGTTATGAATAATTTTGAAGGTTTATTTGGGAGAACTTGAAAATGAAATTGTGTTCACCCATGAGAGAAAGACACTACTATGACTAACACATTGTGAAGTGTCAATAATGGCTATTTTCTGTGCAGTTGTGGTTTTCTTAAAGGTTGAATTAAGAAGCATGTACTAAAAAAATAAACACTATGTCATCATTTTGCAGAGAATAGATAGATTTGGGAGAAAGAAATCAGGAGATGTGTACTCCATCAGAAAGGGAGCTTCTATACTTTCTGGGAAGAGTGTGTGAATCATTTCACTTGTGTACTTCCTGTTAATAGGCAGAACCATCCTTTCTATTGGCATAGAACAGAATGTTTCAACTGAGCTGTCAGATGAATGCACAGATATATCTTCCTAAAATGAGGAGAACAGTTTTCATAGAGCTTGATTTTACTTCTGACCTTTAAATTGGGAATGTGGGGAAAAAGAAGGGAAGGGAATGATTTTGGTGGCAATTCTCCTCTATTAAAATGTTCAATGTTCTGGGTCAAAAGGGGCAGCCATCAATATCCAAAATACTCAGTGGAGCAGCTGTGGTGGTCCAGCTTAGGCAGGTTACAAACCATTGCTACGTATTAGCCATCTGGGAACAATTGGAAACGCCTGCCATTATCTGCCAGGGGTGGCAATTTGTAGGAGCAATGGCACATTATGATGGATTAGCTCTGCAGCTGAAGGTGTCACGACCCATTTTTCTGCATCTTCTTTGGGATAACATTGCAAAGAAAAGGCTTTGGTTGTTACATTTTCAGGGTAAGGAATCTAATTTGTAGTGATGCTGTAGGGCAGAAGAGAAGAAAGGCTTAAATAGCTGCTGTGAACAAAGCATCCGCTTCAGTTCAGCACTTGGCTGCCTTCATGGTTACCTACTTCAGGGAATTCCTTATTCAGGAATTATTTACATACTTTCATGGACATTGGAGCTGAGCCATTAACACCAGTCGGGGGCTTGTTTGCCAGGATGTTTCTTCAAGTATTGGTGATCTGCCCTCTCACTCCTATCCTTCCATCTCCAGCGAGCCGTGCTCTGGCTGACCTTTGCCACTCCCATCAGCCTTAGGCTACTCTGATAATCCTTGGCAGCCCAGCTCCTTGCAGTTCCTGCCTGGAAGGCACTGAGTCTGTGCTACTCCTCTCTGTGACACGGTTTTGGACACTTGTAGGGAATATGAGGCCTCCATTGTCCACACCCTTGCCACGAGAACCTTTCTGAACAATCTCTCTGTCCCTCTTGGGTGTAGCTGATGATGGAGTTCACTTTCATCTCATCTCATCTCATCTCATCTCATCTCATCTCATCTCATCTCATCTCATCTCATCTCATCTCATCTCAATCATCTCATCTCAGTTTCCCTTTATCCTCATTCTGCTTCAGCGCAGCAGGTTGTGCAATGGGTAACTAATCTAAACAAATAGAGGCAAACAGACACATTTTACTGTCATGATACTCACATGCACATGCACTAACACACACCACTGCTGATGTGTATGTTGGTGCTTTGGTAGTACACTTCTTTCAGTGTGCAGCTGATCATATTTACATTGTTCCTGAAGCAGGCACCAATAGGAAGTTTTGTATTTTCATTTGTTTATTTGCTTGTTTTTATTTTTTGCTTTGCTCTGTTTTGTTCTTTCAAAGAAGCCTGGAAGCTGTGCACTTTAATTTACTTTTCTTTAAAGCAGAATGGCATCTGGTTGTGTGAATCCCAAATACCTTTACATCTGACCACTGCTCTGACCACTGTCCAGGCCTGTTTCCCTGGAGCTTAAAGGGAAAATAAAATACCATATTTGTTGGGCTAACTACTTAGACTGTTGCTGGCTGTTGGTTATCTCCCATCTCAAGAAAATAACTGCAGCTGACCCTTTGATTAAAGATCTTTTGGGAAGGCTTAATTATGTTTAAGGAGAAACAAAATGGTCTAAAACATCAAGCATGAGGTTCCTGCACTTCTGTCCTTCTTTTGGCCAGGTGAGTGAGTGCTTTGTACAGAAATGCAGGTCATTTGTGAGGGAAAGGAGAATACTTAATCTCAGAAATTTCTACATCTTCTGATAGGTTTTGTCTTTGTCTCAACACACAGAGAAAATATGATTTCTGCTTTCTGGGATCAGATAACTCTATAACTCCTTTAAGTGGAATTTGAATCCTGAACCTGAGGAGCAGTTACTGTGCATGACCTTGCACTAGGGCAAAACAAATTCTTGGCTGAATTAAGTCATAGCACCTACACTCTCTCATGTTGATATTAGCATCAGTAACTGCACTGATTTCCTCTGCAGTGATGGATGTCTTGTACTGTGCAAGAATGATAGCAGTAGCAACAAGAGAAGGGTCATTTTGATGGGGACAGGGCTGACATGAGGACCTTCTGTCCAGATGATTCTGCAATATTCCATATGACATTCTTTCCTCTGTAAGACACAATAAACAGTCTCAAACAGCAGGACACTTGTGATAAGATGATAGATGTTATGTGGACTTTTTCTTTGAAATATGAAGCATAATCTACTCTTGCAACAATATTTATCCATTCCTATTCACTCTCCATTCCTATTCACTCTCCATTCCAGTACTCTTTCACAAGCCTATTGAGAGACTGACCATCAAAACACAAATAGAAAATCTAGTATAGATACCAACCAAAACATTTATTTGTTACTCCTTACTCCTTCACACGTAAGTGAATTTGTAAGGTTGGGATGGATGGTACAGTGGGATATGTAAGATGTATATCTTATAAGTCATATTATTCAGGGGCTGAGAGACAAATATTGTGCTGATGACATGAAGGGCTGAGTTACAGCGCAAGTGCAAGTACACAGGACAGAGGAGAAGACATGCAGTGAAAAGAGGCAGATCTGGCTAGAATTTGCCTCACTGCATGCTGCCCTGTGGAAAAATGCTGTTTGTGTCAGCCAGTGGCAAGTAGCCACAGGCAGATGGAGTTAGTGCAGTGCTGGGGAAAGGCAACTCTTCTGTGGCTTTTTCTTCATGCTAAAAAGGGTTGTGCCTGTAGCTGGATTGTTTGACAAACTTCCAGTGTTCCCTCACCACACTTTTGGTTATGTATAGTGAGGAAAAGCATGATTTGAAGAAGCACATCAACTAGATTTAAATTTCAGTGAAAGTGCATGTACAAAACACTGAAAGGAATGTCCGCTCTCCTTGTTTTAAGCCCGGAAACTTTTTGTTGCTAATCTTTTGGTGAGAAATGAGAGAAGAAAACACATCATTGTCTGTTATAGATAGCTTGTAATTACTTTTCTGTCTTGCATACACAATAGCCACTGTTCTCAGAGAAAACAATTGGACACTTATGGAGAGCTCCTAATGGACCAGAACAGCAAATTTTTTTCTGAAGTTCTATAAGAAAAATACAGAAGAGGTTACCTGTTGGGGTATTATTGACTTAAGTCTTGCCACACAAGATAATGGTGGATTGCATATTAACTCTTGAAGAGGCGCCTCACACGTCACAGCTATCAATGCAAGCTTGGAAACTGCAAGTGTAAGGCAGATAAAATAAGGAAAAAAAGGGAAGGAGCGATCATAAGTGTGAAAAGCAAAAAATATGTTAAGAATGTTCCTTTGGAAAGCACAGAATTCCTAACAGGTCTACAGACAAAGTGTCGAGGGACGAGGCAGAAGAGGGCACAGTCGGCTTCTGTTTCTGCTGTGGAGGAGCCCTGGGCCAGGGACTGAATGCCAACATTCCCACTGCAGCCAGGGCAGAAGTGGGTGGCCTCAGGGAGGGGCTGTGAGCATTCTTTCCTTGGCATCTGTAGAATAGACAGCACCTAAACAATCTTGTTTAGGGCTTATTTAGGAGAGGTGGTGGTGCTGGTACTTTTCATGCTGATGGAGATGGTGACACTACAGACTTGAAGAGGAAAATCCAAGCTGTGTGCCAGAGCAGAAAATAGTGACTGCCTACAGCTGGATGAGGTATACGTGGTTACTCTCAGGCTCAGAACATTTAAAAAGGCACAGGGGCATTTAATATATCAGTGCCTGGAAAATTAGCTAAACATTTCTTAGAAAGATGTTAATCTTCCACCTGTGGGGAGAGACCTTACAAGCCTTTCCTGCAGGTTTTATTCCGGAGAATTGGCAGAGTGCTTGCTGAAGAGAAATGGCAATGAATAAACAGGTTGGATCATGCCATATCACTGCTCTCTACTCTGCTGTCCCAATAGATGTGTGCTTTTGGGCCAGCATCTGATGGGGGGTTTCGTCTTGTTTAGCTGGAGGCACGTGGTGTGCATTAATTTGGCTCCAGGCCAGACACACCAACCATGCAGTCAGCGGAGGAGTAGCCTGCTTCTAAGGAAGGAGGACTTTGTCTTGGGTAGGAAAAGTTGGTTTTTCAAAATGGTGAAATTTGTGCATGGTGTGAGGACCCTGAATGTGGTGTGACAGTGATCCTAAGGGTTTCTTTAAAGGCACCACTTAGAGAGATCATTCTCAGTCCTAATCTGTCTGGAGTCTTAACACTGGAGAAGTTTTCTTTCTGTACCTCAAAGGAGGTTATTGAGGACAAAGACACTGTTGATGCTCAACTGTCAGAGTAAGGCACTATATGTACTTCAGGTTTGCAAAACCCCGTGGAAGACATGTGCAGCACTAATTGGCTTTTGTTATTTTCTTAAGGCACCTTCTGGGGCATTCATTCCTGTGGCCTCATTTCAGCTGCATGGCAGGTATTCATCATTAGTGCTTCTTTGCCTGCCACAGGAGCTTTTTTTCTCAGCATTATGAAAAGGCCTAATTTATTGTCACAAGGATGCCTTTGGTGAAGCTCTGGCCATTCTTGCAAGGGCTGTGTAAGATACAGTGAGCCTTGGCCATCAGCAGCAGTTGCAGAGGTAGGAGAAGAGCAGGTGTGTTTTCCACCTGCTTGCCCAGGGTCAGGGACAGGTAGACTAGAGCAAGTTGAAACAAAGTGACAATGATCCCAGCCTGAACACAGCACATCTCATGCACAGGTAGACCAGGGGTTTGGGTTTCTGGGTTGTATTTGCTATTGAGTCCTTTTCATATCCTTCTGCAGATCAAAAAAAAAGTAGCTACATTTTTCTTTTCCTTTCTCCATGAAGGATGGCCTCATGTGTCTTCCTGCTTCCAGCTGCAAAGTTTGATTCTGCTTGGATGAGGACATAAATGTAGTCTGAAGCAGGGCAGGAAGGAGTGACTTAGAGATATGCCTGAGCAGGGGTAACTGTCACCCTCATGTCTCATCTTGAGAAACAGAGACATTTTCCAACAAAATATTCAGCACTGTGATACAGGGGAGCAGAAGTTCATCGTATCTCTCTAAAAAAACCCCAAACTGATGAGTAATGAAGACTAGCTGCTACTATTGTTATAATTCGATTATTTTCAGTACCAGCAAATCAAACCTTCTTTTGATCACTTTCCTCTTTTTCTATCTTACATATAACCACAGCAAAGACAAAATACATCACATTCTCTACTTGTGGATAATGGATGCATCTGAAAGCTGTGGGAGATTGTAGCAGCAGAGTTAAGGGACCTGAGATCTCCTACACAGCTTCTAGGATTGTGCAACAAAATATTACTCTGTAGTTGTAATTATATCACTAAATGATTTCAGTTTTGTTTCTGAAGCTATTATTTATAAACAGAAGTAATAAATATGTGCTTACTGTGCTTACCTGAACAAAATACAGGATCATGTAATCATTAAGGATGCAAGACTTCCAAGACAGTTAAGTCTAACTTTTCACCAAAAATCACCATTAAAAAAAACAAACCCATAGCACTAAGTGCCATATCCAGTCCTTTCTTGAACATTTTAAGGGATGGTAACTCCACTGCCTCTCTGGGCAGCCTTTTCCAATGCTTGACAACTCTTTGAAAAAATTCAGGCATAACCTGAACCTTTTCTAGTATGGCTTGGTGTGGTGTCCTTTTGTCCTATCGCTGGCTATCTGGGAGAAGAGACCAACTTTTATCTGGATACAGCTTCCTCTCAGGTAGCTGCAGAGAGAAAATAGGTCTTCCATGAGCCTCCTTTATTCCAGGCTGAACAAATCCCACTGTCTCAGCTTCTTCTGTTAGCTTTTACTCTCTGGACCCTTCTCCAGCTCCACTGCTCATCTCTGAAGATGCTCCATCATCTCCAGGTCCTTCCTGAATTGAGGGACCCAGAACTGGACACAGAACTTGCATCCTTGCCAGTGCTGAGTGCAGGCAGACAAGCAGTGCCGTGGTCCTGCTGGCCACACTATTGCTGATACAGGCCAGGATGCCATTGGCCTTCCTGCCCACCAGGTGCTGTTGACCAGCATCCCCCTGTTCTGCTGAGCAGCTCTGCAGGCACTCTGCCCCAGCCTGTAGCACTGCCCAGGGTTGTTGTGACCCAAGGGCAGGACCTGACACTCGGCCTTATTGAACCCCACACCTTTGCCCTTGGCCCATTGATCCAGCCTGGACAGATCCCTCTGCAGAGCCTTCCTGCCCTCCAGCAGATCAACACTTGCAGCCAACATAGTGTCACCTGAGAACTTAGTAAGATGCATTCAACCCCCTCATGCAGACCATAAAGAAAAGGTATTAAGCAGGACTGGCCCCAGCACAGACCCCTAAGGAACACCACCGGTGAGCAGCCCCCAGCTGGATGTGACACCATTCACCTCCACACTCTGGGCCTGGCTGTGCAGCCTGTTTCTAACGCAGCAAAGAGTGCTCCTGTCCAAGCCATGGGCTGCCAGCTTTTCCAGGAAAATGCTGGGGGAGATGGTGTCAAAAGCGTTGCTGAAGGTCAGGTGGACAACATCCACAGCCTTCCCCTCTTCCTCTAGGCAGGTCACCTGGTCATAAAAGATCAGGCTCCCTGACCTGCCTTTCCTAAACCAATGCTGTCTGGATTTGATTCTCTGGTTTCCTGTATTTGTCTTGCAACAAACTTTCCGGGACAAGCATATGCAAAAAGTAATTTTATAAGACTTTTATTGTAAAAAAATATTGTCTTCACATAAACTTGAAAGACTTCAATATTTCAGCCATGCCAATGAGTTTATCAGTGCATCATTGTGTCACTTGATAATGCCATAAAACTGTGAAAGGTTACACATATGCCCCACGAGCTAATATGTGAGTGGGCAGAGACACAGATAATTTTCCTTACTGCAAAGGTTATAAAAATGGTCATGGTGAGCAAGACTAAAGATCTAAGGCAGGATTCCTTCTTTCAGTCATAATCAAAACCAGGAGTGTAGAGGAAATTAGGACCAGGGAAAACATATGGGTAATTTTCCCCAGGGTCCAATTATTTTCAGCTTGGAAACTCCCTTGTTTAGAACTAGAATCAGTGTATTCTTCCAGCTTGCTAAATATTCCACAACTGGACACAGGAGAGTAGCGGATGATAAGCTAGTGGAAAAGCTTTAAGCCTGTCCTACTGTGAAAACAACACTTTAAGAAATCATTGAAACAGATACCACAACGATGACAAGTTTAGAAACTGCGTACAATTCTGTAGTTAACATGTTTTGCAATGAAAGGTGTGATTACTGGGTAAAATAGAATATAGTTTGCAATGGCTAAAATGGCCAAGAATGTGATCTCTGAGCATCTTTCCCTGTAGCTCAATGACTGTCAAAAAGGTTTACATCTACTTTCTTATCTACAAGTCACTCCCTGTACTTCTAATCATAAACTGTTTACTCCAAGAACCCCTCCAGCAAGTTCAAATAAACAAAGCAACTGCTAAAGTGGTAGCTGCATGTGAGTGCCTGGGGAGAGGGATGTTATAAATGCTGACAATAGATGAGCTCAATATATTGTTTGAGAAAGTTGTAGCTGGTTGCCTCATTCATCATAGTGACAGCAATACTGACAGCTCTCTGCAGTGCTTCATGTGTGAAATGATGGATCAGCAATGAGGGCTGGCTGGCAGGAGGCACTTGAAACATCCAGGGCTTTCAAAGTCTACTTTCTCAGTAATGCTTTATTCGTGCTGCATAATGGACAAGCGCAGGCAGTGTGCTGAATTATGGGCTTGAGCCTTGAGATTCAGTCCAGGGATAATTTTCCTAAATCTGCACAGTTCTCTCCTTTTCAGATGCATGCAACAGCAAGGCCTGTGGCAGAGGTGGGGAAGGTGAGAGCTCTTCAGGACCTGGCCAGTCAGAGCTGTTTGAAGTCAGTGCAGAGATGCAGAGCAGTTACTCAGGACAGCGGGGAGACCAGAATTATCTGTGATTTACATGTGGAGTAGAGCTGGCCTGGATGTAGGTGCTGATGACCAGAGATTATTTAAAGCTATAAATCAGTCTATAAGCTGTATGCAGAGTGAAATTAATCATGACATAAATCTAATGGCTGGTGTACCTCAAGGAGCCAGTGAAGTTACAGCGCCATGACAACAGCAGCAGTATTCAGAGAGGATGTGAAGCAGAGTTTAAAATCTGGCAAAGATAGGTTGAATAAAAGCAGTATATGCAGGACATGAGTGAAATGCTCCCTGACAGTGCCATGATACTTGGCTTTTTCTTCTTTATGGCTGTGAAGCTGATAGGAGACTTGTTAAGGCAGAGCAGTAACAGCATCTAAAGCTATATTTTAGGTAAGGGTCACTGTCAGTGCTTTCATTATAAAACTTGTTCCTCCAGATAACATAGCACTGCAATAAAAACATTCACTCTGGCCTGAAAGGTGCTGTATGGCAGTTTGGTCCAGGGGCACAAGCAGAGCAGTGAAACAGCCCATCTGGAAGTCTGCTGAAGTGAAGGGCAAAGCTTTTGTTTGCTTTCTGATCAGGCTCCATGTAAGCTGAGTGGCTGTGAGATGAATTTGCAGTGCTGAATATCCAGTGTCAGCAGAGCATGAACAGTGAAAACGCATGTTTCCTTACAGGGGCTATTGTCTGAGCACACTGGTTTTATAAGAGGCACACTAAGTGAGCACATTGTCAAAACATGACACAGCTCTTGGTCAGTTAATAATTTCCCCTTCCCTTAAAACACATACCTATGGTGTGAGCAGGGGCCAGTCAGCACAGCTTGCAGAGATGGCACAGATCAGACCATTGTTTGGATCCATAACTCCTGACACTGGGAAAGGAGTCCAAATATCCAAATTAGGTTTCAAATATTTATTTGCCCTGAAGTCAGTGTAAAGGAAAAGACAATTTCAAAGGTGAGCTGCGATGGAAGTGTAGGGTTCCGAATTTATTATCTCAGTCCAGTGGCTGAACGAAGTGGGGTTACAGAGGAAATGCTAATAAGGCTCTAAACAGGCATTGTCCTGCTGAGGGCCTTCCCACAACCTGGTCCACCATGGTTTCTTACAAGGCAGTCCAGCTGGGACAGGTCCAGGTACTCTGTGGAGGAAGCTTTCTTCATGTTTTTTGAGGGTTGAGCAGCTTGAGATGTGCTTCAGCATGTGATTGGCAAAAGAGGTATTTACAACTTCATGAGTATGAAAGATCCTCTGCCTGAAAGGGAGATTCCTGTGGTGTAAGACATGGAAAATGAGGATTCTTCAGCCAGTCAAGTCTTCCTCATGAAGTACAATCAGGGCAGTAAAAGAACTGTTTTTCAACTTCCTTCAGTTTTCAGATCCCTAAAGATGAAGATGCAGGAAATGCTATGCTGAATTTAAGACAACTATAGGCTTGTTTCTCTTAATTACCTTTTTTTTTTTTTCAGGTGTGCTTAGTCTGCAGGCCTTATAGAGTGCGCAGACCACACCGAGAAAATAAGCTCCTTGAAATGGGTATTCTAAAATGAATTTTTCTCATGTGTCATAATTCCTGATTTACTTTGAAGTTTAATCAGACTGAAGTAAATGTCAGAATTTAAATTGGACATGACCCAGCAAGGTGTACTCACAGCTGAGAATGCCAGCCACATCTTGGGCTGCAACAAAAAAAGGATGGTGAGGAGGTCAAGGGGGGATTCTCCCCATCTACACTGCCCTTGTGAGACCCTCAGTCCTGAAGCACCGTGTCCAGCTGTGGGCCCTCAGCACAAGAAAGATGCAGATCCATTCTAGTGTGTCCCAAGGAGGGAGACAAAAATTATGAGAGGAATGGAACACCTCTTCTGTGTGGACAGGCTGAGAGAGTTGGGTTTGTTCAGCCTGGAGAAGAGGTCTCTCTTCTCTCTCTCTGGAGAGAGTTTTTTATTCTATCAAGCAAAGATAGAGACATATTTTTGGCAGGGCCTGTAGTGGTAGGATAAGGGGTAATGGTTCTAAAGTAAAGGACAAGGGATGCAGACTTCATTTAAGGAAGAATTTTTTTGTGATGAGGGTGGTGAAACATTGGCACAGGTTGCCCAGGGAGGTGGTCGATGGTCAATACTGTATCCTTGGAAATGTTCAAGGCCAAGTGGGATGGGGCTCTGAACACCCTGATCTGGTTGAAAATGCCCCTCCTTATTGCAGGGTTTTTGTATTAGATGACCTTTAAAGGTTCCTTCTAAGTCAAACCGCTCTGTGATTCTGTGATCAGCTCTCTCCCAAATAACTGAAGCATGAAGATCCGCATCATCTTTGGGCTGGAGTCTAGTTTTGCTGTTTTTTGAGAGCAGGAATTTAGATGTGAGTGGTCCTGAGCTGTGTGGTGTGTACTCTGTCGTGGAGCTTGTACAGAAGAGCTGTTCCACGACCTCTTGTGTGGTTCATACTGCTCAGCGAGAGACCTCCGCCAGAATTTTGCTGCTAGAGAAGGGCTCCTCTCCTCGTGGTCTGATTTTAAGTCAGAACTTTATCTGAAGTAAGTCAAACTAATAAGGCTTTGAAAAAACCTGCAGTGGCTGACTTTACTCATTGAAACTCCGTAAGTTGAACTGACATGGAGATAAAATTGTGATCTGCTTGTCAGAAGAGCTCAGTAGTGCACAAAGGTGTAATGTTTGTAATGTGGGACATGGGAACCTTTTTCATGCCTTAACATATGTGAAGACTAGATCTGTTTGTGGTTTTATAATTTCTTTCTATGACAGTGAGTTTTTGCCAGCAGGGGTATATTTTTATTTACCTGTTTTTTTGGGTGTTTTTAAAAAATGTTTGATTTATGAGACATAAAGAAGAGAAAAGTTAACTGTGAGACATAATTTAGGATAGTCAGGTTTCCAACTTGAAAAGTTCTGTGAAACTAATCATTTGGTCTACAACCGCATTTTCAACTTTGTTTCCTGGTATTTTCAGAGCTACCGATAATTTGTGTATTCTAAAATAATTGATGCATTTTGTGGCACTGGATCTGTATATTTCTGCTGCCTCTTTATTTTTATAAAAGAATAATTAATGCTATTTTTATCTTGAATTTTAATTTCTAGAGGATATACATACATTTACCCAGACATCATTTAAGTATCAGATTTGCTTACTGATTCATCATTCTAATAGGAATGGGAAAAACAGTTGCAAAATTGATCCAGTTTATCATTTATCCAATCTGGTCACCCTGGTGAAGCCCTATGACATTCCCTTAAATGTGTTTTTCATTTTAAGTATGTTCAGGATTGCTCCAATGCATAGAACTGCTGGGAGGGGGGCAGATTGTCCCACTGGGAAATCTTAATACTGTGCTTTACATTCCAGATACACTGCTGCCATTATTCTGTGTTGGCATTATGCAGATCTGCTTGCTGGGATCACAGTCCTATAGTCAAGTAAACAACAATACGATAAAAAAATGATTGAAGAGAGGGACCTGAGACAGGGCTGTGGACCTGCACACCCTCCACTAATCTCTCTGGAGCTGAAATATGTCTTTTTCATCTCTACATGAAACTTGTGAACCAATGAGAGACAAAGCACACTATCTTTAAAAAGTGCTGGTCTGGCACTACCTAAGAACTAGTGTATTTTTATGTTTGGTTCCATAAAATCAAAAGATGATTTAAAACATTAAAAACATTCAGACATTTTTGCTTTTTTCTCCTTTAAATTAAGATCTTAGAGTGCATGAAGTGCAATTAATAGAGACTTGGGCAATATTATCTGTTGTAGAGTTACTTTAACTGTACTGAATGGCCTTATAGCCATTCAGTTATTTTTTTTTCCTACTATGTCCTTATGGCACAGTAAACAGCAGAGCGTACATCAAAAACATGCTTATCATTGCTATAGCTACTTACATCTTACCTTCTATTCATTGTGTATGAAGCTGTATAGGTTGTAAATGTGACAGCAGTATATGATAATGCCAAAAGTATTGTGCTGAAAGTGTCAGAGTTTCAGGAATAAAGAATTCAGAGAGATGAAAGAAGTCAGAAGCATCGGGACTTGTGGAACTTAAATCCATTATTTGTAAGTGTGCTTTTATCTTTAAACAGAGACCCACTAAACACTCCTAACTTCTTGGAGTCATTGGAGTATGAGAATAGTGACCATCCCTGGAAACAGTGCCCGTCATTGACCATGAACTCTTCCTCATAACAAAACCTTAAGGCACTGGTTTTAATGCTACAATGCATGGATGCAGGCTCTTTGACAGAATCCTTGAAAAGGAAATCCCTTGTAGAGATGTCAGAAACCTGCTGTGTGGGTGGGCCCAGCTCTCTGGGAGCAGGATGGTGGAGATGTACCACGTGAGGTGCACAACCACACCGCAGGGTAGCAGGTGGTGAAAGCAGATGTGGACCAGCCCTGCACAGCAGATTCTTTCCCACTGTTATTATATTAGGCTGTGGGGTCAGCAGTACTGGGTAGTCACAAACTCCCAGTTCCTTGGGAAACAGTGAGCACTGGGTTTAACTTCAGGGGCTGAAGCCTTGGAAGACCTTTTGGTGAAACCATATCGCCTCTAGGGAGTACCAGTGCCAGGACACTTCTTCCATGATGTTGGGTGGAGAGTCCTTTACTGGAAGGTGAGAGGTGGGTGTCTTGTTCACACCACGCCTTTGAGGACACCTTGGATAACCCCAGCCCTGTAGTAACTGGCACACCCCCCCATATGGCTTTTGGAAACTCACGAGGAGTGTTTTAGATTATATGTCTGTGCTTTTGCTGTTACATCATTTGCAAACCCTACATAAAGTTCCTTGGTTCCTACACACATATATTTTACATGTTACAGTACGCAGGGAGTAGTAGAATCAGGTAGTAAGTTTATGATCAAATGATGTTTCTCTGATGCATATTATTTCATGTTAATGGAGGGAAGGAGAAAAGACCGGGAGAAACTGCCTCTCAAGAGCGGTGCAGTAAGACTGAAAATATGAAATACAGACAATGTATTTATATCCATCATCTATCTCATTCAGAGCTATCTGACATGAAAAATTCAGAGCTATCTGACATGAAAAATTCAGACGGAGCCCTCCATTTGGGACACTTCCAAGCTTGGCCCATGTCCCAATCAAAGACATGCATACTTGAATTGGAAAACCTGAAAATCCAATTTAAAGTAATGCATTTTAGTGCATTTCTGTGTTCATAAGAAGATTCTGAGTAGTTGTTATTCAGCAGGGGACCAAAATCCCTTTTCAAAACTGTATACACCACAGAATAGAATTGTTATCCAGAGGTCAGTTGTCCTCTATGCTGCAAATTACTTTTGGGATGATTATCAGTTACTGTAGGCTCAAGCCCTTGGGATGTGAAAATTGTAATTAAAAGAGTGAATTTTTATGAGGAGTGATGGGCAGTAAGCTGTACATCACAAAATGTCTGCACAAGGCAATGGTATCTAAGCATGGCTACTCTAAGTATGATTCAAATTTTCTTTCCATTAAATAGGTCAAGCCATGAACTGAGACTTTAGAGGGCTTGCTAAATTTTCAAGAGGTTTGGGCTCAGTTTACTAGATGTCTATGCCAGTTCCATCTCCATGAGTTTGGATTACAAACATCATTGATAGCATCATATGGCTTCAGCCCACTGATGCTTAAAGAGGAGGAATGGCAGCAATAAGGAACTGAGCGCTGCAGTGTCCTCTGTCAGAGTATGTCTTTTATGCATATGTCTCCATTTCTGTCTTTTAGAGTGGCTCCTTTTGACACAAAGTCTTACCATGTGGACTTTGCTTGGCTCACAACTCCAAGGAGCAGAGTTTCATTTATAACTTTTCCTAAAACAGCTGCTGTACTTTCAACTCCTTTAAATCATAGGCTTCTGCAGCTGCATAGTTCAGGGATGCAGAAGGCTGGTTGTGTTCTCAATATTTCTTTTGATGTTAGGCAGCTCAGGATAAGATAAAATTGTGAACACTCCTTGGGTTATAACTTGAATTTACAATCTTGACAGCTCTGTTCCGGCACGGTGCCAAAAAGCTCTTGGTACATTTAAGCAACGATAGGACGAAGTGATATTGTCTCCTGAGGGATGACAGGAAACAACTTGGACTTTCAGAAATGTTACATTGATGTGTTTTCCTAGGAACATCAAGTCTAAGTATGGTAATCTCCTGGTAAAACATCTCCAGGGATCTCAATTGAAAGAAAGGTATGATATGATAAAAATGCTGTATGGAATGAAAATAAGGAAAAAGAATGAAAATGGGAAAGCAGTTTCCTTTTAGAAAAACTGTAAATCTGCAGGAATAATTTCTCTGTAGGAAAAAGGATTCTTTGTTCATTAAAGAGCAGCTTGAAGGGAGACTTCCACAGTAATTGCTGCGTAATGTAAGTGCATGATGGACTCTCAGCATAATCTAGAACCTGTCATTGAGAGATAATACCAATGAATTTGTCATTCTTTATTTTTACAGCCGTCATTTTTGTTTCATCTTGGGCAAAATAAATATAAAAATCCAATCTTGTAAGTCATGCCTCTGCATCAACAGTGAAAGGCTAAACAAGAAAAATGTGGGCTAAATGAGGCAGTCAGTTTTTACGGAAAGAGGCAGAGGTGGTCAATACTGTCTTTTCCTCCCTCTTTGCTGGTGGACTCCCCTGAGACAGAGCTTAAAGGAGGGTGAGAACAACCAGCAAGTGGATGAAGGTTGAGTCAGAGATTACTTGCACAGACTCAACACACACAAGGCTGTGGAACTCCAAAGGCTGCACCAGCGGCTGCTGAGAGAGCTGGCCTATGGCTGGGTAAGGTCACCTTCAAGTATTTTTATGAGGCTATGGAGAGTTTGGGAAGAATCCCAGCAGCTGAAGTAAGGGAAACATCAGACTTGGCGTCAAAAAATGAGAGGAAAGAAGATCTGGGGAACCCCAGGGCAGTCAAGTCTCACTTTGCTTCCTGAGAAAATCATGGCATGCATTCAGTTGGAGCACATCCCTGCTGTATGGAAGAAAAGGCGATTGGGACCAGGGGTGGGTCAGGTGTGAGACAGCTGGTTACCTTGTGTGATAAAGTGTTTGTGGACAAGGGAAGAACATGGAGTATGATGTCAGCAAGGTGTCCAACAGTATCCCACAAGGTCCCTGAATCCACACTAGGGGTTAGAGTCTGGGTGGATAAGCACCTGCTCGACTGGCCAAGAGGAGAGGTGGTGGTCACCAAATCTGCCTAAGGGCTCATGCCCCGTGGAGTGCTTCAGGATCTTCTCTGTTCTGCCCTTTTCTGGTTACTGCTTCCAGTGGTGAGCAGGGGAAGTCACAAGAGCGCTCTGTCAGGTTTGAAGGTGACACCAAGGCTGTGGGGCTGGGCTTAGCTCACCTGGAGCTTCAGGGCACCCAGCAGCACCTCAGTGCCGATGGAGAGGGGATCAATGAGACAGGGACAAGCTCCTCATTGCAGTTCTTGGCTGCATGCAGGGAACTACTTTTGCTTTCCAAAGATAACAGCCAAGCCCTGGAGGAGCTGCCCTGCATGCCCTGTGGTCTCCTCTCTTGGAGGCTGCAAACCTAGAGCTGAGCTACTGCTATGTGCAGGTGATGAATAAGGGGCCCTCTGGGGCCCACATTTCCCACCTTAGAGCACTCTGGGAAGTGTTCTAAGGCTTTATGAAGCAGAGAACAATAGAGCATTGTTTTTAAAGTGCAATTGAAGGCATGATATCAGCACAGCTCTGATTATGCAGTAGATGGAATTTTCAGTCTTTGCTTTACTAAAACGTTTTATCATTTTAGGCAGTAAATGGAATGAATCAAATCCATGATCAAAATGCTGTGACTTTGCAGTAGGGAAGACAAGGGCAGCCTGCTCCCTGTGGTCTGCATGTCAGGTGACATGGTCTTTGCTGAAAGTCATTTATGCCTTTGTAATGCCATTGTAAAACTGTTACTGTCCTCATTGCTCAGTCCTTTCAATCTACTTTGAGGGAGGGGAAATCAATACGTAAAACTGGAGTCCAACATTTTGTATCTGGCAACTGTGGAATTTTATCAATTTCTAGAAAGAAACACCCTGTTGCCATTTTTTTGCTTGCCCAAAACTGTAAGAAGTATAGGTGAATCAACTTTTGAATATCTTTCTGAAACTAGCCGCTCCCATTCTTTGAGACTTTGCCAAAGATGCAAGGACTGTTATCCTGAATTCTGAGTAATTTCCACGGCAATATTTTTTTGTTCATATTTTGGTTTTGAACTATCAGTCTTGCTACATATCTTATTATTCAAGCTTATCTAGACAGATACTTTTTCATAATGCAAAGTCTATCTGTTTTGGTACACCCAGGAGATTTTGAAGTGGTAGCTATCATAGTAAGAAGCAAGCAGAGGCCAGGAGATTGATTTGCTGTGGCAATAGAGATGAGTCTGATATTGATAGGCCTAATGGAGGGCTCATGCTTCACCCAGCAGGCTTCAGAAGGCTGCTTGTTATTTCATTTTTTGGCTTAGAAGAATGTGATAAATGACCTCTTGTCTTGCTTTGTGGCGCTCTTTGCTCCTTTTATTTGTTGTCATCATGCTCCCATGAATATTTCATCATTATTTTTACAAAACATTGCCCAGCAGGTTACATGAACATCAGTGTTTGAGAAAACAGAATTTTTCAATACCAAGCTTTTGAAGAGGTTTGCCATTTATTCATAGCAGAAGGGTGGAGAGGGTCATAAGAAGCTCACTGACTTAATGAAGAGATGAAGTGAAAGAAAATTGAGAGAACTGATAATTCTGCAAGCTGTTGTAGGCAATATAATATGTGCATTCACACAATTTTTCCCCTTTGCTTACTGTAATTGTGACACTGTGTTGTATCTTTATAAAACACTTAGGAAAGACACTGCAGCTTCATTGCTTCATTGCCCATGACAAAAAGAAAAAGATTATGGAAAGTAATAAGCAACAAGGATTGTGCATACAGCTTATTCAAGGCAGCTGGAAGAACTGTGCATTGTTAGGCAGAGCAGTTCTAGAGAGAACAAAATACTGCAACAATAAAAATCCTGATGGGATTGTGGCTGTGTTGGTCTAGGAGAGGTCATCTGCACATACCTTTTACATTGTAGTGGCTGACTGCAGAGTTTGACCCCTAACAATTCCCAGGTATGCCATTTCCCAACATTCATATACCTAAGGTGGTTTAGAGGTTGAATATTAAAGTACATGACCAAGAGAAAATGTCTTGTGAGCTCAGTTCTATGATTTGCAAAATATTAATTTTCTCTGTATGTCATGAACTGTGGAAATTCATATATTCTGTGGTTATAAACTGGTCAGGTCATGGAGAGAAATTCTCATATAAATTGGGAAAAAAAGAGGTGAGATTTTTATAAGAGGAAGGAAAAAGGAAGAATTTGAGCTTTTTTTTAGGCAAAAGAGTTGAGAGGCAGCTGCAGATCAGGGTAGTGCTTTCAAATAGTTGCTGGTTTTGAAGTGGGTATATTACTTTTGGTATTGCAAGGGTCAAAAAATTGCTCCTCAACAGCAGAAGTTCCAGTCCTGCTTAAGTGTAGGAGTTTTTTTATGTGCTAAGTTGGAATGAGCCATAACTCTTCCCAAGCCTGCTGTCAACTTCCCATTGCTTTTCCCTAATTCACCAGCTGGATTCTCCCAACATGTCTGCTGGATTAGCAACATCCCTGGTGACTAGACCTCAGCCTCCCACTGCCTCTGTTAGATATGCAGAGTATGCATCCACCCACGTTGCAAAGTACCTGCAGGGACACCTCTACAAGCATTGCTGTACCAAAGTACACACAGGCCCTCAACACAACAGGTCAGCAAAGAAGCCAAACCATGCTGTGTCTAGATAAAGAGAACACAAAATTATTAGGCCAGCTCAAGAAGAAGATGAGTCCGTAGGATTGCTAGGGTACACTCACAGAAAAGCTTTGCACTCCGAATGCTCTGCCAGTTCTGTTCCTTCAAATATCAGCCAGATATTTGACAGGCAACTGGTATTTTAGATGGGCTAGTTGGGATTTAAGGCAAAGATCCTGAATACAATTTGCAACTTGCCTGTGGCTGGGAGATGAAGGCTTTTCCTGCCAGATTTTCTCTACATATTGACAGGAAATACTTGCTCCTAATTCACAGTGTGGTGCAGCTGACTCCAACTCAAGGCTGATAACACTGAACCTCTCAACAGCTCTTTATCTTTCTGTGGCAGTTTGCAAGTCAGGACCATAAGGAAGAATAAACCTCAGAAAAGGACTCTGGAAATACATAGATGTACTAAAATAATTGTAGGGAGGATGGAATAAATGTGAATGGATGGAGTGGATAGAATACCTGTGCAGGTGGAAGATGTTGAATAACATATTAAAAAAAAAAAAAAGAAAAAGAAACAAAAGAGAAAAAGAAAGAAGAAAAAAAGGAAAATGAATATAAAAAGAAAAAAAAGAGATTAAAGAAAGAAAAAAAAAGGAAAAAGTGTAAAAAGGGTGGGATAAATCCTCCACTGGTACAAAATGTTGTAACGCCATTTGAATGCAACAGACTTCCGTCAAAAGCATGCTCTTACAAAACAGATGACTCTGTTTCACAAAATGCCTCTGTTCTGTGTCCTTCATGATTAATGAGTAATTCCTCACAGTGAGTCCACAAGAACAGAAGAACAGGAACCATTTTTGGTTCCTGTTTTCAAAGAGCATTGTCTTCCACCAGCGAAATAGTAGCAAAATACAATCCTGACACACTTTTTACATCCTCCAATTTTCCCAGTTTAGAGACATTGCCAATGTTTGTCCCTTCAGCTGTGATAAACAGAGTGCTTTACTAATGCTGTAGAATGCAGCTAAATTTATTTCTGTCTTCTGTCCAGCACTTTATTTGTTCTCTCTTGGAGACACAAGCAGAATATTAATGAAAAAGTTTAGCTAATTTACTTCTTTATTTCTTTTCCACTGAAGAAGCATTAATTCACTAGCAGCATATCAGTAGAAAGCAGAGTCTGAAGCTTCTGAGAAATGCAGCAAAGCACCAGGGATCTATAACTTTTGCTGGGGAAAGAGCTGAAATTTGTTGCCACATCCCTAACAGATCCATTTATGGATTAGGTAGAGATAATAAGAAAAGAGCAGATTCATGTATCTATTCTTTAAGATCAAACCTGTGACCAGGAAGTAATTTTGATTTATTGTAGAACAGTGGAAACCAGTTTCTGCAACCAGTACTCCAGACCCTCAAAGGGGTTAGGTCATTACAACCCACTAAAATGTGTAAGTGTAGGTAGACTTTTACGGTAGACTTTTACACAGTATTAACGGTAGTGTTAAATATACATTACAGTGCTTGTAATATCACTGTTTTATCACTTTGTTAGAACCCCCATTGCAAAATCCAAAAAATTTTAAGTCACATGTTGCCCAATTAGCCTCTTGAATTATTACAATTTTATATTTCACGTTTCTTGGAAATTTTACTATGCCAATCTCTGACCAGTTGCAGATCTGGGGTTAAAATCGGGCTGTTTTTAAATTGACTTATAAAATACTCAAGTTTAAATGGGTAGATCAGTGTAAATACATTTTATTTTTATAATTTTATATTAGTTATTCCGAAATTCACTGGGAGTGAAGCTGTAGTATTTTGTTTCTTTAATAACTTCAGGATTTTTGAGGAATTTGTAAAAGACCACATGAGATTACTCCTTACCCGCACCTTTTGCAGCAGCATAGCTTAAAATATTGTGGAGAGCCTCTTTATCATAGTTTTTTTGCACCTAATCTAGGGATGCTGCAAGCTGTTAAAAAGGATGGTGGCAGTGTTCTCTTTGCTCTGCAAGCTTCCGTCTGGAGACTACAGCTGTGTAGCTGAAAGAGAAGACAAATAAGACTTCACAGAGTTCACTGAATCACAGAATCACTAGGTTGGAAGAGACCTTAAAGATCATCGAGTCCAACCTACACCCAAACACCTCAACTAAACCATGGCACCAAGTGCCACATCCAATCTTCTTTTAAACTCCTCCAGGGACGGTGACTCCACCACCTCCCTGGGCAGACCATTCCAGTACTCTATCACCATTCCAGTACTTTATCAATCTTTCAGTAAAAAACTTTTTCTAATATCCAACCTATATTTCCCTTGGTGCAGCTTGAGACTGTGTCCCCTCGTTCTGTCAGTTGCTGCCTGGAGAAAGAGACCAACCCCCACCTGACTACAGCCATCCTTTAGGAAGTTGTAGAGAGTGATAAGGTCACCTCTGAGTCTCCTTTTCTCCAGGCTAAACACCCCCAGCTCCCTCAGCTGCTCCTCACCAACCTCATTCCCTCCTCTGGACACACTCAAGTGTCTTGATGTCCTTCCCAAACTGAGGGGCCAGAGCTGGACACAGCACTCAAGGCGTGGCCTCAGCAGTGCTGAGTACAGGGGAAGGATGAAAGGATGACCTCCCTGCTCCTGCTGGCCATGCTATTCCTGACACAGGCCAGGATGGCACCGGCCTTCTAGGCCACCAGGGCACACTGCTGGCTCGTGTTCAGCTGGCTGTCAACCAGTACCCCCAGGTCCCTTTCTGCCTGGGCACTGTCCAGCCACTCTGCCCCAGCCTATAACATTGCAGGGGGTTATTGTGGCCAAAATGCAGGATTTGGCACTTGGACTTAATAAACGTCGTCTTATTGGACTCTGCCCATCCATCCAACCATTCCAGGTCCCTTTGCAGAGCCCTCCTACCTCCCAACAGATCGACACACACTCCCAGCTTAGTGTCATCTGCAAATTTGCCAGTGAAAGACTCAATACCCTCATCCATGTAGTCAATAAAAGTATTGAACAGAACTGGCTCCAGCACAGAGCCCTGAGGGACACCACTGGTGAGCAGCCACCAGCTGGACGCAGCACTGTTCACCACCACTCTCTGGGCCAGCCATCCAGCCAGTTCTGAGCCCAGCAAGGAGTGCTCCTGTCCAAGCCATGGGCTGCCAGCTTCTCCAGGAGTATTCTCACTGCTCATGTTTCCCTTTCTTATCTCAAAGGGAATCCGGACATACGGCACGTTCCATGATACTGGGCACCATATATTCAAAATTGAACAGAAAGATAATTTATTTTTGAAAGATAACTAAGAAATGAAAGCTTGTGAGTTCATAAACATGCAAGTTCTTAGAAAAATTAGACTTTTTTTGGTTGTTGTATTGATAATCTTTGGCAGCTTCTCTCAAGAAGTTTCTGAAGAGTAGGAAGTGAGTTAAATTTAACTGGATGGGGTTAAAAGGCCTTTCCTTAGTGGAAAATTATTTTATCACAGTGTATGGTAGAAGTTTGCTTCTTAGCATTCATCTGTATTGAGCAAGATATTGGTCTAAATATGCCTGAGGCCAAAGGCAGGATAACAACTTCTATAAATTTGTAGCTTTGCTAAGTTGTCCTGAGACTGCAAGATGAGTGTTTTCTCCTTTTAACTGTTTGTTTTTCATTTCTGGATAAAAGAATCAGTTTAGAAATTCACTTGCACAGCAAAATTAAATGCATTTTTCTTGTGGCTGTTCCTTCCACTGCTGTTATGAAGGAGGAGGACGATGTGATGTTGATGGGGAGCAGTAACACTGAAAATTTTGTTCTTGGACAGAGTCATTGCACTTCTCAAGTCATCATAAAAATACATGGCAATAGCATGGTGTCAAGAGTTCTTGCATGTTTGATATTTTCGTAAGGTTAATGATGATACTGCTTTGACAGTATTATTATCTGTCTTTCTCAGGAAAAGAAAAATGCCAGAGACACAGATTACAGATTATGTTGTAGCACTAAGGTTCAACAGACAAATGTAATAGAGGCATGTTGAGACTAACGTGGCTGTTCTTGTTTCTCAGGTTCCCAGCAGAGTTAAACATCCCAGATGGCAGATGTTGGTTTGAGTTTTGGTAGACAAAGCTAGTAGTAATTCGAGCAGCATCTGAAGGGCATCCCATGCCTCTGAACTAAAATGTGTTTTAGAGTTGTAAGCTCATATTTTTTATCCACTTTCTACCAGGCCTTTAGTTTTGGGACCTATCTTTCATAAAAGTGCATTCTTGAGTTTGAGTTGACAGGAGCGAGATAATTTTACAAATTAGAGGACATGATTATGGTTAGGTCCCTTTTATGGCCACTTTGTTGGTCTTTAGCACGGCCTTGTTTTCCCTAAACTTGGTGTTTGAGTCCGGTCTGTCTCGTAGGCAGTCTGTATGAACCTAAACACACATTCCAGTAACTCCTTTTAACAGCTTTGCTAGTGGACTAATTTATAGAAAAGCCAACACATAAACCCCAGCCCCAAAGGCTTATAACACACCAATCAGAGTGTCCTGTCTGAAAAAGCACATGAGGAAGGAGAGATTTATGCAGTTGATTGATCCCTTCTTCTCCAAATTCCAGTATTATTGGATGTCTTTCATTACAGAGGTATTTTGCTGAACACTAACAGGTTCAGACAAGACTTCAAAATGGCTTCTCTGCATGCCTCCCTGTACTATTTGTCTATTTATTTTGGGGAGATAATTACACTGGCACTAAAGTGAGCAGTTGGAGAGGGATTGGAAGGATAAGGTCAGTAAAAGAGGTGATTTTGTTTATATGACTATAAATCCTGAGGGAAGGCTACTAAAATGCAGGGATAAAAAAAAAAAAAAAGAAAAAAAAAAAAAAGAAAGATAATTATAATAATCTACCGGCAATTTTTGCACACAATTTTAGCAAACTGCTGGATCCTCATGGATTTCAGCTGATTCTTTTGACCTATGAAACTTGTCCCTGAACCCCCTCCTCAGCAGGACTCTGCAGGATGTTTTGAGTAGTGCCTGGGGCATGAAGTGTTCTTGTTTCTCCCAATATACATGCTCACTAATCATTTGCAAAGCCCACTCAAGATGATGGAAAAATATCTGTCCACTGATGTGAGGGACTGTTGACCCAGTTTTCACTGCATAAATTTCTGATTTCATCCTAGAGCTTGGCAAAGATACTCCATATTTTCCATGCACAGCATACACACTGCTTATTTCTTCTGAATTGTTTTTGTACTTTAAATGGGGAAGTGGTAGGGATAAAGAGAAAGGAAATGAAAAGGAGCAAACTCAGAATTCCTGCCAGCCAATACAGGATGGGCACCTTTCCAGAGCAGTACGTTGCCTGAAAAAGCCATTGTCCCCACTGGTTCTGAAGAGACAGAGGGATTCAGGATCCAGAAAGTGAAATTGTTATAGCTTCATAATTGCATCTTTCACAACTTTGGTATCACACTGAGTCTTGTGGACTTGGCATTGAGCCCAGCAGCAGATGTCTTGCACTGCATTGACATATAGTGTGGTGAGACCCAGGACAGAAACAAAATTTTGCAGCAGGCATGTGAAATAATTTTTGGTAGTCATTTTATACAATCGTGAGGACTACATTTTGGGAGAAAGGAGAGGGCTGCTTTGGTACCAGTGAGCCTAAATGGCTTAAGATGAAGACCAGCGCTGGGTTGTAGCACCCTTTTGTTGTGCCCAAGACTCACAGAGAGGATTTTGGATGGAGAGATGGCTGATAGCAGGCAACACAATTGTTTCAAATAATTTCCCTTCCCTTCCCTTCCCTTCCCTTCCCTTCCCTTCCCTTCCCTTCCCTTCCCTTCCCTTCCCTTCCCTTCCCTTCCCTTCCCTTCCCTTCCCTTCCCTTCCCTTCCCTTCCCTTCCCTTCCCTTCCCTTCCCTTCCCTTCCCTTCCCTTCCCTTCCCTTCCCTTCCCTTCCCTTCCCTTCCCTTCCCTTCCCTTCCCTTCCCTTCCCTTCCCTTCCCTTCCCTTCCCTTCCCTTCCCTTCCCTTCCCTTCCCTTCCCTTCCCTTCCCTTCCCTTCCCTTCCCGGAACCTTCCCGGAACCTTCCCGGAACCTTCCCGGAACCTTCCCGGAACCTTCCCGGAACCTTCCCGGAACCTTCCCTTCCCGGAACCTTCCCGGAACCTTCCCGGAACCTTCCCTTCCCGGAACCTTCCCGGAACCTTCCCGGAACCTTCCCTTCCCTTCCCGGAACCTTCCCTTCCCGGAACCTTCCCGGAACCTTCCCTTCCCGGAACCTTCCCGGAACCTTCCCGGAACCTTCCCTGAACTTCCCTGAACTTCCCTGAACTTCCCTGAACTTCCCTTCCCTTCCCTGAACTTCCCTTCCCTGAACTTCCCTTCCCTGAACTTCCCTTCCCTGAACTTCCCTTCCCTTCCCTGAACTTCCCTTCCCTGAACTTCCCTGAACTTCCCTTCCCTTCCCTGAACTTCCCTGAACTTCCCTTCCCTGAACTTCCCTTCCCTGAACTTCCCTGAACTTCCCTTCCCTTTTTTTTCCTTTTTTCCTCTTATTTGGATTGTAAATTTCTTTCTGATGATTATTAAGGACCAAACCTTCCCACATATGCCTCCTGATATTTTTTATCGGTGATGCTGTGTTAATACCTTGGAGTCCTGTGTACAGAACGTTCCTCTGTACAGACACCAGGGGGAACCCAGTGTGTGCATTGTGTTAGTGGGCACTCCATTTACCAGCTTATGCAAACTAATCAGAACTGATCACTCCTACCCTGTCATGAGCAGCTCTCCCCTGGGCTACAGGATTTTGCTCCTACAGGTACTTTGTTTGCACAGGAAGGAGGAACAGGTTTGCCTTGCCATGTTGCAGGAAGGCAAGTCAGAATTTATGTTCCTTTGCATTACAAAAATTTTCTCCTGGCTGAAAAACAGGACATTTTGGCTGTGGTGACAAATCTGCATTAACTGGTGCTGCCTCAGAAAACACAGTTTTGCCCTTGGCTCCCTTTTCCTTCTCTCATCTCTCACACCAGTGAATGCAATTGTATGGTTGCTTGGTGGATCTCCCCAGAGAAGTTAAGCAGACTAAATACTTCCTTGCTTTGGCCTCTTAGCTTTATATGGGACTTGCTTCTCTCTGACGTGCAAAAATCAAGATTCACAGCATCACACAACGGGTAATGTTGGCCAGGGCCAGTAGAGGCTGTTTAGTCCAACATCTCTGTTCAAGCAGGGTTCCATAGAGCATCTTACTCATGATTGTGTCCAGGCAGCTTTTGACTATCTCCAGAGAAGGAGATTCCCTAGGCAGCCTGTTTTAGTGCTCAGTACTCTCACTGTAAAGTTTTTCCTCATGTTCAGGTAGAACATCCTGTGTTTCAGTTGTTCTGTCTTGAGGAGGTGGAGGGCTGAAAGGCTACCAAGCCAAGCAGTCAGGTTAAAGGCAGATGCAAAGCTGTTAATGCTGCTGAGAAATGGCACTGCCAACTTAACATGACGGTGAAATTCTGCCTGACTCACAAATTGTATTACCTGTGACTGATAGCTTCTTTGATAAAGGCATGGTGATATTCCCCCCTTTTTCCTGTAATTTTTCAGCATAATTTTGAGATGCTGAGGGTAAGACTGTCCCCTCTTAGTTATTTGTACATCATCCTGCAAAACACAGCCCGGATCTAGGCTGGGCTTTTTCAGGCTCCTATGATGCAAAGACTAGAGGCCAATAAAAAGTGAGGGAATGGAAGTAGAAGAAGAGAGCTGTAATGATAGACAGCACAGCTCTCAGCACTTCAACAGTGTTGGGGAAGATCTCTGAAAAGATAATTTTTGAAGGTACGTTTTTTGTTTTGGGGACCTGTGCTTTTTTCACTATGTAGTCAGGAAGAAGAGATAAGTTGTATGTCCTTTGTGTCCAAAGAAAATGTCAGGAAGTCTTCCTAGGAAGTACCCAAAGGGAAGTGACATGACAGAACACTTTACACATTAGGTGTGTTAGGGAGCACAGCCACTGGTTTGCTAAGAGCTTGCACATGTGTTGCAGAAATGGGCCGTTATTAATTGCCTGTCTATTTCCAATATATGGCAGCAGTTCCTAAAATCTTATGTGTGCTATGGACAAGATGCAGAGTTCCTGCTTCTCTAGGGACAGGACTATTGCATTCTTTAATACAGTCTATAAGCAAGCTTCTTCCCATCCTGCATTGTTTTCTTTTCCAATCTGAAAATGCATCTAATATCACATCAGGTCTCATAAACGTCTATAAAGTGGTGAAAACAGCAAGGAAGGTGAGGAAAAGAGGAGCATTTATTTATTTAATGTGATTTTTCAGATTTCTGATAGGAGAAAGCAAGACTTAAATTTTCTGTACTGCTATTGGAACATAAGTAATAACGTTAATGACATAGTACTTGAGAATAATTGAGACCTCAAGGGAAAGAATGATGGAGAGATATGTGGTAGGTAAATACAGAGTGAAAAAAATCTTAAATAAGATTGACAAGCAATAACAGTTAATAATTTTTATGGGAAAAGTGAGAAATTACTTTAATACCATTTTAAAAGGAAAAAAACCCAATCTGGTTTACACAGCTCAATCTCTTCAGGCAGGAATTTTACCTGCTAAAAAGGGGATCTGAACTGGTGATTGTTGTGGCTTCCAGCAAAAGTGTTATTTTGAAAAACCTAAATTAATGTTCTTTCTCGGTTGTTAATTTGATTTTACTGCTACTGAGCTGGCAAAATGTACATGTTGCTCTGCTGTGTTCTCTGCAAAACAGCTGCGTATCTGCCAGAGAGAGAATTGTAAAAGCTGCTGATGATAATGGCTGCTGAACTGGAGGCAGGTAGGTCTCCCTGCACTTGAGAGTCAAGTCCTGCACAAGCTCAAGAAGGAGCCCACAGGAATCCCATGAGGTTTAACAAGGCCAAGTTCAAGGTGCTGCACCTGGGTCAGGACAGCCCCCAGTATCAGGGGACACGCTGGGGATGAGCAGGTGGAGAGCAGCCCTGTGAGAAGGACTTGGGGCTGCTGGGTGAGAGGCTGGACATGACCCAGCCATGGGCACTGCCAGCCCAGAGAGTCAAACGTGTCCTGGGCTGCATCCAAAGCAGCGTGGGCAGCAGGGCAGGGAGGGGATTCTGCCCCTCTGCTCTGCTCTGCTGAGAGCCCACCTGGAACCCTGCATCCAGCTCTGGGGTCCCAGCACAGGAAGGACATGGAACTGCTGGAGGGAGTCCAGAGGAGGGACACCAAGATGATTAGAGGGAGGGAATATCTCTCCTATGAGGGAAAGCTGAAAGAATTGCTTGTTGGTTCCTGAAACAGCTGGTTTCCACCAGGATGAATGAGATGAAACTGCTGGTGGTAAATATGGAATTGGGCAGACAATTGTGTGGTGTTGCTAGAGGAGACACTTCCATTCACCTCCAGGCTCAGACAGCAGAGAGCAGTCTTTTGACTTGAAGCTTATTTGTTTTGGACTGTCACAAATTATTTTTGATCTTTAACATAAAGGCAATATGCCTTCAGTGGACCAGTGGCATCAAAATACTTTTGTTTATAAGGAATAGGTGCAGTGTTTTGGTCATTGTCTTGTTCATCTCCAAATATTCACTTAATTCACATCCTCCCCTTGGCTATGCTGGCAGGTGAGCCTCAGGCTGCGCATGGCATCCTTCAGCCAGGGTGCACAAAGGAGAAGGGAGCCAGCTCCATTTCAATCTCCTTTTTCATGTGCTGTTCTGTGAGCTGGTGACATTAGCACAAAGAAAGAAGCATCCTCAGGGCCAGAAAATAAATATAAAATAAAAAATATACGTCCAGACATGTACACGACTCAATAGGAGTGAGTCCTTTCTTTCTCTGTTTCTTGATTCATTTTGTAGAGATGCATGTCCAGAGGGAAGAGGCTGGCAAGATGGCAGAAAACACTTGAGGGACCTGAAAGTCATGCAACATCTTCCTCACACTGATAGCTGGTGAAGATATCACTGGGAAGTCAAATGAACCTGAAACCAGAGTCTCTTCAGGCTGAGCTGAGGAAGCCAACCCTGCTGATGGGATTGGATTTGAGTTTTTTGTGGGCTGGAAGAAAGGGACTTTGTGAAGAAAGGAAGTTACAAGAGAGATTGTTGGGGCGTTCTTGTGGTGCTGAACTGTAACACAAAACTGTCCAAGGAAAGCTTCAACAGATTGTCTTCTCACAGAGGCACACACAGCACAGAGATGTACAAGCCTGGAAAGGTATTTTACCTCCTGCTGCACAGGGCTAAGACAACTAATACCAGGTTGCACATCACCATAAAATCTCTTAACAAAGGAATTGCATCTCAGGAAGAAAAATCCCACCCTCTTCATCTCAGGAACTTATATTTCTTTCTGAGCAAGCAGCGGTAATGAGCAACCCTCTGCCCTGGGGGGCTGTTGAGTTACTGTGTGCAGCCAGGACTGCCTCCCTCCCTCCCTGGTGCCTCCTTCTGCCAGGGATTGGAAGCATATGGCCAGTTATTTCACAGTGAGATCTGGGTGGCAGCCCCAGGAAGTACATGCAGGGATGGATGAAGGAGTGGTTGGAGGATGTCTAGCCTGAGTCACAGCCTGTGCCCAAGAGGGAAAGCCTGGCCAGAGCTAGGGCCAGCCCCAGCTGACCTGTTGGCTGGTAAATATTCTGCAAAGCACCACTGAGACCAAGAGAGAGGGGAAACCCAGCACCCTCTGAGGGACTGGTGAGAAGGGACCTCAGGGCATACAAGAACTTAAGAATGCCCAAAAGCTTGGGCAACAACCTACAAAGAAAAAACAAAGAGCGCAGCAAACTTCACTTTTGTTTTCATGCCTGCCTTTCCTGTAAAACCAGTGAGTCCTCAAGGAGATTGGGGATTCTCTTAAACTTAAGGTCTTTCTATAGGATAGAGGTGGTGAGAATAGATAAGGAGCACACTTACCTGATACAGATGGAGGTGTGGACTTCTATTCTGTAAACCTCTGGAAAGCATCAAGGACTGATTATCACACAAACCCATTTTTATTAGCTTTTTTTTTCCTTAAATATATTTTTCTTTCGATCTAGATTTCCTCTGAAGCTCTACTAACGAAGTAGCATCTTCAAGCCTGGCATCTGGCATTTTTTTGCTCCTTGCATCACTGCTGCATGTCCTGAGGTGACTTTTGGGGGTTGTTTGTCTATTTCAAGTGATAGCTGCAGCACAGAGAGGCCAAAATTGACAAGTCATGGTCTCATAGTGTCATTCTCCAAACCGTGGAGAATCCAGTGCAGACAGAAACAGGCTAGAACTAAACTAAACAAAGAATACTGTCTTTGGATGCTCCAGTGGGTACACAGATGTCAGTGGCAGAAACCAAGCACTTGTCTGTCACTGTGTATTTCTGGAACTGATGGTTTTATGCAAAAACCAGCTAAATATAGCCTCTTCTAGCCACAAGATAACTGATAAGGGCAATGACAGAGGCTTGCTTTTATGAAGTTAGTTACATTGAGTAAGATTATTACGTCAGGTTGCATGGATATTTTTGACGCATTTTAGTTGCAACTTGAGTGAAAAAAATAGAAATGAGGAGTATTTTACCCTGATTGGTTCTACCCTATCTAGAGTAGTCCACCAGGGTCAGTATAAAAATACTCCTGGGAGATACCTTGGAGGAAAAGTAATCTTTTTGATTGCTGAACACTGTTATTTAACCATGCAGAATGATACATACAGAATAATTGTAGCCTACACACTAAATGTGCACATTCTAAATTCATTTCAGTGCAAAACTTAATGAAACTGTCCCTGGCAGCATACATCCCCAGAATCAGTTTAGCTGTACCTGTATGTCAATTAATCTCAGATTCATTACTCCCATTGACAAAAGTCCCTCCAGGCTAGCAGTGCCAAAGCTGGATCATGCAGGGGATTTTCTGTTGTGATTGTTGCCAGGTGATAACTCAAGCAAGTACAGGTCTCAACACTGCATGTTCCCTTCTGTAGGCAAGAAAAGATTACCAAAGGGAATTTAGACCACATATTTTGTGTTCCAATATTTTTCCTTAAGTAACAGAGCAGATTAAAGGAGCCAGTTTACCTTCCTGAAATTTAAGAGTTGGCTGCAGAGAAAACTTGTGAGTAACCACCCTCAGGACTTGTTCTTTAGCTCAGCTGAACCCCCACAAGGATGGAGAAAATTCAACACTATTCTTCACTGTGTATAAGGAGCTCTTCTCTCTTTATAAGGAGCAGGCTCTGTGTGGCTGCAGAGCCATTTGCTCCAGCCTTCCTGCTCTGCATTTTCAAACCCAGTTGCAGAAGGATCACAGGCTTACTCTCACTTGCAGGGAAATTAATTAAGTTCAATGCAATATCTTTTCCAAAGGAAATATGATATTTTTAATACAGTCTTTAAGCAAGTCCATTTTCTAATTTCACTCTACAACACTCACAAACTCATAAAGTTCCAAATATGTTAGTCCATGTGGTCTGGTCAGCAAGGGCAGGGAACATTTGCTGTCAAGTCCTCATCAGATTTTTTGTGATTGCTTTTGGTAGGACACAACAAGCTTACTTTTGCATATTGCTTTTATATCTTTTACAAATCATCAATTATTAAGAAACAGTCCTTTGGTTTGGGTTCATGCTTACATTATCCTTCATAAATCTTAAATCAAATTGCCTCTCACTGTTTATTTTCCCTTGTGTGAAATATGTTTGAGATGCCTGTTCCTGCTAGACTAACAGAAAAAATAGGTGTCTGTGATGTTCCACAGGATTCTAGCCACCTTGAAGTGTGCTGATTGCAGGGTCTGTAGGCTCATCAGGAGCACTGGGTTGGTGGTAGCAACAAAAATGGCACTTCCCTTGATTTTGCTGCTGGAAGTGGTGTCCTGGATCTGTGTTTCTTCTGGTAATCATGTATGGAGTGTCACCTACTCTTCATGCCTTCTTTAATTTTTTTGCCATCAGTCTTGACAAGCTTGCATATAACTGATGCTTATGTAAGATTTTAGTGCTCGGTACATCTTTCAAATGTAATTGCTAGTGATCACTGAGGTCAAGAACCTAAGCAAAACATCATTCGAGGCCCTTAGGAAGATGACTGCCAAAAATTTTATTGACTTTTTTGTACGCTAGTTCATTTCCAGAATCTTAAAGCAGTGCTCTCTGATGGAGTAAACAAGGGCTGAGTGTTGCTAATCACAGGACAGGATGGGTAACTGAGTATATTCAAATATAAGGTAAAGGAATAAAGGAGCAAAAGGTGCCCTATACTGCTATGTATGGAAAGTAAAGTTAAACTTTTCTCCCCAGCTGACCTGAGTAGCAGTTAAACTACTTTTATCTGTACAGTTGTTTGAACAGAAAGGAACAGGGGTGGAAAAATCAATGATGAGGTTGTTCTGCATCATGTTCTGGAAGGTAATACCTTATACAATTAATAAGTACCTTTTAAGATAGACCCAGAAAATCTCTAAAAATGGACTTTTCAAGATTATGAACCAGACAGCTATTGCTGGCAAGTACAATTATACGCTCAGAGGCTGCAACTGTGAATCTTTACAAGGTCAGCATCGACTTTCTTACTCTTTGTTCCGTGCTGCTAAAACCCATTCTTCCACTCTGCTGGGTGTCAGCAAGACAGCTGGGAAGTACGACTCAAAAAGAAAAAGGATGAGAATGAAGCAAAAGTCTTGCAAAAATTTGCTCACATTTATCTGGCCTTCCAACTATTACAGCTTTACCTGATGCAGCTACTGTGCCTCTGGTCAGTTGTTTTTAAAAATGAGCTTTCTAATGTGAGCCAAAGTGTTTCTACTTGGCTGCTGAAGGAATAGATCGAGCTCTCTCAGATGTCTAACACTCACAACACTTCTTTTCACAGAAGTGTACTGAGAAAAACTCTGCAAAGATTCTTGAGTGACAAGGGGTTATTCTCATCTTTCACCATCAAACAGCAGATATCCCCGAGGTTAAGGCTGCAGACTGTAGTCTGGGCTGGATTCTTGACACTATGACTGAAATCTTCCGTGGCCTTCAGCAAACCTGGGTTCAGTGCCAGTGTCTGGGTCCTGTGCCAAGGACCATCACGTGTGCTGGTGTTTTGTCTAGCCCTCTCTTCAGTGCTGATATCGGCACATTCTGGCGTTAGCTGGGCTTTCTGTTAGGCTGGGAGCCGAGATGAGCTGAGGCCAGAAGAGAGGTTTGTTAAGAGAGGTTTGTTAAGAGAGGTATGCTTTGTTACATTGGCTTATGTGACTGGAAAACACATGTAAACCTACAGAGGAGCTAAGCCTTTCTCAGTGCTTAGGGAGACATGAAACACTTGGAGAAAAATCAGGAAAAGTAATTTTCTGTTCAACAACATTGGTTGTGGGGTGGCAGGAAGATACACTCACCAAAAAGGGAATTAGTAGTCATGGATGTGAAAAATTACCAGCTCCTAGAGAAGGCAAAGGAAGAGAAAGTAAACATCTGGGGAACGGAAGCATACCCTAAATTCAGTTGTCTCATTTACTGGATAATTCTGGGATGACATTTCTCTTTCCTTACATTTTCCATTCATCAAATAAAGATAGCAAGGACTTGGTAAAGTACTACAGATAAAAGAAACTGTAGAAGAAAAAAATGTTTTCTTCAATTACTCATTTGGGTATTGAAACTAGTAATTTTAATCTGTAAATCAGGGAATAGTGTGTAATGGCTGCCTGAAACACTGAGGACTTGGATCATTTTTATTGGAGTAAACACACACCTTAATAGGGGGTTGCCAAGAAGTGTTTCTAATCTTTTGATCTATTTTAAAATGTCAGGTATTTAATGCTTATGTTGCTAGATGAACTTGTGAGAGTCTGTGTGAGTTCAGCCTCTTGAGAGTTTTTGTTTAACTTGAAGGAATAATTATTTTTAGATATCAAATTTTAGTTATAATTTAACCAGGCTAAAACTCATATTCACATGGTTAAACCCTATTTTCTTTGTCCTTTTACTATGTTTTGGAATTGCTTCTTCCCAAAATGATGCTCAAACTTTGCCAGGTAGGGGGTAGTTGCCAGGAGAAAAAAAATGTGTCAGATAATGTTGTAAGAGTTGAACAGTATCAATGTACATGTGCCACCCCTTAAGCCTTCACTCTGTTCCTCTTTAGGTTACAGGTATAGGGGTAGCCAAAGACACCAGATTCCTTTAATTGTAATAGTAGTAAGCTAGTTTAGTAAGTGAGAGCACACGTTATGGCTTCTCCATGCTGGAGGTGCCAAATCCAGCAGGGCAGAGTGGAGTCATTCAGAGCACGTTCTCTGTATATTTCAGCTAAAACTCAGACAGCTACAACAATCAAATCTGCTGGAAATCAGTTCCTGGGTTGCTCACAGGGCAATTTATTGTATTGTTGCCTGTGTTTGGAGAATTTGCAGAATGGACTTGCTGGTGCACAGTGGGTGGTACTGCCTGTCCTCAGGGGCTTTGCTGAGGATGCTGGCGGTGCTGGAAGTCAAAGGTTAGGCTGGTGTGGGTGTCTCATCCCTCAGCTTTCTGCTGTGTAGGCTGTGCTTTTTGAGGCAGCCTGGCTGGGGGTGCCAGGTGGTGCAGTAAGCTGCCAGCTCTGCTTAGCTGCAAGAAGTCCTGAGAGTTTCCAGGCATCAGCACAAGGCCTTGTCCATGCCAAATAATCCAGCTCTTCTGTCTCACTATAATTCCTGATTTCTGCACTGGATAGGAGTTCTAAAGGATCCATCCCAGACCTTGCTCCTGCTAGTTCAAATGGCATCATCAAGGCTCAGAGAGAGAGAGTATTTAATTCCACATTCAGTTCTGCAAATTACTTCTAACTCTTTATGATACAAACAAGATTATTCCAGAGGAAATAGATTTGGAGCAAACCCAGTTTTCTACAGCCACATGGCAAGTACAATTCTCAGTATCCTCTCACAGATTTTGGATTGTACACTGTCATGCTGTTATTTACTTGGTCAAGAACCAGGAGCCCAGTAAAATTACATTGACTGAAAACTACAATATAGGGGATGGGATCAGCTTCAATGTGACAAATCACCTCCAGAATCAGATATGCAAATAAAACTCTTGCGGCTTGTAACAATTGCAATTAAAAAACAATCACCATATCTCGTTCTAAGATAATTTCTAGCTTCTGCTCAGGATGACCTCCATACATAGATTATATTCTAATAAAAGCTGAGGTGGTATCATGAAGATATTTTCAGATGTCTTACCTAAAACACCACTTAACAATTTTAAGCATATAAAGCATGTTTTCATGAAGGAAAAGTTACTTTATCTGTCAGAGTTAAAACCAGAGCTGTATTATCTTTACACTACATAGAAAAGAGTTTATTTTATTTGCTTGGAAGAACAATCTGTTAATTCTGATCCTCAGGACAACTCACTGGATTGCAGTAGACAGTCTGCATGTCACAAAGATAAATTTGCATTACATCAAATACTCATCTCATGTCACAACCCCTTACTTCTTCAAATCATAGATTTATGGAATCATTATGGTTGGAAAAGACTGTCAAGGTCACTGAGTCCAACCTTTGGCCAAAACCCACCATGTAATCATAGCACATAGTGTCATGTCCAGTCGTTCCTCAAACTCCTCCAGGAGTGATTCCACCACCTCACTGGGCAGTCCATTCCCGTGCCTGACCACACTTTTAGTGAAGAAATTCTTCCTGAATGGCAGAGAATACAAGCTCTTCACCTGAGAGGAGAAACATTAGCCATCCACAAATTGCATAAAGGGATCTATGAACCTTTAAAGAGTTGGAGGCTATAATTCCTAGTTACAGGAAGAGCAATAGCACCTGTCACTTTGCCAGAATGGTGCTACCTCAGAGAAGGCAACACTTGGCCATACTTTTACATGTAATAGGAACACTAAAATAAAATATCATACTCTTTAGGAGACAGGGAGGTAATAGGGGATTGAGCGACTGTCTGGTAGTAAAACTTTACAGGTTTTGGCAGAAGTTCAAAATAATGGTTATTTGAAGTTAGGATGTTAGTTGAAATGTGAACTGTTAGGTTTCTGAGCAATTCAGAAACATCAACTGCTTTAGGACCCTAATGTTAGTGTAAATATCCAAGCAATATATCAGGCGCAATGATGAACCATGTTCAGCTGTGACAAGAAGCAAGAAAGGGATGAAACAAAAATAACATACTCCCATCTTTGGTTTTTTGCTTTAGACTCCTTCTGTTAGATAATTCAGTCCTTCAGGGGAATGTCAAGAGACTACATCTGGCCAGTTGTGTTTTGTACCTTTTTTCCCTGGCTAACAAGGTCTGCAGTGCTGTGTCCTGCATGGATTTCTCTCTATTATCATGTCTAATCATATGACAGATTAGACTATATACTGCAAAATATAGGCTAGAATTTCTTCTGTGTTGAAAGTTGCAATGACATGTTTTGAACCTGAGTTGTAATTAAGTTTTAACTTGGTTTGATGTTTAGATTGATATTGAAGCCACTAGATAAGCCAAGTCAGAAGAATGTAACTGTCTGAGCTCAATAATGGAGTCACAGGGTCAACCGTATGAAATGCTTCAGAAAACACAATCTGTTAAAACAGCAAGATCAAACAGAAAATGATGCATTTCCAGAATATCTGAGAGGTAAAAAAATCTGTATGGAAAAGACTGGTGATGTGTCAAATAATGAGTGTATGAAATACTGAAAGCAAACAAGAGTTTGACTCTTTTTAAAGGTGACCAGGCCCAAGGGTGTTTGTGCACTATAGCGCCTGCTCCAAAAAGATTTAGTCTGACTGACAATTGGGCTATGGCCCGTGTCCATTGTACTAAATCTCTTGCTATTGTTGTATCAGAAATCAGATTTAGATGCGTGTGAGTAGCATGTCTAATGAGTGCAGAAAGACAGCCAGGAGAAAACAGACAGAGATATGAGTTATGATTGTATCTAGTTTTTCATTTTGTTTTTCTTTGATTTCAAACAGAATTTGGCTGTTAAAAAATTAATTTTAATATTATGTCTTTTTTCCCCCTGTGAATTGTTGGTAGGTATATAGAGCTTGAACACTGTTTTGCTACTGGAGATTGCTATAGAGAACCATACTGAAGGTGATTCACTTATAATTCTTAAGGCATCTTTTACCAAAAGGAACATTCTTAAGTACTCTAACACTTGCTCCCATTTTGTCAAGTTTCTGCTGATCAAGTCTTTTGTCTGACTTTGTACCTTTTAGAAGGATTAATTTAGTTCTGATAATCACCTTTTCATTTTTAAGCTGCACATCCATTTTCTTTCTGGATGTGGCAAAGCCGCAATTAATTTATTCATACAGGTGCTTTTGCATATAGCCTGCCAGAGATCACGTTTAAAGTCTCCAGAAACTTTTACAATTAAACAGTTGTAGCTATTTAGCAACCAACTATCATTAGTAGCCTCTCTGTTCAGGTTACTTAATTAGTTACAACCAATTACCAGTAGGTCGTTCCTCTCTTCTGTGCAATTTGTGGTTTAGTGAAGCAGCTTTTCCCTCACCCATTTAAAAGCCTGTTGTAGGTTGTTGTGCCTGAATGATTAATACCTGCCTGGTAGGAGAGCCATAACAGGCGCTTGATCCTGCTGCGGCAGGACTTGCTAGCGAGGTTTCTCTAATGGCAGCACCAGCGCAATCCGCTCGGCAGGCAGATCAGAGGGTGAGGCTCAGTGTGATGTACAGAGGCACTGGTGGGAGAGTCACCTTTTTCCCCTTGAACTGTGTGGATTTATGATAAAGCCGAGGGCTTTATCCTCCCATGCGTTTATAATAAAAACGGCTCTAAACCAGCTCATTAAAATGTCATTGCGCTGCAACAGGAGCTCCGTTTTTTCCTGGGCACATTCAAAAGATCAGACTTATCAGATCTGTGCAGGCAGTAGAGAAAGAGGAAACTCATGCCTCTGGGGTGTGCTCCTCCCTGCCTCAGCGAGCACGTTAGAGGAGGGAGGAGAAGGCTCTGGGGAGATCCTATTTCTGCCTTTCAAAGGCAGCTTACAAGAAAGATGGAGACAGACTTTTTGGCCTGTAGTGATAGAACAAGGGGTAGTAAGTTTATATGAATTTAAACTAATTTTTTTTCTGATGAGAGTGGTAAAGCACTGGAGCTGGTTTCCCACAGAGGTACTAGACCCATTCCTGAACAAGGACAGGTTGGACAGGGCCCTGTGCAACATGATCAAGCTGAAGATAGCCCTGCTCACTGCAATGGTTTTGGACAAAATGACCTTTAAAAGTTCCTTCCAACTCAAACTCTTCTGTGGTTCAGCAATTCTGCTATCTTCCCCTCTTCATCAGATATGTTTCTGCTTCCTTGAGAAGTCTGCTGTGACCGCAGAAGCCTTTTCCTAACAATGGCTACAGGACCTGCCAGCTTTTTCTTGTAGGAGCCTGAAATTGAAATTCCCATAAGAGGACACGACACTTGCCTGAAAATGCCTAGTTCCCATCAGTTAATGTGTATCACTGAACAAGCCTTCCTTGGTCCTGTGAAACACTAATTTCTTCAGAAAGCTGAAATTTTAGTGCTTTGATTTTAACTAGGTATTCAATGTGTAAATTTAGAAAAGCATTTTCTAGTGCCAGAAATCTGCTGGGGGAGATGCTCGGTGAGATTCTGCAGACTCCAGGCCTTTTTCCAGGGAATGCTGCACAATAATGAATACCAAACAGAAATTATTGAAAACAGGTAAATTTTAATGAACAGCACTTGTGTGCTGAACATATGTAGAAAAAAGGTTTATTTATGAAGGCTCACCTGAGACTTGTTTGTGAAGATTCACTTGAGATTTGAACATCCCAATCTAAATGAACACTGCTCTTGATCTGTGCCACTTTGTCAAGATTTCTGAGCAGAGAAACAGGAAAAGAAACTTCCATTTAGCATAAAACACCAGTTTTATTAATATCCAATGAAACTGGTTGATCTTTAAAGCAAAGGGAAACTTCAAAAGGAAGAGTGAAATGAAAAAATTGCAAACAATCACAGTAGTCTTTTTATATGCTATGCCTATAGAATGGCCGGATACACTGATGTTTGAGCATTTCTTATTGCAAAGTGGTCAGAACTTGACTAGAACTAAAGAAAATTTGCATGAGGTAGCTTTTGTAGCCTGACAATTTGCTTTGTGTTTCTCAGCATATAATTAACATGGTATCTGCTTTACTTCAACTCATCAGAGCAAAAGTTCTTACTTCGTACTCTGGATGTGACCAAATAATATGTGTAAACTACATACAAAACAAATGATGATGTTAAGATTAATTATTGAGGCAAGGAGTCAAATAGTACATATGTGTAATTATTTCCAGAGGCTGAAGTCAGGGTACAGATTATGGTTAAATTACCTTCCTTTTACCCATTTATTTGGATAGAAAACAGAAACAGTTTTCTGAAAGTATTTATTAAGTCTATTTTAGGCTCTCTTTGGAACAGTTTTGGGTATTGAATACAAACTGGTATCAGCACTTTCCATGCTCCCACTGTAAGTGCAGTAACAACAGCAATTACATGATGCTGTATATGATTCAAGCTTGCAGTTTTTTTGGGTTATTCTCTAGCACAATAGATGGCTCTGTGTAGTGACACTTGCCTGTATTTTCTCAAGTGACACTTTGCAGACACATTTAGTTATAACACTGAATCTATCTTTTATGAAGTAATTAAGATGGTATTTGTGTTTCTAACTCCCTCAAGGAAGAATGTAAATGATGTATATTATGCTTAAAGTATTATTGTTGAGTTGGCTTGAAAATTTCAGCTTGAGATTCTGAATGTGGCTAGTGCTGTCTGTGTCAAGAAATAGAAGGTACCTGTAATCCCTTTCCTATTGAATACACACCCTATGTTTAAAAGAACTGACTGTAAATTTCTGTTACAGAACAGAGTAAAATATTAGATAGAATGCATATCATATTCTCTATAAAAATATATGTATCTGAATAAGTTTTATAGTTAAGCACACCAAAAATCGGGAAATCTGGAAACTGTTGACTGTATAGCTGAAATTTTCACTTTGTATTATCCGTGGAGGAAAATTCTTCCATTGTATCTTGGTTACCTATAAAAATGATAGTGCTGCAGTGACATACTTTAAACAGAACTTCTTTACTGGCGTGACAGCACTTTAAACAGAGCACATGAGGCAGCACAGAAGCTGAGATGCCAAATAATTTCAACTACATGTAGTTACATAGCTTTTCATATGATTCCTTTTTCTTTTTTAGCCCAGAATTAAGTTCTTAATTTCAGTGCACCTTCCAGCCATATAGTGCTCAGTTAAAATTAAATGGGTAATGTTTATTGAAGAAGATGAGCCCATGCCATTTTGGTTCTGGGTCATACAAGATGTTTGTCTGTTACTAGATTAAGTACTGTAATGATAAAAAAGCCCATTAGCCTTGAAACTGTGACTGAATCAATTGTTTATAGATTGGTAAATGTGCTATCAATGAGTATCAAGGGATCAGTAGTACAGACCTCTGCACTTGCACTCTCTTCTTCAATGGAAGTCCTCAAATGCTTCACGTGCGGATGAGTGTACCGTGGGTTTTAAAGAGGGAGAAATTAAGATGGGGGTGACTGGAGAATTTTCCAAATAAGGTGTGATTATTCAGGATGCTGTTCATTAGCCTTGGGCACAGGAGCCTCAGACGTCCTACAGCTTTATAGCACGTCAGCCTTCTCGCAATGGTTGCATATTGAAAGGCACTCCTACAAATCCGGTTAAGGAATGGCCACCTGAACGTGGCAACAACTTATTAGCAAGACCCAATTGTTTCTAGGTCTCAGGCTCTGATTGAGACATGTCCAAAAAAAAAGGGGTTGCAATTATCTGTTTGCCTGTAACTCCCAGAGTGTCCCATTTTTATTTTTTAAAGATGTAGAAATGCAATCCCATTTCTCTTTTAACTGTGATTTAAGAAGGCTGAATTTTTCTATGACAGGCAATATCTTAGTCTGACCCAAATTCACTATTTTTGGTGCTGCTTTGCTGGAACAAGATGAACAAATGTCAATCCTTGTTTTCTGTTTTCATGGGAATAGATGAGAGTGGATATATTTCCACCAATAAGATTTGGAGGGTGATGCGTAATGTTAACATGCAAATCAGGTTGAGATGATATTTCTGTCAGGGGAAATAAAAACTCTTCCATGAATTTCCCTCATCATTCCTTTCATTTTCTGCATATAAGCTCCATGTAAAACTGTCAGGCTGGTAATTAGGCAAATTATAGGGACCTTCTCATATGAAAACTAATGCAATTTCCAGAGAGAATTTCAAATGAAGATGCCCACAAGGAAGGCAGAAGTCTGAGCTCGTTTTCCTTTATTGAGACTGATTTATAAGTACACAGATTTTTCACTGTCTAAACCTGACAGCAGCAAGAGGATCTAAAGGTGGACTTTCTTGCAATGAATAGGTCTCTGAAAAGTACTTGTCTTCCAGAAAGTAACGTATTTAAATGCAATGTAATTTTTTTGAAAATATTCCTGCTTAGCTCTGGTAAAATTGTGCAAGCTGTCTGCATATTGCATGATTTTTATGAGAAGTCATGAACTGGTGAAGGTTTATCCAAATTCAGCACAGACTTGTAAAGCTGGCAGGAATCTTTCCCAAGAGAGAGTTTGTGGGAAAAGCCAATTATAAACTAGTTTCATAATTTGCTGCAAACTCTCTCTATAGAGATCTACAGAGAAACAGAATTTCTTGCTTTTAAGGATGTGGGGCAATAATAAAAAATGGTGATCATCACCTCTGTTTAGGTGTCCTTTTAAGAGCAACAAATAACATTCAATTAACAGAGAAGAGGCTGGGAAAAATGTAGTAAGCTATGTAAGAAGGAGCCACCTCTCAAAACAATCAGGGGAAGGTTTTGGGGTGGCAGAGTCAAAAAGGAATACAAAATATGAAATAGACAAATTTTTACAGTTAGAAATATATTGTCATTAATAATCTTATTCTTCTGTAAGACATTTTTCTCAGTCCTGCATGATACCCATATAAAAAGATTAGCATTTCTCAAAATCAGTGTGTGTTGAATGAATCCAATTTAGAAGAAACTCATTGTAAAATTGAGGAAGTTAAACCTGTTGGCATGTCATCCAGATGACCATTCCTAGCTGAGGTGTCCAGTGATTGGTTTATAACCTATATTTAATACTTTTCCATCAGTGATGCAGAAGGGGGAATGTCAGCTGCCTGCTTTGGTGGGTCTGTGAGGAAATCACTCTGGCCCTAAGAACAGACCTGCTCCATCTCCACTGTTCTGGAATGGAAACTCTCCCCAGATCCTGCAGCCCATTGTTTCTGGTCCCTCTTTACAATTATTAAATCATGTCTACCAAAATTTACAGCTCACACTGAGGTCACATTTTAAGCCAGCAAGAGGCTTTACTGAGGCATGTGAAGGATGTTTGAGAGCAGGCCTTGCTGTCTATGTAACACAGTTTAAGTTTGCTTTCTGAGCAGACACTGGATTGATCCCGTGTCTGGGACCTACCCCACCAGTGATGCTGGGCAGGTGCCCAGAGGCATTAGTGCTCCCTGCAGGAAAAAAGGCCACCCAAGGCTAATGTCCTCAGGAGGGCACATCCCTCAATCACACTGTCCTGGTGAAAAGACAACTAATTTAGATATAAAATCTATTTTCCTCAATCACATACCCTTCTTAACCACTTTGGAAATGATCCCCCAAATCCTAATTTTACTTCTGCAAGTAGAACTGATTGTTTTCAGTCTGTTTTTCTGTGTATGTCTGATAACTGTCCCTTTCCTTCACAACCTTCTCATTGTGAAGTGGAGCCTGAAAATAGAATCATCTGCTTCCAAATACTGGTTCCTGTGATCCATCTGGGAACATCTTTGGTATTGGAAGATGGATTGCCATTTATGCTTATCATATTTCAGTGAAAGGTTTTGAGGGCTGTTATGGAAACTAGGTAACCATTTCCTCATAAAACTGCTTCAACCAGTTGCTAGAGATGAAATGCATTCACCTCAATTTATTAATGAACTCAAACCATATAGAAATAACCTAGGAAGGAGAAGCACAGCCAATATACAGGAAAAATATTTTATTTCCTTCTTAACTTTTAATTAAGCTTCAAGTAAAATATCTAGGGACATCATGGAGTCCTAATTTCCTCATTGCTGAAGGGTTAATCTCAGATGTGTCTGCAGAGTGAAAGCTCTGAGGTGCAGGCAGGGATCATTGCATTAAGTAAGGGATGTTATCTAGAGGGTAACATTAGACAGAGAAATGTTTCTCTCATTTTTAACATGGTATTAACCTATGCCTTTCACTAAACTGGAGTGATTTTATTTTGATGATTTGCATTTTGAACATTGGTCCACTTACCTCCACCGTTAATGTATATGTTTACATTTTTGACAGCTGTGTCAATAAAGTTAGGGCTTATGTAATATTGTATCTATGGCATTGCATAGCATTTTCATTCTTAAATCCTTGGGTTTGGTAGTTCTGGAAGATAGTGAAGTAGAATTTAATATCCACAGCACGGAGAAAGTTCATATTTTTCTATCTATACAGCTGCAAGGATATGATGCCCACCCCTACTCACCTTTAAGTCTGTTACCTTAACACCCAAATAGGAAAGCCCTCTAGAAATAGTAATTTTATAAGCTTAGGGTAGTAAAGTGCTGGTTTTCATATCACAGTTATACTCTTGCTATTTTCATCTATTTAGTTGCTGAAGAATCTTGCTGCTTTATCTCAGTTTTTCTGAGCATTACCATGATTTCTAGGAGATCTGGATCAGCATTAATATGTTTTTATTACCAAAAGGTCTTATCCAGCACAGGGCACTTAATACGCGAGTAGAAGAGCCAGATGTGCTGACAACAGATCACAGGTCTCCTTCCACAAGGACTAAGGGCACAGAGAAGTTTCTGCTGACATCACTGGGAGAAGGCACTAAGAGTGTGTTTATTATCATCTTGCCTGAGATCATCACTGTAAATCACAGGCCATAACTTTGGAACCTTGTGATAAACTGCACAAGGTTTTTTTGAGATCACAGTGATGCAAAAATGGGGTCCTTTTTTTAAGAGAAAAGGAACAGGAAAGGGCTGGTGAATCACTTTCTTCTGATGTCCATTGTGTTTCTCTGGTCCCTTGGGCTCACAGGAATGTCTGTGTAAGAGTAGTTTTCCTAACTAATTTTATCACTAAAAGCAGAAATTATTTCCTGGAGATAGGGGAGGTATTTACCATAGCATTCTTGCCTGGGAGAAGCAAGACCCTTTTTGAAAATACCCAAACCAGCTCTTGCTCTGTCTCACTCCTTTGCTGGGTTGATTTTCAGTTCAGAGGCAAAGCTCCCACTCCACATTCCTTTGACCTGGACATTATATCAACATCCACAGCATGGTGGCAACTGTGTGGGCCGTGTGAAGGGTGGGTGAGGAAAGGGTGAGGGTGCCAGGCAACAGTGAGCTCGAGACACACAAAATAGTTCTTGTGGCTCCTGGATGATGTGCCTGTTAATTGGAGACCCATGCCTGCATCTCAGCCAGCTGATGGACTGACTTCCCTCCTCTCCCTGTTTACCTTCCAAATCTCTGACCAAATGGGGAGCTTCCTCTGACTGGGGATGCTGCCATCCTCTGAGCTCCTCCAGCCCCCTCAGGCTGCCTCTATTCTATCAGTCACGGTCTGCATCCTGCAGTGTGAGCAACTTTGGAAAATAATCATCAGTCAGGCCTTATCAGTGAAAGTGAAGATGAGGACTCTCAGGATAACTAAACCATCAACGCTCTGCTTACTGGTGAATTTCCGGACTCTAGGCTGTGCTCAAGTTTTTCACCCAACAGCTAAATCAACCAAATTCAGCATCCATAGATGCATCTGAGTAGATTGTTTCATATGTGTGTCAGGTGGGGAAGGAGAGAAAAAAAAATAGCTTTTTCCCTGCTGGTGAGTTTGGGAGGAACAAGAAAAGGGTTTGTACCTGAGAAATCTCTTGCTGTTTCAGATAATGAAACCATTTTTTCCCGTAAAGGTTTGCCTCCTCACCTTTCATGTGTGCCTAGGATAGGAAACCCTCCCACACTCTGCAGTGACTAATTATTGAACTGAGTTCAGAAAAAGCTCCGTCACATGGCAGTCAAATGGGAACAAGAAATTATTACAAATGACACTGTAGCCTAGAGGCAGTGGAAACAAGAAATCTTTAGAAATCAAAAACAAGAAAAAGAATCACTTGGTAAATACATGTGACATAGTTAATTATAGAATCATTATATCTATTTTTCTTGCCTGTGCTGGTCTTCTAGACCTAAATATTTTTCTTCATTTTAAATATTTTATTTACTTGTATGGCTTGACACAATTTTCTTCTTCTGATGTGCTTTCTTATCATATCATTGAAGATAGCTGCCTTCACTCTCTCTTGTCCTCTTTTCCCTGATGCTTACTTTTGCATAATTTTAAAGGCATACTTAGTCTTTTTACTTAGCGCAGCACTTCAATATATTCAGACTGTGTTTGACTCCATGAAGAATTTCTTTTGCCTCTGTGATTTTAGAGAGCCTGAATTTATAGCAGAATATCACACACACACACACACACACACACACACACACACACATATATATATATGTAAAAATTAAGATGCGAAACTGTGGGGAGAAATGTCTTTGAATTGTCATGCCAATGTAATTTTATTATTAAAGCATATTTGGAGACCTGTTGTTCATTGCTGTAGTGAGAAAAATCTTTGCATTTGCTGATCTGGCCTTGAAGCAGAGGCATGGGTGAAACCCGGCGTACTCTTGGTGTCACAGCAGTTCTGCTCTGGCGTCTGCAGATCTACAAGCCAGGCCTAGAGGTTACTCCAGACTGCAGGCTCAGATGGGAAGGGTGATACTGCTTCTAGCTCATGAGAAAGCAACCCTGTAGTGGGTGTAACCCAGAGCAGCCTTTACTCAGCAGCATCGGCCGTGTGACCAGGGAGAGTGATGGGGGCACAGGTCAAAGTGTATTACTTTAATGCCCCTTGAGCATATTCTCAGCCACAACACAGGGCATGCAGCTGCATGTCTGTGCCTCTGTGCATGTCAAAGTTAGATCATGCTTTAATTCCTCTTCTTGGATCAAGGGAGGGTGGAGAATCTCAGAACTTCTAAAGTAAGGAGAGCCTGACTTTGGAAAGGAGGTGCAGCCCTTCCCTGGATGGAGACAGCCTTGGAAAAGCAAAAGGCTTAAAAACAAGGGAGTTCGGCCCTTTTTTGGGTTGTCTATGTCTTTATACTTCTACCAAGGCCAGACTGTTGAACCTTTGGAACAGCACAGGGATAAGAACCTCACAGTTTTTGTTTGTGCTGTGGAAAAAGTGATCAGTCGCCCTGTGGATTGCTCAAGAGACCTGAGAAATGCTCATCACAACAGAAATAAGACTGTAAAGGTTTTTCTTACGTTATTATTATGCTGTCTATCTCAGTTTCAGTACTGATCCAAGCACCTTTCAACATTTGCTCAACAACACTTGTTTACCTAATTTTCTATTACAAAATTTTTAGTGTTCCAGATAAAAATTTTAAAAGGAGTAAGGTGTCTAAAGATGTGGACAGACTTTGAAATTTCTGAACTTAGAGAAGTCACCTGCCTGTGAATTGGGTGTCTCATTGACTTCAAAACTCTGAGGCTGTGACTGTTTACAGGGGTTCTAGGATGAGGGAAGAGATGAGAAAGTTGACTCCATGTTCAGAAGGCTGATTTAGTATTTTATGATCTGTATTTTATTAAAAACTATACTAAAAGAATAGAAAGAAGGATTTAATCAGAAGGCTTAACTAAGAATAGAAAAGGAATGAATCACAAAGGTTCAGACTGACTGAAACTGTCGGAGACAGACGGACTGTGATTGGCCATTAATTAGAAACAACCAGATGAGACCAATCACAGATCCACCTGTTGCATTCTACAGCAGCAAACAATCATTGCTTACATTTTGTTCCTGAGGCCTCCCAGCTTCTCAGGAGAAAAAATCCTAAGGAAAGGATTTTTCATAAAACATGTCGGTGACATGAGGCTCTGTAGAACTAAACTTCAAGGGCAAGACTTACCTGTCCTTAAAAAGTTTATTTGGAGTTTTCCATTTGGGGAAAAAAATGTTCAGTGACTGGGGACGATGAGAAAGGTGCAACTGTATAGCCTACAGAAGAGAAGTCTCAAGGAGGGATCCTTTTAATGGATGTAGGTGCCTGAGGGGAGGGTGCAAAAAAGATGGAACCAGGCTCTGTCCAGCAGTACCCAGTGACAGGATAGTGGGCAGAAATCGAAACACAGGAGGGTCCCTCTGAACATTTTTCCATGTGGGGTGACCAAGCACTGTCAAAGGTTGCCCCAAGAGTTTGTGCAGCCTGCATCTTTGGAGGCTTTTTAATATCCAGTTTTTGAACCTTTCTGGACACTGTTCTTGGCAACATGGTGTAGGTGATTCTTAACCAGGAGGCTGGACCAAAAGGTATCCAGTGGTGCCTTCCAAATTCAACCATTCTGTCATTGTGTGATTCTCCGGTGTCATTATCACACTTAGATGTCATTAATATTGGAACTTTATTAACATCGTTATTTAGCTTGTTGTTCTGGAGAGCTACAATACTGCTTTTGCCAGTTATTCATAAATCTGTATCTCATTGTATTGCCTGTTTCAGTTTGAAACCATTCATATTTCAATGGTTTTACATTAGTTTAAAAAGAATTTTGGCTTTTTGTCTCTAGTAATTTCCAATTCTTCATGTAGCCTGAAGTTTCTGCAACAATGTAATAATAGAAAACTAAAATTCGGTAGCCCTCACATTTTTCCCAGAAGGTTTAATTTGTAAACCATTAAAAAATCCTCCTTTGCTCACAGATTAAGGACAAATTTACCTTGAAGTTACAAAAGTAAATCTCCCTTCTATCAGATTTGTTGCACGGTAAGTAATTTTATTTTGCTATATAAATTTGAGGCTGTTACAGTAGTAAATATAATTTGCCCTTTCCTTTTCTTGGATGTTACGTTTTGGGGGCAATGTGTCAGTAGGAAGACCTCAATGAAGACAGGATGGTCCCACTCTGCTCTGCACTGGGGCAGCCTCACCTCAAGGTGTGAGGGCAGTTCTGGGTAGCACAATATAAAAAAAGCATTAAGCAATTAGAGCATCCAAAGCAGGGCTAAGACAGTGGTGAAGGGCCTTGAGGGGAAGCCTTGTGGGAGCAGCTGAGGTCACTTGGGCTGTTCAGCCTGGAGGAGGCTGAGGTCAGACCTCACTGCAGTTAGAGATTCCTTGTGTGGGGACAAGGAGGGGCAGGCACTGATCTCTTCTCGGTGGTGATCAGTGACAGGACTTGAGGGAGCAGCCTGAAGTTGAGCCAGGGAAGGTTGAGGTTGCATTATCAGAAAAGGTTCTTCACCCAGAGGGTGGTTTGAGCCCTGGAAGAGGATCCCCAGGGAAGTGGTCACAGCACCAAGCCTGACAGAGTTCAATGAGTGTTTGGACTTTCAGGCACATGGTGTGATTCTTGTGGATGGTGCCGTGCAGGACCAGGAGCTGGGCTTGATGGTCCTTGTGGGTCCCTTCCAACTTAGCATTTTCTGTGGTTCCTAGCTCCAGGGTACCCAGTATTCTCCCACATTGAGCTAATCTAGATGGATTCGCAACCGGAATCATGGCACTGAGGATGGTGAGGGATTCAGCAAAGCAAGAAGCTGGCACTAGCTGGTAGGGTTAAACTCCCCACTAACCTACCCTAGAGAAAGAGACAAAAATGGGGCAGGCCAGCAGAACCAAAATTACAACACATTAAAAAGTTCCCTGACCACTAGGTAGCAAGATGGAAAAGAAATGTTTTTTGACCAGTAGTTTGTCCTATTTGATACCAGGTGCACTGATTTCACATGATGCTTTTCCACACAAAGGACTGTATTTAGTGTTTGAATCCCACACAACAGCACGACATGCCTGTTCATTCCTTGCAATAGTGGGATCACCATGCTGCAGACTTCCTAATGCTCCTCCGGGACTGCTATCAAAGGGAAATGTCTGAATCACGTGGAGCATAATAATGAGAGGATAAAGTCAGGTGATCTACTTCTTACCCACTACCTTCAGGCAGTAGCGTTTCTGTGCCTGGAAACCTTGAGGGCAAGCATCCCACAGCAACCCTGGGTTAAGGAAGTGATGAGGTGTTTTGGGGGTTAAACCTCCTGATCAGGAAGAGGGCTGCACCTTCTGAAAAGAGGTGTGGGAAGTGGGGTTTCCGGACTTTGCTGTTCCTGGGGAGTTCTGCTGAAGAGAAGCACTTTCAGGAATTTAGAAAAGGGAAGGAAAATAGTGTTTTGTCACAAGCACTTGTCATGAAAATAAGTGAATTAAGCCAACACACATGTGCACACTCTGAGGGGCAGATCCAGAGACCTATTTCCTATGGTGGCTTACTTTTGTATCACACTGTAATTCACCCTGGGGCTCTGAGGGTAATGTAAATGAGCAGCAGTCATGACCATAGCTGCTCTCTGAGCTAGAGGTGGGGGGCAGAGTGCAACCTGTCCTGTGTTTCCACAGCTGTTTCAGCTGAGAGGGTTTAAGTATGCTTTTGGCACCAAAGGAGGATGGCAGGAGAAAAGGAGACTTACACAGCCTCTCCTCTTTCCCTCTGCATCTACCGCTGTCCATGATGAGGAATAGATTGCAAGAGACACAGCAGAAGAAGATGCAGGAGAAGAACTGAGCAGACTGTCTGCTCTTGATCCCATAAATAATACACAGATATGCACAGTTTCAGCTGATAACCCCAAAGTGTGATTAGGGTGAGGAACAGGGCAGGAAGGAGGGTGTTTGGGGTCTCGCAGTGCTGCTAAACAGACCATGTTTCCTTGTGATCCTGCTAGAAATTCCTGGCTTTGGCTTCAGCAGAAACAGGATCTCACTTTAGAAGAAGAATATCTTCCTTCAAGAAGGATAAGGTTTCATGCCCCAGCACTTGGTAGCAGGTCCTTCACCTGCTATTCCCATTTCTTCACAGGAGTATGAGGAGGAAAAAAAGGTAATTAAAGTTACCATCATTGCTTTTGCTCAAATACAGGAGATGGGAAAAACCTCATAGATTCCAAAGCATTTTTCTGCTTGCTTTAAAAGTAGATCTTGTCATATTAACCTCACTTTAATTATAAATTGTACCTATTCTGAGGGAAACTGAGGGAAAGATAGCTGTAGAGTATCCCTGGATAAGTGTATTTTATATACTCTTTTTAAAGACTGAAGAATAGCATTGGAAAGATGATCATATTTCCTTGGCAGCTCCATAACCTACATTTTTTCAGCTTCTTCAAGTTACAAGGACTATCACTAGCACTATCAAATTGAAATTCATGTGAAGGACCTCGTTTCTTTCCCCCTCTCTGCTCCCATCTCTTCCACTCCTCTCCCCTTTTCCCTTCCCCTTTCTCCCCTGCTTCTCTTTTTCTCCCCCTTCCCTCCTCCTCTCCTCCTCCACCCACCTCTATTTCCTTCCCTTTTACTCTTTATCTTCTGGCCTCTCACCTCTTGCACTTTCTCTGTCCTACATTTTCTCACAAGAAAACATGTTGGCTAGCAAGAATCTTCCTGAAGGGCTGATTCAAGAATAAAGGATGGTACTTATCTGGCCACAAGAGATTTTCTTTCATTCAATTTGAAATAATAAAACATAATTTATACAACATAAATAATGTTAGCTTTCAAAATTCTATCAGAGAATGGCAGTGTGTCTTTACTGAGCACAATCTAAAACCTCTTGTGTGAGCTGATCAAATTAAATAAAGCTCCTGTGCTGTCAAAGTTCGAAATCTACTGGTGTGCCAACATTCATTCTTCAGCTCCGTATTTAGCTTTGCAGGCAGACAAGGTCAGCTGTATCTGATTGATTCAGCTTCTGTCTTATAGCAATACCAGATGGTTGTTTCTCTAAGAAAAAGGGTGTTTTCCCCTATTTTCTTCCCACAGCAGAGCAGCTGATTTGGTCTCATTCCACCAGATGGCAAGCTTTAACCAAGGGAAAAAAAAAAGGTTTTTTGCAACTATCCATTTACCTTAGGGGAGAGGGGGAAGCGAGCTGTGCTTAGTGGTTATTTTTGTTGGTTTTTTCTTTCTGTTTTAAAAAATGTTTTTACTATGAGAGGCTCACATCCATCTTCTGGCATGATTTGTAGTGTTAGAAAAATAAATCAATAGAACAACATTTGCTGTCAGCTACTGAGTAACTGACAGGTGTCATCAAGGGAAGCAAAAAATGGTTTAGAATATATGATCCATCCCCAAATTTCACCTCACAGAGGCAGAATCAGTGCTCCTAAACAAAAAAATGGGTATAGTGATTCCAGTAATAAATGAGAAGATATTACTAAGCTCTGAGTGCTGCATAACTGACTCTGAGTTTTGGTTATCCCCAAACCCCACATTAATCCCTACCTTTGGCTCTCAGGAAGGAGCTGTATTTCAGCTGTTATAACCTGCCCTTAATGCGTGGACGATGCATGGAGCAGAGAACTCTGCTTGCTCTCTTCAAGCTACATTATCTCTTCAGTCCAGGGCAGTCTGTGTCTCAGATCTCCTGGGAATGGAGGTAAAGTCTGCTTGTATTAGTGCAGCAGACTTTTTCTGCTGTGTTAAAGGTGCTAATTTTCACTCCTTATGTTTTATGGACTGGCTGTTCCAGCTTCACAGGGGAGGCAGTTTTGTCACCAGGTTTGGCTCGGCATTGGTGACCCAGCCACGGAGCATCACAGAGATGTGTGAGGACCAACTCTCCCAAGCCAAACTCAGCAATCTGGCCCTGTGGATATGGAGATATCTGCTCTGTCTCCAGCAACAACAACTCCAGGGGACTCTGCAGGCTTTGGATTAGAAAATCTGGCACAGGAAAAATCACAGTTGCAAGTTCCTTCATTACTCTTCTACATGTTTTTTTGCTTTTTGTTTTGATTTTGTTTGTTTGTTTGTTTTTTTTTATTTTTATTTTTGTGGTTGTCGTTGTTGTTGTTTTTGTCAGCAGTTCTCTCCTCCTTGAGGTGATGGCTCCATCCCCTCTTGGTAACTGGTCTCCAGGTAAATTGCATGGTGGGAGCCTTGGCAACCCCGGGGGTTGCTGTCCCCATCCCTGCAAACAGAAAAGTGGTACCTGGCTGTTCAAGAGGACAGATATGATTGGTAAGCATCATGAAAGTCTTTAAAGGGTGGAGGGGAAATCAAACCTACATTTCAGCTGCTGACCTAATGACTGGAGAAAAAGAGCTCCCATTTTTTCCTGTAGGTTCTTTTCAAGTAAATTACTCTTCCGCTATAAACATCTTTACAAGTTTGAAAATGGCTTTACCTGTGTCTTTACACCTGTTTCTTAGCTCTTCTAAAGAATAAACTTCTAAAAAGTAAATGAATGCCATAGACATTTGGAAGATTATGCCAGATGAGCCTGAGGAAAATTTATGCAACAAACACAATTATCTGGCAGTTTGTAGAGTAGTCAAAACTTGTGAGCTTCAGTTCTGACACTGAAAAATAAATACATACATTTTAACTACTATTGGATTTCCTGGTTCATGGTTTTAACTTTTTTCTCAACATCATGGGAGGTTGGAAGCCTGAGTTTTTCCAGAAGTGGGAACTCATTCTTCTGTTCTGACTCCTAGAACTGAGGGTTTACAAAAGGCTCAGGATTGATTATACTATGATGATTGGAGAGCTGCAGCAGTGCAGACTGCAGTGAAATGGAACAGCTGAGGAATACAGGTGGAAGGCTGTGGGTGTCTGGCTCTGTATTTATGCTATGAGGACTGAGCTTGTGCTTCATTTCTCTCAGGGAGAGGATTATGGGCTTTGGAGTTTCGTACTGTGCCTGCAGTTTGTGTAGGTCTTAGATATTTTTTTTCCTTTTGGATAAAGCACTGCAATTTCATCCAGTGCCTCTGCTAGAGCTCCAGGCATGCCTGGGGAAGTTGTGAATACCCTCTGTGACTCAGGCATCCCTGACACACATATCTCCTCTCTCTGGACAAGCAATATCTCTCCAAACCACATAGGTTTGACCAACAGCACGATTCATGTCACCTTGCTTTGCTGTCACTCATCTTACTATTCACTTACTTTTTTGAATTAAGGGAGCTTTTGAAAGCATCACCCCAAGGTGACAGAAGTACAGGTCAGTAAGAACTGTTTTGTGCTTCCAAAGGCAATTTGTCCTCTGAGAGATATGGGAGCCCCCTGTCCTTCCCAAGCTGTTCTCAGCAGAGCAGTAGTGTGTCAGCTTGGCATGCTTCTGAGTGTAAGGACAGCAAAGTTATTTTTGTGCTGGGCCTTCCTTGTCTACTGCTACTAAAAATGCCACTGCAGTGGTATACAGTCACAAGAAGATTTTTTTATTTCTGCTCTTGCTTTGGGCTTTGGTTCTGTGAACTTTGCTTTGGTTTTCCCAGCGTGATTTAATTTAGAGATCATTTGTTTTTGAGACAGAATGCACTGGGGTGAGACCAGCGTGATGATTCTGGAACAAGACCACAAAAACCAGGCCAAAATTGCTCAGAAAGAGAAGTATTTTTCCTTAATTGCATCCAGTAAGTTTGAATACTGTACTAAAGTGAAAGTCCCCCAAAACCCTGAACATGTCTTTTACTTGGTTTTAATTTTACTATTGGTCTCATATGTGAAACTCTGCTGAGTCTGAATTTGACCTTTTGTTTTATAATTCAATTGTTAATATACAAACTAAAATAAAATCAGATTCCTTTTCCATATTCATAATGGATCTGCAATTCTGAAAGAACTTAAATAACCAATAGTAATATACCAATGTAATAAACATAAACCAACCAGTTGTAATAAACCAATGCACATCAAAATTCTTTTCTCTTCTGCTAAGAAAATTCTGTAATAAAACATGCAAGTAAATGTCAAGGATTGTACATCCACATAATACCTTTTCAAGGGTAGGAATAGATTTTGAAGTCATGCATCTTAGTTAAAAAAATGCTTTCAGTTCATCTCTGAATGACATTTTGCAATCTGTAGGGTTTGTTTAAGCACCAATCTGTCAAACATGGAGAGAGCTGAGATCACTAGTCTAAGTAATTTGTGGAGAGTAAACAACCCCTCTACCTTAAATAAATCTGAGCTTTCTTTGAAAGAGCTGCTTGAATCAGAAGTGCTGGGCTAGCAGGTGGCTGAATCCACACGTGATGTTTGATCTCAGATGTGTGTAAACCAGGCCAACAAAGGTAAATAAAAGATGTATCTGCAGTAGGCTAAGAAGGATGCCAGTGTTGCAAATGAAGGTGCTGTCGAGTTTTCAAGGAAAGTGCTAGATGTATTTGCCTTGTGCTCAGTCTTTTTTGGGATTCACCTTGCAGTCGGGCTGGAGTCAGGGTCCAGAAGCAGATGAGTCTTTGGTATGAAACGTATGGCTTCCCTCATGTTATGTGTTTGCAAACATTTTCTATGTTGTTATCTGTCGACAATATTCTGAAATCTCTAATTTTACTTACTGAGGTAAAAAACTTTTGCTTCTGATGGCAGGCTCCTACTCAGTCTTTCTTCTTCAAATAAATGTTGTTTTGTTGTTACTGCCTCTCTTTGCCACTGCTAAAATAAATCATAATCCCCATCTCAATGCCTGTAGAGACAGGAACATTTAATTTATAGCAATTTCCTTTTCTCTTCATGGCTTCTACTAAACAGAACATGCTGGGTCTCAACCTGCATTTGCATTTATGCTAAATTACAAGCAGAACAATCAATACTAGTCCCAGCTCACGCTGCCCACAGCTGAACAGCAGCAAAAAAAGAAAACTGCCAAGGAAATCTTTCCCACCCAGCCAGCTTGTTACTTGTTTGTTGTTAATTTACTTTAACAGATGGCATTTAGCCATCTATTTATTTATCACGGTGGTCTTGGAGTGCCTCCCAAGAGTTGTGGAGATGAAAAGAGTAGCTTATCCTTAAACACCTTGTGAAGGCACTAAGGTGGTCCCAGAGAGCCACTTCTCAGGGCAGGTCAGGACAGACAGAGAGGGTGTTGGGCAGCATCTCCTCTTTGAGTGCCCAAAGAGATGAGCACAGGACCTCCCTTCGTGCAGGACTGATCCTGAGACCTCCACTGGGGTGGTTATGGCAAGCACTCCAAGCATCCCTGACAACTGCAGTCCTCTTGGTGTGTGTGTGTCTGCTTTCCACCTCAGGGACCAAGCCAGCAGACCCAAGGTGACTGGGAGGAGGGATCTTAGTGCTGGCAGGATGCTGACCCTGCATTCTGCTGTGACCGCTCCAGCCCCTGAGTGACATCCCCTGTGCCCTGCCACCCACCTGCTGAGCTGCTGCTCTGAAGGTCTCTGCCAGCCCTCCTTGCAGAGCACACGTGGGAAGGTGTTTGCAGCTTTTGCCTTGGGACCCATGCTGAACTTAAAACAGGCAGAAGAGCATCTCTGTGATCCTGCAGATAGCAGCCATATCCTGCAGAGCTGCAGAGACTGACTGAATTGACAGGATTAATGTGACTCCAGGGGGTGTCCCTGCAGCTAATCAGAAGATGCTGGTCCTAATGAATGAAGCACAGTGGAGACAACTGGTATGCTAAAGGCAGTGAATGTCCCCTTTATTGTAGTTACAGTGCTTGTGATTAACACATTACTCTGTGGGATGCAGCTGACTCTCAGGCTAATTCTTGAGTTGAAGCAGGAACAGCTCATAAATGTCAGCTGCAAATGTAATGACAGTCACAGCTCAGGACACTCGTATGTTTTGATCAAGGGTCGTGCTGTAATTGAGGCAGGTTTTGGGGACTATGGCTCCAGCTCCTGCCTGTCTCCCATGCAGCTTCTACTCAGAGCCTGCTCCACGTCTCAGAAACAAGTAGGTTCAACAGAAATGAGATGAATTAATCATTTACCCTCCATAAACTGATGCTTATAATCCTGGCTGGGATTTCTTGTTATGTCTTCCCTTCTGCAGAGAACTTTATTCCCTACTGAGATGAAATAAAATGAACCAAACCATTGTCAAAACAATTCAAAGCGCTCTGCTCCTTTGAGCAGAGGGATCAGCTCTATAGCCTACTTTGCCTGTTAACTCCTCAAACTGCTGAAAAAACAGATGCAGGAAAAATGATAGTGTGTCTAATACTATGTATTAAATTGATGTGTTGATTTCATTGGTAACACAACATGGGGTGCAATACTCCTCTCTGTCCTTACAAACGCCCCGCCTTAGAATAAATCAAAATCTCTGTGTACCTGAAGATTATTGGCTGGGAGCCAAATGAGCTGTTGAATGAACATGCATGAAATATCACATAAAAGACAGACAAAAATAGCAGCTGTGAAGAATGGGCCCTCAGTCTCTGTTCAGTCACACATTTAGACCAGTGGCTTAAACCAGTGCCAATCACACCAAAGGTGCAGCACAGCTTCCTGGAAGGCATCAGCCTGGAGTTCTCTGGTCTGATGCACAAAGTGTGTGTGGGTAGGTTTGGGACAGAGTCCCTCATAACACACTTTGATGGAGTGGGTAGCCAACCAGCCAGTGTCTTGGTCAAACAGTAATATCATGGTTGCTGAATTATGTATGTATATAAGACCAGTAAGATTTGTTTATTTTACAAATAAAGGCTTTTTAATTTTTTTTATTTATTAAATTATCACTTCCAATGGAGCCCTCTTAGCAGCTCCCATTCATCTTTCCCCCAAAATCTTGTGAGTCCATGAAGGAATAGAAAAATCTATATTTACATTTCACTTTTGAAAAAGGCTAAATATGATAATGGTCAAGAATGTGTTTTTAGCAGGGAATAAAATGTTATTATTCATCCTCTCCTTAGCAAAACCTACTTTTCTCCTATCTTGTATTTCTAGGGGTTCTTTTAGCTTATCTATGCTAATTAGCTCCTAACTTCTACTTTCTCTTTTCCCCTCTCTCCTATTTAATTAACATGGTGGATGTGTTGTCTTTTGTCTTATGGCTACAATGAACAAGGCTCCTGTGAAAACAATGTTTTTTTTAAACATTTTTAATTGAAATGGCATGAATTCAAAGATTGTCAGGCAGTTCTAGTAATTTTGTCACATGAATGTTGCTTTGGAGACTCTTCCCCCAAAGCACATTTAAAAACCCCCAAACTAGCTTTTTGCTTAGGCAGCAACTGTTGTGTGAAGGAACATAAAAAAAGGCGAGGAGTTAAAGAATAATTAAATATTTTCTAAATTTTGGCAGTTGCACCTAGAATGTTGCATTCAAGTGTGGATGCACTCTATTCACACAAATATCTTTCCTCTAAGGTAGAAAATAAGCCTGAGATACAGCCTGTTTTTAAAGATTGGTGCTAGGTTCCTGTCCAGGGTGTATTTCCATATGTAGTTTCCATAACTTCTTTTCCCCCTGCAATGAAATCCTTCTCCTCAGCATGTGGGCTCTAGATATTTTGCTCCTGCAGGTCAAAGCACTCTCCTAGTTACCAGGATGAGGAGGTACGGGGCTGACCGACCTCTCCAACCCCACTGAAGCTGGATTACTCATCCATGTGGGAAGCAAACCACCGTCTGGGGAGGACAGCAGGGAAATGACAACCAGAGCTCAGCCAAGAGGGAGTGGACGCCGATGGGTTGCTCTGCTACTTTGCTGTGGCTCCGGTGATTTCTCACCCAGCTCATTTCAGCTGAAATTTCCATGGCTTTTTGCCTATTTGTCTGTATCAGACGTTTTGTTCTCAAAGGCTGCTCCTGCTTCTGTGGTGTTTTCTCTTTGTTCACAGAGCCTTCCACCTGTGCATGTGTAGTGCCCTGCATTGCTGAGGACCTGTGGGGCATCACGTTCGTGCGGAGCGCGGCTGTCACTCCACAAAGGACGTTAACAATTGTTATTTAAGTTTTCACTGAAAGACAAATCTGAGCAGGTTGCAGTAAGATGTAGTAGATGCTTTGATTTTTTTTTTTCCTCTAGCACCCCATAAACAGCTGAAAAACTCATTTAGGCATCTTCTGCTTCAAGTGTTACCTAGTGCAAGGTGCTGGCTGCAGAGTGGAGTGCCGAACAGAGGAGATTAAATGCTGCAGTATGTTTCTCTCTACTTATACTGCTAAAGCAGATGGGATTTGTTGTGAAAGAAGTCCAGGGTGAATCTCCTCAAACGGAGCTATAGGCCATAACTGCAGAGTTTCATTGATGCTAAAGTGTCTGATTTCAAATAATGAAGAACTGCCTTTGCAAAAAGCACCAACAACTGCCCCAGCCTGCTTCATTTCCCCTTTCCAGAATCCATAAACCTCCTGGGTCCTGATGCTGATAACTTTGTAATAGAATAATAATACTAAATCAAGGCCTTAGTCCAGTCATTATCACAGTTACTCACATTCTGAAAAAGTATAACAACATGAATATCTATAGTGATTTTTATCACAGAAAAAACGATGGAATTTTTCAACTGCAGAGATGCTTTGTAGTAAGTCTAAGATCTGCTCCAGCCTTGTTTTACTGCAGACACGCTCTGCAGACTTAACTTCATTTGATTCACTAATAGTCATGCCAGTTATAAAGTGGAGGCATTTAATTACAGTGCCTGCAGCTTGTGAGTTCTTGATTCAAAGCCCACCAAAGTCAAAGAATGCTTTAAAGCTGAATGAAAGAAATTCAAAGGACAGCAAGGATCCCAAAGTAAGCTGTGACTACAGAATCAAGGCTGGAAGAGACCTCTAAGATTATCCAGTCCAACTGTTCACCCTGCACTGCCACTGTAAGCCCTGAACCACTAAACCACATCACTCAGCACCAGATCCAAATGCCTCTTAAACACCTCCAGGCCTGGGGACTCCATCACCTCCCTGGGCAACCTATTCCAATGTCTATACATTTTCCAAAACAAGAAAAATTTTATGTTAAAAGAGTGCCTAATTTTGGAACTGTACTTCTAATAATTTCTATTTAATGGGCTTCTGGCCTCTCCTTCCTTGACATATTTTTTTGTACCACAATATTTGTTCCTTGATGTGTTAGTATCTTTAATTTATTCAATAGTGAGAGTGCTCACAAATATTCTGCAGTGGGTATCGGTGGGTTTCTTGCAATTCTGAATTTAAACAAGTTGCTTTTAGGAACTGAAAATTTTATTTCATGTATATTCTAATTGAGTTACGCTTACTCAGCAATGGAACACAATGCTTATTTGCCTTCTATTCTATTTTATGTTTCTATATTTTATGGTTTCTTTTCTCCAGGTTATTGTGTTTCAATAATACAATATGATCACAGAGCAGATTAAAATGCCTTGTGAAACTCTTGTACTTTGCTCTTTTGAACAGATGGCCAGGATGTGGGTAAGTGTTTATCAGTGCAAACTCAGTGAAACCAGTGGGAAAAGAGCATTTTGAAGAAACAATTTCTAAATATCTCAGAACTGTGAGATGTGATAAGGCTGGACACTGTTCTTGGTTACCCCCAATTTCTGTAAGCATTTATGCTCGAGGAGAGTGGATGCAGTATTTCTGCAGGATGCTGCCATTCTGACTGGGTGGAATGTTTACTCTCTGCTTCTTTTGAAGACAGTGGCCCAACCACAAGGTGGCATGAAGTAGACTAGCTTTGACAGCAAAATATTGTGATTCTGGTTAATTTTCCAAATCTTTCTCTTTCCTTATCAGTAAATGGGATAACAACGCATAAAATGGCACTTTATGGAAATGGCAAATCTTAGTTTTGACCTTTGCACATGGAGCAGTGATCCATAACTGGGAGAAGTAGGTGTGTGCAGAATTGGGTGGTGTAACTCTGAAAAGATGGTTTTACCCCAGAGATTGGTGTGCTACTGCTGCTCCTTAATGGGAAATTTTTGTAAAAATGGGACTGGTCAGCATTCCTTTTGCCCACTGAAGGAGCTGTGGGAGAAGAGTCTTCATGGTTTTCCACATTAGAGGTCTCCTCTATTTTTTTCTAGTCTGACTACTGTGATATCCTCAACATTTCTGCAGTACTATTAATGCTCCTGCTATTTTTTGAATTAAGTATTCAGCTATTGCTAATCAGATGGAGGCACAGAATTACTCACCCTTGAAGGTATGAAGAACCTACTTTAATGTTGGAAGCCAGAACATCAACTTGACTGAAGTTATGTTGTCTTTTTTTACCTATGGGTTATTAATATCAAGTAAGTTCCTGCTGATTATTTCAGCAGTTTGAACTCTTATGTCTTTTTCTTGGTCCTACACAATTAAAGCTTGCACTTTGATTTGTGCAGTGCAATTCTGCACAGTCCCAGAAAGCTGGAAAGACTTTTGTATCTAGTACCTCTTTACTCTGTGAGCTGATCTGCCTGTGCTCTCTGGATGGGGAAGGGGAACCTGGAAAATCAGGAGAAAGTCTGTAGACCATCACCACATATTTAGCTAGTGTACTTTTCTGAGAGTTGACGGAAGTGCTTCATGAAGCTAAATTTGTTAAATTTAATTTGAAAGATCTCATGTTTGTAGAAGTTATTTGCATTTTCCATGTTTTGGAAGTAGGTTGCTATCTTTCATACCTAAAGCCTTAGCAATTGTACTGTGTTTGAGTCCTGTAACTTAAATCATGGCAGAGATACTGTGTTTTATCAACTATTTTGCAAGGATTGCAGTTCGCTATTTTTCACAGAAAAATAAAGAAAAATTTCGTCTATGTTTGTCTGTAACACTATCTTTTAGATAGTCTGTTTCATAGGCATTTGGGTGTTTTGCCATTTTGGGTTTGTGGCCCAGTTCCTTGCAGTGCCAAGATATGTGCTTAGCATGAGTGAGGTAACGGAGCCATCAACTTTCACATCAGACCATGAATTTACAGCAATTTGTTTTTCAATACTGCCAAGGCTGAGACAAATTCAGTGATTTACATGTAGTCTGGTATCAATAGAGCTGTTTTTTTTCAGAGATGTGCCTGTTCCTGTAGCTCCTTTTGGAAGCATGGGAGCATGAAGAAGTTTTGCTCTGCTTGATTTCATCAAAACAGCATTTGATTGAGGATTGGACCTCACACTGTTTTGATAGGTGTCACTGCAGCTGAGACAATCTGGCTGTGGAGGGATCAGAGCTGTGAAATTAGTTTCTGCCTATTGATTGAGATGGTTCTGAATGCCACCAACACCATTAAGATAAATAAATTCTCTAACACTGTGAGAAAAGGGAACTAGCATTTCTCTCAAATTTATAATAATTATTGATGTTTCCAATATTCATATCATTGACTTACAGGATGGATTGTTAAAAGGGAAGGAACATTTAAAAAGAGACTACCCTGAATGTAATGAAGAGCGACTAAGAACTGCAGAAGTCTTAGAGTATAACTTCCTACCTGTTCTCTGCTACAAGAAAGATCTGAAATTATGAAAAGATAGGGCAATATTGCAGTACAGCTTGACTGGGACATTGAAAGGTTCCTTTTCATTTAGAAGTTAAATGGAATTATATGGATTAATGTAGCTTCAGATGTAATTAACCTGATGCTGTTTTATAAACATTAACTCCATTAATCTCTGGACTGGAATTAACTAATGTTTGGGCTTGCAATAAAAACAAAATTTTTTTATCTCAGCTTTATATTGAGATAATTTTAAGCAGACAAAGATTACACTGTGTCCTGGTACATGAGCTGTAAGGGCACAGGTTGGAATGTTCTAAGAAAGACATGGAGTGGTATACCCAACAAAATGGAATAATTGCAATCCAGTGAAATAAGCTCCCTATAAAATCAGAACTGCATTCAGGCAGGCAAAGTAAGCAATGACATCTTCATAAAAAACAGTCACATCTAAGCTGATGTTGGAAAGCTGAGCATCTATATCCCATTTCCTGAACCAGACTGTTGCAGTGAAGCAGCAATGCAGAAGCATGCCCTTGGTACAGAATTCAAGTTCTTACATCTGTCCTCAAGCAAGATCAGCCCCATTACAATTTTTTTCTGGCTAGGCCATTTCACTTCCTTGGAATGTTGGATGAATACCTAGGAACAGAGCATTAGGAAAAGATAGGCTGTTCATATTTGCATTTCCACAGATCCAGTTTTGCAATAACCAAAGGGAACTTTTAAAGCATTCTTTCTCATGTAGCCTGTTCATGCAAGAAGTGACAGATAGGCTTGGTCGCTAAGAGGAAAAACAGAATTGTGAGGAAACATGCATGCAGCCAGGTCAGGCTCACTATGATATAAGCCGGTGTATTGGGACCAGTACCTCTGGAGAGGAGATCTGGAGAGGAGGCCCATAGTGAAAGGAGAAAGGCCATCATGAATGGACATTTACTGACCCCAAAGTCAGAAGCAGGAGTTATTAAGGTGATGATCTAAGCCGAGACTTCCCCTGCTCACAACAGAGCATGCTTGTATCAGCTCCGCTTGTCATCACAACTGGGGACAGCAAGGATGAGAAAGAGAAAGGTACTGCTCCTTGAGAGCCTAATTTGGGGAGTCATGAAATGTACTTTTCACAACACTAGAAGAGAAAAACTTGTGCTAAAATTAGCTAAGCAAAAATTAAAGATCTGTAGTAGTTTGTATGTGTAGTAAGAAATCATATATATCAGTTTGGTATCACCATGCCATGCCTGACTGGCACAAACTTATTAGAGTCAGGGAGTTTAGGCATTCTTTGTCTGCTTCTTCTCTGCTCCGTGAGGCAAAGCAGCACCTCCACACCATGATAAGTCATACTGCTTGACTGGCCACCAGGTCCTGAGGGAAGTGGTGCCTGGTTCATAAACCCCGTGGCATTTCCCTTGAAAATATCCAAACTTAAGTCATGTTGCAATTTTTTGGCAAAGTACTATTTCCTAATGCATTGACTCTGGAAGAAAAAGCAGGCTTTTCCTACGAGCAGCTCGCTGTATGTGGAGTTCTTTTGGAAACTGCCTTGATGAAGGGTGTGAAAATCTGGCTCAGTGCCCTGTGCCATTGATGCAAAAAGCAAATTTCTTTCGTGTACCTGGTTGTTGCAGAGACCAATGACAAATGTTGTGCTTACTCAGACATCCTGGGTTAGATCTTTTCAATTATGCACAGCTCTCTTCTGTCTCCCCTGAATCTGATAAACTGCAGTGATAACACATCTCATTTCTTCCTTGTGGGTGCAAGGCTGGAAAGTTAAACTGGGCTAAATGCATAGCCAGCCCCATGACCTAGTGGCAGCTTCCTACATTTTAGGGTGAATGTATATGGATGTGATTTGTTTGCTCAGGGAAAGCACTCACAGGTTTCAGCCTATGGACCCTCCTTCATATAGGCTGGAATGGGAATTTCCATGAGTAGAAACAGCTGGATCAAACTCTCTGTAAGTAATTAACACACAGGAGAGACAGTTGTGCTTGCACTTTATCAAGCCTCTTGGTAAGATTATGTACTCCAGATAATTAATCATTACATTTCCCTATACACATAATTACCTCTACTTTCTTGCTCTCCCACCTCCACACATATAAACAATTCATATGCATGTATTTACAGAGTAATTACAGAGCGCATATGCTGTGATTAAAGGCAATATAAACTGTGTATCCCTAATTACAAGAGAAAACAACAGCAAAAAATACCCAAACAAGTGAAAGCTCAAGCAGGAAACCACACTACTTTAACTGGATCAAATCCTTTTCTCTTCAGACTAATACAAAGAAACTCAAATACTCTGTGCTACGAGCCTGGCAAAAAGATGAGCGTCAGCCAGCCCAGCAGGTCCCTGTGTTGTAAATTATTTAATATATGGGACATAAATCAGAAAGCAATGTTACTTGGGACAAGATGAAAGAAATGTTGCATCTCAAAGTTAGAACACTATTTGGGTTTAGTTCCCTTCCACCAAATAAGAGAAGATCCTGTAGGTATAGCTTTGGTGGAAAACACCTGCATCCCACGTGAAGTGAATACAGGTATGTTTGCCTTCTGAAAACCCTTGCTGGCTTTGTTTACGGGATGTGATGTGATGTGATGTGGCTCTTATAAAATGAGCAGCATTGCTTTCTCCTGCTGAAGTCTCACATTCCCTCATGATACTTTGATGTACAACCTGTGTGTTTTCCATGGCAGACTGCTCAGACTTCCCTTAAGAGATTTTGGGCCCAAAGCATGCCAAGCTGCTGGCAAATGAAGTAATTCTGTGGCATGGGGAGAGCAGGATCAAATGGAGTAATTCTGTATTTTCTTGGAAAATACTCTTTGGCACGTGGTGTGACTCTTGAGGATGATCCTGCTGAGGGTCAGGACTTGGACTTGATGATCCATGTGGGTACTTTTCAACTCAGTGTACTCAGTGATTCTGTAATCCTTTTGTCTGGGCTTCGTGAAGCAGGATAGTAAGAGTAGCCAACAACAAAGAAAGAAGGTGACATTGCTTAGATTTATTTCACCTGCCACAAAATTGTTTAGAAAATGCCATTCACTTTGGCTGCTAAAAGTCAGTGGTGAGACTACACTTCCAGCTTTTTGCTGACAAACCCCGCTAAGAATGACTCATCATCAGATCTGAGAGCAGGCATAGACTGATGGTTGGTTGTAGTTTTTATGTATCAGCAGGACAACTGGGAAAGCCTGTATGCCTCCCATGTACCCAGTGCTGAAGTTCAACACAAAGGGCTGCTATTTCCACATCTGCAATTTCAGACAAGCTACTGTAAGGTCTGTCTGAAGAGGTCCTGGACAGCAGCTCCAGAAGTAGGTCAACTTGCTTTCTGCCACAAGAGGAGGATGAGGCTCCATTGTCCCTGTGGATGTCAGTGCAATTGTTCTCTGCTGGTCATACTGGGACACCACACTTATTGCTGTGGGCATTCTCTGGACCTGTCTTTGTTGAAGTGGATGCATTGCCTTGTGCTTTGAAGTGGTTCCTATGCTAACATCCAGGCAAAATTTAGTGTGGTTAATGAAGTCTTAATGTTGACAGATGAAACGAAGTAGATGTGGAACATAGCAGAGGAGGATCAGAAGCACAAAATCCTAGGGCCGTTGAGGAAAAAGTATGTCATAGCAGAAGATTGGCAAGGAGGACAGACAAAGATACCAGACAAAGGAAGAGCAGAAATTATCATGAACAGAGACAGTCTGGTGGCACAGGAGTTCTCATGGCTTTGAGCAATTGCAATGTACTTATTGATAGAGATTGTAAAAATCCTCAGAGTCCCAGCATCCCTGTTGTCCCAGCAACAGGGAGTAAAACACCCTGGTGTCTTACAGCAGCCAGCTGATGTTGATGGCAGGGTCTGCTACAGACACTACAGACACTGTCTTGTGTTCTGTCCAAGTGAGTATGTGCAATAATTCTCCAGACCTTCACACTGCCTGTAACACCGCGACTGGGGGCCTCTGTTGCAACCCAGTGAATGACCATGAGATTAAATCATGTCCTTCCTTCTCACCAGAATACTTTGCAGCTAGTGGCAGGAAGTTACAGCTAATCGTCTGACATGTTATTATTCTGGCATGTACTTTGTTTCTGAGGCCTTTTAAGCTAGTTTAAAGTAGTCATTACAGCACCATTTGCTGTCTAAGAAGAAAAAAATTATCTCCCTGGTTGTCTGAAATTCAGAGCCTGACCCAACTTTCCTGCAGACCATGCAGCTTTGGATCACCACAGTGTCAGCCCCAACCCCTCAGTGTCTGGCTGGAGTAACAGTGTCACATTAATTAATACACAAGCTGTGAAATGGGATTGGAGCCAAGTGGCTTGAAATTCTGCAGCCTTTGAGGGGAAATTCTGCATTGTGTAAAGCTGAATATGCTGTTGATCCCAGCAGAAGTGAAAGTGAAGGTGTCTCTCTCCAGCTGAAACTATGCCTGGGATGAAACTCTTCGGTTTGAGCCAGGGAGGTGATTTAGGGTGATTTAAGAGTGCCATTACCTGAAGTGCAATTTAGCCAGGAAACAAACCTCCACTTAGAAAAAGCACTTGATGATCTTTAATTGTCACAGCAGGTCTGGACCTCAGCTTTCAATCTCATCAGGTAAGTGTTTGCCCTCTGATATCAGGCTGAGTCACTGGCTGAATGAAGAGGTCAGAAGAAGGAGAAGGTTTGCAATGTCAAAAGACAGAACCTCTTCTTACAGAGATCCTCTGTCTGAAGGGAGACTGGGACCATTCACAATTAGCAGTCTGCATCCCTTGAAAGAAAATTCACTGGTCCTGTAGGGTCACTTGTAGCATTTGTAGTGCTTTCAAAGTATCCAATAGCTGCTTATTTGCTCACCTAGAAAATACATATTGGACATTGTGTAGGTTGTTCTGTATGTTTCTTTGCTAAGTCCTGTGTTACAACACAGATTTTTATTTGGAAAATGTTAATAAAACTCTTGTGTTCCTCAGAGCATAGGAACAGTTTCCTGCATACCAATACCTTGTATAATAAATTTGTAGTGAGTAAATGAAAAAGGAAGCAAGGTCACCTTCAGGCTTGCTATGGTATCTGGAGTGAACACTGTGCAGAATTAGTGTTGCAGGGCCTTTGCTGAGGTGGTGTGGTCTTTTGCCAAATGGGTCATAGTGTGACAAAGGCCCAGGCTCTTTAGATCACATGTAGCTTGGGTCTTGTTAGGGCAGTAGAGCAGGCTCAAGGTTAACACACTTGGTTTGCAGAAGGAGCAAGTGCCTCAGGTGTCAGCCTGGCCAAATAGATATCTCGCAGCTATCCTCATAGTCTAAATTACACATGCATTCCACAAACCCACACATACTAACTGGGAATTATGTCAGCTGCAGACAAAGCAATTAGGCTAATTTCCTCAGTGCATATGGCATGTCAGCAGCTGGCAAACTGTTTGCAGGAGGGCTCCTAAAAGTGCAACCATTAGCCAAATTATTGTCATGGATAATCAGAGATGGGTTTCCTTACATTGCCAATGTAATGCACAGTTTGGTTAGGCTTTGAGATGGGAAATTTAATTGCAGCAAGAAACCTTTTTCATTTTAAAGGGATACAGTGATAAAATAGTTTACCTATGACTGGTCGAGGACTCCCTTACCTGTGTTAAATCTGATATTTGGACATAATAGCCAGAATTTATTTTACTGGTAGCAGTTGTTTCATCCCTTTGTTCCTTCTGCGAAATACAATTTGCTCACTCTTTTGTCACCTAAACTGTGTGACTAATGTTCTAAATTAAAACACTGCCCTGTTATTCTAACAGCCAAAAATTTCATTACAGTTATAAGTGTGATGCCAGAGGACTAAAGTTAAAAATATCCCTTTCTTTCTCTTTCCTCTGGGACCTTCAATCCACAGGGATTACATCCCGTATGACAAAAAGCGCTGGGCTCAGCCTCATTAAATCAAAAGGGAGGGAAAGGGGAACGTGGATGGGAGGCATAGCTGCATGTGTTATGTGTGCTGTACTATTAAGTTTGAAAGGCATTGCTGTGGAAAAGAGGAGGTTTGTTGCTTAGAGCATGAGTCTTGGTCAGTTAATGAATGTGCCTGGGGCAGAGGGAGCAGCGAGGAATACTCCTGGAAGGATGCTGAGCATCATTGAGTCACAGGAGCAAAGACAGAAGAGAGGGTTCTACCTTGTTTCAAGGTTCATCCAGAAATGTTTTTTGGGTGTGATCTTGAGGTGAGGCCTTCTCATTTGGCTTTCAAATGTGGTGTCCAGCGCTGCAGCTGTGACTCAGTCCAAGCAGTTCTCATCTGGTGCTGTGTCCTCACAGGTATTGAAAAGTGCAGACCTGTGCATCCACAATGCAGAATCGGCTGGCTGAGCTCCTCAGTGTCTCTTTGATGGCATAACACTCCATACATTTTGGGTGATGACTTGCTTGTCGGCTTGCCACCTCTTGTGTCATGTTGTGTAACATTCTGACACGTGGGCTCTTGTTAGATGATGGGGCGACATACAACGAGGCATCCTGCAAGCCTCAGCCAAAAAAGGCTGCATAAATTACTGCTTTGAGTCCAGGTAGGGAGAGACCATAAAACACAAGTTCAGAAAATATAAGACTTCATATTGTGCCTGTAAGGGCAAGTTAACATTGATAGGCTAGGATTTGTGCATAGTTTTAAAGTTTCTCCAGGATTTTACACACTGGGCCAAATTCAGATCTGTCATGCCATTGATCTCTGTGTTCCTCAATTATAATCACTGTTACATGATAATAATTGCTTGGGCTCCTTGAAATGGATTTGGGGCACGTTCAGCCAGGTATACATTCAGCTACAACACTGTATATGAAAAGGTCTGTTTGTAGTCCTGGCCCCAAGTTTTTTCATGGCTATTTTGATCTTCAAAGGGCTTTACAGTTATTGATTAAATCTCAGAGTAGACCTGTAAAATGGTTGCAGCCAGTAACCGTCACTTCTGCAAAAGCTGCAAAACTGAAACAAAGGGGTTTTGACTGCACAAGAAGCTGAATTGGCCACTGTGAGATCTTGGCTATCCACCCTGGCCTCAGACCTCTTGATCATATACCTGTGTCAAATAAGTATTCTACTCTTTCCTCTCCTAGCAAGTATTTATTTTGGATTAATTGTTGATCCCGTGGGGCACTGAATCCAATATAAATCTATTTTTAGTTGAAGAAATACCATCTGGAGTTAGCTCAGAGTGACTGACTAAAGTTACCTGAACTAGATTGCATTGTTCCTTCTCTATTTACAAGGAGAAGAGGTATAGAAGAGCACATATACAACCAAACAGAAACTGATGAGGTTTATTTGGATTGCCATTTAAATTCATCTGCCAGCATTTTTTTACTGGATATAAAATAAAATTCTCTGTACAAAGGTGTGAAATATGCACAGAATGATCTCTCTCTGCTGAACTGTGCAAGCAGTTGTGTTGGGACAGATAATGAGAAACACTATGAAGCTGATGTGTGATCTGGTAAAGAACCACAAAAAATTTGCAGGCAGCTGTCTTTTGCTGAGAAGCAGTCTTGCAGTGACCTCAACTGATTCAAAATCTTTTATGTGGATGAAGATATGGGGAAGTGAAAAAACTAGGAAGAGGAGCAGAAAACTCAGTGTTTGGAATTGACATTTGGGAAGAGGTTTCAAAACATAGTTAGATTTTACTTTCAAGAGGAAAACCCAGTCAAAATGATTCATCTGTTTTTTTTTTTATTGTTCCCTGGGGAATTCTGCTACCTATGTGTTAGCCTTTCTGTTGAGGGGAAGACATGAGGACAACTCATTTTGGAAGTTTTGATGTTACAGAACAAAAAACTTGAAGATGCCAAGATGTATCTTCCAAGTAGAACTTGGAGCTGGTAACAAACTTAGTTCGCTTGACAAATAACAAAAGTCACCAATCCAGCTCCAAAGAATGGCAGTTCTGATGTAGGTGGTGTTTAAAAGCGATATTTCTTAAACTGATGCACCCTACAGATGTTATAATTTCATCTTTCACCTAAGCTAATGCCCAGAGAAAGCTAGTGCAAACCTTTCCTCTGAGTTCCCTTTTCAAGGCTGAAATGAGTAGCTTGCACTAGGTGATGATGAGTGATCTTTTGCAGCTGGCATACAACTTTGAGTATTTCATCTGTGTTTTGAGGATCCAGGCTAATTATGGCACTATAGAATTACTTAAAACTAATTTTAAGGAAACACTTATATTTTAAAATAATTGGGGTAAATCCTGAGTGGTCTGATAATGGTGGAGAAATCTCTCAATAGGTAAGATTTGGTGGTTTGATTAAAAACAGTTTTCTATAATCCACGAAAGCCTTTGAAGTCAGAATTAGAAAAATCTAGATTTAAGCTACAAGTAATCCTATAAGTCATTTCAGGTTTTATAACTCACAGTAGTCTGTGAGGTTTTTGACCATTTTTACAGAAACTGAATTTGTTCTCAGGATACTATAAAAATATTTAAAGTTGGCAGCCTAATACATTCATTCAGATATGGTGATGAGATCTCTGGATTTAATAATTACATTCCCAGCAATCACAATTATAAAAGTTATGCTTGGAGATAATAATGCCAGGCAGATATAATTCTCTGTTGCTACCTGAATTTCAACTGGCTCTGTATCATTAAAGTCGAAAAATATTAATTAAACACCTTTCCCTAACATTAATTTCTCTGAATACATTTTTGTCTCCATTTTTCTTCTCTTTTTTAGGAAGTATCAAATGAAATATATTAATAAATTCAGAAATAAGTGTTTTATTAAGGGTATTAAGGATGTAGAGTGTAGCTGAACATAGTACCACAGGGGAAAAAAGAAGAAAACCAGGTTTTTATTTTAGAAAAAAAGAGAACATTTTTCCTTTATTTTTTTCCTAGACAAAGAAAGGTTTTTACCTAAAGGAAAATAATGTATCCATGCATTAAAATAGGCTTTTTAGATTATGAAAGGGAAGAAACTGCTTAAAAAAGGTGACGATATATTGGTAGAACTGAATTAAATGTATCTTTTCTTTTAGTGCCTATTCTCTTCTTTTTCAATAGAGTAAGAGATATGTGGATCTTCAGAAATGGTGGCATGCATTTGAATCAGAGCACATGCATCAACTTTCTTCAAGGATCTAGTGAACTAAAAGGGTCATGCTGCAGCAAATAGCATCTCATTTTTTTGCAGAACTGATGGATGTTTGATTCATCCAGGGTGTCACAAAAAGCTAGTGCTAGAGTCCACTTGCTGTAACCATTTGTAGGCAATTAAGGAAGTGTAAACAAGCAGCATATTAAAATAACCTTTCAGTGTGATTGAGTAACCTCTGGTATTGCATCCCTCTCAGCAGTGCCACTCACACACTTCACTTGATATTAAGCAAATTGCTAATGCTGAAATTTCAGTGGGTAGAGATGTTAATTAACTACAAAACCAGGAGTGCAGTGAGACAGGGATGGGCAAGGAAGACCTGCATCTCTTGGAGCTCACAGGAACTCCTTTGAGTGACATCTTTCTTGCACAATGTTTCTCACTTATTCTCTATTATCCATCTTACTAACCATATTTGTTTTTTCTGTTTTTTTTTCTTTTTTTTCCCTGCAATTAGAGGCTGCACTTTTGAGCCCAAAATGACAAGATAAAGAACAAATACCGTGACTCTCAGAAAAAAGACTTAATCCAAACTCCCTAGCCATTGTAACCAGCAGAAATTTCCTGTTGGTATAGAAACCTCTTTATCTGATAGCATTTTGTTCTTTCTTCTGGGACTCATTTCAGTATCTAACTCAAGTTTAAAGTAAAGAAGAAGCTTCCCTCATTCATCTCAGGAAAACACTGCAGCATTTTTTATCCAAAACTACCACAAATTTGAAAGGATATTTCTCTCTATGTTCCTTCTTCGACACCTGGTGTTTGGTCCCAGATGGAAACTGATTCTGTGCTCACTACTCGGTTGCTAAGTGACCCAAGCAAAATCTCTGAGTTGATTTTCCCTCTCTTGTGTTTTGACCATGAATGAAAGAACCAGGTAGTCAAAAGATGGATTTCATTCATATTCAAGATTTCTCAAAAAACATGAGAATCTTTTGTCATACTGCTTTCAGGGCTGCGAGGGAGAGTAGCAGCCTGGCTGCAAAATAGGGCTGATGTGTGACAAAGATAAGCAGTCCTCACCTTCAGTGGTCTAACTCAATTTCAGAGGAGAGACAAGATAATAAAACTTGGAGGACAGTCGAAGCCCTACATTCTCTTTCTTGAGGGATGGCTGATTGATAAATGGCTGCTGATTTTGCCCAGGTGTGTCTGATTTTTAAATAAAGCCTTGCACTAGGGACAGCTCCCGAGTCATTTGCTAATTAGGTTCAGAAAAATGACTTTATGATTTTTTTTTTGAGGCAGAAAAAGTGGGTAATGAAATAAACTGCTATTATACAATCTAGTATTTATCTTCAGAGTGGCTTTGACCTGTCTCTTTCCTGTTTAAGAATTTCATATGAGCAGGAAGGCAGTGACACAGAGAGGGGGTGGCAGAGGGGCAGCAACCTGTGGACACACTTGTAGGCAGGAGATGATGTGTATTTGCAGCCTCAAATCATGCTGAATGGCCTGTAGCTCTCAAGCCAGCTGTTTGCAATGTTATGCTCCAGTAGGACCTGAGGATTAAAGAATCATCTGCAATGCAGATCAGATTGTCTTTCAGGGAACAGAAGAAGGCACAAAGTACAAGCAGGTGCAAGGTCCATTCAAGAGGGCTCTTCTGTGGTCTGCATATGAGAAACAAGACTGTCACCTGAGTTAACTCACTAAGCAGATTAATCACTACTATTTTACCCTCTATTTTATTAAAAAGGACAATGAAGCAAAACACTGCCAAAATGCGTTGTATTAACAGAACATTGCCACAGCATTACCTTATAATGGGAATCAAAATTGGAGCCAAAGCACTATGTTTTTCTTCAATAATACATTGCCATCAGTACATTTCCCTGCAGAGAAGCCGCATCTTCATGCCTCCCGTGACAAAGAAGATAGTTTGGCACAGAGACAGCATCATTCTTGCCCTGAATCACACAGACCCTTTTAACCAACAGGAAAAAAAGCTGGATTACTTTGTTTTTGTTCTTTTCAGATGTGGGGCACAGCTGTGTAGATTTTAGGCAACAACTGCCTGCTCTGATGCAGCATCCTGCACAGCAAGAAAACGAAACATTGTCGCTTCTCTCCTTCATTTTGAGCACTGGCCTGTGCTTTGGGAGCATCAGTGTGCATCTGCCTGCTTGTGAAACACTCACCGGATCATGATGCAAGTCTGGCAGTAGCCTTGTGAAAGGGTTTGGTCCTGTGATTTACTATTGATATCTTTCACTACCTAATCCCTGGGCGCTGCACATCTTTAAATTAAGACACATGCCTCAAGGTCTCCCAAAAATAATCCCTATCTCTGGAGGGGAAGCAACTTTCAGCTTAAAAGGCTTATTGTCACCATGGCTTTGATGCTGCCGTCTGTCAGAGCCTGAATGACTATAGATTACTGTGAGCCAGTTACCATCTAACAGCCTGCACTGAGCAGGTGTCTCGGTGTAAATGTCTGTCTGAAGGCGGCAGAACGAGGCAGTGCTGCAAGGTGACAGATCCAGAGTTCATCCAATTCCCAAAGGAAGTCTACAGGTGAATTTGCTGGTCAACAGTGCACTACAAAATACAGTTTCCTGTCAAAGAGCTGTTCCAAGGAAGAGAAGAAAATTCTGTTGGTTTTCTTTTTTTAATTTTTTTCCATGCTGCAAATTCTCCAGATGTGTTTCTGGTTATATGAGGTCCAGTGAAAGTGGAACCTTGATCCTTACTGGAAAAAGAAAGGATCACACTGTGACAAAGGATTTGACAAGATTTCTAGACTGATATTAAGACAGAATTTCTAACATCATCTGAGTTGTGTTTTCTTGCATATGGATTATGATTTTCATTTAAATTGACATGACATTTTTTTATTTGGGCATCTGACACTTCTTCATAAGCACCAACAAATGTTATTTATAACTTCCATACTATTTATTTTCAAACAGACTCCTCTCTGACCTGCTTTTTAGGATTACTCAGTTGTAATAGGTCCAGCAAAGAGTATGGTAACAACAGAAGCACTGTCAGGTGAATATAGGGGCTCTTATGTTAACATAGGCCTGTGTGGAAAGCTGACAGGAGATCCTGCACAAATTATATTTCTAAGTTCACTTTGGAGCCTTTGAGAAATTTGAACAAGATTTGTAATTCTCTTGCATTCATTCAAAGTCTACCAGAGCTGTATCTTATAGTTAAAAAAAAAAAAAAAAAACAAGCAAAAAAGTTAAAAAAAATGAATGGCACAAATCACTTGAAAATTAGTCTAGATTCAAACCAGTACAGTAAGAACCAATCTCCCTAAGTATTAATGAACTATTTTCAAAGAAATCAATGAAAGCAAAGAACCAACTAAGGTTCTGGGTGTTAGATATTGCCTTGCAGTGTCTTGAGGTGTTTATACAGGTGTGGAACATCAGAGAAACAGGCTGGTGGTGTACTCATTTTCATGCAACATGAACAACAACAAAAGAAAAATTTATTACTGAAGATCTATTTACAGGCCTCTGAAGTCAAGAATTGAAAAACCATGGCAAAAATATGTATATAAAATACAAATCAGGTTCAGCTGAAGGCAAAGTGCATGAGAAATTTCAATGACAGTTGAAATTTCAAATAAATAAATAAATAAATAAAAATTCCACAATGTTTATGGATTCCTTCTTCTGTCACTCTGCTTTTAGATCCAGGCTATATAACACAGTGCTTGTTACAATTAAATGAATATTAGTATTTCATAGTTTCATGTATATATAAAAAAATAAAAAAAATAAAATATGTATCTAGAAATCATGGCTGTGCTATCTCTCAGGCTTGTTTGCATAATTTTGTCTGCAGGCAGAAAGTGTGGCATTCACAGGAGGCAGCTGAAAGGCAGCTGGGCTTAATGTCTGGCCTGAACACACATTTGTTTGGTTTAGCTGGGGATGGCGAAGTGTCCTGCCCTGTGATGTTGCTGGGTATGAGCTGAGTGCACCCAACAACACACCAGGGAGCCAGAGATGGGGAAGGGAACTGGGACAGCTGTCAACATGCCTCTCTCCTGTTCTAGCAGCAGGATAAGAGTCTTGAAATGGGAATGTTTTTTTTGCATCCCCTCAACAGCTCCTCTCCATTCCCAAAGTGGGCTCCAGAGGTACTTTTTACAAGAAGAATAAAATGACCCCACCAGTGGGGCTACTGGATGAAAAGCTGCCTAAACCAGTGCTCCAGTCTGGAAAGATCCAACAAAAGCCCTCTAGTGCTCTTGGGTGTTTACTTGGCAGGAAGCAGTAGAGGATGTTAAGCAATCGCCACTGTGCATACATGCATTATAAATGCAGAGTATTCAGAGCACTGCCTGTGATGCCAGATGTTCACAGCTCTTCTCTTTATTTTTCAGTAAGGGTTTTCCATGCTGTACAACTGTTTATGGGTTTTGCTCCCTTGGTGTTTGGGGGTTCCTGCTGCGCCTAAATTCTGCTAAGGCATCAGGACATCAGTTCGTTGATGCCAGCAAATACCTTCTCAGTGCTCATAATAAGAGAAGGAAAGTTAATTTAAAAAAATCCGGTGAATTAACACTTCCTAAATTCAAAAATCTTTTGCTCATGGAAGAATCTGAGATCCTGTGGAATTAGAAAGACTTATTTACAAAAGAGTAAAGAAAAGCTGAAGCAGTGCTAACTGTAAGAGGCAGGAATGAGGAGCTTGGAGCTCAACTCACCTCAGCCTTTCCCTTCCTACATTTTGCTCTGAATAGAGCAGTGTGGATGCTGATTTGGCATAATTTCTGAACTCACTGGATAGGAGTGGGGGCAGCCTTCCAGGCATCGCATTGATTCGGCAGGGTCACGCACCTCTTCTCTTCAGAGATTGGGAAATCCTCAAAGGAGGGGTGGGCAGAGAAGGTTGACGTTCTTTCTGTAGCAAAGACACTACAGAAAACAAGCAGCTTCACTACTGTGTTTTGCTGACTATCAGATTTGTGTCAGCTTCAAAAGCAGCCTCTGCTGAAGGGGTCTATTCAGCAGGTGGGAAAGACACTGAGAGGGCGTAGGTGTGAGTGATTTGTGCTAAGTTTATATTTTGCCCTTTATCTTAACAAGCTTTCTAGTGTTAATTAAGCCTGTGAATTTTTTTGTGTGACAGGATTCGACAGCCATTCTCACTTCATGTGGGGGCAAGCATCACAGGAAGGTAAAGACATCCAGTCATTAAACTACTGAAGCAAATAATTTTGTTTTCAAGGGTACCATTGCCTGTTGTGTGAAAGCCAAGCTGTTCTTTCAAAGTTTCTGCGCTCATTGTGCTATTTATTTATCTCCCCCCATCCCTGCCCCCCTCATATATAAGTAAAATCATGATCTTATGTATACTTCCTGACAGCTTTGACAACTCAGCCGGGGATATGAAGGTCAAGCCTGGCACAACGCGGCTTGCATTATGTGTCTTGTCTTCTCACCATACAGGGATAGGTAGATTACACATACAAGGCCAGAACAAAGCTAAGGTTAAGCTGCTGAGCTTTATTTAGCATTTTTCTAGCTTTCACAAATTATGTTTACTCACTAATTAGACTATTTTATTTAATTTAATTTTAAATATTTTGTAAAGTCTTACATAAATATTTTATATGAGAATACTTTTTATGTCTGTCTTGGGTATTTAAGAGGATAGAAATTCTGCTGTTAGTAAATAAATGCATGTCTGGGCAATTCAGAGCAGTTTCAGGTTGTCAGAGGTAATTTACGTAGGATAAAAATCTATTGTTATATAATGCAGTCCCAGCTATGTACCACAAAAAGCAGAATTCAAATCACCAGTGTGAATAAAAACTCTGGGCATCATTACCACGTGCACCCCTGTGGTGCTCACAACTCACCAAGGCAGGATAAACTCTGTTGCAGCCAGTCAAATCTCATAAATGTAAAATGGATGTGTTGGGCTGGTAACTTCTGCCTAGGCAAATAACTGAGCTCAGCTTGCTATGACACTGCTATCTGGGTCAGCTCAGAGCGCTCATTTTGGTCAAGGCAAGAACCAGTATTTTTCATGATTCATAAACAAATAACTTTACTGGGTGCAGACACAGATATAAGAGAGATGTAATTGCAGCTACATTCAGTTCTTCTGCAATACTGCTATTCCTGGTCAGGACTGGTATTTGTTATAGCTGTGCCTGCAAGAGGTTTCAGCCCTGGTATCTAGTTTAGCAATGAAGCAGATCAATTCATTCAGATTTGGGCCAATAATTTTTCTCTGTGAAAACTGTGAAAACTATATCCAGTGTATTGCTGTATCATCCTATCTCTAGCTTGCCACAGACATTAATGGCACAGGGAATGAGGTGGCAGAGGAGCAGACTCAGAGAAGCAGCTGGAACAATTAAGCACACCTAGAAAAATTATCAGCTTTCCTTCTTTCTTTCTTTTTCTACTCCTGTGTTCATCCCAGTTTGTTTTCTGCCTGCAGTGAGTACTTTTCATCCAGGGAACTGCAGGAAAATCAATAATTGCCTGGTTAAACTGCCTGGAACCAGTGTTTCTGAAACCAGGTAAAGTGCTCTCCCAGACATTGTCTGGAGGCATTAAATAGAGGGGAAATATAAGAATAATATTCTTTCTTCTGCTTACAAGATTTAAAATAGCTCAAGATTTGAGCTTGCAGAAGCAGAAGTCAAAAAAGCCAGGCTTAGTGAAGAAAGCTTGTTATTTAGGGTAAAGGGATTTAGTTCTAACATTACAGAGGTTGTGATGGTTTTGCTCTCTGATCCCTTCATCTTTTACCAAAGGATGTTGGAATGAACTAGATTCTAGAAAGATTTCTTGCAGAATGCAGAAATTCCAACTAAGAGATTTCCTTTCAAAGATGCAGTGTCCCAGTTTAGCAGAACAACAAATATATTTTCAGTAATGGGTGTTGTCTTGAACATTAATGTCAGATTTTGAGTTTAGTTTTGATGCTTCTGTTATTCAGCTGTATCTATAACGGATGCTCTGTAGGTGGTGGTATTTTTTTCTCCTTCTTTCTTTACCCTTTTCTTTTTGTTTTTAAATAAATTGTCAGTCATGTCAGAAGTTTTTTCATCTGTTCTTCAGATAGGAATGCTTTTTGTCAACAGCAAATCCAGGGGTCCTTTCTGACCCCAGGCTTCTGAGCAGAAGAATCCCTTTTCATATCCAGGGCAAGTTAAGGCTGGTGACCCTCCTGCAGTCAAACAATCCTAGACAGCACTAAATGAAATGCTGAATGGCCTTACCACATTCCTTTCATCTTCTTGGATATTGTCCATTCACAAGTTCATGCTCAGAGGTGAACATGAGGCACAAGGATGTCAAGGTGTCTCACTCAGGGTCACTCTCTTCACACCCCCAAGAAGAGGTGCAGAAGGTCTTCCAAGTGTTCCTGCAAACCTGCCAAATCACGTGTCCTCTGGGCTCAGCCCTTCCTCTTCCCAGTGGAGCCCTAATGGCCCTAATGGACTGGAAGTGGTCTTAGAGGTTTTTTAACTGTCAAGGAAAAAATCCTGGATTTTATACCAGCTGGGATCAGGTGTTGTGCAGGACTGGACCCAGTTTCTAAGTGCTATAAATGATCAGTCAGAAATCCAAATTAATAAATGGGAAAGATTTTGTTTCCGTGACCAAAATGCGGTCCTCAAAACCCACCTCCAAAGAGACAGAGCCGAGCCCGGGATCGGCGCTGGGTGAACCTGGATCCGACCTCTGCTCTGTCGCACTGGCTCTCCCTCTGCTCACCAGTTTCCAGCGGGACTGTTTTATACAGTTTTCTATGCCTGATTCCTTTTGTAACCCTGCATATGTATGAAGGTTTCTTTCACTGTGCAGGGCTGGACAATCGCTGTTTCCTGAGTAGCGGCAGGCGCTGATCGTGTCAGGGGAAGTCGAGTATTCCGATATATCTTCCGGCGACTTCGGCTATCTCGATGGATGGTATCAGTTGTTGGTATCAGTTGATCGATGATTGCTCTTGTGTGTCTCCTGATTACCCAGAGGACAAGGATCATCAGCTGGCCACGTCTACTCATAGGTAAAGGGGGTATTGTTCTCCTGCTGCCTTCTGGAATTTCGACATTCCGAAGTAGACATCTGTCTCTGGGCTGCTTGTGGTCAGAGACTCGTTTGGATTTTACAATCTTATAAAATACATTCTCTCTTTAAGCATGAATTATTTCATCACATGTATTACATAAGCATAAAGGCTTATTGATACGCTCATTGTAGGGCTCAGGACTCCATTTTGGGGCAGCCAGTCCTGATGTCCGGCAACCTGACAGCAAGCTGAGAGAAACTGCTGATTGCCAAATAAAACTATTTATTTTGAGAGGAAGCCCATGAACACTGAGAGACAATTAATTACATCCCCTTTTATCTATTCTGAGATTCCCTCATTGATCCTAGAAGTCTTGAAGACATTTAGCTTATGAACAGCCAAGGCCATAGCTGTCAACACCTGGTGGAACACTTAATCATTGGAAACATGATAAAATTCATTCATACACAACCTTCTAAGTAAGGAAATTGGAGCAGGTTACCCTTTAACTAACTAATTGTAGTTTTCACCGATGTTTGGAAGCAGAGGAAGTATTCCCATTTTTCTCCAGTGTAATTTCATCTCATTCATGACTTATACATAGCTTATACAAAAAATAGCAAAAAAGCTTCCTTAAAATTGATGCTTCAATAAAAAAAAAAACCCAACAAAGCAACCAAACAACAAAGCCCAAGAAATTAGGAAGAGCCACAAATCTGCAATTCAAATATCTCAGCACACCAGAAATGTGCTCAGCTGCATACAAGGGTTGCATCTGCTCTGTTCATTCCCACAGACAGCAAGCTGCCCACAGAGACCACACATCCTCCCTCTGCTTTTCCTGTTTAAGTTGCTGAAATGCTGCCCAAAACCAACAAAAACAAATTTGGCTGTAGCACTTCTTTAGTGGGACCCCATTATTCGCTTCAAAAAGGGCATTTGTTGCCACCTGGTTGTGGATAGCAGGACATCAGCAGCAGTATCTCTGGTTTAACTAGGCTGTTGACTGGACAGAGCATTTCCAAGGCAGCGGACAGCACCATTGTCACAGACCTCTGCTCTAGTTTGATCCCTCTCATCCCTCTGATGAATGCAGATTAGAAAGGAAATAAAGAACTCCTGCATGGCTAGGAAAACCACTCTTGTTTATAAGAGGTTTGTTTTCATTGGTCCTGAAAAATTTATTACTTTTCTCTTTTAAGTAACCTTTCTGCAGAGATGCAATTTTAACAAAGCTCTGCAAAATGGCTGCAGCTAGAGGGGAAAAGTATGTATGTGAAGGTGGCTTCAAAGGGATATGCTTTTATTATTAGCCTTCCCTGGTCTCCCTCTGATTTAATTTTCTTTTGTGCTCTGGGTCACTCTTGGTTTATTTCTAAATTTATTGTCTTCCCCTCCTCCTCAGTGGAAAATAGATGTAATGCAGAATCCAATTTGTTGTGAAACCGATTGTTTCAAGTGAAATCTGAACACAAATACTTTATTCTGGAGCCTGTTTTGTGGAGGAAGGTGAATGCACATGGAATGAGACTCTTCCAGCGTGAGGTAATACCACCCAGTCTGAGAGGTTCATTCTGCTCTTCTGTGTGCCTTTTTGACACTGTTAATATCTGTCAGTGGTGAGGACTGTGTCTCTTTCAAGGGATCCTCCTGCGCACCCGTGAGTCAGAAAATGAGTGACTGTGAGAGACATCTTCCTCAGCTCATCTTCCTCAGCAGTTGCATGAAGCAGGGAGTGAGCCCTGAACCTGATATGCATTTGGTCCTCTGTGCATTGAGCCAGGGGAGGCTGGAGAATCAGGGGTTCCTGTGATCTCAGGATTTAGTGTGTTGGCTCACTGGCTGTGGCTGGCTTTCCATGTAACCGTGCCTCAAGAACAGCCGTGCTGAAGCAGCCAGGCTGATAGCAGAGGAAGAAACAGCAATGAAGTCATCTTTCAAGGAGTCTTCCTTCAAAGTGTTCTTCTAAAGAGTTTGTGTCTCCTCACAGGGTTGTGCTGATGCCCTTTGCTGAACATGGAGAGCCTGAAATAAGAATGGATGTGTTGATGGAGTTACTTGTCTTTTGCCACCCTGAAAAGATCACCTCTGGCTCCATGGTGGCCCCTGTCTTAGTTTTCCTGCTAGTCACGATGCTGGGATCAATCTCTCCTTTGGCCAGAAATCTGTCATCATCAGGAAGCATGTCAGCAGCCTTTATTCAATGGTGGAGAGTGGTGGGAGGGATTAGCTGCAGGGAAGCTCTGTGTTTTGCTGAGCATTTTGAGCTTCCCATCCAGGACAAATCAAAATGACAGCTTTTACTCTACCCACATGGAAGGCTCTTAGGATTTTTATGCTGCCTGCAGGGAAAAAGAGGCTGTAACCAGAGCAAAAAAATCTGGTCCGGCTCTCCTGCAACTCTACAGTTCTCCCTTAATGGAAAGAAGACATTTCACAGACATTAGGAAAAAAGCCAAAACACCAAATTTTCTCCTAAATTTGACAGAAGTGGTAATAACAACATATCTGTTTGTGAAATGATTGCCAGACTTACCTGCTGTCTGCAGTGCACCTCCTGGACTGCTCATTTCAAGGAGATCCCAGGACAGGCTGAGGGGCAGGCAGTGGCCAGAGGGGAGCACATGCACCTCCTACACACTTGAAGCAGCTTAGTGAGCTGGTCATTGCAGCCTGTCAGTGTGTTTCAGAGGCCTGATGTGCCATGGCAAACATATGTTTAGGTATGAAATGAGGAATCGATATACAAGTTAATTTGCAACTTGGTCAAACTCCCATTTTACTCCATTTGCTTCTTAGATTTTTGTGCATACTTCACTCAAAAAAGTTGACTCTTCATTGCAAATAAAAATCTGGACCAGAGACAATAGGCTGCGTTGTCTGAATCTGTAATTCAAATTGCTGTTAAGGCATGGAAATGTCACAGGTTCTTTTGGAAAAACCATGTCTGCTCTGAGTTAGTCCTGTCAAGACCCAGCTATCCATGTTCTCTTCTCACCCTGCGGGAATACCTGCGGGAAAGACTGACAAAAATAAGGCAAGTGTCATCTCCAGGGAGCTGCAAATAATCTAGAAATGGAGTTTGCTTTCTGATCAGCTACCATGAAGCATTTCAGAGCTCCAGTACAAGGCAGAACTTTGCAATGCAAGTTGCTAAGGCCTAACATTTAATGACCATGCATCCAGCTGCCTACAAGTGGGATTGGGATAAGCATCCCCCATGGTGTCTCCCACAAGCTGCAAAAGTTCAGGAAGGGTTAGGCTTAACTTCTGAGATTTAAATGGCTTCTTTCTTTTCATAAACATGAGGATTAGCAACTGGAATGTTTATACAGGGTTTTAGTAAGTAAAAAATAACTGGTTCTGTTTGTCAAGCAAAATACCATGAGCTGTGAGAGCAGTGGTAGCAAAACCAAGAAGAAGCCACAAATGTGCCTTTCTGAGTCTGATTCTCCAGCTATTGAAATGCAACTGGACAACGACAGAAACCAGACACAACTGACATTTTTTCTGTTCCATCCAGGAGTATCAGCCCGTTCACAGATGCAGTAGGTGGGAAACACTTCAGGACACAACCCTGTGGCATCCCAGCAGATCTAGGCAGTACAAGGCCTAGGTAGAAGGGACACCAGTGGATGCCATGCTGGAGAAGCCTGAAGTTGAGAACAGGAATAAAGATAGGACCTTAAAATACAAATCAGAAGTCTAGTGGTGAAACTGAGGAAGAGGTGAATTTTGAAGTTGCTATGAGGAAAAAAATAGCCTACGTGCACATGAGAGGTCTGTGAATTAGTGCTGTATGACATGGGAATCATTAATTTCTTTTTTAGCCCAGATAAATAGTTCCCTTTTTTGATTCCACTAACTGGCTTCCCTGTCTACAAGTCTGGACCAGAACTCATTGCCTCACAACGCTTTCAAATGCAATTTTCTTGAGACAGCAGAAATTTGTTTGTTTCCATTTACTTGTGAATGTGAGAGCAATCTGTAGAGAATTAACTTGAACAAGTGATGCAAAAGTAGCTGAAATTTTTGTCCATTTGTAGTTGACATCATTCAGTGAATTATCCAGGATATTCCAGAAGCTGCCACAGCAACTAAAGTGTTGGTCAAGGTGGGGAGCTTGCTAAATGTAGAGAACCATCACCTTTAGATCAAGGACTACAGGAACATGTATTTTAGTTGTGATCATTGTGTTCAACAAGAAGTGGCTATTTTTAAGTTTTTTCAGAATAAACAAAGCAAACTGCTCGGTTCCCCGTGCCTTCATATCTATCTTTAGAGTATTGTGGCAGAAAGAAAACAATTATTTGGTTCAAATAGCAAAGAAATTCAGAAAAAGAACTTATTCTAGTTTCCAACACATTATTTGTAACATTTGTCCAACAAAACCAGTAAAGTGGGTCTAGACTTTAATTTTATGCCTTTCAAAATATTCATGGCAAAGCATACTGATCAGACATATGAACATACATCTCCTTTCTCTCATTTGTCTTCTCTCATTCGTGACTTCTGTGCACAAATACATAATTACCATTGTCTCATTCTCCTCTTAGCTCAATAAGGTTTTTATCATGCATACATACAAAATACATGTTTGTATATTCTTTTAAGTAAAAACCACTTTTCTGCCGCATCCACCCTTTCTCCTTTCTTAATCTCCTTTCCATGACTTCCTCTCAGATAATAAACAGATTTTCTCTAGGTTTTTGCCACTTTTTCATGGGAAGATCTCTGTCTCAGAGATGTTTTCTTCCAGCAAAAATGAGCCAAATCCTTTGCAGGACTTCAAGTCTCTGTGACTTACCTGTGGAAAGGCCAGGAAGGTGTCTCTTTTAGCTACTGGGGAGGCACCTGAGGGAGTTGCAGCATTGGTTTACCCAGCTGTATCTACAGGGGATGTGCATCCATGGATTTTTAACCCTGTGCCTTCACACCTTTGTTTTTTTGGCTGCATTTCTGCAAGGCTGTGATGTTATGATGACTCTTCTGTATGCTCAGCATTATTCTCATGCCAAGCCCATCAAGGTGTTTTACTGCAATGAGAAGAAAATAGCACAGGCATGAACTACTCCTATAGCAGAGGCTCAGTGCCAATTTGGAGATAATTATCTACATAGAAATGCATACCAATAAATTTCCAAAGCGCTTTGTAAAATTTTCTAGAAGTCCCACTTCTCGGTTTTACCTCAATGCATTTCAGCCAGTGTAATAAATTTCCTACACTCATTGCCTGTAAGTTATTTAAATCCAGGATGCTATCTTCTCATTATTTTGCATTTACAACTACTATTCACCACACAATTCATTCAGGCTGTTCTCAGCTTCCTTTAGGAAATCAGTTCTATGGTCTTTTAAAATTTATTTATTTTGGTGAAAGCACAGGGAGGATCAGCAGTCTTCCTGCCTAGCTGCCTGAGAATGCAGACATTTTCTTTAGCTATGAACATACTGTCTCAAAAATATATATAGACCTAACTTAATTATATTTCCCTTAGGCTATTCAGAAAATGCAAAACTAATACTAATACTAATCCCCCTTCTCTCTCTTCACCCATCTCCACAGCCTAATCAAACTGTTTGGTTGTTAACACCGAGTTTGTATTCTCTCAACAAGATACATGCTATGTTCTAATGCCCTGGGTGTCATTAAGGCTTCTGCAGAATGCAAAAAAGTGAAGCCCTCCTTCTAATGCTTTTTAATTATCTCATGTGTCATCTGAACTTGCCCGGCACTTAGCTCTATGAAAGCTCCAAACCCAGATTAACCTGGCTGATCCTGCAACCCCTCACAATCTAGTCATGGGGTGATTCTTGCCTCCCATTGACTTTGTGTTTTAATTGGTGTGTTGTTATTAACAACTGACAGTGCAATGTGCTGACATCAAGGAATATACTAGATGGCTTATATTTATTCATGTAAGAAGGGAAAGGAAAATAACTTAATAACCAGACTTTGTCTGGCATCCCTATTATCTCATGTTTTCTTATGCTTCTTTATAAAAATATAAAGAAATTAACCTTTAAAAACAGAATAGCTTTGGATATCCAAATCTTTAAACTTCACATTCTTTCTTTTTCTTTTTTCTTTTCTTTTCTTTTCTTTTCTTTTCTTTTCTTTTCTTTTCTTTTCTTTTCTTTTCTTTTCTTTTCTTTTCTTTTCTTTTCTTTTCTTTTCTTTTCTTTTCTTTTCTTTTCTTTTCTTTTCTTTTCTTTTCTTTTCTTTTCTTTTCTTTTCTTTTCTTTTCTTTTCTTTTCTTTTCTTTTCTTTTCTTTTCTTTTCTTTTCTTTTCTTTTCTTTTCTTTTCTTTTCTTTCCTTTCCTTTCCTTTCCTTTCCTTTCCTTTCCTTTCCTTTCCTTTCCTTTCCTTTCCTTTCCTTTCCTTTTCTTTTCTTTTCTTTTCTTTTCTTTTTTTTCTTTTTTAGAAGGCTCTTTTAGAAATTAAACTAGTAGAAATAATATGAAGAGGTAATGATATTCTAAAGACTTGTGTTGATGTTTTATGGGTTTTTGTTTTGTTTTGTTTGTTTTGTTTTATTTTGTTTTGCTTTTGTTTTTCAATTTTAGTTGGGTTTTTTGTTTGTTTTTGCTTATGTTTTTACTCCACATTGTATGTTTATTAACTTAAATGCTTCTTAGAAGTCTTGAGGAAAAATGAATGAATTTTCTTCTTTCACTCAATGGTTCTATGTGCAAAATATGGTCACCTCACATTTACAAACCTTTTAAAAACTTTTCACATTGACAGAAATGTCCTGATGAACTTAGATCACATGAAGAACAACAGGGTAAGGAAGAAAACTGGTTTTTTCATAGCATGTCCAAACAGGGTAAATTCTTACCACATTTATAATACATTTCTAGAGATGTTGCTGTCCACAGAATTATCATTATTAACATTATTAATGAATAAATGAAGGGTTTTATCAAAAGATGTTAATGTAAGTTACTGATCCTATCTTGGCCTGAGGATTTTGTGGCATACTAGAAATTGTTGTCCTAATGAATTTGTGGCTGACTAGGCGTGAGCCATGCTGTGCATGAAGGCACTTTCCTCAGAATTATTCCAATAAAAGACTGACAGAGATAATGGATTGATGAGAAAGTCTTCAGTCTGAATAGTCTTTGTGTTGCAGCAATTTAATCTCAGGGAGATTTTTTTAATTTATACTTACACTACAAAACAAGTTCAGTTAAGATGGTTTGTTTTTTCTTTTGCAAATAGGTATAATGAGCTTTTTGTCCATGCTTTCCCCAGAAACCTTAGACTCATTAAGGAACTTTGAATTTACAGACACATGTTGGTACCAAAGAAAATGTCTTCCTCAGGAAACAGAAAATAAGGAAACAAACTTATAGATGGAGATTGTACCTATAGGTGCAAGTGCAGTATAGCAACCCATAATAACACAAGGTTTAACCTAATTCTCAATTCATTAGCCTATTAGAATGTTCATAAAAACATGTTGATTTAAATTCAGAAGAGGCCATGCTTTGGCTCTTTGCATGGATGACAGTCAGCCCTGCAAGGCTGAACTATCTGTACCTGTTTAATGATGCTGTTTTGGTTTTTACCTTTTTTTTCTTTAATATATATTCTCTGTACTCTTTACAGATATATCTGTAACCTATTGTATTAGTGACTACTTTTCCCAGCTGTTTTCCATGCCCTTTCCCTAGGCAGAAAGACAAAACATACTCCAAAGCCCCTATTCTATCCTGGTTCTTTCTGCATAGTGAGGCCAAACAACAACTGAGCCACATTTTCATCAACAAAACACAGTCCCATCTAAGGGGGAAGAACTTAGAAGGGGCTTGGACTGGGCGGAATTGCATCATCACTTGTGCTCCTTATTTGTGCTTTTCTTTCAATTATGCTAATTTACCAAATTACAGAATTGCATGCACACCCCCATAGAGGGGTGGGCTTTTGTAGACATTTTTCCATGGCTGCTTCTGGAGGCCTTCAATGAAGATCCACTTTTATATTTCCTGCCATACCAATATTATCTCGGAAGTGTGTGTTGTTTCATTTCTAGGTTGAAAAAGGCATCGCTACTTTAAGTGGTTTTCTCACCTTAGATTTCCCATTCTGCTGTGCGAATAAGAGCATATGGTGCTCTCCTCTGCTTTGTGTGATGAGTTCAGCCTGCAAACAGAAATCTTGAGCTTCACAGCTGCCTTTGTAAGTGAACGTGTTAAAGGGTACGCGAGAGGCAGCCATGAAGGTGCACCTTGCCAGAGGGAAAAAACGACAGTGGAATACTGGGGAAAGTCAGTGCCGCTTTCTACAAGCTGTCCATGTATAAGCAGAGGTGGTACTGAGAATCTTAAATGTGTGTTAGAGAAGGAGAGCATCTGCTGTGGGAACTGAAAGGGTTCTGCCTGACTGGTTGTCGGGCCAGAGGTTCTATGTAACTGTCAGAAAATTTGAGCTAACAAAAAGTCTAGTGATATTTAAATTTTTCTTGCTCTTCTGTTTCAACCTTTTGTTTCTTAGAGGAATAGGGATGGAAGTGAGCTTTTTCTCTGTATTTGTTGAACCTGTCTCTCCTTACCCTTTTTTTCTTCACAGCTGTTATCTCCTTTTCCCCTATTCAGGATCTTTCTCCAAAGCTGATGTTGCTTCGAGGGAGCTACACCAGGTGCCCTCCAGAGAACCCTTCCCATCCAGCTTGTTTGATGGCTTTGTTACTCAGTGTCTTTGTGGTTCTGAGATCAAAGAGGCTGGGCACATTGGGAAGAAACCTGGGGAAGATGGAGATGGCTACTGAGCACCAGCCAAATACTTTCATGTGTTTGTAGCAGTGGAAGTAGTGAAAGCTTTTTATTTAGGCATCGTAGAAGGCAGTTTCCTGGGAGTGATGGAAAAGGAATTTCCTATCTGAAATGATAAGCTTTTTTTTTTTGTTTTTTTTTTTTTTTTTTTTTTTGGTTGTTGTTGTTGTTGTTGTTGTTGTTAGAGAGAGCTTCAGGGAACTGTGTGAGGAGAGAGACTTAAAATATGAGCCTTATGAGCCTTATGGTGGTTAAACTCATGTGTGTGCTGGGGATGCCCAACAGACCAAGGGGGCAGGGTGGAATGGCCAGCACGCTGTAAATCAGGTACTGGTAAATTCTCTCCCAGAGAGAGAGCTACTGGTGCATTCTCCCATCCCCTGGGCCCCTGAAATATCACTGACCTCTAGGTGAAAGTAGCAGAATAGACTTCTCTCTCTGCAGAGAGTGGGATGGCTTCAGTTTTCATAAAAGCAACTGGGGTTTAATGTGACTGAGAACAAGAGAGCAGTATTGAGAGATATCACCTCTGATGTGTCATGATGGCAATGTGGGCACAGTCACACAGAAATGGACATCTTCTTTCATGTTACTGGAAACAACTTGTCATAGAGACCTTGGGGATCTTATAATACTAACTTTATTTATTTTAACCTTACTAACACCGAAATAATGGACTGAAATCCATATTGCATGGAGACCCTAGCAATGCCCTCAGCAGTGAATTGCAAAACTGTTACAATGAAGTCCCTGACATTGAAAATGACTGCTAGTTACACATCCATAGCGAATGCTACCTTTCACTACAACAACTTTGTGGGTGGGAAAACAAAGAAACTTCTGTCCTTCTATTTCATGTTCATCTTGTCATTAGTAATGTATTAATCTTAAGTTGCTGACTGCATTCATTTCAGAGAATATCAATGGAATATTTCAGTTGGAGCAATGCTGGCATTTGTGGAAAATTCCCTGCTTCCTAGCTCAATGATTTTCCCACCCAGTGGCTAATTCAATGGAAATTGCTACAGCACAGAATGCTGATACTTTCTCATTGATGTCACTGATAGATATAGAAAGATTTGAACCAATAAGACTTTTATTTCAAAAGCAATAATAGAAAATTACATTTCTAGATCTTAAGAAATGGTTATGCTTTATGAAATTTCATGGTTATGGTTCAGAGCATCACAGGCAAATTTCCACATTCATTCCAAATAAGTAAAGGGCTGAAAAGCAGGATTTAATTTCTCTGACCCGTTAGTAACCTCATCAAAGCCTTTACAGGGTGTGTAACCATGTCTAGAAGGCAAATAGATAGATCACTTCTGTATTCTGGTGTATGAGCAGGCCCTGAGTAAATGGGCAGAAGGTCATACAAAAGAGGGATACATTGGGTGACATACACTGGATTAGTACCAGACTAGCTGGCATGTTCCTGAAGCTGATGCTCTCACCAGCTCTTCTGCATCTCCTTGACTCTGTCCAGAGGACACTAGTTTGTGCTTAGACTGGTCTGTGAAGGCTGGGAACCCAAAACTGATGTGCAAAACTGATGCTTTCCTGTACTAAACCTGAGAGGTGCTACTCCATAGGTGACAATCTTAATGCCTTCCTTTCATGTTTTTCCATGAAGCAGCCTTCAATTTATGCTTATATGTTAGTGGGAAAATGGAAAAGAGGAAAAAATCCTACAGCTTAGTTAAGAAAATTTCAAACACTTAAAAATTCACTCTGCATAGTTATTCTGCAGCAAACTCTTGGCACTGTAGTTGTGGGGAGCTTTGCTTGCTCACCTTTGAGTCTACAGAGGGCTCTCTACAAGCAGATGAACTTACACCTGTTCAGACCTGTGATCCTCTGTTGGAAGGGAGGAAGAAAGGAGTAGCAATGGGGAGGTATAAACTCAAAAGTTCTTAACCTCTTGTCTTTGAGGGAAAAAATCCACAGATTCCTTAGTGTTTATTTTCCCCTTTCTCTTTCTCAAGTATAGTATAGCAAGATATGCTTTGGATTTGGTCTCTGAATCTTTGCTTCTATTTCCACTAAAGGGCCCCTCTGTGACATGGCAGGATCCCTGTGTTGGACACTGGCCTAATGTTCCCTGAAGCGCTGGAAATAATTTTCACAAAAATTCAGAGCTCTGGGAGGTGGCTACAAACCACACTGATGCATGCTGTGGGATATGAGAGTGAGCAAGCCTGGCTGCTTTGCTGTAGCAATAATTTGTTATTCCAGTATAATTTATGACCAGGCTGGTGGGACCAGTTTGGAAGGGCGCTGCTTCTAAGTACTTCTTCTAATGCTCAAACCTGTTTGTGAACTGAGATGGGGAAAGATCATGTGTGAAATTATGCTGGAGCTCTGAGGTGTCAGTAGCCTGTGCTGTGTGGGAGGGACAAGCAGATGAGATAAAACTGCTTTACCTAGACCAGCTGTGCCATATTCAGTGCATCCGATTGTGACAATTAATTCTTCCAGGAGTGGCTGGGAACTTCTTGGGAAAAGCATGTTACTCTGACCTCTGCTTGCACTACATAAAAAGCTTTTAACCTTACCTGTTTTAAAAAAACACCTCATCTTTCATATGTGTGTTTTCACCTGCCTCCTTCCCTCCCCAGCAGTGCATTTCTTTAACTGTGTGGTTATGAGGAGAGATCTTTGTTGTTAGCAAGAATAGCAACTGCTGATGCGGAGTCTTTCTGGAGGGATAGAATCTTAATTGCTCATTCTAAGTTTGTCTTTTCCAGGTACAAAATAAATCAATCTCAAGCTGTGTAGCTATTGAGAGGAGACATTTCAGTGTAATGCAGAATGCAAGTTTATGTGTGAAAATGGCATACCTTGAAAATCAATTTCATGTCAAAATGGGGTGTTGATTATTTTCACTTATTATATTTACGAGGCACTAAAGGGCAAGCCACAGTATGTAATTTGGTCAACATTGGTCTATTGCATGTGCATATAGCTAGTTAATTATACACTGCACTTTGCAATGCTAAATGTACCGCTCAGGTCACATAACTGCTGATAGATTGCATTGTAGGCTGAAGAACAGATCTTGTATTACAAGATTAAGATTAATTCACAGAATTAAGACAGATTCAGAACTGTGGCAATTGGTTTTGAAATGATTAATGGAGAATGTTATATGTCATTTTCCTCAATAATGACATTGTACGTACTTCCTCTGCCGCATGAAACATTTCAGGATGTAAATGTGTTAAGGGATTTATATCATTACAGTGCAGAATATCTTAAATAAGGATGAGAAAAGCAGACTGAGACCAATATGCTTTTGGCTGTCAGGCTGCGAAACCATTTGGTACACAAGAAAAAAAGGAGCCACATTCTTGGTATTTTGAGGAAGAGGATAGAACTGTGCATTGAGCTCTTCATAAAAAAAGTTTGATCTCCCTGTCTCCTGGGAGAGGAGTAGGGCTCACTACCAGGTACCCGGAGTACTTCATGTCCCTCACTTGACAGACAAATGGCCCTGCTTAGTCTCTTCTGGACGCAAGGATACCCAAAGAATTATGGCAGATTTGGGCCATACCATGAACTCCTTTGCTTGACCCTGGGCAGGTCACAGAGGCTCAGTCTAGTACCATACAGGGCATTCGTGGGGTGTTTTTCTCCTGCGGCTGCATTCCAAACAGCTTGATGAGGCCATGGCTGTGGTCAATGAATTCCTACCTCCATGAAACCCTTCTGCCCCATAAAGTAGCCTTAGTTTTTTTTAATCTAATTTTTAGTGCACTTTGGGTTCCATCAGGAAGCAAAACCTACTCATAGTGCAACTTCCTGCAGTCCTGGTAGATTGATAGCTGTTGACTGGCTCTCAAGTCTTAACTCCCTGCTAAAAGGAGGTGAAAATATGCATTTTGGAGGTATATGCTGTTTGTCACTGCAGTGCTTTCTCTGTCTTGCCTGCAGACATTCATCATTTCACAAGGCTAGAAGCCTCAAACTTATGTCTTTAGAATATTAATGTGAAAAAAACACAGAGAACTCCTTGGGATTCACTGAGTTTTAGTCTGCAGGTTTCTATTTCAGTCTGTTCTTATTTTCTCTGTTGAATTTTATTTGGCCCTGGTGATTTATCTTTTTTTGATTATTGTTTGGGCTTTTTGAAGTGTGAGGTTGTTCAGGAAACCTGTTAGTGATGCTTATTCCTGAAGGTGTGGCGGTGTGCAGCAGCAGCATACCTCGCTCTGTTCCTCACCACTCTGACCTCCTTCCAACAGTGACTCTGTTCCTTTTAAGATTTGGGAAATTACTTTTTTTTTCTCTTCCCTATTACTACATAACTTGCTGATGCTCTGAGAGAGTTGATGTGTAGTTTTTTCTGGGTAAATAAAGCCTATGCTGACTATAAAAGCCAGAGATCCCGCAGAGCATGAAATCCCCTTCTCCATTTTTTCTTGAATGTTACCTGCACACCTGGGGCTGACTTTCACAGAAGAGCACTGCACCTGGGGAAGGTGGTGGTGGTTTTTTTTTTTGGGGGGGGGGGGGGGGGGCGTGTTTTGTTGTTTTTTTTTTTTTTTGGTGCATATTAGGACAGGTGATAGTTTGAATGTAGACCAAGTCTGACAAATATTATGATGAGCTTTATCATAAAGTCACAGATCCTGCTCCCTTTCATGCATGGACAAGATTTTAGCAGGATTTTTTTCAGCCCCTGTAAATTTAAACATATTTTGCACCCAGTCACTCTTGTGTTTCTTCTGGTCCCTTGGAGTAGTGTGATAAATTCTTATCATCAGAATCTCTCATCTTAGAATCATTTCACAGGAGCACAAAAGATGCAGAGCTGGTTCATCAGAAAATAGTGAGTGACTGTCCTCTACCCAGAAAAAATTCTTGGGGAGGTGCTAAACATCTCTGCTGTCAGCTGACATAACCACTTTAAATCGAGTGAAGCAGACATTTCACATAATGTCTTACTGCCACAGAGCAGGTAACCTTGACATACCTAGAGGTAACAATTTTAAGTCAGGGCTGAGACACACACTGGCAAGAACTGCAGTAAAGGGAGTCTGGTCTTGCAGCTGTCACCTGTGGCCACAGGCATTTGGACATATGTCTCCAGCCTGTGAGTTGAATGACAGCCTCCATGAATAGGAAGTTCTCCTTTCAAGTTTTGGGGCTCTATTGATGCAGAGTGGTTTCAAAACACTTCTCCTGTTTTCTTTGTTCTTCTCCCTCCCACAGCAGTAAGTAAGTCTCCCCACAATAGCATCCAGCCTGTCCCTTGCCCTTATAGGCTCTTTTTGGGGGTCTCCTGGCATCTCTGGGGAGAAGCTTGCTAGTGTCAGTTAAAAGTGACATTCACTGCCTGATTTATTCTATTTCCTTGTGAAAAGACTTGGACTACAGTGTGTTAAAAGCTGAAAGAAATCTGGACAAACACAGAGGAAAGTTGGAACTAAGAGGGTTATGAAATTCACTTACTTTCTGAAATGAAATACGCAGGTTGGTATGTTTTTTGACATAATTGCAGTACCAAACTTACCAATCACACTCACAACAGACTTCTGAGGCTTTCAGAGGTTCCACATTCTAACAGTCCAAGCTAGCATGCTCTGTATGCCTTTGGAAAGTGCAGCCATTGTAATGGAGACTGGCACTAGCACAGTCTTGAGCAATGCGCCCTCGTGGGATTTATTACTGCAGTCCTGATCTGGGAGGATGGGGTTAACCTTCTGGAAGACAGAGTGTCCACACAATACCTGGACTACAAAAGGAGTACTTCATATCACTCACTTCATCCACTAGTGGCCCTTTTCACTCCCTTTTTGAGTAGAAGAATACTTGGAGAGCTGTTGCAGCTCTAAGTCATGCTATGAGCTCCACTGCTGACTCGCTTGACCCTGGGCTGGTCAAAGATCAGAGTCACGTTGTGGGAGGTGTGCCTGTCCACAATAACTTCCTGGCCATGAACATGAATCAGGTGGAATGAAACTGATCCTTTTCCACTAGGATCTATTTGAGCCTGAAAGCCCTCCTGGCTTCCACGTACCTGCAGCAAGCACTTGACCAGTTAGTACCACAGAATAGCAGCAGCCTGTCCAGGCTCTGAAGGCCTGAATCTGTTTGCTCTCCCCACAGCTAAGAAAAGGATAACAGCAGTATCACACCTTAGAAATGTGTTGCTGTGTTGATGGGGAAAAAGTCAGTCAATTTCACTTTCATAGATAGAATGCCATATGCAGCCCACGTAATAATTTATCTCCTATGTCCCATTTCATGTATTGACTGCTACCAGGAGCTCTGTGTTAATTTACCTAAAGAAGAATACCCTTCCTAAATATGCTGTGGTTTAAGCATCACCAAATGAAGGGATTTGAATAGCAAAGAGGCCAAACTTGTTGATGAAAAAATTACTGCAAGTAGCTTGAGACAGTTGGCAACATGATGGTAAATTACATTCATTGTTGCTGGCTGCAAGGGAATACAAATCAGATGGAACAAATTAATCTCCTTATATACATCGATGGCTTCTGAATTAGTTGTCACCTCCCAAGGAAAAAAATAAGCTATGGTTTGCTTTGTGGGAAGTTCAATGAAGATGTCTGCTCAATTTTCAGCATCAGTCAGAAATTAATAAGCTGTTGAACACCTTTAAACTGAGGCTAGGGAACAACACAGCAGCAATGTTCTGCACTACATATTTTCTGCTTTGTGTAAATGTATATTTTAGACTCCTCTCATTCCCCTCTTAGAAAGCAGAAAAAGTCAAACTCCTGAGAGGAAATCAAGGAGACATGCCTGGACAAGCACAAAACTGGGCAAAATTGATAGTTGCTATCCAAGGAATAGTTGTGCAGCGGCTGTTTTTTCCCAAAAAGTCAAGGAAGGAGCTGCATATCTTCAGACTGTAGTCAGCTTTGGATTGTCATGATTTGCCTTGTGACAATCAGACTCATGGCGGAGGTAAACATCCCTGCCCAACTCTACATTTTCAGTTATGAGAAACATACTTGGTTTAAGCCATAATATCAGAAACAAAAAAGTGAATGAAATTCCTTTTCTTACTTTTCTTTTTTTTTTTTTATGAAAGCCTTTGCTATTACTTTTTTTCTAAAAATAATATTAAAATTGTTTCCTTTTATATGTTTGAATTTCTTAGCTTTATTGTTATTTTATGGTAGAGCATTGACCAGTGGTTAGATGAGGTGCATTCCTTGTTATAATATAAGTGCGTATTTTGTTGTAGCATAATGTTTCTCTTCCCCTGAAGCAGTGTCCTTTGGTTCTCTCTAGTGGGAGACATTTTGACAATTCTTGTGTTTCTATGAACTGCAACTTAATTACAGTCCTTCTGGGAAGCTGATGGGCTTTTGGGATGTTTTCCTCCTGCTCTCAATGCTCTTTCAAAAATCTTGTTTTTTGTTTGTCAACCAAAATACATAGATGAATTGGGTTTTTTCAGCTTTATTTTATTTAAACACAGAGAACATAAGGTATCAGATAAGAAATTATGAGATGCCTAAAGGTTAAAGGTCGAAGTATTCCCACAGTGTATTAAAGATTACAAGATGTTGACAGTCCAGCGGCAGTCCAAGAAGACGGAAAGTTAATGGACTGTGAGATTAAATTATGAATCTGGAGAGAGCTCAGCTTATTACTGACAGGTATTGCTTTCAGAAATAATTGTTCATTTTTAAAGGTGTTTCTCTGCTTTGTGCTGAACTGATCAGCCTCCAGGAACTGGTCATTTAAGGGCATCAGCATGGGAGTTACTTTTTTGCATAGAGAAGATTAGTGATGTAATAGGATAGTTGGATTTTATGGATTTTTAGTGAACAGTAATTGGGTAGAATGGCAGCTTTGCTGCTAGACACATTTTGACAAGGTTATGTTAAAAATAAGAATTGAATTTTTGACTGATATCAAGAAGGCTGAATGCTCTCAGATCCATGGGATTTCAGGATGCTTATTCAATCCTCTTTAGGGAGAAGCTTTCAGTGCTTTTCATAAAAACATGGAGTTGTGGAAAGTAATCTCTGAAGGTCCACAGTACAGCCTTCTGCTCCAAGTGGGATTTCTGTCAGCATGTCTATGTCTTTGCCTAGTCAAGCTGCTTTCTACTATCATTTTTCTTTGGAAAAATGGACAAAATCAATAGCGCTCATTCAAAAAGAGGGGACTATGTCTGCAATTTAACTTTTATTTTTCTTGTTTTGTATATATAAAATAATTTTCTGGGCAGGTATGTTGATTTGTTCAGTTAATTCCTTTTAGGTGCAAATCATGTTGCTTGAGCTTCTTTTATTCTCACACAAGGCTCTATTGCCTTTCAGCAGGGGTTTTGTTCATGAATAATGCAGAAATTGAGCACCTAGTACAGGCGGAAGCTGGATTATTACCCTTACACATCCATGTTTTGTAGAAAAAGCAGAAATAAGAAATGCAAAAGCCCTGCCCCTTATAAATATCTGTAGTGATGCTGACACACACATAGCACGCAGAAAGTCCCGCAATAAATGTGCCTTTTCCATTCAATACATCTTGAGCTCCTCTTGAACAGGTGACAAAGATTTACCTCTGTGCTTTGAACTGCCCTGAGAATGGGATGAGGCCATGCAAATGACTGTGGTACTTGGTGGTTATAGGGAAATCTCAAGTAGTGTTCTCCTGAGGTGGACTTGTTGGACATGGTTCATCTGTTTCAAAGGAGACTGCATTCTGACACCTTGCAGGTGTTTGAGGATGTGCTGGAAGTCAGGGCCACCTGTATGCACTTGCTGCAGAGACACTGGTGGCACACTGGTGCAGATGCTGTGATGCAGGGACCGTGCAGGTGCATCCTCTGTTGGTGCATCCACCTTCACTTTGCTTGGGGCAGATGGGGAAGGCGCTTCCTCCTTTCTGATTTAGTGTCTCAGTCTGTCCCTGCATAAAACCACCATCCTTCTTATTTTCTTCTCTTTGTCCCCTTCCTTGGCTTTTGGTATAGACACATCCAGGTAATAATCTTTCCAGCATTGCTGCTGTGTTAGCAGCATGAGACAGAGTGAAGAGGCAGATGCAGAGCTGCAATCCTGCCTCTTCTTCCCTGCTCCTGGGAGGATGCATCTGGGCAGTGATACAGTGGCCTTACCATCTTCTCTTATTAGATTTTCCTTCCCTGGATTTCACAGTAGACCTCTAATGAAAGTGCTTATACAGGCCCTCTAGCCAACCTGATGGATTTTTCACTCCCACCTCCTCAATTGCAATGTTTCTTAATGATCCTCCAAAGGCCCCTGCAGTGACAGCATCATTTAACTGGGACATCACCATGGCCTTTTCAATGTTCAAAACCAGCTGATTGACACTGGGGGGAAGCCAGCAAAGCAGGTAATACACCAGCTCTTCTGAGCCCTCTGCAGCCCTGCCTAAGAAAAATAATCCCTCAGCTGTGTCAGGCACTGTGGAGACAGATGAAGCATGCATGGGTGAGCCTCTAAAGGGACTCCCTCCAGAAAGACAGACGAGGAATGTCTAGGGGTGGGAGTAAAGTGTGGCAGCTGTATTTACTCTAGCTTGCTCTCAGTATTAGTTTTATGACTTGAAATTACAGGGCAATACTGCTGTGAGGAGGAGACGTCTGAAAAGCTAAGCGGGGCTCTTTTCAAAAACAGCTAACAGCAGGGGATGTTCATAGCTCTGTGCCTCTGTGTTTTCACTGAAGATAAATTAGATATTCTGAAACTCTCAGACTGGGGGACGCAGTTGCATTTTTAATAATTTTGCACAAGTATACACACATACACATATATATGCATGTATATGTGTATATATATATAGATATGTATATATATAAAGCATGCATTTAAAGCTTTGCTTCTCCTCTCAAGATCATTCCCACTTCAGAGTGACAGTGATGTGCAAAGGCATGTGAAGGCTCGAGGGCAAAATTCTCTGCAATTAAGATGTGCTAACACTGCTGTCACCTCTCCTTTTCTCCAGCTTCCCCATTACATTTTTATAACTTTTCTGCTTCAGAAGTCAACCGTGGTTGTACCTCCTGGTGGAGAAAGGCATTGGGTAGATCTGACAAGTTCTGCTCTCAGGGAGGAGGAGACTGCAGGGCATCTCACTGCAATGAGATCTCTCCCCTGCCCAGGAAGCCCCTGCTGGTGTATCATTACTGTACTTTGTTGTGTTGGTATATTTTTCCCATCTTTCTGGAGTGGCTGTGCCCCCATTCCCTATGGAAGAGACTGTGCCAGCCTTGTCTGTCTGTGTGTGCCTCATCTGCAATCTGCAGTCTGGCCCAGGGCACTTTGCTGTCTTTTACTGCCTGGCAAAACTTGCCCTGATAAGGTACTGAGATTGCACAGTTTCATGGATTCACTAGTTGGCAGAAGACAGCATTGCATCCAGTGCAACTGATAACAGCTTGACACTGACCTCTTTTTGGGAAGATTGAGAGTGAAATGTGTAAAATGCAGAAAAGATGGCCATAGACAAACTTCTTAGCAGGTTTCTAAATTACCTTGTTTTAAACCGTGTCTTTCAGAACTTAATATGGTGGAGGTCCTTGAAACATTTAAGGGGACATTTTGTCATTTTACCCCACATGGGTACCACATCCCTTCTTTCCTACCATTTTTGGATCCATATTTGTGGAGAAGATAATTTCCTAAATAAATCCTCTGTCTGCATTTTCTCAGATGTGGTATAGGAAAGTTAGCCCAAATATAAACTGGTATAAATAATTTAAATATTTCTTCAACAGCCTTTCAAAGATCTTATTGAGATGTCTGCAGATTCAGTTACTACAGTCACAAGCTCAGGAAATACTACCATTAAAACTGTGACAGAGCTGGTATTGACTTCAGTGGAAAAGTCTGGATAAATACAGTTTTAGCCAGGCATCTTTTTTTTTTTTAATTTTTTTTTTCCACAAAGCAAAGCCTCTAGAGGTTTCTGCAAACCTCTCTTCACTGGTTTCCATTTTGTCATCATTCTTATTTTACAGGCAGAGAGTTGAGACAGATCAGACAGGTGAACTAGAACTATCTGGTAGACAGTGGCAGGTTTGGGACTCATGTCTCCCATGTTGCCCTTCATGTTTTGATCCAGAATTCCATAAGGATGGCTGATGAAATCATGGCCCATGTTACCAAATCTTGGCCCCTTCCTGGTTGGACAGAGTCATTCTTTGAAAAATAGTATGGATGACAAAATCTTAGTAAGTGAACAGAGAAGCAGTTCCAAGAACAAAAGCAAAAGAAAAAAAAGAATGTAAGTAATTGTGAACCGGTTATTGGGGAAGGATGAGCTTCTGAGGCAAAAGTAAAGGAAAATTCTTTGTCCTACTCGTCAGTTTATGAAAGGTGAGTGGCTGTTGCACAAAGAAGAAGTTCAGTGAATTTGGGTAGGTTTTTTTGGTGTGTGTTGAGGTGCTTGCTTTTAATTTTTTTGCAATTCAAAGTTTACTTTTCTTTTTTTCCTTTTTCTTTTTTTTTTCTTTTTCTTTTTTTTTTCCCCAAGTAATGGCTTGTCTTATTCTGAGTGTTGGAACAGTCTGCTGCAATCCTGGAGTTTTACAACCAGGCGCAGTCTCAGCATGAGCCACTTCATCATAGTAAATTGTAAGCTTGCCTCCCCAGGACTTTGGGCAGGGCTGGGTACAATGGTGTGCCTAAGAAGAGCATGAAATGGGGCAAAGCTTGCAATTTTACATGGATTCCCCTTCTTAAGAGAAGCAATTTTGTTCTGGACTGAAGAATGTCCAGAGAAAAATGAATACAAACAACAAACTCCATGCCAAAATGAAGCACTTGCTAAAGTCAGGGCTCTTGAACTGCAATGATCCTGATACTCTTCCAACTTCTTTTATGCCACTGAATCTTTACTGATTTTTAATGTAATTAATTCTGATTTATAGCAGCAGTGTAGGGACAGGGAATGGCATTATCAGTTTGCAATATCAGGCTGCTTCCTGAATTTGCACCTATAATTATGTTTTTAGAGGCGAGTTAAAGTTTCCTATTATATCCACAGCAAGATCTATTTAAGATAGCAGTTGCACATAAAGAAAATTTATACCACTGAGGAGTGAATCAGCTTAGAAAAAAGATAGAGAAGATCTGTATCTCTTTTCGTTCTCACAGCTCCCAGAGAAAATTTTTCAGGTTCCAGCAATGCTATGAGCTTGATTTTTCTATCTCTCTTCACATAAGAAAATTCCTCACTTTTGTTCTGCATCCCAATTCTGAAACACGGCATCCTGGAGCGTGATATTCCACGTGCCTTGCAGAATGCCGTGGACCTAATCTTACCAGGTAAAATCCCCATGAGCTCCAGTGGAATTCAGGATAAGAGTAGAAGCAGGTGGAACAGAAAGAAGTGTGAACTGGTGTGTGTGTATGTGTGTAAGTATTAGCCATCACACAGGATTTTTCTGTGAGAGCTGATTCTGGTAGAGGAGCAGGTGAGCAGGTGAACTTTCCTTACATCACCCAATAAATCTGCTTTGGAAAGGATTTCACGGAGAATCTGAAAATAAGCTGACTTCCCCAAATTTCAAACCACAATGTTACTGTTGGGATAAAAAAAGCTTTTACTGCTACTTTGATGATTTCCTTGAGATTTCTTTTTGTTGGAAACAAGTTCAAACACCTTTCTCCAATTTCTTCTGCTATCATTCTTCTTTCCTAAAATTGCCCATCAATGGTACCTTTTTTTATCCAGAAAAATGTGAATGCTTAAAACTTTTGGGGTGTCTAGTCTTTAATGATATTCTAGTGTGGAAATATTTCAATGAAACAGACAGTGTTATTTCTATCTTTTTCATGTAGGATAAAACCTCTTTCCAACTAATTTGGTCTGGAAAAGAGAGAAATTTGTAATGTGTGGCACAGATAGCTTTGTGCCACATATGTGTTTGAGCAATAAGCTCAAAAATTCAACTCAAGTTCTTTCTAAACACAGAGAGACAGTTTGTAGATGAGGCGTTCTTTCCCAAAAATTACAGGTACTGAAATATCATAACATGACCCCTATGGCCTCACAGTCTGACATTTATCCAGAGGTGAATTTATTTTAGGGTTTTCTGTCTGGTAGTGCTTTAACATGCAGTTGTCTGACTTATGAGTCCAGGACTATTTTTACCTTACGTGACTCTGTAAAAATTAAGAGGTCCTAAGTAGAGCAGTGTCTGGCTAAGGAATGCTCTTGCTTCTAGGAAAATTCAGCTGACCTGTGTTCTCCTGATCCCTGTTCATTACCAGGAATGACAGTCCCTGCTGTGGTGACAAGGGCTGTCTGAAGAGCAGGGCCCATCTCTGTGCCTCTCTGCCCTCCACAGGGCGTGCAAGCCTTGGAAACCTCTGTGTGCACAGCCCAAATGCATCCCACTGTCCCACCAGGGCTGGAGCTGTCAGGGGGTCAGCTGTGGGTACAAGCCTCCCTGGCTCCTGCAGGTGCCAGCTGGGTTTCAGTGCTGCTCTGTGGATTTGGCCTATGGCTCAATAGATGCATCACAGCATCAGATAGGAAGACTTATGCTCCTTCACTGTCCTTAATACTCAAAACAAACCTGATGATTAGCCAATTCCTTTTTTTGATGTTCACTTGTGGGACACATATCAGCTCACAATAGGGACCTTCTTCATGTGCTTTTATCCCTTGGCTGATGCTCCAGGGATTCTGATCTGAATCTGTCTACATATAAAAGCAGGAAGGGAAGAGAGAGAGTAAATCCCTAGCTCCCATCACAGATGGCTGCTAATTAGTGTACTGGTTCCATCTCCTTAAAAACATAGCAAAGATAGTTTTCTAGTGACAATGTGATTGACTTCAAGCTGTTTTGCATCACAGTAATCCTCTTGGAAAAACACAGAAAGAATTTCTACCTCTGAATAAAAATAAACACTTGAAAGTTTATTTTTACTTATTTATACTGGGTCAAATATTACATGCCCTTCAAATTTATTACATGGGAAATTTTGTCTGAGTGGGATCTGCAGACTTACGGAAATGGAGATATATTAGTAATAACGACACGAATTTTAGACACGAATATAATAATAGACCTTAAAAGTAAATATATGTTAAATTAAGATCCATGGATGGGTGAACCGTGACCCAATTTTAGATTCTGGTTTAACACTCTAATTTCAACACATGCTCTGCTTTCAATCAGGAATCTCATTCCACTGTGGGGTCCCCTCATTTGGTTGATTCAGTCCCGTGGCTCCAGGTGTGCATGGTCCATCCCACAACCCTCACGGATAGAGCAGTGCTACTCACAGGCAGTGCAAGGTGTGCAATCTTCTAATGGACAAACTGTTACCCATTCCCAAGTATCTCCCTCCACCTACAATACTTCCCAGACAACTATAATCCCCAAGCAGTCAGCAAAGTTTTGTGGATAGCACCAAATTCTCCAGTGAGGCAGGACACAGGACCCCATTCCGTGGAGCTCTGTTTTCCTTTGCTGTGTCAGTCTTGATCACATCCTTCAGCCACCTCTTCTTGTCATCATCTCTCCCCCTGTTAGAAATGATGTCTCATTTATTTTTCTGCCTCACTTTCTTAATTAAGTTTCTGCTAAAGGGAAATGGGGACCTTCTATCCCAAATAGCTTTGATAAATGATGAGGCTAAGGCCAGATCCTGTAGGATGTCTATAGCAGTCTTGGAATTTTACCACTTCTCAAGCCAGCACCTCACTATTGGCAATTACTCTATTTCCTTGCTGCAGTTCAGTTGAAGAAGTTAAACAAAACAGCACAACTACTTGGATGAAAATGCTGTTAAACTGGTCTTCAGGATGGTCAAGAATTATCTAGATGTTACTGTAGCTCTAAGTAAAATCCAAAGTTTGCTGTGAAAGCTTAATTTTAGTTAAATATCTGCGGAACAGATTCTGACTTCACATCTATTAAGAGATCAGCTAATGCCAAGTGAGATTAAATGCTGTCAGCCTGTCTCCCTCAGTGAAGACAAGATGAAAAATAACCAGACTATGCTGCTTCTGGGACCTGTGCATTAATCTTGCAACCTCTGTAATGAGGCATAGACTGGCGCTGTGTGTTGTGCAGACAACACAAAACACAGTCTAATCATGCCAGAAGCAGCCCTGCATCTGACCTTGCTGGGTAAAGATCATCTGTGTGCCTTTGGGCACGTGTGTGTCTCTGGCTTTAATGCATTTCCTCAACAATCCAAAAAGGCTTGTACTGAGGGTTAAGTAATATGCTTTGACCCTGTTGTTGGGCCTTAAATTGAGATGGGAAACTAAGCACCATGCAGCATTTTGCTCAGCCCTTCATTATCACTTTCACCCCACAGTGGAATGGGGAGGAGGATCAAAAGAAAAACTTGTAGGTTGAGGTAAGAACAGTTTAATATTTAAAATCAAAGAAAAATACAATAAAAATTGTAAATAATAGATGAAGTAATAATAATAATATTGGGAAAGGAAAAGACCCAAACAAGTGATGCACAAGACAATTGTTCTCCCTTCTGGGACTGATGCCAGACCCCAATCCCAAAGCCAGAATGGCCACCCTCTGGGTATCTCCCTTGGTTTATATAGTGGACATGATGTCCCATGGTGCAGAATAACCCTTTGATCACTTTAGGTCACCAGCTATGCTCCCTCCCAGTTTTGTTTGAGACAGGGAAAAAAGAAGTCCCTGATTTAGGATTAATACAACTCAGCAAAACCCAAAACATCAGTGTGTTATCAACACCAATCTCATTCTGAACCCAAAACACAGTGTTGGAACAGCTACTGAGGGGAAATTAATGCTACCCTGACTGAAACCAGGACACTGCACATGTGCTGAGTAGGACTGAGATGCGATCAGATTTTACCAATGAAAGAACTATTGCCATAACAATTTTCCGCAGTGTCTTCTTTCTTTCAGCTTTTTATCATTTGTGACAAGTACAGTTGAGATCAGTTAAAAGCCTTCTTTTTACTGACTTAATATTGGCCTAAAGTGCTTCTAATTCATTGTGGTCCAATTTTCAAAGCCTTCCATGAATGTGAAGCTTTAGTAACTAAGGAGTACCGTCATCATCACCAGATTTTGGAATTGAAAATCTCTGCAGTTATAGAGGGAAGCCAGTGAGTGACTCCCCAGCCTCTACATGTTATGACATTTGCTTCCATGCACTTATAATACATCTGACTAGTAAGCATTAACAAGGTACAGGCTTTTGCTTCTCTGGAGTTAGACAGGAATGGCTGTGAAAAATGAAAAAAGAAAGTCTCTTGGTACACCTATATACCAGCTTGCTGGCAGTCTCAAAACCTTTTAATCTTCATTTATGTGTTTAAAATCACACTGTTATTATTTTGGTTGGCTAATGTTTCTGATCTTTTTTTTTTTGGTAAATCACCATATGGGGAAAATACATATATGGGAGAAAAACACCTTGCCAAGTTGAGCTGACTTCACTGGATGGTGCCAAAACTGAACTAGACAATTAAAGCAGTGCTTGTAAAAGGTTTTGGGAGACAGATTTCTGGAGTGCCCATACTTTTGGAAATGCAATGAGGTGGTGGACTGAACAGAGAATACTACTGAAGTGGGTGCTTTCTCAGTGTGGGCGTATATGGTTGTTTCTCTCCCAGAGCAATCAGCGTTTAGGAAACTGCCTCCAGCTGGGGAAATGACTCTGTGGCTCCAATGTGGCACTGTTCTTGAAGTCTGAATGGGCTGGTTCAGATGACAGTCAAAGAGTGCAGCAAACACCGAGCTTGTTGCATGTAAGAAGGCTTGTGCCTGTCTTTGAATTTTTTGCTTTGATTTAGGTGTATGACAAAAAAGCATCAGTCTGAAAATTTTTGATTTCTTTTATTTATTTTTAAGCTGGTCATTTTGGATAGTTCTGGCAAATAGATGCAGGGAAATAACAATTTGCATACTCATTTTGAGCAAGGGTGTTTAGCAGACGGCATGAAAGTGAGATTTGTTCAGTCAGTGCAGTTTGAGCACAAAGGGAGTGTTCACCATCAGGCATTAAATATCCCAGCTGTTTGCCTGTGAAATCACATAAGGCACCTTCTAAGCATTTTTGTCATTACCAACTTACACTCGTTGCATTGGACAGGAACTGAAGAGATTGAAGTAAATCATGCTGTTAGAGTAAAAATAAGGAGCTGTCACATGATCTATTTCTAGCTCCCAGTTTATGGACCTGTCTGTTCCTGAGGACATAATATATGTTTTGTGATGCAGCATCCTGAAGCTCCACTTCTCTCAGTGGAAAAAGGATAATTTTCTCCTGTGCAGGTAATTTCAAGCTGGTATCAGTGCTTTTTACTGTGCAGCTTTTCCACTCAGGTATGACTTAAGCCCATTGGTTTAATGCAGCTCTTGGAAGACGACTGGCTCATCTTCTGCCAGACCTGCCTCTCTGCAGAGCGAGCCCTCCATCAGCAGCAGCAGGTGGAATTGGCATGACAAACTGTAGTGCAGATTTTTGTCTTGTTGTGCCTGATAGGAAGGCTGCAAAGCCTCCCCTTTCCCTGCCATGCCCCTCAAGGTTCCTCCAGACCCTGTGCCACCAGCAAACAAAGCCTGCAACTGCAGCGCAGCTCTGCAGTCAGACCTTTTAGAGGCATTGGCCTACCATTAAGGACTCTGCAGTGTATCTGAATCTTCCTTCTGGAATGAAGGGAATGAAAGGAAAGGGAAGGAAAGGTAATGAAAGGAAAGAGTCACCTTTAGCTGCTTTGAAAGCAGTGGATAAAAACTGGCTCAGTTTTTTAAAAACCATAACTGTGACTTTCTGCATGGAAAGTTCCACTCGCAAAGATGAATGTTTCATTAAATTTTTAAGGATGTGAAACTGTACTGGAACATTAACTAGAGCTTTTGCTGTCTAGCCAATGCACTAGTACCATGTAAAAGTCATATTATTTTACTCTGTTAAAATAGCTAAACTTAATATGATGAAACATCAAAGGGCAGTTTTATTCTTATGAGTGATTACTTAGAAGAAATTGCTAGTTTTCTCCCTGAAAAATGGCTGTGAACTCTTCCTCAAAAAAACCTTGAATAATGTAAATCTCAATCTAAGATGCTGCCTAAAAGAGATAGTGTAAATTCTATTATTCATAAACAGTGCTCAGTCTCTGGAAATTAATTATCTCTAAACCTCATTTTTCTCTATTACTACTCGATACCCTGTTAGCAGACAAACAACACCTGGTGGCTACTTCTTATCACTGTACTAATGCAGTGGTTTCCTCTCTTTCTTTGAAACAAGTTTCTCAGATAATGCTGGAAATAACAGGAGGAAAGAGAGCTGATTGTCTTTTCCCTTACTTGAGGTGTTGTATAGTCATCCATATAGTCCAAAAAATGCATTAAACTGTCTGACCTAAGGGAAATTATTATATAAGGCAGGAAGCAGCCAAAAATAGTATTTGTAAAGTTGGCTGGGAGCTTGTTATCTTTGAAAGTTTGCTGAGCATATGTGGTTTCACTAACAACAATTTTCCTAAATTTTTCCTGTGGTTTTCAGTTTTTCAGTTACTGTGTATCCTTTCTTGGCCCAGCATAACCAGTTTTTGCCAGAGAAATGCAAAGGAACTTGGCAAACCAAGAATGCAGAGTACTGTTGATATATCCAGGAGAAAATGCTACTGAAGAATTTTAGGGAAGGATTCTTACCTTATACTTGGGAAAATTTTCTGTTAAAACAAAGCTTGTGTCACTTCGATTTTGGTATTCAGTTCCTTTCTGGAGTCTTAAAAATGAAGAACGACACATTATTTCCATGAGGACACTTGGAGTAGGATGGAAGCAGCACATTCCTAAATTGTGTATTTTATCAGCTGAATGCCAGTGCAGAAGGCATTTTGGGTTTATGTTATACCCTTGCACCTGGGTGCTGCAGAGACCAACTTAAGCATCCACTCATTCTGTTACGCATAATGATCCCAAGGACATTAAGGCAAGCATTAAAAAATCCAACAAACCAACAATAAAGCAACCCAAAACAACACAGAATGGATGCCTTTCATCTACAGGTTTGGGGAATCCAAGTGTGATATACTGTACTGCACTGTAATCCGAACATGAAAGTTAGAAATATCTCTGGGAAAGACTAGATGATGATGTGGTTTGTATGTGCCAGGGTTCAGCATCTAAGTGTCATGCAAAACTAATTCAAGAATGTTTTGTAAATCAGAAAATATCACAAAAGAGACACCATCTAATCTGCCATTGGAGGGAATTTGTTTTCAACCAATCTATAGCATCCTCAGCACTGCATAGAATATCTTCTGTTCCCTTAGACATTCTATTTGTTTAATTGTGCTATTATTTGTTAGCCTCTTTTGTACTTATTGGCAGAAATCAAAATCGATTAGACTTTCATAAAACTAGATTTTTTATTCTGTTTTCCTTCCTGTAAATACAAGAATGCAGCCTGTGTAGGAGGAAAGAGTACAGCTGCACTGCAGGAAGATATGAAATGCATTTAAGAAAGGTATAATGCTACTTCATCCAAACCTACTCATATTTTCCTGCCTTCCTATTACTTTCTGCATTTTAAACATATGTTATCCCTTTTCCAGAAGAACATTCTGGTGGTATTCTGAAATCCTCTCTTATTGAAATAGAAGCCTTGGAAAAAATCTTTGCCGTTGAAACATATTTTCTGGTTGGCTTATGATGTTATAAAATTTTCTGACCTCTAGTATGAGCATTGCAAATTCTCCAAAATAGATTCTGTCACTGAAAAGTTGCTAAGCAACTAATCCCGTCTGATCTATTGTAGTACAAATAAATGAAACAGACATATAGAAGAGAGTTTATAAACCTAATGGGTTGTAAAAAACAAACAAACATAAACCCATAAACAAATAGATATATGATGTATTTAATAGCAAAATAAATAACTGAAGGAAAACAAAAGAAAACTGCCAAAATCCCCCAGCTCACAAGAAGTATTTGAAGACATTTTAAGCAAAAGCAGAAAAGGGTCAGCATTGTCACTTCATAGGTCCAGATTAGCTGTCACTTCTCTCTGCTCTTTGGCATCCTTAATGGTTGTTTAACATTCTTTTTGCTGGGTATTTTTCCTTGCATGATATAAAAACATGTTACTTAGACAGTTAAAAAGAAACTGTTTTTTGTCTTTCAGATGAACTGTTATGATTTTTTTTAAAAAATTTATCTCTAGAGTCAGGGGGAAGATTTTCTGCGCTTCCATGCTCTGCTTCCCATTGTCCTGTTGTTGCAGTCTGGCCTCTAGAGCTGGGCAGTTATATCCAGAAGAAGGAGGAGATGCAGCTCCTTGCTGAAACTCAGAAGGGGTGCCAATGACCTGGGGGGCCCTCCAGACACCCATCAAATAGCCAAATAGCCAAATAGCTTTTCCTGTTTGAGGCAAAGAATGCACATTTTTCATCAGGTTGGGTGATTGTGAGGGTTTCTTTTTCAATCCTGCTTTGCCTCCTGCAGGTTCATGTGGTTGGATGGATAAAACTAGCTTTTATTTTGAGGCCAGGGCCCTGACAGCTTCAGCTGGTGTGCCATAGTTTTCTTCCCTAATTACCTGTGCCTGTGATTTTGAGTCTCAAACTTCTGTAATTTATAGTAATCACTGTAAGATTATCCTTATCACTACAACCTCTTAGATGCTTTCATCTCTACAACACATTGTGAATTCTTCCCTTTCATGACCAGGACTTCAGTGCAAGATAATTGTCACAAAATTTATTGCACATTCTTAAGGAAGAAGGAAGCTTTTTTGATTATACTGAATCTTGCAGTTTAATTTCAGGTCTTTCAGGCTCTCATGCTCACAAGTGCCAAGATGTCTGTGGTCTGGTTGTGGTACTTGGTCGAAGCACAAGGATAAGGGGTTCTGTCTGTATCTTTTGGCTACTGCTTGGCTGGTAACAACAAAAGGTGTTTCAGACAGATGTTTTACATCCAATAGGAAACATCAGCTAAAATGTGCTAATGCTTTGTCTCAATTCATGCTTGCTTCACTTTCCTTAAATCTTGGGTCAGGTTGCTGTCCATTGACTCTTCTCCCTCATTTCATATTTATGAGACCTGTCTACAACACTTTCCTGTTGGTCCTAGGGGCAAAAAAGAGGTATAAAGGATACATAACAGCCTTTTAGCTATTCTGCTGGTGTGAGGACTGCAGATCTTCTGCTGATGGACTGTCTGGCATGTGGGCTCATCTCCCAGAAACAGGATTCATACCCACTCTAATTCTACAAACTATTGCATATTTCTGCACTGATTTATGATCAGAGACATTGTTCTTTATTTACAGACTGTAGGTTTGGGAGGTGTCTTTGAGGTGAAATGTTGGTAATGTGAAAACAGACAATACAACTTCCCAGTTCTACTGTGAAGTTGTGTATTTATTTATATGCTGCAAAAGCTACATTGGAGGTCTTTAAAGTCATTATTATAAGGACAGAAGAAAACTTAAAAATGAAATAGCAATTTTAAGAAAAGTTACTGGAACACAAAAGAATCCCAGTAGCCTTCTTTCTCTGTACCCAGTAAGATGTTGGTCCTTTTCAGGCCTGACTCAAAGCTAGGACTTTCCAACGACTTGTTTGGGCCAAAACTCTGTTTTATTTTGGTGTAAAAAGCCACTTGATCTAAGATAATATGTAAGTCAGGACAATACGTAAGTCAGAATTAAATAGCCACCCCAAATCACATTCTTTTCTCATTATTATTCACTTGAGGAACAACTTCTGTTCCAGCCTTGTTAAGTTGTTTGACAGAGAAATCAGTCACTCCTCAGAAAAAAAAGGAATGGAAATGAGTTATTTCTATTTTCTCCTGGTGTTTATGCAAGTTTCCCCTTAAGCACTTACCGGAATGAAAGCTTTTCATCTAACGCTTTAATTCTGTACACCTTTTCCCTGGGACCAAGAAAATAAAATAATAGCAGCACTTAATGAAAGGGAAAAGGTAATCACTGGAGAGGAAACACTCCAGGAGCAGGTAACTCTCACAACTTATTGAATACAGTCAGCATAATTATTAGACCATTTTAATGACTGTCATTGAATGTGAACTCTAATAATGGAAATTCCAGGTGTTCATCTGGAAAGAGTTTCTCTTGTAGCACAGGGAGAAGGAATAGGGATTTGCAAAGTGTGTTTTTTAACAGGTTTTCTCTCAGCATGCCAAATTTTATCATTTTAAGGAGATCTTGGGAGTGAAGAGCTGGGCTGAAACTCAGATATGTATGAAATTCTTATGCTTTGCAGATACTATGTTTTTCAGTATCTTAAAGAAACTTTTTAGTCTGCCAGGTATTTCACTTAGGAAACATGCATCACACCTATTTCTCCTCTAGTGCTGATCACTCTGGGCTATTCTGTTTGCCACTACTTTGGGAAAGGACATGGCACCTTTCATTTTCCTTGCAGAAATTCTCATCCTTCTGACAGCTTCAGGTTTGATCTCACAAAATATTCAAAGACCAGTGAGGAAAGGATCCCCATTGGTGCAGCATCTGTGTGAGGCTCCTCAGGTAGCAGAAACACGTGATGGGGTTAGTATGGGGGATTCTTACAGCCTCTCTCATGTTATGCCTGAAAACTGTGTCACCACACTTCTTACCAGCAGTGCTCATGAGGATTGTTCTTCCTGTGATGGGGAGTTCATAGCCTGCTTGAAAAGTAATCTGTTGAAGCAAAAGGAGTTGAAGATGTATGCCAACATACTTTTGCTTTTTTCTCCCCTCGTCTGGCTATTGCTTCCTCTCCTTTCATAATATCTGCTGCACAGGTGTTCATTATTTTCTTGGTGCCTTTCAGATCCCTTTATTTACCTTCATCCAGAAGAAGGTACGCAGCCTGCCCCTGCAGTCTGCAAACACATTATGCTTTCTGCCTTCTTTTAAGCTTCTGCTTTACTCAAATCTGCAGCCTAGTATGTTTTCATTCCCTGAAGCCTTTCAAAAGGCAGCAAATGACAAACCAGCAAAACTTGTTTGAAGAAAATTTACCAATGCAAGCAAAGTTTTGTGGAGTCCTGATTCATGGTCCTGTGGCAAGCAGAACACGACTGACAGACTTTTGCTCAGTAGTACTACTGGTCTAGAACTAATGAGCAATTATGCTTCTTGACTAATGAGAACTATGACTCTTGACTAAGAGGCCTGCATTTGGTTTCTTCACCACTAGCCAGCAATTGTGCTTAATACTCAACTTTTGCTTGAAAGCTGTATATTAGAAATTACCTAGAGACTGGGTGAAAACCATCTGCTTTCCTTTGTTGCATGCACCGTAAGTGGACTGTTACTGTGTGATGTCTTTTGGTTTACAAAAGCTGACTTAAGTCTTCAGGAAAGGCATGTTTTGAAATTTAATTTCTCATGTCAGGGTAAAACTTCTCTTAGGAATTGTTGATCTGTCTTCTGGTGCAAATAATTTAGAGTAGTCTTGTCTTGGCAGTAGAGTACACTTTCACAAACCCCAAAGCAATTTTTTCCTTGTGCAAAGCCCCATTCCTGCTGCTTTCTACTAAGAGGACAGCAGGTGTTGTGAGACAGTGGAGCAGCAGATTTCAGCTGAGCCTGCTGCTGCATTTTCAACATCAGCCCTTGTGTAAACCAATTAATTCCTACAGTCTATGTCTATGCCTGCCCAGAGTGCTCACAATACTCTGCTATGGGCAGAAATAGAATTTGTCTTACAACCTGAAGGTCCACATGAAAACGAGGGTAAAAAGTATGTTGTCCACAAAAAGTACCATGTTGGAGATAATCAGAAGCTTCTCAAGAACTCTGCCTTTAATATTTGGTATGGATATTTTTGAAGTGAGGCTGACATACAGACCTTGCATTTTTCTGAAGATAAAACAAATCCATCCATCCATCCATCCACCCATCCATCTATCCATCCACCACAGTGCAGCTGGATACCAGAACTGTGCCTGTGTGTGGACCCAGTGCTCCTAAGCCACTAATTTTTGCCAACTAGTTGTCATCAGAAGGGTGATCATGGACTGGCTGAAGATGTTGGAGCCCCTTGTAACCAATGAGAGACTTCTGGCCACCTTCACAATTTGTTATTCAGCTATAAGATGCAGGAACCCTCCTGGTGTAACCTTCTTCTTGTCCAATTTGTATGCTTAAAGGTACCATCCAATATCCTGGTGGGGCAATCTGACTTTCCTTCCAAAGGTGGTCCTGGTTGCAGAACTGATACAGTAAGTACATCCCTTGTAAGCTGGCATTTAAAGCTATTATGCAGAAGAAATAATGCATTGCAGCCTTTTGTACATGATTAAGCTATTTAAGACATTTTGTGTTTGGTTTATAAAATACATAGTGATGGATTATGCTTGTGCTTGAGTGGTCTCATAGGTGTGTAGCCAGCTGGGCTATAGGGGCTGAGAAGGGCAGAGGTATGAGTGATTGCTCTCGACCCAGCTCAAGATGCTACAGCAAGGGCTCTCGCTGCAGAGATAGCTCTCACCATCCAGAAAACAGCCCACCACCTTATTTGGAAGATTTTATTTCCTGAGTGAAATTTTCTCTTGCCAAGATCTCAGTAAATTTTTCCTCTGCGTCTGGCTGTATGTGAGTGTTTGTGCAACAGCCTGAGTCTTCATTTTTTTCACCTTAAGCTGATACTGATCTCTTCAGACATCATGGCTCTCCTGACACAACAACGTGACAGCAGACACAAAACTGACATTGTTCATGAAAAAATTACAAGGATCCTGTTCTAGAGGACTGGCTTCTCCGTCTGCCCCTCTGCCCCAGCCTTTTTAACTAATAATTTCTGTAGATTTTGTGTTGGAGGAGGAAAAGACAATAGCTTTCTCAATGAATGGAAGTAATTTAGTCAGAAATGAGGAGGAGTGGAAGAATCGGGTTAAATTCTGCAGCCCCTCTGCTGTTAGACACCCTCTGATGGGCCTCAGTATTTACAAGGACTCCTGCTGTTGTAATAAACAGCCAGAAAGCAGAACCCTCATCCATCCACAGTCTCTCCAAACCAGTATCCTCCTCTCCAGAGGGTCTCCCAGGAGCCTCCCAGCTGAGATGGGTACTGGCTTTTGTCAGCTGAGAATGGGAACAATGCTTACACTGCACTGGCTGAAGAACAGCCTGTGCAAAGTCTGGTTGTGCAGCAAGGACTGTGACAGGTGGTACCTGGGGATGCACTGGTGTCAGCTCTCAGTATCAACTCCAAAAGTTTCTAAAAAGGTTTCTCTTTTCCTGCCTGGAGATGGGGGTTGACCAGGATCAAGTGAAATATCAACAGTCTTTCCTTGCACATGGCATATTCAAATGATGCATTTCATTTCTGAAAACATTTCTTGGTGCTTCCAAAATAGTTGGAAGAGGGAGGCAAAGGAGTAGAGAGCTTTAAAAAGAGAGCCAAATATCTTTCATACCTGCTAATATGTCTTAACCTAATCTGTATCCCAGAAACAACAAATTAGCTTTTTACAGAGTGTAGCCAGTTGCTTGCCAGGTTGCTAATGTTTTATTTAAAAATACAGCTCTGCACATGAGACATGGTGGTTTTGAGAGCATCCTGGTACAGGCAGAGGTCTCCATTTATTCGCAAAAAGCAGCTCCACAGACCAACAGGAGCATTTACAAAATTTCTTAGCCAATCTGGCCTCTGAGCTTGGGTGAGATGTTTAATCACCCTGGTGTCATGATGAAGTGTTTTCAGATTATCTGTGAGGTAGCTGAAGAGCTTCATGAATATGTCCTGAGAGTAAGGTACTTTTATGTCTAATCAATGACAAGCAGTAGCTTTATTTTAAATAGTGGCTTTCTGTTGATTTAAAAAATGAATTCATTTCACCCTTGGTGATAAAAGAACGTGATTAGGGGGTTCCAAGGCCAAACACTTAAACAGCATAGAGTGTCAGAATTATGTCTCCAATCTCATTTCAGCTGCCACTTTATATCTTCTGATACTGTAATTACGTGTACACTTGTTTTTCTTCAAAGTGACCCATGACCAGTTGGTGCTGGGTTACATGAGCAGTTATTTGACATTTATTTTATCTTCTTTATTGTACACACTTCAAACTCTACTGCGAAGACAGAATAATTAATTTCTTCACAGGCTTTTTAAAGGTGTCTGTCAATGTGTCACTCTTTCTAGGTGCTTTAAACATAAAACTTCATATATTTCTGTGAATTAAAAGGAGTATTTGAGTTTGTTTCACTGATGGGAGAATGATTTTAACAGCAACTAGAAAAACACTTACAGTACAATTTTCATTGTTACAAAGTGGTTCACTGTTACATGCCACAGGAAGATGCCAAAGACCTGTTCTCATTGCCTTCAGCTGCAGCCCTGAGAGCTCGGCTCCTCTACATTCCCCCATGCTCAGTGGCACTTGAAAAAATGTGTCATGCACTTAGAGGTTTGTAAAGTATTGAGGCAACTTGTCTTGTGTTAGACAGGAACTCTCAAGTAGACACCAGAGCTGAAATGCAACTCTTCAGGGCAGTGTTTAAAACTAACCTGTTAGTTAACTAACCAGTGTTTAACCTCCCTGTTACACCTACAATCCTGCCCCTTGTTTCACTCGTCTATCAGCCTATCAGTTCAGCTGAGGGACCCCACTGAATCTTTGCAGCTGATCTTATTGCAACTCTGATTTCTGTACAGCCAGTTCTTCAATCTCAATTACTGTTCCTGTATTCCTCTATTTTGGCCCTTCCCCAAAATGTCCAAATATTCTCCAAATTGTGTCCTGAAAGAAAAAAAAAAAAACCTCAACCAATTGAAGTAAAAAATATGACTTTACTGTGACCAAATTCCTTGAAAGAAGTGGAGTCCTCCTACATCAGCTTGGTAACAGCAAAACAGCCTAGATCATACCCACTTGTAAATGATAACAATTTTATTTCATACTATACATTAACATTACAGCAAATATATGAGCATGTGTTGAGTTAAAATAAATTATTTTATATAGCTTTGTAGTTCATCCTTCTTAAGTAAACTCGAGGTCTTAGTGTTATTATTCCTGGAATGATTTAATCTCTCAAGATCATGGGTTGAATATTTGTTATGATGTGATGTATATTTTTATGAGAATACCTGTTTTCTCCCACTGCTTATATCCTTTTCTTTCTTTTTTCAGAACACTAATTTGACCATCTAGACATATTGTTGTCGGGAATGTTAATACTAATAATGACAACAACAATAATTGGCAGCAACCAGTAGGAAAATTGAGGCCACAGGTAAGTCAACGACTTCCTTGAGCAGCTTACTCCAATTCTCAGTACACTTTTCAATGAAGAAGTTTTTCCTACAATAAGTATAAACCTCATGCCTTCATTCTTTCACTCTATGCTTCACTGCCTCTTTCTAGCTTATGTTGTAATCTAGTTCCACTGAACTAGGTGGACTTTTGTCCTGGGCTTTTAAGGCAAATCTTGTATCATAGGTTTATAAGCTTATTCTAAAATATTTACTATCTAGGTAAAAACTTATGCTTCTCTTTTATTTTCATCTGGTGCAAACAGAAATGCTGTTTAAATATGAATTCCTCTTTCTGCTAGTTAGACATTACTAGCTTCTAGCTAAATCTGGTGACAGGCTTCCCTTTCCACGATTCAGCCTTCATCTTACAATGCCATATGGTTATCCACCCAATGGTGAACTCCAGCAGCTAAAAAAGTATTCCTCTTCCTTGACAAAAGAGTTAATGCATGTATGTAATTACATTTCATAATGTATTTTCATGAGGCTTCTCCCATGCAGAAAGAAAATACTTGTCATGGCTGATAGATTAGGTGTGTTCCCTGGTTAGCTATTAAAGTTGCTTATTCTGCTTCATCTGCACTATTTTTGGGATGTAAGTCCTGACAAAAATTTATGTTGTTCTTGGATTTCTCATTAAATATACTGCTTGAAAAGAACAGCAGAAGATGTATGTACATCTGGTCAGAAATACTGCCATGTAAAAATTGTCTGGACAGAGTAGTAATCCTTCAGAAAGTCATGAACAACAGTAATATTAGCAATTTTGAAAGTAATAGTAATAGTAAAAGATTGTGATTCTAGCAATCCTTGTGATAGCAATAGTGACTTGCAGTATCCCAGGTATGGTTTTGTGTAGGACAGCAGACAGACATACCAGAGTCTTAGTTTGCATTCTTTCCTGTCTTAGGGGATATATGGATCTTCAGCTTAGCAGGTCCATAGATTGTTGATTGTTGATTGTAGATCCATGTTAGATTGTGGCTAACAAAGATTTTGCCATTGTCTTAGGCAGAGATTCCCTCTTGATCTTTTTAGTCAAATTTTTCCATTGCATGTGTCTGCCGTACAAGGCTGAGACCTCATGTCAAAAATGGGATAGGAGCTCAGATCCCTTTAAAACCTTGAAAATGTGCTGGAGTTCCTAGGTTATTTATGCCTGTTTGCTTAGGCTGTAGATTATTTAGGGTAAAATAAAATAAAGTAATAATTGTTAATTCAGAGGGTTGTGTCAGGTATTTGTTCAGGCGACTCGTGTGAATGCACATTTTTTTTCTGTTACTTACTGGGATTTTTGTCTGTAGGTTGTAGCTATCTGTGAGACTGCTGTGATTAGAGCTAAGCTCTGTGTTCTTAGAAGCATTCAAAGCATCTACTTCCCTGCAGCATCAAAGCACTGGGAATCAACATGCTAGCAACTAATGTCTTGAGGAGTTGCACAGTTACTAGTATCTTCAGTGTGTTTTTTTCATAGGACCCCAGACACTAAGACAGTTGGATATAATTTCATCCTTGCCTTGCTTCAACATAAGCTAATTAGGAAGCTCATTATTTATTTGGCACAAATTTAGCATAACAAATCAATTTAACAGGGCACAAGAGACGAAGTAATTTAAAATGAAAGTCAGAATCAAGATGAAATAGCAAGATGGAATATTTTAATTTCTAATAATGCACTAACATCCTAATGGCTCTGTGGGTCTCAGTGGTGTTTCTGACACAGATAGGTCAGCACCAACCTCCCAGAGAAAGGCAGGGTTCACTGATCAGTATTTTCCCTTCTAGGTGGCACCACCTCCCCTCCAGTCCTTCCCATCCAATGTCACTGCGCCACTACTCTAAACAAGATGGATAATCTGAAAGAGGGAAAGTATCTGACTTTAATAGAATCAAATAGCTGGAAACTATAATTACTGAAAATATTTTGGTAAGTTATCCAGTGATAGAAGTTTCAGTGATCCCTATTCAAGCTGTGTTGGAAACAGTTGGGCTGATGTGGAACCCTGGTAACATACACACCATCCCTAGGATTAGTTTTTCCGTGATGATGAGCATTTTGTTTTAAACTTAGAAAGTTTGTGATGAGTTTTCTTAAAAATTATTGATATTTTCTTTTTGGTTGCTTTACTTAACCTTAAAAATTAGTTACCAAGATTATTGTAGAGCAAAATGCCCAGCTAGTGTAATTATCTTTGAAGTCAATATAATTATATTCATTATCACTGGGGGCAACTGGGCTCCCTCTGTATTTCAGAAGTTTCACATAAGTTGTGTCTACCATGGATCTAACTGTTCTTGCATGGCTTATGAGATTTAGGGACAATGCATTTTCCAACCAGTGTTAAACCTGGAAGGTTTCCCTGTCTGTTCAAAGCATGTAGGAGTTGTGTACATTTACAGGTCTCAGCATGATCCTTCTCACTTTCCCAACAGCTTTGATTCATTATAAAAGAGACAATGAGACTTGTTTGAGAGGTGTTGCATATGAGGGACAGAAGAAATACTTAGTCTGTGCTGAAATCCTGCACAATTACGTGTATTTTTCTGGTGTATCTCTGAACAGGTGAAGATTTGTGTGCTTTATGGAGATAAATTTGTCTGATGCTTTTTACTCCTACTTACCTCATCAAGTCCTAACACTGAACCCTGAGCTGAACCCAGAGCTGGTAGAAAAACAGAACAGAGGATCTACACTGACTTATACCCAGGAGAGGACTGGGGAGATGTGAAATAGTGGAAGGGATCATCAGGAATACTTAGTGCTCAGTGCTGCAGTGTGATCGTGGTCTTTTGCACCATTCATCCAGACATGGAGACACATCCACTCCTGCAGATTTCATGTGCCAAAGCCAGTGAGGAACAGTGCAAAGATTTTCTTGCCTCTCTTGCTAGAAAACTCTGATCTCGGAGTTTGAGGTTCCCAATTTCTAAAGCTGCCTGTGACATGTCTGTTATCTACATATTGTATCTGTGATGAATAAAATTAAATTGATACAAATTCTTTGGCAGTCACAATAGTTTATATTTCACAAGTAGCAGATATGTTCACAGAAATGTTCTGAGAAGTCATATTCTTATTCAAATATGGGACTCTTGCTACGATTCAGTAAGAATATACAAATACAGTGTGCAGAATGAGTCTCAGCTGAGATCTTGAGTTTCAGGTACCTATGATGCAGGATTTTAAGCAGATGCCTTTCTCTATTCTGTTTAGGAGTGTGGAAGGTAAGGAAGGTCTTCAAGCAATCTTTGCAAATATAGTAACCTGTTCCTGGACAGATTTTCTCCACAGTTTAACCAGATTTTGACTGCTTTTGGTTATAGATTTTTCTATAGTATAAGGAAGCAGAAAGACATGGTGTACTTATTACCTTGCTTTTCCTGAAAGACAAAAGAGAGGACTTTGTAGTCATCTGTATTTGGGTGATGATTTCTAAGAAACAATTTTACAGGGATCTTTTTTATTTTTTTTTTCCTTTTTATTTATACTTAGGTATTCCAGATTGGGAAGAAATGACCTCAAGATAGGCAAGGAAAAGCTCCATAAAACAGAAAAATGCAACTATTTTACTCCATTGCTCTTTCCTCTGACAATATCTGTATTTTGTGATAGTACACATACATTCCTCGCTAGAGAGTACTTACACTGATTTATAAAAAGGTACATAAAGGGTGAAAGACATTTTCAGATACAATAGTAAGCTGCAAACGACACAGCAATTTCACCACCATCTCTCCATTAGCTTTCATGTTTGTGCATTTAAAGAGAAAAGGAGGGTCTGGAGACTGCTGTTGCAGGCAGTTAAGAGGCTTGCAATTCCTGACTGTTGTTGATCTGTCCACAAAGCTGAAAGACTCTAATTGGCACTGGGGAGCCAAGGAAGGATCTCCTTCTACAGCAGAGGTGGGAAATGGTCACGATCCCAGGTGAGGGGTTTTTGGTTAAAGAGAAGAATAACATTCCAACATCGTAAAAGCCTGTAGATGGAAGTCTTAAGTAAGCTGCAGATCTTTGCCTCTCTGTGTGTGCACATTTTTCTGTAGCACTGAAAGGAAAGGGATTGCTTTGCACATTAAACCATCTTATCTCTGCTCTGTGAGATCACCTCCTGTAGCACCTTATACAGTGTTTTGTTTAACAGTATGAATTATTTTGAATAAAAGAATGTTCTTACTATATCAGAGCAAATGAACAGCCATGACACAGACTTAGTGGGGCCACATGTATCCAAACCTGGAAAAATGAAGAGAGGAGCTATATCTGTACCAAGCTATCCATCTAAAACAATTTCATTTTCTTTAACATGGCCTCTTAAGAAGGCATAAATCTTTTTCCGCTCAGAAACACAGAGCATTTTCAGGTGTTTGCACTGGTCTTGAGCAAGATGATGTTTGGTGAGCACTTGATCACTTTTAATCCTGATGCTGCATCAGCAGGCATTGCTCCTACTCATTGAAATGCCTCATTTTGAATTAGAAGTTTCAAACTATGCAGTTTTTTGGATCAGAGATGCATATTTTGAGGGAGGGACTGAGGGAGGGAGGGAGGGAAGGAAGGAAGGAAGGAAGGAAGGAAGGAAGGAAGGAAGGAAGGAAGGAAGGAAGGAAGGAAGGAAGGAAGGAAGGAAGGAAGGAAGGAAGGAAGGAAGGAAGGAAGGAAGGAAGGAAGGAAGGAAGGAAGGAAGGAAGGAAGGAAGGAAGGAAGGAAGGAAGGAAGGAAGGAAGGAAGGAAGGAAGGAAGGAAGGAAGGAAGGAAGGAAGGAAGGAAGGAAGGAAGGAAGGGAGGGAGGGAGGGAGGGAGGGAGGAAGGTTGGTTTTGGATTTCAAGAACAAGGAAACTGCCAGCAGAGAGTAACAGTCACAGCCAGGACATTGTAGGGAAGCCACATCAATAGTATGTAAAAGAAGGCTCATTCTGCATTGCTTGATTCCTAAGATTGCTAGCGTGGTGTTTTCTCTGCCCAAGATAACATTTTCTGCAGTCTTGAGTCATTTTGAGTGGCCCAGAACCCATGTGCTGATAGCAGGAGAAGATCCAGGCCCACTCACAGCACTTCTGGTAATATGATCTACTTTCTTGCCTGACTCTTGTGGTAGTGCCCTGAATCCTACCCATATCCTTACAGGTTTCTTTCTGAGATATGTTTAGATACAGTGACTTGCTAGTCAAGATTTCAATGCAGCTGCACACACAGATACATGCGTGAAATTTGTCTGAAAAGGTCCAAATTATTCCTGTTTGGTTCTGAGAAAAACAAAGAAGCTACAAGTGGTGTTTTTTCTGGATTAATCTACAAAAACTACACAGGCACTTGAATAAGCAAATGACCTTTTGGTGTATGAAGACCCTTCTCAGTGACCTTAGTCAGAAAACAATCACCATTGATCTAGGTAATGTAAGGGCACACAGAATGTCCGAAGAGAGTTTTTGTTTTTCTTTCAATTAAATTCTGTAGCAACATTGCCAGTGGGTCTTGTGGAAGAGCGTTTTTGCCTTTACTCTCTAACATCAGTAAACAAGAAGATTCTCAGAGTCCCATTTTAGGTATGTATAAGTTTATCTGAACTGCCAAATCAGCACCTAGATAAGGATATAAAAGTACTGTGGCTGAAATAACAAGAACTGACACCCTTTCATATACTCCTTGGGGCAGAGAAACAGACTGATCAAACTGCTAAATATTTCAGCTCCCATCCAGTAAGAATTCCTGGCAACCCATGTTATCAGATTTCTGTGCAGATGTTCATTGGGTAAACAAACACAGAGCTGCACTCCCAATCCTGTCTTTAGAAAACTGGCTGGGATAGTAGCCCTCCTGCAATATAAGACCATCACTCTTAATTACACAGATGCCTTGGTAATCTTTTCTTTTCTGAATGCATTACGACACTGCCAGGTCTCTGTAGCAGAAATTGAGATAAGAGATAATTTGCAATACCCTCCAAGTAAAATAGTCAGAATTTTCTTCCTTCTTGCCTTGATTTGTCTTTCTAAAACTGTATTAATGAAGGGAAAAACAAGGTTTATTGCAAATTTCTGCTGACTTTCAGGCAATCAAGTTTCCACCTTGTGTCAATGTCATATGAACATGAGAGAATTTAACACCTTGAGCTCCTGAAGCTTAATGGCCAGTTATGCAAAAAGGGTGGGACAAAACTCACAACTCAAATGACACCTTGACAGCATGTAGCTCCAAGTTTAGGATATAAATACCTTATTCTTCTGCTGCTTGAGGTCCTAAATTTTTCTGGTAAATTCCCTCAGAATTTAAATTACTGTTTCTGACAGTGTCTTAGTGTCCTGGTTATGGAAAAAAATTCAGGCAGTGTCTCTGTTGGGATACACAAAAGTGTTCTTCTAACCATCTTGACTGATAAAGATTTAAAGGAAACAACCACCCACCTCAAACTGAATCATTATAAGTATGAAATAATTTGCAGGAAAAAAAGGTGCAAAGGGAAAAGAGTTAAATGTGGGAATATGGGTCTGGAGAGTTATAAGAAGGCAAGAAAAGGGAAAGTCACTGGGGAGCATGAAAGAGCAGTCCCAGGGTCAGTGGTGTTCCACTGCAAGGCTGGCCTCCTGGTTATGGCACTAGTTTGCTAGCTGTGAAGGACTTATATGAGAATGAGTTATTATAAACAGCTTAGGTATTTAAGTACCTTGTTAGGAAAAAAAAAGGTTTTGGAAATTTAAAAAAATTTTTTTTTGTCATTTAAACCTTCAAAGAAATGAATGGATTATCCAGGTATGAATGGAGAAACAATTATGGTTTTTTATTTTATGGTTCCTTTTAATGAATTTATAGGGCAAAGAGAAGTGTTTTTTAACACTTTTCCTACCCCACGTTTCTCTAAAAGGTACCTTGTTATTTTAATTTTAATTTTAAAATTCTACTGGAGAGGAGAGCAGGGATAAACCAGACTTTTTGGGTTCTTTTTCTTCCATGAAGCAATCATTCAGAATACTCCTATTGGATTTGCAGAAATAATCTGCAGTTTGTGTGACTGGTTGTGAATATTATTATATGCAGTGTTTAAGAGTAGAACAAAAGAGAAACAGGCTCTATGCAGGGAAGATAGAAAATGGGAATGTTAAAAAGGTAGAGTTATGCTGTAGAAAACAAATGGGTTTTTAGTCACTTCCCTGTGAAAGAAGAGTGCCCATTTATTTCACAGAACAATGGATAATATATAATAGAGGTTCTCAGAATATTGTAGGTGTTATGAAGTGAAACCTAAGGATGAATGCCTGTTATTATTAGGATTATTGTGGGAGGCTGCTGAAATATTTTGTGCTTGTTTGTGCTGAACATCAGAAAAATCAGTGGCTGGAATCAGAATGGATTAAGAAAAGTCCTTAAAATTGGCCTATTCATTAAAAAAGCTAGGTCAATTAGCAGCCCAGAAAGAAATTCTGGAGCTGCAGCAACAGAGAAAAAGATGGTGAACAAAAAGGAAAAGGACAATATTGTAAGAACTAATGAAAAGGCTTATAGTACTTCAGAAATTCAAAGGAATAACAGCAGACAGGATAGGGGTCAGATAGTAGCAAATATAATGTAAAGCTGAAACTCCTGAATTAGCTGATCATTATGCAAAAATCAAAAATAGCTACTCTAGGTGCAGGAAGAAGAGACATGTTAGACTGGGGACCAATGGAAAATGCTGACTTTTTGGATGATATGTAGGAACAAGGAAAGAGACAGGGCTGGGACCTGGACGGCTATCCCAGGGGAAGGTAGTGCTGACAACTGCTTTTGCCACTCAGTGAAAAGATCTCTAGAGGATATGAAAAACATTGCTGCAAATCTTTGGCCTTTAAAGGAGAGCACATCTGGGGATTAGAGTGTTGTGCTGTGCTGTGCAATGAAAGCACCTGCAGTGGGTTCTGAAAATGCAGCTGGGCTTGACCTTTGGAGCTGTGATCAAAAGGGAAGAATAACAACCATCCTCCTAGCCATGAAGCCTGGTGATGGCAGCATAAGACATGACTTTCCTCCCTGGCCTCTCATCCATACTGAGTGAGAGCTGGGTAAATTTCCTTCACCACTGGAGAAGGAAATTTCTGAAGGGAGAGACCACTTGTCTCCCCCTTCAGAATATGTCCTCATGCCCAGGTCTGATGAAAAAGAGGACTCCTTTGGTCATGTTTCAAGCAATCAGGGGTTAACTGAAGTGCAAGAGTGCAACTATTTTTTTGTGTCAGGGGTGTTCACCTGAATGCAATCACAACCACTTTTGCCATCTAGGACTGCTGGTGTGTGGTGGGAGCCCACAGATCTTCAGTTTTCTCTTCCCTGTGCTCCTTGCAGTGGAGCAAGTGTGACGCTTGGAGTGGTTGGAGTGGAGAGCCACTGGCTGTGAGTTGGGTCAGGCTTTTTGTTACTTCATTTCTGTTTAGAGCAAATTGTTATCTCAACCCATGATCTTTGCATTTTGTGCCTCCAGCTCCTGCCAGGCTCCCTCCATTGCATTCCTTTTTTGTTGCTCAACTGAGATTTCACTCAAACCAGTGGAGGCCAGTGAAGGCCAGGGTGGTACAAAAGCGATGAAGAGAAGATCAAAAACCAGCCTTAACTCTTTAGTTAAGTTAATTTTCTTTCTTTTTTGATGGGGAGCATTGCAGCACTCAGAAGAATCTGATATTCTTTGTCATAGAAGATGTGAATTGTATATACTACCTGGAATCTTCACAAAAGGAAGAAAAAAATATCAGCAAGGATGATAGCACAGCTATCAGTCAGCTTTTTCTGCTGGCTAACCATGTGTTACAAAATGCCAGAAGGCTTAGAAATCAGCAGTCAGGGGGATGGTCTTGTCAATTAGCAGGTTTAACATCTTCCTCAATGACTTTCTATCTTGCACCAGCTTCAAAAAAGGATCTTCTTACTGTTGGCAAATTCTGGAAAAAAGTAGACTTGGAGAATGTTCACCAAGTTTTCATAGCTTCTCCCTTTATATGTCTCTGTATTATTTTCAGATTTGCTTGTTTGAATTTTACTTTTGACCCAACTGCAGTAAAACCCAGTCTGATATACCAGTTGAAATCATCCCATTGCATATGGTCTTGGAATTCTGATGATAGGGCTATCTTTTCACTTTCTTGTCCTTCTGGACCTTCTGAAACTCATTCCAGTTATTATTTCACTGCTTTAAAATCTTTCCTTCATGGTCTTTTGAGAGCTTTTATGCTGTGTATAAAGATGCTGTCTGAATCCAGCTGTGTAAGCACCAGCAGTGCAGAAGGACTGGAAATAGTGATAAGAAAAGAAGTTTGCTAGATAAATGGCAATAGTGGATGCCTAGAAATGGAGCTTAAAAATGCTGGTTTCAGAATTATTACAAGCACTGTTAAAAAGAGCAACTGTAATCACATAGATATTGAAGTCACATGTGGAAGCAGATGTTACTCTTTAACAGTTCATGGGAAGCATTTTCCTTTCACAAACTTCGATTGGGATAGGTCAGAAAGCTCATTCCTGCTTGTGAAACCTCATCAACACATAAACCACCACTTATTCTGTGAAGTGGTCAAGGGAAGAGAATTACAACACTTCCAGCCTTGTCTGATTTGGAGGAGAAGAACTTTTTTCTCCTGAAAAAGTAACTAGAAATCCATAAGAATAATACAGAATTATTTTTCTTACTTTTGTGTTATAAATATTTAAAAATATTTGTTGGAGAGCAATACCCAAGAAAATCCTAGACCCGTCATCTCTGAATATGGCTTGAGAGCTAATGAGAGCAGATCTGCAGTCTTTGTTCTGTTCAGATTAACATCTGTTTGTTAATGATGAGGATTTATTTGTATGAGTGATGTCTAGAAATAATATTTGTAAATTAGTATACAAGCATTTTTGGTTTTTATTTCTGTTTTGTTTCATGTGCAGAAGATGGCAAAGAAGTAGATGTTAGAATTTCTCTGTCTTTATACTGGCAAAGAGTAAAACCTTCCATTGTGATCAATTAACATAGCGGCATTGAAGTATCACATGGAAAGAAATGCTGAGTAGAAAACACTAACTCCAAGTTGCTGTGATTTGTTGATGTATTAGTGGGACAAAATTAATCAGCAACTAAGTGAATTATACATTGAGGATCAATATCAGAAACACAACAGATGAACTACAATAACAAACACTTATAAAAGCAAAGGAAACACATACAAATTTGCAAAGACCCTTCTATGGTAAATGACAAGAAGGTCTAATCTAACCCCACCAGTGCAGTCCCATGTATGCACACAGAGCTGCACACACACCCTGCCCTCCACAGGCTTTGGCCAACACATGCCTCTCTTTACAAGTTGTGTGGGTCCCTTGAGGCACTGACCAAAGATGGGCCATGACAGGTTTAGTGGAGACCTCCAAGATACTTTTTGAAGGGATGGATTACAGATTCATAGGATTAAAACAATAGTTAAGGAGCTACCACTCCCATTGCATGCAATACTGCACCCATGAGACTCTGTTTTTAAAACCAGGTCATCCCAGCTCTTCTTCTTCTTGAGGATGGCCCCTTCCCATACTCCTGCACTGTGTAGTGTATTGTGGGGACAGCCAGAGAGGGAGTTGTGACAAGAGAATGTAGTGAGAGGACAAAAGGCAATGTCATTAAACTGAAAGAGAGAAGGTTTAGATGAGGTATTCGGAAGGAATTCTTTCCTGTGCCGTGAGGCACATGAACAGGTTTCCCAGAGACGTTGTGGATGCGTGTTCCACAGATGGTTCAAGGCCAGGCTGGATGGGTCTACCTGGTCAAAGTGTGAGGTGCCACATCTATGGCTTGGAACTAGATGATGTTGGGGGGCGTCCCTTCCGACCCGAAGTGTTCCATAATTTAATGGTCTTATGGCTAGTTTGTTCCTATAGCTAGTTTGATTTAAGTTTAATTCCTCAAAGTAGCTCAGTTTGGTACCCAGTGAGGATTGGAGGTATCTGGTTCAGTTTACTAACTCCTTTTATATGCATCTCCCACTGCAAAGTCTCTGTGGGATTACATACATTACGTTACAATTTCAATACTCCCTTCAGGTTTTACAACCCATGAATCCATGCTCTATGCTTTTATTGAACTTTGCAGGTATGAAAAAGTGTGAGAAATAAAAAAAACCTCAAAAACCCAAAGAATTTATTTTTCTTGGTTTTACTAATTGCTTTTTTTTCATTTCAGAAATGGAATTCCTTAATCAAAGAATTATTGATACAAAGCCACCTTAATATTTCTCATTATTTAGGAAGGCAGTGGGGTTGGAGAGACAAATGACTGTAACCTGTGTTAATAGTAGGCAAGTCCTCTTTAACCTCTTTGTCTTCCAATCTGCTCTTTCCTTGGTGTCCAGTCTTTTACCTATTTCACTTCTCTCCCTGGTTTGATTAACTGCCAAGAAAGCCTTAAGTGTTGGCTTGTATTTCAGCATAGCAGCTTTAAATGTGTGCTTGAGGCTGTCTTTTAACAAACTGTGCAAGTAACTTAGGTGGCCATGTCATATTTCTCAGGCACCCTTCTGCACTGCTAATGTGAACTGAGTCTTGATTTATGAGTACACCTCTAACCCACTACTTTTTTTCAGCTGTGAGGATGTATTTCTTGGTTTAGTGTAAAATTTTATTGTAAAATATATAAGGTTAACCTGCCCAGACACTGAATTTTTGAGAGTGTAAGTAGAATTAAAAATGAAATACAGTACATCTGCATTTGTCCTATCTGAGAATCACTGTTATGTTTTACAAGATGACATCAATAACAAATGATGTACAAACAATAGCACATTAATTTGAAAATGCAAATTCAGGCAGATATTCCCAGCATAAGGCAAATGAATGTGAATGGCTCTGTCATTTGTGGTACAAGCTTTATTCATCATTTGATTCTGGCATCAGTGAGCAGTGTGGTGAGTACCTCTCCTCCAGGTTTTCTGCTGAGAGAAAATCTGGGGTGTTATCTGATATAAAATATAAAGTTCCACAAAAGCTTTCAAATGAAAAAAATCAGACGGTTTCAAAGACTAGCTATTATTTTTTGACAGAAATAGGAGATACTCAAATCAATGTTTTCTAGGTATCAACCCCATTAAATGAGGACTAGGCTGAAACTGCTTAAGGTTTGTGTTTGTAAAGGGTTTTTTTTATTTTGTGACTGTAAGAAGTTATATGTCCACTGAAGCTTGTAGACAGATGAAATCAGAGAACTTCCTACTATGGTTTGTCTGTCACAGAGCATATAAGCAGACCTAACAAGGCTTAGATTAATTTCAGGTCAAATTCATCTTGAGTTTTATGTTTTCCCCAAGCAATTTGGGTTGCAGCTTATAATTTAAGAAAAAGCCTCCAAAAGACTTGCAAAGACATAAAAGTACTTTGATGCAAGACAGCTCTACCTGGGATTCTAACTAACATCACTTAAAGAGGAAAATTTCAACATTTCTACATAAATTGATCCACTTTGCTGAGGTCTAGTGACTATGGTTAAATTTTCGAAGTAGTAGATCAGATTTTAAAGAGACTATTAAACTCTTTGTGGCACTCAAAATAATCCTGTGCTTTACAGAAATTATGGCTGTATTTTGCCAGAAATGCATGAAGCAGGCGACAGTAACAATTCTCCTTCTGCATTGGTTGTACATGAAATGCATTGGCATGTCTAGCTGGTATAATGAGATTTTCTGGTATGGGACACTGTCAGACAGTGGTCTTGACTGATGCAGGGAAAAAGGAGTTAAGCTTGTTTGTCTTTTCCAAATTCCTCCAGTAATGGCCACTGCCTCTCTTGGCTTGCAGGTTTGCTCAGCTATGTATAACTGGTCTCTGTTTTGCTTGCAGGAAGAATTTGTGGCCTTGTGTGCACTAAATGTCTATTCTTTAGTATTTCCTTGAGGAGGTAATGAATGAGTAAAAACTGTTGTAAATAAAGCTGGTCAATATTTTGTGCTGTCATTGAAAGATTCTTCCAGGTCCACTTGCAAGTGCTGCAGCTTCAGCAGTCTCTGCTGCAGCTCCTGGGCAAATGTATGTCCCTTAATTAATATTTGCATGCTGTATCTCAGGTTAGCTGTGAGGACTGAGCAGTAGCAAAAGAGGCTTGTATCTTATCAGACTTAATGACTAGTACAGACTAGTTACATGGCAGTTACTTCATACAAAACACCATTCTGCATTATGTTATGGGAAGTGGCCATTATTTTATACATTTTAATTGTAAATCTAAGAATAATAGCATAACCCAGCTATCTTCTTAGTGTATGTCTTCAGACCACAGACAAATTAATAAATTAATTAGCTTTGTTATGTAGCTCCTACAGTTTTTTTGTTTTGTTCTGAAGTTATAAAATATATTGCTGGTAGATTGTTGGTAGATTGTCATTAGAAGGATGTGGTGCATAGCTAATTATTCAGAATATTTCTGGGGGTGCCCCTGCTTGGCCTGAAGCACTGAAGGGTGATTGTGGGTGAAAACTGGAGACATGAAGTCAGAAGTAATCTCAGATACACTGACTGGGTCTGTCTTAGTTTCTCCCTTCACAAGATAAGATTGTAGATATCTCTCCCCTCTCCAGTGGGAAACTTGACTTCACTCGCATAATTAAATAAAGCTAAGCTTACCAAGTCTGGGGTTAATTTGGATCTCCATGGGGGGAAACAGGTAGGTGGCCTGAGAGGAATGCAGGTCTCAAGGTATTGCTTCAAGATCTGTGCTCTGGTGCCCTAACTGATCAGCCTGTCAGTCGTGCAGGAGGCTGGTAGGAGACAGTGTAGGCAGAATGTACTGCTTGAAGACAATGTGCAGGACTTAGGAACAATAAGCAAGCACAGAAGAGGAGAGGTAAATGATTCTGTTGCAGCACTGTGGTTTCTATTCTCTTCTCTGAAATGTGTCTGCTGGTCTCAGTGGTAAACATAATTTTTCATCATATATTATCCTTGTGCTTTCTCAATTTCTTCTTCTTAAAGATTCAAACCTGAAAAGTAAAAATACTCCCAGATTTATAGGTAGTTGAGCATGGCCTTTAAATTTCACTTCTCAAAGTGACCTAAATGTACAACTTTCTCAAACCCTAGTGCCCCTTTTCGTCCTTCATCTAGGATTTAATTCCAAGACAGGATCTTTCTGATAGGAGAATATTTCCTATTCCTCCTTGTGGAGGAGCTTGGTGGGAGGTGTGTGGCTGGCCCAATTCTCCCAAAAGGAACTAAATGGTGTCTATGGGAACACGGTAAATGCAGTGCTTGTAATTCAGAAAGATTTAGGGTCAGACTCCTGCAGCAAAATTTGTCTCTTGCTTGCAGGGTTCCAGTGCTTTCCTGCAGCAGTTATGACTGCTGATAATGATTGCAAAGCTCCTTCTCATGATGCAGTTAGAAGAGCGAAGTTTAAACTCAACAGAAAAATAACACTTATCTGTCTGCCTTAAAAAGCCAGGGGTGGCTGCTGAAGGCAATGAAGCATTCCAAGTGAGAATGAATTGAGACTGTCAAAAAACTGTGCAGGTAACATATAAAAGTGCATGTGAACAAGGATCCCTAGCTCTGTGTTGGTGTAGGGTATACATCTAACAGAAGATATGAAGATGTAGGTAGTTGTCTTTCATGTTACACATAAGAGTGACTTTTCTATAAAAAAAGACCACTTGAGGATGTGTTACCTAAAAGACACAAATCAGATCAGGAAAAACTACCATGGCATATTTTAAATAAAATCTAGGTCATGAAGTATGAAAATTGAAGTATTGGCACATGAAGATAAAGTGCAATCTGGAAATGAGCTTCTTCTGAGAGTTACCTGTTCTTACAACAGTAAATAGCCACAAATATTCAATAACTAAGGGCTTCTTTTATGAGTGGGGCAGGCATTGCCCAGATAAATGTCAGCGAGGTAAATGTCAACCCATGCGTAAAGAGGATGTGACTCAGCCTAAATCTTGCACAGTCACAAGTGGTTTAGTATGATGTTGACATGCAAAGAAAGTAAGCTCCTTGAAAAATGTTTTGGTTATTTTTATTTTAGTTGCATAGCAATATTTGTTCAATAGTGTCACAGCTGGACCAAAATCCCAAGTGATTTTGTCATTGGTGATGCTCTTTCCAGCCATAATCCTAGCTATCCAGGGCAAACAGGTTACTGGTGAGGCTTAGCAGAACCTTTGTTTCTCCCATATTTAGGTTTCTTGTGAAGGCAAATCAGAACATTGGCACAGACACATACCTGATGACCAGGACTGTGATGTTCACCTGAGAAGTTAAGTGAACTTAAAGCCCATTGAACACAGTGCCATGCAATTTGATAAGGAACATCTGGCATGAAAATATACAGTCTTAAAAGCACACAAAGATTGGAAGTGGAATAATGTCAACTACAGTAAGAGATCAGCCTTCTGTTCCTTGCCTGCCTTAATGTACTGGGTGTCATCAACAGAGTAACTTAGTTCTTATCATTACTATTGATGGAAATCTCAGAGCAGTTCAAAAGGCAGCAAAGGTTTTTTCTTGTAGTTTGTCCTTCCCAAACCTTATACTTGCACCCAAATTTTGCAAATAATCTTCTCTCAATCTTTCCCACACATCTTCAGGATCCATTCTCTTGTTTGACTTACTGAGTTCCATTCCCTTTTCTCTACCCTGAAAGTCATTACAAGGAGTGAGATATTTAACTCTTACTTATGAACTATTTAACTCTTATTTATATTCTTTGTGATTAGCAGGTCCCCTTCTGCCAGTACTTCCCTGAGATTATTTATCTAAAGAAATAGATACATGTTAAAAAAAATCTATTACTTAAATCCAGGCATCCTCTGTTTAAAAGTATTTGGTTTATTATGTGTCAGGTCCTGATGCATTAACTATAAATTTAAGAAGTCAGAAAAACAAACCTTCATTTCTTTTTCTCTTTATTCACTATGATGAAAATATGCTTGGGGTAGACTATGTGGTAACATTTCCTATCTCCTTTATATGCAACTTTTCCTTTTCCTATCACCCAAAAATTATTAAAAAAAATACAGAAAAGGTAACTGCAAATTTAGGAAAACTTCCAAGGCTAGACCCTAGATTAGCTTTTGTTATTTGATTGTAGATTGTTATTTTTATTGGTATTACTGATATTACACTGGTTTTATTAATATTCTACAAATAACAGAGGGAAAATAAAAAAGAAAAATCCTCCAAAAGAGATTCCTAGACAAACAGCACACAACCTAAACGAAGGTATTGCCCTAAATTACTTTTATTATATGTATTTTTTAAAAGGTTAAATTTCAAATTAAAGGTTCCTTTATTCAACTACCCATTCAACTACCCATTTTATAAAGTGAACCTTACTTAATATGTCAATTTTTGCAGCTATTCAAATTCAAGTAAAATCCATTCTAAGCAGTCTGCATTGATATGATTTATTCTTTCATTTAAGAAAGACTGAAAATTAAATTCAAAAGCAAGCACCTATCTCCACCTATTCATCTATTCATAAAAATATTATCTAGTGCATGAATATTCATTTCTTACATCCTTGCTGATAAACGAATGGTTTAATATTGTTCAGGCTTTTAGTCCCATTTATACTTTTTCTAGCTTTGTCAGTGTGGACTATTCAGCAGTTTAATATCTAAAATGGCAGTACATATATATTTAGATTAAGCACTTTAAATTTACCTGAGGTGAGGTAATTTAAATAAACATGTGCAGGCTAGCTCTTATTTTGATTTCATAGGATTTTGTGTAAATTCAGAATACTTGCTGTATAACCAAGCTTATGTTTAATTACCTAGCAGAGGTTTGGAAAACTGTCTTTCCACGTTTCTTCTGACTTTATTGTGGAGTTGATAATGAAAGGTTTTTAGGATTTTTTCTTTCTTACACAAAAGACTAGTGGGAAGAGAACTGTGTTTTGTACAAGTTCATATGGCAGCATTACTGGGTATGAAAAGTATTAAAACTCATTATTGTGGGTAACCTCTAGTTCTTTCATGCACATATCTCTAGGGAAGGTTCCTGGGTTTGTTTGCATGCATCTGTTTAAGATACATGTTTCTGTCTACAGAGAGATCAGAAAGGGTTCAAAAACTTCAGCTGCATTTACCTTGAAAATAAGAGCAATTGAGCCTAGCTGTGGAACCAGCTTCTCTATTCTTAAAGAGTGTAGGAGGTTCTTCAGAAGTGAGGCAGGATGACATCTGGGTCAGAAGAGGGAAACATGCATAGAAATCTCCTTTCCCCTCCCCTTTTAAATGCTGGAGATTTTAATGTCTTTCTTTCACTGCAAGTGTACTCTGTACTCTGTTTTTTTGGAAAATCTTATTTGATTTTGGTTCAGAAAAAAAAAAAAAAGGGAAGATACCTTGAAAATCTCTAGGGAGACTGTTGCAGACTACTGTTCCAGTCCCTTAAACACACTGTTCTGAATTATATCATACAACATAAAGCACTTTTAAAAAAGACCCTTGAAATTAAGATAATTCTTAAATGAAAGTCTGCCAGTAAAGTAAGTAAAAGGTAAAATTTTTTTAATATCTCTGGAGCTTCCCTGAAATGTTTAAAAAATTCTTGTGAAAAAATTTGATTTTTTCCCCCTTGAAATCTGAAATCCTAGGCTATGATTTCAAGTTATACTTAAATTCATTAAAATATTCACTTTCTAGTCAAGAAAAATTCTTAATATGTATTATGTTTATGCCTTCAATTTTCATTTTTCATAAGGAATATCTTCTATAGGGCAAAGAATCTTAGCCTGGACCCTTTTTGCCAACTCTGAAATCCCTGGTAGCGTTCCAGTTTACTTTGAATTTTCACCTGTATCTTTTTCTCTAATCTGCCTTCTCAGAGTCACTTGCAAGTATGAGGATATGACTGAGAAAAACAGTAGGTCTGTTTTAATGTGCCAGTTTTGGCTGCTGGGTTATCTCTGTGTCGTCAGGTGCTTGTTCGTATTTCTCTCTGAGTGCAGGCTTTTTCATTTATCAAAGCTCATTTTATTGCCTTCTGTTCCTGCTGCTTTCAAATCTGTGGCACCCGAATGTTTTGTTCAATTGAGTTCCACTTTTTACTGCTACCTGCAAATTTGTCCAGAGGGGCAGTGTGAAACAGAGGCATGGGTCACGGTATCTGAGATCTACTTGTTGGCAAGGACAATGTATTTTTATAATAGGTTTTACTACTAGCCACTAGCAAACATTTCACCATTACTTATTGAAAGAGTAATATTGAAACATGGTGAACCCAAAACCACAATTGCCGTTCTTCTGGAAACTGACCTGTGCAATATTGAAGGTATTTTAACTTAAACAGAAGATTTTCCCGTCTGGTGAATTGCATAAACATTTTTTACAAATAAAGCAGTTAATTATATGGGCTGGACCTATACAAACCTAGAATGCATGTGTATTTAGTAGGTTTTACCTTTGTTTCAGTGTTTGTAAATCTAAAGAAACACTGTGATTTTCAGCAGTGGTTTTTACCATGTTGGTCAGGGGTATGGACTTTGTCATCATTCCATGTGCTATTTCAGTATTTTTAAGGCTTATCGAAAGCATTTGTCAAAGTGGCACTTGTAAAAGACAAGTTGAGCAACACTACCTTTTAATGTTTAAATGAATGGGGCTGCCACATGGCAAACAGCCAGGACAGAGAAAGGCTTGAATATTTGAGTAAGAGTGGATTGTTCCTATTAGGAATGCAATGAACACAGAAGAATTTGTTTCCACTTTCCCCCACAGTAGGTCCTATCTTCCTTTGAGTATTTTTCACAGGAGGAAAGCATTTTGCACAGCCTCTGTACACAGGGAAAAGGAAGACATCAAGAGCCAATCTGTGCCAAAGCAAATCTAGGAAGGTCCATGGTCTCAGCTATTGCCCCTTCCCTCTTCTGTAAAATGTCTTTGCAGAAGTTTCTGTCAGCTCCACTCCCTTTGAATCTCAAGTTTTCTGGAAACTGGAGCTCTTATTAGGTGCCTGCAATAAATTTCTTATGCATTCCACTTGCTGACAGCTCTGTTAAATACCACTTTGTTTTTGAAGCGAACATATTGATGGTGAAATATGTCAGCATGGCATGTGGAGAAAATGATGCTGTTCTGGTCACCTCCACCATTGCTGTAACTGTCAGGGCACAGGTAGAACATTGATTTTCCTCCTGAGGTTCTGCCTCCCTCCAAGACTCTGGGGACTGCTGCTAAATGGACTTCCTGCCCATTTGCATTTGGAGGCCCACGTGGTTGCCAGAGAAATTGCAGCATTCACCTCCCTTTGAGGGCTCTGACCCACACATTGAGGCTTTTAGACCAGAGCAGATACTTCTGAAAGATTCTCTGCCTAAAATTTCACACTTTGTGGAAATTCTTCACAACTGGGATTCATAATAAACATTTTTGCCTAACTACCTATTTTGTCTATTGGTGCCTGATCATGTGTCAAAAATGGCTATTCAATTCCTTAAAGTAATGGATTTTTACCTCTGATGCTTCTTATGCCTGTACCACTCTGATATTTCTCCAATGCTCCACCTGCAAATGAATGTTGAGGGAGGAGAAATGTGTGCAAGGAGCTGCAAGGTTACCCTTCCATCAGCAGAAACATGAGTTTCCCTGAATGTCATGGGCACTGCATCACCTTGTGCTCGATGAGTGGGTGGTGGTAGGAATGAAAGCTTAGGTAATATCTAATGGCTTTATTTTGGATGAAAGCTCAGGGTAGCCCTGAGTAATCTGGCACTATGTTCTCTGCAAAAGGAAGACCACAGTTAACACCAAGGTTATGGAGCAATTTTCTATTCAGTCCTGAGTGATTGCTCCCACAATGCCAATCAGAAAAATGGAAGTTATCTTGTTTTGTTAGAGACCACCCAAACAAGTTTTGGAAGGGGATTAAAGAAGAAAAATCCAGTTAATGCTTTTTCTTCTTTGAATATTTTTGGTAGCTTTTATCCCGATTCAGCCAGTATGCTCTTCATCATTGTCTGTTTCATTGGCAGCAACACTGAATGGAATTTGTCTAAACCTACTCACAGTTTTTCCTACAAATTCTTTTTTCCCCTGCCACCCCTCAGCTTCACACTGAGTCTCTGACTTTTATCTGATTGTTGACAATGGGAATACTTAGTGTCTTGGTTTATATTGGCATGGATATTCATGCTGGAGCAAGTACTCACTCAGGACCATAAACTCTACTGTGGAAAATTGCCTCAGACTGTGCTGTAGGCAAGAAAACTGTCTGGGCTTTCTCACGTAGAACACGTCCCAGATCCCAGTCTGCTGGAAGGTGCTGAAGAAGATGCTTGGGTAACAATAACCACACCCATCAAGATGCTGTGGGAAAGGGTAAGATGTTTCTAGAGAACTGGAGACCTAGCTCTGAAAAGGCCCCTGGTTCCCAGCAGTTGGGCTAGAAAATTAGGTTTTGATGAATACCTCAATTCTGAAATAAAATAAAATTACTCCTGCCAAGACAATGCCAAGTTGTTCTACTTGTCATTGGTCTGGAAGTTAGCAGAGACATCATACCTAGTACTGGAATGCATTCACGTTTTCTCTCCCTTAATATATGTTTTTACATTCCATGTTTAAATATATTTTCTTTTATTTGCCTTTTTTTTTTTTGTAGTATTTAGATGCTTGTATGATTTTAAACATAATAGATCCTTTCTATGTCCAATGACAGCATCTCCATTTACATGCAGAATACCTGTTGAAGAAAATTGTTTGGAGAGATTGGAGAAAGAAATAGAGCACAGAAGCAAATTGCATGTATCTTTGGGTTTGATTTTTTTCCCTCTAAAACCTGCATTTCATCTGAATGGAGATGCATAAAAATCCCATTAAAATTGCTTCCACTTTGAAATGTGCTGTAAGACTAATTCTGACAAAGTTGACATTTTATACGCTCATATCATGACTTACAAAAGGTAATAAAAATAAATTCTCTTGTATAGTCACTATAAAACCTGGTATGAGATGAACAGTATGTTTGATACAGATATACTTACTGCTATGCTAAAAAAAGACAAGGACCCAATCAAATACTTCTTTTACTTTCACTTGGCTAAATTTTCAGCTGTCTTGTAGGCTGGAATCATTCTTTGTTGATGTCTTTCTTGGTGGAAAATGTGACCTTTAAACAATTATTCAGATTAAACCAAAATTAATATTCTAATTGATTTTTTTTCCCCCAGTCAATCAGCTATAGAAGAACCTACACCCTGCAAAATATTACCAGTGAGTTAATGAAGCACAAGCTGCACAAATTCCATTCTTTTGTGTGAGCTCCCATTACAAGTCTAAAGAGGTCTACAAGCTGTTCACAACAAGATAATCCAATGCTCTCAACTTAAAGAAGTTGCTGTACATGTCTTTGGACAGAACAAGTACTTCTACTTCTACAAGAACTAGTCCTATGCTCATAACATCATTGCTGCTACAATGTTTTTTTGTTTAATCCTAAATTGCTGCTCAAGTGAAAATGTAATCAAGAATTTTTTGCATGTGATCATACTGAATCTCTCCTCTATAGCCAAGTTTGAGTAGAGGATTCAGTAACACTCAAACAAGTACATCACTGCTGCGGTGCTCTCAAGAAAAACTGCTACTGAGTCCAGAAATGAGTCTAGTAATTTGTAAAAGTACCTCTGTAATTTAGGATGCTGAGACTGACTGATCTTAAGATTTATCAAAAATTAATTTGAAAGACCTGTATCAGGTGATGTGTATAGATTTTATAGTGTCAATATTAAAAAAAAGATTTCCAAATTTTTATTCACCACTTGCTGCTTTATGACTGTGCAGTTAGATTCTTTCACTGGTTGGGCAAAAGGTCACAAGTAAGATGCTGCATGTTGCTAAGATCTACCCGAGTTTTCACATGCAATACAATGGAGAAAACTGCGCCAGAGGGGCTCCAGCCCAATGTTGCATGGAAGTCTTCTCTTGAGGGAAAAGCATTCTACAAGGATTCAATTTTCTGAGGAGACACAAAGAACAAACTTTACTCATGAGGAGTTCTGACAAGTGTAAGTCTCTTGTCAGGTCTTCATAAATTCCAGATAATGTATGCAGGCACTCCTCACTTGCTCTCTGAAGAGAAATCTGTCAGCTTAACGATTAAAGGGCCTATATTTCAAATTAAAAGTCTTTTTGTAACTTCAGAAAATGCCCAGCAATCTTGCATACGTTTTCAAACGCAAATGAGAGAACTGCATTCACATAAGTAATATTGTAGCTAGTGATGGTTGAAAACAATGAAATCCAATTCACAAAATACTTTAAATGTCAAGGTGACATGAATTTCATGATATTCAGCCCTTTCTTAACTTTTTGAAGGTTTTAAAAAGTACCATTTCTACAGACTTGTTTCTATTTCCAACCGCAACAAAGACAATCAAAAGAACAAAAGTTCCCTTTAATTTTAATTTCTTTTTTTCTGCCATTCTGTGTCTTTTAAAATGTTCTCCAATTTTCAAAGTGACAGAAATATGGAAAGTGATTTTTTTTCCCCTCTTTTTTCATAGTTTGATAGTCTGTATTCATCCAGTCACAAGGTATTTCATAGCAATTACAGACTGGTAAAAGAAAAAAAGGAAAAGAAAAATGAAATTTAACAAGAAAAAAGGAAAAAGTCTTTAGTCTTCATTTTTTTATGTTCCATTCATAAAAGGAAAGAAAGAGGGAAATACATGAAAACACAAAACTCTTGACATTTGATTTTGAGTATTTTCAACACCAATGAATACATGGGATATTAAAAGCAAAACCAAATAAAAGCCTGAAAACATTTGATGTGCCTCCTCCACCAGAAAAAGGGTACTTTTGGTGTGGCAAATGGAGCCAGGGTACGCAACCGACAGACTTGCGTTCAAACACGTCAGTAATGGTAAATCAGCTCTCGAGTGGAGTACATTTTCTCCATGAATAGGAGCTGGCTGTCATACCTCTGTTTGCTTCAAGCTTTCCATGGGAGGTATCAGTCTCATGCGAGGCAATATCACCTCGCTTTGGTTACCATGGAAACCGGATGTGCATGGCTGCAGCTGTAGGCACTGGGTCCAACCAGGTTTTTTTTATCTTCTTCCATTTGGGCTGCCTTAATGATCTTGTAATATATGACACGTTGCATAAAACAGCTTTCTTCATTCTCAGAGAAGCAATGCGCTTTGCAGATATCCGTGTTTTAGAAACGGCTTTCCAGTTGGTACCCAGTCCTTCTGCTGGGTGGAGTTTTGACTGCCTATTATAGCTTGAATGACCTGATCAAGAAGAAACAAAGGCCGGTTTTGGTTTCCTTCTTCCCTCCCCCTACATATTACTATTTAATTGTTGCCACTTTACATGCAGTCAGGGCTTTTCTTGGAAAGTGGAAAAACCTTGTCTGACTTATACTGGACTTGGGAAAGATGTACTCCCAACAACAGCAGAAAGGATGTGGACCAGTGAAAGGAGGACCGATACCACTGATACCCATTTACACTCTTTCTGCATTTGACAGCCCAGCTGGGTCACACACTAGCTTCCACCCAGTGGAGGTGTCAGGAAGGTGTGTAGGGGTGGGGAAGCTTAATGTAAAAGTGGAGTGGAGGAATCTGATAAAAACCACTGTTTTTTAGAATGGTTTTAAAGGCAAATCTTATGCTATGTGTGCCTTGATCTAACAAGGACTTTAAAAGTTCAAAACTCTCAAAACAAACCTCTTTCTGAGTGCTTTAATTTCACCATCTACATCTTCATCTGTACGTGGGTTACAACTGTTTTACAGAAGCAGTTTTGGGGTTTGTCTGTGCCACTGGGACACTTAGAGCAGTTCCTGAGTGTATGGCTTTGAGATCTTGTCTCTAGGAGGCCTGTATGAAGCCTAGAAGGTTGTCTAGTCTGGTCTAGTGAAAGGTTTCTTGCCTGTGGCAGGGGGACTAGAACTAGATAATCTATAAGGTTCTTTCCAACCCAAACCATTATGTGACTATGATTCTAAGATGGGCTTGTGTAGCTATACCCTAATGCCACGGTCACCTCTAGACCTTGTCTTGTTCACACAAGCCTGAACAGACTAGCTGGCCATCTTGATGTGAATTGTTGCCCCTTGAAGCTCAGCTGTGTCCCCTGATCAATCTGAATGAGTTTAGTCAGCTGCCTACCCTGTGCAAACACAATGATGACTTGATGGCTCTCTGGTCCCACTGCTGGAGCCAGATGGAAGGAGCCTCTTTGACCTTCTGGGCACACCAGAGCTGTTCAATGTCCGTTATAGCTTTCTAGAGCAGTGAATGCAAAAAAAAAAAAAAAGGATACTGTTGACATTTTATTAACTTGAAGGATTATACTTTCAGCAACATTCCAGAAAATAGTTTATCTATGGTGCATTATCTGTTACACCCACATTTGAATTTCAATACTCATCAGTTCATAAGCAGAAACAACTTCAGAGAAAACAGGGACAGCATTTATCATGTTGTGCTGTTTACCACTGTAAGGAAAACAGAGGAGCATTCCTATTCTGTCATACCTATATTCTCTTTGTCACATTACAGTCTCCTGATGGATAGCTTGGCTCACTGCTTTTTCAAGCTTTTGTCCACACGCACAGGTAAAATGACTTATCACAAAGGCAGTGGTACTGAGGGTGCCAGTTAGTCTTTTGGTTACTTCAGAGACCAATTCTGTTTTTCTTGTCTGTCATCTTACATTTTGAGCAGAAGCTTTCTTTTTCTGAGTGCCTATGCATTGCATAGCAAAGAGAGGGCGAGGGGTTTCACATAGCTCTGCCAATATTCATTCATCCCCACTGCTGCAATTTCCTCTTCCATGGTGCTGAGTGTGCTCTACTTCCCCCAAGGACACTGAGACCTTTCACCTGGGGACTGACTCCCAGTCAATGGTTAGTGTTGGTGCTTCTGATTCCCGTGTTGAGCTGGTGGTCAGATATGATCTCTGGCCCATTTGTTCTGCCACGAACACAAAGATGTAGAATAAGCTAAAAGGAAGTTATGTTGTAACTCATTTCTTAATATCTCATTTAGCTTTATGGGCACAGGAAAATGCAGAAAGGAAAAGAGGCAGGTTGACATGCTTTTGTTCACAAAGCTTGCAAGCTAAAAAACAGTAGCTGGTACTCCTCACAGTATTTTCTGATGTGTTTCTGATATGTTTCCTCAGGGTTTTCTGATAACATTTTTCTGCATTTTGTTAAAAAATCAGTGTAGCTTCCACATGTGTACAGATGGGAGGGGTAATTCTGTTGCCCCCCTTTCCCATCTCTCTGATGCAGAAGACAGAAATTGGGGAAAAAAGCATTCAAGAGAATAAGTGAATGGCAGCAAAACCAACACAGCAGGAGGGCTGGGGGGTAGCAGCAGGCAGAACAGGAGAGAGGGCAGACATAGACATCAGAGAAGGAAGGCATACATTCAGGAGCAGCTTTGAAAGAAGAATTTTGTTAAGATTTAACAAGTTAATTGCTGCATGCTAATTGCTGTTAATGAAAAGATTAAAAATAATAAAAGCAATTTATCCCATTCCAAAATAATTAGCCTTAATAACTTGTTTGTATGGCATATATAAAAAGATTTTGATGGGAAACCGCCCAACATCTGTGTATGCATAGTGTATATATCAGCAATAGGTTCTTGTGAAATGTCTGACAGATGTGGGATCATCAGCTTTGGTGAGAATTTAACAGGGTTCCAGGGATCTTAGCACCGAATTATTCTGATTTTCTGTCAAGTCTGCAGGTGCTCGTGTTTCTGAAAATGAGGGTCATCCCTCTGTATTCTCCCTTATGTATGTATGTTGCATTGGTCTTGTTCTACGTCTTGGGAAACTGAGGAGACCTTAAGGAACTTCATCAGGATGATTACAGAATCACTGCTGGGCTTGGGATATGCCTTCCTGGCACCTGTGGCAAGATTTATGCAGGCTTCCAATCCTGCATGGCTCATGTGTACCACAAGTTTGAGCAATAATAGTCTTCTGATAATGCTGATAAGTGGCATCAATTCCCTTTGTTATTGTTGTGAAGTGATTTAGCTGGTGTGTAATTCAGTTTCTTTACACACAAGGAAAAATTAATATAGCACTTAGTGCCTCTTGTATTCAGTCATAACAGCAGTCAGTCAGATCACTGGTAAGGCAAGCTGAGGGGTAAAAGTGTGAAATGGCAGGGATTTCTCATCCAGGTGTCTTGAGTAATTGAAGCTATCTGCAGAGAAGTCTTGCTGAGTAAAAAAGGGCAGAATATTATTAACATCATTACAGCCCTTAAAACACTGAATGAATGAATGAATGAATGAATGAATGAATGAATGAATGAATGAATGAATGAATGAATGAATGTGTTGAGGAGGATAATATGTGTAGGTGAGTATCACCTGTGCAGATTCCTTATTGAATAACTTAAACCATTCATGTGTTGAAGGCTCTGACTTGCACATTTGTTGCCATCATGGCTACTGCTGGAGAGTTGGGCAGTCCTACTGCAGTAAGTCCAACAAGCAGTGCTGGCTGCCCCTTTGACTATTCCTCTGCACTTAGGTCTTCCACACATGAAAGGAGTGCAATCTTCTTCCATCTGTCCTCCTTCAAGTGCGAACTCCAAGGACAGCAGTGTAAGGGACTCTCCACAGCAAGCTGGGCATGTACCTTCTCCGTTTCTGCAGGCTGTGCTGAGCAAGCAGCAGCATGGGGTTAAGCTGATGCAGGGCACAGTCTTTATCCTAAGGAGCCTTGTCTGAGTTGCTCTCTTGCAAATTGTTTTTAGGTGGAGGTATCATCTGCTGCACCTGGGAAGTGGGGTTGAAGCCTCTTAAATGTTGATGAGGAGGGTTAGCTGGAGTCAGCAGAATGAGGAGGATTAGGGCTGTGATGATTCTGCCCACTTTGTGGTACCATGAGGATTCCTACCTTAGGTCCTATGCTCGAATTGTGCTGGGGTTCCTAGGCTTTGTCTTCTGGGGTACAGCTGTAGCTCAGATGTTTGGTGGAGTTTCAGTGATCCTGATTTTCAGGAACTACAGATACTTATTTCAGGAGTCTTACTTGTCTGTCCCTGGTTGGCTGGCTCTTGCATCTGGACTGACATTGCTACCTACTGGAGTTTTGGCTGTCTCTATTTCTCTTAAATGCTCCCGCTATCAGCAAGGGACTTTCATGTACTTGCTGCTGTTCCTTCTTTGCTTAGAAATGTCTTCAGCAGCCCTGGCACGTTCCTACTGTGTTAGGACAGTTTCTCAGCTGGAAAGTACTGTCAGTTACCTTGTTCACCAGCACAACTGGACATGCTCCCAGGATCCTGGAAACAGTGCTGTGGATGTGATACAGAGGAAGCTGCAGTGTTGTGGGGTCTACAGCTACACAGACTGGCTAAAGGCATCATCTTTGCATCATCCAGCTTGTGTCCCTGAAAGCTGCTGTAAGGAGAAGCATTCTCACTGCAGGGGAGACTTAGGCCATGTGGAGCAGCTTTCTGAGGAAGGCTGTCTAAAGAAGCTGGAAGACCTGTTGTGTTTTTCCATGCTGTACATTTTTTGGTGTTGTACTGTGCTAAGCATCTTGGAGCTCTTGGCTGCTGTCAGCAATGGCATCCTCATGAGACGTCAGCCATTCCATGAACTTCATATTCTGGACTCATATATCTTCTCACAGGAATATAGGTACTAGCTGCTTTGCTGAACCTGCTACATGTTTCCTTGGTTTTTACTACTTCATTGTTGGATTGGAACAAAGTTAAAAAGAAATGGCATAAATAATAATAATTGTAAATCAAACTAGCTGATCACTGTTGGATTTTTTTTTCTCTAGTGTCATGATCTTGGGTCAGTTTTCCCACGGGTTTCTTTCAATAGCATTCTTTATCTGAAAATCTTCTGGGGATGGGTCTTCAGCATATGCAGACACAAAACAACGGTATGTGAGTGCAGGGAAAGCAGTAAGAAAAGGTGTATCTGTATGTGAGTGCAGGAAAAGCAGTAAGAAAAGGGAAACTTGTTGTGAGGTCATGAGCTGCACTTTTGGACTGAATCTTAACTGTACTAGAATCTTGGAGAGCAATTAATGTGCAGATTCTTCTGCTTCCAAAGTTGTGTTGGAAGCTTTGGTTTTTCTACAAGAAGCCCTTTGGATAAAGTTTAATATTTATTTTTATTTTTCTTGCTCAAATGCTGGTTTAAGTAACTTATTCCTCAATGAACATCCATGTCAGTTTTTGAAGTGGCATGAGGGTACAAACTAAATAGGTTTGACAGCAACAGAGTAAGTAATACGATGATGAACAGCAGGAGGTAAAGCAGTCTTGGGAGTTGCACAAGAACAATTCCCAAATAATAGAGCAAGGAAGTCTGTCTGTATTCATTCATTTATTTCTTGACAGAGCAAAGAAGGAGTCAATTATTTTTTGCCAGAAAAGTAATGTGGGGGCATGTGTGTGCTTGAATTACACTAGAAATACACTGCTTTTTCTTAAGGTATGTGTGCCCTTCTTACTAAATTCCCTTGTCACCAGTTTTCTGTCAGTCTCCCTCCAGCCTGCATGTGCTGGAAGGGACTAAGTCAGCATGTGGAGTACTCATATGCTTGTTTATGTCAGTGCTATTGGTGTTTAGAGAGGTGCTGGTAAAGGCTCTGCTCCACCTGTGTTGGAGTGCACAGAATGTGCTTGTATATACGTGTCTGTTTGGAAAGTGTCTTCAGCCTCTCTGCTGACCTGGGAGTGGGCACTCCAGCTGCTTTATCCTTTGGTAAGTGTGTGTGTGTGGGAGATTTCCAGGGCCTACAGCTGCACCACATTAGGTTTTACTGGACTGGAAACAAGGAAAAGGCACGGGTCACAAAAACTGCTGGACCTGGCAACTCCCTTAGTGCTTGAAGTCAGTTCAATCATTATTGCTCTAAGTTTTTCACCCAACTTCAGGTAACTTAGTGCAAATTTCAGACTCTAAATCACCAGATACTGATTCTCATCACCAGTAAAGAGAAAAAACCAGAGAACTTTAGGTTAGTTCTTGAATGCTGATTATTAGTCATGTGAAACAACAAAATGAAATATACTGCAAAGCTTCTCCAGTAAAAAAACCAAAAAAATCAAACCCAAACCAAACAAAAACACCAACCCAAAAAAAACCCCCACCAAAATCCAAATACCTCCTTCCAAACCTACATAACAAATTAAGGTATTGCTTTAGAAAGACGAACATAACTAATTCATTAGACAGAGTGGCTCTTAAATAAAGAGGGAATGACATGGGATGGGTGTGGCAATGAATGAAGTTTGTGTAGTTAAGGACCACATTAGGGATTTTGTGCTACCCTGGCACATAAATGCTTTGTAAGGCAAATTATTGTTATGACACTAAAAAGATGCAATGAAAATGAAGTGACAGCAATAGGCCCAGGGAGAAAGAGTTTGTTGGAGAAAGGAAAGTGGAAGAGTGGTGTAGGTAAAGTACCTTTTTACCATTTGCATTTATTAAGGAGGTTTTTATTCTTCTCAAATCTTATACCACACAACTTATTTTACACTTTCTGAGCCAGAGTCTCTTAGAGGGGAATGCCCATATTTTTCATCACTTAGCAGAAAGTAATAGTTTCAAGGTGATTAAAGAGAGTTACTTATGTGGATATCTTTATCTATTCTCCTGTCTGCTAAAAGTTAACGTCATTCACGATTCCCTCTATTTTTACTGTACTAAGGAAATGAAAATATAAATATGAAATTAAATAACTGGATGTTAAATATATGAAATAGCTTTTAGTAATTATTTTTTCCCTTGTGCATTCTTCCCTGTAGAAGACCACATCTTAAACCTGGTAATAAGTTATGAGGATGCATGAGACAGACATAATCTGGCTATAAATGGCTGATCGTAGAGTAGAAGAAAAGACAACAGGTTTATTACCCCTTTGATGTTTGGCAGTTTGATTCTGAATACTTACTTCTGGACAGGAATAACTTCTTTTGAAATAAAAATGGTGTTATTTCTAAGCAAGTGCACTTTGTTTCTATATTGTACGTAAATCCTTGGGTGCTATTGCATTCTATGCATTTTGTATTCTTCATTCTGAAAGATCACCAGCTGCTTTTCATAATCTAAAAAAATTAGCAGCTGTATAGAAAGGCAGCAGATGACTTACAGTTAACATTTCTGAAAACTGTGTTGCTTTAGACTTTAGGGGAAAAACTGATATTCAGAGCAAAGCTGGAAATATATTCTGTGATTATTCTTTTACAGAGCTTTTATATATATATGTATATATAGATATATATCCCATCTATTCCATGCATGAGCTGGTGATTATACTGTGATATCTTTTGTAGAAGGCAACAGTAAGAAAGGTAGAATTGTTTCTGAAATGTAAAGGACATTATTTCAGCTTTTTCTCAACTGGCTCGCTGTCTTTCCCTCTTTCTAACTTTTTTCCTAAGAACTTTTTTTCCCTTTTTCCTTTATTGTGAATGATGGCTTGATTTAACTCTGAGTAGAACGTAATTCAGCTTCTGAATTATGAGTTGTTCTTCATCAAATCTCTTGTCTTTTCAGTTCAAAATTAAATTCTGTCTCACAAACACAAAGTAGAAAATCTAGGCTTTGCTAGAAGGTGATTGAAGACTCAGTCCCTGCCTATCTTACATGGAAATTGTTAAATCAGTTAAAATGACTCTTTAATTGAAATTATGGCTTTTGTAGTCTGTTGTAGAGTTGCACTATATAGAGTAGCAGGAGGTTTTAGAGCTACACTTTGTATTTTCTTGAAAAATTTGGCCTGCACATCTAGGCTAGCCTCCTTTCTACAGGGTGGAATTACACAGGGTAACAGAGAAGCTGAGAGGAGAAAGGGAGCCTATGTCTAAAATATCACAGTATCATCCTGGAAGATGATGCAAATAATTTTTGACCTAAGAAGTACAGAAAGTGAGCTGAACTACTTATTCAATTATGTCAAATGATCAGCATTCATTTATTAAATGTTGTAAAGTGAAATTCAATTAGAGCAAGTAAGTGATTACATTATGTAAAGCAATTTTTAAAACTAGGTAACATTATAACCATTTATTACATTAGGTTCAGAATATTGGATATTGGTACTTTTATTAAATTCATGGAAATGCTTCTGATGGACTAGTTAAAAGAGTTTGCAAGTGAAGCCACTCCTCCTTGTATTTCTTTTTTAGTATATGCTGCTACTGCTTTCAAAGCAAAGGCTCAGATTTTACTATGACATTGTTTTTATAAGTAAAATCTTGTAAACAGTACTTGTAAAGCTAATTAATAAGATGCCCAAAACAGGGGGAAAAGGATCACCAATTAACCATCTTAGCAGGGGGGAGGCAAGGGGAAAAATTGAGTGCTAAGTTATGCATAAATAAATATCTTAGTATCTTTCTATAAGATTAGATTTTCTATTTTGCAGACAAATAGGATGAACCTATCAGATTTGAAGATTTTATTGAGACTTTTCTGGAGTGGGAGAATGTGATTTCAACCTCTGTGTGCTGACAAGAGGGTCCCATTTTTTCATACTTCTCTGTTAGCACATTTTCCTGTGATTATACTTGGCTAAGGCGAAAAACCACCTCATCAAATCTCTTAATGTGTCCTCTTTTGCTACTCAACCATTCATGTTGTAGAGCTGGGTTGGAGGCATAAAAAATATTAGAAATAGGATCCATTATTAAATGGTCTTTTTTTTTCCACGGTACTTAGTGAAAGAATATTTGTCTAAGGACTCAAATACCAATTTATTATTTAAAATCAGGTATTCTTATAGCCAGAACTTTTTAATGTCTTAAGGAATGTGTGCTTACTGTATGAGGCAGGTGCAAAATCCCTAGCCTATGGAATTCTAAAATGATCTAAGTGTGCAATTTTATGCTGATTACTTGCAGAGCTGTGTGGTAGAAAATAGCATTCCAAATTTTAGGCAAGAGTTACTGTGCGAGTGGCTCAAAACCATGTGCAAGTAGAAAAGGTAGGACATCTGTGTATTTTAGGACATCTGGAAGTGTTATTTTAAATATGTGGAGAATTTCCTTTGGCTGACAGAAGTAAGGAAAAAAACCCTGATGTTTTTATTTTGTTTTGTGTGGTTCTCTCCTGCTCTGCATAGGATTTTCATGCAGGAGGAAGCTGGAATGTCTGTGTGAGACAACCTCTATAATTTCACTCAAAGAAGAGTTCATTTTCTTACCAGAACAGTTTGGTCTAGGTGGAAAACAGTTTAAGAGTGTGTTAAAGGTTGTGTGAAAGACCACACAACGATAAAATAAGAAATTATACAGGAAATTATAAGCAGCGACTGTTGGGCTCTAATTGAGGAGAAAATGCTGAGAGAAAGCAGTGCAGTAGTATAAATGCAATAGCAACAGCTATACAAAGAAAAAAAATAGAAAACAGAAGTTTTTAATTTCTGTGTCTCAGTTATCATAGTTGTCCAGTGCTGTTAATAATCTAAGGTTAAAAACTCCCCACAATGAAATTTGGAGATTGCAAAACATGTTCTTTAACCTCATGTCATAGTAACTGCTGAAATATCTAGCCACAGGATGCCTGTCTAATTTAGCATGGTTTGTATTTATTATCTTCCCCCCAAAAGTTTATTTTAAAGTTATAAAATGATGAGCTTCAACATTCTATAAGAAAAAAACACATGTAAATAATCTTTTATGTATGGTGAGCTGTATTTTTTTACCATGTAGTCTGGAAAATAGATTAGCATGGGACAGATAATCTACAAAGTGAAGTATTCATTCATAAGTACCTCGTTTAGCTTTGCATTAGGCAGGGGGGGTAGGAAAGAAAGGAAAAATGTACAGTAGGCATAAAGAAATATTGAAATTCAAACTAGGTTTATGTAGTATATATGAAAAATGACAATGAAATATGATGGCTATTAAAGAAATTTCTTTTAGCAGTTTTAATATTTAGCAGCCCTGTCTTATGCAAATTTATTATCTCCTGGCCGAACTAAAGGATCAGAATAGACTAAGCAATTGATGACCCTAAATTAATACCATTTAGTATTTTCTATAAATTAATTTCATACAGTATATTTGCAGTGCCTTGTCTAGACTGGAGAATCATGGTAGTGAAAGCAGTGTCACTCTCGGAGCTAATAAAATCTCTGGTGACAGTGCATTCTTATGAGTGGAGGACACTGGCATCAATCTCAGCTAAGGGAAGAAGAAAAACACAATCAAAATCCAAATCAAACAGAGCAAAAGCCAAAGCCCAAAAAACCCCAAACCACCACCACCAGCAGCAGCAAGAAAAAGCAGAGGAAAAGCTTTTAAAGCAGGAGTGGATCAAAATTATTCTCTCACTCAGCTCACTGGTGTAATGAGGGCTTGGGAAGCCCAAGCCTTACTGACACCTCTTCTCCTGCCTCATTTTTCACTTTTTGGCATGTGGTATCAGCTGGCACATGCCCTCTGAGGGCAGTGTGGGAGTATGACAGCATCTAGTACAAGTAGCATCCCTTCCTTCCTGATACACAGTCCTGACTCCTCAGGGCTCCTCATCCTTCCTTGCATTAAAAGCTTTCCTGGCTGCTGTTTACATGAAGATTAATGGCTTAGGCATCTGGGAGGTCTGATTGAAATGTACCACAGGATCCCTGCAGGTACGTTTAGAAAGAAGCAAACCCAGTCTTGTTAATAAGAATAAATTCTTTGAAACTTTTCTGACTAAGCAAGATGAGAAGATTTTGCAATTTACCTAGATGTCTCAAAACCACCTAAAGAAAATGGTATGGGCAAAACACTCTCACGCTGATAACAGGCAATGCTGAAAAGCTGCTGTTCCTTCACACTGCACCCCTTTGGTACTATGGTCTCCTTTAATCATACCAACATGAAATTGGTTTCAACAGGTGGGTCCAGGTATCAGAGGACAGTACCTAGCTGTGACTTGTTGGCCTTGCTGCATCTCCCTTCTGACCAACTGCTAGATTCAGTAAACTTGCACAAACTGGGCTCATGATGCAACATATGACTAGCTGATCAGAGTCCAGCAAAACAAAGGACTCTGTTCTACTATGCTATGTGTTTTACTCTGGGATAAGAAGAAAGGAATTTGGTATGTTTCTTCATTAAAACAGACTTTTCATCCTGCATTAGGCAAAACTCCAGGGAAACAACCTTTCCCCACCCTTAATTAATCCAGAGAGTGAACAGGAGGATGACTAGACAGATGGGACATAATTTGAGTATGGAAAAATTGTCATCATCCCTCTTTAATTAGTGTTATAGGATGGCTCTCTTCAGATATAAGTAGATATGACAAAGATGTGTTTCACATATTCAAGAGGGTAATTAAACTGCCACATGCTCAAACCAATATACATACAGATCTGATTAAAAAGCTGACTCTCTGAAAACAATGATGGATGAGGTTTTAATGCACATGGGTATTAGGAAAGCAGCAAGAAGGGATTGCTGTGAAACGAATTGCTGCAGTTCTTGTCTGTAGAGGGAAAAAGAAAAGGGAAAATATATTAAATTGAAAAGAGGGAAAGGCTATAAGGAGGAACTGAGGACACAAGAGGATGAATTCATGCTATATAGTTTAAAATAATGCTTTAATTATAAAAACAGAGGAGAGCAGGCAGGCTGCACCAGTCATCTCTAAATAGTTATGCAGTATGCACCATGCAGACTGCGTTTTCCCTTCCAGACCATATGGTTGCTCCTCAAGAACGTGTAGTAGGTTAGGAGTATGTATTTCTGGAGATGATTTTCAACATTTGCATAGAAACAGAGGAAAAGGAAGCCTAGTCTTCAGTTGCTCTACCAGGGCAGAAACTGTTTTTTGGGTTTCTGGCTGTTGTCTCTGCCTTGCTGTTGACAGTGTAGCAGTAAAACCTTTTTTCACCAATTTAAAGAAAAATCAATGAAAATTATTTTTAGTGTATGCAGCAACACTTTTGCTGATTAAATTCTTGGTTTAGCCTGCTTTCCTCTGGTGAAATCCACGTGGACTCTTGGATACAGTGCAAGAGTAGGTACACAGAGGAAGAAGCCTGCAGAACTTCCTAAGTGGATCTATAGTTATCTAGTCGATGTACATGATGCATCTACAGGTATATTGGCTCATGTAAGTTGATTTTCTGAAGGCTGCTCCCTTTCTGAGACAAACCTTGAAGCTGTTTTGACATTTGGTTTCCAATTACTGTCACTGTGTTGACAGAATGGCCATTGTGACTCAAAATCACAGAATAAACTCTGTCTAATTGCTCTGAGGTAACATGAAATTGACATCTTAATGCAACACTAAAAAAGTTGTGGAATGACCTCAGTAGGCAACAAAATTAAGGGAAAAAAGGACTTAAATATACTCGTGGTTCCCTGCCAAAATATTGAAAAAATCTATTTGCACGTGAGAAAGTCAGAAGAAAAACAAATGCCAGTTCTGTTGGTTAAGGGAAAGCTGGCATGCCAAGTTTGTGCCCAGTCATATTGTATTCTATTTTCACTATATCTGCTAAAATGGACACTGTATCAAAATAAAAAACTTGGATGGGAAGTGATGGTGCAGTTGCTTTTATCTGTGAGATGTAAAAGGAGGCAAAGCAAATGGTATAATTTTTGCTCTTCCACAGATGCTTTCTCATTCAGCACTCTTGAAGGATTTCCAGCTTCAAATCTTATCTTTTTCTCCTATGGCGAATCTTGTTTCATCGTGCCACTTCATCTGATCATTTCCTCTTTTTAAAGTGAGGTGCTATGTTGAAAGCAAACCAGTGGGAGATCCTGAGTCACAGCTACAATTTAATAGGAAAATGGAAATAAATGCAATTATACAGAAACACTGACAGAGGACACAACTTGACACCCTGTTGGTCAGGGTGGTGGCAGCAGTCCGATTAAATGGTGGCTGCAGTCTTGTTGAAATGGTGGATGTTGCTCTTTTGAAGCAGTGATACTGTAGAGGGTTTTGTCTTCCTCTGAATGTCCAGTGGTGGTTATGGAGCTCTTGTCCTCTGGGAATTCAGTGGATAACGCTGCTTGTGGTGTTCCAAACAACAGATTATATCCACGTAGGAATGCTTGGCTCCTCCCTCTGGGCAGAGGGATGATGGGATGATGTAATTTTTATCAGTCATGCAGTGAGGCTCAATGGCCCATTAACAGAAGGAAGGAGGATTGGTTGTGGAAGAGATAAAGAAAACTGCCCCACCTGGTTTTAACAGATGGTGATAGAATACATACTTTTGGTTACATCTTACACCGTAGCCTAAGACAAGAGAATACCACACTCAGTAGCAGATAAATATTGTTTCCTGTACATATTTAGCTTTGCTATTGACTTTGTACCTACATCCCTGGCAGAGGGGTGCAGCTAATGGGCAACTTTGACGGTGCAGAATGACTAGATGTTTTCTTCATAACTGTATATTTTACTGGAAGACTACAGCAGTTCCTAGATTATTTTATTTTTCCCTCCTCCAAATTAGATATATAGTTACATTCTGAAGGCACAAATGGCCTGACACTGAATATATCTGAACAGAAATCAGTATCCATCAAAATTTGAGCTAGGGTTAAATAACTAAAGTAATATAGAAAATCCCTGGAACCTGCCTCAGATAGAAATTTCAACTCCAGACACTCAGCCAGCAGAATTGCCCTTTTATTTATTTCCTGCCACTTTCATTATGATTTATTCTTTTCTATATAAATAATCTCTGTACCATACCCGGGGAGTTGTTTCATTTTTGCGAGGTAGAAATCAGTCATTTCCTGCCAATGAAAGCTCATAAAACAATATATTGACAATTACAGCCAGCTGAGCTGGTGATTATGAGATTAATTATTCTTGTGAGCAATGGCATTTAGCTGCCCTAGGTTTCCAGCTCTGTTATGTTGGGCATTTTCTGCAGACAGGAGGCATCTGTGCAGAGGCTGCTGCGATGGACGCGGGGTCAGGCCTGTGCTGAGGACTCACAGCTCTCCTCCAAATGGCCTGGGGCACGATGGGTTTCGCTCTGGGATTTCCAGCTGATGGCTTCCTGACAGCTGACATTCTGTGAAAATGCCGCTAGTACAATTTGGGTCAAATGCTATCTTTGGAAAGGAATCTCTGGGTGGATAGGAAGCTATTTTCACTTTTATTTACAGCAGATTGCTCGGGATACCGCACAGCTAGCGGTCACTGGTTTCCCCTGCAGTTTCCATGAGAAATTAATGTCATGACAGCTGTGTTAAGAAACTGATCTGCAGAAAAAGTAAACAAATATTTTGGGCAATGAGCTTATCAGTGACTGTGATAGCTGTCCCAGAGTCCAGCTATGTGGTGATACCGAAAGCAGTTTCACTGAACAGGATGGATAGTGCTTTAGAAGCCAAAGGAAAGAAATTTTAAGTGAAAATTTTCTTTCTTCTTGTCAGGGAAAGGGTGTGACTTGACATGTATTTGCTCCACACCTCATAAGAACCTTGCTTTTGCCACAGCTCTCTGGGCAAAAGCTGGTGGTGGCCAAGCCTGGGGTGAGCCAGCGGACTGTGCGACTTGCACTGCCGCGGACGTGCACTGAGAACAGGGAGCCGTGACACCACGGGGCAGCCCAGAGACAAATGGCTGAGGCACTCTGCTAAAAGGGAATGCTCCTCTCAAAGACAACAGTGGAAGTGCTGCATTACAGCAAGCATGGCAGGGTGGGGACCTGACCAAAGAAAGGCAAATGTGGATGCCAAAATCAGTCACTCAGCCAGTTCAGATGACTGACCTTGAGGCAATGTGCCCCAGCGCTGAATCACATCACATGCTCTCTGCACTGCCAGACTGGGCAGGCCCCGGTTGGATTGTGATGAGTCCTCTCTTTTGTGCCCCTTGTCAATATCCTTGGAATGGATAAATGCCCACAGTTGCCATATAAGATAAAAAAGTACAGAAAACTTCACACAATGACCCAGTGAAAGGACACTTCATGTTCTAGGTAACCTCTAGAAAAATTAGGTTTCATGTCAACATACAATGATTATATAGATCCCTCAGTTATACAGATCCCTGAGAAAGTAACTGCTAAAGATAACTTTATATATATATATATATATATACACACGCACACACACACATATTCACACATACATATATATACACATGTATATGTGTGTATATATATACATACATACATATACATGTATGTATAATGCATAACTAAACAAATATTTATAAAATATACGTATATATAACTTTAAAATAATATATAAGATATGCATAAGATATATAGATATGTATGAAGGGAGAGAGTGGCAGAGAGAGAGAGAGAATATATATTGAATACTTGTACGTTCAGTTGTATTCACTTCCATGGTTACCAGACCTTTAAACTGGTCTAAATGTCAAAGTTTTTCTCATTTCTGTTCCTTAATCTATATAACTGCCAATGAGAGCATTATGAGATATTAGCTGCTTATTAAATTTTGCTAATGATGGCATTTGATTTATCAAAAGGTAATTATGATGAGATTTTACTGGGAAACAAAGGAACATGATCTGTGTGGTAGACAACAGAGAGCCTGTTGAGAAAGACTGATATCTGCAAATGTCCGGAGCTCTAACTTGGTAGCTGGCTTTATATTAGCACAGATAGAGATCCATCAAGTGCCTTATATTTTAAACAGGCAGTGCAAGAGATAGGGAATAGTGTTAACATTAAGGAAATGCAAATTAACAACGAAAGTATCACCACTGGATGATGATACAAAAGGAAACAGTATGACCCCCTTCTCCCCTGATGCCCTTTTTTAGAGTGCAGTTGAGAAGCCTCAATACGCAAATGTTACTGACAGCAGCATTTAGGGAGGGATCTGGGAGGTGTCTTAGGGGGATGACCAAACTTTCTTCAGTTTCTAGAGTGTTTGGATGCTGTATGAAAATCTTTGGTTGTCACAATGACAGGTGATGTTTTGCAGTCTACGTGAAGTCCCCTGCTAAACTGCAGAAAGTGACTCAAGTCCATTGTGAGGAAACGGAGAGAGTTCAGCCTCTGTGATCAGTCCGTACCAGCTGTTCTTCTCTTGAGCACTGTAGTTACTTGTCAGATAATTCTTTGCACAATCTTTAAGAATTCATGCAACTGCAGCTGTTTTTGTTTGAGTTTTTTCTCCCTTTTAAATATGCTTTCTTAACAGTTGAAACATTTCCAAAACTGACATCTGGCCTATTGGAAAAAAAAAAAAAAGAAAAAGACGAGGTTTCGGCTATTACAATTGGCCTTAGCTTCCTCACTCAGTGTTTTGTTTTGTTTTGTTTTCATGTGAATAAACAAGAAGTTTGTTCCTTCTTTGAAAACTATTTACTCATTTCCACTGAAAGATAAAAATTTTATACAAGTTGTAGAAGAATGACCGGTCCCAGTTATCCAAATGTTCTCTCAGTTTGTCTGATTAGACCCTCTTAAAGTTTCATTGTAATTCCTGAGCCTATGCTGGGGTGCATAAGCCTGTGGTTTGGATTGTAGGATGGTGACTTATGGACCTATGCTGTGTTATGGTAACACTGCACATATAGGAAGGTATTGATCCTGTCCTTCCAAAAGAATGAACAATAAGGAGTAAAACAGATTCCCTCATTTTGCTTTGGTCTTTAATACTGCTTTAACTGGAGACAGTGCACAGGCAGGGGTGAAATTTTTAGTTAATTTACCCTTCTGAAAGGTGATTTGCCTTAAATGAAGAATTTTCCTTCTATACTTTAGTTTCTGTCCTTTAAAAGTACAGTTCACTTTTATGTGCAAATATTACAAGTACATAAGCCAGAAATAGCTTTATTTGACATAAAGTTGTATTTCCAAAATTGCGCCTGTTAAGGCAGTGCAATTTTTAAGGAAAGCCAGGAAAGGATTTTTCCTTTGTAATGTTTAACCTTCTTCCAGAACATCACAGTTAATTGAGTTACATTTCCTGCTCCTACCTTGAGCCATATTTAATCAGGATTAGACATAGTTTCAATCTAAATAAAATGCACTTGTTCTGTGAACCCCTCTGTTTCCATTTTAATCTTTCTGGTCAGCAAATCAAATAGCAATAATTTGCCTCCATTTATTTCCAATTGATGCCCTTCTCATCTGAAATTGCTTGTTTCTTTGAACAAGGGCTAATAAAGAAATGTTCTTTCATCTGGAAGAAAAATGCTGGAAACATTTCAGAAGAGAGCATTAAAATGTGGCAGATTTTGGTTGTGACTGAGCTAGTCTCTGTACAGTGGAAGCATACAAATATGAAATGCTCATGGTTTATCACTGGCAAGGCTGGAGAGAGGGGATGGTTTGACAGGTATAAGAAGTAAAGGAGTTGGACTAAAAGGCTTTGCACAATCCCGTGCTGCTCCCTCCTCTGTGCCACCCACTATTTCTTCACAAACGTCTGTATGGTTTGCTAAGGATGATTTTATATATACCTGCCAGCCAGATTTCCCCAAGTAAATATTGTTGTACTGACAGGAATGAGATGAAATGTTATACACTCCAATATTTTATCTGAAGCCACAAAGTGGAATATCTTTTCATCATAATCTTAATCTCATTCTTTGTGAAGAAGGGCAATTCCAAAAACAAACAGAAGTATTTAGTTGCATTACAGTCTTTTGTTACAAAGCAGTTGGTTTAAATCCCACGTTGGGTTAAGTGTGAATACAGGAACTATCTTAAATTCAATAGCACTTTTCAGTGATTTATGAGTGCTGAAGTTTTTTGATCTGATTAATGATTATTTCATTTTTGGTCAGTTATAGGAATCCTGTTAATAACAGATGCTATCATGAACTGTAAACATCTCAGCAGAAATCGGGGTATTTATTCACCTAAGAATTACTTCTTGCATCTGATAAATTGAGAGCAATAATAATGAATGACAGACTTGGCCAATATATCTATGTACTTTCAGCAAACAGTTTTCAAGACACTTAAAGTTTGGTGGTCTTGGGAGAGGATTTATGAGCTACAGCACTCAGCAGCAAAGAAACAGTGTGGTGGTAAAAAAAAAAAAGGTGCCATGGGGGAAAATTCCTCTTGTTTATAATTTCTAATTTTGTTTTAATACATTTCCCTCATAAAAGACCAAACAACATTGTAAGGCTGCAGTAACTCTTGACCAAATCCTAGATCTGCTCAGTACTGGGGAGACCAGAAGTGTCACAATATCAGCAAATAGCGGAGCTTCAGGAGAATCCAGTGTAGGGTGCGTAGCATATGGCTTTGTGCTGGCTTGTTGGTTTTGACATCAAAACATTTTACAGAAAATTAGAGCTTAAAATATACAGTCATTAGGAAGATAGAAATAGTAATCTAATTTAAATCTTTAATACTAAATCAGTTATTTTGCAACTTAGGTTTCTAGTAACAGGAGAGGAGCTTTTTCTCAGGAGCCAGTCAGTGGTGTGCCAGGGCTAATCTTGCACGGATTGTGTGGCTATCCAAATACATGTGTCAAGCATGAGAGTTGTCACATCTATGGAGCAGCTTGTCTGTTTGCATTATTTTGGGATGCCCAAATGTTTTTATGATGGAACAAAAATGTCTTTACCTGAATGACCGCTATAAATTTTCAATGCTTAAGGACAGGAATAGTCTGGGGTAAAGCTATCAGTTGCATCTTTGGGGGAACATTGACAAGGAATCCACACCTCTATGACAGTGCTTATGAGAGAGTGCAGAGGGGTGTCAGCTGGTTTGTAGGTGTTTCAGAACATTTTAAAAGTGTCTAGGGTTGCTAGTATTGGTCCTGAAATTGTATTTCACTGGTTGCTGGCTATTGGTATGTTGCTAACAAATAGGTGCATTCTGATTTAAGTATGTTAATGTAGTTTAAGTTTTGTGAGCTGAGCAGTTCACCCTTGTAATATACATGTGAGTATAATTTCGGATTTTGTTTGTGACTTATACCTCTTACTCACATAAAGTCCACAGGTATTTCCTGACTTTGCAAGTCTGGTGCCTCTTATGTAAAGATTACTCTTCTGAAGGAGTTACCAGTGTTCTGTTTGTTTCTTCAAACACCAACACCCCTGTTTATCTATTTCCTTCTTATAGATGCAAACATGCAAAAGTAAACATGCAAGACTCTGGTAGGAATACTGTTTAGAGATAGAATTTATTTATTCAGTATCTTAATTTTTCTGTATTAGACACAGTTTTCTGTTCACCTCTCTAGATGCCTTCTTGCCTTGTAAACTTACCTAGTTCATCCTGTCAATGAAAAGGGTACGTTCATGGAAGGAGAGAAGAGATGCAGATGTCTGTGTGTTAGTCTCAAGTCTGATTCCTAGTGCAGTCCTGCAGCCAAAGTAGATCAGACAGACATTGACCGTCTCCTAAATGGATATGAAGAGCCATCGTGTTGCATGAGGATTCCATGGTGAATGCAAATTGAATCCCTCTGGGCAAACATTTACTGCAAGCGTGATGTAATTTAAGCTCTTCTCTTGGAAAATCCAGATTTATGCAACTACTGCCTCTCTGTTTCGGGAGATGGGTACTTGCCACATGGGAGAAAAGAGACCAAGAAGTGCTTTGCAGCCAAATGCATGCATAAGATGCATAGAATGCAATTTATTATTTCAAATTTGTTGTGTTTCTTTTCAATTCACCTTATATTGGTAAGACGTCTCTTAACACATGGAAGCTGTCTGTCTGTTTCTTCTGTCCAGAAAAAAAAGGCAATAGTCCCATTTGTTATTTTTCTGGTTTGTTTACTGCAGATATTAAGCAACAGCAAAGAGCAGAAACAATGGCTTTCCTTGACTAGTGGAGTTAAACAGCATCAGTTTTCTTTCTGCCTTTGCCAAAGCTGAAGTAATCAGTGGAACAGATTCAAATGCTCAAATGATATGCTTTTGTGCAGCTGACCTGGGTGTCACTGTGGACAGCCTGTGGTGCATTTAACTGCAACATTGCTTCACTTGCCTTTTTCTTATTCTTTTTTGTTTTGAGTGGCTGGTTGAAGGGAGTCCCTAGATTTGATTGTGCATAAAAGAAATTACTGAAATCTTCACAGCAAATGCACTGGGAATTTGTTTTAGATTCTCAGGCAATCCAGCCAATCTGAACCTATATGCCTCATTAGTCACAACAAATTTAAAACTCCTGGTACAAACCTTGTTTATCTTGCAGTCTGCATTAAAAACTTCCAGCGTATGAATCTGTGGCACACTATTTATAAGACATCCTAGCCTTTAGTGGCCCCTCACAGCCTTTTTGCACAGTAGAAGAAAGTTTACAACATCACGTATTTTCCTCCCAGGCTAACAGCTTTTGTCTTCATGGGTTTGAAATACTTTGATGTACCATATAATTCTTTGCTGCCTTTATGTATGCAGGCTTGCACACAGAGGTTGCTATCCTGGTTCTTCTTACTGCAATACAGATTTCTATCATATGCGGACAGAAAAATTAAATAGAAGGATCTGCTAAGTTTGCAACTTAGCTCTCGAGACAACAATTAGAGCAGTTTGACTGTAACGTGGAACTGTTTTGATCCTGGATAGCTTTATTACATCTTGTACTCTGAAGAGAAGGTTGCCTGTTGCAGAGGGGCAGGGAAGAGCACCAGCTCCAGACTCTGTCCATCCTGCTGTTTATACACACCAGGGGTATCTAATGAGTCTTTTTATTACATTCTGTGTTCACCTGGTCAGACCCTAACCCTCAGTTTATAACTCCAAAATATCTGTCTGAACCATACTCAGTAGAGAATTGATCTTATGTGGTGGCTATGACAGTTGATGACAGTTCTTGTGACCCTGAAGTGCAATTGAAATATAAGGGATTTAATTAACTCTGAAACTTGCCACCTTAAGCCATCAGCTGAAGTGGTCTCCAGCTGGTGGTTTCCAGGTTGTGATTTTCTGTTTATGCTTTGCTGTCCAATCAGTTCTGCGCCCTTATTACAGCTCTTGCATTTCACTTTGACAAAATATCATCGCTGTGGAAAGAGCCTCTGACATAAGACTGGGCTGAGGACTTTGGTTTCACCCGATTTCTTTCCCTCATCTCAATCACTGTAACTTTCTCTATGCTTTTCTGATCGGAGAACAAAGCCCATGCTGGGTGAGTGGTTGGCTGACTGACCCATCTGAGATATCTGCAACAAGATCGAAGGAACACTGGAAGCTTGTCTCTCGGTGCCTATATGCAGTGGCCTCCTGGGGCCTTTCTGTTAATTGGGCAACAAAATTTCCACTGGAAAACTCAGAAAAGCTGAAGTTTCTAATAGCAAATCTAAGCAAACACCTTTTACAGTCTTCAAAAAGCTCGTAATAAGAAAAAAACCTATAAAAATAAACCAAAAAGTGCAAAGGTTTCCCCTAAATGTTTTTCTAATTAAGTGTCTCACATTTTGATTTAGTGACTTCCCAAGGGTTTCTTTAGATTAGACTGCAAAGCTTAGGATCTTTGAATTTTTGTTTTCCTGCTTCCTCACCCCAAAAGCCACTACTCTACTTTTGGACTATTAATATATGTGTATGCATACACATTACATATTACTATTGCTATATTTGTATAAAATCCTACCCATTGTGGGCTTGTCAAAATAATATTTTCTTACTGATAACTACCACAGTAATCTTTCCTCTTTTTGAGTATGTCTATGCTTGCTGAGTACATGAGTTATAAGTCTAAGGCCAAAATCCTGCTAGTTTACCGAATCCCATTTCTCTCCATGGGCAGCAGTTGTTCATAAATACACTCAAATACTCAATGGACTCTTTTCATTACTTACCACATTCTTCATTCAACTGAGTTTTTTGAGAGAATAGTTGCACTATTGGAATGGAGTTGGCTCATTTTGGTGAATGTGCATTGGAAACGAACCTGAGAAATCACATAACCTTCATGGGATTTAAACAGTGAGTGTTCTTACCTTGATTCATGATGGGAACCCTGCAATTAGCAAGTGGAGCACTTCTTAATTAAATAAACATTAAATGCTGCAGTAGATATTTTCATCAATATTCTCCGACCATCAGTGTGGATAGGGAGAGAAGGCAATTTAATGCTGATTGGAGTCAGCAGCACATTTTCATCACAGGTGGTCATAAATACGATTGACTGAATAATTCATTGTAGACAATACTCATGAAGGAGCCAGACCCTTGTTCTCTGCTCCTAGTGATTCACAAGCTTTGCCCACATGAACAACGTCAAGCCCCATTAAATCCATGAGGGAAGGGCATTAATTTCTGGAAATGTTTTTTAAAATTGCTATGTATCTGCCAAATAGCAGAGGTTATTTTATAGTCAATTCACAAACTGTTTACTTTGACTGTCTCTCATTTAGCATTCAATGAATGAACTTGGTCAGCTTAAAGGGATGAGGCTAGAACTTTGCAGAGGCAAATAAATTTGGTTGAAAACTTTTATTTTTTGAAAAAAAGATTTTTTTATTACAAAACTGAGGAGTGAAGAATACATTGTATAATAATCAAATTATACAATTTATCTCGAAGCCAATAGGTGTTCTATCAACAATATTTGCTCCTCTCCTGGATTTAAACTCATAATAGCCCTGTAACTGGAAATGAAAGCTGAGAAGTAAAAGTTAGATTTGTCATGTTTTGACAGTTTTACTTTTTTAGAGCTGGCTGAAAGCAGCGATTCTGCAGATGAGATACTTTTGACAACGTTGACAGTGTTTTTGTCCAAAGTACATATTTTTTTTGGAATAATTTTGACTAATTTGAGTAATTTTGAATGCTTCTTTTTTTCACATTAACCATTCCCCCCCTCAAAAAAACCCCAAACCTTAAAGCCCTGCTGATTATGACTGGACTGCTTCAAATTTGAAAACAGCAAACCTTTCCACTAACTTCTCCTCCTTTCTATGTCTCTTTTAAATTTTTTTTCAATTAAAAAAAAATCCAATTTACCTCTGCACGACTGATGATTAAATAATCTTCTGTCTCCTACTTTTTTTCCCTCCCTGGCTTTTGTCCACTTGTGGACACCTCTTCATTTTATAATTATCTGATGACAGTTCGCACTAAAAGAGAGGTGAAAGAGATGTTCCTAATTCACTTAAACAGACCACTGCCCAAGGGATATCTGCTGAATAAGAGCAGTAGTTTGTGTAGACCAACAATGTGGCTTCAAGAAAAGGGACAAAATAGCCAATTTTCCTTGTCTGTACACTTGCCATTCTGTGTTTACAGTTGTTGCATAAAGGATGCTTTGCACACAGATGTTGTCTAACAGATCTCTATCTGTCCTTCTTTTAAGTATCCATTTAAGGGCAATTAATAAAACTGTCTAAACCTCTATCTGAATCTTCAAATACTGACTTCCTGTACAGAGATCTTGTGGTGCTACATTCTAAAATTTTGCAATCAGCTGTAATGTTCCTTTTTGTGCATTTAGTGACAATCTTCTTCTATTTTCAGTGAATACCTTGCTGTTTTCTTGTATTTTTGTTTCTTTGAGGAAAAGGGAATACAGTCAACTACGGCTCCTCAATTTTTTCTCAGTTTTCTTTTTCAGTAAACTTATCAACTGTGTCAGACTTGTTGCTAAAGCAAATGACATCATCATTCCCTGGCATTTATTTTAAGACAGTTGCTTCTTTCTTTTGACAAAATCCAAGCACAATATATGACTATTGTAAATATGTGGGTATAACAGAAAAATTATAACCATTGTCTTGTTCTTGCTTTCTTGAAGGCAATTTTTTTTGTGAGCTGCCACTGCACTCTAGATCTAGGAATGTGAAAAAATGTCCAAAAATAAGTTCAAAATCTATTCTGAGATAAAGGTTGATATATTTGGGTTGCACTTCTCCTCTCAAAAAAATTTTCCTTATTTGTTTCTTTAAACACATAATGTCTTTCTTTTACTTACTTAAAAATTTTAAAGGCTTTAAGTCTCTTAATAAAAGAGGCAATTATTGATTATTCCTTATGATACTTCACCTTCATAAAATAGCCAATAAACTCATTGAATAGCTAGTTTGAAATAAGAAAATTAATATTATTTTACCTCATGTCATCCTTACAAATTTAATTTCTAGTTGTTCTTCAAAAGGTCAGCAGAAGAGAGACTGGAAGATAGATGCAATGGTAGCTATTGGACATTATAAACCAGTTGTAAAGCCCAACTCAGAAAGCTGTGAAGGTCTATTATCTAAGCTCTGAGATGTTATCTTAAAGCAAGCACATAACCCAGCAGCTGTATTTTCCTTCAAGCAAGCAATGCTACTGGTCTCATCTGCAAATTTATGTTCGCAATCTGTATGGATGTACAGATACTGATATGCTGAAAGCAGCTACTGATATGCTGAAGATATGCATCTTGACCAATTGGAATGAAAATCATAATAATAGAGTGGTCAGTGTTTTTGGCAAGGACAGACTTAATTTTTTTTTGCAGTGGTTGTGTGTCACATTCACATTCTCTGAAAAATCCCTTCACCCAGAATTTTTCTCCTGGGAAGCTGAGAAGCCTCAGAGAAAAAGGAAAACAACTCTTATCTCATTTGCTTCTCCTGTGCTTTGCTGCTTTGGAAAGTGTTTGGACATTGTTTACCAACAGGTGATTGTTTCATTGGATTCTGGTGTGAGTTGTTTTGACTCATTGGCCAATCAGTGCCTGGCTGCATCGGGACTCTGGAAAGAGTCACGAGTTTTCATTATTATCTTTTTTGCATTGTGTAAGTATCCTTTCTGTATTCTTTAGTATAGTATAGTATAGTATTTAATATAATATAGTATCATAAAATAATAAATTAGCCTTCTGAGAACACGGAGTCAGATTCATCGTTCTTTCCTTCGTTTGGGGGGAACCCAAATAAAATAGTTGTGAAGCAGCAGAGCTTGAAGCCATGTGGGTGTGTCAGGGTTGTTCTAAACTGCTACACATACATATAAAATAGTTGGATATCTACAACATTAAAGTCAGTAATTCCTAGAGTGAGCGCAGTTGCTCTAAGCACAGTTTTCCACTAGAGTTTTGCCCTTCTACCTCTTAAAGTAGTCTGGGATAGCGGAGTAGCTAATGTACCCTGTACATGAGTACACCAGAATTGTAATTCTTAGCCCATGACCGTAAAGCATGCTCAGACTGGAAGGTTCATGCATAACTAATTATTTGTCATTAGATTTAAATAAGTTAAGTCTTAGGATGACTTATTTATTATATTATATGCCTTTCTTTAGGTTTGGAGTATCTGCTGAGAAACAAAGAAAAATTAGTGGAATTTTATTTCTATCATCCTTTAATTTACCTTATATTTTTCTTTACACTATCTTTTGTTAATATACATCACTGCTCCCCTTACTGAAAAGATGCCATAAAATCTAGATAGTAGTAGCTCAGTTTAAACAAAGATACCTAAATGCCTGACTTGAAAAGGGAAGACAGAGTAATTTTTGTTCCACTGTAATTGAGAATTTAATGTTTCAGGAATGAACTGTTCATTTAGGTAATGTTTATGTGCTTTAAAACATTTAGTGGACAGAATGAAAGAAATTGTTCTGGAAGAACATATAATTTCTCTTTATTTGCGTATGGTTCATTGACCACTATATAAATGTTATCCATTAAGGAGAAATTGGCAGTTCATGAATCAGAGACAGGGATAATTTGGCAGAAATTATTGTTTTCACAGAATCAGAGAATATGCTGGGTTGGCAGGCACCCAGGAGGATCATCAAAGTCTAACTCCTTACCCTGCACAGGACATCCCCAGAAATCACACATGTACCTGAAAGCATTGTCCAAATGCTTCTTGAGCTCTGTCAGGGATGGTGCTGTAACCAGGGGTGGTGCTCTTCCTTCAGTGAGGAGCCCGTTCCAGAGCCCAGCCACCCTCTAGGTGAAGAACCTTTTCCTGAAACCAGCCTAAACCTCCCCTAAGCCATCTTCAGGCCATTTGCTTCAATCCTGTCAGTGCTCACCAGAGAGAAGAGATCAGTGCCTGCCCCTCCTTTTCCCTCATAAGGAAGCTGTAACTGCAGTGAGTTCTCCCCTCAGTCTTCTCCAGGCTGAGCAGACCAAGTGACTTCAGCCGTTCCTCATATGGGTTCCCCTCATGGCCCTTCACCATGTTTGTTGCCCCCCTTTGGACACTCTTGACAGCTCAATGTCCTTCTTGTACTGTGGTACCCAGAACTGCCCCCAGCCCTCGAGGTGAGGCTGCCCCAGTGCAGAGCAGAGCGGGACAATCCCCTCCCTTGTCCGGCTGTGATGCTGTGCCTGATGCACCCCAGGACATGAGTGACCCTCCTGGATGCCAGGACACACTGAGGTGCACAGAGGACTATTGATTAATTACATGTCTATGGTAACATGTTGTATTGGCATAGCAGGAGCAGAGGAATAGGTATTATGTCCCGCAACCATAAATGTAGTCCTACAGTGGTTAATATGTTGCTGGTTCATATATGTTTTAATAAACACCTGCTTAATTTATTCCTACATCAGGCAACTGATGGAGGGAGCAAGAAATAATTGTAGTGTGGCAAGGATTTCTATAAAATTGTCTTATTGTTCAGGAAGTATGGACATGAGAAAGCTGAAGAATACAGAAATAGCTATAGGAGACCCAGGAGACTGGATGTCTTCATGGCTCTGATGATCTGTATGAATTATCTAGTCACAAAACAGATTTTACTCCAAGTTGCCAATATCCTGCAAGAGGCAATAAATCTTGTTCAGTAGTAAGGTCAGAGAACAGCAGACTTGGTTGAGTGCTGCAGTAGCTATTTTACTACAAATAGCTGCTCATGGCTTGGGAAGTTATGCTCTGCGTTAAAACTTGGCTGGATGGGTGGGCCCAGAAAGAGACGGTGAATCTTGTCACAATCAGTTTTTTAACTGGTCATTAGTGGGGTTCCCCAGGGCTCAATATTGGAACCATCCTGTTTAATATCTTAATCAGTGATCTGGACGAGAGAACTGAACGCATCCTCAGCCACTTTGCAGTGACACTAAATTGGGCAGGAGTGTTGATCTGCTGGAGAGTAGGAAAGCTCTACAGGGAGACCTGGATAGGCTGGATTGATGGGCCAAGGCTGATCGTGTGAAGTTCAACTCCACACATCGCTGCAGGCTTGGGGCACAGTGGCTAGAAACTCAGTTAAAAAGGACCCTGGGGTTCTGAGGGGCTGGAGTGCAGGAGACCCCTGGGCAGGGGCTGTTGGGGTGCCCACCTTCCTGAGAGCATCTCCGCTTTGGAGAACAGTTCCTCCAGCCCAGCAGACGCCCGAGCCCGGATGTTGTACTCAATGCCTCACCAGTGAACAGAGAAGACTCTTATGGAAAATGCAACAGGGTTTATTTAGGCATGAAATCGAGGGTCCAGGACAGGGCAGGAGGACAACCACAGCGGAAGGGATCCAGGGTCGAAAGGCCACAGACAAGGGAGGATCCAGGGTATATAACTGGGGCAGGGTAGGCGTGGTCAGGACCCAAACACACCAATAGGGATAGGGACAGGAGGAGGGGTCAGAGTGGCATCATGCAGCTTTGGCCAATGAGGGAGCAGGGAGGGCGTGGTGTTCTGGGGAAGACCAATGGGGAATCTGGGAATATAGAACATTCTGTAATGGGGAGGGAACTTTAAATGACAAACAGAACTTCATTTACATTGAGGGGCAGGAAGCTCTGGGAGAATGCTCCAACTTCTCACTCTAACCTAAACCAAGGAGCTCTCCCAAGGCATCCCAGCTACTACTGACACCATCTCCTACACTGCAGCATGTTAAAAGAAGAACAATGATGCTGCTGAAATGTTTGAAGCAAAGTTTTATGAGGAGAAGCTGAGAAAACTGGTGTTGTTTACCCTGGAGAGCGAGAGGCCTCATTGCTCTCTGCTGTTACCTTGAAGGACCTGTGTGGAGGTGGATGTCAGTCTCTTCCAGGTAACAGGTACAGCAGGTACAGCAAGAGAAAATGGCCTCAGGGCACACCCAGAGGATGTTTAGATATTAGATGGGTAATAGGAAATTTCTTCACTGAAAATGTTGCTCAGCATTATAATGGCTGTCCTGGGAAGCAGTTGAGTCACCATCCCTAAAGGTATTTAAATGAGTAGTAGATGTTTTAGTGGAAGACTTGGCAATTCTGGGTTAATGGTTGGACTTGATGATTTGAAGGGTCTTTTCTAACCTAAATAATCCTATGATACTATGACAACACAAAATCTCTTTAGGATTTGAATGCAAAATCCCTCATCTATATTACCACCAAATGCTTAAGTGGTCTTTTTACAGGTTCTGTAACTTCAGTAACAGTTCTCAGTTTTTAATCCCCTGAAGTGCTTTTATAGATCTTGAACATCACCCAGCTTCCCACTGTTCTCTTAACCATTATCATCTTTTACTGAGTAAATTAATCTTATCATGTGCGTCATATGCTCCATTAATATTTTTTCCTGTTGAAAGGATATCAAGTCCTAATCATGAAACATTATTCAAAGTTGTAATCCAGATAGCTTCCCATCATTGTGCATATTGTTCTTTTTTCATCCAGTGGTTTATTTTTTAAAATGATATCTCAGAAAGTTTGCCACCCTTACTACTTAAGCAAACTTTATTGCCATTTCTTATTGAAGTTGAATGAGATCCTAATCTACAGAGATATTTTTGCAAGCTTGGATTGGTATTTGTCCCTTATTAGTACTATTGATTTGACAGAAAGCTGAAAGAACTTTTTGACAGAAAGCTGAAAGACTTTGAAAGAAGCTGAAACCCAAAATATACTGATTTGTATGTGCTGGGACATTATTTGTTCCTTCATTTGGAATGTCATAATACCTGAACCAAAATCTAGCCAAACACAGATACTCACATTATGTCTTCCAGAATTGAGAAAATGCTGTGTGAAGTATGCTTCAGAAGAAAATAATAATTATTTTTGTACTCAATACAGATGTTTTTAAAGCCTTTGGATTTTAAAATTATGCCAATCTGCACAATTAATTCCTTTGTTACTTTTATATCTATACACACACCCCCAGTAACACACAAATACGCACACACACCCCCCCACACATGTGTGTGTATATATATATATATATATATATTCCCTTATCCAAATTTCATTTGTTTGGTCCTGTAGAGATGGCCCATATTGCTGAGTGGAGTGCTCTTTTGATTAAGAAATAACATCTGAAAGTAGAAAATTCTACATTTGCTGCTCCTTCAACAGAACTGAATGAAAACATTTTAATTCTAATATACATCACACATAGTAACTTTTTTTTCTTATTTAAAGACTCATCATGTCACTGTTGGTGGACAACCTTATTTTCTTGATTGTATTTTCTGAGCAAAAGCAGGAACTTACAGGAATTTTGTCTCTTGATTTTTCTAATTTACTCCTCAGACACATCTGAAATGTAAATACAGCTAGGGATTTTACATAAATCATGCCAGTTATCCTCAGTCACTTAGAGTACCTTAGAATTTCTTCACTTAATCAGAAGAGCAAGGCTTGTCACAGTGGTATTTTCTGAAAAGATCCCTTTGCCCAGGATTTTGCTCGTGGGAAGCTGAGAAGCCTCAGAGAAAAATGAAAACAATAATTATCTGATTTGTTTCACCTGTGTTTTGCTGCTTTGGAATATGTTTGGAGATTGTTTACCAACAGGTGATTGTTTCATTGGTTTCATGTGAATTGTTTTGACTTATTGGCCAATCACTGCCAAGCTGTGTTGGGACTCTGGAGGGAGTCACGAGTTTTCATTATTTTCTTTTTAGCCTTCTGTAAGTATCCTTTCTGTATTCTTTAGTATAGTTTAGTTTAGTATCCTTTAATATAATATAGTACAATAAATTAGCCTTCTGAGAACATGGAGTAAGATTTATCATTCCTTCCTGCCACGGGGCACCCTGCAAATACAGTAAGGGCTGGGATGACTACAGTCTCCTTTGGGTAAGCCACAAAAAGGTTTGGGGGTGGGATTTCTTTCTCCCCTTTGCTTTCCTCTCTCACTTCCTGTACTGTACCTCCACTTAAGACTATCCTTTGCAAGCTAAATGACCCAATTTTTTCTGTTTCTTCCCCAAATTATGTGAATTTATATAAAGAACTCTCAAATAATTAATTTAGAAGGCTCTGACATAACAAGAAAAGTCCAATACTTAGCTAATTCAGAGCCTGTTTTGATATTTGCTTTTCTATAACTCACTAAAGAATGTCAGCCAAAGGCACAGCAACTTTAGCAGATTTTACCTGCCCTTTGCTGGATCTCTGAAACTTATTTAATATTTAACTTATTAATATGCTCAGTAAGCGGAGTTTGTATTGTTTTTTAGAGTTATCTCAGATCATCTCTCCTTTCTTGTTATTGTTTTTCTTTTAGCAGGCATCCATTGCTGCTCTAACACATTTTGGGCTGTAACAGAACTCTGCTTTCAAGCATAATGTTGTCTGTGGTAAGAAATGCGGTTGGGAGAGACTGTATTATTTTCTGCATAATGATCAATGAGCTTGAAGTTTGCTTGAGCAACACTTTTGCTTAGCTGGGCTAAGCAGAAAATTGTATGAGTGTATTAAATATACAAGAAGCTGTTCTTTAATTGTGCAGAGGAAACACCAGCTGTACTAACTTTAGAAAGAATTACTGTATTAATAAAAATTTTGCATCAGAAGATTACTTTCATGTATTACCTCATTATGGGTAAATTTATCACTTTTGGTGGGAAAGCTTGTAGAGTTTTGTAGAAAACATAAAAGAGTTAGTTTAATAATAGAAATATTTCATATATAAGTATTTGTCTTTGGAGTGATAATTGTTCCTATTTTATTCTGCTCTTGCTGTTGGTTTGTCTTAGAGAATTGCTGCCCCTGACATAAACGTTCCCCACTTGTTGGAAGTGTGTGCAATGTTTTACTCAATTAGGCATACAATGAAGTCGTACAGTGGTTGTTGCTAAGTGTTTCTCAAAAGTGAATCATCTAGAAACTAAAAATGCTTATTTTTACATAATAGGTGATATTAAAGTGTGTTGGTAAAGTAGACACAAAACAAGGAAGTGTTAGTGTTTTAATTTCCGATTAAGCATTATACACTGTGTACAGGAGGTCATTTTTACCTTGCAAAAGGCAGGTTATGATTGTTTATTTTAATTGTTGCAAATAAAAAGTTATGTTGCTAAAGCAGTTGTGAATTAAGAATATACTTTCCCCCTTATATGTGCAGATTTTTATCAAAACTTTGGAGTCTATAGAAGTAGCAGGGTAATTCTGGAAATGCAGTTTGCTTTCTGAATGGAATATTCAATAATGAAAACAAACAGCTAAATTAATTGATCTTCTCACCATATGTATGTTGCTATTTTTAGTTTCTTTTTTTCCCTCACCCAACCTGTTGTTTTTGCAGTTGGAGCTAACTGTTCAGCCATCCACTCCAAATGGTAAAATAATGATTTATCATCCCTTTATTACACCGGAACTATAACATAGTTCACATTTCCAATATAATAGTTCTCTTTTCCAAGCAAAATAAAGTTGATCTTTTAATATTTTCCCCACAGTTCAAGACCCTTGTAGTAATTTCTTTGCTGTATTTTCTCCCACTTTTAAGTACAGAGACAAAACCTGAGGCAACACCTCATCCAGTGCTTTGACACTGCTCTGAATGGCTGAATGGTTATCTCCCATGCCTTCCAGAAAATACAGCTGACAGTAAGACTTTCTTAACTAAGATTGTCTTGACTGAGATCTGCTTTTCATGAAGCACCCTCATTAACTTAAAATGAGTTTGCTGCTAGGATAAACTGGAAAGGTTTATTTCACAGCATTATTATTGCCAAGAGTTATCCTTTTCATATCTACTTATTTTGAATTTCCCTTTTCCCATTTGACACTTTCTGCTTGACATATGAGGATTTTTATGACTGTTTTCTACATTAGCTATGAAACATATAAAGCTTCCTAAAATTACTGTTTAAAGTGTTGTATCACTCAAAAGTTAGCAAAAAGATAATAAGCAAAAAGATTGATTATGTCTAAGAAAGCCACTTGTGTGTCCTTTAAAAATGGTAGACAGCTACTGATAACCATGCTTAAAGAGTTTAATTGGTAATGAAATTATCTCCATTTTCTCAATTCTCCCTGATGTAATTAATAATTTGACCTTATTCATGGGCTTGACCAGCAGGAAACCAGTCCACAATGATTAACAGCTGCTTCTTTTCCATATATTTCTATGTGGAAATATATGGAAAAGAAGCAGCTGCTCTCAGTCAACTCCACTTTTCTAAATACATTTGAATATTCTTATAGTAAAATAATTAATTGACTTGGTTTTTTTAGCTGAGTTGGATTCTGCTCAGCACTCCTTTTTCATGCTCCTATCTCCACATGAAAATCAATTGTGTAATTAGTTCTGTTCTCAAAACACTAGTAATAAGGAATTTTAATACTTCGTAACTTTCTATGGCTATTTTCTCTCTTGCTCTACAATTAATGAGCCTATACTTTTCATTTACTCTTTTCTGAATCTGTGAATGCAATATAATGTTTTTGTTCATATGCTGAGTATCTCTGGCCAGTTTTAACTTGTACCTCCATCCTTAGAGTTTCTGTTTGTGTATTGCTGCACTACTCTTTTGTGTTCCTCTGATATTTTTGTGCATTATGTTTTGATTTTCAGAGATGTCTTTAAAATTTGGTCACAGCTGTATCTTGTAATTTTTTGTCTTTTCCACCTCTTTGAGAGAGACTTTCATATCATGCTCTCTTATAGTGCACTTTATAATCTGCCAGGTCTCCTGAATACTTTTAGCTTCTGCATTATCAACACAAGATACAGATGTTCATAAGATTACCTTGTTGCTTATCTTTGTGCTGAATCTGAAATATTTTTCTGAGGAAAAATTATGAAAACAAGAATACTTTCATACTAAGATATCAGCATACATTAAAAAAGTTGATTAACAGTTCTAAATGTTTGTGATTTATTTAGAAATACCTGTATTATTTTCAATGACCGGGAAATAAGACTGGTCAGTTCACTGGTCAGTTGGAGTGCATGAAATGAATGTTCATGTGTCCAATAACTAGAAATAATCAGGGAAAAAAAAAAAAAAAAGGACTTGTTAATCAGGAGAACAAGTTTGGTTTGTTTAGTGTTTAATAAAGTGAAGCCTCTTGTCAGTGATCCAATGAACAACCAGGTCTGTGGAAGGTTCCCTGCCCATGTCAGTGGGTTTGGAAGCAGATGATTTTTGCAATCCATTTGATGATTCTAAGTTGCACACAGCAGAAGACTACCTCTACATGAATTACAGCTAAGTGGTCAAACAGAGCAGATGATGTTAACTGTAATCATAACATATTGAGATAGTTTTACACATTGCATTTATCAGTGCAATGTGATAAATCACTGTTTAAAATATCATATGATTTGATAATATCCTCTTGTTCCAGTGATAGAGACATATACCTTTCATTCATGTTAAGTTTTGGAGAGCAGTTTTACTTTAAAGAGAAAAAAGAATTCACACCTTTTACAGCGAGGTCTAATGGTGTTCCTTTAGGTATTGAAGCTGGGCTTCCTTTGAACACTGGTGAGGATTAAAGATTTATAGAGCTAACCAAACCAAGTACTGTGACCTACACTTGCATGCCGTAGTCCCCTCTGTGTGAAACTACAGTCGTGTACAAAACACTGAACTTGGCATACTCTACTGGGAGCAATTGATCTTTAAGCACCTTTCCTTTGTGAAAGCTGACTCCAAACTCACCAAAGCCTGCAAGAATGTTCCCACCACTTCTTAATAGGAATATAAATGAAGACTCTCTTTTTGCAAAACTATACTTACAAGAATGTGTTAAGCCATCCAGTCTCTTCAGAAGCCTTTCAGAGAGTATTACTTTTGAGACATTCGTTTAGGTATGGGTAGAACTTGCAGCTGTACCTGTTTTTCTTGTCCCTGAATAGTTGTGTTCCTGAGGATGAAATTTCATAAGGTAAGGGATGGCTTGACTCCTCAATTTCTAAGCCTTTTGAAAAGGGTGTTTTAAATTTCTGTTTTTTTCTTTTTGTTTTGTCCAGATAGTTTGTGCCGTTGTATTTCTCTGCATTGTCTTTAAACTCAAAAGTTTGCCCTTTTCTGCATGGTTTTTCCATGACTTTTTATTTTCCTTTTTTTAATTTTCAGTTAGTTTTGAGGTGTTGTTTCACTTAAACCCCGTTTCTTCACTCCTTTGACTTATCATAAGGATCTGTTTTCCTTATTTCTGGTACCACAGAGGCTTGTTTGCACTCATACTTTCATTAAAGCATAATCAAATTATTTGTAAAAATAGAAGAGAAAGCCATTTCCATGCAATTCAGACAGGGTTATTGCACTGGGGCAGAGGTGAAGGTAGTGACCTGTGGGGGAAGAAGAGCGATGAGGTAGGAGAGCAGGAGTAACGTTACACCCTAAGAAGAGGCGATGAGACATCAGGGTCCCCGAAGCGCCGTGGCGGGGCAGGAGGGACCTGAAGAGTGATTGAGTCTGGGTCTGCCTGTGCCATGTGGAATATATCTTTTCTAGAGGCATGGCCCTGGCAGTGTCAAATACCTTCTAAGCTGAGCCTTAGCACCAGCAGGTCAGAAAACCTGTAGAGCAGCTGTCAGACCTGTAACGCTCAGTGTTATGCGCTGTCCTTTCCTGGGGTTTATGATGACTGATTACAGTCAGTGGCCACTCTCAGTACAGAACTGTAAATCCAATGTCAAAATAGCAAAAAACCAAGGAACCTGCCTACATCTCTGTCACTGTAGAGATAGGTGTGTTAAAATCTCCTGCTGAATCAGGCTAAGTCCTAAAGTTCCTAAAGATTCATAACTTGTTAATGAAATTTCTGCATTGCCCAGATGCTGCTGCAGCACAAATAACAAGATATATTTGCTTTGTAGCAGCTATGCAGAAAACTTGAATGAAGGCAGCAGTATGCAATTTCTGATCTTTGAATCGCTTGAGGATGAAGCCTTGAAGGCTTACCTTTGGGAAGTGTGATTTCCTACCAGAAAACTCTTAAGTAGGACATTTTTGGAAGAGGATATCCCCAAATATTTAACGCAATTAGTCTTCACTTTGGGTGCTGTAAATTGTGGAGGCTGACACATAACTAAAGCCCCCAGTTTTCAGTTTTCAAATAAGTTTTAATAGCCAAACTTAAGGAAAATTTATGTCTCACACAGTCAATGAGCTTGAGAACAGTTGTATCAAAATGAAAATCCTGTGGAATGCTACAGGGATGAAATGTTTCCTGCTAAAATGCTTAGCAGTGCTTTTGAAGCAGGGACTACAGAACATTATTTGAAAAATGATGAATCTTAATCTGTGTGTCATGGATCATTCTGTCCTATGAACCAGATTGGTCTTGGACATATCTCAGTAAATCCTGTGTCTGAGTTACAGTATTTTTCTCTTGGACATTTGTAGAAGTGCAAAGGCAGTAGGTATTGACATGTAACACTTTTAAAGAAGCCCATAGTTTTCAAATTCTGGATTAAGTGTTTTTTGTATTTGAAAAGCCTCAGCCTTTCTGTAGGGATTCTTTAAAAAAAATTGTTTTGAAGCGTGTTTTCTTGCCAAACATCTGTTTAATGCAATAGAAAGTAAGCACAGAATTGTGAAAAGACAATTTATTGTCATTACACTTAATCAGCACTTTAAATGATGGTTATTACACTTGAATATACTTAAATAGGATACACAGTACATATCTAACAGAAGCACACTTATGCTTCTGTCTGAGCGGCCTAATGTCAGTCAGGAGTGGGTATGTGTTTGACAGTGGGCAGTAATAGACACACAGCAGATGCCAACTCTCAAGGGCAAAGGCAATAGCTAAAAAATTTGGCCTTGGAAATGTAGGAATAGCAGGGGATCCTATGAAACAGGAACACATTATGCACACATTCCTTTTTATACATGCACTCCTTTTCTCATATATCTACTTTGCATTTTTTTACTGGCTTGCTCTTTCAATGGAGAGAGCTCCTAGAGACATCTTAGAAAGACTACTGTCATAAGTGGTCTAAGAAAGAAACATAATAGTGAAAAAGAAAAAAAGAAAAATTGAAGCACTGCTGCAAAATGTTGGTGAGGGTTTGGTTCTGAAATTCTGTAAAGCAGAAGATTTGCTTGTCTGGACTGTTCTGGCTTGACCTTTTGCAAGGAGAGTATGAAGCTCACATATGAAATCTGGAGCAGAACATAAGCAAGATGAAGATATAAAGGAAAATTTTGTCCTGAAGACCAAAGGATGCCTCAGAAAGCTGAAACTGAACTTTGCATGCAACAAGAATATAATGATTGCAGTTCCTTTCTGAAAATGTGGGTAATGACATAATCTTAAATAGGACAACTTTAACAGTAGCAGCTGAAATCTGGGTTTTGCTATTAGAGTTTCAAACTTGCAGAGATTGTGATAAATGAATAGTAGCTGATTTATGACTCTAGTAATATCTCAAGCCACTTTCTAAATGTTCTTGATAAAAGATTGATTGTGTCAGTCCAAGGGAAATGTTTGACTAGCCACAAAGACACTGAAATCAGAGAACCTAAAGATATCTGCTCTCAAGGAGCAGAAAGGTACTTCTGCAAAGCCCTTTCATTTTCTTATTGTACACTGATAAGGAAGTATTCCCATGTTTGCTGTGCAGCATGAATAGTGCCTAACTTCACAGCTTCTATTGCATGTAAAAGAATCTGTATATTCATTAGTTTTCACTCATATGGTTGCTGAAAACAGGTCACTAAGAATATGAGAGTTCAGAGGAGGCTGAACTGAGTATCATAGAATACAGACTAACATGAACTTCATATTCATTAGCTGTATATGGCTATCAGTGAATTGGTATTTCTCATCCCAAACATTTTTTAATAGGAAAGGAAGATATTCCTGAAAAGAGTAACAGAAGAAAATACTAGAAGTTACGCAAAACTATACAAATCTCCCTGCACACTCCACTCTTCTTCTTTCAACAGGTTTAAAAAAGTTATGAATAGGTTAATTCAAATTTGAGTAAAGATTCTTTCCATTCAAGGTACTTTTAGCATCGCAATAGAGCTTTTGAGGGTGCTAAGATTCTCTTTTAATTACAATAGAAAAAGTAAAATAAAATATGGGCACTTCTTTTTTATCAGGTACATACTGAATTTAGGATCTACACATGCAGATTTGTAATTAGCTATGTCACTCTTTCATAATTCCCCTTTTCCTTTTTATCCTTTCTTCTTTGTACTCGCCCTCAAAAGACAACTTAAAGTAAAACTGTATTCAAGACTGCATCTGAGAATGAGCCTCTCCCTTTTTTCTTCAAAGTGTCATAATCATTTATACTGAGGCACTATATCTGCACATGTCAAAATAAGACCCAGTTCCCCTATCCATCTTCTTCTTACCCCAGACTGCTCTGTAGAGTCACTATAAGAATTATTGATTTCAGCTGAGGTTTGGAATCTGCTGATTCAAACAGGAACTAGATTTCCTAGTTCTCCGTTTCTTATGTGCCAGGCAATCAAATATGAACTGGAGCAGGGATGATCACAGACTTGATAAAATTATGCATACATTTAAACATAAAAGATAGGCAGAAATATTTTATAACAGTGGAAGAATTTGCACTTGTTTTTATTAAATTTTATTTTTGTATGATGACAGGTCCTTCAGCTTAAGGGGAAACCCTTACAGTACCACAAAATGAGCAGCCCTCAATGGCAAAAAAGGATTGCTTCATAGCCCAGCTGCCTGCCAAAGAGGATTAACTCACTGCAGCACGTTGGCAGATGCTCAAGGGTCTGAATGAATTAAAAGCTGTTTGAAATGAGTCTTCTCTGTGAACTCTAAGCTTTAGCATTCCTGCTTTCTGGGGGTAGACTTTTCAGTGGACAATTGAGACTCAGAAGTAGCAGGAATTTAGGCAGAGCTTTCATGAATAGGCTAATACCATGATGAATGTTGGGTGGGGAAGAAATTTACAAAAAGTATCTCTTGATTAACAGGGTCTTCTCAATGGATTGTAGAGACAGGCATTTTCTCACTGATTTAGAGGGGACACAGGTACACTGGAGGAAAAGGAAAAAGCTCTTAATTGGCAATTAAAACATTCTATCAAGCAAAAGTATTGACCAGAAAATATTTACAACTGCTCCCATAAAATCAAAACAGAAAAATAAAGATATTTCAGTATGAGAACATAGGCAATTTTCCTGGTTTTGGCCAGGACAGAATTATTTTTTCCACAGCAGCCATGAGAAGGTGGTGCCTAGAGCTATGTAAGCTTGTCAAAGTTGTTATTCTATACCATTAGATCACCGTCAGTGGCATGAGTAAGGGATTCCCGCTTCTGAGAAGAAGGTGGGAAAAAAACCATGGCAGCACAGAGGGTCTGTCTGGCATTGCTTTTCACTTTCCTGGACTTCCTGAGCATTTTGCATGTACATCACCCTCCCTTTTGTACACTGTTGTTACCAACATTGTTGCTGTTACTGCTTGTTTTCTTATTTTATTGCTGTTTCCAGTAAATTGCTTTTATCTCAATCTTTAATCTCTACCTCTTGTGTCTCTTGCTGGAGTGGGAAGGGGAGTGGTTTGTAGTTTCTTTTTTAGCAGAATTGCTAAATTGGGGAGTACAATTCCTAAACCCTGATATAATGCAAAAATATACCAGGGAAAATTTAAAAAATATGAGTAACTTTTAAAGGGAAGGATTTGCAAATTATTCTTGATAGAAAAAGAGGGGAGATGGAGAAGATAGAAAAGATGCGATAGAATTAACTTCCCTTCTACATCTTACCTTTAACATGTAAGAAACAAATTGGGGGATACCTTTGTGATTTGAACTCTGGAAGGGATTTTCTTCTGCAAACTCTTCTGCTTGCTTTTTTGAACATATTTACTTTTGGCACTCATTCTATCTGGTGATGTAGTTTCATATTCTGATTCCATGTAGTATAAAGGGAAATATTTTTTCACTCTTTGTTTTCTCTCCCTGGTAATTTTCAACACTTTTTCCTTTATTTTTCTAGATATGAATCCTTGTCTTTCTAGAATGCCTTTCAATGCATAGTCTTGTCCAAAGCTTCCAGGATGGCGAAATACACATTATCAATAGCATCACCCTCATGAACTTGACTACAGACTGTTTCAAAAATTTTCCCATGTTTCGCATAACTTCCAGTATATTGAATTAAATGATTGATGTAAATTTTCTCCTTTTGTGTAAGTTTAAGACAAAATTAAAAAAAAAAAGTCCTGGTTTTGTCCCAGTGCAGTTTGTTTCTGTTGTAGGACTCCTTTTGGACTGCAACCCAAAAGTTAAATGAATAAGAAATCATTTTTAAAATTACAGAGACTATATCAGGGCTTTAGACTGGAGGCCTTTTTAGATTAGAAAATTAGAAAGCATTAGAGGAAGTGGAAGGACAGCAGGAAGCCACAGTTTTCCTGATGTAAGACTCTCATAAATCTTTCATTGTGTTTCAAAAATAATAAGGGTAGCTGCAAAAGGCCTAGGACAAACCTAAATGTCATTCTTCCAAAACTTAGGAGCCTTGTTGTCTTCAGAAATGTTTTTGCTAAATGGTATAAATGTTTAAAAATTATCTCCTGTTAAGAGAGATGATAATATTACTACTAGAGTATCATGCTCAAAACCATACTGGGTCGACCTTATTAACCAGTATTGATCAACAGTAATATTTAGCAGCATTGCCACACTTCTAAAGGAAGAAAGATATTCCTTCTTTGACAAACAGAAATAATAGATCTGTTTTGAAAATTTTATTGATAGATATGTTATATATAAGTAAATTTATAATTTCCTTAAGGAATGGGGAATTCGATACAAAAAATAATTTCTAAAAAATGGGCACCCAGTCTTATAATTACACTTGGCAATGTTCTTTGTCTTAAGTCTTCTCAATGAATTGAAGTATGATTGCCTCATTTTTTATCTATAGAAATTATTTTGTTTTGCCAAATTCAAAGAAAACTTACTGCCTCCAAAGTAAGATGTATATGTAACACGTGGTTATATAGTACATTGTTAAAAGTTTATAATGAATAATTGAACTAATTATTATGTGAATTGTCTCTTCTCTATAAATTACATAGCTGAAGAATTTGCAAATAATTCTGGTCATCTAGGAATTTATAATTAGCAGAGCTTGTATAAATTTTTCTATGACTCAAACACTGTATCTGATTTAATCCTTATGCAATGTCTGAGTTTTAATGTAGGCAGGAGAGACATCTTAGAAGTAATTTCTCTGTAGAGTAGAAAATGATTTGCAGCAACACAATGTAACAAATGAGACTACAGTGGTAGGACAGAGATATGAATATATGAATAACAGCTGCAGCTCCCTCCAAACCCCAAATGGAGTCAAATTTGGCAATAGGCTTGTACTTCTTGCATCCCTGTCTTTGGATGACTTGGAACAATTGATCTTGTAGAGACAAGATCAGAAAGAGAAATACGATATGCAGGTTACAAAACAGCTCAGCTTTGCTAGAAATATTCCTTTGGAGAACTGTATTTAAAAAAAAAGAAAATGAAGGTTAATAGCTAACCTTTAATTGGAAATTCTTCACTAACAATATTTTATGCTGCTTTTTAACTTACCCTAAGCTTTCCCAGTGTTTGGGTTTCATGTCCTCTCCTCCTTAAGTGTAAATTACCATATACCTTGTGATTTTTGTTAGCTGTGCTGATAATTCCCTCCTTCCATAGCATGTTTTAATGTTCAGTACTTTAAAAATGTGTGGGATTTCTTTCACACATTTTAGTGATGAAAATTTTAGTGATGGTTTAAAATAAATCAGCTTTGTTGAATGGAGCATTTGATCTGCATTCCTTTATTGCATGGTTCATTGCAATATCCCATCTCCTTGACAGTTTCCATTCTGAATAGGTTTGAATATGTAATCTGTATCATTTAGGTGTATTGATATTTTGTTAATTAATTTCATTTTAATTGGCAGATGCCTTTCTGCAAACTGAGAGAAAAAAAAATGGAGCCTGGGATAGAAATACAGGGTTCAAGAATTTTTTGAGGAAATCTTTAAGAATTAAAGTCTGAATAGTGCTACCATATTGGATCATTCTGCTCTTTGCTTAGTGTACTGTTTTTCTTTATATTTACAGCCTTTTTCTTTTATGAACTTTCTTTTCCTACAGTTATAATACATAGTTACCAGTGAGATTTATTCAGACTCTGTGTTATTTCCATTTCATAATATTTCATTAAACTTTATTTGTGTGTCATTAAACTCACACCCTCTCCGCTCCCGTAGTTATCCACATTATAGTTATCTTGTCATCATAAATCCTCTGTTAATAGGATTTTATTTCTGAACTAACAATAAAAAGTAATGGAAAAATGAAAATTTTGTAACAAATTATTGTAAAGTGCAGAAACTGAGCCAGCAGGCTGCAAAAATGAGATAAGTATTTTCTTCACTTTCAGAGTAATATATTAACAATTTATGAGCTATCACTTCAAATAATCTAATTGGATTGGTGGACTCTGGACAATAAGTTTGAAATGTTGTCTCTGAGGGACATCTTCTATGTTGTTTTTTTTATTTTAACTATTTTTCAGACTTTGTCATAGTAAGGAGTGTGTGTGTTGAATTAAAAGGAAGTATTCTTAGCTACTTTTTAAATTTAATTAAATGTTTTTAGATGGATTTTACTTGCCATACATACAAAACTTGGAGCTTTTGGAATGTTCCTATTTCACATTGGGCTGCACTTATCTATCATCATTTTGACTTCATGCCTTTGTTACTTGATAAAATGACTTTTTTTCTCCCCAGGGAGATTTAAAACTGCGACATTATCATTGTATGGCATTGTTATTAAAAAAATTACGAAATTACTCTTAATCTTATATCAATTTACTTTTCCTAAAAGAGTATCAGATAAAATTGGAAAAGGATGGGGATATTTTGTAATCATGGCTGTTTCAACATGACGCTGTTGTTTGTTTTCAGCTGACCTTTCTATCTAATGATTTTTTAAACTTGCATCTTTGTTTCCTTTTTGCAAATAAGCTTTAATTACATACTATATATATATATATATACACACACACACACACACACACACACACACATATACATATACATATACATACACACATATAAGATATATACACACACACACACACATATATATATATATATATATACGCACACACACACACACAAAGTAATATAGTTTCTGGAGCTCTGAACACAGAACACTCAGCAAAAGTACATACGTATCCCAGGAGACTCAGATATGAATGTGTTTGAAGTCTGGTGTTTTTTCTCTAGTTTTTTATCTGTTCTGTAATATGGCAGAAGAATTGGAAAATGTAATGTATGTATAAATTTACACAATGCATATGCAGGCAAATAAAATTAACAGTAGGAAAACATGGCATAATAACAGCCTATTTGAAATTTCGATATAATTTAATTCAACTGAATGTGCAGATCCTCACAGCAGCACTATACAGGGTCCAGACATTCATCTTAAATAAATCTTGAAAGAAAGGGAATAGCCTCCAGCAATCTTTAAAGGTAAAATGCCGGTATTGCCTTGGTTAATGTCCTAATAATTATCTTTTATTGCCTTTTGCTTTGGGATTTCAGTGAGGCCGCCTTTTCTGCTATATGTGTCATGGTTTAGCCCCAGCCAGCAACCAAGTACCACACAGTCAGTCACTCATTTCTGCACCAGCAGGATGGGGGGGAGAATTGGAAGAGTAAAAGATAGGAATTTGGTGGGTTGAGATACAGTTTAAGGAGAAAAGCAAAAACCATACCTACAGCAAAACAAAGCAAGGAAAACTCTCACCACTTCCCGTGCACAGGCAGGTGTTCAGCCACCCTCAAGAAAGCAGGGCTCCATCATGTATAACAGTTATTTGGAAAGGCCAGCACCACCACTCCAAGTGTCCTCCCCTTCCTCCCTCTTCCCTCTACTTTAAATACTGAGCATGATATCAAATGATCTGGAAAATCCCTTTGGCCTGTTTAGGTCACCTGTCCCGGCTGTGTCTCCTCCCAGCTTTCCATGCACCCCCAACACCCTTTCCAGCTTGGCAGTATGAAAAGGAGGAAAGGCCTTGGCTCTTTGTAAGCTATGCTCAGCAATAATTAAAAGGTCACTGTATTATCATCCCTGGGTTCAGCACAAATTCAAATCAGCCCCATACTAGCTACTAGTAAGCATCTAACTTGCTAATTCTACTTCAACCCAAACTGGCGCAGAATGTTAATGGTTTAATAGTGAGCCACGTAATTATTCTCCTGTAAAATTATTAACTGCTTAAGTGAGCAATGCCTGCATTTTCTGGGCTGAAAGGAGGACAACCTTAAATCATTGGGAGCACTAGAGTACCCAGTTCAGTGTTGTTGTCTTGTATAACTTTAATCTACTTGAGGCTGTGCTTTACCCTGCCACTACCCAGTCAGTAATCTGATGTACTTATGTTATATTTACATACTAAATATTTTTACTTCTTTTTGGGCAATTGCATAAACTAATGCAAATTAATATCTAATACAGAAGGAAACTCAAGACGCATTGCAGTTAAGCCACAGTTATGCTTTGGTCTTGAGCTTGGTTAAGGGATGAATGGTATTTGTGGCACCTTACTTTACAGGAATGTATTTTAGCCATGAATTTGTTATTTTGGAAAATAAACTTTGGCAATTCTAAGATGAATACACTTCTGATATTATTTTTGGAAGGACTTTATACACTTATCAATTTATCTCCTGGCTTCTTACTGTTAAGTCAAACTGCTTTTATGAGTCTTTTCTACGGCATTTGAATAAGTGATAATGATCAAAAATAAAAATTGTGGAGAAAATACTCAGAAAAAAAAAAAAAAAGGTAGTCACAGAACTACTTCCCAGTGGCATGTTTGCCTCCACATGGTCTCTTGGCTCATCACTTTCACATTATGGCAGTCATCACGTGAAGTCAGTAGGAGCCAGTTTCTAAAGAAAGAAAAGGAGGTGACTTTTTTATACTTAAGTTGATTTCTTGCTGTAGATGTGGAGCTGTGTATATCTTGTTATGTGTTTTCTTGGCTTTCGTAGTATAGAGGGGGAAGGATAAGTTCATGCAAGAAGCTCTGCTAAGTCTACTATGTACTACCACAAAATTACATCTGGCTCTGGAAATCCTTGAACTTTAAGTTCTTTGGAAGAATTTTTGGTGTTGGTAAGCCCTGTGTTTAAAGATCCCTGAAGGCCACTGTGAAGAAATGACTCCTGAGACTGGAGAAAGTTTGGTTGTACCCTGAGCAGTCAACTGTAAGTACCTGTGGTCTTCTACCAACTGTATTTTCTGTCAGTGTGAGCCACTCCAAGGATCTTCAACAGTCATTAGCCAAGCAACATACTCCTGAGGGATGTGTATGCGTTAGAAATTTCCTTCTTCTGATTATGCAAATGATATTTTTTGTGTGGTTTCAGGAAATTAAAGTGGGTCTTTGTTTTCATGTGTTGCTCTGAGTTTACACACTTTTGTCTCTTTCCATATTTGAGAAATTAAGTAGGAACATAACCTTGGAAAATGGAGAGTTTGTTGTTGATGATCTGGGAAGGCTAATGAGCTTCCATTTCTGGGCTTGTAGTACAGCTCTGTCGATCTGATGAGCGCCGTTGACAAAAGGCTGTAGAGGGGGCAAGAATCTTTAAAGTGACACTAGAATAATTTCAGCTCAATCCTTTGCTTGTGTCTCTGTATTACGTAGCTACCACATTTACTTTTTTCTCCTTTCAAGAATTATTGTTAGTTTTAGTTCCCTTAATTTTGGGGCCTTGAATTTTGGCACAATACCTTGGCTGTCTTAGGTTCCACTTGGCCAGTGGTGCATTAAGTGAATTTTACTGGACACACACACATGCACACACATACACACACACACACACACACACACACACACACACACGCACACACACACATATATATATATATATATATATATATATATATATCCTACTTTGATTTATTTTACTGGTAACTGTTTGTGAACCTCTTAAGTAATGTATCTCTTTCCACATGCCTATGTCAGACACTAAGAAAGGATGTGTTAATTGAAAAGCCCAAATAAGAAGCTTAGAACAGCGCACATTGGAAGAATGACAACTCCTTTTACAGAGGTAAATATAAAACTCTGGAGCTTCTGAAATGTCTTTAGGTCTCTGAAATGAAAACTATTTTGTAGCATCAAAGCTCTGTAAATCTGAGGCAATATGGCTGATTAATAAAAAACAAGTGCAGGAATGATAATGTTTTAAAAGAAATCTTGAGTACCTACAGAAGAAAGCAGAAGAAACCTATATGTAAGTTCAGACTCCCTATCTACAGCTACAGAAATGGAGATGTGAGTGAGGCTGTTAGACTGTCATGGATTCAGAGATTTCAAAGGATTTGAAGCACCTTAAGCAATGGATTGCACAGCTTAAGTGCAAAATAAACTCCCTACATACAAGCAGCACCAAGGAATGAAACTAAATGCATGTGAGAAATTGGAATTGAGGTTTACTACTATGCATGTATTGGTATGGTGTTCGAGGCAGTAAAATGTCCCAGTATGCCACAATTTCAGCATTTTGTGTCTGTTAGAAGTAGTGCAAAATAAAGTAATAGGCACTGGAGAGAAGAATTGAGGCATGTTTCTTGAAATTGTTTATTTTTCACCTTATTTGAAGACTGGCTCCTTTTTAAACAGGTAGTGGTAGCTTCATACACACAGGATGGTTCTTTGTGCCTAATACTAATATGGGGTACCTTAGGTGATCAATTGCAAGTAATGCTTCTTTGGCTTTGTGGGTCAAAACAATTAAAGGTGCTGGGCTTTTAGCTATAGGCATTTCATCACTTTGCAATAACCATTGGACACAATCTGTTTGGGTCTTTCTCAATAGTAGGACCAGAAGGCCAGAAGATAAAAAGAGGGAGTTTTATCTTACAATACCCCAGAAGATAAAAAGAGGGAGTTTTATCTTAAAATACCCCTTTGCATGGTTTCTGAGCATCCTGAGTTTTTTCTGCTGTTCAAATGACACCCTGAACAGCAAGTTGTCAGTGCCGCTGTGTCTTTCAGCAAAGATTTTCTTACTGCTTTTAATTCACTTTATGTAGTGTGTCATCATTTTCTCCAGATGTCAAAACAGAAAATTAGGCAGCCAGCTATTAAAAAGCAGGGAATGCTGAAACTGGACTTTCTGAGTTATATTATCATTCAATTCATAAGAATGGACTATTCTGTAGAGATCTATTTTCTTCCCATAGCTGGAGATGGAGGTAAAAATGAACTTCTCCCTCATTATATTCCAAGTAATGCCAGCAGCTCTACTTTTATTTCTACTCTGAACATTAGATAGACAGCTCAGAGTGGTGATGCCTATCAGATCAACATGTCTATACATTCTGGAAGTATATCTATACCTGTAAATCATCTAGGGATTGTTCTAAATGTTGGCACACGTCAAAATGCAGGAGAGCAACTGAAAGGTCTGACACTGCACATTACATGGGTGCCTTCTGGACCTAAATTTCAGAACATATACTTGCCTCTATTTTGTCATAACTAACAGCAATCCTAATAATCCAGTGGGGTCCACCTAACAGCCCCAGAACGGAGCTGTGCTATTATCAAGTCTGTGCATCCAGAGGGAATTTTGCTCAGCTGTTCAGTTGATAGCTCACAGAAGAAATTTTCCATGCATCAAGGAACATGAAACACTCCAAGTCAGAAGATTATACTGAACCTTCATTTAGCACAAAGGCAATTTGCATCCTTTTGTAAGATGTCTGCTTTTGTACAGCTGAAAGGGAGCATTTCTGCAGACTGCAACAGTAGATCCATGTGCACATATGTATGCACATGAACTCATATGCACGATTCTATAAAGGACAGTGCATCTCTTTCCTGGAGGGAGACAATGCACTCTGCCACCTGCAACAATCATCTGGCACCAAATGAAGACGCTTGACGACTTATGCAACTAAAACAATTACTTCCAAAATAGTTATTTATTTTTCTGAGAATGAACTGGAACGAGTTAAAAAAGCATTACAAATGCAGATCCTGGATTTTCAACTGCTATTGAAAAACCACATTGACTCCTGTGTAATTAACTTTAGCACAGCAGCCAAAATTATTCTCATACCCGATGAGTATTTCAGTACTGTGTGAGAGTTGATAAAATATTCTCATCATAAGAGTAAACAGAAGTATGAACACATGACACCTTAAAGTTTACCCTGAAAGAAAAGCACAAAAACTATCATAATACTATATATTGTGAGAGTCCTTTAATGATATTGTGAGAGTCCTTTAATGAGACATAATGCAGTGATGTGGAGTGCAGAAATGACATGACATGGGACAGAAGTTTAGAGAGAGACAGCTTTCCGTGCTTAATAACACAAAAATATGCAAGAGGGAATGAAACTTTGGCAGGAGGGGTTTCCAGGAATAATGTTAAGTTTAAAAGGGAAGCAGCATACCTTTCCCCTTTTGTCCTGTGTCTTCATTTTTTATACACTTCAGTAAGACTCATACTTGTCATTCATGCTTTAAGCACAAGGGAAGTGCCAGTCTCCATAGGACTTAATCTCCTTACTAGATTTTGTCATCTGTAAAGTTTAAAGAGTCTAACAATATTAAAAATAATTTCTTTTCATTTTAGTATGAGTGCTTGTGTTCTAATGTTAAAATACCTGCGTAGCACTTGGAAATTGGCAGGTCATTTTGGTTTGCAATATCAACTGCTTGGACATGAACATTTTCTTGCAATTTTACCTCAGTATAAAAGTGGCTCATGGAAATCCTTATTACTTCAGTATTGTGCTAGTATTTTCTTTGGCTGGATACAAACATGCAAAATATTAAGTGGCAACTTTTATTACTGCAGAGATGTATTTGTGAGGCTTTTAAAATCTTTGGTGTTTGTCCTAGTGGAAGACATCCATTGTTTCATAGCAATTTCTCTCTCTCTGTGGATGCCCACCTGTGTTCAATGGCAGGTTTTCTTTCACCCCAGTCACCACCTTACACAGCAGCTGGGCACCATCCAGCTCCCGTGCCTTCATTCCCTTCCAGGCAGGCACTGGTACTTTTTCCAGCTTCATTCACTCTTGTGACTCTCCCAGCATCTTTTGGGTTTTATGATCTGACCCAAATGTGATGGATATGAGGGTGAGGAAAACAGGGAGAACTGCTCCAAATGAATTGGCTGTAAAAATATTTGGGCACTCACCACAGAGCTTGGATTTGCACCTGTGCAAAAAAGCCATGACATGTGGCTTTTTTCCTATTTTATTTGGTACATAAAGATACATTTTCACACTGCTTGCTTCAGAGGATATCTCTTTTCCTCGTTTCTTTTCAATTTCTGGGACTGTGAACAAGGAACCAAGTAGTTTGACTGCTGCCTGCTGCAGTCAGTGGAGCATGCCAATCCTCACAGCGTTTGCAAGTACAGTGAAGGAGTTCTGTTAGCTCTCTAATGTCTATCCCTGGAGGAGATGTTTCACTAATCTAATATTAAATTAGATCTTGCATTCCAGCTACTACATAACCAAAGTTAATTTTGGAAAATAATTTAATTACGGTGCTGTGTTACACATGAGCAATAGGTAATGCATTATGAATATTATATGGATTCTATCTACATGAAAAAAATCCCAACTGTTTAATTGTAGAGTTTGTTTACGAAATATTTGAAGTAGATCTACTTAAAAAGAAAAAGAGACAAGACAACAAAATGATTTAATTAAAGAGAAAGAACAGAGAAAATGAAGCAGTAGCTAGTTCTGAGGCAAAATAAGTGAAAAATTAGCCACACCACCACTAACCTGTGGCATTTTTATGTAAAAGAAATGGAAATGCACTGTAATATGCAGAAAATAAAAGGGGAATTAAAGGATATCTTTTTATAGTTCAATGTCTCAGGGTGAACAGGGAGAGTTCATACTGGAGACCAGACTTGTTGGTGAAAAATAAGGAAAGACTTGCACCCATGGAGATACCAAGCCATGCTACCCTTCTAATGCAACTCAGTGGACTAATATGTGATTTGTGAAGTTCTCAATGCTTTTTTTTCCAGTTGTGTTCACTTCCCCCTGTTCACTTCCCTTGCCTCCTATTTTCAGCAGTCACTTTTACTGCTGTTTTCTTTGGTTTTGTGTTTTCATCTTGCTGTGTGCTGTTTGCCATCATTAAAGATCTGCTAAGAGATGAGGTCTGTGCAGCAGACTCTAAGCAGTTTAGGGCTGCTGTTTAATGTGCTGAATGTCTCCAGATGTGGTTTCACAGCCCTTGAGTTCAGCTAACACAACCAGACAGGCTGTCTGGGAGAGATATCATGATATCAAAATATGTGAGCACAAAATTTTTTTATCATAGGCCTTGGACTTTGAAACAGCATCCACAACTAGACCAAGTGAGAGACTCAGAGATGGAAGTTATGTTGTGGTTTGTGATTTTTTTAGTGTTTTGTGGTGGGGAGAATTAACATGGCTGTATGAGACTACCTATTTAAGAGACATTTCTTGAATTCAGCTTCTTGAGTGAGTGAGAGACCATCATCCATCACCAGCTGGTTTGTTTTCAGTGTTTTGTTTCTGGGAATTCTGTACAAAGCTACAGAAAAAAGGCTGTGTTTTTATGAATCTGATGCACCACAATGTTACACTGACATAAACGATGATAATTACATAGTTCAGATTGTTTAATTGGTGATACTTTCAGCAAACAACTAGCTACCTTGTCATAGCAGAAAAAGTTAATTGCAGCATTGTTTGTTTTTCACCTTCACTGTGCTCTCAAAAAAAGTCTTCATATTTCATTTTTTAGTTAAACATAATTCTTTGAAATTTGGATATGTAATACAAGAGCCTAAATAAAATTTATTAATAATTCTATTATAACCTTAGGGAACATTTCTGGAAGCATTGGTGTGACTTTGGATTTCAAGAATGACTTGGAAATATATATTAGGAATCCTTCTCTCTTAAAAATTGACAATAATTTTTTCAGTCTGTCATCTGCCTATCCATCCATCTGGAAGGCTTTGGGAATGTAGGATTGATAGAGGTGAAAAGTTCCCAGCTGTAATCCACTGTTGTGTATAAAAAGGCAGATAAATCAGAGAAAAGGATAAGGCAGCAGGTGCTGAAATCAACTTTTTTCTGGGTTTTTTCTCAACGTATGTTAAACCAGGTAGTTTTTTATCCATTTGGTTAGGATTATCTATTTAATCTGTCTAGAGGTAATGAAATTAGAAATTATGTGTTAATAGCTTGTAAACAATCCGTAAACATTTACACAAGCAATTGTACTCTGTTGTTATATCAGATTGGAAAAAGCCTTTTCTTGTGGTTGTGTTGACACTGAGCTTCTGAACAATGAGATTACATTCAATGAGGGCGCAGAATGAAACACAGGCTTTTCAGCAAGGTTTGTCCAGAATACAGCATTACATCCAATGACCTTGACTGGAACATTGAATTAAAATGAATCTTGCTTTTAAAATAGATAAAACAAATTCTTAATGTCATAAGAGGGGGGAAAAAATTGGAAAATTCTGTTTCTTTCAGCGAGTAGTTCCGTCTACCAAAATGTTTCACATTATAAAAAGCCAAAAGGGTACCTGTTTGAAGTGTGTTTTGAACAAAACCATTCATGGTGGAAGATTTATGGCACTGACTGCTGCAGAACCACTGAAATTCTCTCCCACAAGCTGTCATAATTGCATTTACTTTGCTACCTCTTAAAGCTTTTCTTAAAGGTGGTCTTTATGGCTTATTTACATTTCCGGTTGACTTCAGAAATCTTAAATTCACTGTAACTTTTGTAATGTGATGTTCTTGAGCAGATTTCTCTGCTTGAGGTCTGAACCCAAGATCCAGTTTCTAAAACAAGCAATGTAAAAAATAAAATGCAGTTTTCAGTAAGTCAGTGGCAGAATCATTACTTCAGGGTAGTAACATTGTTGAGGGAGCCAAAAATTGCTATTAACATTTTATTCAACTTCTGCCTACAGATACTTCTTATTACTTTTTATCCCTGATAGCACTGTTTCCACCCTTCTTGTCACTCTTGCTCCTGTTTTCCTCAGGTAGAAGGAAAGCTCAAAAATACATCTGGACAACATGCCTATGATCTTTTTTACATATCTCCCTTTTCTACATATCTCTTCTTGACTGCTGTGTCTTGAAAGAGAATGAAAAGATAGGTTTTTTGCTTTTCTAAAATTAATTTAGATCAAGCTGAGATGCCTTTGCACCACATGTTGCTCTGCAGACAAGTGGGGTAGCTGTGCCAGGTAACATTTTGTAAAATTAAACTCTGTTTTCAACAAAGACTACCACCAACTTGAGGTCTCTAGGAGACTATTTGAATCTTTGCTCGTTTGCTAAACTGATTCCTGATGACTTAAGTAAAGCTAGTTTTTGTAAGCTGTATGCATGCATTTATTTTATAAATTTTTCATAGGAGCAGTTTCTTTCCTCCCTTCCCTGAGAAGGGGAAATTTCCATGGAAAGGTGGACCAAATACTTTCTAAATCCAGATCAGGACCATTTGTGAGAGAGCCTAGGCTTTCCACTGGGCAGAGTGCAGAACTACCCACAGTGGTGCTGCACAGTGGTCCAAAACCAGCACAGACCCATTAGTCATACTGTTGACAAATGTGTCTGGAAGCTGACCTGGAGATGCTGTGCCACAGCTCCAGGAATGTGATTCAGGGGTACCAAAGAACCCAGCCACCAGCAGTGGTTTACGTGTGTAAGGGCAGGGTGCTGATGCAGGCTTTCAGAAGTGTGTCAGATTTTAATGAAGGCTGTATTTCCATGTATAGGTATTTAGGAATTGCTGCCTGTTACAATGAAAGGGCCAGCGTGATTGGCTGCCTCAGGAATCCAGCTTGATTAGTTCTTATATGCAATTAATAATACTGTATAATGCAATTGGACAAAAGTAATTAAAAAAGGGAAACAGAGCTATAGTGTGTGCTGGAATAATTTATAGAAATGTTAGGAGATCTGAACATAGAAATATCTGCTGTAGGCCTAATGTAATTATTTGATTATGAAAATAGACAAAATAATAATTAAGGCAAGGATAACTGTATATCTATTATTCTTTCCAAGCCAGAAGCAGAATGTTAATCAGTTTCCAGAAATTAGGAGATTCATCCCTGCATTGCAGGCTACCCACCTGGTAGTCTCAGTCTCTTATGTGGCATGCTGGTTTGCATAATTACTGTTAATGAAGAAGTCCCTGGTGCAATGAGTAGCTTTATGAATGGTTCAGTCTGGATATTATAAAACTTTCTGGAAAAAGAATTTGGTTAATGATCTGTCTCAGAGCTAGAAGACAGATGCATGGTAATCTGATTTGTGTCTAAGATGGTACAGTGACAAAAAAAAAGTCACTGCTGCTTCAATTAGCTTTTTAGACAAGGCCAAGTCCCATGGCAGCTCTTTGAGAAAGAGTGTTGAGATAAAAGTTTTGCTGGTGGCCGAACTTGATAAATATGTAATTTTTGTTTCAAGGATTGCAAATAAGAAGAAGCACCACTTACCCGAGACATTCTGGGAAAAACTGTATTTTGGGCAATATGTTCTAGGTTGTGATATATGTGTTTTTGGGGACTGAGAGAAGGAACCCTAGATGTTCATAATGAACATCATCATAGGTTTAATTTAATTCAAAACAGTCAATACAAACAATGTAAAGATAATGATCCTGTTTTCTGAACTTTATTTGCTCAGATATTTTGTGATGTGCAACAAAATAGTGAATATTGCCTATTTTAAAAAAGGCACAATGAAACAATATTTTTTCTCTTCACAAACAGTCTGCCTTCATTCCAGGGGTTTTAAAGATGATGGCATTCCTCTCAAGAAATGGTGCTTAACAGTGTACTGAATATTCTGACTGCTTTGGTATAGGAAATATTTTGTCATCATGTAGGTAGTGCCCCGAGTGGGAAGAGATAGCTTTCTATTTTACTTCCACATTCTAAATTGAAGCAGTTCAGAAGGGGGTGGGGGGTTTTTTTGCTGTAACAGAGGTAGCTGTCAGGACAAAGCTTCAGCCATGACAGCCAAAACTCCAAATTTGGAAGAAGTGTTTCCTAACATAGGAAAAGAAATGCAGGAATTCAGGTGGCAAAAAAATGTTCCTCACAGTCACTGTCCGAACTGTAGTTCATCAAGTGCCTTTTTAAATTCCAGTCAGCCCCACAGGCTAACACAACTATAAGCAGGGTTATAGCTTTTATTCTTGGCCTTAATTACAGGAATAAGTGATTCTGTCTAGGAGGTTCAGGAAGTTTAAGGGTATATACCCTTGTTATTTCAAACCAGTCTGTTTTAATGGCTTGCCAAGGTTGAAAAGAAGTAGGCTTGTTTTCTGTCACCAATATGTAGATCTGAGTGCTAGCATCAGGCAGCAGCAAGAAAAGAGAAAAAATATCCTACAGTGAAAGATAAGTAAAATCTTCCTTCCACTGTGACCTTTCCTTTACCCTTTTCCAAGATCTTTAAATGAATCTATAATACTTCTTGTATTCTTCGCAGTAGTCTGATGCTGAGCAGGATATGTTTGTCAGACAATCAGATTTGTAAGCTCCATGCCTCTGTGTGTAGTTCAGAAGACTTGTATTTGGGTGGATACAGACATGACAGTTTGGGTGGAATCACACCTGTGCTTAGATCATAAGATAAAATATCTTATGATCTAAGTTAATAACTAGTATCTGGATCTACTTAGAATAAATTCATCTTGACTATTACATCACTATTTTTCAAACATTTGATCTTGATTTTGTGGATAATGCCACCATTTTCTCCCACACTAGAAAGTACTTGGATACATCATTCTCATGTAAATATAATCCACACTGAATTCACCAGTAGGGTTTTGAGGCAAAAGGCCTGCTACTTTTGGTTGGATTTGTAGACAACTTCAAATGATCTCATCTGAGTTATTCTTGTATATGATTCTACATGAGTATAACCATAACTCACCAAATAGGAAGTTGGAATACATTTTTTCACACAAAAACCTTCCTGTGAGCTTTGATTTCAACTGAGGGGAGAGTGAATGCATTTGATGCAAGTACTGCTTCACAAAAATCACTTGGAGAATTACAAGAGTTTTAAAAATCCACCAGAATCTAAATAATTTAACCATTAATCATACACCACACTGAGTGCGTAAAAAGTGAAGCAATTTTCACAGAATTCACAGAATTCCACAGAATTTTGACAGAATATGGCACAATTCTGTGCTGCAATGAGGCATATGCAGGAAACACTCAAATGTTTAGTGACTAGTCACAGAACAGAAGCAGAAAACAAATGTGAAGAACACAGGCAAATAGATTTGTAAAATCAAGACTGTTTTTTTCCAAAGGAAAGAGTGGTTGTCTCTAACAAAGCCATGCACTATGATAGGAGACTTTGTTAACTATTCCAATCTCCATGACCATGAAGAAGATTTCAGGTTCTTCCTGGCAGGAATTAACAGATATGCATATTTTCAAATGCAAAACAACAAAGTCATGGGAAGGGTGCTTCTTTTGCTATGTTTGTGTAGAAAATAACAGCAGATTATGTAACAGAATAGGTTCAATGGCACATTCAATGTGACCAAATGGACAATACAGATTATATATTCCCTGTAACAAAATCATATGTGTTAATTAGAAATCTTCATATAATCTTATCTCTCACTACATTGAATCATAGAATGTGCTGAGTTGGAGGGGACCCATCAGGATTATAGAGTCAGCTCCTGGCCCTACAGGACAGCCCTATGAAACACTCCATGTGCCTGAGAGCATTGTCCAAATTCTTTCTTCAGCTCTGTCAGGTTTGGTGTTATGACCAGTTCCCTGGAGATCCTGTTCTGGTGCCCAGCCACCCTGTTATGAAAAACTCTTTCCTAACATCTGACCTAAACCTTCTCTGACTCAGCTTCCTGCTGTTTCCTCTAGAGCTATAAATGGTCACAAGGCTGAAGAGACTGGTACCTGCTCCTCTGCCTCCCGTGTGAGGATGTTGAAGACTGCAATGTAGTAAATAAAAATTAATGTTGTTTATTGTCTACGTATCACCCCGTCTCTTTTTTTCACCTTTGCCAATGGGAAGCCCTGGATAATATTCAATTTTCTTATTAACTGATAAAATCATAGGATCAGTTAGGTTGGAAAAGACCTTTAGGATCATCATATTCTACTTTTGATCTACCTCTGTCAAATCCCCCATGACAGCATATCCCTAAGCACCTTATATACGTGTCTTTTAGATACCTCCAGGGGAGCATGACTCATCCACTTTCCTTGACAGCTCCTTCCAGAACTTGGCAAAACTTTTTTTAAGAAATATTTCCTTATATCCAATGTATAACTCCCCTAGCTCCACTTGATGCCGTTTCTCCTTGTGTTGTTGTGTGTAACCTGGATGCACCAAGCAATCCCCACCTGGCTACACCCGCCTTTCGTGGAGCTGTAGAGAGCGATAAGGTCCTCCCCGAGCCTCCTTTTTACCAGGCTAAACTCCCTCAGCTCCCTCAGCTTCTTCCCATTAGTCTTATGCTCCAGACCCTTTCCCAGCTCTGTTGCCCTTCTCTGGACATGCTCCAAGACCCTCAACATCCTTCTTGTAGGGAGGGGTCCAGAACTAAACAAAGGACTCAAGGTGTAACCTCCGCAGTGGTGAGTACAGGGGGACAGTCACCCCCCTGGTCCTGCTGACCACATTATTGCTGAGGATGCCATTGGCCTTCCTGGGCACACTCATGGCTCATGTTCAGGTGCTGTCCACCAGCACCCCAAGGTCCTTTTCTGCTGGGCAGATTTCCAGAGACTTTCCCCCAAGCCTGTAGCGCTGCGTGGGGTTGTTGTGAGCAGGGACAGGATTTGGCACTTTGCCTTGTTGAACATCATAGAACTGACCTCAGTGGATCAGTCTATTTTATTCAGGTCCCTATCCACAGCCTACCTCACATCAGTGGCTCCTGCCCAACTTGGTGTCCTCCACAGATGGACTGAGGGTGCACTGGATTCTCTTGTTCAGATCAATAATAATTATTAAATGGGGCTGACAACAGGCATTCTAGAAAAAACCTTATGGATGGCCTCACAAACTTGCATGTCATGCTACTTATAATTATGTCAAGCTTCTTCTTACAGTATTATGGGAAATAGGACACTTCAGCCTCCTAGAAGATTTGTTTTTAAGTGGTTGAGGTACAAAAGAAGTATTTTAATGTTGTGGATGATCAGCTGGTGCATTACAGAAATTCACAGCTCTTGATGCATTTCTTGTACACTTTATTAAGGCAGAAATGAGAGACACATGATAAAAAAATCCAAGAGAGCATATGCTTTGGAGAAAGCTTTCTCATATTTTTCCAATGGTTTCAGTGTTAGAAAAAAAGGACAGGGGGAAGAAAGCTCACTTCAATGCTTCTTGAAAAATTCAGTGGAAACTCCTGTTGCTTCTGAGTGTTTCACAGATATGGAACAGCATGCTAAACATAGGAGACCTCTCCTGAATCCTATTATTCCTGAGTTCAACAATAACAACTGAGTCTTCCTTTGTGTGTGTGTGTATTAGAGCAATGAAAAGTAAAAGGTTGTGCAAGCATCTGGTGTGACTTATGGCTTTTCTCAGAAATCTTCACTATAGATTCTTATTGTCTTTTGCTGTATTTCTGTTACTTTTGACCTTTAAAGATCTTCTGAATGCAGCTAAATAATACTTCAGGAGGCTGGTATGTAAATGGTAGAAAGATCAATATTACTCTCCAGTGTGCAAATCTTCCCACCTTATTACCTGGTCTAGTTTAAATATCTGGTGTTATTTTTTGCTTAACATGTCATGAGAGCTGGGAAACAAATCTACTGGAAGAGTCTTACTGAAGCCCAAAACAAATAAGAAAATAATTTTTCAAGGTCCTCAACAATCTGAAGTGCTGTTTCCCCTCTGATTTAAGGACCAACCTGCTGGTACAGTAGCTCTAAATTTGTTGAATTTTAATTAAAATTTGGAAGCAGGGAATATCCAACCTGGTAAATGTCATGTGAGTCATTTGTAACGTATAATTTCATGGATCTCATCAAATACAAGGGACATTTACCGGGTGCCAGTGTTAAGGAAACTTCCCCATCTGACCATTTAAAGGACTCTAGCAGTCACACTTCCACTACCACAGACTTCAACTGCTGAGCACGAAGTCCCTTCGAAAAAGGCACCCCACACATGCCACTCTCACGTGGTCAGACAAGGTTTCCCTACCAGCTCAACACCAGGTTTCCCTTTTGAGAGACTCAGATGTATTTTTCCATAAAGCAGTTTATTCTGTTACTCACAGAAACAGCTGGAGCTGGTTCCTCCTCCAATGACAGACCCCCCTCACAGTCCAAGGGCAAAGCTATCTCTGCTCCTCCTGAGCCATCAGCTCGTGCTGTGCCTCAGTGTCTGCTCTCCTGGCTGCTGTTACAGGTCCCAGGTCCCTTTGTTGGACCAAGGATTGGCAGTTCCTGGCATCATGCCCTGGGCTCCCACCGTGAGCTGAACCTGCAACTCCCAGCACAGCTGCACCTGAGCTACCTGCCCTGAATATGTTCCTCAATATTAGCTGGAGATGATGGGGAAACTCAGTGGGTTGTACTGGTTTTGTTGAGTACGACTTGAGTTGGGACAGTGTTTTGCCTTTTCTGTATATCTTCAAATGGATATGCTGTACATTTTTTTTTTTGCATTTGTTAATAGATTTCCACATTTCTGTTTTTAAGAATTTGTCATGTAGGTCTATGTTAGGCTCACAGAGGTCTGTTTGACTCCTCTTCCAGGTATTCCAGTGAGTGAGTGCATATTTGGAAGTGGGTTGTGATTCCTCAGAATATGATCTTTTGCCATTAATTTTCAACATTAGCATATAAAAGTAAGAAACAAATTCCTTAACGAGCTGAGCTGTTTTTATGAAGCTGCTGAATCTGAATAGGAGTAGGTGGAGGTCCCCTTTCTTGTCTGTTCCTTCAGTGCTCAGAATGAAGAAAATTCTGTTATCCTCTGTATGCAGAGAATCGTACCCTGTCATCAACAGGTTCTTCATTTTGCCATTCCCAGCTTTTTGTTCTCATTTCAGATGACTGAGCATAGCCTGTATCTGGGGCATTGCTACGCTTATGTTCCAAGGTACAGCTGGCAAAGGCAATTATTTGAAGCGTTGTATTCTCATAGGAAATCTATGCCAGTTTAGAGCAAGATGCAGACAACCCTTAACAGGTGCATATTAGGTTTTGACATGCTTCTTCAGCACATGGTGAAATTAGAATTACTAGAGGGGAAAACAAATTCACCCTACATCTACTGAACTTCTACCTGTGGCAATTTACAGCTTTTATTCCTCCCGTTCTCATATACCAAGAGAGACAGCATCACTTCCTTTTTGTTCAACAGAAGTACTTCTCCCTCTGAAATAAGGAGTGCCTTAACCACAATTTTCTGTCTCTCATTTTTCTCTTACACATCCCTCAGGAGAGATAGAAACCAGTTAGTTTAAGCCAGGTGACAGGCTGAGGTGCTTAACTTATGCATAGGACTGAATTTCTCATGAGCTTCTGAAACAGTTTTTAGTCTTTGCATGGTTTCAATGATAGTAGGTAAGAGAAAAATGCGAACGAAAAAGTCTCTTTTAATTTTTACAGTTTTGAAATGGACATGTTATTTCTACTTTCATAAAACATTGAGAAAAATTATCTTGAAATCTCCAGCTTTTTCTATCTGCATCTAATTTTGGTTAGTATATCCTTCAAATTAAGATATAGAAAAGGAGGAAGAGGGAGAGGAATAAGAGGGGTTTAGAGTAAATTCAAAATAGCTTTGCTTTTGGGAGAAGCTTATGAGGGGATTCAAAAAATTTCAATGTGAGTTACTCTCACAGCTTGGTCTGCATAACAAAGAGGTTATGCCGCCTTGGGACTGGTGACTTACTGAACATGACAGCAGGCTCTTCAGAGGGCTTGTCCTGCTACTCAGATCTGCAAAATCTCAGACAAATATCACCATTGCAAAACCTTTCCTTCTCTTCTTCTCGCTGTATTGTCTCTGATTTTTCTCCTTTTGTTCCTGCTACAGCCCTATTGTAGAAGCTCAAAGCAGTAACCCTCAGCTGCCGCTCTGCAGAGAAGTGCTGCAGTGCTGCTGGAGGAGTGTCAGATGGAGGCCAGGTAAGCTGAGAGGGGCAGCTATCCAAAAATGTTTTGCTAATTTAGAGATGTGCCTGAATTTTCCAAGATTTATCTCTCAGCCTTTCCTGTCCCCGGAGGTCTCGCAAGCAGTTCTGACTAGACCCTCCTTTCTCTGTACTCAACATATTCCCACTTTGAAAATATTGCTGAAAAGGAAAAACTTGCATTTAATAAAATGCCTGGGAAAATGATTGCTGTTAAACACCTTGGAGGCAGAAATTCATTCTGCCACCATACAGAATAACATCACCTTCTGTACTGCTTCTGAAATAATTGAGCTATTTTTGCTGCATAGAGGGAGCAATGAAAAGTAATATAAAGCATAGCAGACAGTGATTAGTAAATTGATGTCTCAGCACCACTGAGCCTAGATCAATACCTAAATCCACAGATAGACTGGTTGCTTTAAAAACGCTTAAAAATAGAGAATATAGCGCAAAAAGTGTCAGAATTTGTGGGGTGAAAGATAGTCCTTCAGCTACTTTGTGCCAGACCCATCTGAAATTAACTAGGGTAGCACGTAGTTTCCAGCAGAGGCACTGAAGGATTACTGCTGATACTGAGTCTTTTTGTTTGTTTGTTTATACTCTTCCATGCTTTGCCAACCAAATAGTTTAGCTGGGAGGAGGGATTTCTTTTTATTAGTAGACTGAAAGACTTAATGTTCATAACAGCCTCCAACCTGGTAGAAAGCTGCTCTCAATTTAACAGGTTATAATTTTCTGTCTTCCCATATTTCAGGATTTTTATCTGTATTTGTTTGGGTTTTTTTGTGTAACAGCTTTTAAGAGATGGAGCCCAGATTCAGCAAGATACAAGGCAGCACAATAGCACAGCTTGATATAGTTGCATAAATGTTTATCTTTCTTGTAGTGACCTTCTTGTCTAAAAAATAACAGAACTGAGCACTTGAAGACTTCACAGGTGAGATGACAAAAGAAAGATGTAAAAGAGTTGTACCATTGCTCCTTGATGGATGCAATTTAAAAGTGGGACTGCTGGCTGCAGGTTGACAGATGTGGTTTTACCCTTTTCTCTCAGAACAACCTTTTTCGCCTTCCTACTAGAAAGGCTTGAATGTGCCAGCATTCTTGTTGTGGTCCAATTGAAAATAAACAGCTAATTCTGCTGACTGCAAGCCTGAAGTTTTGGGTAAAGCTATGACTTGTCAACTGAAGGCTGGAGTGAAGAACAGGAAGGTCTGACTGCTGTGGTTGGTCACCATGGCTAGGAAACTCTTTGCCAGGCTAAAACTATGCTGTGTGGTGCTCTGGAAGATGAGGGCAAACTGACAACTGCTGTCCTGTCGGGTGGCACACAATTTTCAAGACAAACCTCCTCAATACAAGTGTACTGCAGCAGGTGAAGCAGAATGCACAGCAGCGTACTGAATATAGCTGTCAGCTGCAGAGAGTGCAATGTGAGAGAAACTTTCAACCAACTAAAGAAGCTGAATATTACCAACAATAGGCTGAAAACTCTGCAAGACTCAAATTAAGAATGATAGCACAAGCTTTCATATGAAAGTAACATCAAAGAGACCCTTTATTAACTCATGTGTTAGGCTTACAAGCGCTTAAAAAGTTTTATTGTAGATCTTATCTCTAGCAGAATTACCAGTTTCAAACCAATGGCTACCGTTGCATGTCTTCCCAGACTACTACATTTTCTTGGATACAGATATTAGAAAGGCAGTGCCTTGTGCAAAGTAAAGTTGCATGAATTTGTTTAGCTCATCAGTTTGAAGTTCATAAGAAAAGAGGCAATTCTCAGCATGAATAAATCATGGAATATAGTTCAAAGGATTTGTAAGAATCACAATTGACCTTTTGAAGAATTATTGTGCTATAAAAGATGTGATGACCAACAATATGAGTAGGAAAGTGAAAATATTCAGTCTGCTAGAATTAGGAGAATGGGTTTTCCCTTCAAAGGCTATTTGATTCTATATGAAAGTACTATACTGGAAGAAGCAGCTGTCTATTTAAAATAACAGCTTGCCAATGACGTTGGCAAGCTCTTGTTGAGAACAGGAAAGTCTGACTGCTGTAAATCAGCCCCAGTAAATCAGCAGATTTCACTTGTATGAAGGAAACCCAGCAGAAGAGAAGATATGGTTTAATTACCTACAGGTAGAGCTGCAAATTTTAATCAGTGACTATTTATAACAGTACTATGGTGAGTGAAGACTAAAGCCCTTAGGCTTGAATTTCTACTTCTGCAGATTAGGAATTAGATCAGTCTGCTTTAATTAAAACAATCCACCAAAGAATCCAATTTTTACAAAAAGGGCTAAGTGTTTTTTTCCTCCATAATGTCTTCTTCAGAAGAAACATTCTTGGCTCCAGAGGACTGAGTTTACCTTGCCAAATTAGGATAGCTGCCTGTAGTCCTCTACAGCAGTATTGCTTGCTGTGCTACATGTCTTGCTGGTGGGGGATGACATATACAGTGATAATTCATCGCATGCTAAAAAATACCTGAAATAGGCAAGATGCATCACACCGTGGAACTGCACAATTCTTTTTGTTACATGTACAGGAAGATGAATTAGACAGTATTTTAGATTCCTAAAGTAAGAGTAGGTATATCACTTTTGAACTGTTTGTCAAAGACTCACATCAACTATACAACCCCTTCCAATATTTTATTCAATCACTCAGCTGAAATAGTCTCATTTTTACTTCCCATTTTTACTTTCCCTGGAGGACTGGTTGCTCTCCCATACCCCTGTCAGTCTCCAGCACTCTTGGGAAGTCCCTTTTTTTTTTGTCTTGTCAATACTTGCAGTGATAGAGGAAACATTTGCTTTGTTCTGTGTTATTCAACTCCTGCTTTGCATCATACTGTTTACCATAATATCCTTACTGAGTTTCTTGCTGCTGGCTTTCTTTGAAATCAGACTCTGAGGACGATGACCAGAAAAGAGGAGAACTTTATACTTTAGGCAGATGAATATCAGAGTGAGGGAGACCAGGTAGATGATGTCTCATTTTGCATTCATATGACTAATATTGCTCTAATTGCAATACTTGTCTTAAGAATTCTGTCAATTGCTGATATTTTCTTTAAGGTGAAAATAGAACATATTTGCTAATCTCTGGTGAGTGTTGGTGGAAGGGGCAAAAAACCTCTTTTGCAATAAGTCACAAGAATTTTGACAAGTGGGGCACTGTCTGTACCTATTTCACAACTGTGATATAAGACTGAATTCAAGTTTGATCGACAGTGAAAGCTGTGGTGTATCTGTGTACCAGGGCTCTGCTTGCATCCCTGCCCTGTCAGTCCTCACTTCCCTCTCTGTGTAGTTTGCACACCACTGGTTGAAGGCAGATAGGCCAACAAAAGGCAAAGGAGTTTTTCACAGGCACCTTCACAGCAGAGCAACAGAAAACAAGGTCCACAAGCTCTGGCAAAGGAGCTTGTGGAGAGTCCTGAATCCCTCTGTACCCTGGGGGAGCCCCAGTGTGCTCAGGTTCCCTGTCAGGCACTTTTCATATGCATTGATTAGTCATTTCAGTGGGAATATCAGTGACAGTTCCTGCTGGGGAAGAAGGTTGTGAACAAGTTGAATGCAGATTTGAAATACTCAGTAGAAACTGTGCCTGCATTTGCAGACAGGGTCCCAGAAGACAGGTTTTTACATGCAGCTGGGGATGACCAATAGTAAATGGTCATGTGTATGTTTGGGGCCATAGGTGAGCTGGGTCATAACAATGATCCAGAACTGTGATTTGGCACATCCTGTTTAATTCTGCTGAAGATGCCACACAGATGCTTGCAACGGAACCTCCATCAACATCTGGACAGAAAATGCCCCATGTGTTTGGGAGCTTCAGTCTACCATGTAAATACAACCCTATTCAAAAAACCTTGAAAAATTAATATTTTCTATAAAGGTTCTGTCTGTGTGTGTCTGTCTGGGACAGGAGAGACAATAAGGCCCAGCCTAACTCTGGACCTTTGGGAAAATCAGCATAAAACATGATACAGGAAGAATGTTATATTTTTTTCTATTTTTACCTTTTGAGATAGTTTTATTTGGTTGCAAAATGGTGATCTCCACAGATGAAGAGTGGTCCAGAAGTTAAGGTTTTACACAGAAGGCAGTTGCCTTCTTTATCAAAGTTTTCTTTGTGATCTTGAGCACATTCTTCTCTTTCTTGGATAATGGGGGCTGGATAAGTATCATCAATTGAGAAGTATATCTGCAGGGAGAAGATTAATAGTACTTGAGGAATCTAATCTCTCAGACAAAAGCAAAATGAAGCCTTGTGACTAGAAGTTCAAATTAGAAATAAATGATGGAATTATTGGAAAGTTTTTGGACTGTCTCAAATGATATATGTGATTAACCAACAAAAAATGTGTATTTTTTTTTTCCACAGCAAAAGGGAAGAAATATATTCTACTCTTATAACAACTCAAACTACCACTTATTTAAGTATTTTAGTGAAAAGCTTCTTTAATACTGGATTTTTCTAAATCCCATATTGTAGCCAGCAGAAACTATCCACCACTTTAAACCTAGTTTTGTTAAAAATCTATCTAAAATGACACAATGAAGTCAATTTTGCTGAAAGGTGCAAAAGGCAATTTAAATTCATTTTTGACATATATAGCCCCACTCAACAGTTAAGGTATAGGCCAAGGTATTACCTAAACACAAGGTATTGCCTTCCCACCAGCACTCTGTGGAGCATTATTATGCAAATTCTACCTTTTGCAAGTTAGGAAGGAGAACTTTAGAGAATGGATCTTTATAACACACAGGAGTGTGTATCTGTGTTTTTAAAAGAGATAGCATAAACTATTAATTTTATTCAATTTAAACAAAAGGCCATGCATCCCTCATTTATTCCAGTGTAAGTACAGTGCAATTCAATTCAGGTGGCTTAGAATGTGAGGTATATGGACAGAAAGAGGATCATTCTATATAAATGTAGATTTAGGCCCTTTCACAAATTAAACAGTCTGGCTTATGTAATCATAGGCCAAATAACTACACATGTAAGTGTTTGCCATTACTAATAAATGTTTAACTTCCTGTTAACTCTAATTTTCATGCAGCAAAATGTAGGAAGAATGCAAATGAAGGCAGAATAGTAGCAACGCTTACTGTGTTGAGGCTCAGCAATTATTTTGATACATAAGGTAAAAGAGGAGAAACGAATGAGGCTTGCATGTGGAATACTTTCAGCTTAAATCATAGAATTTTGCAGGAATTTCATGTAGACATTGGTATGAAATTCTTCTGACATCCAGAAGATGTTAGCTCAATGTTAGCTCACAAGGGGTCACATTCTGGACATATACACAAAAATCAGTGAAATACATATATGTCTCTGTGTGTGTGTGTGTATATATATATACACACACACATGCCCACCCACACCCCCCCCCCCAATCCATCTATCTATCTATCTATCTATCTATCTATCTATCTATCTATCTATCTATCTATCTATCTATCTCCAAGGCCCCTGTAGTGTCAGTTGCATAGGAGGGAGAGAACAGCACAGTTGAAAAAATGAGCCACACAAACAGTCAATGTAAATGTTCAGCTTATTAACTTATTTTCAATTTCTAGTCATGAAAAATTTAGAACATTTAGTATTGGGCTACCTGTCCTTAGCTTGAAATTTACTTAAGGGGAAGGAACTCTTTTGAATAAATATTTTTCTGCATTATCACTGTTTTATGTTTTGATGCTGTGCAACTTCCTCTTCCATGACCCCATAGATTTCATTTGCTGTGAGAGTGTGTTGGTGCATGGAGGGTCAAGTTGTCAAAGGCTGGGCTGAAATTTTGTGGAAATATAGAGGAAAGGAGATGCAGAGAGCAGGAATAACAGACTGTGAACTGGTATATTCTATAGCAAGCTGGAAGGCTCCAATCCAAGTACAATAATGAGTTTGGCGGCTGGGTTTTCATTTATGCAAAATCAACTGTCATCATTCCAAAAGACTAAAGGTATCCTGAAGGGACTACAAATGTAATTTATGCCAAATTAAAAACCTTACAGCATGCAGGATACTTTTAAAATGATATCTGTATAACTGGAAAATCTAGACCTTGGTATATAACTGCTGATTTAATCCGCAGCTCCTCTGGACAATGTGTTCCTGTGCCTCACCACCATCACAGAAAATAACTTCTTCCTAATACCTAGTCCAAACCTACTCTCTTTGTGTGAAGACATTCCTTCTTCTCATATCACTGCATGCCCTTGTAAATAGTCCCTTGATGTCTTTCTTGATGGCTTCCTTTGGGTACTGGAAGGCCACAGTTGGGTCGCTCTGAAGCCTTTCTTTCTCCAGATATTACAATCCCAATTGTCTCAGTCGTTCCTCATAGGAGGGGGGCTTTAACCCTCTGGTTGACTTGGTTACCTCCCTAGTGGATTCACTCCAACAGGCCCATGACCTTCCTGTGTTGGGACCCCAGAGCTGGATGCAGGGTTCCTGGTGGGGTCTGCTCATCAAAGCAGAGCAGAGCAGAGCAGAGCAGAGCAGAGCAGAGGGGCAGAATTCCCTCCTTCCCACGCTGCTTTGGCTGCAGGTGAGGACACAACTAGCAGTCTATTGGCCACTATCTTCTGGATGCGACAGTGCAGCCAATTCCTTATTCATCTGACAGTCCTCTTGGCAAAACAATCCCTATTCATTTGTCCTAGGTAAACTAGGTGACCCAAAAAAAGAAAAAAAAATTGTATGTGACTTATTTCCTCTACATCAATCCCCAAAGTCTGACTCTCTCTCCACAAGTTTTTCAGCACAATGTGGCCAGCAGGGCAGGGAGGGGATTCTGCCCCTCTGCTCTGCTCTGGTGAGAGCCCACCTGGAACCCTGCATCCAGCTCTGGGGTCCCAGCACAGGAAGGAAGGACATCAGGCTGTTGTAGTAAGTCCAGAGGAAGCCACCAGTGAATCAGAGGGATCAAGCACTGCTCCTATGAGGAATGACATATCTCTCCTTATTGGTGAAAGGGAAGTGGTTAAAACTAAGGGGAAGTAACAAATTTTTGAGTTCCTAACCTGTTTTTTGTTGTAAACCAAGACATAAATTTAGATAGAAGGATGCTGTGGAGAACCATCTCAAAGTCCTTTCTGATAAATTACATCTGCTGCCCTTCCCTTGTCCACAAGTGGAGTCACTCCATCACAGAAGTTCTGCAGGTTGGTCAGGCAGGACTTGCCCGTGCTGGCTGTCCCAAATCACCTCCCGGACCTCCATGTGCCTTAGCACAGCTTCCAGCAGGATCTGTTCCATGATCTTCCCAGGCACGGAGGTGACACTCACAGGTCGGTTGTTCCAGGGGTCCTCCTTTCTACCCTTTTTAAAGATGAGTACAATGTTTTCCCTTTTCCAGTCACCTGGCACTTCACATGACAGCCACAACTTTTCAAATGTTATGTGTTTATATAATTGTACCATAATCAAAGCTTAAATGGCTTCAAATTATAACAGAATTCCCTATAAATTAGTATATATTTAGCATGTATATTGGAAAATGCATTGTTAAGCCTTTAGTATCAAAGCAGTATATTTTTATCTTAGGATTTAGAAATGCACAGATATTTCTATATTCCATTCTTAATAAATATGTGTTTTTAAAAAGAATTTTCAATAAATAATTTTTTCATTGACTTTTAAGCAAATTGAAACAATATATTTTATTATATTTTTTAAAAATTCTACTACAAATAAACCATAATTCCATTGTTGCCAACAAAGCTCTCACCTCAAAAAAAACAAAGAATAGCATAAAAAAACTAATGTCAATTAGAAATACTCCAAAGCAATCTTATAAATTCAAAAGGAGTTTTTCAAATATTTCAACTGGTTTGCATAGAGTTTCATGCAGAGTTTAGCAGCATCATCACAGCTCCTGGAGCAGGTGGAAATTCTGACTGTGGTCTCACCAGGGTCAGAGGGGTTTTTTTGATTATTAGTTTTTACCACAAATGACTTTCTATTAGGGTGCCAGACAATCAGTTTCCTTGTCCTCTCTGAGCACGCTCATGTTTGTAAACACATCCATTCATCACCTTGTCTATATGTGAGATTAATAAATTTTGTGGCTGTTGCTTTGTAGTAGTGCCTCATGAAGTATTACTTACAACTGAAATCTGTCCCAAAGAACAAAAAAAAAGTCTGTATTTGGGACTTCTAATTCTAGCACAAAAGGTGAACCCATTCTAGTTTCTTTGAGAATAGTAATTGCCAACCTTTTGGTTTTAACTAAGGGAAACACGAAGTGAAACATGGTCTCTCCCTCTCTTCCCAAGATCTCAGACCTTAAGTTCAGTGGATACAAGAAACAGGAGGAAAAATAATTTGGAATGAATAAAACTATGAGTTCTTTTCCCAAGCATTTCAACAATCACACGGAGATTGACTTCAGCTTATTAAAATGCATTGCCACGGACTCAGCAGGCTGCATCTTATTTTTATGTCTCATTCACTCTTCAAAGCTTGCTTTGTGGTGTTTGCTATTTTGTGATGAGCTGTTATATGCAGGTCTGTGGTGCTAAACCCTGTAAGCACTGTCTGATGGATTACAGTTTGCAAACAATTTCCCCCACCAAAAGTCCATTTGGCCTGACTAAAGATAAGATATCAGTATCTCAGGGTATATTTATTCCCAAGATATGTTTCTATTTAATTAAATCTTTTTCATTTCTTTCACATGTGAAATATTAGCTTCCTGTTATTAAAAAAAGGAGATAGCAGAGAGAGAGAAAGCATTTTCCTGTAATTACAGGGCATAAACCCTGTCAGAGAAAAGATGCAGACCCCTTATTATATCACTTTTTCTTTCCTTTTTGCAATCTTTTTCTGTATTGCTGATAGCTATCAAACATCATGGACATATTTTTTCTACCTGCATAGTGTTCAAGTAAAATCTGTCCCAGAAGACAGGTTTAAATAATTTAGGAGGCATGTCATGTTGAGGAAGGGATCTCAAGTGTGTGAAGTTTGTCAATGTATACAAAATAAAGCCAAAGTGTTGGTCTTGCTGAAGAAATAGAGGCCAGCTACACAACAATTGGTGCCAAACCTACTGTGGGCTGGCAGTCGGGAACAAGGCATTTAGGTGTTTAGGTGACTTTGAGCTCAGATTTTGGATGTACCTATCAAAGACATCCTTATTAACTATATATATATCCTATATATAGTTTGAACATCCCTTTATTTGAACTTCATCCTGCTCAGCCTCCAAGACTTTTCTTTCAATAGGAATGTGAGGGACTTTTAAAACTCAGTGGCCTTTATTTTAGGCTAATTTGTGTGGGAATGTGCATGTTCAATACTCTTGAAGTAGCTTCTGACAAGACATGTGCATGTGGGTAGAAAGACTGGGAGAAGAGATATTCCACTTGAATAAGAAACTAGAGATGCCATCCTTTCCATTACATTGTTTAATAACTTTTTTGATGACTGGAAGAGTGTACACATGAAACAGATTTTTCTTCAAGGAGAATGAAAACTTGCAGGCAATTTTTTTTTTACTTTCTAAAGTCTGTTTTTAATGGGAATTAGAAATTCTGGAAATAGAAATTTAAATTGTAAAGAACAAATTGCGATTTTGCAGACCTTTTGTCCATTCCATCTTATGTAATTTCACATAAGCTTACAGTGGTCTGCAGCAGGAGTCTGTAGGAAGATTTTCTGCAATGTTGCCTAGGTTTAAGTGACTATTTACTTGTTGCAGGTATGCACATGCATACCTGTACGTCTGTCCAGGTATGCATGTGCCTTACAGTAAGGTATGCACCCATTTAAATACTCTTAACTGGCTTATTTTTTAAGTGATCTGTACTTTGTTCTCTTGTTTTGTCTTCCCCGAAGATGACTGGAAAGTAGATTTACCAGAGATCCATGTGATTTATGAGATTTATGAGCCTAGTGCTGTAAAACAGCTTTCCAGGGTCCCATTGGATGTGATGATTACTGGGGGTCTGACCCACACAGGCATTGAATGGGGTGCCTGCCCCACTCCTGGGAGGCTGTGCTGTGTGGTGCAGATCTGTACCAGCCGCCCGTGCAGGGCTGGCAGTTCCCAGGCCACCTTACAACTCCGTGGTGCCTTTTCCTGGCACGCACGGTGCATCTTGGTGCCTGCTGACAGCATGGAGCATGCCAGGCTGCGGTGCACATGCACATTCTTAGCAAGCTGGAAACTTCTGTAAAACACAGTTAATCTGTTTTATCATTTTCCTTCATTCGTGCTGTTTAAGTTTTTCACGATCCTCTTAAAGTAAGGATTCCCACTGTGCTTGATAGGGGTTGTTTTACATTGTCCATAGGACGGACAAGTAAAAGGGGAGAAAATATCTGTACACATGAAAAGTTTTGGTTTAGAGAGATTTATCCACTTGTCCAAAGCACAAACCTGTCCCTGATATTGCTTTCAGCCTGATGGCTTTTACTTGTGGTGGACATGTCCTGAATCCTAGAGAACCAGTTGGTCTTGGTACCCAACCAGCTAGATCTGGATTTCTTGCTTACCAATATATAATCAAATTCACTGTGCTACACTGTATAAAATCTCTATAAAAATTACTATTGTATAATTAAAATTGATATAAATTGTATAAAATGTTGTATAAAATTGTATAAAATACTGTATAAAATTGTATAAAATCTTGTATAAAATTTATTTAGGCATCTATATGTGCAGTATTAGGTGCAGATACATATAGTGATTACAGCAAATATTTAGAAACCTAAAATGCCCTGGTCACAGAAGGCAAAATTTATCCTAAGTCTTGGAACATGCCAGATTTGATAGTTTCAGAAGGACTTTTATGTGCTCAGAAACTTTCTAAATTCAGTGGATTTTTTTCCCTGCCACTCAGCTGCTAGACCCTGAATTACTGGCTCTTTCTGACCTGTTCTTTTAGATATTTTCCTCTTGTCCTATCATTCTTTGACACATAAAAAGGGAACTCTATGTCTAAACCAGTGAATATACATTAAAAGGGAATCATGGCCTATCAAGAAAATTACATTCTCTTTTCCTTATCCTGTTTTAGATTGTGAAAGTTTTTTTTCCAGCCCTATTTCACATATTACTTTCTTTACTATATTGAATGATAGTTTGCATTTAGTGGTTTCCAACTGAAGATCATATAGTGCTTTGGAAGCATATAGAAATTCATAGTACCTGTTATGTAACATCTGAGACAAATGGGCTGGAAATAATTTAAGCCAAGAGCAGGGGCAAATTGCCAAAGATTTTGTACAGTAGCAGAAGGGACTTGATCGAAGGCTATTCAGAAATGCATGAGGTATTTTTGACAAAAGAATTCAGGCAGCTGGTTTGAAGCATCCAGTTTGGAGTAATGAAGGTGTTATCCTGGCACCATCCTTTCCTGTCCTCTTCCTTGAGTTACTCATGTGGACCTTCACCACTCAAAACAAGAGACTGATGATTCCCGACCTTTCCAACCTTGACTCTAACTCCTGGGCTGTTGATTTGAGGCAGGAAGGTCAAGCACCCATCCTGCACTTTGAACAATGGCGTCAGTCAATGTGAAATAGTTCTATCAGAGACAGGTATTTCATTGTTCTTTATGCATTTATTAAAAAAAAAAAAAAAAAAAAAGCTTTTCCTTCCTCTCTCTACATTTGGCAGCTAGACTTTTGAATACACACCAACAATAGCTTTGTGAACCTGTTAGCACTGTTTTAAGTGCTAACACAGGTGTCATCATGCGTGTAAAAGATGGCTCATGCCATGTTTTCCTATAGAAGAACATGCAAGAGAAAATGGGTATACACCTCAGGTATTGGCTGGTTGATGAATGTTCAGGGGTATTCATGGGTCTTAAGAGTCTGAAGAAGAGGTCAGGACAGTCTCCTAATTGCACAGTTGAAAGTAATGGTGGATCAACTTGGTTACAGTCACTTGCTCATGACTGTAAATGCAGCTAGGGCCATTGAGATCTCATCCAGCGTTTTGATTCTGTTTAAGATCCAGTTGTTAAAATGTTTAGAGAGATGCCTCTGCCTGAATGAAGGTGCAAATTAGACTGTATGCCAAAGTCAATAGTATGCATCTTATTTAACAGTAAAGGTGAGTAAGAGAGAGAGGGAGAGACAGAGATAGAGAGAGAGAGAGAGAGAGAAAGAATGAGAAAGAAATAGGAAAAGAGGGAGGGAGAGGAAGAGTGACAGAAACAGATCAAGTCAAAAATATCTCCACTCAGTGGATCCTGATGGCAGCCTGTTGATCCTCTCCATCTAGTCTTGGTGTTAAGGGTACCACCAAACAGACAGTTCAATGGATGAATACACATTTGGGCCAGGTGGGAATGCCCAGGTACTTTCCCTGGGTTGGGCAAGTTTGACACTGTCTCTTGCAAAACCTCTGTATCTGTTGCATCACTTTGTGTCACATGCAGCTGCCTGGTGCAAGGCCTCAGGAATGAGACTGGATTATGGATTATGGCACCTCCTCAGCTGCCCCTCATGTGAATGTCCCGTGGATGTGGCCTTCCTGAGGTGTGGGGGTGTTTACAACTGAGCCAGCCTGTGTAAGGGAGGGCAGGTGTCCAGCGCCCCTGACCAGATGTTGCAGCACACACCCAAAGCCTCCTCCTTCCTCTCTCTTGGTTGGGGGAGTGTGTGCAAACCTGGCCTCAGCAAATGGTCCTGTGGGCTATGGCCTCCCCACCCTGAGCCCAGCCAGAGCTGATCCCACAGCTGGGAAAGCTGCTGGGTTTGACTTTCTTGCGGATATATTCTTCTTCCTCAGTCTTGCTCACTTCTTTCTAGACCTGAGATTACTGGACAATAGTGTCACCTTTGTCTTACCTCGAGTTCCCTTTGGTGGCTTAATCACCAAAGCTCTCCCCAGGAGGCATATTCAGGGTGGGGTGGGCTTTGGTGTTTGCAGCTTCTTCATAGAGTTTTGCCATAATGGACAAAAAGTCCTTCATAGCGATGTTTAAGCCATAATTCATAACAATTCAGTCTCTGACACCATTGCTTTTAATGTTGGTGGTGATGACCTTTGAAGAAGGACAAAATGCAGGGACACAAATATATTTTAAAAATTATTCCTCTAAACACCTCTGCAAATACAGAAATTGTTTTCTTAGTATCAGTGTCTGTTGTGCCTTTGTCCTCCTCACCCAGGACAGGGTTAATAACAGCTTATAACTGCAGGAGTGTGGTTCTTTTACTGGTATAGAAAGGATGTTATGGCTTTCTTTCACAGGATTTTTTTTTAGTATCTTAATTACAGTAAATTAAAATTATTAGAGCGCAATTATATGAGCCCTATAATTCCCTTTATGCTGCTTTTTAGAATGATAATGAATGTTACTGTAAATCATCAATGTAGTCTTACTACCTTTTAGATCTTTCAGACAACTTCTATGTCACAATTATGATATAAATAGAATTCTGTGCATTTAGCATAAAGAACAATATAATGTAATATTTCAGCCAAGAAAAGAATATTAATTAAGCTTTTGGTGGACCATATTGCTGATAAAAATTAGCAATGAGCAATATCCTAATAGCAGGCATACATGTCAACATAAAATGAAGTGGGTTCTGTAAAACTTTTCACACATAAATGTATAGCTTGTTACTCACAGATTAGTAAAGCAAAATAAACTAAAGTAAATGGAGTGCCTTCAAAGTATAATGATCATACAAAGGAGCTGCACGTTGCAACAGTTGTAATTAATAGCAGTTATCTTGAAATTTTCTGTAGATTTTACTACTTTCCACAAAAAGCATATACATACAACACCACCACACTCTCTGCAATAGTTCTTTTCCAGCTTCATCACTGGATCACTATTGCTGCTGAATACCCTCTAGCATTATGTAATGTGACTAACAACCTGAGAACAATTTTCTATCTCATCCTTTCCTGAAGGAGAGTAATTGTGTTTATATTGCTGTTATATTTGTAAGACTTCCTCTCTCACAATCTCTATTAGTGTACACATTTTTTTCTGCATGTTCATGTTAAAAGAGTTGTGTCATTTTGCTACTGGAGCAGAATGTGGAAGGTTGTGTGGTAACTCTGCTGCTATTTGTAAAAGATGTTGGCATGTCTTTTATCCCTGATTTAAAGAGAGTTGTATCCCTTTGAAATGTCCATCCTTATGCCTAAGAGGGAAATAACTAAAATAAAAATATGAAAGGGGAATTGTGATAACCCCTTATAAAGGATTAAGGGAAAAGAATGAAACCCAGGAAACTGTTTTTTTTTCCCCCCAAGCCATTTCAGTAATAGGCCCTGAAGAAAACAGAGATGTGACTGTGCCAGGGAAACCTTAATGGAGTCTCTCAGATGTCATTAAAAATTGGAGGAACACTACCCAGATTCTTGCATGCTGGCCATTGAACTGATCACTTAAAACCTTGAGTAGGAGTTAAAGCATCTCAGAAAGGACTAAACACCATAAGTTGCTTTCAGCCTCAAAAGAAGAAATTAAAAAAAAAACCAAAAACAACAACAGAAAACCCACTTACAATAACAAAACACCTTTACCACTCTAAAATTTTTCCTTTTCACACATTATCATGAACATAGCAGCAAGGAGACACCCTGATCTGTGATGGTGTGTTTAAATCCAGTGATGTCTTAATCTCATAAGGGGGGCAGAATGTAAACTAAACTCCTTTATAGAATAAGCCTGTTGCTAACTGACTGGGCTTTGCAACAAAATATCATTTGAATGACTGTTATTTTATATAGCTATGGCACCACTTTTTCAGACACCTATTATTTGGACTGCTGAAGGAAAAACGTGTGAATGAATGGATGATCACTATATCTCCATAGCTGATATGTTTTGTATTTTCTGTGCAAGTGAAAATAATCCTAAATTTAAGATGGAGTCTGAGTTAAGACAGTATATTTGTATCCTATTATAGACAAATTTAAACTTCTTTCTTGGATTTGTGATTACATTTGTTGACTCAGTTGACATAAAATTTTGCTGGAAAACTCATGTACAGTCGAGTTGCGAAGTATGAAGAGGTCAATGGATTTGCAAGGTTAAAAATACTTTTTCCTCTGCATTTTGGATAAATGTGAGAGGTCTTTCTTTTAACTATGTGAAATATTGCTGGAAATGCACTCAGCTGAAAGAACACACTTTTCAGTTGGAAGCTGAGGGACAGAAGGTTAACTACACAGTTGGTTTCTGAGCCAATGCCCAGCAGAGTGTGGGCTCTAACATGACATTTTTAGAACAATGAGAAACATTGCAAGCCCGGCAGAGTATAGCAGTGAGGATTTGTAGATTTGGTTTATGTTTTTGAACAGCTGCCTGGCATGCTTAGCCTTCAGATGGTAAATGTTATCATGGCAGAAGATCCAGGAAAGAATGACAAAGGTTGGTCTGCTCTAAATTTAATCTGTGACTACTTGAGCCAGGATTTTGAAACATTTTTCTTAACTGCTCTGAAGACTCTTGTGACTCAGGTGCTAATAAGGGTATATAGATCTATCGTGTCCTTAAATGAGAAACCTCAGTATGGCAGTTGAAATCAATTTTGGGGCCATCTAAAGACCATATGGATACTTTATGTACTATAGCAGATGGTAATTATGATTGGCATCACTCTTGCCCTTTAAACAACATCAAAAAAACGACTGCTCTCCTTATTCCCTGCTCATTCGCAGAACATCTGCTCCAATAAAATATGCTGTTGCTTCAGTTACAATAGCTACTTTTGCCATTATAGACTATCTTCTATTAGTCAATCAGTGCTACAGCCCTTAAAGAAAAGAGACATAAAGACATAAAACCACAATCCATTCAGGGATTACTGGCGTTTAAAATAAGACTAGTCTCACTTTGACTTTCGGTGTCAGTCTTTAGATCTCACTATCCGAAGACACCGCCGAGCATGGGAAGGATGATAGTGTGTGACCCGGGGGTCCAGAGAAGGCTCTGCACTGTAGGAGTCCTACGATAAAGTATCTGTGCTTTATGCTGCTATTTGAGGATAAAATGGGGTCTAAAAGCTCAAAAAGAGTAGGAGATACGGCAGAGACAGGAGTGCGTGCAGTGTCGAGTTCCACCAGTGCATGTACCTCTGGTTAACCACGAGTCTTGAGAAGGTGAGCTGTGCACACTTTTTCTCACTGATGTACCACTGTGTTGTGGTATCAGACTCCATATTTATTGTCATTAGCTACTGTATAAACAGAATTACAAAGGGAGATTTTCTCAAAGTAGTCGGTCTGTGGCACAAATGCGGATGTTAAACATTCTTGTCTATACTTTTCATCCTGCCTGTGTGCACAGGCAGAACACCAGTGTCTGGGCTGGCTTTTGTGAGGGCTGCCTGGGTTTTACCAGGAAGAGGTAGAGCTGATGCAGGAAGGTTTGCAAAGCCAGCTCAACAAAGTGCTATGTGTGGACATGCACTGGTAGCCAGAATTACTGTCCAGCAAGTGCAGGTGATGTGGTAAGAGGAGGCTGTTTACACATGCTGCTTCCTGAGACTTTGTCTCTTTTTCCAAAGCTGCCCTGTGTACCCCCTTGGTGTTCAAAATGGTCAATGTTATGAGTAATTCCATACTGTCAGACACATTGGCTTTCCTGGTTAATTATGTCTTATAACCTGTTTTGATCCTTAGCCAATCCTGTTTGAGATGTCCTACTGTGCAGTGTTTGTAAACCTTGAGTAGGTCTATAAGTATTGATATCTGCTCAACTGTAAAAATTACTTGGGCTATGCTTCTTCCTGAGCTCCTGTTTTTGTCTTCTGGTGGATGAAAAGAAGAGGGGAATTTAAAACCGAGTTCTATTTTGCTGCAGAGAACAATATGCTATGAAGGGATATCATCAGTTCTGACTTGGTGCTGGCTGCCTGGAGTGTGATTGATCACTAAGAAATAAAGGTATCATCCCTACACCTGCTAAGATGCTATGTCTGAGAAATACCCTGCCCCACCCCAACTCAGCTTCTGCTCTATCCCCTACAGCCTTTTCGATAAGGCTTTATGTTTCAAGAATATAAGTTTAAGCAGATTCAGTGACCTAAGTGTGCTAAAAGAGAAGCTAAGATAATCTGTACAAACAAGCAAACAAACACCCCCAAACCCCCCAAAAAACAGGAGCAGTGTTTGTAAATGTTTCCCACACTTGTTGCCACTGTGAGAGTGCTTTCAGCTTCCTCTCTGTTTTACCAAGTTGGGCCAAAAGGATGTCTATAGAGAACAGTCAATCATGGGGATGAAGAATAACCACGTTATTTTTAATCAAATAATGGAATCTGCTTGCAGCAACAAATTAAGCAGATATTTCCCACAGCAGCATCTGGCAGCTGCTCCTCCAAATATGCTGATTTCTATTCCTCTGCCAAAAACATAAGAGGAACAAGAACTAAAATAAGGAATGGGATCTATCTAACCTCTCACTTTAAAGTGAACTTTGCAGACTAAAGGTGGGGAGGGATGAAATTGCTAGATGATAACTGGCCATTTATCTCCTTTTAAATAAACATTTAATAAATGCTTAAAATTCACTTAAATTTAAAATTAATTAAATTTTCTGATTAAATATCATATGGAAAAACCTCACAGTGCACAGCCAACTGCCTGTTCCTGAAGTCTTCAGTTCATTAAAAAAAAAGGTTAGACTTTTTTCCTAAATTAATTAAGCTCATGTGGTCCCTTAACATACATGTTCACAAAAGCATGCATACACATATACACCTCTGGCTGATAGTGCTTTAAAATTCTTTGGCCAATTCTAAATAAATTAAAAAAAAATTACTAAGGAAGCAGAATTATTAATTCCCCAAAACACACTCTGAGAATAATCAGTTGGAGTAGAAAGGGGGATCAGTTAGCATGTAGGGGAGATAATAGTGGTTTCCAACCTTTTTTCAAGCATGCACCAAAAAGTGCATGAAGAAGCAAGAAGAAAAGGCTTTGACTGTGAGTTGTTTTTTTTCGTGTTTGCATGTCATTGGACAGCAAAGGATTATTTCCAAAATTAAATTAGAATATAATTATCAAGTGTTTTAAAATATTTAAATGAATTTTACAGTCTAAACTCTTGCCACTGAGGAGACTACCCACAGATGCTTTTGGATTTACTTGATGGGGCAGATATATTTTACGATAGGTCATTAATTCTTGTTTCCTGCTGCCTGCACCTGGAACCTGATGGCAAATATTATGTCTTTTGCCTTCTCTGTGCACTCTGGTTTGATTTTCCATGAAACTGGTCCTTGGCTAGGTCACATTTTGGTATAGAAGAGGGATGTAGTCTGAGTCTGGATCAGGGTCAGGAGCAGCACTGCTTCAATAGTATGTGCCTGACCATTTGTGTAAGTGTGGGCAGTGATGTACAAACTGCCAAAAGCTGAGCTGGTTTTGCAAAGAAGGGAGTTCCTGAAGCCTTTAAATAAAATTTTAAGCTTTAGTTTAAGTCTGAGATAAATCTGAGCTAAAACTCTCTGCTTTGCTACAGGTATTTGGCTGTTTTGAGACCTTGGACGCTATTAAAGGCAATGTATCACACATAAGCTATTAATTTTCTACCTCATAAAGTATATTTGCCAAAGCCCTTCTGAAAGTCCAAACCATCAATTAATTCTTAGGAGTCTTTAATCTTTGTATAGTCTATGTAGAGGACCAAATTACTTACATGTTATTTTTATATAAGTATAAAAATATATCTGTACTAGGTGTCATTCTTCAGAAAGCAGTCTCCATTTTGAAATGTAAAAAATATTATTACTAATATTATTAATTATTGTTTGTATAGTTACAGTAAAGCTAGTCAGGTTTTTGGTTTTGTTTTGTTTTAATGAGTTAATTAATTTCATGTATAAAGAGTTTTTTACACTAAACTAGTGAATTTTTGTTTTATCAGACATTTTATATATTAAATAAATTAACACTACCTTCAGGACCTAGAAATGTATAAATCATGAAAACAGACAGTCATCTCTAAGTGGACCAAAACCTGTGTTGTCCTGACTAAGAAGAACCTAGGCAGAGGCATGAGAAAGCAGAATTTGTTCTATCACTTGAGGGCATTTGCTTTGCAGCAATGTCCAGGAGGTATGCCTGGGGTACGACAGTCTCACATGTCAGACTGTGACACCACAAAAATCCTTTAGTGCCTGATCCATGAAATGTGCAACCCTTTGGGGCAAAGACCAGAACAGCATAATGGAAAGGGCTGTTCTCTCCTGATGCTTGGATGGGCCCATGGACTTGAGCAATGAGGGGAAAAAAGGAGTCAAAAAAAAAGAGTCACAGGGAAAAAAAGACTTCCTATTGTTACAATGTGGATGAAAATGCTGAGTAAGAAAAGGGACATTTCTTCATATTTGGCAGAAACATGAGTGCTCTGGGAGTGTGAACCAGTCAGTAAGAGTATTACTGCACATTGTCACAGAAAGGGTTATTTGTGAGCAAAGAGGGACAATGAAGGAATAATCTCCTGCATCACACTTTTTTTTCTCGCAGCCAGCAGTAGCATGGCCAAGTAATCTCCCTTTGAGCCCCCAAGTGTTGCAAAATCTTCTCACTGAAAGCATGGAAGCTGTTTTCATGCTTACATTGAAGCAAAATAGTGACGTTGCTAATAAGAACAACAAAAATTCCCTCAAACAAAAACTTGAAACTTAGACTTGTAATAGAAGAAGGCAAATTCAAGTAGATGAAAAACATTAAACACAGGGGTTTCAGTGATTGTGAGAGATGGCACCAAATTGTCTGCATCAAGGGCAGTATTCAGTTTGGAAGACAGATGTGGGGATGTTGATATTTAAATCTTCACATTTTCCTGGTACATCCTCAGATGGAGAGAAACTGTGAACCATGAAGGCTTGCCAGAGGCATGACAGAGAGAATAAGCAACAAGAAAGCAGAAGTCATGATGCCTAGAAAGGGTTTTTTAACCCTTGTCCTTCAATTTGATCTCTTTTTCAGAAGAAAAATGGTTGGCTTTGTGGGGAAATTTTGCTATCATCTAATATGTTTCAGTTGTGCATGGCAAACATGGACCAAAGAGTGAAAAGCTATGCACGTTACAGATGCAGGGTGTTCCTGCCTGTCAGATCGTGCAGTAGGACCTTTCCACAGTGCAGCTTTCCCATGCAGCTCTTCCTCTTCACCAGTTCCTCCCACCCTGTGCACTTTCTTGAGTGCACATTTTAAGAAAGAACTGGGGAGGCATGAGGAGGAAAAAGTGTTTCTCACCAATCTCCTGGCAGGATGCACACACCCAGTATGTATCTCTATGAGTCGGCAGAAGGGCTAAAATCTCATTTTCCTTGCATGGGGTGCAGACCATGTCAAGGAAGGCCATGTCAAGGACTTGTTGGGACCTTCTCCTGTATTTGCATTATCATATTTCTATGATTCCCAAAATCTCTATCCTATAGTCAGCTGGGACTTTTTCTCACTCCCAGATTTTTGTGTTTCAGTGGTTAGAAATCTCCTTTTTAGGAAAAGAGAGAAACTTTTGGCAGTGAACTGTCTCACAGTTTATTTTGAAGGAGATCAATGACACTAGATAGAATTGGAAAGCAGTTTTTCTCTAAGAATGCTTTTCTTTTCAGTGGTTTTGCCTTGGAAAAAACCGAAAAGATTAGCTTGGAATCACCATTTCCACTAATACTCCCAAATCCTTACCTTTTTAAGAAGGATTTTACAATTACCTGGCTGTACTCTGTGAGCTGCTGTGTGTTGATAATAAAATATAGTTTGTGAGGAAAGCTCATACAAGATAAATCCTTCCGAAACAACTCATATCACAATGCATTTTTGTTTCACTAAGTCATACATAGTCAGGTAGAGTTATTACATTCTTATTTCTCTGACTTTTCATGTATCACTGTGAGGGTGGCCATGAAAAAGGAGACTGTTCATTATCCAGTTGTATACCTGCTTAAGCAGGTCTCTTTCCATGTTGATATGGCAAAGATCATCTGTCTCGATGAATCACTCAAAAAACCCCTCTCTGATTTTGAGCTCAGATAACTTTCCTTGTCTGTAGATGTTTTAAAGTTGTATCTTTAAGCATAATTTTTTTTGCAATCTGCACTTCATTAACCAGTCATATGAACACTCTAATAGCACAAATAAATATGTTTATATCATTGTATAATAATTTCTCTTATATCAGCTGTAATAGACATTTTTACACTTAAAAAAATGGATCTAGAAGAAGCATAGAGGAATACAGAAGAACGCAAAGCTCACACATTCTAAATCTAGACCTGTAATAATTTCTGTCATTTTACCCACTTGATCATTAATTATGCCCAGACTGTTCTTTCTTCAGAAATACATATCCATGTGCTGATTTATAGCTTCTATAGGTGGTTAATCTTTGCCTCGTAGTTGCATCTTGACCATATATTTCAAAAGTGACAGCTTTCTCCCCAGATTCCTAAGATGTTTCAGAAATTTCACTGTAAAATCAGCAGCTGAGAAAATTTCATAATAAATCTTTCAATTGTATTTTATGGATTTTATGCATCTCCACAATGAATTATGTTCTCCTTAAACCTAAAATACAATGAATCTGATTAGCATTCTATGCAATAATGAAAATGGTACACTATCAGCTAACTGCAAATTGTTAAAAATATTCTACTGGAAGCACACTTCACTCCATTTTTTTTAACCATCACAATTCTGATGGTGATAAGGTTACTATTTTTGTGCCAAATATATTAAAAATAAATGAATAATATAATAATTCTTAATTCTTGACCTAATTTCTTTTGAGGCAAACTTAAAGGATAAAAAACCAAGCCTTTATTTTTTTTTTTGGTCTCCTTGTCTTACTCCAGTGGAAATGTGTTCTGTTTCCTGCTTGTCTTTCAGGGCAGACTTTGCTCTCCAAAGTTGGATTAATGGCTCTGAATGCATCCTAATGAATGAGATTTTCTGCAAGCATTTATCACTGCACTATCTGAATCTTTCCCCAATATTAATTAATCTATCCATTATTTATGGATTGTGTTAAGAGCTGCAAAGACTGAAAGCCAATGCTAAGATTTCACCTCTCTACATTATCCCATAATGATGAATCTAGCCCGGGAGGGGACTGAGAGATCAGATGGTAAAATTGTGAGGTTTTTTTTATTCTGGAGAAAGCATGGGAGACACAAGAAAATTTATACTCTCCCTGCTCCTCTGGAAACTGGCAAGGGAAAGTAGTGGACAGAGTAGAAAAAGGGACAGAAAACTGAGACACAGGAAATCAGGAAACACAGGACAGCAGGATAAGAACATAGTGAATGGAATAGGAGTAATTTTTGGCTTTATGCTTGGGAATTTGTTCCTTTCGGAGTGGAGGGTAGAACTCCATACAACCAGATCTGCATTCCACAGACACTTTCCCCCCAGTGTTTCACTGGAAAAACATCAAAACCTTCTAAGATACCTTTTTTTTTTTTTTCCCCTTACTGAAGCTTTGTTGATGCTTAACCAAGGAGATTAAGAGACTGGAGTGCTCTGATTTAGCAAAGGGCATGCAGCTCTTATTCCCTTCTCTTGCTTTCTCTTGATTCATCCCATATAGAAAGGAAATGGCTCACTTTTTCTCATAAATTATGTCCTCACAGACATTTTAGTAAAAATTTGTATTTCTATTTAAGTTTTGCTTAAATGAACTTTATTTTTTTCTAAGGAAAGTTTTGTTGCTTCCAAAACAATTGTACTAGAGAGGATCTGAAAATTTAAGTAACTTCCAGTCCATGATTTTGTGTTTTTCCCAGAAGAAAAGCAAGTAAAAAGCCTAAAGAGATCAGAATATTTGGGTCCACTAGACTAGACCCACTTAGCTGCTTTTTATTTTGTGCCATAGTATGGCCACATTTCTAGTGCACCATCTGCTCTTTCAGAAGCTGAGCTCTCTTTTTTTATGCCACACCTGTGAATTCAATCCTGTTTTGATCATTAACTGTGATACAAGCACAAATTATTTTCTTCAAACTTTTATATTATCATCTGCCTTTTATTATTTTTATTATTTATTATTTTTATTATTATATTATCATCTAACTTTTATTATTTCAAAATTTCTGTTTACAATGTGTGCTTTAAAACTCTTAGAAAACACTGGATTTTTTTTTCTGACTGAGAAGCCATTCTGAAACTGGGGTATTAGATGTATTAAAAGAGTGCAATTAAAGTGTTTTCTATGACACTGAGGAACACTGTCACAGCATGATGGAATGGGTCAGGTTGGAAAGGACCACAGAAGATCATCTGGTCCAAACTCCCTGCTCCTACAGCACACCTCACAGGATTGCATCCAGATGGTTCTTGAATATTTCCAGTGGTGGAGACTCCACAATCTTTCTGGGTAACCTGTCCCACTTCCTGGTCACCTGCACAGTAAAGAAATTCTTCCTCATATTCAGGAGGAACTTCTGTGCATAAGTTTCTGCCAGTTGCCCCCTTGTTTGTTTAGCTTGGGTTGGTAGTAACCAAATATGTTTGTCCTTAATAAGCTTAGTCTCCTCTGGAAATTACACTGTTGTTGAATAAAACTTCAAAAGTGTGTAAGAAACCCTATTCTTTCTCTTTTATGGACTTCATAAAAAAGCAAAGGAATAAATCCCGAAAGTATGTGCTGGAAAAGCCATTACTAGCACCCAGGGTCTTCTCTCACACATTAGAGATAGTTTTTTTCCTGGCAGATGAACAAAACTGGATATTAACAATTCATGTCACCTACCTTTATGTTTCTCAATAGCTCCTCTATTCATACTTAACATGCAGAAGGTATATATTGTCTGAAGAGGAAAGCCAACATTAGAGGGAAATATAATGTCTTTCTATACAATTGTTCTTCTTCAAAATGATGCCATTACAGGTGCTATTACAGCTGGTGATTGCAGTATTTTGTCTTTGTGTTATCTGAGATCACTTTCTTTTCATGTCTGTTGTAATGTGTTAGGATGGGTATAGAAAATATTTTAATAATAAAAATATTTTATAGGCCGCTTTAGGGATGGAAGAACAGTGCTGGTTTTTTGTTCATTGTAATGTCAGTTCTCTTGAATTCCTGACTGGCCAATTATTCCAACTCTGCTGGAAACCTGAGCAGGTGTTAGGGTAAAACTTGAGAAGTTACGTCTCCATCTGTCGGTAGTTCTCCATGGTGCCCTGAGGCTATGCTGTCCCTTCATATCTGTTCCTTGCTTCCACAGTGGGGACCAATAAATGAATAAAATTCAGAACATAAATAAGAGCACAGGAAAGTTGAAAATGTGCTCTTTGTAGCTGCTCAGATAGATTCTCTAAAGGCAGAGTAAGTAGAGCTATTCCTGTGTACAGAATTCCTGGTATTTTCCATTTCTCTTCTTGTCTCCTCAGTCATATGTGTATTCTTATGTCTAGGGAAAAAAAACCCAAACAGCAAAACAACAATGCCCCCCAGCCCCCAAAAATTAAACCTCATAAACTCTAAAATTCTAAATGTATTGCTTTTCAGAGAATAACTGTTTTTGGAGGCAAGTCAGAGAAAAAAAGCGTAGCAAATTCCCTTTCACCTCAATGTTTGCAAGAGGGATAGTCCTCTTCTCTATTCTTACTTTTAGGATATGAGTCAGGTGCTTCCTGCCCCTTATCTGGAAGCCTTTGCAGTATCTAGAATAATAGAATAATGGAATAGTTTAGGTTGTAAAAGGCCATTAAGATAATTGAGCTCAGTTTGTTAAAAAAATTGCATTCTGGCCATCCGGGAGACTCTTGGCAGTCACAATTCCACTACCAGAGATTTTATCTGCTGGGACCAAAGCCCCTTTGCAGTGGGCAGCTCAAGGGAGCCAAAGGGTCCCTGCTTGACTCCCTACCCCCCCACGCTCTCATGGTCAGACAAGGTTTTCTTACTGGTTTGACACCAGGTTTCCCTTTGAAGAGTCTTGGATATCTTTTTCCATAAAGCAGTTTATTCAGGGTGAAGTAACACAGAAACAACTTGAGCTGGGTCCTCCAAGGAGAGACCCCCAGCAAAGAAACCCCTGGGCTTTTACACCCACACAGTCTAAGCAAGCTCAAGTCTTGTTCTTCTTGTTGAGTCTTCAGCTCCTGCCGTGTCTTCGCGTGTCCAATCCTGGCCAGTGATGCTGGTCTTCATGCCCTTGGTTCTGGAAAGGGCTGGTTGTTCATGTCCTCTTGTCTCAGACTTGCACTCAGTGGCTGCTGCAGCTTGCCGACCAAGCTTCCTCAAAAAATCCTTACTGGAACACCACTGAGGCATGTTCCTAAGCATGCCAGATTTGCATGTCTTTTAAACACCTCCAGGGATGGTGACTCAACTCTAATAAATCTGTGAAATAGGCTTTCTTCAATTGATTTTGCACCTGTGTGCCTTTCATATCTTAATTGCATTAGGCCAGAAGCTAAATATTTATTTTTCCTAATCTTTGGCTTTGAGTAATCTTAAATCTTGGCATAATTAGAAGTGGATTATGCCTCTGGAGTACCTAAAAGAAGGTAAATCTTTATGAAATCTTTTCCTTGTACTGCACGGAATTGTTAGTCCAGGGTAAAAACTTTCTGTTTCCTTAGTCATTCTTTGACCCTGTGATTCTGAACTGGCTAGGAAAAGGGAATTGTTAGTGCAGATTAGGCTGTGTCACAGTGCTGTCCCTGGATGATGGAAGAATTCCTTGTGGAACATACGCAGATTTATGAGGGGCAGATCACTGAAATTGCTGGGTTAATGTAGAGGTCTCCATAAATTAAATAATTGAATTTAGCTGTGGAGTTTTTATCCTCTCTGAACCTAACCTTCACCACAGTTTTTATTTTTGGATTGTACAGGAAGTCCTTTTGGAAATGACAGGGTGCAATGCATACATATAGAGTTATGTTCCTGACCAGTGCTATGTCAAGTCTGCTTCTTGACTGCTTTGGACTTAATTAACATATGCAATTGAATAAAGAGGAACTCTTTTGCCAGTCATTCCCTTCCTAACAAGAACACCTTGCCCCCAAGAGGAAACAAATTTAACCTGCCCAGACCAGAGGAATTTCTGGTGGTCACAGGTTATTGGAGATTAGAAGAGGATTAAAGGCCATGGAGGTCTCAGCCAGGAAAACTAGAGACATTCCAGGCACTACAGTAAAGTGACCATTGAGATTCAGCTCAAACTTGCAATAAATCTACTGAGGAAACTATGATTTGCTTGCAAAGATAATGCTGGCAGAAGAATTCTGTGTGTACATTTTTTACTTCTACTGTCTCACCTAATTGTTTTGATTTTCCTCAGAAGGTGAATTTTCCTAAATAATTTTTAACAGAATCTGGCTGAACTGCAAAGCCTTCTGTATCTGGGGGGAAGTAGCCTGTGATGGGTAATTTAGCAAGATTGATCTCAAAGCCCTGGCTGACCTGTCATACTAACATGATCCTAATTGATATACAAGAACCAGAAACTCAGAGTTTGTCCTAACTTTTTACTATATGCGCCTTCAGGTTTAGTTTTGCCAGTGATTCAGACCAAAGACTCGCTAAAGCATGTACATGCAGCCTCTGTATCTGCTCCATAGAAACCAGTGGTATACAGAACTGAACTGCTTCCACCTCATATCTTGGACACAGGTGATGCATGCTTCTGGATCTGGGCTCTGGGAAACCTGCATCCTCTTGTTTAGATACACCAGAAATATCTCCTGCCTCAGCAAAGATGGGCAGTGGGATGCAGATATGGTGCACTTCACAGTATGACCACAAAGGTCTTCTCTGGAAGAGCAAGATGAATCCCTTCTGTGTTATTCAGGATTTTGGGGAGGAGGGCAAATAATTTATTTCTGCAATACAAAACCTGTGGGATATCTTACTTCTATAGCAGAGTTGAAAAAACACGCAAACCAGAGATTTGCCAGAGATTACATGTGTGATGCAATGATTTAGGACAAAAGAAGAAGTGCTGTGTGTTAGAATATCTAATACATAATGCATATTCCCAAGATGAATATTTGTTCCAGCTCTAAACCGAGTTTGCACAAGAAAAGGGACTGCTTTAATTATACAGTTTTGTTCTGTCCACCAAGAGGTTCTCTTGAATTTAAAGAAAAACAGTGCGAAATTATGTTTGTTTTCTTTAAAAAAATAAAATTGTTCCCTTCTATACAAATATGTGATGATTTTAATAGCCTGTTAAGTGAAATTCAGGGATTGTTTAGGCGTAAGGGAGTTTCAAACTACAAAACTCAATCTGTGCAAACCAGACCATGGAGAAATGCAGTGTTATTTACTGATGACTTAGGGAAGTGAGCACTTTAAAATCTTAAAAAAAAAAAGAAGACTGTATGCTTAAAAAATATAAATTAAATGGAAAATAAAAGCCTCAACCAAACAAAGCAAAATTTGACCATCCAACTTTATGGTAAAGGAAGCCTGTAAAGAATTCATTGGTGAGCTACTGGTCCAGGTAAAAATTAAAATACATGATGGAAGAAAGACTGATGTGGTGACCTCTTTTGAGAGAAAAGAGAAAAATCCTGTCATGTGTACAGGCTTCAAAGTAAAAACAATATCTTTAGTCTTTCAAGATCACCCTCACACCCTGGAAAGCCCCTAAGTTTGCTTTGGAGAAGATGGCAATTAAGATGTGAGTTGGGTACATGGCTTTGTCCATGATGATCTTTTTTCTTGCTAGCAGTGACTGAAATATGCTAAGATTTTTGCTTCTTTTGAAGGCTGGGGGGGTTACAGCAGTCAAGGTCCTCCCAAGGACCAGTGCAGAAGTGTCCCCAAGGCAGAAGTGTGAAAACCAAGTAACTCTGCTGCCCTGATATATAAACTCTTGATGTGCACGGTGAGAACTTGCTCATTCTGAGCTGGGGGTAGGCAGGGCTAAAACTAAAGCTAAAATATTTGTTCAATAACTCAAGACAAACAAAATTTGGTCAGTTCTCCCAGTGATGGAAAACTTTGAGCACAAATCCACTCATACTGAAGTAATCCTGTCCATGAGGCCAACGTTGTCTGGGAAAAGATAGTAGAAATAACAGCTTTTGGAACTGCAGCAAATCTGGAAGAAATAAAGAAAGGATAGATAGGAATAGGCTGTTGGGAAGAGCTTGGAGGGAGACCAAATATGGAAGTATGGCAAAAATGTGAGTCTGGACTCAAAAAGAATAGGGAATAAATTTTAAAACTGTACATGGGGAAAAAGAGTAAGGAGTGGATCTTTGCTCAGCAGAACTGTGGATGCCAACAGACAGCAGTAATGCTGGCTTGCATGCCTTGGCTCATCACAGTGCTGAAGGGTCATCCTACTCCACAGACATGCTGTCCAGAGCTGCAGAAGGAAATAGATTTATGTTTCCATACTATCAGAACTGGGACTGAGTAGTGCTCAGGTATGTGATTCTTTAGACTTAAAAGCTGCGATTAATAGCTTTATACTCAAGCATAATAGGCTGAGTTATTATATAATTGTTATATTGCCAAGATAATTTATTCTTTTACTTCTCTACCAATTTCCTAATGGTTTTCTCATTAGTCAATAAATATCTTAATCAGCTGGCCTCTTATTTAGCTATGGAAGTGTGGTACTGTGGCTGCAAAGTGGTGTTGGAAAGGATGCTGTCTTTCAAGGGCTAAATGTGTACCACTCTGGAAGACCTTAAGTGTCTCTCAGTGCTATCATCATTTGCTGAGACCTCACCTTGTGGTACCCCCCACTTGTCTTCCACAGTCAGGGACAAGTATAACCTAATATATACAAGTAAGACCAAGCCTTCCTCTTACCATTTTAAAAATTAGTGCTGCTCTTAAAATGAAGATGTCTTTTTGCCATTAGCAAACTTCAGCTAATGATGCATTTGGGAGTCAATGTTAACTGTCACGCAAGGCAACACACAAACAAAACCCCAGTTGTTTCTTGTTCCTCAGGCAACATTTTGCAACATTTTATTCAAGATCAGATGCTGCTTTATTCTAGGGATTCTTGCATCAACTGCTTTAATGATGATTAGCCCTCCGACTTTCATAACAGTGGCTAGTGTGGGAGACTCGGTGGAAGCGGCTCTTCTGACTTCATCTAGCTTTTTCTCATTTGTGTTAGTCAGGAGATAACCCATTATGGTTTTTACATACTTTCCTTATACTCCTCACTGTCTCTATTTTGCTGCTTCTGTGTTAAAATTATTCCACAAATAAAAAAATTATTATGTGTTATTATCTCTGTTAAATGCTTCAGTCAAGTTTTTTTTCTTTTGCTTTTAAAGATAATTTTTTCTTTTACAACAAATTTGAAATACTTTAAAAACATTTGTAGTCTTTTAAAGACCTTAGTATACTCTTGAAGACTTTCAATTTGTAAGAGATTTATAAAGAGAACGAAAGATGCTACAATGACAGGGAAGAGAGAATAATGAGAATTACTTGGACAAGAAGAGAAGCTGTATTTAACATAGTCTGGATGCCCATAATTTTTTTTCTACTAGATGCCGTTTGGATTATGTTGTTCAGATACCTAACTTGCTTCATGAAGAATCTTCTTTTAATACTACTTACATTGAAATGAATAAATAAATGCTTATATTGATTTGAAGGCATGCTTTTGCCTTACTTTTGGATCCTTTTAATGACTTACCTGCAGTTAGAAAAAAATGCATGACACCAAAACTGCATCTTTAGCAGCAGCATTCTCAGGTAAGCACATGTAAATTCACACTTATATTCTGCTCTACCCTCTGCTGTTTGGAGTTTTTAGATACCTTGGTTTCACATAGGCTGTAATCCACCCACATCTCATTGCAGGGTTTTACAGTCAAACTTTGTGCCAATCTTCTGCTGAAAGTTCATGCTTCTGCTGACAGAAGCATCTCACTGGGAAAGGACTTCATTAGGGTAGTGACAGAGAAAGAAAAATTTTATACTTTGAGTTTACACGTCTTTTAGAGGGGAGGGAATGAAAAGATCTAAACTGAGAGCCACATTTATTAAACAGGCAAGAGCAAAATAAGCAGTTGGCACAAAAATTGAAGCATGAGTATGTGTGCACAAACATATGTATTGATTCAAAGGGTCATGGTAGTTAATTAGACACTTTGCAATTTCTTTTACAAACTATATATCGGTTAAGAAGTAATGGCTGCTGGAGAAAGCTAACAACTTAATCATATGTGCAGTAAGAAGATTTAAAGGGTCTATTCACATTTGTTATCACCTGTAAAATTTTGGAAGTCTTTTCTGTGTTCCTAGGTCAAAAAGGATGGATTGTGTAAAGCAGAAGAAAAAATTGCTCACATAAAAATATTTTAAAGTTATCCTTCAATGATATATCTGTTTTTCACTCAATTGTAGAAGTAATAAAAATGTGAACTCTTGTAACAAGAACTGCTCTAAATGAATGATATTATTACATAGTGTGCACTTGACCTCATGATTTTTAAAATTCTTTATGCAATTTTTGATAATGAAAGAAGACCTCGCAGAGCTCTTTGCTTCTATACAATGACAACCATATAAAAATTGTGTAGAGATTTTTATTTTTATTTCTGTGTAGTATCATCTATGGAGATTTTTTTTTTTTGTCACAGCGTAAGAAAATAAGATCTTTGCCCTCTAATCCACATGGTTGTCCAAAAGGAAGTAAATGATACCTTCAAGTACTGGATTTGGAACTCTCGTTTCATACTTTTTCTTAGCTAACATACATATGCCATAAAATTTGAAGGTTGGTGTGTCTTCTAACAAAAAATGAAATTTACCTCTGCATGACCTAGCTCTGATCTGCTATCAGCCTTAGGCAGCTTCTCTGTTTGTAACTCTCTTAAATATGTAAAGAAACATAACTGGTTTCTTTCAGTGAATCTGTATGTCTGAAAAAATCTTCAATAAGCTACTTTTATCCTTGGGCAGATTCATTTTAGGACATTCTTTATGCATTAAAATATCTGCACCAGAAAGCTCAAACTAACCTAAATGGGAGATGAGAGGCAGGTGTTGGATAGTTGACTGGGACAGCAGCAGAGCTGCATCAATCATCAGACCAAACCTGAGGCTAATTTGTAGGCTGAAGAAGTTGTCTGTGCTGACTTAGCTTAGCTAAGATTAATATACTGCTTCATATCCCCAAGACAGATAATCTCACCTTTCCTCTCATTTTTCATCTATCTTCTTGGTCCTTTGGAGCTTTTGGAGCTTTGTTTTCTTTTTTTTTTTTTTTTTCCTTCTTTTTTTTTTTTTTTTTTTTTCTCATTATTGGTAGAGCTGCTATAACCCGCTATTTTTCCACTTTTAATTCAAGGGAGGCTGACTTCCTCCTCTGTCTGGGGGCTTCATCGTATCTTATACAGCTCTTGAGACCTCCTGCTGGGGAAGCAATCACCACAGCAAATCAGGACAAGATTCAGGCTCTGCTGCTCTTCAGAAAACAGCTGAAATGTACTGATCACTCCTTCCTCTCATCTCTCACTGTGTGCTCAGATGGAGAGAGTCCTTTATATTCCTGTTTCCAAGTCCCTGTATAGTACCAGGGCTGAAATCCCCAAAGCTTAGCTACTTCTGGCTAGTTAGCCTTTTGTTCGTGGTTATATGAAGGGAAAGAGGAATGTTTCAATGACTTTTTGCTGAATCATCTTAGTTGGTTGGAAAGACTTGTATGATTGAGGCTGGATTTAGGGTTGGAGGAGCTCGAGGTGATTGGGTGGGGAGGTATGAAATGCAGGAAAGGAAGAGGGAGCTGCTCTGCATTGTGTCAGTAGCACTAAGGCGCACGTCTGTCAAGTTCAGAGATGAGACGTAAGCCTGAATCTTTCTTAATTCAGCAAAGTGCTGTGAGTGATTTTGTCTCTTTCCTCTCACTGAATGAATATGAATTTACTGCTAGACAATGGAACCATGTCCAAAACTGCTGTTCAGGCACCAAGGCAGTAAGGGTAAGCAGGGACCTCAAATTCCTACATTAACTGTGATGACTCACGGAGCACTGGCTGCTGAGTTCTTTGTCCTCATTTTTTGAGACAGCACAGGGTCGTTATAAAGATGAAATTAATAAAGAAATTTATCCAGTAAGAATACTTAACAATACCTTTTAGGCTAGTCAAACAACGTTATACGACTTACGGTCTGCTCCACAAAATTCCTGCTGATTTCAATGAGAGAATGATTGGTAGAGCAGGATTTGTTTTAAAGTACTAACTAGATAGCTGAAATCAGTTAAGCAACTTACATAGCATACACTTACTCTCTGTAATCAATATCCTACAGGGCTGTTTGTCCCATCCTTTGACTTATTTGAATTTATCTTTCTCTGCAAAAGCCTGATTTCTCTACTAATTTGAAAGAACTCTAGCTGAATAGATAACACTAATACATAACTCCTGGAAATTTTCAGCATGGTGCCCTTAATTCTAGTCCTGAAGAAAGCAGCAAGTCCTAAAGTGGCTTTCACAGAGTGCTGAACTCTTTGCATCCTGGAGCAGCTCTAATACAGCTGCTGCAGAGAGGCTTTTTCTCCTCAGGGTTCTCACCTCCGTGTGGTGACAGACCTATGTCAACAGAATCGAGCAAAGGAGTTGTTCATATCTTCATATCCCAACCACAATCAAAAGAATACATTTTGTTGCATTTTCTTTCCCCTTCTTATTACTTACCCAGTCCACTCCCATTGCACAAAAGCAGGGATGTTTAAATTTCATCGCATAAAGCTGAATTTGAAGAAAAGTGCTGAAAAAGAATTGGTTGATACAGTGGACCAATTCCCTCAAAATAATCATTGACTCTTGCTTCTGCTGACAGAGCTGATGGGAAAAATTGCTGTGATATGCAGTCTCAGATATTTGTTACCCAGCCCAAAGCTGTTGTGAGGCATCATTGATGCTTGGCCTGGCAAGCCCTTCTCCAGCAGATGGCATTCGTAGCTTGTTTCTCCTTGATAATGCACCAAAAGCACGCTGATGGCTATGCCTAATCAAAGCTCTCTTGTTTCTGATCAGTGTGCCTGTTTCAGCTCTGCAGCAAAAATTTTAACCTGAGAATCAGTGTCTTATAAAATAATAAAGGAAGAAAAGACTATACTTGTATTGTAAAATTTAGGTGTGTGATTTTTTTCCCTCAAAATAAAAGCCTTGGGCTGCTATCACTTTTACTTTCTTTGTATTATGATGCCTATCAAGTGTTCAGGAGAATAAAAATGGGTCATGAAACAGTTGTGAGTGTGCGTATATCTGCTACTATAAAATAAATCTATTTTGCCCTTTCTGTCATCTTTCCATTACCTAGGGATTCCCTGATGAACCTTAATTTATATAACATAGAAAGTCTTAGGAAAATTCATTGCCTTCAAAAAGATGGAGTATTATTCACAATTTAATAATAATTAAATATATAGTCAGAGATTATGGTACATTTGCTCATTTTATCTTGATAAAGTCATTTCTGAGCTTCCATCAAGGTCTGCTGTGTTGTATTTCTTTCAACAGGCTCCATGTTGACAGGTGGCACACACAAATCAGGATGTTGCAATAGGCAAAGTGACTATTACTGCTTTTGTAGAACTGTACTTTCCTATTTCAAAGAATTTGGAACTTGAAAACAAAGGACCACTCCGGGACAAATCTTGCAGTATATATCATATATGCAGCTGTGTATTAAACTATCATTCCAAAATATTTTGTGCTATTATTCCAAAATAGTTTGTTCCTATTACCTTTTAATGAATATTCAGCTTTCCAATTCTGTGAGGAAAGGAAATGCTTATTATAAACATAATTCATTCACCCACATAAGCAAAAACTCACATCCTTGTCAGACTCGAAACCCAGAAAGGATAATTTAACCAGAATACCTACTACACCAAGTAAATACGGAGTCAGGGAAAAATTTTCCAGATCTTTAATCCACCTAGAATTTTGCTACACCTTTATTAATGTGCACTAAGTATAATGTTTATTACAAACGTTCTTATATATGGCTTCTCACAGTGTTATATTATTTTTGAATACTGGGCAAAAGATGTTCCCAGGTATGCTCGCATGAAGGAAAAATGCAGCTACATAAAATGCAGTGGCATTGCAGAGCATGTAACATCTGATTAGGAAACTCCTAACACAATATAGAGACTTGTCATTGTCCTGCATTGCTACAAATCTGTCCCTCCTTGGTACTTGCTGGGAACCTCTGTCAGCTGCTGGCCATTTGTGTGGGCTCTGTGAGCTGAGTCGTCCTTATTTAAGTTTTCTATGCAGATGTCAGGCTTGAGGAGAGCAGCAAATCACCTAACAAGGACCAGCAGTTTTCTGTCAGATGCTTCAAAGAAAGGAGACGGCTGGGGGAGTTAGTGGCCAGACTGATAATCTTATGCTTGAAGGAGCTGGATGTAGATCCTTTCTGTGTTGTTACTTCTTCAGCGGCCTGAGGACCAGCGATTTTATATTTCTTTGCTTCATTTCCTGACTTACAGCTTGGCCATATTAGTGCTTCTTTGCTTGTAAAGCCTTCACTGACTTTTTTTCTGCTCCAAGCCACTGCAATACTCGTTGTGAGTACCTTATAAGGTATAGATGAGAGTTCCAGAGAGAAATTATACATGTGGTTATTATACTTAGAGGCAGAGAGGATCTTTCTACAGTATTAGTCTGCCAAACTCAAAACAGGTACCTATGTTCCTGAAAAAATGGGATCAGGTAATTTTCCATTAATTTTTATTTTCCACTTCCCCTTGATAATGAATATGATAAAAGGGTAATTTATGTGTGGAGACTGGAGGAAAATTTTCAGTGGTCATCAAATGTCATCAATAGATTTCAGCTAAATAATTCACCATTTTTTTTTTTTGGCTCTTTCTCTATTTGTAAATGTACCCTAATACTAGCAGCCTCTGATAGACATTGTAGGAATCAAAGTCAGTTAACTGCTGAATAGTCAGAGTTTTGCCATGAAGTTTGATACATGCAATAGCCAACCTTTGTCTATTTTATATGATTTGCTTTACTTTTCCTTTGTTGATAGAGCAGGTAACTACACACTAGAAAACCCCAGCTCAGCTGGTGGGCTGAGAATGACTGTCATGACAAACTAGATGCAAACTAGACTATCAAAATCAAATTACTCAGGAAACTTGGAAGCAGGGTCTCATTAGACCCTTCCTGTCACTACTTTAAACTGCCTAAGAAAAGATTTTGCAAGAAGTTGATATTACATGTTCACTGCCTCGGATGGAAGTAAAGGCATTTAAGTTGGGTGAAGGAATTTCAGAGAGAAGTCAGAGAGATGATTCTCCTCACATGCCTTTGTTGTACAAATTTAAAATATAAATTTCCTGCAATTGTTTTCTATTTCTTGTGCTTATGAAGTGTATTTGATTCATATGATAATGAAAATGTTTAACTTCGGGAATTTTCTGGTTTTGTGGTATTTGATATTCCAAAAAGAGACTTGGGTAAAGTTGTAAAATGTTGTTTTGAGGTAATTATCCTTGAGGATGCGAAGGGACAACTGTGTTCCACAGTTCTGCTGTACCCTTGGGGTGAATAACTGGCCTACTTCTGATCTCTGTATCCTCTCTCAGCTTTGCATTTACCTTTTCTGCTTTTCCTTGCAGTTTTGCCTTACAAAAGACTTTATAAGATGGAGCCACATTTGCAGTTGCTGCAGTAATTGCAAAGTTCTTGTTGGAATATTCTGATAATGAGTCAAAGCTGGTACCATTTGGAGGGATTTCTTTTCCCATCTCTGAACAGCTTTTTCAGCATGAGTGAGGTACAGAAAATGCTTTTTGCTATGTCTGCTGTTGGTGCATTTCTGTCTATTGCTTTTCTGTTTTCAGCAGTTCATTTGCAGTCTGTGCTTCTGATTCTTCCCTGGATTCATGTTATCATTAAGTTAACTACAGTCTGTTCCTTATTTTCTCAGAGTCTGATGCCGAGTGGTGTTTGTTGAAGGCTTCTCAAGAATGCTGTGCCTTATCTGCTTTATTGACAGGGTGAGGTTTGAGGCTTTTCGGCTGCACACATTTGTAAAGTTTTTCCCTCACTGCTTTTGACTGGTCCATTTCTCCCTTTGAAATTTCCACACAGAGTTTCACTTCTTCCAAATACGGTACTTTCTTATCACTGCAGTGCTTGCTTCAATTTCTGTTTCCAATGTAGATCCATTTATCTCATCTTCCAGTCACTCCTTGAATTCAGTGCTTTCTCATATATGTCTTCTGTTTTGTCTGATACTACCTGCCTGGCCTCAGTATGGGGATTTGTCCTGTCACAGCTTTTGCTTCCCAAGGTCTCGGGGCTTATCTGATTCTTGTTCTGAGTCTCTTGGTGTCCAGCTGTGCCTGCAGTGGTTTGAGTCATACTGGTTCTGAACATTCTTTGTTTTTCTTCAGTTTCACAAATGTTTACATTTCTCTGCTATGATGGTATCTTGGACTGGTCCTCTACTAAAAGGAAAAATCCCTGTGTAGTCTGTTTACTGTGAATTTTGCGTTGCTACTTGTCCTTGCTCTTAATTTTAATTAAAAAAAAATTGCTTTTACTTTGTTTTAGCTGGTCGTGGTTTTCATTGTATTTTGCTTTTGACAGATGACCACATTGGGAAGATACTTCAACTGTTCTTGATACAACCACATATTTTGTTATGTGTTAAATTGTGACATTTTAATTTTTTCTTTAATGAGAGAAAGTGTACTTTCAGCTGTACCTTTGGGTATAAACCACAAATTGACAGTTTTTTAAGTTCATTCCTGGCCACTCTTAGCTGCATATTATGTCTTTAGATAACATACTGGGTGTTACCACAATATTTACTTCTCTCAAGAAGCTTGTGGGGTCTGCCATTACAATGCCAGAGGTGATTTAAAATTTCTCTTGGTGCACACTCTGGACACAAAACTGCATGGAATGGGTAAGGTTTAACAGTCCTGTTTGAAATCTTACATTTGCCTTATGGGTTCAGGGCTTTCCACTAGATTTTTTCCACAGGCTGTCATAATGAGAACTCCTCTGCTGTATGCTGTCCTTTTTTGTGGGAAAATACAGCGTTTCCACTCTTGCCTTGGACCCAACTCACATTTCAGGTCACTTGTTGTCCACCTCCCCGACAATTACTTTTTTTTTTTTTATTTATTTTGGAAACCTCCCTTCACAACCAGCAATTATCAGGGAACAAATTTCTTTTCAAATGTTTTCTGTGTCCCGAATTTTTGGAGCTGGCCTGTGCAAGGACTGGTTGAAAGACACTTGCTTCTTCTTGAAAAGAAATCATTGATACAGGGTGCGAGGCTGGTGGGGATAGTGAGACCTGTACCTGCTCCCTTGCTGTTTCCAGCTCCAGCACCACAGTTGCAGGAATGTGTCCCGAGTGAGGCAGGCTGCCTGGTCTTGTGGTGGTCTTGCCTGTTTGGATTGTGTATACTGGTGGGGCAGACTGAGAACTGATTTTCACCTTTCACTATCTCTTTGCTTGACATTGCAATGAGTGCTCCCGTTTTTCCACTAACAGTAATGACATGAGTGTACTTGCCATTTACTTCATTTACTGTTGTCCTCCTTCAGAGGAAACTAGAGTCAGACTTAAAGCATACATGTAGGTCACAGGATTTTTTTTCCCCTAGGGAAAGACAATGCTGGGAAGATTCTTGAAGTAAAGTTAATGTTTTATTGCGGAGCTCTAACCATCTGAAGCAAGATTTGAAATGAAGAGTTTTGCGATGGCAAGTGAAAATTTTTTGTGATGGTAACACAAAAAAGCTTGTTTTAAGCACAGTAATGTTGTGAATAGTTTGCCTAGCATCTAGAGATAATTGGAACGACATGTTACATTTCTGTTCCTTTTGGTAATATTTTTATAGCCTGATTCAAAACATACAGAAAAGAAATTAATGAAAGATAAATGTCCTTAGTTTTCCTGTCATGTAGTCCTTACCCTTTTTCTAAACAAACAGTAAGAAACCACTTTTAGCCAGGGATGTACAAATACATTTCTCTCTATATCAATATAATTTTGCTGTGATCTGTGACATTATATTAATTTGAATTTTCATTCATTCTCCTCTTTTCTGGAAATGTTTAGAAACTGATTAACTAATAGGAATAATGCTAGGAATAGCAATTATATTCTCTAGTGTAGAAGAATTATCTAAGATTAGCCATGGAACTTATTGTTCTTGAGGTTTAGAAGGGAAAATGGAGACTAACAATTATTAGTTAAATTATTTATGTGGTTATAAATAAATAAATCAATAAAATACTCATTGGAGCAGTGCTGAATAAAAGAATTTCAGAAGTAAAATGGATCTATCATAGCCATTTGGATGCTAATAACCAGCTTCAGCTAGCACAGCTGTGCTGAATGACTGCTTGTTTTACCATACATGAGATTTGGGAACTCATCAAATAATTGAAAAATACACTGAACTTCTTTAATTTTTAATTGCTAGTTAACTGCTATTTACACAGCTTTTTCAATTGCTGGTGCATATGGGGACAAGGACCCCATACATGTTATAAAATATGTCTGTAAGTCACAGCTCTTCCTGAAATACCAAATCCACCTAATTGAAATTTTCTCTTCTGCAAAAGTACAAGCATCCTGTGAGTATCTATATGGCAGATGTGCTACTCCAAATGACTGACTATTCCTAAATGTCATCTTAAAACTTAATTGACAAATCTAGACAGAAGCAGTTGAAAAAGATAGGGGAGGCTGACCTACAAGCACAACTTTTTTTGTGCTAAGAATCATGATATGGACTGAAACCTTGAAAAGATGATGCTTATCCTGTAGTGTTCTCTGTGGATTATTAGAGACCATGGATGCTAATATATTTTTAATTTTACATTAAGCTTTTCTGTAAGTTTGCGGACATTAAATATGTACCAGTGTTGCTTTTCTCCCTTGGTTTAAACACTGGTGAGTAAAAAATGCTGAGAAGAAAGGAAAAGCTGGGAAAAGAGTACCTGCTTAGAAATTCATGAACCTAGAGGCATGCCAAAAGTGAATTTAAGTGCTCAAATTCTTCTCATGATAAAGCAAGACAGTATCAAAGTTTCTATGTCTAATGTCACTTGTTTGCTGCTGGTCTCTCCATTTCCTTTTCCTTCCTTTTTTCTTATTTGTGTCTATATTTTTAGTTCAGTCATTTTGGAAATGCACTTTCCTGAGAGCTCACTGACATTTTACTTATTCTGTAGAAAGTACTTTCAAGAAAAGGAAAAGGAAAAAGTGGAAGTAAAAGGTAGAAGGGAAGAAGAAGGGCAAGAAAAAGGAAAAGAGTGACAAGAAGGGAAAGGGGTATGGGAAAAACGAGGAGAAGCAAGAAAATACAGGTGTGTTAATTTGTAATAAATTTTTGGAACTCTTCTGCTGAATTTCCTTTCCACTCCCAACTGTCTCAAAATTGAATCTTTTTTTTTTTCTAATTAAAAAAAAAAATATTTAAAATAGCTTACATAACTTGTACTTACTTTGTATTGATTTCTGGGAATGCACAACAAAGGACAAATGCAGTTGAATCATTCATGAAGGAAGTCACAGTAGCCATTAACTGATAGAATTTTCCTTTCTAATGCTACCAGCCTCAGTCCTCCAGAGGCTGTGATGCTGTTTTCCTTCCACAGTGTGTGCTCCGCGCCGTGCTCCCCTCAGTATTTGCCAGTAGTCAGACATTATGAAGAATACTGCCTTCTGCATAGGGAAGTGTTAATTTCTTGAGTATTAGACCATAGATGTATCCTTTTAAAATAATGTCACATAATGTATATATGAATAATAATTAGAAAATAAACCAGCCAGGAATGATGATACTCTGTATTAAATCACAATATAGTTCTTCCCAGGGTTGTTCCTGTCACCAGAGATTTAGCTGCAAATTTACACAGCAGTCCTGCTACATTTTCTGCTCTGTAAATCTTGCTAACTGGTAATGGAGATTGTCAACTCCTGAGCCCAACAAATTTATCTAAACAGATATACATCTATTGTATGTGGAAGTACTTACTGAGTGGGCATTCTATTCCCATTGAGATGAAAAAGTCACCAGTAGGGCATATGATTTTTCCTTCAATACTGAGTATTTGGGATGGAAGCAAGACAAAGGAAACAATTTTAAGGGATTACTTTAATCACAGATCTCCTTGCAATGGCAACAGAAAGTCATCTGAGTGGGTCTGAATCAATGAAGTCTAAATAGGTGGGATTCCTCTGGTCTGTATACATTTGAAAAAAATCCAAACCCTGGAGCTTGGCCTCTGTCTGGAGGACATGAATAGGTGAAGCTCTGAAAAAAAACATCAGTGAGCAGTGCAAATTAGGCAAGAGCCTCAAGCAAGATACAGCTGAGCTTCCTGCTGCTGTTTGATCTGTTTCTCTCGCACTTGCACAGTGTAAAAACAACAAGCAAGTTTTAGATAACACAGCAAGTCATACAGTTAACAGTATTTATTGCCATATTTTTAAATGTTTCTATAAAAACTTGAAACATATGTAAAACCACCAAAACTTTCTGAGAAACAAAAAAGATTAAGTTATTACATTTTTATTCCTTGTCTAAATGGTTTATTCAGAAGTTAAAAGCATGCGATTGTTGCTCAGCAACTTTGAAAATATAGTAATTAATTAAATACTCTGCTCATGCTTAGTAAACTAAATTTAGGCAGCCATTTATTAAAGACATTTATTCACATTCTTTGCAGTTGATATTTCTGCATTTATGGATGATAAACTACCAATGTCTAAGCATCTTTATCGTGGGTTTTTTCAACCTTTGGTTCAAATAGGAAAACCTAGTTCAAAACAATGGTTTTATCTGCTTACTGAAGCCTGACAGAACCTCTCAAGAAAAGTACTTGTATTTCTCTTTTGAAGGCATATTTCTTTTGCTTTTTAATGATGACAATATATAAATATCTTTGCTTAGACTTTCAGCAGAACCTTGGAAATGCAGATGTAGATGAAATGAAACAAATTATGAGAAAGGCTAGAAGGTGGTTACCACTGGTTTTGTAATTCTTCTATCCCTGGATAATTCCATGTATCCTTATAGCTATAGCAGAGTTGTTCTAGTTTGATAGTCTGCCTCTGTTAATGACTGGATTTAAATATTTTATGTGAAGTTTATGAAATTATAATGTGTAGGCACTCTAGGATTCACCACCCACTTTAAAAATACCCTGCTATTCTCTTCATTTAATGGTAGATGTCTGTAATGATATGTGGCTGTTCTGAACTCTATTTGAGGAAATGCAAGCAAAGGCCAAATACTTTCTGAAAGTAATTCCCAGTCCTATAATAATTTTTTTTCGTTTGATGATATCTCAGTCTATGTGTATATACACAGGTGGGGGAAGTCTGTCTAGAGGAAGAAATTTAGGTTTTTTCGACTGAATACTCAAGGCTTCCACAAAAATTCACAGTGGCTGCAGAGCTGGTAGGTAAACTCAGAAAAGTGTTTCTTAACAAGGACAAGAGACACTTTCATGCAGTGTCAATACTTCAGAATTGCTGTAGTAGTCCATTAAACTTATGTAAAGCTATCACAGGAGGAAAGGGAATTTTTTACCAATCAAAACCTTAATTAACGTACAAAGCTAAAATCCAAATAAACAGCTATATCTTTTTTTCAGTGACCCTGGATATTGGTGCTTATCCCCAACAGAATTTTCCAAAGTATATTTTATATGTTAAGCTTCACAGAATTTTCTTTGTTCTTTATCTCTTTTTGCATTGGCATCCAAGTTTCTGTTATCTGCTACTGCTTTTTCTGCTTCAAACACCCTCCACATCCCCCACTCCCCACCCTTTAACAAGGGTACCCAGCTAGTGGTTTAGAGACTGTACAATGCTTGGAGACATGAATTTAAAACATTTTTCCTAGTGTTTCCACTTGTTTGAAACAGACTGCATTTAAGATTTTTTTTAACTGCAATTTCTCACACAGCAAAAAAATTATGCTTAGTTTCAAGATTAGTTTCTGGGCCTTCCTGCCAGTGAAGGACAGTATTCTTGGTCCTATTCTTAGAGCATTGACAAGTTCTTGAAATTGCAGTAAGCTCTTGGCATCTGGCAAACTTAATGTTCCTTAGCTGGTACCCATTGCCTAATATTTGTGTGGGTCTTGATTGGGATTCCCTGGTGAGGAGCTTTATTCCATTTTTGCAAGAGGATTGTGACACACTACAAATTTTGGCGCTTCTGTTACATATTGTCACATCTTCAATATTGACAGTGCAATGTAGGAACAATGTTTAAAGGTTCATTGGTGAGAAAGTTTTAAAATCACATCATCAGGAGAAATGACTTCTACAAAAAATCAGGAAATCAGAATTATTTCCACCTGGAGTGGATGAGACTTACCTGCTAACGGGGTGCAGAATGAGGCATTGGAGGCAACAACAGCAAAGCATTTTAAAATTCAAATCAGGGTAGAACAAATGCTTATTCCAGCGGTACAGAGCCAGGCAGTTTTATGAGGTTCTTGCTGTAGTTCTCTTGCTGAGGGTCTGTGAGGTGGCCTAGGGGGGCATTCTTTAATAACCTAAGGGCACAGTCCCTTTTTCAACAGGTGGTATTTGTGCCCTGAAGTCATGGGTTGATCTTTCAGCAAATCCAGCTTTCAGATGCCAAAATCACATGAAATGCGCAATACAAAAAGATGATACATTGCACATTGATACAGGTTAATTTCCCCTCCTTGTCTTTGCTTCAACATTCTTAACCCCTCTGAAGCAAAGAGCAAATCCCCAGAACCTGAAATGAAGCAACAAGAGCAACAAAAATCTAGTTTGTTATATTCCCTCAGGATTTTTGCCATATACTTTTCATCTGTCCTCCTCTCCAGAAGAAATTCATACTGCATCTTCAAGCATATTGGTCAGAAATGCAGTCTTATGTTCTTACCTGACCTAGATTAAAGTTCCATTGCTGATTGCTGTATTAATGACTGTGAAGTCACAGCCTTGAGTTCCTCCTGCTATGTGGGTCCTTTCTCTTCTCTGCATTTCAATTTCAACCATGAAACTTCCTTACTGCCGTGGAAATCTTTCCATGCTGGGCTTGCTGATAGGAAGCTATCCTTAGGATGCTTGCATGGTTTTATTTTCTACAGTAAAAATTTGGAATAGCCATGCCCATGTACATGTAAATGTGTAGAATAAACTAGTTATACTCTGGGAAACATGGGCAGCTTGAATTTGTAGCAAGAAATGGTAGATGAAAATCTCACTAATTTTAACTTGGCTGTTGAAAATTGGATTCTTAAAATTCCCTTTCTTAGATTGAACCTATTTTGTCAAGATATGGTTTGATCCCAAAATTCTAGGATGATATTATAAATTTTCATTTTTGAAGTCAGCCTAAGAAAGTAAACCATGGTGTTTCACATAGAGCTTTCTACCAAACAAGATGACTATATATACCTTCTGAAAGTTATATATATACCTTCTGGGTTTTGGGATAAATGGAGCCTTATATCCCTGAGTGTACTCTGTCAATTTTTCATCATCAGAGTCAAATTAGGCACGTCCTGTCTACTCAAAATTTTTAGCCACTGGTCTTCATCTTGCTTCTTTCCTTCTATAGCCAGCAGGCGATATCTGTACGTACAGCTACCGAGTACAGAAAGATTGACACAACCATGCTGGAATGGTGGCTTTGCCACATTATGAAGATCACCAGGAGGTGAGAAATGTTAACCCAGGCCCAACTAGCACTGCCAGGCTCTGCTGCTGCCAGCCTCATCTCAATCCAAGCAGTTCATGTCTCCTGACTGTCTTGTCGGCGTTGAACGTGAACACTAAAGGCCTTGTAACAGATTCAGCAGGACAGTGAAAAAAAGCAACCCAAAGTGTCTGTGTTAAACCAAATTGTGAGTGGAAACAGCAAATGTGCAGGTGGTGGCAGAAGGCATGAAACCACAAGTAATTACGGCAAGAATTCACCTAGCCTGTCCTTTTTAAATACATATGCATGAAAGAAGGCTGAAGCAGACCTAATAGCCCACCTGATGGAGCCTGCTGGTCCCTCTGAGAGCTCACTCGCTTATCTGTATGCATGGCCAAAACAATATAATGGGTAATCATTTACTGCCACATCAGCGAGCTGAAATGCCTTGGTAAGAGATCTCATGAGCACCAAAACTGGTGAAAAAGAAAATTTACACTGCTCAATTTAGAATTGATAGGAAGTAAAATCTTCCTGGTAGTAGCAAGCATCATAGAAACTCGGCTCAAAAGGATATGAAGAGCAAGAACTGCATGGATTAAGAAAATCTGGAAGAAGTTCAAGATCACCTTAGGAGAATTTAATTTATTCATTTAACTTAGAAAATAATGAAAGCAAGAAGTGGTAGAAGTCCTTTAAACAAATAAATAAAACATTTCAACCTGGGCTCACCTCTAGCATCACCAGTGAATCAGAAACGCTGTGAAAAACAATGGGCAGAAATACATCTTGGTGTTCTACTGAACATTTGAGAGAAGAGAGAGGACTATTTAATACATTCTTTTCCCCATATCCTGCCACTTCTTCCTGATCCATCCTCATTTTAAAAATATTTTTCTTTTCATCTAATGTAAATTACCGTATTTCAATTTATGTCTAACGCATTTTGTTTTGCCTTCATGCACCTCCACCTTCTCTGTAGCTGCCATCAGCTTTTTGGAAACACTGATGACATCTCTTCTTCCCTCTTTCTTCCCCAAGCTGAACTAGCCCATTTCCCTCAGGTTCTCCTTGTACATCCCAGGCTGCAGTCCCCCAGCTGTTGTGGTGCCTCTATCCCCTCCACATTCCCAGAATCCAGCAGAAGACATTACTATGTATCACCCACATCGGTTTTTCCCCTATTACTACATTAGGCAAAGAATTACCTGAAGACCCTGCACAATTCTTGATATTTTTTTTCTGGTTTAAGACAAGGAATGTCAAGTATAACTGGTTCTAGCACCATAAAGGAAGGTTTTGTTTCTCCTAATAGCCATGCCGTACCAAGGACAGGGAAAACGCTATCCTACCCGACTGCCATCAGTCATGAGAGAGCAAACAGTGACTGAGGGCACACGTTTAAATTAAAAACAATTGGCTTTCCTTATGTGCTTGCACTATTGCAGGACAAATACAGGTGCATCTTCCAGAGCTCTCAGCTGCACACCAGGACTGAGCCACTGGTGAAGAGGACAGACTTCCCCTGAGACTTTGACCATGTCCAGGCCCCATGGCACAATTTTTTTGCCGCAACATGTCATCTTACACTTATTTTAAAAAGCTTAGTAGATATATTAGAAAAGGCTCATTAGTCGTAACATCCTGACTTTTTCTTTGCTCTGTTCATTCTTTATTTACAGATCTGTGCTTCCAAGGACTAACCTGTCTTATTTTGCATGAGAAACTCTCTTTCTCTGAGTTTTGGAATTAGGATATTTACCGTCAAAATATTGTTAAATTTACATATTTTAGTGTGCCCCAGTTTTGTGTTTTCAAGATTTATGTTTAGGGTGTAAGTTCATTAGATATTTCTGAAGTCATGTGTAAGCTCAGTTGATCTCAAATGCTGTTCTTAACATGAAAGATTTTTTTATTTTTCTTTGTAAAGTATTTAAAAGTCTATCAGTGCCTTGTTGAAAAAGTTCCTTTGAATACAAGACTTCCTGAATCTCACGAGAGTGAGTGCTGACTGAATTCTGACATCAGCACTGAACCCAAAAGTTTTTTAATATTCTTTAGTTTGTTCAGATTTAAAAATCTCCTTTGTAAGCCTGAATGTAGATATCACCTGACGCATGTGCTACTTTGCATTTTGAATACTTCTGTACCTATTACTTTTGCATTCTGCTGTTCCTTTGAGTATTGCACTTAATTGAAGGGGGTTGTTGCACAGACACAAATAAATGTGAAAATGCTCAGTGCATGTACATTTTTGTCCTGAACAGATGGAACAATGCTATACTCACGTCCTGTCATGGATATAAAACAATTTAACTGATGCACAAAGACTTTTATGCTTATGATATGTAAGGAATCTATTATTACACAGTAATATAGCAAAGTGGAACAACTGGGGAGCATTTTTTCTCCATATGGGTGCTGCCACATTATGTAGATTTTACAAGGAGCTGAATTAGATATCTGTAGAGGAGTGTTTGATTTTTACGTCAATTTACAAATTTAATTTGCCCTGGCACAGGGGAAAAAAAACCCAAACAAAAACCTCCACCCCCAAATCCCCTATATCATTCAGCTTTGAAATTGTATGAGAAATCAGATCAGGTGATTTAGGAAACAGCCATGAAGTATATGTCTAAGAAGTGAAGGGAGGGTGCCAAAGCAATAAAGATGCTGACATATTTCTGGTTTTGAAGGAACTAGAGAGTTAAAGGGCAGCACTAAATGTCTCGTAACCCTTCTGTTCTTATGATATGTCATGGCATTAGACTTTTAATGCAAACAGGGAAGAAAGTCCAGCCTTACTCAACTGGACAGCTTCTGCAAAGTCAAACTATTCAGCAAGATAGAAGCTGTAGAGAAGAATCCCAGAGCCAGATTAATGATTCCAACAGAAAATTATTTCACCTTCACTTCAAAGGTTCGATGATTCATAATAAAGATCCCTAATTCCCACCCTCCCATTGTAGGAAAAGGCTGACACCATCTGCTCCAAGGGAGACAAAACCTGAATTCAGTTACAGAATCAGAACATGAAGGTTTATAATTCAGAAAAGTAAGCAGTCTTTCACTTCAGACTCCCTCAAAGTAACATGAACTATTCACAATAAAACCAACCAAAAGCCACACCCACAAATTTCTGTCTTTTTATTTTAATCTCACTTCCTGAAATACAAGTAATAAAATAAAAAAGAGGTAAACTGACTCCTGAGAAGTGATTTTGTAAAACACTTATGTTGAAATAATTCACCAAATAAATACACATGCTTCTATAACTCAGAAGGCAATGTAAGCATTTGAATGCTTTTTTTATATTGCTAGGTATATAGGTGTGTATATAAAGATACATATAAATATATATGAAGAATTTGGCCAAAAACTATTATGTTTTTGGGGAGGATTATAGAATAAAACAAAAAATCCCAAATCCCCAAAATTTCTTTTTCTTTCTGAGATTGCAGGAGGTTTTTTATAACATCTTGTATAGCTGTTTAGATAAAGAATATCCTTCCATTTTCAGATGTTTATTTCCTAGCAAATAACTTTGTAGAAATTAATTTACCAGTTTCTCCTAAGGGTCTGTTAAGGAACCCCAAGTAAACTAGGCTTTTATTACTTTAAAGGACAGTACCCCTATTTAATTTTCTATTATAACGTGGAGTTTTATGTGTTGCTGCAGCTGTAAGAGAAAAATAGAGATGTCAGATCTCAGTATATCATATCCTGAGTGTATCTTTCCATCTAATCTAGCAATACGTGTGCAGAATGGGAGTCTGGCTGTTTCCTGAGTTAGATGAACATTGTCCAACAGCACTATTGTGATTGCAGGGGCTTTTTGAGCAGCAGAGTCATATCAGAAATACTGAAGCAATTTGGCTGAAGGTCAATCTGTGCAGGGCCAGACTGCAGGTATGGGCAGCTGCATATCTGAAGTAAGACATCACAAAAATTGCACTTGGACTTCTGAAAACAATGTTGTGTTTTCCTACCCATGTACTTTCAATATAGCTGTTGAAAGGATGAGACACCTGTAAAACGAGTTCAGTTGCAGAGGGAACATTTGAGCTGTCTTTTGCAAACAGAATAAATATTCCAGGAATTTTTGCTCCAGGCATTTCTATGTGAGCAGGGCCCCTAGTACGTCCCTTGTTTGCCTAAATTTGCAAATACAGAGGGAAATTATAAGCAAAAGTGCTGGAAAAAGAGCTCCAACTGTGAAGGCATGCTTCTTTGGCAAGAGATGTGATAAAATGCATTCTCCACCAATGATAGTAATGAAGTTGCCTTTTATTATATTTTTATTATATGGTATATATTATTATATATTTCTTTTATTATGTACCTGAATTAGTTTCTTTTTCTCTCAGTGAATCTTGGAGTTCTGATCTGACCTGCTGTAGCATCTAAAGCCAAAGTTCTGCTCAAAGATGGACCTGTGTTATGTCTTTTCCTGTGCCCTTCTCTGAAGCTGTGTGCAGACACATAAATCCTGTATGCGGGCTCTTGGAGACCATATCTCTGCTCACAGGGTTGACAAATCTACCACTTCCCTGGAGAGGTTGTTCCAATGGCTGATTGTTCTCTTTGTGGGCTGGCTCCTGGTGCTGAGCCAAGAGTGAACACCAGCCACTTTGGAAGGAGTTGCCATCCCTCTTCAACAAAGCTGTGCTTTTCTTCATATGACATAGAGTAAAATAGATTTAATATTACAGACTTTTTTTCAGATGTCTTGCAGGCTTAGAGGAAATGCTGTGGACATTTTTTTGATGTTTGTCTGCAAATGGAAATTTTATCGGTATATTAAATTTATGAGACTCTGTTGATGTGTGCTACCACGTGATAGATAAACTGGCAGAGTTTAGAATTGTTGGACTGTGATTTGGTCACAAAGGCATTAGTACTTCAAGTGCAGGATGAAAAATACTGTTGTGCAGACCATACAAAGTGAAAACACTGTAATAAACTGCCTTTGGATATTTGTTAGAGTGTGGCTTGGATCTGGTGATGTTTGTAATGGACCAAGTGTTGCCTACATTTCTGCAGCTAACACGAAGTATGAAGCCTAAGTAGTGTCCTGTGTCAGGTCAATAGAAATGTGGTCATATTGTCACCCCCACCTTCTTCATGTTGGAAATGAAAGGTGGAGCTCAGACCGATAATAACAATAGGCTTTGATAAAAGAGAGCTCAAAACTTTACTGGGTTGGCTTTCCTAGACTGTCTGGACTTGAGTTAGAATAACTTCTTTAGTATCCTTACGATGCAGAAATTGTGCTGTGTTTATCTTCCTTTGTCTAGAGGCAAGTATATTCTGAAATCTAAACTTGTTTTCCTCTATTTAGCATTGTCAGTTGCCAGCTGGGTGGATTTTTGTTTAGTCTTTCTTTCTGGGTTAAAACCAGAACTTTAAAATCACGTTTCACTACTTTATCCTGAATTTTTACTGTCCAGATTGGGAAAGCAGTCTCATAATGCTTTTCTAGTCAAGTTCAGGCAGATTTTAGGACTGATTTTAAAGTGTGGTTTGGAGGTGACTTGAATATTCCAATAGTGACCGTCTTCTGCTGATTCCACAGGGGGCTTAGGGCCATCTCTCTCTGAGTTTATGGAAGGTTTTTTTCCCAAGAAATGTCAGTTACTTATGCTATTGCAACACTAATCATAAAGGGACTAAGCTAATAGCAAAGGAAACATGTTTAGTTATAAAGAAAACTTGGTATTTCAAGCTGTATAAGGATTTAAAAGTTAATACGTGTCTAAGAGAATACCAGTTAAAAAATGTCACTTCTGAAAGCAGAGTAGTTGTTTTGGTGTTTGGCTGCAGCCCTGGGAAACCAAGGTTTATGTGTATGGTTCAAGGGTGCAGGTGAGATGTACTTCCCTCAGGAATGGAAGTTGGAACATTTGAATATCTCCTTTGTCAGGCTGAAAAGGAGAATCAATAGAGAGCAGAAAATAAAACAGAGTATTAAGTAGAAAATCCATTCTAAAACATCCCATTGTCCCTGCTGTATTTAAGTGCAGTGGGGAACTGGGCTATAGCTGAACCATCTTTGCAGAAGATTGAGTGGTAACCTGAGCACTGCCTGCAATGGTTGATTAAAATGGTTGAACAAATATAACCATTGAAGAAGTTTTAGGCTAATCAAGGTACAAAATAGGGAAATAAAGTAAAATAAAAATTTGTGGTCAAATGACCACAATGAAAATGGTAAATGCTGATTTATCAAAAGCAGATGAATAATTCTTAATGAGAAAATATATCAGCAGAAATAATATATTTTTTTGCAATTATAGACTGACTTACAGGTTTGTCAGTCTTGTTCCTTCTGACTAGTGATTTAGAAAAAATTGCTTACAAAATATCTTCAAGAATGAGCAACAGCTGAGCTTGCAAGACATTTTTCTACCACTAGTACTTAAAGGTTGGGGTCTGATACTCAGACTGCATTGATACTTGTGATCAAATTTCCACTGGCTTCAGTGGTACAAAGTGAACCTAAGCAGGCCCACAGGGCACCCTGCAGGAGATGACTGCCCAGTTTTTTGGACAATCCATGCGGTCCAGGAGTGCTCATCAGAGTCACACCATGGTCCTGCTGGCTGAGCCAACCTTCAGGCTTCGTGAGCTGGATTTCAGGCACACACCTCCATGTGCAACTGGAAGTAATGCCAGTCACACACCGCATGGTTCCAGCCCTGCTGCTCAGCCCTTTTGTAATCTGTCTCTCTGTTTTGCAAGAGAGGTCAGAATGAAAATGTTCATGGTAGATTATTCAAAATGGCTGGCACACTTAAAAACTCTGACAAGCCATTGGCAATGTATAGCCTACAGATTAGTTGTCCTAAATTTCATTCTCTGAGCACCCATCCCTGAGAGAAATGTGTTTTTTTTTTTAAAAAAATAAAACACTTGATAATTCAGTAACATCATACAAGCAAAAATTTCACAGTCAATCATTACTGATGCTTGAGTCAAAGTTGTCAGGGAGTTCTACATTGTCATTTTTAATCTTCTCGTCAAAATGACCTGTGAATTTAATGTCCTGAAAAAGGCTGATTTTGTCCTGACATTTCATGGTAAACTTATGATAAAATAAATAAAGGGCAGTTCGATCTCCCTTTTCAGAAAAAAACCCTTCTTTATCAAATAATGTTTCCCTGAGTTGAGATAGAGAAAGATAGAAAGCACTTTATCTTCATATTTCTGAAATTCCTTTTTATTCAGACTTGAAGGATTTTCTCTGTATCTCTTATCAGATAAGGAGATTACCAAAATCCCATATAGAGAGTCTGAGCCATTTGCACTACCAGCAGAGGTTTGTAACATCTCTTTATCTGGAGGTGGTCACCTTTAAACTAAATAACATGAAAAACACCTGTTAACCATAACATCACAGGGATTTTGGAGCCTTTCTTTGTTGTTATGCCACTCCCAATGTACTGAGGCCAGAGGGTTTGGCTATGATTTTGAGTACAATTTTGATTTCCCTGTTTTTTACTATGCATGGTTGATGTACATTCTATGCCCCAAGGCCACTTTCTCTTTTTTTTCCCCTTTTTTTTCCTTTGTTTTCTTTACTTTCTTTCTTTTTTTTTTTTTTAATTTATTTTATTTTATTGTGCAACATCCCACATATCCCCCAGATATTAGCCACCTTTCTATCTAGTGGTGCTCCTTCGTCCTTCCTGAATTTAGGTGAACATTTTGTTAGAGGAATTCTTCAATAACTGGGAATATTGTGTGTAGAGACCAATGTCCCCAGAGCTAACTACAGATTCCACTGAAGTCATGTACAGTAGTTAAAGCTCTTAAAAAGCCCCAGGATTTTCAGACACCTAAACAATAGGTACAGTCATGCTCGGCAGAGTTTCCAAAAATGTAAGAGTTTTATTCTAAAACTTTATATCTGTTCAGCTGGAGTGCAGTCTGACTCTTCTTAAGTGGAATCTGACTTGACTTAAGTGGAAAGATTCCTGTGGTGCTCTATTTTCACTCTTGGGGGCACATTTACTAATATTGCTTATTTTGCAAATTACTTGTGCATTGGCTTAAAGAGTGAAAATGAATCTGTGAGCTCCAGGACATAAAGGTGACCATGGTCTTTCAGAAACAAAGCTTTATCTTTGATTTTTCAGAATGAGAATTAATGGATATCTCTTTGCTCCCAGACTGTCATCAGCTGAATGAGAAGTCATTTATGGTGGTTAAGAGCTATCCTGGTATGTCTAGAGGTGATGTGAAACTGTGCTCTTTGGTACTGGGAGGTAAAAAGGGGAAAGGAACAAGATTTTTTTCCCTCAAACTGTTTAAATGAAGCTGGAAAGCTGTGGGAAATTGTCAGGGAAAGGCTTGCCAGTATTTTTTTCTGTGAATTGATCTAAGAAAATGAGTATTTCTAGAAAAATGACACGAAGCAATATTTTTATTGGCATTCAACCATAGCAGTTTATATTGGTCATTCTCACCTTTGCCACCTGGTCCCTTTGGTCATGCTAAATTACAGTAAAATGTCTATCCCATATGTGGATTATTCCTAAATTCATCTGCTAATATTGTGTTCAGAACAAAAAAATAAAAAGGCTCCCAATCTCTAAAGGAAATGCCATCAAAAGGCTATAGAGTGAACAAAAAAATGTTCAGTGAAATACTGAAGACAAAGGAAGAAAAATCTGGCACATTGCCATGCAAGATGAATTTAGGATTTCCACCTACAATTTATTTAATTATCAGGGCCAGCTTCACAAAGTGCTGCCATTGGAAAGTGAATAGATTGCAGGTGTGTTGAACTGAGTAGGTTTAAAATGTTGTGACTGCCTTAATGGCTACATATCCTGTAAAATGCATTTGTTTTCAAGAGTGTGATTATGGTTTGCTTTTTATGTGCCATTATGTCTAATTTGTTTTATGCTCCAACAGAGAAAGTTATTTTCCTCTTTCCAATTTATATGACAAACACAGAAGAATAATCAACTGAAAAATATATTCATTTAATATGATCATGCTCAGCTTTGCTGTACAAGTACATACCACTCCTGAAATACATTAGCAACAAATAAATATTTTAAACATTTGCAGTTTCCCATTATCTAAGGACCTGATTTTTAAAATAAGTTATTATTGTAATTAAACAAGTGAAAATCATAGTTTTTAAGAAACATAAAATAAGGTCACAAGGACTTTGGATAACTTAGGAATGTATCTGTATCACTGTTTAGACTTAGGATTTTTGTTAAAAACACACAAAAACCCCTTTCTGAACATTTCTGTCATAACTGTCAGCACAATAATGTTTCTTATAACTCTGGAAGGGAGTTTTCAAGTAGCTTTGTAAAACTCATAAAATTTCAAGAATTATAAATAAAATTATTTTTACAGATTAATATTTTCCTTTTCATAAAATGATGAGATAAGTAGTTAAATAGCAAAGAAGTTTTTATTGCTTTCTTGTTCAAAAAGCAGTTCAATTTTTAAGTGGAGTCAATTAATCCATGCATAATTTTACTAACTGTGGTTTGAAACCCAAACTTTTTTCTTTTTCTTTTTTGGGGTTGCTGAATGTGATTTTTAAAAAAATCATTTTAATATGATAATAGTATAGCAACAATACAGTGATCAGTCTGAGGTAATGATAGAATTACTGATGACCTTTGTGAATGCAATTTCTTTTGAGGACGCTACATTTGAGAAGCTGCTTTTTCTGTCTTTAGTAACCTCCAAAATCAATTATTTAGTATTTAAAATTGCTACAGTCTAATCTCAATGAACGCAGAAAGACCTCTCAGCTTTATTATGAATGGTTTCCACAGTTTGTCACTATTTCCAATGTCTGCTCCCTGCCTGTGAGAGGAAGAAATAAGCCATCCACCTGATGGAGACTGTTCTCAGATTATTCTCAGATTATTCTTCACTTAATTTATCAAGCATCAACATTAAATTTAGAGGGATGGCAATAACTCATTCCTTGAAGATGGAGATTTGCAACTTATTCAGATAGAAGTATATTTCTTTTTTCACAATGGGAACTGACTTTAGTTTCAGGCCCTTAATCCCAACATCCTCCACACACCATGAACCTGTACACAATACAAATCATAGTACATTTACTATTACATATACGTATTACACGATACAATCATAGTACATTTACATTATATCCCTTTAGACTGCTGTTTGTAAGCAAAACACCTAATTCTGTGTTCAAAACTATTAAGTCAGCATTCCACTTAAAATATGATGGAAGAAATCCATACTACATTTGTTTTTAGTGAGGTAAATTATTCTTCCTATGTCTTTAATTTCTTCCTTTATCAGAAGTCACTCAGTCACCTTGGTCCTGCCAATTGTTTAGGCAGTACGGCAGGGACACATGCTAGCTACATGTGTTTACCACAAGCAACCTTTCTTTTTGTGCTGATGGCCTGCCTTAAAACCCCTTGAGCAAAAAGCTTAAGCAGAAATAGCATATGTCATTCAATGTAACCAGCTGTCATCTTTACCTCCTCCACACTTCTCTAGGAGCTAGGTTTATGGGATTCATAGCAACCAGCTATGAGGAGCAAGCCAGGACTTATCTCTGTGCATGGCTGCTCATCTTGGTCCTGGAGCTGCATTACTGCTGCAAGTTTTTCTCTAGAGGGGTTGTTTTCATTGCAGTCTTCCCATACCATTATAAGAAAAATAAAAACAATTGCCTTCATCAAGTTTTTCTCAAATCTGTCGACGCTGGTCAAGTTCTATCAGTTTTGGAAGTACTTCCCAGGGTGTTATTCATGTTACAAAATCCTTGTTGCTGTTCTGGGGAGTGGGTCAGCACATCATATTCATGTACCCAGAAATAAAGTCAGCACTATGCATTCCCCCTGCTCAGCCAAGCTTTACACAGTCCTTTGTTGGAGAAGTTACAATGAAGGTGTCTTAAGCTTCTGGCAGGATGTGTGGAGCAAAGCAGGTCAACTGTGCAAAAAACCATTTCACTCATGCCTAAACAAAGAAATCTTCCTTTTTTGTTTCTGTTACCTAATTATTCTGCTTGATCCTAATGACAGGTATAGGCTCCAGTCTTTCATCTGTGATGGGAAGGGGAAATATACCACCTCCATCAGCAGGCGATGATCCAAGGGCTTCTACATATCTGACTTGTCTGCACGGGGGAATGTGAAAAAAGGGAAAATGGGAAAAAGTCCAAAGAAGATGGGTGAACAAGATGTCTTTGTGAGTAGAAATAGCTTTTTGATTTTTCCATTTCTCTGTAGAAGTAACCTTTCATTCAATTTAATGTATTTTGATATTCTTGTGGAGATGCACCAATAGAATTAAACAGCATTTAAATATTTTTATAGTGACTTCTTTTCTTGCCCAAGATTGCAATAAGTTCAAAATTAGACCCTACTGTGAATTTCTTCTCATTAGATTACTTTCTAATTTTTTCAATAAGACTTAGAATTTGTAGCGTTCCTATTAAACCATTCTAATGAACAAATATAAAAATGTTAATATTGTGATATTCCTTGAATGCCAGAGCAAAATTATAAAAGGCATTTTTTTAGCCTCAAATTAAAACATCTTGTAATACCTCTAGAAAATCGGAACCTTTTTGGCAGCAATTAGAGATAACAATAAGAAATGGCTGGAGAGAGGGCGTTCACCTCTAAATTAAAAGAATGCATTATTTGTACTCTGTGAGAAACTAGAATAGGAACAAATATATGCTTTAAAGTCCATTGGACTCTACTGAGAACTTACAAAGGTCACATATGAATGAATTCAGAATATATTTCTATACTCCTAATGAAATTCCAGTCTCCTAAACACATATTTAGCACATTCAATAAGGGTACCCTTGGGTTTTGCAATATGTCCAGGACATCAAAAGAAAATTATTTAGTTAAATGGGACATAAATAAGACCGGCTCTTAAGCACATAAGGTGGCATATTAATTTAGCAGGGTGATACAGCAGTGGATTTAAATCAGGGTACAAGTATAAAGTACACTTAGAACTGAGTAACAATTGTGATATACAGTTTTCTCACATGAAACGATTTCCATTACTGGTCTGTGTAATATGCTCACAGGAAGACATTCACACTCTTTTGGCAAACTCAAGAGACAAGCAGTTATACACTGGGTTGTGTACACTCAGCTGATAATAACCAGTGATTCTTTCAGCAGATACAAATGGCTGATACGCTCAGCCAACAAAGTTCAATAGAAAAAAACAAATAAACGAATGCTTTCATTCCAGAGTAGTGAGGGAATTAGTGGATATTATAATGGGACACTGTGCTCAGCTACTCAGCACTGATAAGGTCACACCTTGAGTTCTGTGTCCAGTTTTGTACCCTTCACTACAAGAAGGACACTGAGGTGTGGGAGCAGGTCCAGAGAAGGGCAATGGAGATGGTGAAGGGTCCAGAGAATAAATCCTAGGAGGAGCAGCTGAGGGAGCTGGGGTTGTTTAGCCTGGAGAAAAGGAGGGTCATGGGAGAACTAAACATTCTTTAAAACTACCTGGAAGGAGGTTGTAGCCAGGTGAGGATAGGTCCTTTCTCTCAGGGAACCAGTGATGGGGTGAGAGGACAGGGCCTCAAGCTGTGCCAGGAGAAGTTCAGGTTGGAGAGCAGGAATAATTTCTTCACTGAAAGGGATGTCAGGCATTGGAACCTGATGCCTGTGGGTGTAGTGGAGTCACCATCCCTGGAAGTGTTTAAAAGATGACTGGATGTGGCACTCAATGCTATGGTATAGTTGACATGCTGGTGATTTTTCAGAGTTGGATTTAATGATCTTTATTGGTCTTTTCCAGCCTTAATGATTCTAGGATTTTATCATGTCTTGATCATCTACCAAGTTCTTGGGAGTCTGGGGAGGTCCCTGCTGACCGTGAGCTACCAAAGTTAGTGCAATCCACAAAATGATTGCGAGGGAAGACCCAAAGAACTACAGACCTGTAAGTCTAACCTCAGTTCCTAAAAGATTATGGAGAACTTTTACGGGATACTATTGAAAGGTATTTAAAGAACAATGCAATCAACAGTCACAGTCAACTCAGAAAGGTAAAGTCCTATGTAACTAAAATCTGATGTACTATAATAAGGGCACCCACTTAGTGGATAAAGGAAATGTGGTGGATATAGTGTTTCTTGATTTTCGTAAGGATTTGGATACACAGCATCCTCCTGAAGAAGTTGTTCCCTTGTGGAATGAGCCGGTTCATGATGCTGGGTGAAGACGTGGCTGAAGGGCAGTGCTCGAAGGATTGTGGTGAATGGGGCTACACCTGGCTGCTGACCAGTCAACAGCAGTGATCCTCAGAGCTTGATTCTAGGACCAAGTCTGCTCAATATATTTACCAACAATGTAGGTGAAGGAATTTTATGTACCATTAACTCTTGGGGTCTTTTGCTGGTCAGAGTGACCCCGAGAAATGTTAAAAAGTCTCCTTTCCCAGCCTGGCACTCAAAGAAGGAGTCAGAACTCTTCAGCTCTCGGTATCAAGGTTGTTTATTGTATCTTATCTATAAAATTCTTTCTCCTGTCCTGCTGAGGTCTGCTCAGCAAGACAGTCAGAGGCACTCTGCCTGCCCCCGGGGCAGTGTTATGTCTTTATACTAAATCTACGTATAACATGTTTACAATTACTTTCCAATACCTATCACCTATGTTAGACAGTGAGCTTCTGCTCTAAACCAATCTAAAAGGGCCAACATCACAGCAGAAGATGGAGGCCAAGAAGAAGAGGAAAGAGAAAGTCTGGACATGCCCAGATTCCTCCATCTTGCCCCTTGAACCCCCATTCCAAAAACCCAAAAAAATCTATTTTTCACCTTGTGACAAATTCAGTATCATTATACTTAAACTTTCGTGGCTTGTAATCCTTTCATATAAATTTTTTTTTCCAAGGGCTAATTCAAAGTCACAGGGTTCTTGGGCTCTGTGCCAAGGTCTCTGAGCCCCCGACAGGGGCTCAAGTCCTCCAGGGCAACCAGAGGAATTTCCTGGGTTCCCACAATTCTATTCTAATTATCTCATCCTCCAGTCCCCTCTGATTCTTTGTGATGTTGCAGTTATTCTCTGTAGACTTAAAATTTTGTGAGAACCTCAGCCTTGCCCAACTCCTCTGGAGCCTTCTTCCAGGGTAGGTGAGACAGGGCACAAAGGCCTTGTCTCAAGATACCTATTTACACAGAAAGTCTAGTTTCCCCATTAGTTTTTGTGGTGCTTCTCTCTTACATGATTTCACAGCTTATACAGTGCTTCAGGGTCAGAGGGCAACATGCTCTTCAGCTATCCAAATTGCAATAATAAGGATCAACAGGAGGAATAATTATGTGTTCTGCATGGAAGAGGTGGTTCTTGTCAGTGAACATGCCTCCCATCCTACTGTTATGATCCTCAGCACCAAGTGACCTTTACCTTTTAGCCCTATGCTTTCAGCTTTTGTTGGTCAGACACATTACACAGCAACCATCAATAAAAACAGAAAGGGACCAAATGCTGTTTCCTTAAAAAAGGAAGAAAAAATAAGACAAATGCCACGGTTTTGTACTAACTCTATTCTTCTCCATTTCCTCAACTCCTGTTAGGGATAACCTGGTCTGATTGTTGGAATCTCATCTCTATACGCATTAATCTCCAAGTTCCAGTCCTTCTCATTTTTCTCTAGATTTCCTTGGAGACAAATTTCTTTGTATTTTCTCGTCTCAGTCTGCACTCTACAACCTTATACTTTCCCCGTCTTTCCTAAAATCAGGGTGAAAATCTGTATGCTCACTGCTTGTTGATCTACATTAAGTTTACGTGAATTACATCAATTTCATGATACATGTAATCATGTTGTATTTCTTAGGTTGAACTCTGGTAGGTTTTGTAGGATACAGAACAAAACTCCATCAGATATACAAAACAGCTCTCAATAAAACATTAAACCTCTATTTTCTTACTTTCACTGTTTTAAGCAACAGTCACTCTTTTTGGCTACCACAAGAAGAAAATCTGAGAGCAATTTTAGAAAAGCTGTTTTTCTTTTTTCTCTAAATAAAATGCAGAAATTAAAATCGTAGAGTTGCATCCCTGTTGATTAACTGTGAAGTGATAGTTTATGTTGCTCACTATCAATCTTCCATAAAAAAAATTAATTGCAGTGTTGCTCATCAAGAAAAGATATTGTTGCACTCACCAGTGATAGATGTAATAATTTACTGTCCATTTTTGTGATAGGGGATTTCAATATCAGGAACACTTACACTGCACATCACAGCTGCATCTCTGAAGTTTACCCAGGGGAGTAACTGAATCATCATAACTGCTTGTTGTCTGGCAGCTGCCAGGCATTTCTTGCCATAGACTTCTACAATTTCACTGATATCAAGAGCTCTAGACAGAGTAGGGAGCTTGAAGTAAGTTGCTTTTTGACAGATTTTCTTTCTTCCATGGATCATGTCCTAAAACCACTAGACATTCCCTGTATTGAATATTTTAGAGCTTAACACAGAAATCAGAATTTAGGAAGCTGCCTCTGCTAATTTAAAGATCAATATATTTTTGTTTGAAGCCAGATTTAAACACCAACAGAGACTTTAGCCTTGACTGGCTTCAGTAGGAGGCTAATTAAGATTAGCCTGTAAATTTGGTTTTCTGTAAGCATGTATATACTGTCTGTTTAGCTTGATGCAAAGCTACAAGAGCTAAGCAAGTGAGATTTTATTCAGATATAAGAAAGGATCTGATACCCTAAATTGATAAACCTCCTAGATAACCAACTCATTTTTTTATAAATGCATTTAGTGAAGGTTATAAAGCTGGTTAATTAATGAAATTAGTATACATATCAGATGAGAATAAATTCAAGATGAAAACATGTTGCTGTCCACAAAGACATATGCATCCTGCTGGCCACAGTATGTTGAAAATCCAAGCAAATGTGACTCATCCTTAACATTAAACAGTATTTTTCAGGCTGCAATATGAAATCAAGAAAACCAAAAAGCAATAGAATTTTATCTAAACCTCCTAAAAGATAAATTAGACAAGAATGATGCAAGAAATGCAAGGAGACTTTGTGGTCCCTGCTTCACAGTTATAGATCAAAGAACTGTAGAATTTTGAAGCAAAGAGATTTTCATCGGAATTTGAAAATTTTTGTAGTGTTCTTCTGACTTCTGAAAGACAGAATACCTTCTAGGCAAAGGTAACATTTTATCAAAATTTGTTTTCTGCCTGTCTTATGGACAGCCAGCATCTCTGGACAAAATACTGATTTTCTGTGAAACAAATCATGGGGCCACCACTGCCTTCCGCAACACCAGGATTTTGATCATCCTTCGCCTTTTTGTGTTTATAAAATGAATAGTGACACCACCATTATCAGAACTGCAGGCATATCTGATCTTGACAAGACTTATAACTACTTTTGCAAAAATTTCTAGAACCTGCATCTTTAGTCCTACAACATTCTGAAAGGTCTGTGTGCCTTTCCCAACCACTTCTCATGTGGTCTGTGAAACTCAAACGCATTTCAGTCACTCTGAGTTCATGCAGACACTATTTTCCTAATATCTAATTTCACAATGTTCCCATAAAAATATCTACCTTAAAAAAGAGTGTAGTGTTTTTGTGACAGGATAAGGCTGAATAAAACAAGATGAGTAATCACTAAATTGTGAAAACTATGTGTGCTGCATACTTTTATTTGTCCAGGTTTTAAAAAAATGTGAGTTTTTCAAGAAGTATTAAGTGACGTCTTCAAGTGATTCACATTTCTGTTGTAGTTGGAAGAAAAGAAGCTTTTAGCTTCATAGGAACAGTGAAAAAAGGAAAAAATAAACACTTAGGATGAAAAATGAGGCCCTTTGAAATGGTTTACAAATAATGCAAACATGTTTACAAAAATATTCAAATGAAATGAAAACCACATATCTATTAAAAAATTTTAAAGCACTATATTTATTTCACTGTTAGACTAAAATCCCCAAATAACTTTCTGATTACTACTGAGTCTGGCTTAAAATAAGCAGCTATCTATGAGGAAGTTTAACTTTATTTTGGTGGTCTACATCTGCGTGGGTTTTACTTTCTGTCCTAATGTTTAGCCTTGTTTTTCTGCCAAAAAATACTTTTTCATCCTACTTCTTTCAACCAGGAAGAAAAAAGGAATCATCACCAAAACCCATATGTGCTATTAAAAGCACATATTGAAAGTTCAGCAGTTTGTTGCTTCTTACATCCCTTGTGGCTAACTTTATTTTTCTGATACTGATATGTAGTATGTATAAAAACATAAACAAGAGAATGCAATATAAATGCTCCAATACTAAGTGGGATTGAATGACTATTGAAAAATATTCCTGTGCCATTTTCCAGTCTGGAAAAAAATATCTAACTGAAAGTGATACCTAAAAGGAAGAATATTTAGTTTGGTCTGCAGTTGAAGTAAAAGATGAAGAGAGTACCATGATTGCAGTTCCTCACTGTTGCCTAGTTACTTTCTTAGCTGAGTTTTATATGTAAATAAGTAGTGGGAGTTTAAGGATATTTAAAATATATTTCTCATTTAAACATTTAATGTACTTGTCTACAGTACATACCCAGTATCTGAGTTTTCCGGTTTGGAAAAATCAGGCCTCTCTCTTCTGTTAAATAATCATGTAGTCCAATTTTTTAATACCTGCTCTCTGGCTCACCACAGTTTAATAGCATGCTGTTAAAGTACTAAAGTGTTTTGGTTTCTTTCTTCCTTTTTTTCTTTTTTCCCATCAATTTGGATACAGATGCTTCAAGTAAAATATTTGTACAGAATTCTCTGCTATGAAGTAAGTAGATCCAGTGAATAATCTTGCTAACATTTCTCTTCAACTTTCAAATTCTATAAGCTAATATCAGCACCCTGATAATAAAAAGGTGAAAGTCCTGAATTTCTGTATCTGGATCCAGTGCTCTAGTGCATATCACACAGAGTTGCTTCTTCCTTAATAATTAGCCTCAATGTCTCTCTGCTGCTTTTATAATGAAGCTGTTGCATACAGAAAACCCAGAAGACATCTATTTGACTCTAAAGTACTCTTGGGGAACAAGCCTGAATGAGGAAATGCGAATCACATAACAAACGGATTAAGAAAAACAGTAAAGTTAGAATATTCTTAAAAAACTAAAAACTTCAGTAGAACAGGTGCATTTGTGAGTCACAGAATCTTACTCATTGCCTCACTTTGTTTCAAAGCCCTTGTGGACTCGCTTTCCTGAAAGATGAGACTGTGCTGCTGCGCTTGGGGAACTTCCCAGTGGGGATAGGAAGCTCAGGAGGGTTATGGAAGTGCTGGTTGTGTGTTTGGTGGGTGCTGAGGAAGGCTGCTGAGGAGATGACACTAGTGATGTGCTCCACTTGGTGTTAACCAGTGCAGGAGTGTCAAAGAAAGCTCAAGTGCTAGCGCTGTGCTTCAGTTCGCAGAACTCACAGAAGAGCATTCTTCAGAGGTCGGGCAACGAAGGCAAAGAGAAATGACTCCAGGAATAGATAAGGCAGGAGAGCTTGGGCACTCTGGGTGCCTTGACTCTTGCCTAACTGGGGTGTTCCTTAACCATGGCACAGGTTACACTGAACAGCTTGCGAAACTGGACTGAGACAGCAGGGAATATCTTCCCGAAGGTCACTAACAAAGATTTGCCAAGGGACAGAGAGGAGAAGAGAAAGGAAGAAAGGGCAGGAGATTCGGGGTTGGGACCAGCTCCATGTGGAGACCTTAGGCACCTGCTACCATTTCTGGGAGACCCCCACATAGGTGCTTGGTTCTGTCTGACATAGAGAGCAAAAACACTGGGGTACAAAGAGAAGAATCCCTAGATGCACTGCTGAAAAACAGAAATGCAGTGAACCTGGAAACAGTTCTAGAATGTAGTTAAACAGGGAGAAGGTGTGCTATGAACTAAAAAAAAAAAAGTGTTAAAATTTTTGCTCTTCTCAACCTACAGTAAATTTATTCCTCAATTCACTTGCTTTTTCCATTTGTGGTACAAACCAAGACATTCTGTCCCCTCCAGTTCAAGGAAGCAACAAAAAGCTGTGATCTCACTTTACAGTATGGGTCTCAGTTCCAACCATGAGAAATGAAGCAGTAGCAGGGGGAAATAATTTTATGCTAGTCAATATATCACCGTGCTGTCCTCTGCTCCTATGCAATGAACTGTGCTGCTCCTTCCTCAGGCTTAAATGACACCTGGGTCTCAGGTGCATGCATTTAGCATTACAGGTGCATACAATTAGCAATAATTGCTTGATGTAAACAGGTGATGTGCTTTGCTGACACTGCACTGGGACTCACCTGCTTCCCTTTCTCTTAGCCTTCCTGCTCAAAAGATACTTTTTCTAAATTGACTAAATTCACAAAAACCCCCGTAAGCCTCATATAAGCCCCATAAGCACTGGCTCTGCCAATGCCTGCCCTTCACACAAGACTCTAGGAGACTACACTGGAGTACTGTGTCTAAGTATATTCACATATATCTACATAATCACATTATTAATGTGCCTACAACTGTTCTGCTTCTGAGTGGCAGAATTTAGTGTAGATTATGCTGAATATAAGTTTCCCACTGTGCGATGGTGAATGAAGGAAAGTAATGAAACTCATAATTCCATGCAAATATAGGTATCCTTGGATACTGCTGACACAAATGGCTGTTGGGATAATAACAAAAGGAAGATATGGAGCTCAACATTGACTTAAATTGTGACTGAAATATCAGCAGTGTATCTAATGAATTGGTTTGCCATTTCTTTATTGCTGGGGCCAGAACTATCTCCACATAGTCATATGGCCAAATCCAATTAAGTCCTCATGATTAATTTGCTGCTTGTAGAAGGTGAGGAAACTGTCAATGTAAAAAATGTGTGTGTTGTACTTTGCCACATGGCACACATTCCAGAGGCACGGTCCTGACAGGATTGCCTCTCAAACAGAAGGGAGAGGGGCTCTCAGGGAAACACCTCATAGGAGCTGGAAACAAATTTTACATCTCCCCTCCCTATAACACTGTCAGTGCCACATTCTTTCCAAATAGTAATAGTTTATGACACAGTTTCTAAAATTATTAATTTATAGCCCAACATAGCCAATCTATTTCAAACTCTTGTTCTGCTGGCAAATTCTCAATTCTGACTGGTCTAAAATCTGAACCACTTTTAAATTTATTTGTTGATTTTTCTGCAGTAGTAACATAGTTTCTAGTTCTAGTTCCAGGATGGATACTAGTGAATTAGACAAATAGGAGGGAATAGAATAACTCCAGGCTCTGAGCTGGACTAAAAGAGGTCATTTAGATTAGTCAAAGTAAAGAAAGAAATGATATAATTTTAAATTTATAAGGTCACACTATAAATTCACTTTCTTTGGCATATTGACAGGAAAACAAACCAGCAGATCCTTGTTTTAATGGAGATGGGTCAGTATGAGAGACAAAATAAAGGACTAGAGATATCCTAAGGGTTCTTCTCTCACCTTGGAGAGAAGGTAGCAACTTTTCTGAAGTCATCCTTGCCTTTAGGAAGGCACAAATTACCTTATTCTACTGTAGAATAAATTCCAGGTTTAGTTCAGGAAGTTCTTCAACTCATTGATTTCAGATAACTCAGTACATTTTATGATGTATCTGCAATGGCTTATCATCTGTGAAGTGGAGATAACAGATGCCAAAGGGTTGGTGTTAACTGCATCTTAGTTTCTTCTGCAACCTACTCAGCTCCCAGATCTTTATGCTGGAAGCATGGCAAGACAAAAGCTTTGATCCTTAACACAGGATCAAAGACTCCCAACAACTAATATCCTTGTGCTCACCAAAAAAAAAAACCAAACACTCTTGTGAAGAGCCCAAGTCTCATCATAGTATTGAATCCCCTCAAAACACATGTTGCATATTCTCCTCAATAATTTCTTAATGCAAGTCAGATAAGCTTCTCCCTGTGAGCCATACTGCTTGGGAGTACTTGAAAATTACAGAAAACAACTTATTCTGAGGCTCAGAAAGGCTGGAAGCTTGATCCTTATGAGTTGGTGGTTTTAGGTTGATTCATACTAGCTAAGGAACTGGCACAGGGTGAGATCAAGTTTTTCCCATTCCTCCTCCTTGTTGCTCTATATAGAAGATGTAGCATCTCTACTGTGAGGGAAGAGGCACGATGCCTAGTAGCACCAATTAGATCCAGTAAGTCTCAGCTTTCATGCAAACTTTTGACCATATGAGAAGGGATATTCCCTTTCCTAATGCCTGTTCAAAAATGTTAAATTGTTCTTTAGTGCTGTTAGCACAGGATTTGGACATGATAAATGATTAAAGAGGAAAATGGAAGTGTGTTGGGGTAAAAAATAATTTGAGTTGATGTAAGTATGGGAGAATTTTTTATCTACCTTGTGCTAGGCCTTTGAGCTGCTTAATGCTGCCTGTAACAAATCACTAAGAAGTCATCCAGGCTTCCTGCACGTTATAGCCCCACACATGGGCCTATATAATAGTCCAGCACAGGGCTTGTACAAAACAGAAACTTGTCAACCTTGTGCTGTAACCTGAGAGAACATTCATACAGGTGTTCTTTGACAGAAATAGCAGGGAATGTCTACTTTTCTTCAAGGTAGAAAAAAAAATAGCTGTGGGAGTATAAAGGCTCTGAAAAACCTTGAGGGAGATTTTTGATTCTGCATTTTGCTGAGCAATAAAAGGCCAGCTCTTAGATGTGGATTAGATTCTGCTGCACACCATGCCAGTTCACAGTGCTGTCAGGTGAACAGATCATCAAAGTGCAGGCTCCAGTGATGGATGCTTTTAACTTCTCTTCCTTGATGTGATGATAGATTTGTATCTGTACTGATAGGCATTGGTAGCCATCTGTCTTTAGGGTTATGTACGCTGTTAGTGATGCAAGAAAATGAGTAGGTGCTGATCTGAGGTCTACATGACTGAACAGAGCATGAGATGCCACAGGACACGAGATGAAAAATTGCTGGTTGTGATGATAACAGTGAGAAGCTGACAGAAGTTACCCAGAGTACTATGAGATGGCTAGATTTTGCAGATGGTTAAGGGGAACTGTGTGACTGATTGCCATAATTCAAAGAAGCAACTGAGGGAACCCTCCAGGGAGTGAAAGCTTACAGGGCAGCAATTCACGTCAAGGTGAGCTAGGTAACGGTATAAGAAGTAACAAATTTGGGTATGGACATAGCAGAACTGTGGCCAAAAGGTAAAGAATAATTCTGAACAGGACGTTTATTTGGAAGGGGTGTGGGAGATCAAAGAGAGGTACAACAAGGTGAAAAGGAACATCAAGAAATAGGGAAAGAAATAATAGCATTTGGAAATGTTGCAGGTGGTGCTGTCTCAATATTCCTCTCAAGTGGTCCTCTGCTTTGTCACTGCCAAATAAAGAGGAGGAGCAAACCAAAGCCACTGTGCTGAATCCAGCACAGAGGTACCACCTCACTGGCTGCAGAGTAATGAGGACAAAGCTGGCTGATTCCCTGGAGAACTACTGGAGAGACCAGCCATTGACCAAATTTCATAGAGGGGAGTATTTGTCCTGCCTTCTGGAAGTTGCATCTCTTAAGTGTCTTTCTTTCAGTAGTTGCTTGATTTGATTGTCTTGCTGATGTTGTCTCCTAGCAGCTTGCTTTTAGCCCTGCTTGCTACATAACAATCATAGCTCTTATTAACTATAGCTATAGGCATGAATAAAGCATGATGGATGAATTAACTGAAGAGCCATAAACAGTGTACCGTCTTACAGGAGTGTTTAAATGTTTGCTGACCTATGGTGAACGAAATATTTACTTTTGTTTCCTGTTTCTGCTTTCTTTCCTGTTAGATACACTTAACTATTGCTTAAACTTTTTACTTTCCTTTCATTTAGATATTCATAAATGGAATGTTCACATACAGTCTAATTATTTTTTTCTCCTATTTCTAATATTTTGATCACACCTGCTTGTGTGGCTTTATAGCATCAGAAAACAATACATGATTTTCAGATTGGCCTAGCTGATAAAAAAGAAAGACCCTTTGAATGAGAAATGGCACACTGTACTCTGAATGCAGCAAAATGGATGAAGTGAGTGAATTTCCCTGGCACTTTTTCTGAAAGACCTCCCTTCCACTAGTTGGAGTATTGTGTTTACACTTCCATGAATCTTCACATAAGAACCTAAGTAATTGTTAACTGCATACAGAGAGAAGTCCAAGAGAAGAGCAACTGTGTATAATAGCTTTTGAAGGGCAAGGGTGAGTTTGGGAGACAACCTTTAGCAAGGAACAACAAGAATCAGTGATAGTAATCATTAAAGTCTAGTTCAAGACATCCAGGAAAATAAATCCATTCTAAAATATATTCTGTCAGTTTTACCAATAAGATATATCTTCATTAGTGAGAGAAAACCCACAACCCACTACAACCCAAAACCCAAAAAATCCTATTTCTACAGTAAGCAGAGATTTTGCAGAACATCATTTACCATCTCATATAGGTTCCAGCTAGGTAATACATGTTAATACATGATACCAGTGTCAACCTCCTGTTGAAAATACTCACCTGAATATTTTACTTAATTTGCCTGAAATTTACAGTGTTTTCTTCTAGGTCTACCCCTCTCTAGCAAATGTGATTGAAATTCATCCGTGAGTTTGAAACTTTCAGAGGAAGGTGGAAAAAAGGGTGAAACTGGAATGAGCTACTCAATCAAATAAGTGTCATTTACTTTGGAAAGTTTTATGATCATTTTCTTAATTGTGATAATAATTGGTAGTAGGATGCTTGAACATGGCTGCACATATGCTCTCTATAGTATTTCAGGACACTGCTGAAAAATATTGTAGTACTGCATATAATGTCACTTACCTTGGTTTTTTGTGCTCTAGCCCACATTTTAGGGACTGTATGCTCTGCTTTCATTTCTCTGACTCTCTGAGGGGTTATGAGGAAAATCATTGAGGCTGGAGCTTTGTCACTTACTGGCTCTGAAACTTACTTATCTATGCAGAAGATAAATTACACTAGCCTGCTTATTTCATCATGACATCAGCAGCCTTCTTTCATTTCAGAGCCTATTTCTCAGGCTGTGCAGGCTGTGAATTATAGCATTCTGAGAATCGTGTGAATAAAAAACTCCTCTACATGTCCATACCTGGAATCTGAGATTGCGGCATAAAGAAAATGAGGGTAAAATTTCAAAGGATTTCTGGTCTTGGAAGGTTTTTTTTCAGGCCTCAGAAACTGAAGCTCTTTGAGCTCCTCTTAATAAGAAACCATTTATTCCACTGCCAGACTACATTCAATGGAGAAAAAGTTTTGTTTTAGGAGCAGACTCTTTACAGAACACCAAGCATAAGCAGCCACACTAAGTGACTTTTTCTCTTAGACAGAAACGTTAGCAAAAAATTGTGCAGGATCTTGCTTCAGAAGGTCAGTCTGTATTCATTACATGCACTCCCTTACTCCTCTGAGCCAGTGAGCTCCTAGCAGCATGAGCTCTGAGGCTGTATTATAAAGATTCCTGCCCTCTTCATCTGTGAGCCTCTTGTTCAGCAAAACTCTCAGTGGACATTCAATGAAAGCAATCTTATATTTCATGTCTGTGGTTTCTATGAAAAATTCCTGGCTTTTTTTTTTCCCCCAGTAAGCATAGAGAGGTAGGAAAAAAGCACCTTTTCGTGATTTTGCTCGGTGCATTCATTCCTTCCAAAGTATTCCTTTTTTGTCTAAGCATACTGCTGAGCTCTCAAATAGGGACATAAGTGAGGTCAGCTTTCTCCACCAGCCTTGAATAGCCTACCCTGTGCACAAGAGGCTTTACAATCCATTTTACTCATTTAGTCAACATGGCTTGGAAAAATGACTATTAGGCAGTAATACCAACTTGGACCACAGAGATGGCAGAAAGCAGATCAAAATGTTACTAAACAAATAATGTTTTGCATGCTAGTGTTTAGGGAGATGCAGAAAAAACTCTTGGCTGCTCCACTCATCCTGTTAGAGGCTGGAGTAATTTTTGCAAATTTGCACACCTTGTCCCCAAAAGCAACTTCACAAGTGAGTTCCTTTTTTAACAGCATAGGTCCAGTGGCCCAACTGATTTAGATTTATTTTACTGGTTTTTTTTTTTTTTTTTTTTCACAGCAGAGATCATTTCATAAGAGAGCAGAAGCCTTCTTTATATTTTCTCCCCATAAACAATTTTATATGAAGAAAGTCATCAGCACTTGAGAGCTTTATCTGTATTAATCCTTACACTGCACTTGTCAGATCTAAACCAGCAATGAAGCTGAGAGAAATATCTTAAATTTAATGACTTTCAGTGAAGTCTTTTTTTGTTCAAACAGTGAATTATGGTGGTACATTTTCCAGTAAGACAACTATTTTGTAATGAAATTATTATCATGAGTCCTTATAGGTGAAAGGAGAAGGCATAGATTATTCCTTGCTGTAATGAATTTGTAATCTAAGACCCTGACCCAAAGCTCATTAAAACCTTAAGCAAAACCAGCACTTCTCAAAAGGAAGGAGGATTGCCTCACTAAAAGAGAAGCAAACTATTTTATTTTTTCTTGAATGATCTTTTTAATTAGAAAAATCTAATTTGAGAATTGCCAAATCGGTACAGTATTTGATGTATTCTTTTTAACAAGACAGGAAAATGAAAATAATATTTTTAAAACCCCAGAAATCAATAACTTGCCCTTTCTCCCCCTCTCTTTTTTTCCCTTTGAAATAGGCCTCCTCATTTTAAGAACATAATATCTATTCCCTTATTTTAAATTTCTCAGTTTCTGAACTCATTACAAATTCAACTATCTGAATACAGTTAGATTAAAGTTTTTGTTTTAACAATGGAGGTGAACATTCCTTATTAGCTTGATGCAAAGTAAATTTTAGCAATTTTCTCCCTTGGTTAAAATTAAAACTTATTTTCCTGTACCTAGTCAAGGTTAGAGGAGAGAACACAGGGAGCTACTTCTCTATCATGGACAAGTGATTTCTAGGCTACAGTAAACAAAAATGAGACAAAGCAAGAAAGAAACTATACCTGCAAAGAATTTCAGTTAAGATATGAAAGGTATGAACACAGAGCACATGTTTTATCAAATCCTAAAATTCAGATTTGACTGACTGCTATTACTGTAGCGCAGCAATACAATGGTGAAAACTTCACAAAACCTGAAACAGCAGCTGTTTTTTTTTTAACTTTAAATTTTTTTAAAAAAAATTATTTTACCAAAAAGAAGTGTCAGAATGTCTTCAGGTTTTATATTTATGATCAGATTTTGAAAATTATGGAAGAGCTTGATGAACAGCAAAATTATTAAAGATAATAAGCATATCATATGCTTATGGCCTGTTTTGCCATCTTTTAGTCCACACAAGTGTTTTGGATCCCTTTTATTCACTGGACACGTGTGAACGCAATTCAAATCACTCTCACTGTGAGACTTATTTTAAAAAGCACTTTGTGAAATTGAACTTGAACAAAGAAATAATATAGTTCATTAAAGAACTCATCTGTGTACCAGTCCTGTATTAAGCAAAACAATCACTTTAATTTTTTTTCATTTAAGAAACCATCTTGGGATAATCAGAAAATTGAACATAGCATACCACACTGCTGTATGTACATTAAGATAATTAGATGTTCAATATCCAGGATTGCTGGGTAGAGGAATAGCTATGAGCCTTATTCTGCTTTGAAACTTAAACCCCCTGATTGCATTTTCATTACTTTTTCTAATCACTTGATTTTTTCATCTCCCCTCCTTGTCCTTTTTACCTCAGCACAATTTTGGAGGTGGGGCAATTTATGTTTGTTGCTGTTTGAGTGCAGGCTATATGAAAAAGATGCAAAGACTCTGGAAATATCTTCCAGACTTGTTTGTGCTGTTTCAGAGAGTAAGCAACTGAGTGGTGGGAGCTCTCTGTATTCTTCTTAATGACATTATTTTAGTGTCTATGGATCTAAATGTGAAAAAATGTTGTTTAAAGCAAAACACTGTAAAAAAGAAAAAAAATTCCATGATAAAAAATAAAGTAAAAGCTTTCATAAAGTTCAACTACCATAAATATATTAATTTAGGAGGTTGTACATTACAGTAAACTTCACCTACAAAATACTACACTTCTGCTAAAGTCAGTGTAGTTACTGATCTACATTAGATGAGGAGCTCAACAGAGTGTGTAAAATTTCATTGTCTAATACTAGAGGAAGAATTATGCTTTTCCTTTCGTTGAACATTTTTATTTTTTCATCCTTTTCTTCCAACTGTGCAGGGAATTCAGCCAGTAACAATTTGATTCCCTCAGGTTTGCCTCTCGTTTGCTGGTTCTAAGTTTAATACCCAGAGCTGTATGGCAGATGAATTGATGAAAACCATGGGGTTTCACTGAATATGCACACCTTCCTGCCCTGTGCTCCCCCTGCCACCTCTGCCTGTGGACACAGCTGGGTGGATTACTGCTCCTCCAGCCTGACCCTTGTGCCTGGTGCAGGCAGATTGAGCCATGATGCAAAAGGAGATGAAAAGTGCAAAACAGGCAAGAATAAGTACATAAGAAGAAAACAAAACTGTGCTCTTTCAAGCTGTTTGCAAGGGAAACACCCTCTCCAGAAGTAAAATTCCACATCTTGTGGAATTGACACCAGCACGTCATTATGGGAGGCAGATATTTCCTTGACTGGATATATCTGGCTGTGCTTGTAATCCAAAAGAAAACGGGGGAAGTTTACCTTCTCTGTTCCCAGTTGTCCTTCTCTGCTCCCTGTCCAGAGGGTGTGCAGGAAACTGATGGAGGATTTGAAGTAGGAGCTCTCATGACACCTCCATCCAGCTGAACTGCCAGCAGGATTGAGCTGTGATGGCATCCCAGATTTTGTAAATTTAATGCTGTCCTCACTTGAAAGTTGGAGTCTGTCACATTTACCAAAAAGCATATCTTCTCTCTCACCACAAACATGATGTTTTGCTTATTTTTCTGTCCTAGCCTTCAATACCTTTACCTCGTAAGAGAATTTCTTCTTGTGTTATCTAAAAGTTTTATTTTATCAAAAATAAATTTTTTTTACAACACGAAAACACTGATGAACTATTTAACTACTTAACTGAGAGTTGCTTGAAAAGGGTTGCAAATTTTCCTTACCCAAGACATTCTACACTGAAGCAGTTCAGCACTAAGCTGTCTTTTTACTGCAGGGCTGCACTGTCCCCTCGAAAGCTGTGGCCATGCAGTCAGTATGCTGTGCTGACATTTTGCAGGTCCCAAATTTCCTGTATGAACTGTGCCTCCTCCCAGGTCTGTAAGCCACAGAAGGCAAAGTGGGAAGCAGAAGATTGTGGCTCACAGTGATTAACACGATCAAACAAAAACACGGGTCTCATCAGACACTGTGACACAATAGCCACGGGGGTCTTAGTATTGAGCTGACCTGACACAAAAGATTTAGTATCAGCTTAAAAGTCAAAAAGTGCTCTGCCCTTTTTGTGGCCTGTTTTTGCTTGTTTGTTTCCTTAAAATAGTTTGAAATGTAACAAATGACAAAGTATTGGTAAAAGTATGAGAGCAGAATAAACGTAATACTTTTCTTTTACTAGTGACTGCCTTTTTTAGTTGTTAATATAGAGCTATAAGATCCCTGAAAGCAGCTGTTTCATTGTTATTTGTCTAAGGAATAAAACATGGTGAAAATGGAAAAAAAAAGAACAAATTCCATGCAAATGGTTGACAAACACACAGACACACAGGTCCTGGGGGTTGTGAGGTTTGCCAGCTCCTGTAACATCCACAGGAGTTTGGATTTAAACTCCCTCTGGAGAGATCCCATCTGGTTCTGAATTACAGACAGTATTAATATCAGCCAAAAGTGAAACTCTCCTCAAGATACTAGGATTAAAAAGTGAAGGGTGACTACAGAGGAAAAGGCTGTCACATTGATGTCAAATACGAAACAACATTTACCATTTGGAAGGAAAATAGGAACAGAAAAGATCAATTTAGCATTGTGTTTTGGTCCCCCAAGAATTCCACTGCTACTTTACCTAGCTAATGTATACTTTCAATAAAGTTCTTTGAGTCATAAAATAAGTCATTTAAAAAGAAAGAAAAGTCAATTACTCCAACTTCCTATGTGCTTTTACTTTACTGTCTCTATTTAAATGAATATTTTGACTACACCACTGGTAAAGAGTACCAGTATAAAGAGCTCCATTCCCCCATATGGGGAATTGTGGAAAAAATTGAACATTTGAGTGTATAGGAGATGGGAACAGAGGGGAATAGGGGTCAAATCTTGACCCTCTATAATTTTAAAAAGAAATTACATTCTCTAGCTGCCAAAATAAATGAACTTTACAAAAATAAAAATGTGCTCTGGATCAGATTTTGACTTAGAAAGTGGCATGAAAACAGATGAAAATTGGACATACGCTGAAAATCTAGGCCCTGGTATATTTAAGTAGTAGATGTCTTAGCATTCACTGTTTGCACCTGTAAAGCACTGCCAAGGTTTAATAAAGAACAACAATAATTGCACTAAATAGAGATTGATTATTTTGTCAGTCTAGAAAACTATTTCAGAGAGAGAATGTCATTGTCTCACATGCCTCCTTCATTAATGTTGGTTATTTGTGCTTTACTGGCTACTTCAGTAATCCAGGATTTGAAAAAGCCTCACTAATCCCTGAACCCTCAAACTTTATAAGCCCAGTATAAGACAATGGATGATAGCTTGCAAAAAACCATGCAGACAAAAATACAGGAAAAAAAAAAAGAAAATAGGTGTGGCAACATATGCTGAAATGATCAGCAGTGCTTTCTGCTTATTAACAAGTCCACCATCACCAAAGTTCTGGTAAATAAAGTAGTCTTCAGGAAAAAACAAGGTGGTTCTGCATATTCTGATGGGGAATTCTAGTTTGGCACGCAAGAACTGTCTGAATTTACGTGTGAATAGATCTGTATAAGCACTGTATGTGAGCAACCTTTATTATGTGTAGATTTCCTACCAAAAATCCCGTTCTCCAATACATGTTTTGTATACCTGAATTTCTTCAATCCTGTTCCCGACCTGATTGCCTGCTAGAGCTTCTGTGGAGGATTCTGCCCACCAGAGAAAGAAGAAAATCTGTGTAAGACGAGTAATATTTGTTTGCTGACTGGAAAATATGACCTCTGTGGCTAAAACCCCAGACAAACATAAGTACTGATGGGAAGGCAATTATTTACAGCTGAAATGTGACTGAGGTACTCACAAGACTTCAAAGTTGGTGCTTCCCTCTGCTCTGTGATATAAAAATCTTCAGTACTCAGAAGGAGATTCAAAAGCATGCAAGGACAAATCCCAGGCAGAAGAAATACCCAAAGAGCTTTATCAGTTTCCACAAATTATAAGCGTGGTCACTGTCATATGCTAATGTGATTAAGTGTGCCAATGGTGAAACTCTTCAGATCTTCAGAAGAGGTACTGGAATTGAAACAGCAAGGACAAAATTCAGCTCTGTGACCCAGCAAGTGAAACAGAAGCAGTTTACAGAGAACCCTTAGCTGAAATACAAAGGTCTGAAGTCACTTTTGTGCCATGTGTCAGTCCCAAGTGAAGAGAGAGCAGAGGGGAGACACCCAGTGTAGTGGACATTTCAGCAGCCTGCTTGTGATTTGCAGCCCTGGTTTAATCACCTGCCTCCTTACTGTGCCACAGTTTTGTTTACCATAAATATTATCCTGTATTGGTCCAATATGCAGAGACACTTCAAGCACCTTAACTGAGGGCCTTGCCTGTGCATTCATAAAGCATCCTGCACAGCGGCAGCAGGCTCTTGGGTTCTCCTGTGGGCTGAGTCCTGCCTTGGTTGCCCCTCCCAAGTGGTACCTTTTGACATACAGACACTCCTCACAGTTCAGCAGATGAACCTCCAGCCTTCCCTCACCCTCTGTGCTGCTTTGCCCCTGGGGGATGTGAAGGTAGTTGGCCCTGAATGAATGAGACACACAGGCTAGCCCATGATGTGGACATTTTTGAGAGGGCTTTCTTGATGGTTGAACTCCTTGAGGGTGCATAACTGTCTGCTCATAATCTGTAGCCATGTCAGATTGTTATCAAATGATTGGGTTTGCATTTTTTAGTTTTGGTTTAGTTTGGTTTGCTTTGGCTTTGTTTCCATTTTTTCCCCCTAGATGACACATTGGCGTCAGAGCTTTTTTTCTCTTTCTGCCTTTTCTGTCTCTCCTTCACTTGTCAGACCCTTACCTGCTTTCCTGTCACATATTTAATCTAATTTTCCTGAAAAATGGCATTCCAAAGTATTAATGAATTCTGCAAGTGCCAGTTTCTTAGATCACTGGTAGCTTCGCAGACTGCGAACAAAAGGGCTAAAGTGTCTCAACACAGTTTACAATTCAGCTTCACTGTATACAACCAGCCTCTGTCCAGCTGAATTCAGGAGATAACCTCTTCATAACTTTATTTATTGACACATAACAAAGATCTGCCTTGAACGAAAGCTACAGAAATAAGAATAATTGGAAGAGAGTAGAGAGAATAAAATAAGCCCTGATGCTGTGTTCTCAGCCCATTAGAGTGATCTGTCAGTCCTTTCCCTGCATGAGATCTGGACTCGAGGAAGAAGATGCTAAGACTGGCTGACACAAGTTGACAGACTGACAAGTTGAGTGTATGGGAAGGTTTTTCTAAGTCTGTAAGTACCTGATAGGTCCTTCTGCATCAGAAACCCAGCCAAGGCAGAGAAACTCTGTTACCTTTCCAGGTAAAGCTTCCCCAAATAACAGGAAATGTAAATGCAGCTCTTCTGACTATGGATTTTAGTTACCTGTATAGTTAGGTATGCTCATCAAGAAATACCTAGAAACAGCAGAACTGAACTTTATAGCCAAAACAAGGCAAATGACAGTGGACTAAAGAAAACAAGAGTGTAAACATCTGTGACAAGAACGTTTTCTAATGCTACCATTTTTAATAACTTAAAATAATTAAAAGGAAAAAAAAGGAATAAAAAATTTAATACATCAACCATATTATATTTAATTAGTTGACCGTTACCATTTCAATAAATTGGGAAGTCACTTAGGTTGATCACAAGAATTTGGTGAACCGTTATTTTCAGAAATTGAGAATTTACTTATTTTATTAAAAAGAAACTTACCCTAAATTTTAATTTGGCTTTTCAGAAACTGAAGAACTTTTCAGAAATAAAGAACTAAAGAAATACACCCCGATTGAGCTAAATAAGCAAGGTTTTCCTTGTTTGTTTCCTTTTTCTATATATATATTTTTTTTTTGATTGATCACGCAACTCATGTTAGCTGCTCAGGTATTCTAGAGGACCTTATGTCCATGTGAATGTTATTATTAAACCATTAATATACAATACCTAGAGATCCCTCTTCATGCAAGATATTTCATTGCTGATGAATGCTGACATTATGTATGGGTTATTTTGCCTCTTAAGCATGTGTGGATGGTTGGATCATCTAGCATAGAATTTTATGTAACCAAACATTGGTTGTATTTCTATTTAGTCTTTCTTTCAAATTATAACTTGTTTAATCTTGTGAAATAAAGAAAAAGGTTACACAAAAAGATAAATATTTGCTGAGTTCACATGGCTCTGATGATACAACTTAGTGACATTTTTAAATTAAAAATTTTCATTTTTAATACTTAACCAAGATTTGCTATTGTGCATCTTTCAATGGATTGCAGATCTTTCCATAGCTATATCACCATGATTTTGTCTCCTAAGCAGTTAAAAAGATTGAGTTACTTAATTTAAATGGCTTTTTCTTTCTTTCAGTCTTTAGTCCAATGTTTGGATTTTTAAGTAGGCTACTTTTTATAAAAAAACATAACGACTGCATGTGTTACACCAGAACAGATCTTAGCAAGGCTATAAAGACACATAATCTCACCATAAAATCATATAATTTGATGGTCTCTGTTTGGGTGCAGAAAGTCAGGAAAACATGAGGGAGGAATTTGTTATTAAAAAGTGAAAGTATCTCATCTTCATGAAGAAATGTGCAATAACTCAGCCATCCCATCTCTTGTGCAAAAAGCAGCAAGGAATTCCCTGCTTTGGAGACTGCCTAGTCCCTCATGGCTCTCTGGAAGCCTTGTTAAAATTTCAACTACTTCAAAAACAAGCTAATTGAATCTGAAGTCACTTAAGTCTTCTAGTGGCCTATCCCAAATGAGAAATAATGAGATTTTTTGAAATTAGTAGATGAAGCTGTCCGTTCTGTTGAACTGCAGGCTCAGTATTCACTTAAATATTCACCTCATCTACAAAACACTGTGTCACCAGGAGCACTGGCTGTATTTTCCCTCAGAAGGAAGCAGGAAAGAGTAGGAGCTAAAAGAAAAGATAGGCAAAATTCTTTCTGCCCTTTAAAGTATCCCTCTAATGTACTGAGAGTTTTTTCTCTAACGATTCAGTACACATAAGAGAAAAATCCCCTGAAGACAAGGCCTGGCTTCTGTGAGACTAGTGAGACTTTTTCCATTGATTTCACTGGCACTAGAATCTTGCCTTGATGAGCAACCACTTTTGTTTTCTTTTTGTTTTACTCTTAGAAACAGTTTGATGAAAGAAAATTTAGAAATTATTTGGACAATGGAGCTGTAGATTTCATTCTAAAATGCTTCAGAGTGCAATCATCGACAGGGTAGAAAATTCCACTGTCAGAAATGTTTCACAAAATTTCTTCTATTAATTTCATTTTGCTATAGGCAGTAAGTGTCATGCTACCATCTTAAATTAAGCAGCAAATATTACGCAGAATTGCCTCGAAGAAAAGCGGTCAATATCTTTCACTCCTAGGGGTGTTGTTGCTTTTAGGGACACTGGGTATTGCATATACCTAAATAATATGTCTTTGTTGAAAATTTAAGCAGCTAACAGTGATTTTACAAATTTACTGAGTTAATTTTACTATTGGATTTTCTTTAGGACACAACTAAATGAATTATCCAAAAGGGTTATGTGCGAGAGGAAATTATTCTCAAAATTGTATCAGTAATCCCATGGCGAAAATTCTTCATTATAAGGAGCATGATAAACAGTCTCTAAAATTGTCATATAAGTTTCAACCACTTCACTTTTCAATATATGAATATATACTAAATCTTATCTGTCCAAAATAGATGATTAATCCAGGCGCTGACATTAAGATCCTTTTGAAAAAGGTGAATGGGATTTAAATGTGATGGAGGCCTTGAGCTTTTCTCTCTAAAATCAATCTGCTACAGAAAGCCTTTGTGAGAGTTTCACATCGTACCATTATACATTGCAAATGCCAAGTTTCAATTTCAGAGGTTAACCCTGTCATACTCAGCTGTGCCTTTGTGTCTGTGTCTCCTAACACGTGCGTACACATGCACCATGATGAACCTTATCATATCACAAGGAGGATTTCCAAAATGGTTTGACAACTTACGGTGTCCAGAGGCTTTTGGAGCACAGGTTTTCATAGAAATCATGACCCTCTAAAAGAAATATTCACATCTGACACGGCAAATTTGAAACATAAAAGCATAAAACTCAAAGGAGCGAAGGAGCTGCGTTTTTATCTTGTACAGGTCCAAAATCAGAGACAAAGGTATGCCACTAGGCATAAGTGGGACTTTGCCTGTACAACAGATGTAAATGCTTTCAGACTCCTTTGCAAAATGCAGAAATTTGTACTTTGGTCAAAGAGACTGCCTGGAGAATGGAGTTTATGCCCTTTAATTACCTGAGGAGCAGCTCAGAAGAAGGTTTTGATGAAGTTGGATATAAATGCTTGATACTCACATAATGAGAAATATGTTCTAGTGTTTTAGCTTCAGTTCCATGATTACACTATTTTGTATCTCTTCAATCAAAAAGGTGAATAACTATTCTGCTAATTATCCATGATTATTGCAGCTTTCTGCCTACCTTTTGTCATGGTTTGGCACTGGCCCAATACCAGGCACCCACAAAAGTCTCTCGCTCACCCTGCCCTCTACAGCTGGACAGAGGAGAGGGGAAAAAAATTAACAACAGGGTCATGAGTTGAGATAAGGACCAGGACAAAAGACTACAAGGGCAAAACAGGCTTAAAGTTGCAAAGTGAATTTATGACTAGCAGAGTCAGAGGAGGGTAATGAGAAGTAAAATAAGCCCTTAAAAACCCACCTTTTTTGTCTCCAGCCCCTCCCTCCTTCCCACTGACAGTGAGGGAGAGAGGGCACGGGGGTTTGGTCAGTTTGTCACCTGAGATTTTCTTCTGCTGCTGTGTGAGAGGAGCTCATCCCCTGTGAGACCATGGGGTCCCTTCCCATGGGACACAGCTCTCTGTGAACTTCTCCAGCGTGGCTCCACTCTCATGAGCAGCAGTCTTCCCAAAACTGCTGCAAGTGAGTTCCTCCCCAGGCAAACAGTGCTCCCAAAACTGCTGTGGTGTGGCTCTCTTCCCATGGGGTGCAGTGCTCCAAGGACAGGCTGCTCCAGCCTGGGGGCAGGGCCCCTCTCTCCACAGGTCTCCCAGAGGATCACAGCCTCCTCCAGGCATCCACCTGCTCCAGCATGGGCAGCTCCATGGGCTGTGGGTGGATCTCTGCATCCCCCATGGACCCCCATGGGCTGCAGGGGCACAGCTGCATCACCATGGGCTGCACCACAGGCTGCAGGGGAATCTCAGCTCCAGTGCCTGGAACCCCTCCTGCCCCTCCTTCTCCACTGACTCTGGTGTCTCTATGTTGTTTCCCTCACACATTCTCACCTCCTCTTCTCTGGCTGAATTAACACTGCATGCCACCCTTTGTTTTTATTTTCTAATTAAATCTCTTATCACAGAGGTGTTACCGACCTCTCCAACTGGCCCAGCCTTGGCCAGCAGCACGTCCATCCTCAGAGCCATCAGGGATTGGCTCTGCCTGACATGGTGGAAGCTTTCAGCACAGAAACCAACTCTATGCCCCCTGCTATCAAAAACCTGTCTGTGCAAAACAAATGCACTTTTTCTCTCTCTAATTTAGGTTAAGTTTTCTGAGTAAGAGATAATGCCTCAGGCTTGCTCTTGAGATGGGAGGGATAAGATATTTAGAGTTTATCTTGACCCTTCAAGTATTATAGTAATCCAATCTAATGCATCCTTGAGGGTTCTGATTGCTTCATTGCTTTTGTAACTTAAGACAAGTGATACTATAATACCTAATGAGAGTAATTTTATCTAACTTTTTCTCTGTTACTAAAAGTCAAAGAACACTAGATAAAGTCAAAGATGTTAAGAAAAAGGCAGAAATATTAGACATTTTGCATGCAGAGATCTGCATTCTCTTTGGAGACTGGATAATCTTCCTGTGGTTCTCCTCTACAATTTTATAATAGCTAATTAATGTACCCAAAAAGCCTTCTGCACTTGGTGCTTGAACAACAGAGAAAAATCAAAAGAAGAAAAGCAGAACAAATATGTAGCGTGTTCATAGGACCTTGTTCTTTTAATTGCCTCTTGAGATACTTACATTTGGAAAGAAGTACATTAGAGCAGTCATGTGATAGCTATAAAAAAAAATACAAAAACAAACAAACCACAAAAAACCCAGAAAGAAACTTCAAATCCAAATGATGAAGATGTTTGTAGTCGTAGGAGCAGGACATTGTCATAGTCTTTCCATTACTGAACTCTTGACTGTACCATGTAGGCTGGGGAAAGAATTGCCATTTAAGAGGATATTTCAAAGAGAAAAAAAGGGAAAAATTTCAATAGCAAATATATATGCAAATTAATAAGTATTGGTGACTCGAGAGGAATGAATGTGCCATTGTTTTGTGAAAAATATGAGTAAAAGAGAATTGTTCTGTAAAGGTCATGGAGTTAGTAAGGAACTAAAACAGATGAGGCTTCAGCATGAATTTTCATGCTGAGACTGAGCATTAATTACGACAGAAGTCCCAAGATTCAAGATGGTGTTGTTTTTCAAATGGTCAGTGCCATCAGTGACAGAGAAAAGGTACTGGATAAAGTAGGAAAGGCCAATGTTTCGATGTGCACCAGCATTTCTAAAACTGGGAAAAGCTCCAGGGTCAGCGCTGAGGCAGAAGCATTCAGAGGTCTTACCTTCAGAGGCACTTGGGATGCAGATGCAAGTGACTGCAAGCAGCATTATAGAAAATCTTCCTTTACTTGATGTGAAGGGTGGGATGCTGGTATTTGTCACAGACCATAGAAAAATCCTGCTCCAATATATTTTTCACCTCTTTCCTCGCTTAAGCATTTAGACGAAAATTTTAGTAGTATAAACTCTCATATGTTTTCATGCCTGTGCGCACACATTCATGTCAAATATTACCTAGGTTTCAATTAATTTTTTTAATGTGAACTGAGAATGAAATAGGGTTTGCACACTCTTCTCTGGGGATAGTTTTACATGCTTTGCAGACACCAGCATCTCAGTGACACACAGGAGACTTTTCACAACACTCTGATGGACTGAACTAGCAGGGCTACCGCATATGGTTGGTGAAAATATGGATTCAGGAAAGGATTTATAGATTCCATTGACCTGGAATTCATTGTGTCTAGATTATAAATTGTATTAGAACTGGAATAATAGTAATATATCAATGTCATCATGGACTTTTCAGACAAAAAGAAAACAGAAAGTATACTCATTCCCAGAGGAAGGACAACAATGCTGTGGAGAACTGGTGCTGTGAACCCACATGAATGTATCCATGTGGCTTGTTCCCAGCCAGCTGGTTTTCTGTGTACCAATGCCACTGCACCTGTGAATGCAGCACACACCCTGGCATGTTTGTGACAGCCTCTTCACCAAAGTGACGTGCTGCAGAAAGCACTGTGTCTGCATGACAACTGTAAAAAAGTCTGTGGTTCATGGTGTTGCAGGGTCAGGGAAAAACTGTTTTAGCAAAGCATTAAAATTATTTTGTTAGTAAGGCCAGAAAAAAACAGTTAAAAAGTCATTCTAATACACCTTTCCCTTTATATTGGGTTAGAGGGCAGCGGGTACTTTCCATGAAGGGCAGGAAGAGCTTAAATATACATATTTTTAGAGCCTTGTGGAACTGTGAGCCCTCTTCGTAGACTGTTGATTGAAATCAAATGGTTTAGGAAAAAAGAGAAGCTGGGGTACCTCATATACCAACTCATTCACGGATGAAGCTTACTTTAGAGTTTAAGAGATTGAAATAAACACCAAGAAATCTGCTTGTTTAGTCTGGCAGGCTGCTGTCTCATTATCATGTTTCTACTAGAGTTCCTAAAGGGCAGGTTTATCTCTCACAACTGAAAAAATTTGCCCTTGCAAAACAAAGATTCAGCAACTACAACAGGATAACTTCTCAGTCTTGGAAGGCAAAGGTGCTTGGGGAGGGACTGGGTGGGCATGGAAAATGGGGGTCTGGAGGGAGTGGAAGGAAGCAGCCTGTTTGCAATACATCATGTCTGTTTTACTGCTATGCAACAGCTGGTGAACTGTACTTTAGCACAGCAGGTGGGGATTATACAAAATGCTTTTGTCACTGGGTGAAGACCAGAAAAAAGTAACACTTAAGTCAGTGGGACTCTGTCTGTATCTGCCCATCTCTTTGGGATGATCCACACACAGAGGGATGCAGAATTGTGCCTCTATAGAGAAAAAACTCCCTGTGTCCCCAGGGTGTGGGATGGTCAGACCAAGGACTGGGGGCACCTGAGACCATTGCAGGGAGGGGAAGGTGGGGCACCAGCCTGGACTGGGGCACCGTGAAGCGAGTGAAGATCATGGAACAGAGGTGTAAATCTCCAGATTGGAATTTCTATCTCCCCACTGCAGCACTCCCACTTAAATAAATGGTGACATTTCAGCTTGCGGGTGGCGTGGGTCTGTCCTTTCAGTGATCTCAGGGACCTCAGCTCTAATTTCCGTGGTGAAATTCCATCTGAAAAGTCATGCTGTGGTATTAGTGCTGAAAAGATGTGTTTTTGTTCTGAAGACTGCAAAACAGCGCTCCCACACTCTGTAAGGCACTTCCACACCTTACAGAGTGACTGGAAACTGATCTCATTTGAAGGGAGGATAATTCTAGACAGAAAAGCAAAATCTGCCATTGAAAGAGGGTATTACAATAAATGAGTTCATTTTGCCAATCTAAAATTTACCTGCTTCATTCTTGGAAACTTGCCTATAAACTTCAGAAAAGTCAGATTATTGGGTGTCAAAAGAAACAATGGGTCAGCTGTTGGGAATCACAGATAGGAAGCAAGTGTCTAATGTGCCATTTAATTTTTATGGTTGTGTATATGTTTACACTCAAACCATCTTGAGTTTTGAGCAAATAAATTACTAATCTTTAAGCTGCATTCTTATACTCACATGTTGTTGCAGAACACTTAATCTTCCTGAATATTTCTCATTTCCTCTTTGAAATACTTATGGTTTTGACAAATACTTGTAGATTATCTTAAAAACACATTGTTTATCAAAGCAATTAAGGCAGATATTTTACTTAAAAGATATGTGGAGGGATTACATTTATAATCAGGTGGAGATAATCTCTGAGAGGAAAAGAGAATAGTATTTAGTGCTGAAAGGAGATTTACTCATTATTTTATGAATACTGAGCTGAAGACAAAATCAAATGAGATCTTAGTACCTAAAAAGTGAGTTTTATAGAACTTTTGCAAAATCCTCTGTGAAATTTAACAGAAAACATGGAAGAAATTAGCACTCAGCTGCTAAAACACTTTTTATGGATGTTTAATATGCAGATATAAAATAGCTGGCATCTGTTTTCCTACAGTTTAAAATTGTAATGCTTATCTCAGATCTATTTCTAAATATATAAAGCCCCCTCATGTTATATCTAAGGAAAATTAATATGCGAGTTATTATTTTTTATTGAAAGGCCAAGAAATTCTAAGTTAGAATTTCCAGGTCTGTTATTAAGAAAGGAAGATATGTAGCAGCAAATTTCAATCTCAATTTCCTATCGCTGCAGGCATTATATAGCTTAAAAAAAACTTTGAAAGAAACACAAATTGGCCTTTGCAATCAGATATCAAACCTTGCTTTACAAATTCCTAATTCAATAACGTGGATAAAGCTGTCATGCCTCACTCTGAGCTGATAGCGCTGGAAATGCCTGAGCTGCAGACCAGCTGCATTTTTGCATGCCAGCGGTCTTTCAGCAGAGCCCTGTGGGTAGCAGGCATTTTTCAGTCATTGTCCCAGTTAGATTCTTGGATAAAAAAATGATTTTTAACAGCATACTGTAAGCAGGTCTCTTACAGTGAAGCATTTTGTTTTAAACAAGGTAATGTATAGTGAGGCCTTGTGCAACATTAAGTCTCACCATCAGCACTATCCTAATTTCTCTGGTGTCAAAATAACACTAGGTGCTTTTGGAGATGTTTGGTGAGCTCTGTAGGAGGTCTGGCTGAATCCAGTACCGAGCTATCATTCTGCTGTTTAGCCACCTTCTATTTAATTGCACCCTGGAACCAGCAGGGTGCTCCTACAGGTGCGACTCTCAGGAGCACAGTACAGCAAATATACCTGGGACCTCTCACTGACTCATTTGCTATAGGGGCTCATAATGTGCCTGCTGAACTCCCCTCAGAACACTTGAACTCTGCTGAGCTGTAGCACTGGCATATTTAGACAGAATTTATGATGAAAGGGAGAGGGGTGGCAAACAGTGTGTCCTGCCCGCATGTACGCTGCTGAGGTTACAGAGGACCTTTCAAGTCCAGCACTAATAACTTCTGATTAAAACTGGAATATTTGCTGTTTTCCTAGTAAAGAGCACGATACTTTCACTGGCACTCACCTGTGTGAGTCAAAATCTTGTCATATTATAAACAGAAAATAATGGCATGGAATGAATCCACTGGCTATCACTTAAGTGATAAAACATGAACAGGGCATCACACTTCCTACAGATAAAATGTTATCTCTTATTTCCTACTGTTGCAAGAAGTTTTGTGTTATCAGGCAGATGTAAGCAAGCCGTAAATTAAATAACTGGCTTTTATTTGGAGAGTAACAATTTCCCAAGGACAGTTTACAGGGAAATCCATTTGCGTTGCGCAGGTCAATGGGCTTCAGAAATGCCACAACTTTAAATAAAATAATTAAAATTAAACCCTGATTGTATATTCAGGATGTAGAAGAAGACCTTGATGACAGTTTTCTAGGGCTATATTTCTTGATCCTTTGGGAGGGTTTTTTATCTTTTCTTTGTAAATAACTATGACTGTGACATACAGACTTGAAGAGAGATGTCTTATAGCTCAATTACAGTAGTCTATTAGGCCTGTTCTTTAGTTCTTGGGGCTCAGAGGAAACTTAATCTCTGCTTCAGTTTCTCACCTGTGAAATGGAGATGAAATGTTCCTTAAAATTTTTTGTCCACTTGGTTTTGTGAGCTCTGAAGGATAGCAAATTTTTGCTATATTAACAAGTATTTTGCTCTGTGGGTAATCAACATGCTGTAAAATGCAGCCTTGAAATGGAATGAGATTCTTGCAGCTCAGGAAGAGCTCCTTTTGAAGTGAGGAAATCTACTAACAACTGTGGTTCACCATCTTGAAAACTTAAGCAAAAAGCATAGCTATAACACAAGATATTAATACAGCTTTACTGCCTTATAAAACAAAAAAAGTTCAATACACCACAAGTGCTTTATTCTTCCAGTTCAACTTGGATTCCATGGCTGTATGATCATCTCCACGTGTAGCTTGACCAGCATAAAACCATTTATATAACCTTGCCTCTTTAGTAAATTATTTTCTTTGTGCTGTAGATGGTACATAAAGTCAGGTTCAGCACCAGTGGAGAAAGCAATTTAAAAAACAAGTGAATTTGTTCTTACAAATTCTTGGATCAGAAGAGAAAATATTCTGAACCTTCTTTATTTTTTTGAACTTCCATTCTTTCTTTATTCCATGTGTATTGTTTTTCAAGGGAAAAGTCTTTCCTTTTAAACTTAAGCTCCCTAGTAAAATTAAGTGCTTTTGGATTCTCTTGTGTGAGTTGCAGCACTAATGTTTGCTAGTGGCTAACTGGCATATAAATTTTGGAAAATGGAATATGTGTTCCTAATTTTGTCTTTTCGACAGAGTTCAATACTTGAAAAGGATTTTGCCATACTCAAATAGATTGTTTGAATAATAAGACATTAAAGGCTGTGAGATAAAGGTGACTAAAAACCAGGATACAGTCTACAAAAAGTGTATCTTGTCATGAAAAGACATTACAATATGAATCTCTAATGCGACCAGGATAAAGTTCTAGTGTATTATCACAGAATAACTGATTGGATGGAAGAAGAATGGGACTGTTTCAGAAGATGGACACTTAAGTCTCCTGTTATCTAAAAGCAAAATAATGTAAAGAAAGATATGGATTGGCATTGCATATTACCTGAATGGCAGGAATAAAAAGAAAAAAAGAGAGAATTGGTCTTATTAATGATGAGCCTATAATTGGTGATATAATATTCAGAATGTAAAAATCAGTGAGAACATATGTTGCTTCTCTACAAATGAGACAGTGGGAGTAATCATCAAGCAGCTAAATGTATCAGCATTGGGATGCTTTAGGTTTCCTATCTAGTGTGCCAAGATACATGCCATTCCAAAATAAACATTGTGTTGGAAAAAAAGATAAAGGTTGGTCATTTTAAGTATAAAGCAAAACCACTTATCAAAAATAACAGGTAAATAGAACCTTTATGCTGTGATTTTTTTTTTTTTTTTTTGGTCAGCAAAGACCTGGGGAGGGGACTCCTTTATGTTTTAAGATGTTGTCAGTCTTGGTAAAAAAGGACTGTAATGAACTGTAATGAACTTTCTGTCTGTTTTGGACTCACCTGCAGTTGCAGTTCTTACAGGGCTGAAATATTTCACTCACCTTAGTTCTGTTCTCTGAAAGCATTAAAACAAATGCAGAAATTTCACTCAATGAAACATTCTGGCCAGCAGACTAGTTGACAGCATGGTATTTATTGTTTCTTCATATAAATGTTCTGATTTAATAACTTGGAGACTTACTTTTTTCCCGTATCCCAAATGAACATATTGCATATAACAATTTTTCATATGTTCTTGAATCAGCAGACTGCCTGTTAATTGCCTGCAACACTCCCAAATTGGCCATTAGGAAAAAGAACCTTTGCAATACTTTCATTTTCTGCTTTCCCTGTTCTCCATGACACCAACCCCCAGAAATGAAGAGCCAGAATGTTTTGATTTTGTGGCACCTTTCAGTTCTCCAGCTGGCAGGCCAGACATCAACACATTAGGACCCTTGAAGACACTTCAAAATATTTCTTCCTCAATTTGTCTATTAAGAAATGCAACATCTTCTTAGACACTTAGCAGTATCTGCTATGTAGGCACACCACTGAATTTTTCCAAGAAACATTCCCAATATGTTAAGGTACTCCCTTAGCTTTTATTAATAATACAATTTATAATTACATCTCTGCTAATTGAGGCTACAGTGCATCAATACAAATGTGATACCTGCTGGAAGTAGATTTCAGGGCTTTTGCAAGTTTTATGTAGCTCACTGTCTGCCCATTCCTTCTGCCTTCATCAGCCCATCTGAGCCATGGTACCACCTTTGTGTCACAGCTATAGCCTTGCACTCACTTTAGGGACAATGACTCTAAGTGTCCTGTTACCACTTTTCTCAACCCCACAGTAATTTTTCCAGAAGAATGCATCATGGCTGAGGCAGCCTGATTTCAGTGCATGACTCCAATACAGAGTTAGTAGTGTTAGGATCTATTTGCAAGAAAAACAAATCAACAAAACATTCCTTTTGCTACAGAGAGTATTGTCTCTTGAACCATCAGGAGAGGTGAGCAGCTGCTTCCTCTCACCCTACAAATGAACTACTTTAAATCAGAAAGAGTTTTGGAACTGACACAGCCTTTCCCAGTACACCCATATTGCTACCATATCTGACAGTCCCCTAGACAAAATGAAAAGGTGTATCTATGAAAAGGAATCATGACTGTGTTGGGTTTTTCTCCCTAAATGGTTTAATTAACCCCCTTTTTTGCTGTCGTGCTGAAAGATGATTTTATAATTTTAGTAGAAGTAAAATGCCATTTAATGCATTCAGGCAATTTTGTACTCAGCAGCCTGACACTGCAGTACAGAAAGTGGAGACACTGAGCCTCTGAGTCTGGAGACAGCCACATGGAGCCTGTTTGTAACACCTGCCTAGCTGATAGTCACCTGAGTCAAACAGTTTGGCCTTCAGGTGCATTCCCTCTGGCTATTGTGGTCTTGTACTGTGAGGCAGACATTCTTTCTAGTAACAAAGTTCTGGTTTATTTCTGACTTTATTTTTTCAGGGGATCCAGCATTAGAGTGCAAATATCAGTAGAGTAAGTTCCCAAGAAGGTGCCTCTAAATCATAATATAGAAATTTGGTGGAGTTTTGCATTCACAAAAGCACATCTGCAAATTTTATGAGTGTGTGATGTTTGATCCTTGGAAATTTCCTTGCTAACTGTGGATGTCCCCATGGCTGAAAAGAAGAAAAATGCAAGAATTTACCTTCCTGTAGTTGTATATTAGAATGATAGTTCTTGGGAGTCAAACTTTTCCATGTATTTGCAGTAACATCCATATTAAATAGTTACACTGAGATGTTTGAAGAAATCTGTGGTCACCAAGGAAAACCATGATTTTCACTCAAGTGCCTCTGTGGATAGATACAACTGGACTGTCCCTATGAACCAGTATACCTTCCTGGTGAACATTGTTAGTAGAAAATATATAACTTTCAATTACTGATTGTTTAATATTTGCTTAAAAATATCTATTTCTCAGTTGCTGCTTTGGTTAGAACATTCACAAATTGGGTCACTGTGACAGCCTTCAACTATGGGCCCAGACACTTCTGTATTCTGTAAGAATAGGATGAATTAGCTAGATTTATTTGAGAATAAAAAGGTGTTAAATCTATTTAAGTACTATTTTTGGGGGCTTCCTTGCTTTAAGATAAGGCCTTGAAGTCCCTTAGGGGTTTGACGGTCTTCACAGCTGAAAGGTCCAGAAAATTTCTAGGGAACATGTTACAGTGTTTTATCCCTCTCACAGTGAAAACCCTTGCTTTTGTTACATTTATATGGAATTTTCTGTGTTTCACTTTATCCCTTGTTCCTCCTGTGTGTCCTGTGACAGGAAACTATTAAGAAGAGTCTGGTTCAAATCAGCTTTACTCCCCCATCAGATATTTTTATATGTATAAAAATAATTTGTAGAAATACACATATATATATTTAATATCCAACATATTTATATATTAAATATGTGTCCATAACCTCCCTGAGCTTTCTCTTCTCCAGATTGCACAATGCCAGTTCTCTCAGCCTCATTTCTCAAGAGAGATGCTGCAGTTCCTTTATCATATTTGTGGTCCTGCACTAGGCTTGCTTCAGTATGTGCATGTCTTTCTTGTTCTGAGGAGCCCAGCAAGGGAACCAGCTATCCAGGTGTGCCTGGCCACGTGCTTCATAATGCAAACCAGGACCTTGCCCAGACAGCACCTTCCAAAGATAGCTGGCAGTGACCATGCAATGACATCAGACACTTTCCTCAACATTCCTGGGTGTGATCCACCAAGGACCTGTGTAATTCTGCCTTGTTTAAATGCTTCCTAATGTGAGTATCCTCCTCTGCTAACAGTAAGCCTTCCTGGTTAGACTTTCTCTGTGGTGCCAGGGGGCTGGGATTGCCAGAGACTGACCCTAGGAGCTAAGTCCAAAGGAAAAAGGCATTGAGTAACTTAGCCTACACTAAATTTTTGTCACCAGGTTTTCTGCCCTGCTCAGCAGCCGGCCCATCTTTTCCCTAGTCTTCTTTTTGCTGCTGGTGCCCTACCTGTAGGAGATTTTCTTGTTCTTCATGTCTCTTGTGAGATTGAATTCCATGTGGGCTTTAGTTTTCCTAAACTCAACTCTCCAAGCTCACATAGTATCTCTATATTCCTCCTAGGTTACATAACTTTGCATTTATCTCTTCAACAGTTTGGGGTTTTGTCTGAATTTAGTCAGTCCTCAGCCATCCATGCAGGTAGGTCTCTTTCCACCTTTGCTTGACTTCCTTTATGTTGGTATGGATCTTTCTGGAGCTTCACTATCAGCAAGCTCTTGTGGACCTCCTTTCTCTTCATGACCATATTCCACAGGATTCTTCCAAAGTGATCTCTGTAAAGGCTTGCATCTACAGTCCTGAAGCCCAGGGCTAAGGTCCTGCTTTTTGCTCTGTTCTACTCCCTCGTGTTTCTGAAGTTCTCTGTCTCATGGTCCCCCCAACATTCCCGGACAGACCTCCCTTGCTGTCAGGAGCAGGTCTAATCCTGTCCTTTCTCACATTAGCTCCACAGGAAGTCATCAGCAATGCCCTGCAGGAACCTCTTGGATTGTTCATGTCTCCTATGTTGCCCTGCTAGCAGATATTGCGGTAGTCATATTTCCATGAGGATCTGGGCATGGGACTTCTTCCCGTTGCCTGAAGGCCTTTTCTACCTCTTATTGCTGGTCAAGAGCTCTGCAACAGCTTTCCACAACAATGCCACCCATATTGCTCTGCCCCCTAATCCTGACCTTCATCTGTGTAGGAGGTTGAATAACAAATCTCTGAAAAATTTATGTTTTCTGAGTAGGTAAACATTACAAGCTGTGCTGCAAGTCTGTTCACAGGTATGTTTCTGTTACTTTGGTTTGACTTCCTGGCTTTGAACTTTCAGTGTCTAAAATTGGGCTTGGGAGGAGAGAGATGGCAGATGTGCAATTTTTGCTAAGCTGGAGGAGGAACATGAGCAAAGAGAGGCTTATGAATCCAGACATCTGTTCAAACAGAAATTGAGTGGTTTCTCTTTTGCAAAAATTTTCATAAACATTTTGTTATGTGACAGACCTTGGGCTTTCTTCTAAATTGTTCTAGTAAATATAGAGTCAAACAGCATTGATCAATGGTTCAGACTGGTTCTCATAAAAAGCATGACCTTGCATTTATTTCTGAAATTTGTTCTGCTATCCTGGGTAGCTTCTGCAAAGTCTTATTAAATATTGACTAACTTGCTTCATGTTGCTGTTTCTGGCATCTGAGTCTTATCTCTGCTTTCAGAGTTTAATTTATATTTGTATAACTATCCTCTACCAAACCAATCATAGCAGAGATGCATGGATTACTGCCTTTTGATATTTTTGCCAAATTAGAAAGTGACCATTCATTCCCACAGAGATTTTCTGGCTAAATGCATAACCTCAGTGTATTCAATGACAGAGTTCCTCTCACCTCAGTACCATTCAAATTTCACCACCTGTTTCTAATCCATTGCAGCACTTTAAGAATTCCATTGCACAATGAAGAAGTGTTGGAATACTTCTGTTGGAAGTTCAGATAAATTACATGAAGTATTCTTCCTTTAGATCTATTCAGAATATTTTTTTTTTTAAATTAGGTTATTTTTATCCCCTTCAGGCAAAGTACTTAAAAGTTTGTTGCCAAAAACACAACTTAATCTTCCATTTCTGAGATAATTTAAAAAGAAAATAATGCCAATACTGAAATATGAGTTCTGTGCTCTCTCAGAAGTTTGTCTATCCCTGACTTCCCTGGAACTTGCTTGTATTTGTCTGTTTCTTCTGTGACTGCATTTGTTTCATGTTCCCCACATGGTACAAAATATTTTTGGTCTGTTCAGAACAGATGCTGCTTTCAAGCTGATTCACGTCCATCTTTCAAGGGGGTTGTGAGGGAAAATGTTCTCCTGCAAACTTCCTGATGACACCTCTGCTGCACAGATTGCAGATTGCAGTACAGAGACCTGTTTCTTTATGCATGTCAGAGAAGATACTGCACTGAACACCATTTATGTCGTATGAGAATGGATTCTTCATTAGACATAACAAATGTGTCCAGGCGTTTCTCAGTTCCCAAGTATGCACCATGCTGGGTGCTGAATATGGAGCCAGCAGCCTCACTGGCTTGTTAGTCAGTAAGATTTGCAATCCTCCTCTTCCACTTCAGGATTTCACAATAGGACTGGCACCTGTTTCTACAGATGTGAGGCTCTGGACCTAGAAGGCCAGACAGCTGATGAGCTGGGGAGAGTTCTTCTGGGATAGAGTGGAATCCTAAAGCAACACCACCTGTACCCCACATTGCATCCTCATCTATCAAGAGGAAAAGAAGTGTAGCTGTAATAGGAGACTCCCTTTTAAGGGGAATGGAGGGCCTGATATGCAGACCAGAGCCAACTCACAGGGAAATCTGTTGTTTCCCAGGATAAAGGACATTACTCAAAAACTCTCCAGTCTAGTAAGGCCCTCTGAATAGTACCCGCTATTCATTGTTCAAGCTGGCAGTGAAGAACTAACAAAGAGAAATGTGACAGCAATCAAAAGAGATTTCAGAGCTTGGAGATGATTGGTAGTAGGACCAGGATTACAAGTAGTGACTTCTTCTATCCTTCTGGTTACAAGGAGTAATATTGATAGGAATAGGCAAAACCATAAGGTCAATACGTGGCTCTGAGACTGGAGTAATCAGAAAAATATTGGGGTCTTGTCCATGGGATGATCTACTTAGCCCCTGGTCTACTAACACCTGATGGTATGAACCTATCTCAGAGGGAAGAATGAATTCTGGCACAGGAACTAGCAGGGCTCATTGACAGAACTTTAAACAAGCTTAGAACAGGCCCCCCACGGCAGTGGTCACAGCACCAGCCTGACAGAGTGTGAAAAGTCCTTGGACAATGCTCCCAGGCATATGGCCTGACTCTTGGGGCTGTCCTGTGCAGGGTCGGGAGTCTGTCTCAATGATCCTTGTGGGTCTCTTCCAAATCAGCTTAACCTGTAGTTCTCTAAAGATTGGAGAGAGAAAAGAGAAGAGGAAAAAAAAAATAAATACAAGTGAAATGAAATCACCTGAGCTTAAATAGCAGCTCAGTGACAGACTGGAATGCCAGTGGTTTTAATACTTCCTCTTACATCCTACCTTTGCTGCATTGTGCTTTATTCTAGGCGTGGGAGATACCCAAATTTATTTCAACCTTTTCTCCAGGAACCAGGTTATTTAGTACATATATGCTCTTATGTGTAAGATCCTCATGGTGGTTTTTTTCCACTGTTTCTTTTTTCTGTTTCTCTCTCCTCTTTATTTGATGTATTGCTTGTTAAAGGTATTTGGGTATTTATATATATCAATTATGCAAGAAAGAGATATATTGGCCCTCCATGTGCCTGTTCAGATTTGCAAAAGGACAAAGAATTTTACTGTATACTTTCTGCTAATAGAACTTCACCAGTTCTGTATTTATCTTCAACCTGTGTCACCTTTAATTTATTGTCTATTTACAGTGAAGTCTTATGTGCCTGTGATGCAACTTGGTTATTCTTGTTGTTTAGACCTTATTCCAGCATGCCTGTCTAAAAGCATTATTATAACATTTTTTGCTATTACATGGTAATGCTATAAATTCCCCACTTTAGATTCCTGTCAGTAGATAGGCTGACCTCAATGTGTTCTTAAGGTTTTTCTACCTGTGTATGCCAAGGGAATCTACATACTCCACAGCAGCTACTGTATTCTTTGTCACCAATTTGTCTTACTTAAGAGACTTTCTTTTCACAAGTGAAAAATGCCCATTCCTATAAAATAACCTGCTTTCAAATATCTACAGTTGCCAGTCTAAAGCAAGGTGGCTAATGCATTAGGAATGAGGCCATTTTACTCTGAAATCCAGAGTCCAAGGTATGGATCTGTCTTGTTACACAGACTCTGGACAGTGTTATTTTTATACTTTAAACTTACTTTATTGAGATTTGAATGCAGAATAATGCTAATATAAGAAATGAAATCTCCCAAACAATGTGACAATGTGACTACCTGGATGGCAACTGGAGCCTCTGCTGTGAGCCTCCCTTCAGGGCTGTCCTCTGTTGGACCAGGAGGTACTTCCCAAAACATTTATTGGCTAAATTCTTATACTCTAGCTGATTGTTATTCTGTTTAGGGACCCCAACACAAGCATGTTTCTTCCCTATTGCTATCCCTCAGAATAGTGAATCTCAACCACAAGCAAAACCCATATTAACTGCCTCTGTACAAAAGACTCTCCTATGTGATCATTTCTGTATCAGCAAGCATTTTTTAAATACTTCTGAAAAATATTTTATTATGGTTCAAACTACTGGATTTGTAGCAGGAACCACTGAGGGTAGTCTCTGGAAGTCATTCTCCAGAGCTATATACTCAGCAGTAGTCTCCAGAATCATCTAAAATTTCCATCAGTAGGACTTGTGCATGACCTGGTCAGGTTGTGAATTGTGAAGGTGGCCAGCAGTCCAGGGAATCACTCTGTTTCAAGGGCATCCTTTGTCTTCATCATGATAATTTTCCCACCCCTGCTTATCACTTCCTGCATATGTCCTGTGCCACCCTCAAATTAAATCAGGTGTACTTGGTACTTGGATGTACCATGTACACAAACTGCACCACACATATCACTAAATGTCAGGCATGATTTTTCATACCTGTATCTCATTTCCAGTTTAAATTCCTCAGGTCTGGACATGATATTTTTATTAGAACCATGATATTTTCTCTTTCTGTGTCTGTGCCACATCCTGACTTCATATGGGGAACCATTTAGAAGTAGTACTTAGCTGCTATTTTGAAATAGCCTTGTGGGTGTTTATGCTTCTTCCATCCTATGTAAACAAGACTGTTCTCCAGACTTGCTAGAGGCATCATGGTATTCCAGATTTGTCTGGCTCTGATTTAATCTTAGCCCATTTTTCTCATTTTACTTGCAGATGCTTTTTTGGCACATGTGATCCCTCATCCATTTTAGTCAGTACAGGACTCTTCTACCAATATCCACAGAAAATTTTGCCTCCTCTAGGATTATGCAAACCTTAGCAGTGGTGTTCTCTCACAGTTTGTTCCTATGGGTGTATTGCTTTCCAATGTAAAATGTTGCATATCTATATATAATGATCTGTTGTAATTTTGTCCGTCTTTTGTCTGGTTTCTAAAATTTCTAAACACCCTTCTCCTCTTTATTTTTTTTCTACAAACCTTCTTCACAAATACAGAAAAAGAAGAATTTTCTGGGCAAGTATTGTTCTGTTTTAAGTCTTTGCAATGCTTGGAAATTCTGGAGAAAGTTTAATCAGCTGGATCTGCCTGCTGCGCTGCCCTTACATAGAGAAACATAATTTTAAGCTTTTGAATAGGGGCGTAGCTCTAAATGTCACATTCTTGCGCAAACACCTCACTCATCTGCCCACTGTACCTCTTTTGCGTCATTGCTTCTGGAGAAAAAATTCATTTCTATTGATTCATCCTTGTTCCAAGCAAGAATCTTGAGTAAATAACACACACCTCAGTAAAATTCTGTGGTTTTGAGTTCTTGACAGCAGAACTGAGAAAAAGGAAAAAAAAAGTAGGAGAAGGACAGAAATGAAATGGGGTATAGTGTTTCAAGATACCTGATATTTTCCTTGTGTACCACCATGGGCCTTTCAGACCCAGCTTAGTCATTGGGTCTGATGACTAAGCTGGTGATGTGCACCTGGGTGTTTTTCCTCTGAGCTTGTGATGGGGAATTTGGCCCTTCTGTTTCCAGTGAACCTCACTGTTTTCAAGGAAAATGAAATTTTGTGACAAGAATACACCCACTCAAGTAATGTCTAATTTATAGACCTTATTGTACCAAAGTTGTCTTCATTTGTTTGTATTCAGAGAATGCAAAGGAGAATGATTCTGAGAATGATTCTGCTTTGATTAATGTGAAGACTGTTCATTCATGTTCATTTTTTCTCAGAGAGTCAATTAAATTTCAACTCTCAGAAAATTCTCTGAGTTTACACCAGATTATGCAGTAGATTATCTCTGTACTGAAGAATGTCTAGACACCAAATATGCACCATAATAAATGCTGCAAGTATGGACTCAGTATGCAAATTCTGTTCATTCTTACCCATAACAGGTACTGAAAAACATCATGATCACTCAATAATAGTAGTAAGAACAAGAACAATAGACATTAGACAGTTTAGTATAATGCTGTCTTCTTTGTTTCCTCTAGCTACTGCTAGCAATAGTGAAGATGTATATTCAGCATATCTCACGGTCTTGCACAAGTCATAATGCAGGTAGCTTGTTATTTGCTCTGCTTACATTCTTACATGCTGAAAGGTTGAGGGCATTCTTCTTATTATACTTTTAAAAAAGCTCTTCACCCAAAATGTGGCCTAATCTGAGGCTATATTTCTCCCCCTCTCACATATTCCTGAAATTGCTCTACCTTTTTGTTCTCACAATCACAGAAAGTATCCTTTCTCATTACTGAGATGATTAGGTTTCTGATCTGTAGTTTTCCACACAAAAGGATAAAATTTAATCTTGTTCACATCACTGACCCAAGCTTAAAGTGTCTGCAAGTGCTATGTTGAACACTGAATGAAGGACAGGGTCTGTGTTAGTCTTCTCAGAGCACTGAATTTCACTCTTAGTGCTTCACAGGTCCCAGAGAAGTCATTTATGCAGGCTGGTAATGGCAAGCTTCACTAGACTATTCCTGTAACCATAATAAATATAGCTTTAGTTAATTTTTCTGGATGTCAAACTGCTACACTGCACAGCAAAAATGACTTTAGCATACTAATCAGGTAAAATGAGAGTAATGCAGAGTCATCCTATTATAACCTTCTTGACTGTAACATCTGAGAGGTGTCAAATGCCATTCTCTCTGCATGCTTAAAAATCCTTTTATGCTGCTATAGCTTTTCAAAGAAAATAAGCTATGTTTGTCAGAAATAAATAAAAAATCAGTATGCAAATCTCTTTGATGTTGCTATGGTGTTGACCTGCAATACGGGAAGGCACATAGTTTCATACTACTCTTATAACCAAAGTAGTTAAGATAACAAAATGTTTTAAGTACTCAACATGAGATGAAAAGGGAAGAAGCGCTGTAAAAAAGTTCTGGTATGCATAAACACAATCTTTCTTATGATATTGTTCTTAACAGCCATATAATGACAAAGAACTGTTTGCTATAAGCTTATAAAAGCAAAAAAGTTCCAAAACCTCATAAACTTTATTAATATTATAAATAACATCTATATGGTATGCAGACTAAAATGCCTAAAATTAAAGACACACTAATCCTAAGGTACTGTTTTTTACAGAATGCCAAATCTCTTATTTGGGCAAAGCCTGATCCAGTAGCAGGCAAATGATTGATTTATAATAGCTTCCTCAAGGTCTAAGGGGCATTTAAATTTTTTTTTTCTTTCTTTATAAAAGGCCTGTGATAATTTAAGTCCCTCATTTACATGAAAATATTATTCTGTAGCTTTGTTTCTATTGATAGTTGGTCTAGACAAATTGTAAAAAAACCAGCCCCAAGCAACCTGCAGCTTTTGCTTAGAGTTGCATGTAAGGGTACACAGACAAAAATGTTCATGGTTCTCCCTTATAACTATGTATGTTTAGTGTGCTATTCCTTGTTCATTGTATATCCTTGTTCCTTTTGACTGGATTGCTGTTTTCCAGGACTAGAGGTACACTCTTATAAGAAGAGACACATTTGAATTTGTGCCAAGCACCCACAGATCTACCCACAAGCCACTTCTGAGCTGCAATTATGGTTTAAATTCTTTCTACAGAACTATGCTAAATATGGTTGGCAATATTTCTCTTCCTAAAACAGAATTCCTTTTAAGGTCCACTTTAATTTCTTTCCCTGTACAGAATAAAATCCAAGTCTTCAAGCATGGCTTCTAATATTTTGCAAATGTGCTTCCCTTTCTTCTGAGCTCTTTTTGTAACTGCTAAATAACAGTAATAATAAAAATGGCCCCTGGCATTCCCTAGAAACTTTTTTGACATTCAATGTGAAAGCCCAAATTCCCACTGCTTGTCTCATTTAGATTAACAAACTTAAATTTGTAAATTATTTAATTCCTGTTTAGGTATATGAAATCTAAATGTGTTCATTAAAAAAATAAAAATCTAGTTGAAAAACTTGCTAACATACATGCCAACAGCTAAGCTGGGAGAGTTGAAGTTTTGATATATTAGGTTTATTTTCACTAGAACCTTCTAATTTTTCTTCTTTTTTTCCCCACTGTTTCTATATGTATTTTCTTTTCTTGCACTAATATACCTTCAACTGGCACTTTTTCCTTTCTTCTTTCTGCATTGTGGAATAGTCCAGAAAATTTGAATTTTATCTTTCTTTAATGATTTCATAGAAGTTCAAAAGAGATTCATAACTCAGCTACATAAACACAGAGGAAGAATTTATAGTATTTGAAAGAAACTAAAAGGGCTATTTGCAATTCAGGTGTCAGTTATTTTAAAAAAATTTTTGTGGTTGCTTTTAAAAAAAAAAATCTATAATTACATATAATCTCAATTGAGTTCAGTGGAAACTTTTCATCACTTAGGTGTTTCATTGTCCACACTTACACATACATAGAAGTTCTTCATAGCAGAGTTTACATTTTAGTCATATTTTAAAACACATACTAGATTTTAAAACAGTTTTTCCCTTTATCAGTAAATTGTGTTCTATAAGATCTGATTTATGCTTGTCCTTTCTGCCAATCTAAGTCAAGTCTCTCTTTTTTGTTCTCTTTGACATCTTAGATCTATTGATTACACGGTTCATTGTCTTACACAGCTGATACAGGACCAAGAATGAGCTCTGAAAGCCAGGCGGTCGATGCTTTACATAGTTAGCGGCTGCTATGCTTATTTTTTCATTAACAGCTTTTCTGTTCTCTTGTCTGCACTGGTCATAATGATTTTCACAGCCTTTCTGGAACTCAGTTTCCTATTTGTCCTGTTTTACAGCAGATTCTGCCTGGAAGAAGGCCCTGTGTGAATGTGGGGAAGGACTCTGTTGGACCAGGAAGCAGTGTTAGAACAGAATAGTGATGAAATCCTCCCTCAAACATCATACATCAAAGATTAAGCTGTGTTGGAAGAGACTCACAAGGATCAATGAGACAAATTTCTGGCCCTACACAGGTCAGCCCCAAGGGTCGCACCATGTGCCTGAGAGCGTTGTCCAAGAGCTTTTCGAACTCAGCTGTGACCACTTCCCAGTGTCCAGCCACCTTCTGGGCAAAACACCTTTTCCTGATATCCAACCTAAGCATCTCCTGGCACAACTTAAGGCCATTTCCTCAAGTCCTTTCACTTGATCCCCATGGAGATCAGTGTCTGCTGCTCCTCTTCCCCTTGCCAGGAAGCTGTAACTGCAGTGAGCTCTCCCGTCAGGCTCCTCGTCCCCAGGCTGATCAGACCAAGTGACCTCAGCCATTCTCCATACAGCTTCCCCTTGAGCCCTTCACCATCTTCTTAGCCCTCCTTTGGACACTCTCAAAGATCTTAGTGTATTCCTTATCCTGTGTCACCCAGAACTGCCCCCAGCACTGGAGCTGAGGCTGCCCCAGGGCAGAGCAGAGCAGAGCAGAGGAGGACAATCCCTTCCCTTGACCATACAGAAGATGAGAGCTCAGAAACCAGAACAAAATTACTCTGTCTCACGTTTCATATGTAGCTAATGTATTAAACCAATCTGAACCCTCATTTAACCAATGACATACTTTTAATGACTATAAATAGTCATTAGTTATTACTAGCTGCCTAATCAGAATATTGGTATGATTTCAGTGGCTGGTCTGACAACTGTTTGTTTAAACAAAAACTGATGTTTTCTAAATCCATTTTTGAAGTTAAATTCCATGTTTCTTGTTTCTTTCTCTTTGAAATCACTCAACAGGAATACTGTTTCTGAAGGTATGCATTTTTGCAAGTGAATGAAGGTACATGTAAAAAACACAAGAAGCTATTGATGAAAATATTCAGAAATTTATTCTTGGAATTTCTGGGAAATGAACACTTCCCAGATGGTTTGCTTCACTGATTCATTAAGAATTCATGAAAAGTTTTTCACATTTACTTCCTACACTTACACATCTTGATATATTTGCCTATATCTTTTACAGATGTATCAATGGGACTCTGGATGGAATTTCAAAATGCTGTATTCAGACACTTCATTAAATATAGATTATTCACATATTACTGCTTAAGGAAATACCATATACTCATTAGAAGGGTTTAGCAAACCCAGTTAAAATAAGAAATTCTTGGTGGATCAATGTTATGTGACTTGTAACATTTATATCTGTCACACATATCCTTCAGCTTCCCAGAATTGGACTGGCTATTACAGATGACAAATTGTTGAATTAAAAAAGAAATTATTGTACTCTTTGCATGCAATTTTTGATGAGCAGACTCACCATAATTTGTGGCCTCATTCTCCAGCTACTCTGGCTGTGCATCTCAGTGCACTGGGAAGAACTAATGTAGAATCTATATCCAGACTGCATCCTTTGATCTGCTAAGCTTTTAGTCCTCTCTTCTCCTAGCAACAGGCTCTACAAAAAATAAAATTAAATATAAAATATTAAATTGAAGTATCCTACATTTTTTCACTTTGCTACCTTTTAGTGTTTGCAGATTTTTTTCCATGCTGCTATCAGGGAATGAATGGCACGCTTTGTTGGACTGGAGACAAGTTGTAAGATTGTTTTAGTTGTTAATATTAGGCTAAATACAAGAAAAAATATAAGAGTTAGACTGTGGCACCCATTTATGTCAAAGAAAGATTCATTTATTTTCTTGCTTGCTTGCTTTTTCATGTGCTAAAATATTTTGCAGATGCATCTGTAAGCTACTGGGAAATGACAAGATATGTAGAGGCAAAGCCCTGCTATTACAGAGCTGATATGCAAGTCTGGCTTGTGTTACCAGACTGTTGCTGTACTGCTGCACTCAGCTGAGTATTCTGTGAAATTTCCACGAGGGCTGAACGCTTTCCAAACCTCAAGTGCAGGCTCTCCTCCATATGCCTCACATCCCAGCATCTTTCACAAAGAGAGATGTGCTGAATGAGGTGCTGGGTGATATTATGGGTTCTCTTAGTCCAGTCCTATGAACTGTGAAGAAATTGGAAGGCCTCAGGATGCAATTTTATTTTTAATGTGTTTTTTTTAATTTGCTCTTCTTTGCTTTTTAAAAAATCATTGTGTCCTAGCAAGGGGGCAACATGTAAAGACAATTATTTACCACTAAAGTAGGCAGATAAAGCCTGTTATTTTACTCATTCCTTTATTGTTATTAACCACTTCAAATATAGAAGGAAAGAAAGCAACTTCCTTGAAAGGTTCAAAAAGAAGAAAGAAGTGCTGAGATTTTTTGTTTGTTGTTTTTTGGGTTTTGTTTCATTAGTTTTACCCTTGAGCGTGTGTGACTTTTGGTCTGCAGTACTGTTCTGAATACACGGTTTCTGGCAGAGTATGGTGTGAAAGCAAGGCACATATTTCCAAGGGGCTAAAATGAAATCTCTTAATAATAGCTTTGTGTTGAATTGCAAAGGCAGACACTGTGCTGCCAACAGTAAGTTGACAACATGTGCAGCTGCAGTTCAGGGATGCCACAGTCCCCACATGCAACGAGTTCATAGCAGCAGGTGCTGGAAACTGACACACTTCATCAAGCACAACTTGTTTTCTCCACACGTTGCTGCGGAAATCCAGGCTGCACTTTGTTCTCATCTGGGTTCGATGGTTTTCAACAGCTTCATTGCTCTGACATAAGTGACAGTGTCACTTTGTTCTGCTGACGTACTGCTTTTCACTTCAGGTAAGTGCACAGATGAAGCTTTCACATCATTTATGTTCTTTAATTGCAAAAAAGGGTTCATGATGAAATGGGAGAGGCAACGAGCCTCCTCAGGTCGCCACAGAGTAGTTAAGGTCATTCAAAGGACAGCAAAGATTACTTACAACATACGAAATCTACAATCCTTTCAGAAGGATTGGGAAGGATTGGGAAGGACTCCAAAGTACAAATATGCACATGAAAATGCTACTTATTGTATGTTTTCTCAACAAACAAGGACACTTTTTCAAGGTCATTTTAGTGGTGATAAGAAGTGTGGTTTTCAGTTGGAGAGTTAAATATTCTCAAAATCTGATTTTTTAAAAAATCCATTAATACGTCGACTAACCCCCTTCTCTCTCACCAAAAAATGTGGAAAAACCGCAAGACCCAAAAGCTAAGTTAACTCTAGTATTTCCCTGGGGAAAGAATAGGAGACAGGGTTATATCAGAGCATTACTATGGCTCTGTTGCTAAATATTTCAGTGTGTATTTTGCTTTGGTTAGATCTGCCTGGTTTCCTGGTTACCTGAATTTTTTTTCATCATCCAGAAAGCCTGTTTTGGTTGCACTTGTCTGAGACCATAATGCAAGCAAATAAGCATAAGAGCTGCCTTGTGCTTTCTGAACTTACAAGTAGAGTCAATGGTCTTTCTTTCTTAAGGAGTCAAAAATAATTTTCTGATGGTCATGCCCATGAGATAATTAATTCTCTATGAGGTTTCACATACTTTCCATCAGTGGAAAGAAACAGTGACAGACAATAGTATTTAACAGGCTTATTTATTTTCTTTCCCATTAAGCTGAAGTGGTGATTTTTTTTAACAGTCAGAATAGCTTCACCTTACATCAGGAATGGGTAACACAGGCCCCTGGAGGAGATGTATAAATATATGGGTGTGTGCTTAAACAGGTATGTGTACACTCATATGCATATAAACACACAGATATAGGCACAAAATAGGTGGGAAAAAGAAATGTAATTTGAAGAAGGATGTGAGTAAACAAGCACGTCAAGGGGATTTCAAAGTTTGCAAAGGTGCTGTCTGTTGGAGAGCATGCTGTTATTTTTCCATATGTGATTTACTGAGGATTAGAAAAATAATCCTGTAATAAGGATTAGATGCTAAACAACTGAAATGAAAAGAAAGGAAGAAATAATCCTGACAGGCCATTTTTATGTAGATGAGATGACAAGCTGCATCCACACCTGTGGTGTCCCATCCTTAAGGGCAAGCAAGCACCCGAGATTCACAGATGCTCAGGGTTGAAATTAATGACAAAAATCAGAGGGTCTGAAAAGCTTGCAAAGTTTTATTAGTAAATAACACACTTGGCATGGAAATTGGCACGTTAGTCCCTGATCCTAATATAATCACACACCAGTGAGTTTTTTATCAAGGACGAAGTGAGAAGGAAGAGAGGCAGAGAGAGAGAGAGAGAGGAATTAAAATAGGGCAGAGAGAAAAATAAGAAAGAGAAAAAGAGAGAGCAGGAGTCCTGATTCCAGCGTGGATCCAGTCGATGAGCTGTCCAGCCTGCACAAAGGTGTTTGTCCCAGGAAGGTGCTGCCCTACCTATGCACGGCCCCCTTCTCCCACACACTCTTCTTTTTCAGCCTGTTATTACCATCAACCTCTGGGTGTTTTTGCCAACAGTCCTCTGCTGGCTGGACAGATGACTATTGGTGTTTGAGACTTACACATTAGCCCCTTATCTTTTGGGCTTCTGTACCACTCTCTTGTCCTATCTTCTGCTGGTTCCTGGACAATCTATGCCACAGTGCCAGTTTGCAGTTTCATATGGTGATTTATGAAGTGGCTGGAGATTTCCCAGAAGGAAACGTGTGTGTTATTAAGTTTGCTGAGCTAGTTTAGCCCACTTCATCCTTTGCCTTAGATTCATCACTGCACTGCACCATGTCCCCTGTAGACTTAGACCTGGGGAGCATTCAAGAGACAGGGAGAAGAATGGTGAAGCTCTGTTCTCTCCTCACTCTTGACCTTAGCAGGCTGAAGTCCAACTTCCATTTTCTACAGTAGCAATTTCCTATTTCTTCATGCATTCTAGATGGACTTGTAATGTGCCATCCTAATTTCTCTCATTCAGTCAGAGAAATTAACTTTTTTTTACAGGTACTTGATTTTCTAGCAGATTCTTTCATTTGCTTTCATTGCAAACTAAATTTTCTTTGACTGGAGCAACGTCTTTACAAGTAGTTGTGTTTGAGGACATATCAAACATTCAGTCTTCTCACTGAAAACTTTACTACTGTCAGCATTTTTCTAAAGCATAAGAAATTTATGGATAGTATTACCAGCGTCCTGATGGGGAATACCTTGACAAGATCCCATTCACATATTAATGAAGACCTTTACTCAGATTAAGCTTTTACCTTTACTGAGAGAATTCAAGAACACACCAAGGAGTTTTGGCCCTCTTTAAGAGGCTACAGCTCCCTCAGGGATGGAGCAAAAGTAGCAACAGGTTATTGTGTATTCATTTTAAAGTCTGTCTTCCATACAGTGCTGAAGAACATGATTGCTGCAATGAAGTGCATAAGCAAGGTGAGTAGATATGTATTCTGACTCTGGAAATCAGTGCAGCTGTCTGTAAATCAGGTAAGAAAATCAGATTTCATAAATACAAGAGAGACAATTGTGTGTTGGCTGCAGGAGTCATTTAGAAGTCAAGTAGGATAGTTTGCTTTCTAAGAACAAGGAAAAAGCTCCAACACCAATATATTACATGGAAAAAAAAAATTAAAAATTAGTTGTGCAATTGAAACTCACACTGAAGTTCCAGCCGTGCAGCACATCAGCTAGGTTTTCTGCATGGGGACTTTATCCATGCAGGTGCTTATTGTGTGTTTCTCTCTTTTGAAGGCTTTTTGTTTGAACTCCTCCAAGGATTACTCAGCAGTTACTCTTCTGGTTTGTGTCTTATCAGTATTTAGCACTGGGAAGACTGCACAGTTAGTTACACAGCTTCAGGGGTCAAGACTTCAGAAGATGCTGAAGATAGTTGACAGCTGTCTTGAAGGACAGGACCACTGTCTTCCAGCTGAGACTGGAATTACTCAGGTCAGCAGTGAATATGTTGGTTGTGAAAAAATAAATCAAGAAATAAGGTGGTCTAGTCATACACATTTGGTACTTCTAAGTTCATCTTAGAAAACCATCATTCACTTCTGAAGACTCTGCTGTTTCTTCCATTATGCTTTTCCTGCCCTCTGTACCGGGGAAAAAAAATCTGCTTCATTATCACCAAAGAGAGTACTAGATTTCAGTATGGAAAAAAATGCAATCTGTTGAGGAGAAGATACAACAGTTTTTGCAGCTTGACCTATGTTTTCATTTTACCCCGTTAACCCTGGGCATTTCAGAAGCACAGCAACAGCAGTATTGACAGAGTCACTTGGAACACTGTTTTGCTCTGTTCTGAGGTAAAAAGGCTTCAGTGGGACAGTGTGTAGGTTTAAAACACAAAGACTTCAATAGCTCTTATTGAAACTTGTGCCAAGCCAGGACTCTGAGGTTCAAGAGAAAATGTGATCAAGCCTCTCCAGGCATAAACAAGTTGTTGAAGAAGAAGAAAATACTTTGGAGTTGCCTAAAGCCTGGTAGGTCAGAGTTAAGCAAGGACTTTACTTACAAAAAGGACAGAGATGATATTAGTATTTTCTGCTTGATGGATTAAAAAAATCAGAACTGAGAATGGGATGTGAGAACTTGAAAGAAAGATACTAACTAAATTTTTTAAAACTAGAATAATTCCTCCAGAGAAAATATTGGATGGAAGGATTCGTAAATCTTGCCCATGTTTACTACATTCATGTCAACCTCATGGAAACAGCTAGGGATTTTATTTTTTTTCTTAATTTATTAAAAAAAAATCACCTTTATTTGCTTTATTTATTTTGCTCATAGTTTGTGTTTTAGGAAGTGAGCAGACTTTTTGTGACGTGGGCTGTTTTTCAGCTAGGGTGATGATTTTGATTTATGTTTCATGGTTTGCTTTGATACTTTGAGGATATTTTCCCATCTTTCAGGAAAACAGGCATCTCTGACTAATTTATTTGGTGTGTTGGTACTATTGAGATTTGAGCATACTACCTAGGTGTGCACATACATGTTTCATTTGAGGAGCCTATTACTAAAAACAGCGGTATCATTATCAGTAACTAGGAAAGCTGCTCTTCTACTTGTGATAAAATTTCACACCCATAACAGACAGATTAAACACATTTTCAGACAAAGACACCAGAAAATATGGCAAGCCGTAGGACTCTGATGGTTATTTTGCTATTGATTTTTTAGGGAAGAATCTCAGACACTTTGCTAATGGTGATAGCTTAAAGTCTTAGAAAGATTTTGAGGGCAACTCTGAAGGTATTGACTTTACTATCTTAGCCTGTCATCTTGGCCTTTAATGAGGTGCATCTATTGAAAACAGACCAGGCAGGGGTCACTGTAAAGCCTGCTTTTAAATTGTTTGTGGGCTTTGTTTGATTTTAAAATCCATTTCCATCCACTGTAGATGTAGTTGGGCTGAAAAAATTCCTTGGTAGCTGGAAAGTGCTGCTGATTCTTGGAGAATTTAATTCACGATGTTTACCATCAACATTTTACTGAGAATTTGTTTAATTAAAACATGTTGAACAGATAGTGAAAATCCTGCAAGAAGACAACTCTTAACAGTTCAGTCTCTGAGGTCTGCTTTCCATCTCTGGATGGTACTGGGGGCATTTCCTGCAACAAACACTGAAAAGTGTGTGTCAGTGCCAGCATGCACACAAGGGAAATGCAGGTCTTTTCTACCTCACTCTACCTTGTTGTAAAGTGAAAGTGGTATCTGATTAAAAAAAAAAATTGACTCCATGTGTTTCCAACTCTCCTGAGAAACAATAGGAGACAATGTGCTGTTCAGAGAGAGAAAAATACCTTTCTATTCTTTTCTTTTATATCCCTTCTCCTTCCCCTTTTCCCCCTTTTTTTTTCCTCTTTTTTTTCTCTTCTCCCTGCCCCCCCCCCCACCCCCCATCTGTTTTCTGTTAGGACTATGCCTTCTGTCTCTCTTATCAGTGGCAATTATCAGGAGAAAGAGCCTTTATTTACTCTAATTTTTTTTGTTGTTATAGCTGTGAATACTGGTCTGCTTTCATCTTATAAATGTTTTTCTTTCAGGGCCAGCCTCAAAACCCATAATCATACCTTTGTTGCTTTGTATCAGTTTGAAGGGAGAAACTGCTATCAAATCCCCTAGAGAAATGCTTGTAACTACAAAAGATTTCTTATAATAAATTTTAATGTTTATTTATTTACTTTTAAATTCATTTTGATATGGAAACTAACATTCAGGAAATATTTTTTAAGGTATCCAATAATCCCACTGTAAAAGAGTTTTCATAACCTTTCAGATGTGTCTGTTGGATAGATATTACAGATGACCCACTTGAAAGAGAAAATTGTAAGCTGTAAACTTCTGTTTACTTAGGAGACATTTAAGGGTAGCAATAATTTATCCCTTGTCAGGCTCCAGGGATTATGAGCTGTTACAACTCACAGAATTGAATTAATATCTTTAGGCTGTCCAACATGCTTGTAAATAGCCAGATGACGTGTATTTGCTTTTTAGGAAGTCTCCAGGGGACCATGTTTGTGGAACAGAACACATGCCAATGAAGAGACAGCCTGGTCCTGAGAAGTTTATTGACTTCAGCTTTACAGAAAGACAAAAGAAAAGAGAAGATAAATGTTGTTATTTCTTATTGTTACAGTAGGGGGGTGAGGCAGGGATAGTAAACATCCTCCTGGCATATAAGCTCAGTTAACATTCTTCTCCAGGGGTCACATCTACTCTTGAGATTCTTACAAATGGCAAGTGCCAGGTGAAACAGAAACCACAGGCTCCTTCCACACAGGTGTTAACCAGAACTGGAGGGAGAAGAGCAACTCCCCTGCTCCAGGGAGATTTACCGAGAGAATTCACCAATTGTGACTTCCTAAACTCAAACACCATGACTTCGGCATATTTGTCAAAGCACTTTTAAAGGATGGACCCCAGTGAATAAGTGACAGAAAAAAAGAGAAAAGATTGTCCTGATTGTCCTTTCATTATTTCCAATGATAAGTCTGGAAGTAACAAGGATTTGAAACAAGGATTGCTTTCTTCTAGAGCCCTCAGTGTCCAAGAAACTTTGCTTCTCCTCTGAGCAGGAAAGATGCTGGGAAAGTAAATACATCATCTCCATTACCAGTGCTGATATATAACTCTGATTAAAATTTTAGGAATAGCTAAACAAATTACTCTCATTACTAAACCTCCCATTCTGAAGCTTATACAACCTGCTGTTCGTGCTGGATGCTCACTTTATTTTTTCTAATGTTGTTTTATAAAATAGAACACCACCAACTATATCTGTTATTGATAGTTTTTCATTGCTGAAAACTCTCTGTGCTTGTTGCTGTGACATTACTACCCACTCCTGAGCTTTTCCATACAACTCCATCATTGCTATACAGTACAATCATATAGAATTTGGAGGAGGAAAAAACACTTCTGAGACAGAAGCAGAAAAGATAATGTAGAACAGGCTTGCTAATACCCTGCAGAGTATTTAATTAAGAGAATCAATCACTTTGAGAGATAAATGATTTGATAGAATTCAGGAGAAAACACTTCTTTTTCAGGGCAGGGATAGTTCCTTATTGACACTCCCACTGTTTTTTTAATTAGTGTCTCCTGATTCCCACAGAGAAGATAAAAAAATTAATTTTTAAAATTATGTATTTAGAACCTCAGAACCCACCATCTGATGAGGGACTTTACAAAATATTCCTCTCACAGGACAAGGCCCTTTCTGTCAAACTAATACTTGATGCTAAAGGGGTTTAATTGGTGCAGTATGATAAATATATGATGTTTCAAAGTACATTTTACATGTAAAAACTTCATTGCTATACATGCACACATACATGCAGACAGCAGACATATTCTTAAAACAATTTTCCAGGCTAGAAACAGGGTATCTATTTTTATACATTATCCATATAGTTAGTAATTCAGAAGATTTTTGTACTGACAAATGTGGTTCGCACCAAATCATGTGTACTCCTCCTGAAATAATAAATAAAGAAAGTAGTCAGTTCCTAAAAATTCTTAACATCTCCTGAAATAGCTGAGCTCTGGACCTTAAAGACATCTGCAAACCTATTGCTTTTCATGAATTTCTCTCATTGAGATATAGTCAAATTCAGGTGGGTGCATCAGGTTTGCATGAGTGTTAGCCCAATAAAATGTTAGCCCAATCACTGCTGAAGCCAGTGTTTATACGGAGTGTGTAATCCTTTGCCAAGCAGACAGGCAAGAAAAAGAAAAAAAGCAAACACCAAAACTCATTCAAATGAAGCTCTATGAACCCAAACTTACTCTTTCCATATTATCCTAATGTGTAATAGTTGTAAGTATATTCTTTATACTAGTAATGACTGCATAATTTGAAGGTTAAAAATCCAGTTTTATGTTTTGTCTTTCATGTTTTCCTTGGATATTTAGAAATGGACTGAGATGAGCACCCTGGACTTTACTACATTTCTAGGTTCAAAAATAAGGTATCCAAACTGTTATATAGTTTTGATACCTTAATCAGAGTTTTGAGGTATCAAAACTGTTATAGAGTTTTGATCACCATTAATTTTCTAGAAGCTTAAACAGCTCTGGAGAATTAAAGACCATAAACACCTGGAATATGTAATGCTAATCCTTTATATAAATTTTATATTTCTTAACACCTTTGTATTTCTGGAATGCAATGTCTGCCTCATTGCAGATCTGTATTCACATGTATATTTAATATTCTTTTCCCTCCAGAATGAACAAGTAAGTCTGTCTGTGAAGATGTAACATGTATATACGGACCACTTCAGCGCTGAGCGTAATAAACTCAACCTCATTATAAGCTAAAATATTGCCAGTGACAGGCCTGCACTATAGTGGGTTTGCCAGGAAATAAAAGTCCTTCATACTTTGCAATCTCACTAGCAGAAGACTCAGACCTCCCACTTTAGCGACAGTAAAAATAAATGAACACAGTCTTTTCCAACCAAAAGCAGGTAAAGACCATGTTCCATCAGGGATGTTTTGAAATTTTTGAGATTTCTTCCCTGAGAATATGGCCAGCTCTGTTACTGTCAGGATTAAAAGCAGGCTGTCTGGCTCCAACTAAGTGGGGTCACACATGATTAGGGTGTCTGGGCACAGTCATAACCAAGCCACTCACAGCTGGGTGCTGACAGCTTTTGTGCCCTCAAACTTTCCTTGGGGGCTGCAGCTCTTGGCACACTGCCCCTGGGCTGCAAGCAGAGTGTGGACAGCCAAGCTGCCAAGCACTCACAGCTCCCAATAAATGCATTCCTGCATGTTACAGGAGTGCATTTATTGGGAGCTTTGAATGCTTGGCAGCTTGGCTGTGCAGTTTGCTCCAAACACCAGCCCCATCTCTGTGTTATCCAGTCTCAGCAGCTAGTTGCCTTCCCACAACTAGCTCGGCTTGTGGTCAAATTCCCATTCCTGGTGGGGCAGCCTGGAGGTGTCTTTGTACTAAATGTCCATCAGAGGAGGGGGTTTGCATCATGCTTTTCTTCTAGATCTAGTTTGCAGGGTTTCAGTTAAGTCTGGGGAGGTTCAGGCTTCCATTCGGAAGACCTAGACCACTTCTTCCCATCCAAGCCACAATCCCACATTTTACAGCTTGCAGGAAGGTTTCAGGGAGCAGAAATCTGCAGGCAGTGCTCAGTGATCAGCCTGTCACAGTGGCTGAGGTCTCTGACATGAACGTGTGCAGCTTAAAAACAGCCAGAGGTCTGCAGCTTCGACCCTGCTGCCTTGTGTATAGGCAAAAGAAAATAAAAAGCAGAGATTTCCAAAGCTAATTAAATAGATATGAGTATGACCTGTGCCTGACATGACATCAGGGGATATTAGGGCACAAAAGAGCTCTTACATGTAATTCTGATTTAAAATGGAATTTGGCCTTGCAGGAGTTGTGAAATCTTTATAGTCATCTAATAAATCTGTTCCCCAGACCTTAGGCTTTTTTCTCCAAAAGCCCAAACACTTGTAAAATATTCTGTCAAAGTCTTTCTGCAACATTCCTTTTAGTGGTCTAGAGCCTACAGCCCCCTTTATTGAATTTCTAATAAATAATACATTTCTAATTGTTTGCGTCTCAAAATTGCATGTGATTTTATCCTATGGCAAGAAAGCAAAGCTGAGATTCATAGCCAGCAGAATTAATGGTGTGGCACATCACATATTTTTCACCCTTAGAAATCCTTTCTTGCTCTGTAAGCTAGTATGACCACTTTATGGGGAGGAATGAAAAAATAGGAACATCTGAGCATATTTGTAGGTTAATGGGCTCACCTGAGGACCAGGAATGCAAATCTTCAGCTGTAAAAGGAGGAATCAGTTGTCCTTTGTTATATAATTTGTAATATTGAGCAGTCCTCTTGCTTCATAGATATTCACAGGCTGGGCAGTTTTCCCTCAAACATGGCCTGGTTTTTTATCCTTTTGAGTTTGTCTTCATTCTGTCTTACATTGAGCATCTTGTTAGCTCTGTTTAAAAGATAAGGTGAACATCTAGTAGCCTTTCAAAGCGTGGAGCTGCTGGTTTTCAGTGCTATATCCTGCACAAGCCCTTCCCAAACTGAGTATGAAAATGCATCCCACATTGCCAGAAGGTTTAAGGGTATTTCCTTCTTTCTTCTGCTTTACACTAATGTTTTACACAAAAGAGGCAGGAGAGGTACAAAAGTGTCATGAGGTATATGGCAATGATTAATGGGGCTGCAGCTTACTAGGCTGTGGGAAATGTCCAGCTAATTAAATTTCCTCTGAGACTTCCTTGACATTCTGTTCCCAAATTTGCAAATGGTGTGATATACTTTGCACTCTAAGCGTTGTATGAGATAGCCATTATTTACAGTGACTGACTTATGAAAAGATAATGTGTTTCCTATCCAGCATGACTAGCATTATTTGTACCTCCTTTGGTTTCTGTGTTTGATCTGTGCTTAAAGGAGAGAAAATCTGTCGTATTTAGCTCAAAAGAAAATTCCTCACCACCTGCTGTTATGCTGAGTGCAAAGCTTCATGGATCTGAGAATATCATTAGTAATTTTGGATAATTACTTAGAGAAAGTTTAGGGGTCCCATGTTCTACTGCACTGTAATCAGAGTCCAAACTTGAGCCCATTTCCCTGAAAGGCAGATTCAGAAGAAAATCAATTCAAAAATTAACGCAATGTCAAAGACATTTGTTTATTTTTTTTTCAAGTGAAACCCTTCCTTTTTTTTATAGTTTTAATTTTTTTGCCCCCAGATTACCTTTAATACCATGTGGATATTTCATCTTATTAAGATATATTTTCAAGAAATAAAAATTACTGACTCTGCCATGTGAAATTTTTTAAGTATCAACCTCTGACTCGGGAGAAATATTTTGGTAAGGAAGTTTCTCTCCGCACCTGTGCTTGTACAAATACTTCAGGAAAAGGACACTTGCCCTCTCTTGTTGAGTTGTTGCATTTTTTCCTGGTTTTTGGGAGCAGTTTGTTTAGAGAAAGGAAGCAATGCAGTAGCATTAGTGCTTTGTCGTCTAAAAGAGCTCCTACTCACAGATTCCATTTGATCTTCAAATACTGAGCTGCAAAGACCAAGAATAAAAGAATTTGGGTACACATTTCTGAATAGGCCTGCTTAAGAAAAGACAGGTGATTTTCAAAAAAAAAAGAGACCCAGAAAAAGAGTATGCAGCTATCCATTTTGTTTTCCATAGAGAAAGCAATACCTTTGTCATACAGAAACAATCCAGCATACAAAAAGGGACTCTGAACTGAATGCTTTGGCCTGCACTATGATAGAAGAAAGAGGCTTATAAAGATAACTCATAAGTCAAATTTCACAATGGACGGTTAAGGTCAATAATATAAAAATGTGGGTGGGAGAGGAAGGCAAAATGTTTGCAAAATCCACATCTACCAAAGGAATTACAATTGAGCTAACAGAAATTATGAATCTGCACCAAATCGATCTGAAATAATCTTGAATATTTGACTTTTAGAAAAAGGGTAAGAAGAGAATTTGAGTTTGGGGTTCCATTGAGCTCTAATCTAATTCAGTTCCACCTGGTGTTTTACCCCTAGTGACTAAGAGGATCGTGATATATCTCTTCTCTGGATGGGCAGTGAATTATCTCTTTATAAAATAATTTTCCAAGGCTTGCTTTTTGCCTGCTGTTACGACTTTGTACCATTTGCAGGAACTGCTGATGGAGTTGGGCATGTACTAAAATGTACAGGCCCCATATTTTAGAAATGGAAAGGGAGAGTGCTATGTACCAAATAACTTCATGAATATTCATTTATCAGTCTCCTAGTTTAAAGAGGTTTTCCATGTAAAAAAATTATACTAGTCCTTCATTTTTAAGAGCAAAGGGAGAGTTGAATTAAATTTAATTCAAGTGTGATTTTGCTTTTATTTTTCAAGAGGGTATTTTAAATCAGATGGCTGGCTATAAAGTAAAATTAATATAAGAAGAAAACCAGGAAACTAAGCATTTTAAGATTGTTTGTGTTTCTTTTTTTCTTTTTTTAAAGAAAGCTGTATTGAGAAAAAGATCAGGCTTTTTAAGCCAAGCTAGCTTATGTCTGGACAACAGAACAGACAAAACAAATCCTATTTACTATAAAAATAAATAAATTGCCCAGAAGCTGTTCACTGAGAAAACTGAAAGCATTAAGATTTTAACATAAGAAAAGATTGTACAATATTCCCTTGTTTACTTTATACACAATAAAAGAGACATGCTTTATATCTGCCAAAGCATTATGAAATAGGAAGCATTATGACACTTTTTTTAGGTGAAGTAAATCTCATTATCTCATGTTCCATTATGGATTATCTTTTGTGTCACATTTTAAAGCAAAAGAACACTATTTTTATTGGATGTTTTGTATGAAGAAGAGAGGCTTCTTTCATAGGAGGGTGACATTTGAATTTTATTTTGTAACTTCAGTATTTCTCATTGGTTATAATTGTAGGGAACTCATTTTTTTTGCAGATAAATAGGAACATTAATCTGAACTCAGTTCAACCTTCCCACAGTAAAATCAGCAGCAATAAAATTTCACTGCATGATCATAAATCGGAAGTGGCAAAAATGTATTAAGCTATAAATGTTATGTAATGTAGCTTAATCTAGTGTGAGGCTGGAGATCTAGTGAAGCACTGGAAAACATAGCTGATTCAGTCACTTCCCACTGAAGATCATGCCAAGAGCATCTTGCATTTTAAAATGTATGTAGCTTCTGTTTTGCTCTGGACTGCAAAACTCAGACTTATATGTGAAGTTATGCTGCAGTGGGCAGACTTACCAGCATTTTTAAGTTTACAGGGGATTAGCCTGACTGGCAGTGAAGAACCTCTTGAAATCCAAAACAATGTACACTAACTAGAACTTTGTAATCTTGTGTGGTTATATGTTTCTGCTAACTACCACTCATTTCAAAAAGGCACAGGTTGCACTTTGCATTTCACATAGGTATGGAGATTGTTGGACAAGGCAAAAAAACAAACAGAAACAAAAAAACCCCAGCAACAACAACAATAACAAAACCCACAAAAAACCCCAAAACAAATCAAATCAAAACAAACAAACAAACCCCCAAAAACTAAAGGAAAAAGATGGAAAAAATTTGACGTCTGCTTTCCCAGTGCTCTCAGCACTAAAATCATACTTACAACAGTTTCAGTAATTGTTTCTCATCTACTACCATGGATATTACCTTATCCCTTTCTAGCCTAAACATGTCTTTCCCTTGAGGCCTCTAGTTTTGCTGGGTAATTGGAATTGGTAACCTCTGAGCAACCATCTAAATCTGACTGTACCTAAGAGTGTAAAAACCTCTTAACCTCAAATTTTTGCTTAGAAACACCCATCCCACCAGACACTAAAATATCTAAATACTTCAACCTGCACTATAAGCAGGATAATGCTAAAGGCCTCACTGCTGTCAAAGGAGTGGTAGAAAACTGCAGCAATTACTTTGCTGTCCTGGTAGACTTTTATGAGTGTAACGTCCTGTGAGGGAAAAATCTGCTTATTTTTTTACTGATTTTATAATTGTTTTATTTTACTGTTGACACCAAAAGGCAGAATCTAAAACATGCAAGAGCTTTGTTATTTCAGAGGTTTCATTTTCACAGGCTAAGAATAATGTGGCCCTTCAATATATGAAGAAGCACTCATTTTAGAGAGGTAATACATGAAATTGGGAGATATGTTTTCAGCTGGACTTTTACTTCCCCTAAAGTATAAATCACAATTAAGGATAACCTCACCTTTTGCACAAAATGTGAGGTTGTGTAGTTTGTGGTATGCAAGGTTTCTGTGGAGACGCTAATTTCTTGTCTAAGGATATTTAAGGTGATCCTTAAATCAGGTTTTGGGAGACTGATCATAAGCATGTTCTTGACATGTACCTCCCCTACAAATAAAAGCTTTGCAGGCAAACTGGACCTCTATGTCTGCTGCTTCATAAATTTTGCCTACCTTGAAGAAAACTACACGAGTTAAGCATCAGCCAGTTGAACAAGAAAGAGAGGGTGGATTTGCAAACACTTGTCTTCACTCTCCAGTGAAGATTTTATTTATGATAAAATCACAAGCCATTCTCACTAAAGTATTTTTCCGACATGAGGAACCCTCTGAGGAATGACAAACTATGAGGAATGAGAAAAGATACGAAAATGTAGCTGACATTACCTTCTAAGACAAGACTTTTTACATTGGTGAAACTTACGCTTCTCATCTCTAGAAATACAGTGGAGAATATTTCTAAGCAAAAGCCTAGCCTCACAACTGAAAGAAAAAAAGAAGCAAAAGCTCAAATTAAGCAATGGTTTTTTTTCCTTTTTCCCAAGAAAGGGAAGAAACTTTTAAAAGAAACCAAATTTTTGTTGGCTTATTTGATTTTTTTTTCTCACAAAAATCCCCAAATATGATTTTGTCCTCATATTCTTCACTGAAAGGGTTTCATACAGTTTTACTGATCTGTAGATTGTACACAAAGGTTGCCCTCTGGAACTATGACTGATCTTTTCTATTCGAGATGTCTTGGTTATAAAGTTAATAATTTGTTCCATCCGCAGAAATGGAGACTGGAAAATTATATTAATAAATTGATAACATGATATTTTGGATTTTTTTTCTCTCTATGAGAGAAGAAAAAGGAATTAGAGGCCATCTCAAGAATCTAAAGGAATTGAATTATGTGATATATATTTGACATACTATGGTTCAAGTGTGTCTGAAAAACAGCTTAAAAATTCTTTGAGGAACAGTTTTTATGCATTTTCTCCAGGGTATCCATATTTGCAAAACATGTTTTTTTCAGAACTTTCAGCTTCTGGTGGCAGAAAGTCACAGAGGATACAGGGAGAGGATTTTTAATAGTTGACAGTTAACTTTCCTCATTTTGTGACGACAGACAGACTGATTTTCTTAATGCAGATTTCATAGCTGTAAGACAATTTCATCCAACATCAATTTTTTCAGATGGAAAGACTCTATGTGTGATATTTAGAATTTCTTCTCTTTTCAGACCCCAATGATCCTCAAGTATTTATAGAATACTTTCAACGTGTCAGGTTGTCCAGAGTGGTGGTGGAGTGTCCATCCTTGGAAATACTCAGAAGACAACTGGAAGAGCATCTGGTCAACTAACTGTACACAATCCTGTTTGAGCAGTGTTTCATAAGATGACCTTCTAAGGTCACTTCCAACTATTCTGGGGTCATATGACTCCACCTCTACAAATATGCGTAGTTTGACAAATTAGGAGCTAGACTGGAAATTCTCAAAGGAGTTAAAGTGAATTTGAACATGAAAACATGCCTAGATATTCCAGCTACACCTCAAAAACTTCAGAGAATCACATGAAAAATTCATGGCCAAATTAACAATAGAGGGTAATCCTGTTGCAACAGAAAAATTTTTCCTCATGTATGTGGAATTTTATTTCTCCTCATGAGGGAAAAGAAAAAATTGTCCTCATTTCTCCTTCTTCAGCCCTTAAAATGAGATTGTCAAATACTCATGCAAGGCATAAAACCCAAAATCTCTTTTTAAAATGTATTGGCCATGCAGGAAACAGCAAGAGCTGCTGTTTGAAGCCTCTGGAAGTTTGAACTGGACTAGGAGCTGGCTCTTAGCAGCTGGGCTGCAAAATCTTCACTTATAATCTGTGGTAATATAGATTATAATATATCTGTAGTAATATAGATAACTACATATACTATATACTTTGTGAAAACCTGACCAAGATGTGCAAGTTTTCACTTGGTGTCTATGAACTCTAGCTATATCAATTTCTAAATCTATAGCTGAAAATTTCCAGTAGCTGTGCTTTGCCTCATTTTTCTCTGGGAAGAAAAAGCAGAGAAACTCCAAACCAGAAAAATTATCCCTAAAGTCAACAAAACAAAATGTCTTTGTCTGTAACACAAGCCTGAGAGGCATGTGGCAGATTACATCTACTTTTACCTGAGGCATAGTGAAACAAATGATGTTATAGTCACTTTCATGAGAACTGATGTCTTGTTTTGGAAGCTAATACCAAACTATTCATAAAATGTGAATTTTTTTTTAGCACAATGTAACTTTTCCCAACTTTTATATGTTTTTATTACTGAGTGACAAAAATGCCTTCAATGTGTATTTCACATCAATGGATTTTATATATTTTCTGTCACTATGTGTTAGTCTAATGCAATCTAACATAGCAAATATCTTCCTGCTGCCTTTACATAGAATAAACTTTATATTTTTACAGAAAAAGAAGTGTATTTTTGAAGTAGAAAAGAATTGTAGCTTCTTATATATTTATATAAAGTAATGCTTAAAAGTTTCTTTTTTTACTCAGGGACCAGAATGATTAGTAGTGCTATATAGATCATGTAGCAAACAAATATCAAATTAAGTTTGTGGCGTGAAGTCAAATTAATAGGAAGTACTTCCTTTGGAATCTGGAGGTTTACTTTTACCAAAGTAGAGGAAGCTCACAAAAGTTTTACAGCTCTACAAACCAAGCAGGAAGAAAACTGTAAGGGCATACTACCTCTCTTATAATGGATCTGTGTGTCCTGGAAAATACATTTATTCTCACTGTACAAGCTACAAAGCACATTGTCACCATAGCAAAATTGTATATTGATGTGTACCTTGCGCTATCTTTTTTTTTTTTTTTCTGTAGGCCATTGCATTTTTTTGTGTCATTTCAAGGACATTATTTTAAGACAGGATTCTTGCCTACAACCTGGCTTCTTAGGCTGCTCAGTGCTTGGCAGACCAGTCTGAAACTTGCACTCTTTTCAGGCATATATATATATATATATATATATATATATATATATATATATATATATATATAAAATCACCCAAACCACGCGCTTGGGACCCTGTCCAGTCAGGTGTTGGAGGCTGTAGACCCCCCAGCCTTGTAGGGCTGTCTGCTCCAGAGTTTAGTCATAAAGTAAAAAAACCTCTGGTTTTCTTGCCTTTAAAAAAAATTTTCCAGTTTCCCATTTATGTCCATTGCCTTCTGTTCTATCACTGAGCTTCATTGAGAAGAAAGTCTGATTTCATGTTCTTTGCATTTTCTCATCAGGTATTCATACCAGAGAACTAGATACCCATGAGCTTTCTGTTCTCTGGGTGAGAGTCCCAGCTCTCTCAGCCTCTCCTCATGTGAAAGGCTCTCTAGTCCCTTCAGCATCTTTGTGGAGCTTCCCTGGACCAGTATGTTCACACCTCTGCCCCTCTCAGGAGATCAGAACTGGACCTGTCACTTCAGGTGTGGCCTCACCAGGACTTGGCAGAGGATAAAATTCACCCCCCTCCAGCTGCTGGCAGCACATCAGGATGCATGGCTCCTGATGGGCCCCAGAATATTGTTAATATTGTCTTTGCAACAGGGACACATTGCTGGCTCATATTTGAATTTCTGTCCACCAGAAACTCCACCTCCTTTACAAAGCTGCTTTCCAGCTGGGTGGCCCCCAATCCATATGCTGGTGCCGGGGCTTGTTCATCCCTAGGTACAGGATTTAGCATTTGTTTACCTAGTGGATGATTTAACAAGGGAACACAGGCCTGTCATTTTAACAACAGCTTATGAATTACATCTAAAAGGAAAAGAAAATTGATTTTTTTTTCCTTGTTTATAGTGTGATGCACATGGTAATTAGTTTCTGATAGAAACAGTAGTTTCAAACTTCTACATGTGTTGACAAATTAACTTTTTAAGGTGGAAAAATCTTGATTGGGCAACTTATACTGCTGAGAAGAACTGCTATTCCCCTCAGGCATGATAATAAAACCTGACCTTTTTTTTAATTGTCAAAACATCAGCTATTGTTTTGTAGTTACCATAATCCCCCTTCTAGAAATGGCTTTAATATTTACAAGACCTTCTGCAAAGCCAAATTATGTAATGTAACTTAGCCTAAAGCATTAAAACAAAAAGTGGATAGAGGTGATGCCAGTCTTACCCACACACTCACTATTCTTTTGTATAGTTCACATTCCTTTTCTGACAGGCAAAATTTTTATGCAAAATCTACCAATAAAATTTAAGTTTTGGTGTTCAATGTGTATGTTTAAGAAACTATTTCCTTCAAGATCCATCAGATTGGCTTATTTCTGTTCCTAGAATGTGGAACCATGACACGACATTGTCTAGATAAAACAATTTAACAGAAACTGGTGAATTTTGTTTAGAAAACTAAAGGGACCCATACAATGTACTGGAAAGGCTGTATTTCAAAGGCAGTTGGACACTGATGACATTCAATTAATTTTCATATTAATTTATGACAACACCATTTTCTTTACTTGGACACTAGATTCCATCGAAAGTTCAAGCACCTGAAAGGAAGGATTTGCTCTGGTGAATCTAAGGAAAACCAAAGTGATGTTAGAAAAAATTTAAAGTTAAACTCAGATTTCTCCCCTTCTGTTGTTAGAGGACTTTGGTTCGGAAATACACTAATATGTTTCCATTGTACAAGATTACTGACTGCTCTGCTGATTCAGTCAGCAGCAATGCTGACACTGGGATGAGTTTAGATAAAAGGACAATATTAAGATATTACAAAGTGTAAAATAAACTACCAATACCAAACTTTACCTATCTGGGGTTTTGAAGGTAATATTTTTCAAAGCAATCTGATAAAGTGAAATGGGGGAGACTTTAAAAACAAAACAGGGTTATTAGCATGGAAATAGTTTGCAAACTACTCTAGATCTCTGGAAAAGATGAAGCAAAACCTGTACTCGGAATCACTGAAATCCTCAGGTATAAAGAATACATCCAATGTTATTCAGAACAAACACCAATTTAATCACATTCTTTAAGTTGGATAAATAGCAAGGAGTGTATGCCGACAAAATTTCTACACAGAATAGTATCCTGTATGTAGGCTTGGAAGAAAGTAGACCCAAAGAAAATAAAGGTTGTGTGAAGATAACAATGAAAGAAACTTGCATCCTCAAAACAAATATATTCTTTCAAATAGAAATTGTATCACAACAGAAAAATCACAGAAAATTATTTCTTCTAGCCATGAGTAGCTGAAACCATTTTCCTCTGTCATAATATTTTTCCTTGCTGAAACCCAGCAATGCAGGGGCAATAGGTTTGGAATCAATGTATATCAGAAAGACAGCTTATTTTTTTTTTTTTTGAAAATGTTGTTTTTAAAAGGGATTGAGGTATAATTAGTGCAGATGTCAAAATAATGCTTTAAGCAAAAATAAAGTAGGCTATTCATTCATCACTTTTACACAGGCACTGCAAAATATTCTGCCTTTTCCTTTCTAATTCCTAGACACACAAATACCCAGAAATGCATGTATATTTCAACTCTTTAGAAAATTAAAAGAAAAATGCCTAATAATTAGAAGAAATTATTATTCTCAGCAGCATAAATCTTAATTAACAAAGGATTTTGACTCATGGGTGGGAATGCAAGAAACAGAAATTAGGCTTCTACATGGCATAAGAAAACCTATGTACTTTATTATCCTTGCTAAAATATATTGCCTCATTGCAAAAAGGAAGTGGAATGATGCTTTCTAACTGGATGGAGAAAACTATTGATTCATTTCAAGTACACTAGGATGTCCAAGCTGAAGTAATTTATATGAACTGTTATCCTAAGAAATAAATTGGTTTGATGTAGGAAACCAAGTACAGAGGTAGACAGTGAAAGCACTTTTCTCCATCTGGGACAATCAAATCCTTGTGGAAAGACCTGCCTCCCCAGCCTAGGCACCCGGATACAAGGGGGCACTTATACTTCCTTCACACCTGCACACGACTGCTGCAGTTTCAAATACCATTTCAGGTGAGTCTGCATTACTCTATGCAAACAGTAAACCAGATACTGGTGGACCTGACTGTCCATATTACAACATTACAGTGTTGTGTGCATTTATTACTATTATTTGATCTTCCTATTTGAATCAACTTTGTAATTATGGATTTTTTTGGGGAAAAAAATAACAGCTTCTATTCCTCCCCTTATTAAATTAAAAAGAGAGTCGGGACAATAAACTGAAGTTTTTACTTTTATGGCCTCCTACAAGACCCAGGAACACTTAGCTTCTTGTCTTGGCTGTTAACCTGAAATAGTAAACCAGAAGTTTTGTCTGATCATTGCTACTCCAGATTTAACATTTGATGACATGGCCTCACATTCTAAAATGACTTTTATCAAAAGATTTGGGTTGCAGGTTGTTTTTTTTTCTGAGATTTTTCAAGTGGATGAGAAGTTTGTGTGAAAATTCTTGAGCTTTGTCACAGTAAAGTGACATGCAGTGGCGTAAAAGGCAGTCTGTATTTATTATCTAGGTAGCTCAAAATATTTTTTCATATTAATTTTGTATTGCTTAGAGAATAGAACACATAGAGCTACTTTATTAACAACTAGATCACCCTTTTAAAAGTCATTACTTACTTCTACTTTTGTTCATAATTTTTAAATATTCTGGCCTGTCAGTGTTCTCTTCTGCTCACATCCAATACCAAACAGAAGAAGTGATAATTTTACATTTTACTAACACATAGACATTAAAGTAGAAAGCTCACAAAGAACTGAATATACTACCCAGGCTAGGATTATTATGTATGACAAAACATTGCTTAAGCTATAAATGAAGCTGCACTTTCTCTGTAAACCCACTCGTTTGTTTATTTTACCTTAACTATGTGAATGTTAAACATTATTTGTTCAATTATTCTGAGATGGTATATTTTTATTAGGCAAAAAACATTTGTTGCTAAAATAATGATTTTATTATACTAATAAACAGAACTTGTGCCCTTCGCATTTGCTTAACTTTATACTTATTTAGGAATTTTTTCTCTTTTATTCCTTCATTCTTTAGTAAAATTGACTGCCAAAACATCTTTCTCAACATGTAACTTATATTTTTTAAATTAATTAAACTAAATAATGTAAACTATGGTAAAAAAAACCAAACAAACTGCGCTGAAAGATGGTGGTAACTCACAACATTTTAAAGTTTTAAGTAAGGAAAAGAAGAATATTAATCAAGGGAATAAGGCACCCAGTTTCTGGTGATTCATCCCTTAGCTGTCTAAAACTAAGAGCTTTTTGAAAGGGAGGGCTCAGTACTGACAAATTATTTCAGATTAGCTGTTCCTTTTGGAATTCAGTGCCAGTTTCAGATATATTTACAGCATCTGATGAAACACAGGCCTGGCAGTAGGCTAAATTCTGCCCTGAATTTTTTGTTTTATGTTGTATTGAACCCATTTATAGCTTGATAATTGTTTAGTATTAATGATGGCAAAGAACTGTTGCTGGTGTTAGCATTTTTGTGTCAAGTTTTTCTGAAGTATCCCCAGAGTAATGGAGATGCCTTTGGGATACTAGTAATAATGATTCTCTTTTCTTCCTACTAGATTGCATGGCATGACAACTGTGAGCTGCAATTTTTCTGTAACTTGCTTCATCCAAATTGCTCTAAAGACAATCCAACTCTATCTTTACCGTCTCTGTCATTTCACTCTAATGGGAAGATTTTTTTGACCTGTGTTGGTCTTAGCTAAGAATTGTGTGGTTTACAGGATGGGGCAGTCTTGACTTTCTTTGCTTTGAGCCAACTATGGCACAAGTGAAAGGTGTAATTGACATCATCTCATGGTACTTCAGTTTACCTGTCTATCCAAATAAATGCCTCTATCCCTTAAAAACTCTTAAGGTTAAACAGTGTCCTATTTTCAGGATCCCATCATAGGCTGACTGCATCATGACTCTCTAGTACTGTAGGAGCTAGGCAGTTTTGGGACATTACAAGTTATCCAAGAGAGGTGGACCTTTCCCTCTTCTAGGATTAACTTCTCAGCTCTTGTCTTGCTTGACAACCACACCCTCCTTTCCACCAGAGAGTAATATGCAGGGAGCAATGACTGATATCCACTTGAGTCTCACTTTGACATGAATCCAAGAATCAATAGTGTCCTGTCACAAAAGTTAATTTGTTTTTCTACACCTCTCAATTTAGATTTTTAAATTTGAAATCAACAAAGGTTATTAAAAGCTGAAGCAAATGTATTTGTTAATTATTACAAGTCAAACAGAACATAATGTATTTTCCATGTCCTTGGAAAGCATTTTTACTGTTTCATTCAAAAAAAGCTAAGTCTTTGACATATGACAGATGAGGGGAAAGGATGAATAACTTTGGGATAAGGGAACAGGTGAGCCTAAGTCCCAGATAATGCTTCAGACACTTGCACTGTGGTTTATATTTGATGATCATTGAGAAAATATTAACTCCTAAACTTAGGATGACAACTAGGATAAAAATACCAAAAGTTTTCTCTGAATATTTCAAACTGTTAAAAAACAAAGTCAGGGTCACCAAATTTCTATGACATCATTGAGGATAGAATTACAATCATATTTTGCGACATAATTTTTTCAGCACCTTAAGAGGGTGTGAAAAAAGGTGGAGGTAAAAGATATTTAAAGGCCCTCAACAAAAAAAAAAGTTACTTTGATTTCTGTTTCTAGATCCATGATTACATATTGGTATGTGTTAGGTATCTGATTCAGAAAATTCCTTTGATGAGAGTATAATTTAAATAACACAGGTAGTTCTGTTCTCCAGGTAACTTCTTATGCAAGAACAAGGTTGAAAATTTGGGTTTAGGGGTTGTGTTTCATTTCTCTATTTCTTTATTTTTCCTATTTTCAATTATGTATTTTACTATAAAAATCAGTTTATGACTTATCTTCCACGACAGATTCTGAAGGATGCAGTAAAAAAACCCAACAATATATGGTCAAATTTGACTTTAGGAATGTCACATTTTGGGGACTAGGAAATAAGATTCTGCTTTTTCCAAATTGCTATGCTCTACTGGATCTGATGTCTTTTTTCTTAAGCATCTCGTGTTTCAGTATTTCAGATCGAGAGAAGAAGAATCAATGTGCAAGATGGACTATGAAGTTCAGGTAAAGAACTTTAGCCCATAACAACTATGGGCTCAATTTGGAAAGGGATTTGGTGATTTCATATAGACTTAGGGTAATATTACTGAGTTTTCAAGAAAGCAAGTCAAGCCTTGATTTTTTTGTAGTCTGAGAAAAAGAGTTGATGACTGGGGATAGGTTCAGCAAGGAGACAAGAAATAGTTTTAAGAACGTAAAGAGCTGTGTCTACTAGATAAAAACGCCTTTTAGTATGGAAGGGATTAGGATGCTTGTATAAACAACTGACTACTTTTATAAATGGGAATCAGGTTAGTAGTCACAATGTGACATAGTATAATGAGAATGATTTCCTATATCCTTTTCTATTTAAAAAAATTACATTTACTTGATGACTCTCATGTAGAAAGCATTTTCACTAATCCCCAGACAAATTATTCCCTTAGTTTCAGTTTCATTCAAAATCAAGACCTAAAGGAGTGATGCAATTATGTCAAAAAAGTCATAAAGTCTCAAGAACCTTGAATTCTATCCTGATTCAGTAAATTAGTGACCTTTAACTTTATGAACTTTATAAAAAGAAACACATGCAGACTTAATTTCTACACTACTTGAACGCTTCTCCTGTGTATACTTGGAAGCCTTATAATTTCTTTCAACAATAGTTACTTGTATTTGGTGAAGATGGAAAGAGGTTGTAGAAATCTGGTGTTTGCCTCGTTGGTTTGGTTGTTTATTCAGGTTGAGGTTTTTTTTTGTTTGTTTTTTTATTGGTTTCTGTTTCTTGGGTGTTTTTTTTGTTTGTTTTGGTTTTTTTTTGGGTTTTTTGGGGGTTTTTTTTGTTTTGTTTTGTTTTGTTTTGTTTTGTTTTGTTTGTTTTTTCTTGTTTTATTTTTCTTGTGTTCTTTACTGTTGAAATTCTCCCCCTCTTGGTTGCCCAAAGCACAACAGCAACCATTGATGATTTCAGTTGGATGGCTTTTCCTTGCATGAAGAACATTGACAAAACCATGATAATTTGAAAAAAAGCTTTCACTGCATAGCTCAGCCTTTCACAGTGATCTGTATTTTCAATCTGTCTCTACTGAAACTTTGTCTCCCTCTTTATGTATCTATATCCTAATTTTTCCATCTTATTGTGAACTCTCTGCAATCCCCTACATCTGCATACACTGGCCCAGCAGTAGTTGTGTAGCTGTTTACAGTAAATTTCTCTTTCTTACACTTTGAGGGAAATGGTTAGACAATATGATTGCTACTGAGAGCAATAACTTAATTGGTGTCAGTTTTACTGCAAAAGCTCTGCTTCACTTTGTTCTGAATTTTGTCTTTTATATCCAAAAGCATTGCCTCACAAGCAATGGCCCAAATACTGTATGATGTGCATGCTGTAATCCTGCAAACATGTTGAGCAAAAAGCAGTAGACAAATTAATTCAGCACAATACTGCAAGGGAATAAAGCCAGATGAGTTATTTGACAACTGTATTGCTTAAAAAGCTGTCTAAGTAACAAAATCCTTTTAACCCACTGACAGACAGTAAAACACTTGTGTTTTTTGCTGGCTGATCAGTTACTGAGCACAGTCTCATGCTGTAATTTGCAATGACACAGCTGCAATGGACAAACCACTATAAAGCTTTTTGGTCGGGATATTGACAAAGAGATGGTGCTGAAATTTTGATACAGCTTTGTGCATTTCCTACCAAAGCATTACCATTATATCTTATTGACAGTGGCAACCTTAGTGCTATAACTTATCAAGTCAGAAAATCTTTTCTGAACTGACTTCATTAGGAGAGGTTTGCTTTAAGTTAATTTGTTTAGTTCTGCCATTTCAGTTAGGAAGCTCTCTTGGTCTCTTTGCTAACTTGGAGAATACTTTCATGACGCTTCAAATCATCTCACAACAACAATGGTATTAAGACTTAATTCAGAGCCCTAAATTTAATTGGAAACTACAACAGATTCAGCTTTGCAATTTTTGTAACGAGGACCATGAACCACCACAACTCTGCCTAAAATGAATGGCAATTTAATCTTTCTGAGAAGTGGGGTTTAACTGTATATGATTGGACTGTAATTTCTCTGCTTTTTCCTATTTTAACTTTTGTTGTACCACAAATTGCCATACCTGCTATATTTAGACACAGAAATAGTTATTCTTTGTAACAATATCCAGACTACAAAATAAATTTCCTGGTGGGAACAGTGTATACTATTTATCTGAGAAATTTTGTTGACTTAAATGTGGATGCAGGGTAAACTGCTCTAGACAGAACTTTTGCGGATGGGCTTGCATCTCAAAAAATACATTCCTACTTGAAAAACAGATGCCTTAATTTCTGTTTCCCCACTCCATGCTGACATAAACTTTGACAGGATTATGAGCAAAATGGAAAGAGTTTTTTGATCAGAAGAAATGAAGGCTCTTTCAGGCGGAGAAAGAGGAAGGGGCAGTTCCTTGGCCTGCACAAGCCAACCCTTTGCCACAGTTCCCACACTGCGCTGCAAAGTTCCATTTGTAGGCAGACTTATCCTATGTGCATTATGGAAATCCCTGATGAAAAGAATTTTCTTCTCTATATTTGAAAGCTTGTAAATCTCTTCTAAATGAAACCTAAATTCATCTGTGAAAAAGTGACTTGTTTTCGAACAACATATTTATTCATGTCCAGTTCAGAGCTGTAAAGAACTATGTCTTTTTCCATATTCATTTTAGTAAAGACTACTGGAAAATGGCTTCACTCACTTTTTCTTTTTCTGTGTTGTTTTGTTCCAGATGAACATAAATATTTCTTATTTCTCAGTCACCAATAATATTGGTAAATTTTTACAGCAAAAGTACTCATAAAACCTAGTATTTCTACATTAATTTCTATCACATCTCTAACATGAACTATTTTACCCTTGGGGAAATATAGCTAATACAAATATATATCTTTTTCATTTTTTTCTATTTTTGATTTATGATCAGCTACCATCAAAATCTGATGTGTTAATTAAAAACATAAAAGAAAATACCAACTATTTCAAAATATGATTATTAGTAAAAGTTTCTCTTGGAAGGATTTTTTCCATATACCCACATATATCTAGAGGCTAATCTCAGTTGATGAAAATAAGTCTCTGTAATAGTGTTGTTCTTCCACAGTCTCTGAATCCTAAGCAGCCTCATACTACTTTTTATATATCTATATAATCTGTATCTATATCATCAATCTATATCTATATCTATATCTATATCTATATCTATATCTATATCTATATCTATATCTATCATCTATATCTATGTCTATATCATCTATATCTATATCATCTATATCTATACCTATATCTATCTATATCTATCTATCCTCTATATCATCTATCTTTATACACAGGTTGTATAGAAGTTAGATAGTTTATTTACCTAAATAAAAGCCTTCGTTGTTCCTCAGCTTTTTTTTTCTTGTTGCCCATATTCGTGTTGTACGTTCTCGTACATCTATATATATAAGTATAAAACTCTCCTTATCTAGGGAATCATATGAGGGGAAGAAATCCCACAATTCTTATATATGTAGGATTTAATCTGTTAACAAGGCACCAGTACTCAAGATGTTTTTCTTTATTCAGTTGTGTATGCTGTTATTTATTTTAAAGGGATTTGAAGAATTTTGTGTGGAGCAGGACTCACAGTCTCTGCACATCTTTGTAATTCCTACATAAACAGTAGCGGTTCTTGGTGATTTGTACTTGTCCCTAGATCCATCCTTTGGCCAGAAGAGCAAATATGGTTAAGCAAAGATGATGAAGTAAAAACCTGCATCTGAAGTAAGAACTAGCAGCCTCTGGTTAGTCGACAGCTGAAGTTATGGTTTAAAATACATTAATAAAAAACTAACATTTTGACAAGCAAAAATGTCAGATTCCAGTGAGGGGAGAGAATGATGTCTTTGACTTCCTGTTCTCAGAAGGCTAATTTATACTATACTAAAGCATACAGAAAAGATACTTAATGCTAAGAAGATAATAATGAAAACTCTGACTCTTTCCAGAGTCCTGACACAGCTTGGCTCTAATTGGCCAATGAGTCAAAACAAATCACACTGGAGTCCAGTCAAACAATCACCAGTGGGTAAGCAATCTCCAAACACATTCCACACAAGCACAACCCAGGAAAAGCAAATGAGATAAGAATTGCTTTCCTTTTCTCTGAGGCCTCTCTCACTACCTTTTGGCTTCCCAGGAGAAAAACCCTGGGCGAAGGAATTTTTTTCACAGAATGTGAATGCCACAATCCCTCTTCCCATTGATGCTATAAATGTTGGTGTCATCAGGGGATGTGTCTTTTCTCTTTTACTGTCTGCATCTCTTTGCAGCCTAGTGTATTCAACCAAGTCCCCAAAATGCTGAGGAGAAGCACAAGGGAAGACAGCTAGCTACTCCTCCGGAGGACTGAAGGAGGAAGACATAAACATCCCCTTGGAAACTGACAGTGATATGCCTAATATTCATGCTGAGAATGGCAAATATGGTCCCTGCTTTTTTTTTCCTTGACCAATTTAATAGGCACAGTTATTACTTTTCAGCAAAAACAATAGACCAAGGAAAGCTAATCTGCTCTCTACTAATCTTCCCTCTGAGCACTTCCGGTCTTCCCCTAGTAGAATTGTTCTCTGCAAAGAGTTTCCCTCTTTGTTCCTTATTTGCCCTCCATTCAATGGTTCCCAGGCTCTCAGTACACCATGCTTCCCAACTGTCATAACTTAATTTTATTCTTTTTCCTCCCCTTTGATCACAGGTCCTTCCTATGAAATACCTTTCATTTTTTACACTCTTTCTTCCTTTTAGGAATAAAGCTTTGCACTGGGATCTATTCATCTCATGGGAGGTAGTGATTTTTTACACCAAGAGAGATAAAGTGCAGTTTAATTTTATTTTGTCAGAATTTTGGACAGAGAGTGTGTCTATACTTACTTTTTCAGGAAGATGTACACTCACAGTTCTCATGGGCTTGATTATTTGCAGTTACATGGTGCAAAGTCTCAAAGTAACTCACAGGCTTAGCTGGGATCCAGGGTCAATATAGCAACAATTATATGGACTTGGGTTGACTAAGTGCAGACAAAGTGAGGCAGGATATTCTTCTCTGGCTCTTACTTCAAATATCAGATTCAAACACATTTGGATTGCTCTGAAAAAATGCTATCACAATTGTAAGTGTGAGAAGATTGTGTAGAAGAAAATCCTGATTGAATAGAAAAAGTATTGAACAATGTAGGAACCAAGAAGGTGCTTATGAGCTTGCATACCTCTTTCAGGGCTTGAAAGCTGTCCAGCAAGCAAGACAGAAGAAATTTTCTTACATGTCTGAGAGAATCCTTCTGGACAAAATATCCAGCCCACAGCTGGATAAACACAACCTGTGATGACTGAGCAAAAGCATCTTGTTCATGGATTAGGCACAGAGGGTTACAGTGAATGAGTGACATCAGACTGGCACCCCAGTGATGTTCCACAGGGCTCCATCCTTAGCCCTGTGCTCTTCAACATCTTCATAAATTATTTGGACAGAGGATTGGAATGCACACTAAGCAAGTTCAGATACGATACAAAAAGGGGAGGAGCTGTTGACTCCCGTGAGGTTAGGGAGGCCCTGCAGAGAGACCTCAACCAAGCAGATGTCTGGGCAAACACCAGGCATACGAAGTTTAACAAGGAAAGGTACCAGATTCTGCGCCAGAGACAGAGCAACCCTAAATACAGATGGGAATGAACTGATGGAGAGCAGTGACACAGAAAGGGACCTGGGGGTCCTGCTCTGAGGCAGGTTGAACGTGAGCCAGCAGTGCCCTGGCATCCAGGAGGGCCCCGTGTCCTGGGGAGCATCAGGCACAGCATCACAGCCGGGCAAGGGAGGGGATTGTCCTGCTCTGCTCTGCACTGGGGCAGCCTCACCTCGAGGGCTGGGGGCAGTTCTGGGTACCACAATGCAAGAAAGACATTGAGCTGTTAGAGAGTGTCCAGATGAGGGAAATGAAGGTGGAAAAGGGCCTTGAGGTGAAGCTGTAAGAGGAACGGTTGAGGTCATCAGGTCTGTTCAGCCTGGAGGAGACTGAAGGGAGACCTCACTGCAGGTACAACTTGTGAAGGGAAGAGGAGGGGCAGGCACTGATCTCTTCACTCTCATGACCAGTGACACGACTTGAAGAAATGGCCTGAAGTTGTGTCAGGGAAGGTTTAGTTTGGACATCAGGAAAAGGTTCTGCCCCCAGAGGGTGGTTGGGCACTGCAACAGGCTCCCCAGGGAAGTGGTTACTGCGCCAAGCGTGTCAAAGTTCAAAAAGTATTTGGCACATGACTCTTAGGCTCATGGTGTGATTCTTTTGGCTGTCCTGTGCAAAAGCAGTAGCTGGACTTGGTGATTCTAGTCAATCCCTTCTAACCCAGGATATTCTATGATTATATAAATCTAAATTCAGTGTAATGTACAGCTTCATATTTTCAGAACCACCATCTGGAAGTGCTGGTATGGAGCAGGACCACATTCCATGTGGGAATTGCACAATTGGATTTCCCAAGCTTTCTCAAGTATTTTCTTGTTCCCTGTCATGTAAGACTTGATGAACCAAAAAAAGAATATCCTGAATGAATTCTGTGTATGTGATGCCTGGCTGAAAACCCAAAACAAAGTATTAGTCTTGTACTTGCAGAAAAAAGAAATAAAGTCTGAGAGGGATTCTTACTTGCAAATATATTGATGTGAGAGCTAAAGCTTGCCCTAGCCTCTAGTATTAGTAAATGAGATGTCCTAGTGTGTCCATATTTTACTTTAGACTGTGGTAAAGCTGCCAGGGGATGTGCTAAACATCATTCATCATAATTCTGGTTTGTATGGTACCAGAAGCAATAAGCATCACAGGTAGCTTTCCCTTTCCACCTTCTTTTCCACTTTATCTCCAGAGCTCTTCCTCTGTCCCCAGAGTCTTCTGCCAGCAGAGCAACAGTGAAATGTCCCTGCTGATCATTGCTCCTTGAGGCTGGGAGCATTCATGTTTTTGGTGCTCAGATCTTTCACTCTCCAAGATGAACTCACAGGAGTAAGTGACTCCAACACCAGAAGTCTGGAGGATTCCTTTTTTCTTTTTCCCCCTGAAGTATTTTAAAGATTGACTGATACACTGAGATCAAGGAGGTCAAGGAGGCTCTCTGAGGGCTGAAAAAACAAAAGGGATGCAACCAGAGCTCACAAATACATTTCTCTGTGATCACCTTCTCTTTTCAAACACTCATTGTTTCTTGTAGGGCATGCTCACTGTATGCCTTGCTGCCCACTTGATTCCTTATATTTGACATAGAGAAAATGACAGTCTCAAAAATGGCTGTTTTGAAACAGTTTGAGACCTACCACATCAATTTTTTCCTATCTGAAAATAATCATCATTATCTCATTGCATATTATTTTATTTGCTTTTAAAGAATAGAGAACTGCACCTAGAAATGGCTGTGACAGATGATTACCCTCTGATAAATGTTAATTTTAATGTCCAGCAGTCTTCTTCCTGTATGTAAAATATGTACTTGAACTCAGCATCATGTTTTTTGCTCCTGAGGGAAATCTTATTGATTGTGAGGAAATTAAATCAAACAAGCCTTGGAGAATTAGGTGGAATACTTCACAAGGTGATTCTGAGGGCAGTTTTAGCAGTCCTTATGGCAGTCATCGAAACAGACAGTATACTGGCTTGACTTATGGCATGTTAGTCCCTCTAAATAAGTTTAACAGCTAGAAGTTTTGAGATTAGTGTGGTTGGTTTTCTTTTTTTTTTTTTAATTTCTTGTGAAATGAAATAAAAAGCTTCTGTTTTGTTGTAGCTTTTCTGTTCACTGTTTGGAGTAAATGGGTTTCATCTTGTGAATTTGAAGCTGTGGAACCTAAAACTGTTCATATGACAGCTTGTTTATAATTTGTGATACAGAGAAAAGAATATTTGCCTTAATCACTACGACCAGAAGTTTTACTTTTTTTTTCTTCCTTATTTTGAACTTTTTAACATTTTAATGGAACATACCTTGAAACCTAGATGGAAAATATTATAAGAATATATATTGATTTCCATCCAAATTCATATTTCTTTCAATCCAGATTCAGCTGTGCATTTATTTCATGTGTAAAATGAACTTCATTTTTATCCTAAAATTCTATTTTCCTGTACATCAAAAGATTTATAGTCTTAAGACAAATGATCCCTTTGATGTGATTCACTGATACATGCAGTTTAGAATAGCATATGATTGACCAAGCTGAACTGTCTTCTGATGCAGCTTTACTGAAATGTACTACAATTTTATCAATACATGCCAAAAGAACTTCTTGCAGAAAATACTAATTCACTGTAATTCTCAGGAGACAGTGCATGAGCGTTTTATGGGGATTGAGAGCTGGATTTGAAAGATTATCACCAGAGTATAATTGCAGGGATTCCATGCACCAGATAATGCAGTCAATTGCTTACTTCTGGTTTCAATTAACAATCTTCTAGGGACAGTCAGATAGAGCCTCCACTGGTGTGGATCAGCATAGCTGAGCTGAAATAAGGAGAGAAATACCATTCATTTACACAAGCTTATTTTCTCACTTGGGGCAAACTACATGATAATGAAACCCGCAGGATATAATAAATAGGGAAGATGTATGAACGTCAATAAGGATAGAGAAGTAATAAGAAGACAAACTAATAACATAAGATATCTGAATTGAAGATTAAATGAGGTTCTAGGCTGGAAAATACAAACAAGTCTGTCTTGGGAGAAAAAAAAATGATGCTGATACTTTACTCCAGCACAGTAAGAAAAACCTAGGAAGTGGTAATTGTGTGCGATTTGGAGAAAGTACTCAGACTGGAATTTGACTCTCAGTGCTCATTGACTTTCAATAGGATTGGGATACTAGCTCCACTCTCTCCATTCAAAAAGCAATTCATCATCTGGCAGTAATTTATGGTGGTATACTGAGGTTTATTTTGCATCTTTAAAACCCCTACTAGAATATAGGGATGCAAAACAGAGGATTTTCTTTTAGGACCAGAAAAAATGAGTTCAGGTCTCACCAAAGAATCTTTATGTGCATCCAGAATACTGTTTTGTGTTTCTGGAGAAACCCTCATTTAAACAAACTAACTTACAAAGGAATTAAAGGTACTGATACCAGAAGAAGGAAGACAGCTGCTTTCCAAATGCATGCTTCGTGTTTTCTGTCCTGGCAGAACAATGAGATAATTTGGGCAAGGTGTGCTATGCATTTTTAATGTTGTGTCTCGTTGTGCACAGAAAAATGGTCCAGTGTAAACTGCAGGAAGCCATGGTTAAGGACATTGTAACCTAAAATGTACATGCTACTAGATGTATGTCAAATAATAGGACTTTGAAAAGGGTAGGACTGGGCAGGCTTGTATTAGCTTTTCAATGTCAGCTTTTAAAGTAAGTACCCAGATGAAAAGCCTGAGTTTCTTAAATTGAAAAAGGCTTTTGCATGGCAGAGAGGCACTTCTGGTTGCTAAGGTTCCTTTTTTCCAGAAAGTGACTCCAAATGGATGTGAAAATGAATTAATGGAGAAACTATTTATCACTATATGTCTTAAGCAATAGTAAATCTGAAAAAAAAAATCTGCTTCTGGTAGTCATCTTATTCAGCCACCCCCAAGTGCCTTCGAAAATTTAAGACGTAGTATTTTTTCCAGTTTATACCATGGACTTAATATGGAACTCCAAATACTCATTTTTATTTCTCTATGCCTTTGTGTTTTCATCTCTGAAATAAAGATGATATTACATACCAAATGATGAATATCTTCTCCCTCTCCATTTTTAGAATTTAGTGTCACATTCAAATACTTCTTTTAGTTATTTCAAAACAAGCTACCCATGAAAATATTTTATTACAGAAACCCATCACCTGTGAAGAGTATAGAGAATGATAAGAAATGCATTGAGGGTTCTCTGTCGCTTGCTGTGATATTAACACATATATTTTTTTTCTGTATAATGCAGACCATTTTTCTATAATGCTAGGAGAAAGCTTTTTATTCACTAATATTTTTCCTTTTCTGACTTTTTTCATATACATGTATTTCTCATGTTAGTTTCTGTATGCTGCTATTCAAGATCTCCTTACATGGTTTATAAAAGCAACCATGAATCCCTTACCTACTTTTAAGCTTTTCTATCAATGGTTTCCTAATTTCTTACATCTAAACTCTAACTGCCTCCCCTCCAAGCCACCCTCGTTGCCATCTGTCTCTGTGCATATGCCTGCCTTTTATGGTTACAACTGCCCAATGTTCTGCAAATAGCTTGCAAATGTTTGCCCTGAGTAATTTACTCCACTTTCCACCAGATAGCAATTTTTAGCTACTCCTCAGTGAAGCTGGCATACATAACTTGTTGAGAGAGACCCTTCAATACTACATCAGTTCTTCAGCAGTGAGAAGGGGCACAAAGCATGTTTCCAATGCTTCATAAACTGTAACTCCCCATTGGTCAAAATCAATAACTGGATAACTTTCAGTGGGAATAAACCTTTGGATAGAGTTAAAAGGAAGTGGTTTTACTTGTAAGTGCTTAGGTTCTCAGCATGAATAAGCTGACTGAAACTCAAGGTCTTGCCTACCTCAGTCAAGTTAGACAGAAATGTTACATCCTTTGTGGGGACTTTGCCATTTTTCTGTGCTGCCTAACCAACACCTGGCTGTCAGTCAGAAACTCCACATCCTTCACTCTTCTTTGCTCTGCAACAAACACATGGTGGAAATCTACAGAAGGAACTTTCAGGACCCTGGCTGCTGAGGATAGGAGAGGATTTTAGAGAAAGTAGAATTGAATGATTGGCTTTTCTGACATTATATATGCTGAGGTCACATAAAGTAATTCAGGAAGGCAGATGCAGGTTTGGTCTTTGTTCGGGTGCCAACTTCTGAACTATGTTTCACTAGCTGCAAAGTAGGATGAAAGATCTGCAAAGGAAAGAGCTTACCTTGAAGATGAGTCAGGTCAAGATGCAAGATGAAAGGCTCTTATGTGATGTTGGACGTGATCTCTTAGACTAATGAACCCTGTATACTGCTCCAAGCACCCAGAAATACATGGGAGGAGTGGGAGGATTGTGGAACACTATAGGTTGTCACGGAGCTATGAGTCTTGCTATGCAGCCAGCAGCAAAAATGGCTTAAAAAGACGCAGAAAAAAAGTTGTCATAGGGCTCCTTATTTGTACTATTTTCCCCTAAATTGAATAGGCTTTCACAGAAAAGTGCAGAGTATTTTACCTCTCAACTGTTCAGAACCCCAATAGACTTTGTCTGAGTACCAAGAAATCTTGATTCATACCTTAGCTCAGATTTTTCTTGGCAGAAATGTCATTCAGCTTCTTCATTGCTCAGCTCTTACCTGGAAAATTCTTGGGTTTGGATCGGACCCACTAGCTGAATCAGGGCTGATGATGTGACAAAGCCCAGAGCTTTGATGTTATGCCAGGCTAGGTATTTGAAAATTAGTGAAAAAATCAGTGCATTGAGGACAATTATCTCAGCCATTATTATTATCCATTGTGTAACAGCTGTGAGAAGATATGAGGTGACATGAACTTGCACTGATTTTGATGCCTTCCCCAGAGGTTTAATATTCAGGTACAGCCTGAACTTATTAACACTTTACAGACAAATGTGTTCTTGTCCAAGCAATTTTCTCCTTCCTGGACCCTGCATTTAAGTTTTCCTTCTGTCTTCAGTTCATGGCAGACTCTGTTAATAAAAAGCTTTTTATATAACTACCTCTGAAGGATGGAGTTTAAGAGCAAAAACTTTTCTAATGTACTTCCTGCCATGCATTTATGTACATACTGCCATGCATTTTAAGCAATGTTTAAAAAACCCAGTATTCAAATCCTGTAAAAAATCAAACTTAGAATACATGGAGTGTAATGCTGGGTAGTGCATTGGGACATACCTGGGGGAGTGTGATCTTTTCTCTTTAGATTAAATGATTTCGCTGTAGGAACAGTGAAGCCAAACCCCATAAACTGAGCCTTTAAGCTGTACATTTTGTTGTCAATAATATTTTTGCTTCTGTATGCTTCTCTCCTTGTCTGGACTGTAAAAGGTGTCTTAAATGAATTTAACTGCTGTTCATTCAATGTTGCCATTGCTCCTTGTTAAAATTTCTAGACAGTGTTCGGAGTTATAGAGGCACAGATAGTATTTACACTGCAATCCAAGTGCCTATTTTCCTTCAATAGTCTGGAGGATGTCCTTTGCTTTTTGTTTGAGTATAGCAACTGTCTTTTGTTGGAAATGGCAAAATATCAGAGATCACAAAGCTCTGGGCATTTGAGTGATTTTTTGATTTATAATGGAGAAGATTAGTGCAGACTGATCGAGAGAGTAAACAGGAATGCTTCAGTCCCCGTGTCTGTCAGCACAGAGCCATTTTTCAACTACCTTGCATATATTTTGCCAATTACGCTTCTGTTTTAAATATGCTTATCTGCACAGTATTTCAACCAAAAACAAGACCTGTCCTTCTCCTTATAAGCTCGATCTGGCAAGGATGTCTCTTGAGGTACCAGTGGAGATATGAAGCCATTGCTGATGACTGATTGTTTTCAATAGTCTCATAAAATTATCAGATTAAAATGGTCTTTATCTCTTTGTTGCAGCTGTTTTCTTCCATTTCATAAAACCTGTTCATGATCCTAGTTGTGTACATCCAGAAAACCATATATATAGTTGTGTCTGCAACCTCAATACCCCTCGATGCAATGAGTAATCTAGTCACCTCCATATCTGGTATGAGTTGACTTGAAATGAGATCATTGTTTTTTCAGAAACTTTCTTTTCTGTCTTTCTACAGGACAGAATACTGTTTTCTGATACTACAGACATCAGGACACGCCCTTCTAATGTACTACCTGCTTCTAGTGGTAGAGGAAGAAAATGGATGCTGTTAAAAGTATCTGTGTAACCAGCATGCATGTAATTCAGTTATAGTTATACGCTGAATTAATACATCTCCTGCAGCTAGAGGTACTTTGGCATTCACAATTAATTCAAAATTATACATTCATGAGGCAAATAAGCTGGTTAGGTGCCTGTGTGGATTTAGCTTTTAAGGAGAAATGTAATTCACCCACAAATTTTTTCATCCATCCCCTCAAAATGATTGAAAGTTTTCAGTGCAGACGTGTCCCTCAAGTGAGTAGGAATACTTTTGAGGAAAATCCTATAAAAAGGGTAAATTTTCAAACATTAAGAAATTAATTGAATTCCCTTTGCTCCTGCTTTTTAGAAGGCAGTCCAAGTTTCCAACTGCAAAATACTTTCTCTGGCCATTTTTAGGTTTAGTCCCATATTTACTCACTTGGTGCTCAGCCTTTCTACAGCATATAATTCTGTTAATATAAACAGAATTAGTCACATTAAATATGTGCTCAAGCATTTCTAGGCAACAGCTCTAAGACAATACACAAGAATTTGTCTTATCTAACTCCTCTTGTTCCTATGAAATTATTTTCTATTTATCAAAGGAATCAACAGCTGTAAAGCATCTGAAGGGACTTGCAAATCTGAATGTATTTGGCTAGAAAAAGAAAAATTACTAACTATCTTGGAAAGAATAAAAACATAATCACGATGTTCTTATTTTTAGGTTGTAAAAATGAATCATGAAAGTTGTCAGTATTCCCCAAGGACAAGAAATAAGCAGTTTCATTTCCTCAGTCCAAGATCCCTGGAGCCCACAGACATCTCCTCACCTCCAAGCTGCACAGTCTAAAAGTTGTCTTCTCCACATTCAGACCTTCACACCTCTCATCTTCTGTTTCAGTGTTCTGTGGCTTTGTGCTGAAATAAATGATAACTTTATATCCAGAGAACTTTCTGAGAGGTGAAGTGCCTACCAGCACCCACCTCTGTTAAGGTTTCAATAAATATTCCTTTCAAAAACTGCTATAGCTTCTCCGTGAGAAGTGTATCAAACTCTCCTTCTCCTTCAATTTTACTAGAAGTACATAAAAAGGAACACATTTAAAAAATTTTGAAAGACCGAGCCTGTTTCAGAATGTGTTTTCACATTTCAAGTTCTGGTAAGTGAAAATGAATCTTTGAATAGAAGTTCATCTGCTAATGTGCCATCTCTCCAAAAATGTGGCATTATAATTTGTGAAGTATTTGCATTTCTGCTGCTTAAAATATTTGTTGTTGGGTTTGTTTGTTTTTCTTTTTCTGTGAAAAAACTCTTGGATTTTTCTTTCTTCTTGACTTGGGAAATCTATCTTTCATACCAGTAAATGCTAAGTTTTTTTGGCATGGAGAATCCTTTTCACCATAGGGATGTTCCTGTGACAATAGAAATAAGACATAATTTCCAGAATTTCCAAGCAATGATTCAAACCTTTTTCTTATTCATAAACAACTGCAGGATTCCTGGAGCTTTCTTAACAAAAGCCATAGTGGGTGTGAAAGAATAAATGAGATTTTTTTCAGTAACATATTCCAGTCTGCAAAGCAAAATGAAAAATCTCTATTTAGGCCAAACCAAAAAAACAATGGTCCTAATTTCTAAAATAAAATTTTAAGATTTCTCCAGAAGCTTAAGGAGGCCTGGTTGATGCAGAAGTAGATCCCCTGGGATGTGTTTTGCTTCTGTTTGTGAAAGATATCTGGTTTAGCAGGCACCTTTGTACCTAAGACTCCTATAGAAGTCTCTTAGCCTCTTTTCTTAACATGGACTATTGTTGTTCATGGACTGTCTCCACCTGCCTTATCTGTGCTATAGGTTGGTGTCAGCGACATGTCTAGCAAGCGTGTGGATATTTTTGAGGCACTTCTTTTACTTAGCCATGACCTAGCTGACATCAGGCTCTGATTTATGATAAAATACAAAGACAGTTCTTAATTTTTTTAATTGTTTCCATAATACTCTGGGGGTCACATGCTTATTTATCTTGCTTTTCAGTGAAAATAATTTAGAAAAATTTATCTGCATGCAAACAGCAGATAATGTATGATCTTTAAAGTAAGTTCTACCACATGCATACTTGCTTGTTTTCTTGTAGATTTTAATTGGGATCTGTGTCTGGAGAATCATCAGAGCTGTATTGAAGAATTATTTATTTATTTTTCTTTTTTTTTATAATCTTGGCTACCTCTACAGAGAAGCACAACTGCTGTGATCACTATGCACTTAGAGGTCTTGTGAAAAGTTTTAAAAAATTATCATGATGTGCCCAAATCTAAACAAATTCACTGAACAGATTCCAGTTTGCCTCAGCAGAAGGTGGTCAGGGCATTCACAGACAGGCATATTTCTCTGAGTACTTGAAGATAAATAAAAGTGTCAAGAGGCTCAAATTATCAAAACCTAGAGCTGAAGTTCCTAAAACAGGATGAAAGAGACATTTTAATAGATGGATTTGTCTTACAACACACTGCGTAGTTTAAGCATCATTTATGTTAAAATCACCATTGATTTTGGTCAGAAAGACTAACACCTATCTCAAAACTCTAACATCTAGAAATAGGTAATCAAATGTCTGTGGACAGGTAATGAAATAAGGCACTTAATTTTATGTCAGCACTGTAAAAACAAAGAAAACCCCGAAGAAAACCCCTTTGATTCTTAAAATTTTCTAATTAAAATAGAAAAGTGGCTCAGGATTTACATTTGCTGTAGATTATATGCGCATACACAGGTATTTCATTTTTTTTAAAATTTATTTTTTACTTATTTTTTGTTTTTTTTTTATTTTTAAAAATTATTTTTAGTAGTTTTGATCTTTGTTTCTATTCTATCATGATGTTCAGAGAATCTATTTTGTGTGATTCATAGATGATTGAAGCTAATGCATAGATCCCCATCCATTCATCTATATTTGGGCCAAGTTTCTGGTTTTGTAGGTAAGCATTATAAGAGAAGAATCAAGGATTCTTAGCTGCTTTCAGACCTGACATAAGTAATCTAATAAATATACCAAGTTCTGGCATATTTTGCCTTCAGGAAAAGGGTCAATGAGGAGTAAAAGATTGAATATAGCTTAATGTCAGTCTCAGCTGGAATAATTAGTGTTTTTCAGCATCTGCAGCTCTGTATTTGCTCAGGATATCTTTGGTTAAATGTGGATGGACTTTTCATACCACTCAGATCAATCAGAAGTCCAAATGAAAAAGCAACATTATGTGAATTTGTAATGCACTGTGAAGACTTTATGTCTACTACATCAGCATGAATAAGTGTCTTTATAATCTGTTTTACCCTTTGGCAATTGACAAACACTGCGTTGATACAGATGGCAGGACTGTACTGCTTGTTTGATCTAAATGTGCTTGTTTGTACAGATCCAAGGACTGCTGGATTTCTGTTCCTCGTTGCATTAGTCTTGTCTTTTTAGGAACCTAAGAAAACCAAGATGCAAACTCAAATACAATCCTATTTTTTGAGATAATTGAGACAATTCACATATGAACTGACAAATAGTGAAAGTTTTTGTGTCTGTCAACTTGCCAAATGAAAACAGTCTGCCTACCAAACTTACTGCAAATGTACAGTAGACACACTGTGTTAAAGAGCAGTCCTAATGGCACACAACCAAAGTGATCTGTGATGTCACATGCACCTAAACTTCACATGAAACCTGAATTCAAGGCAGCTTGATCAGTAGTGAGACTTTGTGGGCAATGGTTATAAACGGGTTGATTGTTCACAAATGAGATAGACCTGGGGAAAAAAAAAAGGAATTTTTTTTGCTATGTAACAGGATGTTAATGTGGATCCAACCAGTGGGAATCTGAACTAGAAATTCAATGGCATCAATGCTTTTGGAATTGCTGTGTTGAATATAACCCGAACTCAATCATTTGAAAGAGATATCTGTAGGAAAACATTGCATTTTTTAAATTTTTTTTTGGCCTCAGTAGCTTGCTGCGACTGTAAATTTGATATTCTAATAATACTGTTTTGAAATAATTTCTTATTAGCTCTGTGTTTTAGCTGAATTTAATGTAACTTGTCCTGAGACTGAAACAGCACTGAAATGTTGTCTTCATATGATCTGAAATTTTGGTCCCTTGTGTAAGCACTTATAGTCTTTATTTTGGTCACCTGTGGCACTAAGGCAAAACCTACACTTATTCTTAAAATATGGACATGAGTTCTTTTTTTGCCAAGTCATACTTTGATGTGATGCGTGCAATTCACTTATAGCTTACAAAATAGGTTATAAATCATGAGACCATAAAAGAAGTTCCACAGAATCACAGAATCAACTAGGTTGGAAAATACCTTTGAGATCACTGAGTCCAACCTGTGACCAAACACCACCTTGTCGACCAGACCACAGCACTAAGAGCCATGTCCACTCTTTCCTTAAACACCTCCAGGGACAGTGACTCCACCACCTCCCTGGAAAGCCCATTCCCATTCCCAAAATCACCCTTTCTGTGAAGAATTTTTCCCAATGTCCAGCCTCAGCCTCCCCTGGTACAGTTTAAGAGTTTGTCCTCTTCTGTGTGTGGTTGCCTGGGAGAAGAGACCGACCTTCCCCCGTGGCTGAACCCTCCTTTCAGGGAGTTATAGAAGTTTATAAGGTCACCCCTGAACCTTCTCTTGGCTCCCTTGTTTAACTGAGGGAGCTGGCCTAAACAACCCCAGCTCCCTCAGCTGCTCCTCATGGAACCTGTGTCCCAGACCAGTCACCAGCCTCGTTGCCCTCCTCTGGACATGTTTGAGCATCTCAGTGTCCTTCCTGTACTGGGGGGCCCAGAGCTGGACACAGTGTGGGCTCACCAGTGCCAAGTACAAGCAGAGGAAGACAGCTCCCTGGTCCTGGTTGTATTCCTGACACAGGCCAGGTTGCCATGGGCTTCTTGGCCACCAGGACACACTGCTGGCTCGTGTTCAGCTGCCATCAATGAGCACCCCCAGGTCCCTTTCTGCCTGGCCACTGCCCAGCCACTCTGCTGCAGAGGGTTTTTGGTCGAAGTGCAAGCCCCGGCACTTGGTTTTGTTCAACCTCACATCATTAGATTTGACCCAAATTTAGGACTATTTGTCTTGTTTCATCTAAATAAGAATCCTGCTGGGGTACTTCAGATGCAATCTGCTTTATGTAGAAAATGACAAAATGCTTGTAATATTGTAACACATCCCTTTTGAAGCAGTATGGAAAGGCAGGATATAAATGCTATTGGAAGTTTCAGAATGGTATGTTTTTAACAGTGGCATGTGAACAAAGACATATAATTTCTTAATATATTTCAATCACTGGATTTTTTCTGAGTTCTGAGATCGATCCATATTTGTACACTTCATATTGTTTGTTGTCAAAACCATGAACTTTCAGGACTGTCCTGTAAAATCCATATGTGCCATGTATCTGGGCTTTGCTTTATAAATCTCTCTGTATCCTTAAGAGGAAATAGTCTCACTAATGTATATTAAAGAGATTTTCCAAAGGTTTCTAGTTGCAATAGCTCTTGGAACTTTGTTACTTTTGAAGGACAGAAGCATGACGGTGCAGTACGCAGAGTTCCAGAATTTTGGAGCAATTGAGTTCTTTGTGTTCATTGGTTTCTCAATAACAGCAGGAGTTAGGAATATTTCTTGCTGGGTCTGATTCTAGATTACCTCACTCATAAAAAACAGTGGTACTGTCTAGCAATTGTGATTTGCAGTGGTTACTTTCTAAGAATTATAAGCACTGCATTGTGCATTCTTTACATAGCTGTTTGATAGTTAATCTCATGAATAACAAAAAGCACAGGAAAATTATGATTCTACTAATCTCTACAAAGTAAACAAATTTCAACCCCCAACATTTTCTGTAATATAAAATGAGATTTTTGAAGCGATGCAATTACATCTAAGTTATTTTTTCTGAAATAGAATGAAAACATTAGCCCAAGCATGCTGCAAATTTGACCTTTATTTCAGACTCATTAAAAGGTTTGCTACATGTCCATCTATTTAGATGGTTCATTGCCTTAGAATTGAAGCCAAGTGTCTAACAGTCTCAGGCTTTGGATGGCATTGAGAGTTGTGTACAGATCAGGTGAAACATCATATTTCAACTGAGATTTGTGTTGGCTGGAAAAACTAATTTAAACCATACCTCAGGTTGTGGAAATATGGGTGTGTGGTGATGAGATCTTGTAGGAAGGAGAGCAGTGGCTCCCCTGCCCATAGGGAGACCAGATAATTGCACTAAGTGTAATAGACTAACTCTAGAGTAGGCCTCCCTGAGAGACTTTCTTGGAAAAGTACTTGGAGTAATTTGGGTAAATGCAGATAACCCAAAATATCTACATAAAATAAAACTTTTTGCAGATCTCAGGAAATAAGTAATGATGGGCCAGATTCTGCTTTTTAGATCACACTGCTCAATTTGGCACTAAGCTGTAGTGTAAAATTGAAATGAAGAGCAATACTGATAAAGATCAGTTGAGTGGGCTTTTCAAGATAAAGCTCCACTGAAAACTGAAATGGAAAAAATAACCTAGAAGAATGTAAATAAACAAGAACTGTTTTTCTTACAATCTAATGGAAATAAAGACAGTTTTATACAGGTAAATGTTCCTAGAATTAGATATTTACTCTCAGGTGCCATCAGGGTTGGAAGGAAATAATTAAAACATGTAGATATAACCTGCACATTTCCTCAGAGCAGTGGATCCAGACCCTGTTGAGCAAAATCCCTTATAAACAAAAGAAGAATTTTTCATAATATAATTAGCTGATTAATCAATAATTGAGTAATTGCTTAGTTACAAAAGACAATACACCGTTTGAATTTCCTTGTCATGGATCACTATAAATTAATTGCAATAGCAGTGAAAGCAGTATAAGGAACTCATAAAGAGGATATAGGCTTGGAGGTTTATGAGACAATAAAGTTTAATTGGCTATATTCCATTAAGAAATACCCATGTAAAAGCACAAAACAGTAAGCTTTTGAGATCTTAACTATAATTCCATTTACTTTGTAGGCTGCCTCTGCAGGCATATTCTAGGCTGGTATCAGAAGAATACCAACTTACAAAGGCTCAACTCTTTCTAAAAACACCAAAAGTGCTGTAAGGCTTCTGTGCCTAAATTCTTTATTTCAGTTCATTATTCTGTTATTGTTTTGCCCTTTTGCTAACTTTTGTCACTTTTCCCTCTAATTCAGATGCCTAATGCATTCTAATCTGGTATTCTAGTTAAATGTAAAAATGTCTTGATGCCATTGGGCTTTTGGTGACATTGGTGGGGTTTTAGCTGTTAAGAAAGTCACCTTAGTTTTGTAAGATTTATGCTTTAGATTTTTTTTTAAATCTTAGAGGGAAAAAATATTATTTAAATAATATTCAATTCAAAAGCTAAAAAATTATTACCGTGATTTTAAAATGCATTTGATTTTACTAATAAAGCTAAGAAACTGTTTTAGAACAGGGAAAGAGCATGGCAAAATTTGAACAAACTGATTTACACTATGTCACAGTAGCAGAGTTTGTTTAATGAATTCACTGTTTTGCTGAACTTTCACTGAACTATTTCCTGAAGAATGCATGAACAGTGGGGTTGAATAATTTCTCAGAGATGCATTTGACATCTAAAGGTAATGCCTTTCTGTACTGTTGCCTAGCAGAGCAGCTCCTGTGATTAGCAGAAAAGAGTGGGAGTGGAGAAGAGAAAACCATAAGTTATAAAAACTTAGGCTGTGTGCATGTTCCAAACATGCTAAATATTTTAACTCTTGAAGGTCATATTGACAAAAATTATGCCTGGCACTGAAATTATTCTTTTGAATTTTGTGTGAGACAAAGGAATAATTGTGGGTTTTTTGTTTATTTTTTTTAACTGAGCACCTGGAACTAATGTTGGAGAAGAGCTCAGAACAGTTGTGTACTGCAAATCCTTTGCAATCATGCCAAGGACTGTCACTTCTTCCTTTTGCTTGGGCAGATTAATTGAGCACTGGACAGTTGAACTTAAACATAAATAAATTCAATGTCTCCTTCATTTTCTACTTGGATGGCTAAGTGTTGCCATCAGCTCGTGTTATTTCTGTCTTTCTCTTTTTCCCTTGCAAGCAGATCAGAGAGTAAATTTAATTAAGTTAACATATATGGTGCTTTCCATTCAGAAAGCATAAAGCTATCCCCATTTTCATGTCTGGATGTGCAGCTAATGGCTGCAAAAGCTAAACAGTCTTAAATACATTATTGACATCCTGTACAGGCAAGTGCTTAAAATGGTATAGGGAGCTTAACTGCTCCAAATCCTACCAAAGTCGAAGAAACTGATACATTTTTGAGTTGGTTTTTGCATCTACATTCCAGCAAGCATCAGATTTATGCACATAAATTATACCTGTTAGCATTAGATAATGTGTATCTGTGACAAATTATCTCCTTGACAGGGATTTTACTACCATCATATGCAAGAGTGCTTTCTGCTGTTCACAGTGGACAGCAGATGGTGATCACTTCTTAACTGATGATGAAAGGGTTTTGTTTCTTCCCCCAAACCTTACAAATCCCACTGCAGAAGCAGAAATACAGTGATAGCAGACACTACACACGCTGTGAACAACTATTAGGCAGTCTTAAGGGTTACGTTATTGAGCGATGATGAGGATTAGAGACTGTTTTGGGGATGTTCTTTTAATAGTGACAAAACAGAACTGTCCACTCATCCCTCTATGTTTCTGCTACTAGGAAGGCATCTACCACAGACCTCTCTACATCAAAATCACCTCCTACAAGAAAGCTGACTCAAAAGTCTCTGTGTGAAGTATTACTGTGTTTTATTGAGATATGTACTTGTGTGTGTTTTTGTACTCAGACCAGTGAAAAAATAATTAATTGATGTTTCTTGTCAAAAGAAGCGCAGAACTGAGTTTCTGAAGCATTCTTAAGTCTGATATCAGTTGCTCTGTATGCTAATGTAGCACAAAATAAATACAGAGAAATCCCTGAAGCAGGATCTTAAATGTCTTCATGGTCCAAGAAACAATGTTAAATAAATAGGTAGGTATAGAAGCTACTTTCTTCCAGGAGTCATAATTTTCTGATTTATTCCCAATTCAGATTGAAGTAAAAATCCCCAAAAAACCTGTTGAACGTGATCTCTATTAATGCCAAATCTGAGAATCTTCCAGTCCAATCACTTCTGTATGAACCCTGAAACACTGAAGCAATTTAAATAGATACTTTTATTTCCTTTAGCCTTCACTCTTGATTTCTATAGTTGAGCCTCCAAGTTTTTTAAACAGCTAACAAAGTCAGATTATTTCACCTGAGCTCTCTATTAATGACAAGAAAACAAAATCTAGGATCTCTCACTGAATTATTTTCTTATTATTCAAATTTCAGTTAAGCTTCCTGATACTGGAGGATTTGAGAAGAAATTTTAATTTTACCTTGTTTGTCTTGTTTTATTTTACCATTTTATAATTTTCCTTTAAACAGTTAAAGAACAAAGTAAAATGTCACTGAATACCTGTTCCATAGCCTGAATTATTTAAAATATATTTTAATATAATGCATTTTAGATGTCAAAATAATATAGTCCTGATTGCAATACACATATTAAAAATGAACAGTTTTCCTGTAGTCAAAGATAATGAAAGAAATTATGTTCATATTAGTTACTGCTTGGCGTTGAGAAGGTTACCAGATTATTGGAAATATTTGGCATTTTTACTGGAACTGTTATTTTCAGTGTAATAATGGAATCCTATACATATTTCCACTCTTCCACTCCACCTGCAGATCCTCTAAGCAATATTGCAGGCAGAAAACTATAAGGCATTGAAATCATATAAGATTTTCCCTATTTTCCAATAAACTAGTGTGCAGTATTGCTGTCTAACATCATACTTATGAATACAATTGCTTTCACTCACAATGAGATTTTTTTGACTGCCATTAAATTTTTCCTTTTCTGGAGTCTTCATTCCTTAGGGTTAAATACTTCCTCCAGAAGCAGCTGAATTAGTAAACTGCTGTATGATAAAAAGCATTCAATTTTTAAGTATTGCTTTCCACGAAAGTAACAAATCAAATGAGAGACATAATTTTCAGAAGTAAATATGACCTAGAAGGAGAATCTGAACATTTTCCTTAAAGAGGTGTGGAAACATAGATATTTGACTGTCAGAAAAATTTCTCCAAGTAGAAAAAAGTTGTTCTGTCTTCTATACAAGTGGGGGACAAAGTAAAATTTATCAGCCATAGAAAAAAGAGACAGCTTTAAATTATGCATTAGGCCAGCTTTACTAATGGCTGATAACAAAGCACTCAAATACATTGTCTGAGGATGATGTGGAGTTTCTCTAACTGTAACTTGGACAAACATCAGTCAGGAAACAAATCAATATTGCTGAGTTCAATATTCAAATATTCATCTCAATATGCAAAGAGATAGGCTAGATTATCTTTAAATTATGCCTTCATCTTGTCATTCTGCAGCATTAAATATCATAAAGGAGGATTGCGTTTATAACAGGGAAAAGTATATTCCCTGTGCAGGAGCAGTTTATGTGATTCTGGAGAAAAATCTATTTTCCCAACACAATTAATTCATTTTTTGAAAGAGTAGTGTGGGGTGGAGTATTGCAATGTAGGAAGACAGGGTTCTTTGGTTTGAGATTAAAGTTTAAGGCCTGCTTTTTCATCTCTATGGTGGTAATTTGTAGTCACAAACCATAAAATTATAAAACCATCTAAAAGATATTATTGTTTCAAATTATATAAACAGTCTTAATATATATATAACAGTGTTACTTAACTGCTACAAGTACTAGAAAGATTTGAGGAACTGGGGATATGATGCTATGAAATTCTTTCTTCTGAGATTCCTTTTTCTGACTTTTATCATGAATGAAGAAACTTTTTATGGAACTATCCCATCAATGTCCACTAGTTTGCATTTTTAGAAGTAAAATACTGAAGAGCCCAGTATTTATTGTTAGCAGACATTGTAGACTTCTTAATTTCTTAAAAAAACCTCCAAAAGCCTCAAAAAAAAAAAAAAAGAAAGAAAAAAAGAAAAAGATAAATTGGAATCTCCACAGTGTTTAGAATATGAATAGTTTATAATTTACCCTAGACTAGAATAAAAATTATTAGATTAGATTTGTTTGCTCTGGTGTGTACTTCAGGATAAGCAGCTATTCTTGTTAAATTCTCTTCTATTCGAAAAACCCTAATTTTATATTAGGCATAGCACTACTTAAAAAGAATGCTTCCATAGGATATTGTCTATAAACACTGCTTCATTAGCACAAAGTGGTGAGTATATATTGCTGTCAGAATATGCTCAAGAAGCAATGGTGTCTTGGGATAATATTAGTGTTGTATTAGAAACTACATTTGCTATTGTATAGGTGAATTCTCTTGTCCTGCACTGCAGTTTCACTGTGGATAATTAGACACCCAGGCTACAATTCAAATAACTCCTTTAATTTATGTGCTGTGCTTGCTTTTTATTTGCTTGGTAGCCCTACTATTGGGGCTTTAACTTTCTCTAGGAATTTGACTTTTGTAGACTTGAGATGTTAGATTGTTATAATTAATGTCCAATCATATCTATAGCAAAAATGTCAAGTAGATTGAATCATGAGTAAAGTTATAAAGTAAGGTTAGTGTTTCTGAAGGGCAAAGCAAGATCTGTGTATTTACTTCAACTAAAGCAGTAAGAATAGTAATAAAGAAGCAGTGGGAGACAGAAATAATTTTATTGATCAAAGGCCAGAGATGGTCTGACTGAGAAGTGCATATTAATAAGTAAAACTGTGGCTGCTCAGGGCCACAGTGACCTACAGGGCCACAGTGACCTAAGGGCAGCATTGTGTCCTCTGGCATATGCACATTGCCTTGAACAAATGTCCTACTTGATACATGCAGCTTGATATCTGAAGTAAAAGGGTTATATCGAAATTTCATTGAAAGCAATAAAGCATTTGCTAGACAGTTTCAAACAGCAAAGCTGATGACATCTGCTCTGACTTTGTCAGTCTCCTTTATAGAGAAAATCAGAGCCATTTTTCACTGTGTAAGGTTGCTCTTTATTCCTTGAAACTAAGCATTTACTTCTTTCATTAGTGTGATTTTTCTTAAAAGTTTTCCACCAGACTTTCTCTATTCAGCTTTTTGCACTGCACTTCTATTTACTGTTGGGGCACAAATAGTTGTAATAACTTTTCTATAAGGCTTCTGATAATTTCTTCTGTAGTTCTGTAGATAGCAAAAATGTGAACAAACTTTGGGGAAAAAAAAAAACCCCACAGGATGTTTTTCTTATCTCCCATTTTCATTCCCAGTATTTCCATCTGCTGTAAGCAGTTGTCTTCTAGTGTCAAATATAGCAATCATAGTTGTAATCTGCTAAGTTAAATACAGTACACTAAAAATGAAGAATTTGCTGTTTAATGTTCAAGACTATTTACATTTCCTACATTTTTATTTTAAAAAATTTTATTTTTCCTTAATATGATTATTACTGTTCAGTTTTCATATGTACATGGCCTGTGGACATTTTACAAAAGTTGACGTAACTTCATGCTGCACAGGCAAGTGAAAACTATGTATTTGTTAAGATTAATGTAGATCAGATGAGACCAGATGCTGCTTAGAGAACACAAAGTTGTTGTAAGTCTTTGAAATTCTCATTGACTGGATTTGGAAAAAACAGCATTTGTTTTTACAACAGGAGCAGCTGGATGCTTGAAAATCTGCTCTTTCCTTTGTAGGCTGTAGGCCTTTTTCTAAAGAGAGAATTTACTCTGGCTTTGTTAAAGTAACCTCTGGGCTTGTCTACATGGGTATGTTTGTGAGACATAAGCTGGGATATGAATTTTTGAGTATCACAGCTGGTTCCCATAGAGGGGATACTGTGGGATAGAAGTGCCTTGCTGTAGTTAAGGTTCATCTACCAGCAGAACTGGTTCTCTCTGCTTTGTGCAGCTATACAATCAATCACTCCTCAAAAGTTCCTAGCCTTAGAAGTTACAAATTAATAAACTAATTAATTACTTCCTCAGCTATTGAAATTGGTTAGTTATCTCCCCTGACAAACTATTTCATTCTTGCCTAGAATATTTCAGGTGTAGCTGCCATGCTATGACAGGATTATACCAAGTTGTTTTTGACTTCTGAGGCAGCTTTGTGCTCCTGTATTTATGTATTTTGTTAAAAAAAAGGAAGATTTAAGACTTATTTTTGACAGATGTGAAAAAGAACTTTCTAACTTGCATCTGAGGCTCTTTTAAACTTGATTTTTTTTAATATATCTACTTGCTTTGTAGTAGAAAGTACCTCGGAATTAAAAGAAAGTGTCACAGAACACACAGATTATATATTTCCAATTCCATGAAAATTGTGACCTTTGCAATTGTCAATAAGCTTCTATGCTGCTTTAGTTGGAACACAGTCTTTTTTGTTTTTTATATGAAAGCAGATATCAGCTTCCTGTGTTTTCACTCAGTTTGCTAACTGGGGAGAGATGAAGGTGTAGTAGGTAATTTATGGAAATTACATCAGTATGTTATGCATTTGTTTTTGTTACTCTCCTCATCTCTATAATCTAGAAATAAGCAACCTACCTCAACATTTCTCTCCTGATTCAGTGGGTGGGCTTGCAAAACATATAAAATACTGAACTTGCTCCATAATAAAAATATTTACTTTGAATGACAGGGACAACCCTTATTTTCCTTATTTTCACAACTTTATAAGATTTGACTCCATGTGTGAACCTTTATGTATAGTTCTGCAGATGCAGATGCAGTTTTTGGATAATGTAAGGGAGAAGACAGAACTTCTCCACCTGGTGTTAGATCACTGGGACTGGGAAAAAATTATACCTGGGTGGCAGTATGATGACAACTCCAGCCAAAAAAAAGCATCAGACTTCATTGATATGTCTCCTCCTTTTTCTTTATTGGTTTTACTTTATTTGCCATCATGCCTTCAACTGATGAAAACAAACCAAAACAATACTCTGTGCTAACAAGGAAAAAAACAGAAAGAAAGGACAGGTGCTTACTTGAGCAAAAAGAAAAGTAGTTAAAATCAAATACCCTTGTGCACTTAGAACTTGCAAAAGTGGTCATTTATATAATTGCAAAGACTGTATTGGAAGAGTCCCATATCCCCAGTCTCCAAACAAAAGGTAGACTTTTTATGTCTATTCTGCATTTACATTGTTGGCTGTAGTAATTGATATCTTTTATAGTTATTTTGCCTATCAGAAGTTCTGTCACATGGCTTTGGGGTTTTTTGATAGGTAAAGGCTAGAGCTGACAGAGAAAGGGGACTATCAGTGCTAAGGATATACTTTGAAGAGTTACAGAAGCCAAACAAATTAAGTTTTCACATAGTGAAACAAATTCTTAAAAGAATAGAGTACATCAGTACTTTTTCCTGTTTTAGGAGGAAGCTGGAGGTGTACCTGGAGGAGCATTCCTGCTCCTTACAACTTATCTGGACAAGCCCCTTTTAAATGCAACAAGGGATAACAAGACAGAGGAAGATGGAGATGAAATACATAGAGACACAGACAGGGACATGTGCTCACTGGTAAAGCAACCTGACAATTTGCTATGCATCTTTGCTACGATTTGATCCTTCAACCAGGAAGGTAGCAGACCATGTCCCTGGGGCACTGGGGTGGACTCCAACATCTGTCAGGGGACCCCCAGGTTGGAGCAGCTGAAGCAGCTGGAGCTGGTGGCCAAGCTCCTAACACCCTAAAGAAGTATCTTGATAATTTCTTCCTCTTTTGAAGTTGCATAACTACACAGAAATTTCATGTCATTCTCTTGCTTATTTGGAACAAAATTTTTTCCTCAATGTAGCTTTAGTTGCGCAAGGAGCTGTAGTAAGCAGTTCAAAGCTGCTGTTATCTATGATATGGTTTAATCCCAGCTGGCAACAAAGCACCGCACAGTCACTTGCTTGTGCTCCCACCAGGAGGACTGGGGGGAGACTTGAAAAGTAAAAGTGAAAAATCTCATGGGCTGTGATAAAGACAGTTTAATAGGTAAACACGTCACACACAAGCAAAGCAAAACAAAGAATTCATTTGCTGCTGCCAGCGGGCAGGCAGGTGTTGAACCATCCCCAGAAGAGCAGGGTTCCATCACACTTAATGGAGATGTGGGCAGACAAAAGCCATCACTCCAAACGTCCAGCATTCCTTCTTATCCTCCCCGCTTTATGTGCTGAGCATGATGCTCAGCAGTGTGGGAGAGCCCTTGGTCAGTTCCAGCTTGGTGCCCTCCCAACTCCTGGTGTAGCTCCAACCTACCCATTGGCAGGGCAGCACAAAATACAGCAAAGATCTTGATGCTGGGTATGTAAAGGTCAGCAGTAGCATAAACATCTCTATATTATCAACACCTTTCTCAGCACAAATGCAAACATAGCTCTATATTAGCAACTATAGGGGAAATTAACTGTACCCCAGCCCAAGGTAGAAAAATGACAATACAAATATTTCTTCTGAAAGCTCACCTGGACAGGTGGCTGATGAAGAAAATTCCAATTTATCTTTCTTTGTGCTGAATCCATTATAGTGGCTAATTTGAAGAATTATTCACCCAGTAGCTACCAGCTATTTGTATTAGTTACTGCTAAATGACATCTATTTTACAGTTACTCTAAAAAATGACAAACTGAAAAGATATGCCTAAATTATATTTCATGCAATTATGCACAGGGCAGGTTTTTCTCAGCTGTTTTGGTAACTGAGTACAATTATAGCACTATTGGTTAAAAGACATATGCAAAAGTTTGAATGTTCAAGACTGCCACACTTTGTTTTGACTCTGGGAATATCAGCCCGAAAAAGCACAACAACCCCTATCCATGCTGTGCCATGATGAAAGGTGGCTTTTCCAGTCTAATCTTATAATTCAGGAAATATTTTATGACAATTCAGATATTTGAACAATCAAAGAATTCATTATTTCCATTATTCAGTCCCTCAGTATGGTGGCATTACTCCCCTTTCATTCCCAGAACTTCATTTTCTTAGAATTTCATCCTTTCTCTTTTCCTCAAACGCACAAACACTCAGCTCCTTTTGCTGTTTCATCCACCAAGCCATAAGTATGCTTTCAGAGCTTAGCAAATAGTACACTTGTGCTGCTGCTTTTACTCTGCTTCATTTTCAGTTTTTACGACTGTGAATGCGCTGGGCACAGTAATGACAGCCTGGAGAGCTCCAGTCATTTATTGCAAGGCTGCTTCTTTTCAAGGCCTGTGAACACCCACAGAGACTCCTCTGTCTGCAGAAACAAGAGGCTGATCACACGTCTGTGAACCACACAGGTGCCAGCAAGCTCTGCTAATGCTGGGCAACTGCTGAGGTAGATTTCTGCCAAGAAACAGAGTGAGACTTCCATTTTTTGTCACAGAGAGCTTTGATTGACTTGCTATCAGCAGTTATCATCCTGGAATAGCTTTGGAGCAGTCCTTGATGCACAAAAGATTATAATCACTCTCTGGACAACTAAGCTTTTGCAATCCATACCACCTTATTCACTTTGAAAATGCATTCCCAATTACTAGATAGGACACGGCTAATTTTGCAAGCAAACCCAAAGGTTTAATCAAAACTAAGCAATTCAGCAACAACAGAAAATAAACTCTGCAGTTTCTGTGGCTTCATTCTGAAACTGCTGCCAGTGCTTCTTATCGGGGAGACCAAAGAAACCAAACCCAAACCCAAATGTCACTTATTCTAGATGTGAGTGATGCATTATTTTGAATATGGCACACCTGTTAGGTTCTGTGATTAAAGCTCTTTGCACACCTACAGTGGAGCATAACAGCTACCAGTAACCCAAGATATGGACCAAGAGGAAAGAGAAGATTTTCTGGGCCTCAGCCAGTTTCACCCCCATCATTCAGGCCTAAGGCTGATCAACACTGAGATCAAGAGGTACCTGCAGGGTAAACACAATATCTGAGTTCAGCTCCTGGGTGGGTTCACTCATGTTTAGGAAGCCTTAAAGAAGGCTTGAGGGTGATCTGTTTTGAGGCCTTCCAGTACTTGAAGGGAGCCAACAAGAAAGATGGAGAGAAATTTTTTAAAAGGGCAGGTAGTGACTGGACAAGCAAGAATGACTTCAAATGGAAGGAGAGTAGGTTTAGATTAGATATCAGGAAGAATTTCTTTACTGTGAGAGTAGTGAGGCCCTGGCACAGAGCACCATGAGAACTTTTGGATGCCCCATCCCTGGAGGTGTTCAAGGCCAGGTTGGATGGAGCTCTGAGGAACTTGATGTAGTAGAAAGTGTCTCTGCCCTTGGCAGGAAGGTCAGAATGGGATGATCTATAAGATCCCTTCCAATCCTTAATTTTCTATGATTCTATAATTCTATGTTTATGGTCCCTTCCAAATCAAACTCTCCTATGCTATCTATCTCCAGGACAATTTCCAGATTAAACTTCCTGCCATTTTAAAGAAGGTTCATATAGCATAGAGTTCCTGAAACTTTTTTTGCCTTCTTTTTACTCCTTGTAAATTAACTTTCCCTAGGACAGTTTTGAAGAAATGTCGACTTTTTTCACTGAAGACTGGCCAAATTCTACACTGAGCTGCTGAGACAATACTATGCTGATGTGCTGGTGGGGTGATGAGGTGGAGAACAACACTTTGGGGCTACAATGATCCTTTGGCTGACTTTTGCTTTCCTAGGTTCTGACCTTTTCTCCCCAGGTCCTAAAAGGCACATTTTATCTTGCACTAGCCCAATCTCTTACCTCAAGCATATTTAAAACAGAGTGAAATGGCTTAGACAGACATTATTATAACTGAAAACTTGGACTTGACACTTTAAAAGTCTTAAAGAAATGCTTTTCAGATGCAATTCATGCAAAATTGTGCTTCAGGCCTGCCCATGGCATTTTTCCATTTTTTTCCCTTTGTTTCTTTCACTGCACCAAAATGCTCTCCACTCAAGTCTGTTCTTTCATGTCTTTACCTCTGGGATTTCTTGGGCACTATGTCACTTGGTGCTTATGTTTTCCTTTTTGCATTTATCACTAAGTTGTACTAGTCTAAATTACTATTTATAGTCAAATAACCCTATTCTAGGAACATTAGGAAGGCATTTCTCTTTTTTTTTCCCCTCTTCTATTACAAAGACTCATAGTCTTACTGGAGCAATTCTGTAGTGATAAAGAGCACCATCACTCAACAGACACTGCGTATCTGCACACATGAAAGCCCAGACTACTGTCTAGCTCTCTCAAATGCACGGATGAACTACTTGATCAATGAAGCATCACAGATTTCAAGCATTTATTATCATCCTCAGCTCCTCCACCATTCCATGCTTAGTTTTGATGCATCATGTTACATTAAGAAGGGTTGTAATTTCTTCAAACCCAGATTAATTTTGCTTCTGTGCTAAAGTGATGTTGCATAATAGAAGCCTCAGGTGTTGCACTTATTGTCATTCAAATCATATTGACAGCGTAAAAGCATCTGAGTTCAGGCAAAAAATGTATTTTATAGTTCATCATAAGGAACCTAGATTTTTTATTCTCTTATGTTTGTAAACATGCAGTATTAAAAATGCTGTTTCTACTTTGAGTCCTTTCAGAATCTGAACAAAATATATACACAAGCTCTTATTTTCATACTATACTGAAAGATAATTTCATCTCATACAATAGAACATAATGTAAAATTTTAAAACATTTTACAGTTTTTATTTTCTATTTTATTTTGGTTTGATGTTTATGTCCTTTTTTCTTGTTACTATTTAGACAAGTTGTAGATCTTAGTACTGTTTTCTCCTACTGGGAGAAGCTCTAGGCAAATTTTGATCTCTCCATGATGTAGTAATGATGTTCAGTGATTCCTTCTCTAGTTAAGGTCTACAGGATAAGAAATACATGTTGATTTCTGCATGAATCATTTAGTAGAGGTTTATGGGGGAAAATCACTCTTTATGAAATTTGGATGAATACCAATATGTAACCTGGGGTAGAGGGAGAAACCCCCTAAGCATAAGTTATTTACAAGAAGAAAACTATTCTAAAGGATGGATAAATCCATTGCATTCTGGAGAATAGAAGTTAAAACATGAAAAGTATTCCCTGTGCACTCCTATAACTATAATCTTCGCCAGAACTGGAGAGATATGCTACAAAAAAAATTTCATAATCTCGTTTTTAATCTATATGTTGTAATTCTACAAAGGTTATTAATTGGTATCTTGTCATTCAGGAGTTGTTGTGTAGAAAAAAATATTTTTATTTAGGTCCTGTACAGAAAACCACAAAGACTTGAAATGTAAAACTTGTACTTTTCCTCTACAGTTCATACATGAGTAGTGACCATGACAGTTTCAGATGAATAGGTTTGGAAATTCAGATTCTCACCCAAATGCTACAGGAATGCTGCAGTAAAATCTGTTCTTAAGGGTAATTGGTATTTACAATCCAATGGAAAATGTGGGCATATTTGGAAACCTAATTATTCTTTATTACTATTGTATCCTAAAAAAATTGACACAGAAACAGAGAGCAAGAGTTTGTAAATGTAATAGAATTACATATTTCCAACCCTTAGGATGAAAAAAAGTGCCAATATATGTCTTTGTGAAAGAAGTTAGAAAGACATCTGAACTGGTGAGACCTTTCTGAAGGAAGATCTTTTTTCCTTGTCTGTCTATTCTGAACAATGGTTATGATGATCTGTGAAAGAAGCTTAGAAAATGCAGCTCTTTTTGCAAAGAGCAGCTGCTGTGCTGGACACTTACCGGGAACCTGATATTCAAACCCTCTCCTCAGACCGAATTTTCCATCTCCATTCAAGAGTCTAATTCTCCACATCAATGGAATTCTGAAATAATTACATTAAATTTTATAAAGTGTTGGGATATTTTGGATACTGGGATGCCCCCTAAATGTGGTAATTAGGCAGATAGTAGTCCCTTCTCAGTAAGCAGACAGGCTTTGGCCAAAGTATGGTAACCGTGACTCTGCGGGGAAATGCATTAATCATGTACAAGGCACTGATGTAATTTTTCTCCACACCCTGGGGTCTGACAGATGAGAAATACTCTTATCACTCCAGTATAATCGGCTTGCTTTCCCCAAATATCTCTCAGGTCAAGGCAGAGGTTTTTAGGACTCAAGCTATTTCTTTGTTTTCATATGTAATCTGTCTCTTAGAAGGAGACTTCATAGGTAGGGCAGAAAAAAATGCTTTGCGTGGAAAAAAAACCCCCCACATTTGGCATGTTTACTCTCATTTTTACTTCATAGTAAGGGGTGGGCATGCCATTTGAGAGATTATTTTTGCACAGCCTCTGTTATTTGGTTTTGCTGTCAATTGTCAGAAAATGAGCCCCTCAAAAGAGGCTCTGAAAATTAGTTATTTTCATGAGCTAGAAGACACATTGTGGGTTCAACACTGGTTTGGGGACATTGCGTCCTACTCAGCTGTGTAAGAAGAAGGGATCTGTGATCTACAAGTGAGTTTAAGAGATGAGGAAAGACTTGCAAATGTTGTTTAGACACTGTGGTCTTTCCTCAAAAGAAATACTTTTATTCAAATATAGTGGCTTTGGGACTCACTAGACTAAAAACTGTGACCAGTTTTCCCAGACCAGAGAGTCATATTACTGAGTAAATTTGTGGATGATTATTTTGTATGTATGTCAATGTTTTTAGAGAAGAAGTTTGCATGCATATATTTATATTTTTCCCAGTTGAATATACTGAAAAGTCAAGGACTATCTCGTCAAATGTCAAAACTATGTTTAATTTGCCTGCGGTTACTCAGAAAACTTGCAATATAGGGAGGAACAATTCTTTGTATTAATTTTTGCTGTAAAACTATGCTATGTCCCTGTATGCTCTACATATTCACTCTCTGCAGTGTTTTCCAAACTACCACCTTTCAGGACTGACTATTGCTGATGATGGGGTATAGCTAAGTTTGGGAACATCTTAACTTGTTCAACCCACATTACTTTTCTGAGAGGCTAACACAATGTGCTGAACTGGTGAATTTTGACTGTAACTATGGTTTAAATGATGATGCTTCTTCACCTGACAATAGTAAACACAGCAGAAAAAAATTAAAAGACAAATGTCTGAATGTCTATCATAGTAGTAATTTTTATGTGTATGATCCTATTTGTGCCCCTGGGAATTTAGACGACAATTAAAAATGCATTCACATATAATGTGAGCTTCAGTGTGCATGTAGGAAGACAGCAGATTAGCTGCTTGTAGGTAAATTAGTTGTTGAAATGGAAAATGGATTTGATTTCCTGTTAAACACACACTTTGTATGTGAGTTCAGACACATCCCTTAAATCTCTGCCTCAGCTACTCCTTCTCCCAGCCCTCCAATGTCTTTTTACGTCCCCAGTTCTTGAGGGGAAAGAACAAGACACCATTAAGAGCTGTCCTACCCTACACTGAATTTCTAGAGTTTACTGCATAGTGCAAGTAAAACCAGAATATTGTCTGTGTTTGTGTATCTGAGGCAGAGATTTGAGTGAGAGTATGAGCTGAGCAATCAGGGCAAAAATTCTGAACTTGCTAGTCCTTAAGCAAGCCCCAGTAGGCAGATAGCCTAAGGGCAGCCTTGAGCACTTAAATTTTGTGAGAAGGAGCAAGGAAAAGAGTGAATTTCTTTGTCACTGAAATGCTTTCTTATTTGTCCACCGTTACCACCAAAATCGTGTTAAGACTGCTCCAAGCTGACAGCTCTTGCCAGTTACCAGTGGGGTACAAGAGAAAACAGGAAACCCAAACAGATATGGCATCAAGTCATATGGACTGAGGACAAGTACTGTGAAAGAAAAATAAACATTGATTTACCGTGGCTCTCAGGAAATAAATCCGTCTGAAATACAAATTAGTCTGGCTTGGTGCCTGTTGGATATTAGAGGTCTGTCTTTATAGCATTTTGAAGACACTAGCTTGGCACAGTTTCAAGGGAAGCTGGTTAACTACAGTGGTAGCATGGAAGCAGAAGTTAGCAACACAAATTTTATTTTGTTAGTGGGACGTGTAGTGGCTGATGCCCAGTGTTAAAAGTTTGCCAGTAATCTAGAAGTTACTGCAGAAATTATGGTCACAAAGACATAGGGACTTCATGGTGGTGGCTTTCAGCTGGATAAGCACAGCTATTCCTGGGATATGTGACAAACTCTGTGGGCCTCTAGTTGTTTCCAGGCTAGCACATGTCTCCCACTCACTGCCACTAAAAGTCTCATAAGGGTGTCATAAACAGCCACCAAAGCTCCTCCATTCAAAGTAAATCTCTGAGCTGCATTGAATTTCCATGGAAAGATTGAATAGCCCTTCCTCCCCCAAAGCAAGCTGTCTCAATGTTCATGCACATCATACAGATGTCCAGGGTAATGACTTCAAAAACCATAGAAAGTTGGTGTTCTACCAGATTTTAACTATATGGTGTGTGCTTTCTTTCAGGTTTTTGTGGTGATGAATGTGTTAAAGTATTCTACCATAACAATAAAACTCCATGCCTGTATAATACAGGTACACATAAAATAGAAACATGGATCACAATACTGCTCCTAGATAGTGGCCACTGTGCTATATTTGGTCCTTTGCAAAAAAAAAAAAAATTCCAGCAGTGACCTGACAGCTTCTGCAATTGCAATTCTTCTTTGTGCCCCTACTCAGTGAATCTGAATGCTGACTTAGAGCACTTTTTACAGCTTTTCTGTGACTTTGCCAAATAGTTGTGAATGTCTGACAAATTAGACTAGATCTTGTTCAAATAACCATGCTGGATAATATGGATGATGCTGTCACAAACAGTCAGAAGCAGATCAGGTTAGCTGGAATTGCCAACCAACTGAGATGTCAGTTTGTGGGTTTTTAGAACTTCATCTTGGACTGTGTGGTGCTTTATATAAGTGTTCTGTAATAAAACTTTGGTGATAAATTTTTAAAGCGAATACTTATCTAGTGTTTTATATCCCATGCTTTTTGCTTTAATAAGTTGTTTAATAAAAAGCAACAGGTGAACCGTAATGGTGAACCATTGAAAAGACAGCAAAAAATTGTAATGTAAGTGATTACATACATGCAAAGTAAGCAAAAGGTTCTTAGGCCTAAATGGCCTTGTCTTAAATGCAATGAAATAATATCCAGGCTATGCCATCATGTTTGCTTATTTACTCTACAATATTCCCCTGTCATTCATCAGATTGCACATCAAGAACTCCCCAACAGGTTTACATCAGCTGATTATTTGCCCCTGTCACACCATATCTGCCCTACCAATTTTAATTAGTGCTGGAGATCAGAATGGCATTGTAACCTACTTTTAATAAACTGCCTCCCCAAGAAGCTTCAATCAGCTGCATTTCTACACCATGTCTGCTATATATTGGCAGCCAAAGGAAGTATTTGGCAAATTCATCATTCTTAGCAAAGTTATGCTTAGTTGAATTAAAAAAAAATAAGATAATTTTGAAAGTCTGGAAAGGCAAAGCTAGCAGAAACAAATTACCCTGCCTGGAGGAGTTAGAACATGATCACTGAGTTACAGAGTCTACATGAGCCTAGCAGTAAGGTTGCTTTGCCTGCTTTTGCCTGTCTGCAACAGGCTGAAAAAATACACTGGTCTGAACAATTCGGCACAGTCAACATGATTTGTTAATGCTCATGGTGTGATGAACACCCCCTGAGTCAGGGTAGAGAATCTCAGGCAATTTTTTATGCTCATTAAAGCAAATTATCTGTGCTTGGCACAGGTCTGTGCTGCAGTTGTATCTGTTGGTTGTGTGATGTGACAGGAGTAGAAATGCATTTACACCAATATCTGATAGACATTCTCATCAAGCCCTCAGTTCTGTACTGCAGACACTTTTCTATTTCTCTCAAAGGCTTCCAATCTCTACCTATATCAAATTACCCAATTTTCAACTTCCAGCTACAACTGTAGGTGTGACTTACTTTTCCATGGTCTGCCCATCACGCCTTCAGAACTTCTACAGTTACACAGATTTTCTAGGGATTAGCAATAAATTGCAGTGCTCTGGTGAATAAATAAAATTTTAAATAATTTTTCTGAAATAAAACATCACCAAAAAGGGTTAAGAACAGTTTCTAGATTCAGAGAGGTGGGTGGTATTGCCATTACAGTCAAATTTCTGGAGGCAACACTATTGTGGCAGGGAGACAACTGATCCTTATCAAATATACGTGGCATCTGACAGAACACTGTCTTAGGCTGTCTTGGAAATATTTTACTGGAGAGGGAAGAAATAACAAAATTCACAGGAGAGAAAGCTGTCATCATGTAAGTCCAGAACAGGAAGCCAAGAAGAAGCAGAATGATTTTAAAGTGCTGCTTTTCAAATTACCCTCCAAGAGGATATAGACTGTAACACCCTTGAGTGGCACCAAAAAGGAAGGCATTTGACATCAGAGTAGGCTTTTGAGGGATGAGATTTTCCCAAGGAACTCCTATTTTGTTTCTACCACCCCATGAAAACAGTGTTTACATATCTGTCAAGGCAGTGCCAGAATACTTTCTTTCAGAAAGGGTGTATCTCCCTTCTTGGTCTGTTTGCATGTATTGTGGAAGTGGTGTGTTTATCCATACTGTGAGGGCTTCTTGTGAACCTTCCCTGAAGATACTTGAAACCCACCTGCAGTCCTGAAAAAGACTATTTTACAATCAGTAATTTGTTACCATTTTTTTCCAACTTCAGTGTCAGTGGTTTCTGAGTTGATTATTGTGGATCATATGACATAAAGTACAGGGATTAACCTCCTGAAGATAAAGGCATATCTGCCTGCTTTCTTTGGAAAAGACATCACCTTCTGGACAGCTGTTTTCACCATACGCGAAGAAGTCTTAGAAATGGACATTTCTCAAACTGAGATGTTAAAAAAAACCTAGATAAGTCAATCCTGCTACCTCAGAGACCTGCCCAAGTCCCAGTCACCACACTTATGGAGAGTTATTTCCCCTTCATCCTGTTTCAAAAGACAATGAAGAAAAGGAGAAACTTCCATGGAGTCCACTTTCCTATAGCCCCAAACCAGTTGGGGTACTGGTGTCCTGGACTTGGTGATGCACATATGCAAACTTGAAGTTAAATATTCCAGCACAACTAAGGGCAGAAAAGTCAACCAAGCACTACACAGTATTTTATTTAATCAGAGAATAAAAAGAAACAATAAAAATAAAAAAAAATTGCAAGAGGATTTTAATAATGCTGTAAATTGCATTCACACAAGCACTCAAGAGCTCTCTAAGCAAAATGGAAAACATTATTTTTTTCTTTTCTGACAGATTACTTTTAATTTTTTATGATCAGGCCTTGAGATCAATATCAGCAAGCTTTATCTCCTCTGCTTTGCATGTGGAAAAAGGCAAATCCAGGAGATAAACTGCTGCTCTGAAATTGCATTTGTGTTGACAGTTTATTTTGTGGTTTTGTAATTTTATTAAAACCACTTATATGCATCCTACATGATTCCAAACACAGTCTGTAAAATGAGCTATTTAAGCTGTAGTGGTTTGCTGTGTAAATATATTTATCAGGATTAGATTGCCAGTCAACATGTCTGCTGTAAAGAACCTGTTAGGAAAAAGTACCCACACCCTTTCATATGGCATTTCCTGTATTTTAATCAGATCAGAATTTTTAAACTGTTATCATTGTTCAATCAAAAGCTCCACAGTCTTAGTGAAATCCTTGCAGTGCCATTATCAAGACTGGTAATAAGCAGCTTTCCTTATACACCAGTTCATAGAGGTATAGAAGAAGAGAAAACCACTAAAGATATCTTCAGGGCATGACACAGGACTTGAAGAAGAAAAAACACATCTATTCTAGAAATTTCATGCCCTTCTTTTAATTTCCTGGTTTTAGGATTAAAAAAAAAAACAAGCAAGCTTTTACTTTCTGCAGTAAAACAGGATCAGCACCCTCTGGCCCCTTCAGAGACTCAGTTCTGAAGTGTAGTCTCCTTACCTAAAAAGGCACATGGTCACTTCACTTCAATGAGAAGCACAGTGATAGGGCAAAAAACCAATGGACTCAGGTCATGACATGGGAATTTCCAGTAAAATATAAGGGAGGAACCTTTTTTTCAGTGTGAGACTGGCCAAACTGATAAATAGTGACTGTGGAGTCTCCAACCCTAGTGACGCTCAAAAATCAGCTCAGCAAGGCCCTGAAACATCTGATATGTCTGTATGAACCACAGCAACGGGTTAGACTAGAACCCCAAAGGTCCCATTCCACACAAATTAATCTCTGGTTCTGTGATTCAAACTGAGGAACAACAAAGGAAAAAAGGGAGAATTGTTCAAGTTTTATGTCTATGTATAAAATAAGTAATCTGGAAATTTCATACTGTCCTGTAGCAAAAATAAATTATCTTTTAATGTTGAAGCACCATATTGAGCTTCTATTTTATATAATTCTATTTTGTATCACTCTGCTTCATTTTTTAAACTTCTCAGTATATGGCTATTCCCAATCCAGCTTTATCTCTTTTTAGTTATGTTCTGATTGCCTTTCAGATTTCCCTGCAGATGGTGGTACAGCGTCTTCTCCTGATGATTCTGTTTGGATGTCTGCATTCATGTGTTTTGGAACTGAGTAATCATTCGTGGTGGTCAAGTCAGCAGATTTTAATCTCTCTCTGAAGAATGCTGAATAGAGTTGACAAATGTAAGCCAAGAGCTCTTCTTTCAGTGAACATGCCTGAGTATAAATATTCTTCCCTACCACTAAGACCTGCAGAAGCTAATGGCCCTTCCTTGGGAGGAATCCTCCAGTGCCCATATCACCAGTCTTTTCTGCAAAGGCACTTAATTTGCAATCAGTTTTTTAAGAGCCAGTCCTTGCTTTTCTGTCAGGATATGAAACAATCACAGGATGGTACCAGCAATTATGTTCCTTTTTTCCCCCAGATTAATCTTCATCAGGAAACTGTTTTGCTTGGGTTGTTTGTTGCATCAGCCTTAGTCCAAAATGCTAATAAGTGCTAGGACCCCAGATTTCACATTATTTTGTCCAGAAATAGTTTTCCAGATCCTTGGTACATTCTTTCTCCTCTTTCTTTGTGATATGAGTCCAAAGAAGCTGAAAAACTAAAAATAGTAGAAGATTTCCAGTGCAGCAAATGAGATGGAGGAATACTGAGAGGGAAATAAATGTGCTAAATTATTATTAAAGTTCACTAATTGCAGTTAAAGACGTGTAATATTGCAGATACTCCTCTACATTGTTTCTTTTCCTCTTCTAAGATAGTAGTATAAATAGTTTTAAATAGTGCTGTAAACATGGTCCTAAAATAGGTAGCTTTAAAATCCCACTTAGGCTTTTTTATTTAATCCTCCTGTGTCCTAGACTGCAAAACTTCCAAGGGTATTGGTTTGTTTCTCTCTGGCTCATTGTGAATGGCTTCCTCAATGTTATTTCAAATGTCCTAATATTTTTCCTACACTGAAACATTGGTTGGTGATTTTTTTTTTTTTTAAGAAAACAAGCCACCAAAAAAAGCAAGTAATGTCTGCATTATTCTATCCCCCTTTAGATTTCAGATTACTATACTCTAAGGCGCAAGACTATGAATTTCAACCAAGCATAAACCTGCTCCTGGTATGTACATCAGACTGGAATCTATAGATGTCTGCATAGGCATGGGTTGGCCTGTGTATGTCTGCATTTTTCATTGCCTGTAGGTAGAGTCACTGTGCTATCTGGCTTCAGTTAAATATTTCTTCTATCAGATGAGTCCTTTGTTATAAATGAAATTCCAGCAGCAGAGAAGATTGCTTCAAAGCCAATGAGCTCATTAAAAATCAGTGGTGTTCCAGCAGTGTTATCTGTACTGCAAGGAAGTGGGGAGATTCCCAAGCAGGCTTTGAACAAACTTCCTGGTTGCAAACACATAAAAAATTAATATAGGATTTTCCTTTTTTTATTTTTAGAAGAGTGCCAGGCACACTTTTCCTTTTAGCTTACAAATAGAAAATAGAATACTTTAGATTTGCAAAAGTTGTCACTGTAAGAGATTTTTTACTTTGTGCTGATCCAAACTGCCATGTTAAATTGCCTTGAGAACCCAAATAAATGCTTTTACATCTAGTCTAAAATATCTAAATCCTGCTTCTATACACACATCCTAGTTGTTAGAAACTCTATGGAGCCTTTGGCTCAGCAAGATGAAGACTCATCACTAGTAAACGTAGTGATTGAGCAAATTTTCTTCTTAACCTCAACTTATTTTTTTTCTCTGCATTCCACAGAATAGGACCTTCTCTTTTAACTGCCTTATTTAGACAGGTATGACAATTGGTATGTTTGTGTTTTGAACAACTGATTCACTAGCTGTTGTTTTTTTCATCCCCCTATCTGGGCAGTATGAGAGAATATTTTCCATATTTCCTTTCAAATCCTTCCCTCTTCCTCTCTGCCACTGTCAGCCTGCTGCTCCTGCCTGCTCATTTCCCCAGCCACTCACCTCCAATTTGTGTGTGAGGACTGTCAGACACGTTAACTGTGGAGGATAGGATTTTTTTGTAAAAGTTTATAATTAATCCTGTAGAGAGGGACAGAAGAAAACAGTTTATTTGCATGTAGGAAACTAACTAGTGTTTAATTTATAGCTGAGAATGTCAGGAGAAATATTTTATCATAGTTAATTGCATTGTGAACTTCGCAAACCTCAAGAACACGAAAGGTTATTCCCTACACTGGGGAATATTTTCAGATTTATTTCCTCCTTTCCTGATATAAATGGGTTTGGTCAATATAATGTCAATTAAGATAGATAAAAGAAAAAATTATGCATAGGCAGATAGTTATTGCAAAATACAACTTTGCAACTGAGAAATCCCATGTGAGCATATTTTAAATATCATCTGTAAATAATATTTGTCATTTTAACATAGACAGTACCTAATAGAAATAAATAATAAAAAAATAGGAAAAGTAATGAAAACCAACAGAGGGGAAAAATTGGAGCTTTTATTCCATGATGCTTTATGAAGAATTGTTTTATGCTGGACTGAAGTGAAAGGTCATATAAACATGACCTCCTTCAAATGAAATACTGAGAGTGAGAAAGCTGTCATGATTTGCTTATTATGTTTGGCAAACCTTCTGGAGAGCTTCCAATTATTTGTCTGTTCATGCTAATATAGCCCATGCTGCCTTCTTGGAAAGACTCATCTGTTTTCATATGGGCATTTATATTTAGCTTTCTACCTTTCTTTTAAATAGAAAAAAAATTCTTATCTCTGAGTTTCTTGTACGCCTTAAGCTCAAGGAAACTGTGAACGACCCGGAACTACTCAGTCTACCAGACAAAGTTTCTTTATTGTCAATGAACACATATTTAATCATATTTTGCTGGCATTACTCGTGGCTTAAAATATTGTAGTTTTTTTTAGGATAACTGGAATTTATGTACATTTTTGAAATACAGAGCTTCATCAACTGGGACTGCTTAAACTGGCATTTACGTTCTTCTACAAAAGTTTCTATTTCTTGAACTACATAAGTTGCACTATGAAGAAGTGAATAAATTTAATTTCTTGGCAGAATTGTTAAAATATGTCAGTGGATTTCTCTGGCAAAGAATACCTTGGTTCAAGAGATCCTAATCTTAATCGACTTTTCCAAGACCTCCAATACTGGAAATTCTAATATCTCAGAATCAAGATCTTCAATAAGCTAAGTGCAACTTTAGGAGAAAAGAAATTGACCGACTGCAACCAGAAACTCATTAGTCATCCTAAAATAGCTGGTTTAGAATTTCTAAAAGACCAGATTCTTTTCAGATGTCAAATGCTCAGAAATCCATTTTTGTTAAGGAGGCACATGAGTTTCGAACACTTTCAAAAATAGTTTTGATATCTGTGAAACAATTTTTGATGGCTTTGAATGGAAGGATATTTGAACAGATTATCAAAAATTAGTGATTCACAAACTTGCATTTCTACATAGTGCTTGAACTCAAGTGGATGACAACAAACAGATGTACATCTGGGCAAGTTCACACTTGTGCACATTTCTTCCAAAAGCAGGTATTGATATGCTTTAGAATGAAAGGTTTGATATGTATCCATATCAAACATTTGTATGCATTCAGCACAGCCCTTGGCCTTGGAGTCACATAAGCCCTTGTTCTTCTGCAAAGGAATGAAGATCAAAATAGATAGAGTTAGAAATCCTGCAAACAAAAACAATCTTGAAGTCTTTACTGAGATTTCCCACAGGAATTCTGAAATCTCCAGGAGTATTATAGGGGATGAATCCTTCCTGTTCTGCTTCTTTCTGAATTCTGAGTCTGACAACAAATGAGGTTTTACATTTGGTTTCAAACTATCTCATCAAATACCCCGGTTTCCTAACCACCATTTTAAGATGGAAATTATTTTGGTCAAGGTCAGACTGCTTAACATGGATAAAACATGTTCATCCAAACACATGATTTCTCAAAAATATTGGAAAAACATTTTATTGAATATCTGAGTCCCTGGTTTCCAAGTTTTGAGAGGCTTGCGGCAAGTTCAACAATTACATCAGGTTTTCTCATCTTCAATCTGATAAAGGCTTCATTATCTCTATTACTGTGTATCATTCTCATCTATGTCAGGAAAAAAAAACCCCTAGATTAACTACAGCATTTCCAGTTTTCTTTTAGTTTAAAAGCCCCTCTCAGCCATAGCACCTTTCATTTCACTATGTGTGGTTAGATTTATAGGTACACTATAATAAAGCACTTGAAATCTTTTGTGGGTTGAGGGAATAAAAATCAGCTAGCCCTAGCCTTGTTTAAATAATCCCTGACTTGAGATGAAACTTTAATAAAAATACACATATATTGACATCATGTCCCCTCACTTTGTTATTAGTATTCTAGTGTCCAGTGTCCATGTATTTTATTGTGGTTGTTCAAAATAAATGGCCATGAAAACACCATATTTGAGAAATTATTTCTGTGGTGATGCAGACATTTTATATATTTCTTTTTAATGCAATTTTGCTTCCCAGCATACTATCAAGAAAACCACAAATCACAGAAATGAAGTTTCAGGCAGCTAAGGCCTTGAGGTAGATGGATCACCTAAGGGATGACAGGTATGCTAAAACATCTGTGCTAGTAGATTGAGGTAAATGAGTCATCCCCTCAACGAACAAGCTGTGTCCCTGATGAGTTCTCCTTTCTCCTGACTGCAGCTTACCAATGAGCACTGTTACACTGACTTCAGTTTGGGTCTGTGGTTGCATGGGCCTTGAATGGATCAAGGAAAATGGAAGAGAGACAATATGAGAACTTCTAGGAATTTCCCCAGTCCCAGGTCACACTTCAGAAACCTGATGAAATCCTTATTCCAGTGAAAAAAATCAAGTTAACCAGTAGTCACTAGCTTCAGCTCAGAATGCCATCTTGAAAAAACTTGGCACTAGTGACTTTGATACAACTTAGCATTTTGGTTGTTGTTTTTAGTTGTTGTTTTAGTTCACCTAACTGGATTTTGAGACTATTGTTTCCATGCTGAAGAACTGACCTGTGTGTGAAGTGGAGAATGCCAGGTGAACTATGTGATAAACAAAAGCTTATGTCCTGGATCTTTATAACTTCATGTTGCCGAAAGCTTGCCTGTGTAATAAAGAAAGTTCAAGTACACATCCTACCTAATTTATAAAAATTTTCAGGCACAGATGTAAATTGTTTTCTACAAAGAGATGCTTTTCCTAGTACTTTACCACGGTGTGGTAGTGGCCAGTGTCTTCTGAGGACTGGAAGTGTAGTGAGGGTCACCATGGAATGGCAGATGGGGACCTGGAAGGACTGTCCCACTGTTCCACAAGGAATCAGGGCAATGGAGGGGCAGCTGGGACAATCCCCATCCCAGGAAACTGGTGTCTTCTTAAAGACAGGGAAAGACTGAGCTCTGGCTGAGATGAGCCTGTGAGTGGTTTTAAGACTGGTATAGTGAGGAGACCCAGAGTCAGATACAGCCCACGGATGAAGCAAGAGAGAGAGGGAGGAAGGCAGGAAGGTAGGAGGGAAAAGAATTGCCCAGGAAAGAAAAGCACACCTATAAAACTCCACTTAAACCCCTGAAAATCCTCATGAAACTTGAACCTCAGAATTTGCACAGTTAGCCTGAACCTGAACTTATGCTGTAATCACCAGCTCTGAAGTGTTGCCCAGGAGCACTATGCTTGTCTTTGATTCCACCTGAGGAGTAAGTTGTTGAAAGCAGAATGGGCTATGGAGACAGACCACGGATGCAGTGAAAGGCTTGGTCTGTCTTCTACAAAACTCTCTTGCCCCACTCATTCTCTATGAGAGAGATCCCTGTGCCCGAGGGAGAGGCTCTGTCAGCTAAAACATCTGACTCAGAAGCAGGGGATCCTGGAGATAACTCTCAGCAGTGCCTGCTTTAGAGCTTTCAGTGGGAAAAATGGAGCTGTCTGCAATACTCAGGACATGTCCTTTCCCATGACTAGGACTGAAGGACTGCTGTGGTCTGGAGGTCACACACCAGGATGGTCCTTGACCAGCACGCTGCCCTCCTCTTCCTCTACCTCTCACATTACAGAGAGAAACCATGCCTCTCCATCTCCAGAGCACTCCTGGCACACAGCTGTGATCCAACACTGTAAATTCCACTAATATCCATGAGGAAATTACGGTGGTTTTGTACCTAAGCACCCCCAGCAACCTTGCTTTGACATTAGACCTCAGCTGGAGCAACCATGCTCAAGAGGCTCTGAGGGCAGCAGCTCTTTGTGTGATTTGCAGCCCTGGGACACACACACACACTGGAAACAGAGGGTGTTCTGCCACTCTTCTGTAGAAGATGTTGAAGCTAGGAAGAAAAGATCAGGGGGGACCTGCACTCAAGTCTCACAATCCTTTCTAGGTCCTGTGTTGCATGTGAATGTCTAGGACTGAAATTTGTGACAGAGCTGCACTCTGGAGTTATTCCTGCCTCATCCTCCTCCAAGACTCTGTGGTTAACAGAGGTACAGAAAAACACTTCCACAGGGATGCTCTGTGGGTAACAGAGGTACAGAAAACATTGCCACAGGGATGTTTTAGTGAGCTGTGGCTGTGGAGGTGCTCTGAACTGTGCCTGTTTCCTACACAAACTGCAGTTCAAAAGGCTGTCCTATCTTACTCTTCCTCTTCTCTCACAAATCATCGCCATGGGATAACTTCGGTGCAAAAACTGACCACTGTGCCACAGTCCCCTGGCCTGTGTGAAAAGGGTTGTGACAGAGGTGTTCACCACCACACGGAGGTTCCCCTTCCTTGCCTTTGTATTGCTGGAAACACAAGCTAGCAATTTTTATTTACTGTGCACTTTTGAGAGCTGGAGTGTTGCCGGTGTCATTGGTAGTAGGATTACTTGAAATGGAATCCTCTGGGGTGGTAAATGCCTAGCTCTGTCCCCTGCAGGGATGTGCACACACAGTATCAAAGAAGACACTTGTCTTCCTTGCAGAATGTATTGGGGCCTGGAGGGAATTTTCATTGATGTTTCTGTACTTGGATTTCTGAATTCTTTCTTGGGGTAATGGAAAGCCCCTCATGCAGCTGCGGCTCTATGCATGCCCACAGCCCAAGACCCTGAGAAGCCATAGGTTGAGAGGGATTAATTAGTCCAAAGCCATGAGCAAGGGCTTCAAATTGTCTCCAAACCATCCTCTGGCTTCCATCACACAGCACGCAGTGCTGCTTATGGGCTTCCTCAGGGAATTAACAGATCCTTAGTACCACTGACTCTAACAGGGGCTCTAACCCAAGGATCTGTGACGAAGGGCAATGCTAGTGGGACACTGTCCCCATGGAGAGAGAGTCTCCTTCACCATGCTCTCCACAGCACAAAGGGTTACCACTCTGCACCTTCTTCTTTGCTCCCACTTGTTCTCTGCTGAAATGCTGTGAGGGTAAGGTCCAGTGCTGCACCACTCTTTCTGGTTTGTGTTTTAAACTTGCTACTGCAATGAAATCAGGAGCTCATCTTCTAAAGCATTACTAGAAATGGTCTCACTTCTAGAAAAAGCTGTTTATATGCATATCATTCACATCATATCAGGTAAGTACCAGCACCACTTTCCTGTACATGGGACATGCAAAGCAGAACTGACCTGCCTGCTTTGGATTCTTCTCTGATGGGCTTTGGACTTTTCATTAGTCAAGGTTTCTGAGTAAATGCAATGTTGGGTACTCTTAGTTGCAAAGAAAGGTAGAAATTGTCATATAACATACATGACTACAGAAATTCAATACTTTTTAACTACTTTTTTTTCAGAGTTAATGTTAAGAGAGACTGTGATGAAGATTCCTTTGCCACTGCCTTCCTGGCTCCCAATCTCAAATGGATTTCAACATAGAAGACAAACAGATGCTTGAGGTGTTGATTGCAGAAACACTGAAGCTCTTTGAGAAGTCACTGAAGCAGAAGAGCTGGCCCAGCTGCAGCCAGATGATGAGCTGCCTCATGCAGAGTTACTGAGGCACAGTCCAAGGAAGATCATGGGAGGCAATGTGATTGGAGGGAGGAGGAGGTACGAGTCCCCAAGAGAAAAATAGGCTTGTCTTATTGCTTCCCAGAAAAAGATAAAAGCATTTCCAGCACTAGAGAACAAGCCCTGAAACAGTCTGACTAACCTGAGAAGGCCCTGTAGCATTTTACATCCCTCAGAGCAGCCCAGTGCTAAAATCTGCAGTAGGCCACTATGCTCCATCACAGGGCAGAAGTGATTCTGGGTCTTCAACAACCTGCTCAAGAGAACACACCTGACAGAATTTTCCTTTTTGACTTGATGCCATGAAAGAACTTTTTCAGGTAACTGAGCTGGTTTTGTGCAACACTTAAATGAACACCTACAATACTCTAAAGCAAGAAAGGCACTCTCCTGTCTTTTAAAACAGGAACTTTCAGTTATACATGTATACCTCTCAGGATTTCCAAATATTTAATGCATTTTGTTCACAGTACCCATGAATAGTAAGAGGAATTAGTCTTTTGTCATCCAGATTCTTCAAATTTATGCATTTGTTCTTTTAATCTCTTGTTGAATGTTATGGGATAGCAAACTGAGAGTGCTGAAACCCATGGACACTACTGGACTGGGACCACCTTACATCAAGGCTAACCATCTATCTTTATCTGAAATCCCTATAAGGCAATGGGTCACTAGATCAGTAGGTGATAGGGTCACTGAGAGGTAGCTTTATCAGTTACATGAGGATTAATCTGCAGACTCACCAGAAAAAGAAAGAAGGGGAATGACTCCCTTACATATTTTTGGGGCTGGGTGCTACATGACTTTAGACAAATCACTATTTTTTTGTCTAATTTTTTTATGTGAAAATAAACCACTAAAAGGAAACTGAGATGTGACTTGTGAGAATCCCAAATATTTCAAATTCTTTAGTGGATTTATGTTATGACAGTCTGAATAAAAAGGAAATTAGGTCATGTATTTATGAAAGCCTTACCAAGGAAAGACAATGGCTGTGGATGCTGACTTCAGGTTGTGTTTTTTGTTTGTTTGATTTTATTATCCTAGACAGAAGTGGTCTGCAGGAATGTTTATGTTTGGGGGTTTTTCCTTTTCTATGTGATCATGCATTTCCTGGATAACTTTGTTAGAAAGTATTGAATTTCTGTAGTCATGTATGTTATATGACAATTTCTACCTTTCTTTGCAACTAAGAGTACCCAACATTGCATTTACTCAGAAACCATGACTAATGAAAAGTCCAAAGCCCATCAGAGGAGAATCCAAAGCAGGCAGGTCAGTTCTGCTTTGCATGTCCCATGTACAGGAAAAGTGGTGCTGGTACTTACCTGATATGATGTGAATGATATGCATATAAACAGCTTTTTCTAGAAGTGAGACCATCTCTAGTAATGCCTTAGAAGATGAGCTCCCGATTTCATTGCAGTAGCAAGTTTAAAACACAAACCAGAAAGAGTGGTGCAGCACTGGACCTTATCCTCTCAGCATTTCAGGAGAGAACAAGTGGGAGCAAAGAAGAAGGTGCAGAGTGGTAACCCTTTGTGCTGTGGAGAGCATGGTGAAGGGGACTCTCTCTCCATGGAGACTGTGTCCCACCGCACTTTCCCTGACCACTAGCGTTGCACTTGGTCACAGAGCCTTGGGTTAGAGCACCTGTTAGAGTCAGTGCTACCAATAGACTGAAAAGTTATAAAATCATAGAATCTTAAAGCAGCTTGAATTGGAAGATACATTTAAAGGTCAGCTAGTCACCAGCTCGCGAATGAAGACCATCTTCCCCTTCTGAGAAAGGTGAATCCAATCTGATGCCAGAAATCCTGTGGACCATCCTATTGTCAAAATTCCCTGTGATTAATAGACTGGATACATCTGTTTCTTCCAAAGTCACTGCCCAGAATTGGAAGGATAGAGGAAACAATAACCTGTGCTCCAAGTACGCTTATCCCAAGGTCCTAAACACTCTTTCATCATCCTTGGACTAAATGTTGTGACTTCAGTGTCATACACGTGAAAGAGTTGCAATGATAGTAATCCATGGGCTATATCAGACTATGAAATTTCCTAGTGATGTCCATAACACAGGGCCCAGGAAGGTAAAAAAACCTCCCTTAAAAGAGGGTCTGTCCAGCATACTGAATCCTTTGTATCTTTTAGAGGGGAATCACCTATAACTATAACTCACTTTTTCTTCCTTGTGGTGGTGGCTGTGATACCAGGGGCAGGTCTTTCTGATCCTGTAGCACCTCTGATTTGACAGATCATCATTGTTGTCTGTTGAGTGGCCATGAACCTCCACCAACCCTGACACCCATTGTACAGAGGCTCATGAGGCTGAGAAGACTAAACTGCTGGTTGTGCAGCTGTGTGATACAAAGAATTTAATTCAGCAAGGGAATTGCAATTGCAGAGAAAAACTGGCAACTCCATGAAACACTGGAAAAGAAAAAGCAGGAGATAGCCCAGCTGTGTGCTCAGATTGAACACACAAGTGAAAAAGGTGAGGAATTAAAACACCAGAAAGAAAAATACGGAAGAGTTGCATTTGAAGAATTTGAGAGGGCTCTAAATATTGCCCAAAAGAAAGAGGGGGTCTGGAAAAAACTGCATCTTGAAAGAGATGAGAAAATAAAACTGTAAAAAAGAAGCTCCAGATGGATCCCAAATTTAGACACATCTCCAAGAGGAATTTGATCCTTCCTTAAAAGAAAAGGAATAATTTACTAGTGTCCTGCAAACTCAGCTATCATTGCTGAATAGAGGTTACAGAATCATCAGATAGACACTTAAAAGCTTGATCCAAATACCTTTGAACCACAAGATTGAAGTCCAACAAAAGAAATGAGTTTCTGCAGAAAGTACCATGGAACCAGGATGAAATGAGGGTAACAAAAGTTCCAGTATTAAAACACTGGCACATGACATGAAACTACACCCCAGAGGTTCAACAGAGGAGACAGCAAGGCATCTCTCAACAGGAATGCTCTGACTGACCTGGAAGGATGTAGGCAATTTGCAAATTCATTGTGTGTTGTCATTTGTTTTCATCAGCACTTCAAGCGAGAGCTATCTTTGACTGAACTCAGCATATTTGGCCCGATGTAGATGGTAAAATTGCCAGAATTCCTCCTTCTTAATAAGTTTTGTCTGGTATGGTGAAACAGAGAATGAAATGGCTTGAGGAGCAAGAGATTTGCTTTATGCAGTTGTCAGCCATGTTACACAAATATACTATGTCTCCCATGCAATCAATTCAGTGGCTGCTGTTTTTTTATAGAAGTGCATTTCCATTAACTCAGAGAAATGATACAACTCTCAGAAAAGAAAGTCACATGCTTTTCTCAGTGGCCTAGCAGAATATGCCATTCAAAGTTCCCCACAGGCAACATAGCAGGAAGTTAATTTTAAGATCTGACCAGCAGGTCAGCTTTGCAGAAGGCTATATAAGTGAGTAGATCAACAACATTAATAAATTCTATGATGTTTCACTGGAGGGTTTCCTAAGGCACTTGAAAGCTTGAGGTTTTATTGTGTAGCTTCCAAAGTATTCTAAAACAGTTTTCAAGTCTCTGTCTTTTCAATTCTGAAACATGGTGTTTCTCATTTCCACGGCTGATCTACAGCAGAATGACTGCATTCATTAAGATATTGCAACCTCGCCCCATTCTTATAAGAGTAATTTTATAAAGCTATCTTAAAAGCCTTAAAGAAGTGTCCTGAGCAGAGAAATGCTTTACTATGCCACCTTCCTTCCAAATTGTACTGCGCAGCTGCAAGAGCTAACTGATAAAAACAAAAGTTTATAAATTAGGCTGTCAATTTGCAGGGAAACTCCAGTACTCTAGCAGTCACTCCATAATACTGGGAAATATTGCAAAGCTTACTCTTTCACTCCTCATTTGCCCTGCTTGGCTTCTCCAAAGCTAGCATTCTTTTTTTAAAGAGAACCACTGATAGAATTTTAGAGGGGATGCTCCAGAGGAGGCCCTTTCTAAAACTGGGAGTTATGATTCCTTTGAAAATTCATCAGTCTGTCTTGGCTTTTCAAGCTTGGAAGACATTGTTTTCACAGATTCATCTGCCAGTTCCCTTGACCTAGATCTCAACAGCTTTTGGGAGGCCAATTTACAGGTAAGTTCTGCTGTGAACTAGTTCTTTAGCATTTCTTTAGTTCACCTAGTTCATTCAAAGTGACTATTTCCATCATTTAGGATGACTGAACTGGTAGCAGGAAAGGCCTGAGGGGTGCTTAGCTGGTTGTGAGGTCTGCCAATTGAAACCACATCTGAAGATTTTGATGTCCGAAAGCTATCCCTTTGGTCAGGGAATGAAGGACAAAAAAAACAAACCAAAAAACAAACTCCTTTACATCTTGTCCATCTTGCTCCAACCATCTACACCCAGCCAAGCCTCCATCTGTAAACCTGGCATCACTTGTGTCATGCTACTCACTCTCTGCTCAGGCTTTGTATAGGGTAATTAAAAAGATAATGTGGGCACATTTGAAAAATTCTTACATCCCTCCTCCTGATGGAGCCTTTCATACACCAGAGGGTACAGAGGGCGACCACCCTGAGCTTGCAGGGTGCGTGGTCTGGTGGACCCCTGCTCTGTCAGAACAACTTGTCTTGTGCTTGGAGAAGGCACAAGGAGCCTGGGACATGGCCTTATACTGGAGCAACCTGCCTCCTACTCACAAAAAACCCTGTGATCCAAAATCTTTGCTAGCTTTCTTGGCTTGATAAGTGGATAAGATTAACTATGGGGTTTGAATGGAGAAAAGTACAGGATTTGTTCAGAGACAACTTCCAGCAACTCTTACCCAGCAAGTACAGGCTGTGATGACAGACTGCATGCAGAAGGCCCAAGCAATTTGCAGAGAAGCTTTAGGCAAGAGAAGTAGATCATGAAGGGGACCCAGCAATGGCAGCTCAGCTCCTGGCTTGCTGGTCAGAGGAGCTGTGAGCACAACCCAACCAGAGTAGCCCTGAGATCAGGGTTGCCCTAGGACACCAGGACCATCCCTCGGCGTGCCTGGGGCAGCATCCTTGGGTGGGTACCTGGGAAAAACAAGGCAGGACGGCAGCAGGGCTGTGATCTGCAGGGCCCTGACAGCCAGTTCTGAAATGGTCAGTAGAAAAGCATTGCACATTCCAAACTGGAGATGGAGATGAGCCATCAAAATTCATGAGGGATATTAATTTTAATATATATGAGAAAGAGAGCGACAATATGCAAGCAGTCATGCTCTGCGTGATGAATTGCAGTCCACTCATATGCAGTGCTTGCAGTAATATCCATTTGCAGTGATATATCATTTTCTTTATTATTTAATCTCATAGCTCTTAATTAGCACATTGAATTTTATGGTTGTTTCAGGGCTTGTGGGGACATGACTAGAAATTGTGTGTAAAATCCCTCCCCATGTGACACAAGAAGCCTCAGTTCAGCAAGTTCTCAATTGAAATCGTCTCTGGCTTTACCTTGGATGAGTGGTTGATGCCACATCTTACTTTTTAAATGTGTTTTAAAAGACTTTCATAGAGGGAGAATTTTCATTTTTTTCATGACAAATTGGCAGTGTTCTCTCTCCCTGAATGCAGAACATGTTCCTCCCGACTTGCACTGATGAGAGACACAAATGGCCTTTGAGAAAACTCCCCAAGAGGTTTTTTACCACGAGTCTTCCATTAAAGAAGAAAAGATTGAAATGCATCAAGGTAAGAGCATTTTTAGACACCAGTTTTGCCTCAAATCTTGCTTCTGAATTAAATGAATGTTATAACTCCAAATTTTAATTATGGATTGGGATCTCTAAATTAATCTTAGAGAATATGATAACCATTACATTGAAACAGATCTGCTGATATGTTGGATGGTTTATCCTTTAATCAGCTCCACTGAGCACAGCAGTGTTTTCCAAGTTCTTTAATAATAAGATCACTTGTAAAATCAGATCAAAACAGTTGCGATTATACTGACCAAAGGAGGTACTTCATGACGTGATTAAAGAAAAAGGCAATGGATGTCCCAGATAACATATTAGGATAATGAAAATGTGTAAAAGGGCAAAGTAAAGAATACTAAAGATTATTAAAGTAGTCAGAAAAATAAAATTATCAGAAAATGTTATATTATTATGAAAATGTTCCTTATTATAATAAAAGGCAGTTTCAACTGTTAGATGGAGAGCAGTTGAAAAATGCAGAACTGCTGACTGAGCTTCTTGGTAAACAATTATGAGGGCAGAGCTGAAAAACTGGGATCTCTTTTCTTCCAGCTGGGAAAATATGTAGAACAGTGAAAGCTGCAGATCTGTCGGAATAAAGGTTGGTAGCAACCTGCTTCAGTTGAATAGCCTAAACTGTGAAGAATAGCTGAGAACATAGGAATTGCTTCAACAAAGATTTGGATTCTCTAAGGACTGAGAAAATGCTAGCAGGATGGTGTGGCTGAGCAACATTATACTTCATTTTTAAGGCACACTTTCATAGCCCCAGAGGAAAAGAGGGCTGTAAGCCTTGCCTCAGTTTTGAGAACAACATCTAATTCTTCAGTTTCCTTACATGCAGTTGGAAATGCTAATGTTAAGTGAACGTGAAGAGCTCTTGGAGCAGGACTTTTTACAGGCTCCTGTGGCTTTGCTGAGTATTGAGCAAGTGTGTTATCAGGACTCAAGGAGTTAAGGAGAACAGTAAAACAGCACTTAATTAAATCAGGGAGAGAGGATGAAAATATTGCATCAGAGGTTTTGTATCCCTTTTAGTACCTGACAATTTACAAATACAGTGTCCTTATTTTCAGCTACCTTACAGACTGGAGGCCCTAATTCGTTGTGTCTTGTGTATCATGTTAATGAGCAATTTGATTTGAGCTTCCAGTATTTCCAGTACTTGAGCTGCAGAAAAAACTGACGCAGCAAGATGGAGATCAACTATCTATAAGAAAAACGAGCTAGCTAAATTCCATGTCATATTATTAGTGGAGAAAAAGCAATATAGATGGGACAAATAGTTTTTGCATATGAAGAATTACTTTTACAGGTACTAGACCTGTTTTACAGGTCCTAGACCTTGTTTTGCAGACTGGAAATCTGATTCCTTAGTGAGGGAATGGAATCATGGCTTTGACAGCCATGTAAAGTTTTGTCCACTTGACACACCTGAAGGATGGGATGACATCCAGAGGGATCTAGACAGGCTTGAGAAGTGGGCCTGTGAGAATCTTGCACAGTTCAACAAGATTGCCATGGGTAACCCAAAATGTTATTGTATTTCACATCTATCTGCCCAAATTGTTGCTGTCGTCTTAAGGCCTGGGGCTGTGTCTGGGAACAGGGCCATGAGTTGCCTGGGTTATTAAGCTGGAATATGGAAACAGAGCACGCATGGACTCATGGACTTTTGGCTCATGTGGAGTCTCTATCTCTCTTGCCTTTTGGTTTGCTTTCATGTCCCTTGCCTCATGGATTATTGGTATTTCAAGAGCTGAGGCAGCTTTGGGAATGCCTGTGTGCTGTCCCACCACAGTCACTCCAGTCCTGCAACAAGACCTGGCTAAAGTGTGAAAAGTACCAAGTTTGAGATGCTCCAGCCCACTCCTCCTGTCATCTCCTGACGTGAGGAACGTGAAGTCCCACAGAGAGCTCTAGCCCCTTGCCCTGGAAAATGCCAGTGAGAGCTCCAGCTGCTGGGGAGATAACGGAGAAAAGACAGTGAGGGGAAGACTGAAAACGTCTTCCTTTTGTCCTTTGAGCGACACACAGTATCCCACCATTCTGGGTGTTTCACAGTTCCTATGGTGTTCCTGAGTTTTAGCAATTTTGTACCCAGAAGTTATGATGATGTTGTCTGTTGTTGTTCACCTTGTATACTCTCACTTTTTCACTTTTATTTACTCATATTCATTTCTTGTCAGTAGAAAGGCAATAAACCAGCTAAACTTATAAGGGGAAGCAGCTCATTCCAGAATGTTTCTTCTTAAAGTGTCTTAAACAAAGACGCAAGATCAAATTCAAGGTGCTGCAGCTAGATCAGGACAATCCCTGATATCAGCACAGGTTGAGGGATGAACAGATTGAGAACAGCCCTGCTGAGATGAGAAGCTGGTCACATGCACTCCCATCCCAGAGAGCCAAACGTGTCCTGGGCTGCATCCAAAGCAGCGTGGGCAGCAGGGCAGGGAGGGGATTCTGCCCCTCTGCTCTGCTCTGCTGAGAGCCCACCTGGAACCCTGCATCCAGCTCTGGGGTCCCAGCACAGGGAGGACTTGGAACTGCTGGAGCGAGTCCAGAGGAGGGATACCAAGATGATCAGAGGGATGGAGCACCTCTCCTATGGGGAAAAGCTGAGAGAATTGGGATTGTTCAGCCCAGAAAAAAGAAGGTTACAAGGTGACCCAATTGTGACCTTCCAGTACCTGAAGGGAAATTACAGGAAAGATGGGGCAAAATTATTTACATGAGGATGTAGTGACAGGACAAGAGGTAATGTCTTCAAATAGAAAGAGACTAGGTTTGGATTAGATATTAGAAAAAAATTCTTTGCTGTAGGGGAGCTGAGACACTGGCACAGGACCCTGAGAGTCTGTGGATGTCCCATCCATGGAGGTGCTCAAGGCCAGGTTGGACAGGGCTCTGAACAACCTGGTTTGATTGAAAGTTTACCCGCCCTTGGCAAGTGGGTTGCAACTTGCTGGTTTTCAGTGTCCTCTTTCAACCCAAACCATTTTCTGATTCTATAATGATTCTGTAGTTAGGAAATAACTTTTTAAAAGACCCGCCCAAACAAACAAAAACAAAACCAAAAAAAACCCAAAAACCCCAAAATGGAATGAAGTCAGAAATATTGTGAAATGGGGTTAGACCCAATGGAGTTTGTTGTTTTGCTGTAATTTTTTCAGGTGTTTAATTCTAGCTATTCCACAGCTCTGTGAATGTAAAATTGACCTATTAGTCAAAAAAGGTTCATTGTGGTTTGGGAAAAGATAGGGAACATTTTTCCAGTCAGTCAGTGGAAGGTAAAGAGACATTGTTCTTTCTGAACTAGCTAATATGTGGTATTTACTATACAGCTAAATCACATTGAAGAGAGGTAGGTAAGATACAACGTTCATAGCATGAAATAAGAACACATTTTCAGTGCTGAGTGTCAGATAAAAGCATTGCAGCTGGTAATCAAAAAATATATTCTAGTGTGCCTTAAAATATGACTTTAAACTAGATTTTTTATAAGTGCATTAATTAAAACAAGGGAATTTTAAAAGAAAGTGAGATGCTTTAACTCACCTTTTTTCTTTCTAAACATAAAAAAAATGCTTGAAGCTAATGCTTTTCATTTTCTTAATGTGCTAGAGATGCTTAAATAATAGGGAGGATTGGAAAAGGTTATTTTGACAACTTCAGCGGCAATGTCTACTTGATGAAATACAGAAAAAAATCTACAAAAAGGCTCCTAATGCCTTTATTAATTTTCTGCTACATGCATACTGCATCTCGTGTTTGTACAGCAAACAGAAATTGGTTTGTGACTTTGATTCTGGATTTGAAATTAAGAAAGATGCGCTTCTAGGGAATTAATCCTGATTTGTTGACTCTTGAGAAATTGTTTAGGTAGTGATTTAAAATTAAATAGCCTTTCTGCAATTTTTTTTCTTATGATTTCTCAAAATTCCAAATTACATATATCTTTAGGAGTAGTAGCCTTCCAGCCTCATGTTGTGTTACTGTGGTACTTTGAATTCCTTCACTGTTGTGGTTTTTTGTGGGAAAACTAGAAGGCAAATTCAGCTCTTCTTCATTTCTGCAAAGGAAACTAGTAGTCAAATAATGTATAGCCATTTTGTTTCATTCTATCTCATGTGCAAGTAAGCTAAAGTTAGCCATAGGTGTTTGACTATTTTACTTACTTCAAGAATAATAATTAAACCAAAGAGCCTTGGTCATTCAAATAGATATACAGTCTATGTCACACAATTATATTCTCCACTGCAAGATTTCAGTCCAAAGATAGATAGGAAGGGAGGTCCATCAGAATTAGGAAGGATAATGAACAAATCAAAAGCATATTTTAGTTTTAGATCCTTGATGTTGTCTCTGAGCATGGACTGAGCCTTAACAGCTTTTCTGTAAGTCAAGAATAAATCTACCATTTTTGCCATTCCACACAGGGCTAGTGTCTGTTAACATACCTTTTTTTCTCTGTCAGTTAATATGGTTTTTAACAAGCTGTGGACAAAGTTTTGATTTCACCAAAACAGCTGGATTCTGCTGTTCTTGGGACAGCATTTACTGTATGGTTTAACTTTTTTGGACTGAACAGTTCTAAATGTCTGTGGCCTATGAAAAATTCAGCATATTATGGATTTTTTTAATGACAAACATTATAGTTTACAACATTCAGCATCAAAACTAGAAAAAGAGTGCACCTTTATGGTTGTAGTTTTCAGGAGCTAAATCTTGAGGTGGTTTTGTTTCATTTTATTCCTGGACAATAAAATTGTTCCTTGTGTTCATTCATTCTGCCTCTAGCACTTGATTGATTTTTTTTATTTTCAGGTCTATTAGCCATTCAATTTTGAGTCATTGCTTCCAGTGTATCACCAGTTAACGGGTCACTGGCTTTTGTGGTACCCTTGACAAACCTGACCAAAACACTTTTGGCTGGGAATTTTGGAGACAGCCCAGGCTAGCTGCAAGTAAAAAAAAACCCAGACAATGTTAATCTTCGAAGATGGGGCTGAGAACAATTCAGATAACTAGAAATACTTTCTTGGATATCTGCCCTTTCTGTTTCTTTCTCTCTGTGCAGCTCTCCTGGGTGTGTTTGTTCATTCTTTTTTTAGGCTTGCTGTTGCAAAGTATTGCACAGATTTAGCCAAGGTCATTCATTAAAATGTGGAAAGGAGATGAAGTGACAAGCAGTGGTGACAGCGGTTCCTCTCCATGACAATGTGTTCTTGTCAGTGCAGTATTTAGATGAAGAATACATATGAAGAGGTGAAATGCTTCTAGACATCTTTCAGTAACGAGGGCTGAACATTCCTGAGTTCTGAAGACTTGTGTGTATCGCAATTATATTGTCTGATTGCAGTATGTTATCTCATAAACAGAGAAATATCCTCACATTTCCTTTGTCTAAATAAGTCCTGTGTAGACCTTTGCCAGGAGGTTAAGTCTTTTTGGTTGAAATTGATTTCTCAGTTAGCCAAACAGAAAAGAAGGAGCAGGAATAAAGAGAGCATAACTCATGTCTTGGTGAGAGGCAGTTTGTTTTCCTGAGTTTAGATTGATTTATCTGAATACTTCAATATTTTTCAGTTTCATATTGGCTGGAGTACAGTAAAAAGAAATATTCTGGTTTTCTGCTATAGAAAAATTTTGAGTAACCTAAAGAAAACATCCTCGGTGCACATTTGTTTTCCACTGTTCCCTGCTTTTTCTATTTCCCAGCTCTAAGTGCAATGCTGACAAAGGTCAATCTCCTTGTCCTTTTCACAAAAAGGAGTATTTTGTTCTGTTGTATTGTATGGAGAAGCCCACACAAGATGATTGTGAAGATGTGGTTCTACATGTGAGGAATTCTTCAGATTAGGTTATATTGAAAGCCCAAGAAAGTGGCAGGGGGGAAAATGCTTGTTAAAAACGCTTGAAGGGGCTTTCGTCCCTTCAAGAGCAGAGCCTTGCAGAAGGGCAAGGCTGTTCAAGCTGGGAGAAGCAGCTCAGAATCAAACATTATTACCAGGAGGATAGTCCTATTTGGGAACTACCCAGCGAGTTTACATGGCAAGATATTATTTGTGAGGTGGGGGGCTACAAGGGTGGCTTCTGTGCCAAGCTTCTAGAAACTTCACTCTTATCAGACGAAGCCAGTGCCAGACAGTTCCACGACAGATATTTCACTAGCCAAGGTAGAGCCCATCTGTGAGAGAGACATCTCTGAGAGCACTAGCATCTTCAGAGATACCCCGTTGAAGAAGGGGAAAAAGTGCTGTGGAAAACAGCCAGAAGAGAGGTGAGAACATTGGAGAAAAGCAGACCCACAGACACCAAGGCCAGTCAATAAGGAGAGAGAGGAGGTACTCCAGGCACTGGACCAGAGGTTCCCCTGCAGCCCTGGAGAAGACCAAGGTGAGGCAGGATGCTTCCCCCTAACCCATGAAGGTCCAAGGCGGAGCAGGTAACCACCCCAGCCCATGGAGGACCCCCTCCTGAAGGAAGAGATTACACGGAAAGGCTGTGACCATGGGGAGACCCCACACTGGAGCAGGCTCCTGGCAGAACCTGTGGCCCTGGGGAGAAAGGAGCCCATGCTGGGGCAGTTTTACTGGCAGAATTTGTGACCCCATGGGGAACCCATGCTGGAGCAGGCTGTTCCTGAGGGATGAACCGTGTGGAAGGCACCCACGCTGAATCAGGTCATGAAGAACTGCATGGGAAAATCTTGTGCAGGACTGTTTCCCATGGGAGGGACCATGCCCCTCAGCAGGAAGAGAATGTGAGGGGTCCCACCTCTGAGGAGGAAGGACCATCAGAGACAATATGTGATGAACTGACTACAACCACCATTCCCCATAACCCTGCACCACTGTGAAGGGAGGAGAGAGAGAATCTGAGGGCAAAGTTTTGTCACCCTCAGGAGAGGGGGAGAGGATGTTTTAAGATTTGGGTTTGTTTCCTGTTATTCCACTCTGATGTGATTGGTAATAAACTAAAGTAATTTCTTTAAGTCTGTTTTGCATATGACAGTGAGAGTAAGGGTAATTGGCAAGGGATCTCTCCCTGTCCTTATCTTCACCTCCTTTGTTTGCATTTTCTCTCCCCTGCGCAGCTGAGGAGGAGAGGGTGATAGAGGAAGTTTGGTGGGGACTTAGCACCTATGCAGGGTCAACACACCACACATTATCATAGATGAGGGAAAATAATTTTTCTGATCAAAATCTTAATTTATTTAAAAAAAATGAATAGGGGGAAGAAAACTGTCAAAGTTTGCAGTGGCTTAAGGTCTGTCTGATTCCTAGGTATTTCATAAATTAAAAAGTGATTTTTTTTTTTTTTTTTTGCTGGAAACCTGATATAGCTGAAATATTTATTTGCTTTAAACACTGCCACTAATATTGTTGTCATTTCTGATGTGATCTACGTATTATCTACTGAAAATAAAATCAATTTTTTCTCTGCCTTTACTTGTCTTTCCAAGACACCATTTCTGACCTTAATAAATACATAAATACCCACCTCTGGGCTCTCTTAGAGATGTAGCTGGAGCAGTTTACGTATAGTACTTGCTCTGATTCTTCAAGGAGTATTGTGGGACCTTCCTCATCAGATCTAGCCTGCTCAGCTAGCCTAGAGCCATCCCTGCTATCTTTTGACCCAGAGATGTCTAGCAGATTCAGAAACCCAAGAGGTTTGAAGAGTGAGCTTTCTTGGCCCTTGACCCTTTGAGTTTGTTTGACTTTAAGTTACTGGAACACTAGTAGGATCCAATGTCTTAGAAAGGCTGCTTTTTGGCTCTTTGCATAGGCAGAAATTGCAGCAGTAATTGATCACCTTTCATCTCTTGCTCCTTCCTGCACCCCTCTGCCCTCTAGGAAATCAGGGTTTGCTTGAATAAGCCTATGTGGAAGCAGCATCAAATTTTCCCTTTCTGCAGGGAAGCAAAACCTCTGTGCTTTATGCCTGTCTCCTAGCTGTAAGCGTGTGAGATCAGCAGTAGCAGCAGTAAGAGAAAATAAAATAAATAAAAAAAAAAAAAAGAAAACCTAATCTAATAGGGTTTAACTCTGCTTTTGGAGGAGGCATCTCTAGGCAGCAGCTCAGCATTGCTCCAGGGAAATAATTATCTGAATTTCATTGAGAGGAGGTCTAGAAGGAAAATTCGCGAATGAATGATTGCTTCCATTTCAGGATGTGACAGCAATCTTTTGACTGGTTTCTGTGAAGACTCAAATTCTCCTTAATCCTGCAGAATATTAGACAGCAGAACATTCTTCAAATTTGACCCTTTTTCAAAGCAGCTTTTTCTGCTTCTGTAACTATTTCTGCTGCATTGCCAGATCATGCTTTGTACCCTCCATGTTTGAAACATTCATCCATTTTGTCAGTTCTCAGGATCATGGAAAAGCAGAAGTGTTTGACAACTCAAAATGTAAAAACATTTTCAATATATGACATTTTTTCTAAAGTGATCTCTTTTAAACACATCTCCTTGCTAATTTTTCTGAGATTTTCTGCTGATTTTCTAGAATACAACAGTGCTTTCAATAACGGGGTATATATTCCTATATGAAGCTGATGTTAAGGCAATGAAGCAGTTATGAGCATCTGGGTATTCTGCAGGTTGCAGCTTTTTGGTATCAGGTAGCTATCGCCTGTCACAGGATGGGAAAATTAGATTTTCTGAGAGGGGGGAAAAAAAAAGCAATAGGGAGACAGAAGCACTCATTAAAATCCCAAACTAACAAAACTTGACATGACTTTTTTTTGAGGTTTTTGTTCAGGATATGTCTCCTGCATAGCACAGTGTACCCATGTTTGAGATTCCTGGATGTTGCCATAATCTGTGTGCCTGTACATTTTTGCAAGGTCCAGCAAGACTGAAAATGAGAGCTGGCACCTAGATTCCTCTCTTGGTTTCAGTGGTGAGAGGTACTTCTGATTTTGAGGGTGAAGGAAGAAAACTGCATTGAGCATGATGAAACTCTTTTCCTCCTCTTGTTTTGTGCTGATTCTTCATTCATGGGGGTGTAGGATGTTATCCTGCTTAGTGCCCACAGCCCAACAACCTCACACCTTCCTTTCTCCTACCTTTTTGTGGGCAAGTCCTGTTCAGTCCAGGGGAAAAGCCTGCTGTAAGACAGCAAAAAGAATGGTGGATTAAGCTTATGGAAGAAATTCAAGAGTAATGTGATATTTCCATTAAAACCCCAAAATAGTAACAGGATGGAGTAAGAAGAAAATCAAAAATCATTAATTCATATTGAGGTCTTGCCTTACCTTGCCTTGCCTTACCTTGCCTTCCCTCTCCTCCCCTTCCTCCACCCCGATCCCTTTTCCTCTCCTGCCTCTGTTACACTGAGGAAACTGAATTATTGGGACTTAATTAGACTGAGTGCTGCATGGGGACAGCAGTGAAAGAGCTTCCATCCCCAAAATGCTGCTGAACTAGCAAACACAATTTATTTATAAGTGTTTCCATCTGTTCAGTGAAGCTAGGGAGGCTAGCAAAAGTTTCAGAATAATGGTTTAATTTTTTTTTTCCTGGAGTACTGAGGGGGTGTGGTAGAAAAAAATTTTCACTAAAGGACAAGGAGATTTGAAGATAATACTTGCTGTTTAACATCATGCTCACCTGTGGATACTTGCTAAGCATCTCCCTAAAGAAGCAAAGTTAAAAAAAGGATGAGGAGGCCCAGAACTAAACGCTGTGCTTCTAACATGTAGCTTCCAAATACCGGAGTCCAGGAACTGAATACTGAATCCAGTCAGTGGCGCATATACTCTGTTTCTATCACTTTGTTGACATCAGCTCTGGAGCTAGGAATCAGGCAAGCACCAGCCAATACAATGTGCACAGTTGGAGCCTGTAGGATTGTGATCCTAACTGGAGCACAGGACAGGACACAGTCAGCTGGAAACCCTCAGGATGGAGGAAGCACGTCCAATTTCTTGTGTCCAATGTACACTGGAATTTCAGTTCTTTCTGTCTGTTGCCTAATTTGTTAGAGTATTTATCTAGCAAGAAAACACATTTTGTTCTACTCCCGCTTTCAGGGATAAATCTTAATTTTTAGTTAATATAAAATACTTTAAGGGCTTCATTGTGATTGTAATGGTATATTTCATCAGTGTTTTCAGCTTTAAGCTGAATCAAGAATTGTGCCATATGATGCATAAATTACCATGTGGTTTTCTCATAATTTTTGTGCTTCATCAGAGGTTGAAAAATCAGACTGTTTCTGCAGTTCACTGAAATAACCTGTTATATACCACAACACGCTACATAGAGCCAAATATTTTCCCCTTTCTTGGATGCATTTCTATAGTAACACCAAGTGTAAGTTGTCTATCTTACTGCTTTTGGTAACTCTGCAATGTATTTCTAGCACTTTCTACTGGAGCTAATTTAACAAAACTTCTTGTGCCCAAAGGATGGGAGACAAACTTCCCAACAGACTGCGGTAGCAAGTGCTGGATGCACAAGGGTGATTAAAACACATCATAACTGATGCACAGCAAACTGTATAACATATTGATTTCCTGACACAGAAAACTCATTTAAGAGATGCAAGTAAGAAACAGGTGAATTAAGCACAAACCTGTTCTTATTCAGAATGCATAGAGCACCACTGATTCTGACATCAATGTCTTTCTCTCATAGATTTTCAGAAAAGGTTTGTCTTGGGGATGAATCTGAAAGACATCCTGTAAATGGCTTCAAAAGAATATGAGACCAAATGACACACAGAAACTCACTGCTGCTTTATGCCCATTTCTCCAAAACCTCTTGACAATAGCAGGCAATGAACAATTCCCACCCCACCCCCTTCACCTATAAAAGTCAACCAAGCAAAAAAACACATCAAAAAACTTATGCCTGGTGCAAAATAATTTTACAGGAATAACGTTTATTATGAGAAATTTTACTGTATAATTTCAGATTATAAAATAGGTTTCTGCATAATACACAAAAAAGGTGTTTCCATCTTTACAGCATCTATGAGGTAAAATGATCCATCATTTAAATAGCCAGAATAAAAAACCTCTGAGTGTACCAATTAATCTTGCCTAAATAAATGTATTTACTATTGATCTATTAGTAAAATGTGTATTTCTAGTTATGAATATGCAATTTTAAAAAATTATTTATAGGTATTTTCTACTACATATCCCTGGGAAGGCTGCAAAAAGTATTTCTTCCTCAGCAAACAACAAGTATTGTTGAAAAGGAAGCAAAATGATAATCATGTAAGGAAAATATTGCCACTTCCTACCATATGATTAAAAATAAGAATAAATTGTTCCACCTGTGGCTCATGAAGATCGATCCCTTACTGATCTCAATTCTTTATGCATTGGCAACCCGAGTTCCCTTCTTCTTCCTGTTTTCAGCACTGAAGTATTCCTTTTCTTCCTCTCTGATGCCAAAATAACACTACTTTTTTGTACAGGTGGCTCTAAACCATCTCTTATGATCCCTTAAATTTCTTCTTCCTTCTTTGCTGCTGGCTGACTAAGAAAGGGCATGAATGGCCTGAGATAGCCAAGTTGATTAGCTACCAGACATGTTAAACCGACTGTACTGGTATTAAAATCATACCCTTCTCTGCTTCAATGTATAAATTAGGGCCTTCATAGGCTATGAATTTATAGAAATTTCACACCTTTCAGCATCTATCAGATTTTCTTAAAATATTTGAGCAACATATTCCAAACTTTTTGAGATTAGGTGCAGTCGGTTACAATCAATTTGGTGGCTGTGAAAACAAAGCTTATAGGAGGAAAGTTGCAAATCTTTCATGTAATATGTGAAAAAACCATTGATCCATAGACTGTGCTGTTTGTCATATAGCTGTACGCCGTATTAGTTGATGAATGTGTTTTGTCTGTTGGAGTCTTTTTGACCCAGTCTAAATCCAAGTCATTAGCATTTATCTGAGTTGCTGACTGGAGTCTAAACTTTGCTGTCATTTTCTTCCAAATAAAAATATTGTAGCTTATTCTAGCTTCGTAAAATGACTGTATATGTTACTTCATTTATGTTTTTATGACTCTTAATTTTAGTATCATTTGGGTATTACTTCCTTTATAGAAAGTCATCAGTACAAAATTTTATTTAACTCTGGTGATGTGAGCGCAAGACATTATTTTATAGTTTTGACATAACATTAAGGTACAAATCATATAATTCAAATATTAATACATCTGTGGAATTCCTTTAAAAACTTTATGGCTCTTTCAGTCAACACAAAACTCAACTCAAAGATTGGCAGTATGGATCTACAGAAGACAAAACCCAGGCCTGAAATCTCTATGTTATAGTCTGCCAATCAAAACAACAGAATGTATTGCTCCATGAAAAAAATTATGCAGTCTTAAATTTTCTTTCAGACTCGCAAGAACCTTACCAGTCTCTAACTATAGTGAGAAATAGGGTCTGTGGAGGAATCCTTGTAACTGAGATAATGAGAAAATCTCTACTCTTTTTATGTCAGAAGGCTTTTCCTCCAAATAAGTGTGCCTTTTTTTTTTTACTTAAGAATTGTTATTTTGTTGCACATCTAATAAAGTTAAAAATAATTATAGACATCAATAATTTAGAATTGAATTTGTTAAGTGCAAGTTTGGTAGTTTTACATGAATGCCCAATATTTTGTTTCACATTTTGTTTCATATTGCCATTTACAAGTTTTTCATCTTATAGATTTCACCACATCAAAGAATATTGAGTAAAATGCTCAGTAGTTCCTTATAAATGGTAAGGGGTTTTATAACTTTAACCTGTTTCTCTTATCTGAAGTGAAGACTGGAATATGAAAACAGGTTTTGTTTAAGCAGCTTGAAGATGTAGCACAGGTCATGGGAAAAAATTAATTAGCGACAATTAGAATGTTTTGTCGTTCCATCTTCCACTGGAAATCACATTGTGGATTCAAATAGCTGAACTTGTAGTGTGTATTTTCTGCTACACTAGAGTTCAGAGATTTCTCAATCTTCACTATAGATCAGGTGTTAAAGCCTTTGTCTCAACAAATGAACATATGAACAAATGAGTATCTTCAGTATTATTTCAGCTGGTCTTTGCCTTTTTTTTCCCCAAGAAAATATTTCACCGTGGTAGCAGCAAAACTTTTGATTCATACAGAAATGATTGAAACACTTATGCTTATTTTTAATTGTTTAC